>NW_028270148.1:36489002-37883639 GCF_037043375.1 Chiloscyllium plagiosum
CTTTGGCTTATGGGACAAGTTCAAACCACAAGAATGAGGGACATAGGACTCTAAGCTGTGAAGAGGAGAATGTGAGGACTGCAAATGCTGGAGATCAGAGTCGAAGAGTATGTTGCTGGGAAAGCACAGCCGGTCAGGCAGCATCCGGTCAGACAAGGGCTTTTGCCCAAAACATCGACTCTCCTGCTCCTCGGATGCTGCCTGGCTGGCTGTGCTTTCCCAGCAACACACCTTTCAACTCTAAGCTGCAAAGAGAATTAGATACATTTGAGAAAATACAGTGTTAGGGGTGCAGGGGTTGGGAGTATTGATTCAGGACCTTAACCTTCACATTTTTAACATTGTTGACTAAGAGGAGCTGCTTTAATAAGCAAAGGACTGTGTTAAATGAGCATCAATCAAAACAATTATTGGAAAAAAACTCACTGAAACAGATCTCAGCAAAAGTAGTTACACAATTGTCAGATATACATGGATAAATATTCAGTTGGGTCCAGGGCTGGACATGATTGAAACTGGCACAAACTGGTCCATGAAATATGTCATTTCTTTACAAACAACAGCCCTTGTCAGCAATGCCGACATTCTATGAGTGAATCAAACAGGAATGTCACATGGTGAGAAGCAGGATTCAACTGAATATAGGAGAAACACGGATAAATGAGTACGGTTGGATATTTGTTTGAACATCTTTGAGAATCAAAGAATATGGAGGTTACCCAGGGTTAAACTGTTGACCTGGAGTCCATGATCTGTGGGGGAAAAAAGTGAGCTTGGTAGCTAAACAGTCTTTTCTAATTACATCTTTTCCTAGGTTCCTGTAAAACAGTCTGCCTACATATTTTTCCTAGACCACTAATCAGTTTGCTACATGAAACCTAGCACTAACTCTTCTTGTTATATATTGATATGTCAAAAGGCTTTCATCATGGCTTCTGTTGTACTCCCCCATCCTATTTCAGGACTTAATTGCCTCTTCAAACGACTGTCATGGTGTAGACTGCTAGACTTTAGCAGATTCTGTAGCCACACAGATGTTACAGCACCATAACCATTTAAAAATTAGTACAAATATACCATTACTACTATAATAACAGTTGAGCTGAAGTGACTTATAGCCTGTAACATAATCTCCTGGTTCAGATGACATCTCGAAAGCAATTGAGCTTCACTACTGTGGTGCAGGACATCACCTAGATAATTTAATTGTACATAACAGCCTTGTAAAATTCCATCCAAATGTAATTCATATCTTTTAAAATATGTACTACATCTACCAGAAAACTCCTAATCTTAATTAAATTGAAATCTTCAATTGAGGAGAAATACTATTAAGTCTGACCTGTAGTTCTTCCCTTTATTGAACATATTTCAATCATACTACATATGGGTATGTGAAACATTTTCTCCAAAGATTCAGACTCTATATAGCAAAATGATGGCCTCGAATGTGATGAACACCATTGGCCAAAAGCTTAATATCAAAATCTGAGAAGAGTCACTGAATGCTTAAGCTATGTCTATTCTATTGCCTTTTACAGAAAGAGATCTTAACCAGTTATCTGGATTATAACTGGTCACAAATTGGGCAAATAATCCAAGAGAAACTTGTTTCTTTAATATTACCATTCTTTCCTTAATCTCCTTCTTATGATACTCTATCAAGTATTCTTGTGGTTCCTGGTTCACAATGAGATAGACATTATTGCCTGAATATTTAGAGACAGAAGGACACAGTGCTTTTACTAAAATGGTGCCAGAACCCTGAGATGTCCTGGAAGCAATTTACATACATGTTAAGCACAAACCAAGCAGGGTCAATTGACTCAGTGCAGAGTTAAAACAAACCCCATTTTTTTGATGCAGCAAGGTTTGTATTTCATAGTGTGCGACTTATCATTGTTAAGAGTAGATATTCATTTGCATAAATGGTGGATAAGATCTAAGGAACTGTCTGTCTGTTATGTCTAACTGTCAAGTCAGTTAAAACCATTGTCCTTTAAATCTTGAAAAAAAGAAGAAATCAGTGTGCTCTGACTCTGAGTTGAAAAAGAATGATGCATACAATATCAAGGGATATCTGTTGGTTTATGCATTATTATACTCTTGGCATTATTGACTTCATCCACAATCTATGATTACAATGGGTTATCAATCAGTTTACAGGTTGATTCATGACTCCCTAGTGGTTATAAGGGATGAGGTATCTTTGATGTGAGACATTGATTGCAAATATTTTGTTTTTTTTAATATATTAAGAGATTAAGAATTAATTTAAATGTAGTGAGCATACTTTCATCAGAATTTCTTTAAATATAGTGAACTCTGTAATTATCCCATTTCAGTGTGCATGGTGTGGTCTTTGGTTCAAAGTGGAAATTCAACTGATGCATTCTTTCTTAGTTCAGCTTTTCGTGTTCAAGTCTAATTGGGACAGCAGCCTTCAAGTAATAAAATAGCCTAATTAAAAGAGGTAGCTGCCTCGTGCTGGCTGTTAAAATTTAGCACCAAATTCCAATGATAAATGAGGTATTGATCACTGCAGATATACAGGTTGTCTGGACAGACCTTTATAAGAAAGGCAATTCTGTCACCACATGGTTTGTATGGAGGATGGCCAATGCGAGATGAAGGCTGAGTAAGTTCCTGACGATGGTTGGAAATTTTGTTTAAAGTGGAAATTCTGTGCTAAGGGGGACAAAGTGCTTTAAAAAGGATTTACTGCAAGTAGTAAACTTTCCAAAGCAAGAGGACAGTGGGAGAGGATAGACTGAAATTGTGGATTGAGTGGCCTATCTGCAGAGAGAACAGGGGCAGAGTAACACCAAAACAACAGTGTGGCATGTGTGTTGGGAAAGCAGTTGATTGGTGAATATATCTTGACTTTGAAGTAAAAGTAAAGGCTTTGATTTGTGTTCAAAGCCACAGTGCCTTCGCCAAAACTATGCCAGAACCCTGAGGGGCCCTAGAAGTGATTTACACATACGGATTTTCTTCCCTCTCTTTTCAAAAAGAACCACTTAACTAAGAGATTGACACTGGTGATTTTTAACTTACAACTCAAATAGAATGTGATAGCCACGGCAGGATGGGTGACGTGTTACTGCTTTAACATGTATAAGACACTGGGTACCAGTGTGATCAGTAAGTGCTTGCAGCTCAAGGAATTTCAGACCAGAATTGAGGAGCTGGAATCGGAGTTGTGGACACTGTGCCATATCAAGGATAGGGAATGATTACCCGGAGATTTTACTCCAGAGGGTGTTCACAACCATCAGACGAGATAACTCAGGACTGGTCTGTAATAGGGAAAGGTGGGTGTGACTGCAGGTGAAGCACTTGTGAGGACTCAAGGGTTACAATTGAGAAGCATCGGCTACTCCAGTTGTCCAACAGTTATGAAATGAAGTAGCTACAAAGACAGTGGATGCACTAGTTATCTTCCATGAATTCTTAGATTCTAGAACACTCCCATAGAATTAGAAAACTGCCAACGTGTTACCTTTATTTTATTAGGAGACAAAAATCAGGTAGCTATAGACCAGTTAGTTTATTGTCTGGAAAATGTTAGAGTCAATTATAAAGGACATACTAGCAGACAATTTAGAAATGTATAAAATGATCTAGCAGAGTCAGCATGACATCGTGAAGGAGAAATCATACCTGGCAAACTTATTAGATATCTGAGAAGAGGCAACCAGAAGGATAAAAGGGAAGCAGTGGGTGCAATATATTTGAATTTTCAGAAGGTATTTGAGACGATACCACACATTAGGCTACTTAAACAGATAAAAGTCCAAGGTGTTGGAGGTAGTATATTAGAATGGGTAGACGACTGGTTATTAAGAGAGACAGAACTGGGATAAGGTGGGCATTTTCAGGATGGCAACCTGTAACAAGTGGAGTGCCACAGGGAACAGTGCTGCAGCCACAACTATTTACAATATATTAATGACTTGGTGTGAATGTACGATCACCAAGTTTCTGACTGACAAAAAATAGGTGGGAAGACAAGTGGTGACAATGCTGCAAAGAGTCTACAGAAGAATACTGACAGGTTAAGCGAATGGGCAAAAAAATCGGCAGATGAAATAGAATGTGGGAAAAATGACATTATGCACTTTGCCAGGAAAATTGGAGGAGCGTAATGTTATTTAAATGGAGGAAGACTGCTGAAAGCTACAGAACAGAGGAAATGGAGATGTTGTACGTGTGTCTCAGATACATTTCTGCTTTCAGCATTTAACAGGGAAGGCAAATGGAATGCTGTCCTTCATTTCAAAGGGAATGGAGTATAAAATTAGGCAGGTTTTACTGAAACTATTCAGGTACTAGGTCTGACCACATCTGGAATATTGTGAACAGTTTAGATTCCTTATCGATGGGAAGATGTGTTGGCATTTGAGGCAGTTCAGGGAAGGGTCGCGAGGCTGATACCTGTTATGGAGGCAATATCTTATGTGAGGTGCAGTAAATTGGGCCTATACTTGCTTAGTGAAAGAAGAATGAGAGGTGACCTTATTGAAAATACAAGGTTCATATAGGATTTGACAAGGTACATGTGGAAAGGTTGTTTCCCCTTGTGAGAAGGTGTAGGAATCTCAGAATAAGAGGTCGCACATTTAAGACACAGGTGAGGGGGAATTTTTTTTTCTCAAGGTACTGAATCTGAATACTGAATTCATTATCACAGAAGGCTGTTGAGGCTGGGTCATTAAGCATATTGAAGGCTGAGACAGACTTTTTAAATCAGTAAGAAAATAGAGTTATGGGGAAAAGGCAAAAAATGGAGTTGAGGATTATCAGATCAAACATGATCTCACTGAATGGTGGAATAGACTTTATAGGAGCTGAAGTAGGCCATTCGCCCTATGTCTTACAGTCAATTAGCACAGTTGGTTAGACTGCCAGCATTTGAATCAGTTTCATGTCAACACTACAGGATTCAATCTCCACTGTGGCTGTTACAGCAAAAAACACACAGCACAGCCATGGTTTGGTGAATAATTGCCAAGAATCTGAGAAATTTCTAGAGGATGCAAACTCATTGTTAGAGTAATAAATTTTAAAAATCCAGTTTGCCAATTTGAAAATTGTGTGGATAAAAATTAAACATGGAGATAAGAGTATAGAAATATATGCAGGCCAATAATTTGTATAGTTTTCACAGAAAACTATACTATACAGCTGCAAAATTCATTCCCAAAGTACTGAATCATTAAACACTAAATTATTAGACCCGATATAACCTCCTAGATGGCATTAACAGCTCCATTGTTACAAAACTGTAATTCATGCCATAGGTATTCCAATAGAAGTTTCTAAATATCTTCTCACTCTATAACCAGTTTTCTTAATATTATGTGCTACTTCCAGTAATTGCTTCATTCATAGAATATACCATTTTTGGTTCCATGAGCAGTTTAGCAAAGAACTCAAATATACTAATAAAAATATTACACCACAGCCTAATCTAAAAATTGCAATTGCGTGAAATTATTCCCAGTACAGGTAAGTACTAAATAAGCCATAATCTCACTTTGGAGGCTTGCTGACAGTCTGCATTTCTCCACCAGTTCATGACTACAACAGTGCAATCATCCCTCTCATATGACTCATGTTGACATTACGGGCTGAGTCTTTCCAGCCCAGAAGCAATGTGTGCATTGGCAGGTCAATTGGGAAAATTAACAGAAATGAGGTTCTCAACGTTTAGAACAAAAAGTCCGATTCTCCACCCAACTTTTGAATGGTGAAACAAGAATCTCACTAGTCAGCAGTGAGAGGCCTACTTGTACCCATTTGCATTATTAATTAATCTTGCCCTGCTGATATGCAGCTTTCTATCCTCCAGCTTACTAGACTGAAACTAGTGGCGACAGCTCGCAACATCAAAGTCAAATCAAGTATATGATGATTCCAACTCATTACTTGATCCTCTGGGCCTCCATCTTGAATTGCAGTCTCGAAAATCTCAGGGCACCTTCCATGAGGTTACTGCTTGTACCCTTGCTACAGAGGCTAGTATCAGACATCCACGACCTCATGACACCCTCACAGCACATCTCTGACTCACTATAGTTTTGCACTTCAATAATGGAGCAACAAAGACCTTTCATTGCGATGTTGCTACTGGGCACTTTGTGCACAGGAACAGGCATCCATCACATGGATTTGACCAGGGTGAATCTCTGGCTCCTCACTTGCTCTCTTAGCACTTACTCACTTTGCGTTTACTGCATTTCTGCCTTGGACATATTGCCCCACATTCAGAGCTTAAACATGTACAATCTTCTATTGTATGTGCATCAAAATGAATGAGCAACTGATGACTGAATCAGGGCAATTATGCACAACCTTAACACAGAGGCATCCTGCTTGTTGTTTCATGTCCCAACAATGTCCTTGTTGCTTCATGTTTCAAAGGTCAGAAGAATGCTGTTCAAGTGTTATTTATGTGTGCTGTATCTGCTGAATCTTCACTTTACTGTGAAGCTACTTTGTTTCTGAAATTATCCACAAAGACTCATTGGAAATGTCCTCAGTGGATGAACAGTTGCTATGGTCATTCCTGTGGCTGCTGCACAAAAGATTGCCACACAAATAAATAAGGAACATGTGTCTGGAAGCTCAGGACGAGCATGAACATCTAGCTGACGTGGAGTTATTCCCCACTGTGACATCTGCAGCCAAGGGTGCTCTCATGACATGGTGAAGATACAGGACAACCACAGCCATTCCATAGAATGCTGCAGTGTTGACAGAAGGGCAATGGTGCTCTGTCCAGAGGTGTAGGTCAAAACCCCATGTCATACTGACCTGTATGAGGCTCCTTCACTGGCACCACCCTGTTGGATTGAGAAGCAAGGTCACCCTGGTCATGGTCCCTCGTCATCCTGCTGCGTTATAGCTGGCGCTGAACACCAATGGGTAAAGCGATGGAGTGCAAGTCTCTGAGCACCATGGCAGTTGCCAATGTCTCCATGGTGGCAGCCAAATGTTCACATGCCAGCATGGTACCAAGTGTTGGAGGAGTCCATCAATCTTGGAGCCAGTTTGTCCGGCGTCTTCAACAAATCTGCCTGTGCATTTGGATGAAGATATGAATAGTTGACACTATGGGGTTATCTCCTGCCTGGGGTTAAGCAGGTGCCTGGTTTCTTCAGCTTTCTAAGTGCCAGCAATCTGGGGCATTATTCCCTTAGCCAACTGCAGAGATATAGCAGTGATATACATACCAGCACTAATCTAATTCAAGTATCACCAAGGTGTCACTATCTGAACTAGTGGAGGGTGCAGCTGGCAGCTGTGCCTATGTATCTCCTGAGGGATCTGTGACTTCTTTCTCAGAGATGTCTTGCAAAGTTGCCCTATAGAAGTTTGGACCTATTAAGAACATATTCACAGTGGTGGAAATGGGAAAGCAGCAGAGCAATGGACAATTATTCTTTCTTGGCTGCCAAGGTATGGAGGTTTCGGGATCACAGTCCTGTCCTTGTCTAGAGCGAGGTCATGAATGTCAAGCACTCTGCCATCCTTCTTGGCTTTTTCACCTCTGTTGTGGGTTGTTTTCTCCTTGAACAGATAAAAGGTGGGATTGAGTGAGATGAAAGTGACTTACCACTTTTGGTGCTAGTGCACGAGGGAGGCAATGGCTTAGCGGTATTATCACTGTACTGTTAGACCAGAGACCCAGATAATGTTCTGGGGAACCAGTTCGATTCCATTCATGGCGGATGGTGGAATATGAATTCAATAAATATCTGGAATTAAGAATCTAATGATGACCATGAATCCATTGTCAATTGTTGGAAAAACCCATCTGCTTCACTAATGTCCTTTACGGAAGGAAACTGCCATCTTTAGCTGGTCTGGCCGACATGTGACTCCAGACCCTCAGCAATGTAGTTGACTCTTAACTGCCCCCTGAACAATTAGGGATGGGCAATAAATGCTGCCAAGTCCATGCATGAATAATGGAAAGAAAAGGTACGAGGCACAAAGAACATGCAGGGTTAGCAGTCTGGGAGTTTAGGGTGGTTGACAGTCAATGAGGGAAGGTACTGCATGCTACAGTAAGAATGACAGATCATGATCCTTGGTGGGGACTTTAGAAGAATTTGAGTGAGTGTGAAGAAGCAAAGTGAAGATGGTGGCCTCACGAAGCACAGAAGGTCATTCAGCTTCTTGTAGCACTGCTCTGAATTCGCCAGCACTCAGACACTGCACTGACCCTGGTGGCAACCTCGGGTCAGGCTGGCAGGTTCTGGTACCGTAGTCACATCTGGTGGTCCTGAGGAAAGAGGACAGCCCTCATGATCCAGCCCATCCATTAGGGCGTCCAGGTCCCTGTCAGCTAGGTGTGGCGCTAACCTCCTTTTCTCACCCATTATGGACAACTCTGCACACTCAGCAACAACTCCAGTCTGACAACGCTATCCTGGTGCACACTGTAATAAGCATGATGTCAGGAATACTGGCCTTGGTAAGGGGAAAGATAATTTGAATGACTCACCGTAGAGATGTGGTGCACAGCTAATGAGGAGATATGCGGTGAATAGTGAGAGGAAGTGTGAGAGGGCTGATGGACAGAAACCCTCCAGGAAACTGGTCAAAACCAACACTTTCTGCTAACAATCATCCCTTTGTCTTTCTAGTCCCCCTTGACACCAGTTTATTTTTTCTTCTTTACTTTGCTGCTTTGAGTTTTAGACTCTCTGCTTGAAACTCGCTTTCTTTTCTCTTTTGTTTAGCAGTTAACAAAACCACTTGCAGTTGCCAATATCATTAAGCTTTGTCTTATAACTGTCTTTAACCACTGACTTTGCATGCAAGTGTGAATGATTTACTATCAATCCAAACAATTCTATCACATTCATAATTGTTTGGTTCTAGATACTTTAGATTATCAGTGATTTGGAGGTGCTGGTGTTGGACTAGGGTGTACAAAGTTAAAAATCACACAACATCAGGTTATAGTCCAACAGGTTTAATTGGACTATAACCTGGTGTTGTGTGATTTTTAACTTAGATTATCAGTGTGATTTTGGCTCTTCGAAGCCCTAAGGGTATTTTCATTTGACAAGTTTGGTAAGTTCCTGGAATGTCTCCAAGAAAATGAACAGAAGCCCATAAAATTAATATTTGTCTGCTAAATCTATCTGATAGCTTTAGACACATCATCAAAAAGCAGCAAAGCCTCATTATAACAAAAATAGTTAAGACACTATCAGCTGATTTATTGAAAGAAGAAACAAATGTCATTAATGCATTTTTTTTTAGTTAGCATCATCACTAATTTGGTCACAATATTCCATTTAAAACTGCTTTGAAACCTCATGTGAGACTATCTCAATGGGAAAATATTAGTTTCCATAACACCAATTGGCAGCATTATAAAGGAGGACAAAGTGAGGACTGCAGATGCTGGAGATCAGAGCTGAAAAACGTGTTGCTGGAAAAGAAGGGCTTATGCCCGAAACGTCGATTCTCCTTCTCCTTGGATGCTACCTGACCTGCTGCACTTTTCCAGCAACACATTTTTCAGCATTATAAAGGCACAAGGAATGAGGTTAGGGGCTCACCAAACAAGCACTACGAAACAATTCCACTTCACTAATCATCTACCCATCTTCCTTCTTTTAACAAATATTTGTAATAGCAAAGATAAAGTATTTCATATGAAACCTCCATACATACCTTGCCTTACTAATTGGAGCAGCCAATGACCTTAGTTATTTCACTTCCATACAACTCAGTGATGTGAACTATGGACATTCATAAATATTTCAATAACTGTGGATGTGAATAGCTGAGTCAGCTAAATACAAGAGAAACAATTGATTTGATACATAACTAAGTACATTCCTGATTATTTTTATTCATTCATGGGATGTGGAAGTCATTGGCTAGGTCAGCATTATTGCCCATTTCTAATTGACTAGAGAGCAGTTGACAGTCAACCACATTGCTGTGGGTCTGATGTCACATGTAGGCCAGACCAGCTAAGGGTGGTGGCTTCCTTCCCTAAAAATCATTAGTGAGCCAGTTGAGATTTTCAGACAATTGACAATAGATTCATTAGATTCTTAATTCCAGAATATTATCGAATTCCAATTCAAATGTGGTGGGATTCAAACTTGGGTACCCACAACATTAGTTGGGTTTCTGGATTAACAGTCCAGCGATAATACTATTAGGCCATCAACTTCCCAAATGCAATTAGCTCCTCACTCTAATTTGTTTCACTTGCAATAATTATATGAAAACAAATACTCTTCAAAATGCTTCAATTTTATCAAAGGATATCACAATTCATAGAAGTCTGTTCGAAGCCTTTCCCTGGTCCCCAAGTTTTTTTTCAGACAAATCTACAACACAGAAATCAGGCCATTCGATTCACAAGGCCTATGACACAATCACATAAAGCTCGTTTTCACCTTTCAAGTAATCCTCTCAGACGAGATATTTATTTTCTTTGGCATTTACTTTATCCAGTTTGCCCTTAACAGCATTTTTCCTTTTAACTTTATGAGGTAGCACGTTACACATTTTAACCACCCTTCGGGGGAAGCTTTTCTCCTGAGTTCCCCTTTGGACTTAAAATGAGTAAAAAAAAAATCTACCCAAGACTATACCATCAAACCTTTCCATGATCTTAAACTTGTCCTTGGGGGGAGTGGTCGAGTATTGGTAATATAACTGGCATAGTAATCTAGAGACCCTGGCTCTGGGGGCCTAAAGAATTGAATCCCACCATGACACCTGATGGAATTTAAATTCAATTAACTTTTTTAAAGAAATTATTCATGGGATGAGGGCATGATCCCTAATTGCCCTGAGGGCAGTTAAGAGTCAACCACTTGGTGTAGGTTTAGAGTCACATGTAGGCCAGATCAGGTAAGGACGGCAGTTTCCTTCCCTAAAGGACATTTGTGAACCACATAGGTTTTTCCAACAACTGACAATGGATTCATGATCATTGTTAGATTCTTAATTCCAGATTTTCTTTATTAAATTATTGAATTCAAATTCCACTATCCACGATGGTGGGATTTGAGCCTGGGTCACCAGAACATTATCTGGACCTCTGAATTACTGGTACTGTAAAATTACCAATAGGCCTTTGCCTCCCCTATCACTCAGAATCCACTGCAACAACATACCCACCACTGCTATCAAATTCTTAGGTCTATAAGTTCCCAGGCTCTTGTTATAGCCTTCGGAGTTTCTTATGAAGAGGCTCAACACAGACAAAACATGCATAATACGTACAAGTTTAAAGTATCACAGATCCTCTATCCTCTTTGTATTGCAAGACAAACAAATTATATCCATTTGTTATAAATGAATGCTCGTTGTCACATCAATTATTATTGCCCTTCCTTTCCACTTCCATACACACAAATCATTACAGACATTTCCAATAAGAGCAGCACCAATAAGACTACACATGATATGTTGTACAGTTTGGGTTTCCTCACCTAAGGAAGGATATACTTGCCACAGAAGGAGGTTTACCAAACTGATTCCTGGAATTATGGGACTATCCTAAGAGGAGACATGGCCTATATTATCTGGAGTTTTGAAGAATGAGAAGCAATTCCATTGATACTTTCAAAATTCTCCAAGGCAGTAGATGCAAAAATTATGTTTCCCCCTGGCTGTGGAGTCTAGAACCAGGGGGAACACAATCGCATAATAAAAGGAAAACCATTTAGGATGAAGATAAGAAGGAGTATCTTTACCCATAGGATGGTGAATCTTTGGAATTATTTCCCCAGAGAGCTGTGGAATCTCAGTCATTCAGCGAGTTCAAGACAGAAATTCATCCAGTTACTAATAACATCAAGGGTAATGGGGTTGTTGCAGGTATGTGCTTCTATCTTCCTATGTCCTATTCTTGCACTTCAGCGTATTTGCAATAACGGCCAAAATAACATTGACCATCATAATCGTTTGCAGTAGCTACATGCTAACTCGGTGCTCTTTATTCGTAAGTTTGAGGGATAGGAGCACATCTATCAATTAGGCATTTTAAAACCGCCTGGACTTATCCTGATGTTCAATAATTTTAGATCGTAAAACTCTGGGACAATCAATCACAGTCACAGCCACTTCCAGGGTTCCTAACCTATAATCCTTTTTAAAAATGTAACCTAATTTTCTAAACAACCTATTCAGATATTGTTAAACACCACTAGAATCCTGGGTGTCTTGGTCCAGGGGTAGGGATGCTACCATTGTGCCACAATGAGGTTGATATGGAATGTGATTCAGCTGGGAAAGATCAAATTAACTCTGTTTTCATCTCAACAGATGCTGCCTGATGTGCTGAATAGCTCGAAGATATAAAAGTTTTGTCCTCACAGATTTAATTATTCAGTCATGAATGGAATGGAAGGACTTTCCATAGTGCTGCAATGTGTAGCAGTACAAGATGAATATAAGATAAATCCACACATCACACCCCTCATTTCAGAAATCACCCAGAAGAAGATAAAAATATCCATTGCTTTTTAGCACACTGCTTTGCACTTCAATTACATTTTTAATATTGGAAATTCACCTTCACCTCTTCTATACATGCTCATTCTAAACCAGCCCTTTTTCTTTGCCATAATGGAAGAATTTACAACAGTTTAAATTTCTTGGCTATTCAGAAGTAATTCCTGATAATAACAAATCTAACATTAATTTTCAAGTTCTGTATGAACGAATTTGTATGCTATTTTTGCATTCAAGGATTTTAGCTTTGAACGTTTTATTGTAATGGGATATAACACTTCACTGTAATACAGTGACACAAATTACATTATTTTATACAGATATTTGCCTTACAGGCCTAAGAAAATATCCACCTGGATTCTCTATCGGGTACGACTGTCCCTTTTATGTCATCAGACTACATGTGCTTCTGGAAAATTAATATACATTAGCCCACATTATCTTTCTTGACTATATTATACAAATCCAAGAGCTTTTTTGTTTGGATCATCAGCAGTGAAATTCAGCAGATGGGTCTATTGAAAAATATGTCCCAAGATTTCTGAATGCATGAAAGTCACAGCTCTCTAAAAAAAAAACCCAAAGCCAGAATTTTGGATAGCTTTGCGATCAGGAACAATGATATGAAATGACAACCACCTGAAACCTCCATGATGCTACTTCCCCATGCACAGCTGACCATCAGCTGCTAACTGCAGTTGTTGATTGCTGGAGATGACTATACAGAAACAATGCCTGGGACATGTAACAGCTGCCTGTACTGTGAAGGATTTGGAAAACATAAACGAGACTTCTGAAATCAGTACAAAATATAGTTAGTATGGATATATATGTAAATTAAAAATAGCGGAAGCTTTACAAACATTTTGGTTTTTATTTCCTTTCTTAGGACTTGCTATGTCACACATATTCTCATATGCAGAAGAACAACCAACCTGTTTCACTGGCTTGCTGCAAAAGAAAGCAGTCAGCTGGTTGTGAATGGCCTAGAGTAATTTATCTTCTGGTCTTTCTGTCTCGTCCATGTGGAAAAGAGTCTGTCCTTTATTCCAGCCCTACCATCCCACATCTGAAAATAACTCAAAGATCACATGAGGGAGCTTCAGTTGTGAACTCATTTCCTACTAAGCTATGTTGATTTATTTTGTATTTAACCACACATCGTTTAATGTGAAACTATTCAGAAGTTTCTGTAACTGGTGTAAACTAATTAAGACAATAAACACAGTTTAAAGCCTTTAAATTAATAAATATTGTTAGAATGCTAATCACCTTAATATATTTTAAATTGCTGTATTTCATTTGAGTAATACTCGCATTAAAGCATTTTTTAGAATTTTGCTTTATTAAAGTATACTTGTGGAAAACGTGGTGAGGGGCTGGGAGGAAGAATGGGGATAATTCTAATTTTTAAAATTTATCTTGTAAAAGAAATTGCAGTTCACAATTAGTTAATACTTTTGAGCCTCAACGCCACCCACTTTGCAGTGGATGATTTGTTGTCTTGAGTTTTTTTTTAAATGGATCAAAGTAAACAGTAACCTCTTGAAGACAGCCTTGCCTTTTCAGAACTTATGAGAATCTATTCCTTAAAGAAACCAATGCCTGCTGACTTCTACTGTTTTCACAATGATTATATAACTAATTTTTAGAGAAAAAAACTTCTGAAGAACTTTCTGTTGACGTTTCAATAATTGGTTCCATCTTTTTGACTTGAATGGGTATAAAAAATTACCTTGACATGTTAATTTGTATTACTTTTCAAATGTCATGCCCCATGCAATGAATAACATAATTCTTCAATGTAGCAAAAATAATAGCTCAAATGTAGATGGCACAGTTAACCATCTATGAAAAGACTATACTTCTTTCAAATAAAAGGTGGTCTCTATAATCTTGGATCTTCATATTTTAATTAGTCAGAATGTCTTTGTTAAAATTTTAAACTAGACATAACAATGGAATACTTAATACTTTTGGTGTTCTGCTACAATGCTGCCAAAAAGCTCAAGTTGATGTCGAAAGACATTAAAAATATGCATAATCCTGACCTTCTAATCTTGGTAAAAAGAAGCAGCAATTCAGAATAGAGTGACAATGTTTGTTTTTAAATTGCATTACTTAACTCAATCCATCAAGAGGTGCAATTACTGTTTAAACCTGGATTTAATTTTTAAATGTATGTACTGTAATCCTATACGACAGAACTCAAAAAAAAGTTTTATTTAACTAAGCTTCATAAGAATAAATTTAACAAACACATCTTTCTACAAAAATGTTTCAAAGCTTTTTAACTGTAAAATACAGCATGCTACTTTTAGTCCTTTAAAATCAATCTTGATACACATTAAGACTTCCTGGAAGCAAAAATGCAACAGAAAATAAATCTGATTACATACTTAATGCACCACCTTCATTCAAATGAATGTGGGCAGAGGACACTCAGTACAAAAATCAATAGCTATCAACTTTTAGCTGGGCTCCATGAGCCATGCTATATTGATCTTCAGCCCAAAGGTCAATACTTAGCACAAAGCTCAACATGCCAGTTGAGATATTTTCTGATTTTCAGAAAACTTTCTTCAAGGGCACAACTGAGTCACTGTATGCACCCTAAAGAGGAGATTCTTGGACGATTAGGGAATGATAGAATCCCAATAGTGATTATATAAAGAATAAAGCAAATGACTGGTTCAAATTACATTCTAAACTGTATAACCAAAGCACTCCATTTATAACTGTTCTTAAAGCCCTGACAGCAAACTTCAGTCTTGAAACCACTGCTATGTACAATGATTTTTATTTTTGTCTTCAGTAAGGGATGTTCACGCTGGTGACTTGAACACAAGTTTATTATTCTAGGTCTATGACAAAAATGTTATCAATTATAACATGATTCATGTAATGGCCAGAGCTCTCTGTGCTCCACTTCAATAATGCCCACCTTAACTTACAACCTCAGAGGAGCAAGCCTTTAGTACAGGTTGGTATTTTTCATTGCCACTCCATGCAACATGATTGACAATTTAAAACTCGTTTGTGGAGAATTTTTCTTTGCAGATTTGAAAATGTATCATCTTCCAAAGAGAATGAGGCACTGCTGTGTGCTCCATGTCACAAAGACATGGCTCACCTCTGCTACACTTGACTGAGCCTTACAATTGGAGGGCCTCTCAATTCATGCTTGGCATCCTCGGCAACGCAAGAGGCGGTGGGGTCTGCCTCAGATATGGTGACCTTGGCGAGTCACTGCTCTCAGGACCTAGAATATTTAACACTGCAATGTCATTCATTCTACCTACCGCTTGAGTTGACTTCCACTACGTCCCACCCCGCAAGCGCATGTGGTGACGTAGACGATGGTACAAACAGTCTTGAGACAGAATACCCCAAAGCCTTGTTCGTTGTAGCCAGTGACTTCAACCAGGTCAACCTCAAGAATGTGTTACCAAAATTCTACTAACATGCCTCCTGTTGCACCAGAGGTCCGAACATCCTTGACCATTGACCTTGACATCCAACCATAAAAGATGCCTACTGCTCCATCCCTCACCTGTATTTGGGAAAATCAGACCACAACGCTGTGATCCTCCCAGCTTACAAGCAGAA
The DNA here is from genome assembly GCF_037043375.1 of Chiloscyllium plagiosum. Classification (NCBI taxonomy): domain Eukaryota; kingdom Metazoa; phylum Chordata; class Chondrichthyes; order Orectolobiformes; family Hemiscylliidae; genus Chiloscyllium; species Chiloscyllium plagiosum. The sequence continues at coordinate 36,505,119 of NW_028270148.1, forward strand.
ACTGAAGTGAGGACCTCGTACAGAAAGTAGGACAATGCTGGAAAAACTGAGGAAACAGAAGGGCTTCTCCAGGACTGGTCCATATTCAAGAACTCAGCTGCCAACCGTTACAGACTTCATTAGTGTGTAAGCAACTACATGCTGAAGAAGTTAATGTGGTAAAAACAATGACTGCAGATGCTGGAAACCAGATTCTGGATTAGAGTGGTGCTGGAAAAGCACAGCAGTTCAGACAGTAGCAAAGGAGCAGGAAAATCAACGTTTCGGGCAAAAGTCCTTCATCAGGAAGCTGTATTCCTGATGAAGGGCTTTTGCCCAAAACGTTGATTTTCTTGCTCCTTGGATGCTGTCTGAACTGCTGTGCTTTTCCAGCACCATTGTAATCCAGAATGAAGTAGTTAATGTGAACATTCCCCAACCGGAAACCATGGATGAACCAGGAGATCCACTCCCAACTAAAATACAAGTTTGAGGCATTGAAGTTGGGCGACCCGGACCTATACAGGAAATCCAGATATGACCTTCGCAAAGGCATCAGGGACACCAAGAGACAATACCAAACTAAGCTTGAGACCCAGACTAACCACACGGACACCCATTGTTTGTGGCAAGGTTTACACAACATAATGGGCTACAAAGCAAAATTGAACAGAATCACAGCCAACAGTACATCCCTACCCAGCTCAATGTATTCTACAATCGCTTTGAACAGGTCAGCAAAACAATGTCACCAACCCAACAGCCTCAGATGCACCTGTCTCCACAGTCACCGCCACAAACATTAGATCGGCCTTCTTGAGAGTGAACCCATGGAAAGCAATTGGTTCAGATGGAGTCCTTGTTTGTGCACTCAGATTCAGCGCAGACCAGCTGGTGAGAGTATTCAAGGACATCTTTTAACCTCTCCTCACTATGATCTGAAGTTCCCACCTACTTCAGATCACCGTCATCCCAGTCCCAAAGAAAAATCATGCAATGTGCCTCAGTGACTACTGCCCCGTGGCTCTGACATACAAAATTATAAAGTGCTTTAAGAGGTTGGTCACAGGTCACAACTGCAGGGTCCCAGATTGCCTTGATCACTTGCAATTTGCCTACTGGCATAACAGGTACCCAGCAGATGCCATCTCCCAGGCCCACACTCATCCCTGTAACATCTGCACAACAAGGATACATGCAAAAGACTACTATTTATTGACTACAGCTCCATCTTCAACACCATAATCCCAAATAAACTCATCTCCAAACTCCAGGACCTACATCTCTGTTCCCCCCGCCCCACCTTAACTGGACTTCCTGACCAACAGACTGCAGTCAGTAAAGATAAGTGACAACACCCCCTTCACAATAATGCTCAATACCGGTGCCCCACAAAGCTGTATACTCAGCCTCCTGCTATACCCCTTATACACAAGTGACTGTGTGGCCAAATTCTGCAACAACTCCATTTACAGGTTTGCTGACACCAGTGTGGTAGGTTGGAACATCCCAGATGGCCTCCTTCTTCAAATACTGCAATTTCCCATCCCACGTGGTCGTCGATGCCCTCCAGTGCATCTCAGCCACCTCTTGCACCTCTGCCCTAGAACTCCATCGCTTCAATTGCAACAAGGACAGAACCCCCATGGTCCTCACCCTCCACCCCAACAACCTCCGGATACATTGCATCATCCTCGCCATTTCCGCCATCTACAAACTGACCCCACCACCTGGGATATATTTCTCTCCCCACCTCGATTCGTGTTCTTCTGTGACTCTCTTGTCAGGTTCCCCACCCCTCCCCCCCCCCACCAACCCACCCTCCCTTCCCAGTATTTTCTCCTGTCACCGCAAGAATTGCAAAACCTGTGCCCACACCTCCCCTCTCCGCTTACCTCCATCCAAAGCCCCAAAGGTGCCTTCCACACACATCACCTACTGTGTCCGTTGCTCCCGATATGGTCTCCTCTACACTGGGGAGAGGGATCGCCTACTAGCGGAACGTTTCAGAGAACATCTCCAGGACACACGCATGAAACAACCCCACTGTCCCGTGGCTGAACACTTTAACTCACCCTCTCACTTTCCCAAGAACATGCACATCCTGTCCCTGCTTCATTATCAAACCCTTACCACCTGACGCCTGGAGGAAGAACGCCTCATCTTCCTCCTTTTGACCCTCCAACCACACAGGATCAATGTAGATTTCACCAGTTTCCTCATTTCCCCTTCCCCCACCCTATCCCAGATCTAATCTTCCAACTAGAGACCACCCTCTTGACCAGTCCCACCTATCCATCTTACTTCCCACATCCACTCCACTCTCCTCTCTGACTTATCACCTTCACCCCCTACTTCATCTACCTATCACTTTCTCAGCTACCTTCCGCCCTGCCCCATTCCCTCCCATTTAGCTCTCAGCCCCCTTGACCCACAAGCCTTATTCCTGATTAAAGGTTTAAGCGCAAAATGTTGATACTCCTGCTTCTCGGATGCTGCCTGTCCAGCTGTGCTTTTCCAGCAGCACACTCTTGACTTGGAGCTCAAACAATGATGAGACAGAGTACCAGAAGGAGATAATGAACTTAACAACATGGTGTAAAGACAACAATCTCACCATCAAAAGTAGCAAAACCAAGGAAATGGTAATTGACTTCAGAAAGCGAAGCAGAGGACATGCCCTGTCTGCATCAATGGTCAATGGTCAAAAGCTTCAAGTTCCTGGGTGTGACGATCACCAACAATCTGTCCTAGTCCACGCATGTTGACACTATGGTCAAGAAAGCACACCAACGCTTCTACTTCCTCAGAAGACTAAAAAAATTCAACATGTCTACAAAGATGCAACAAAAGAAAGCATCCTATCGGGACGCACCAGAGCGAGGTATGGCAACTGCTCTTCCCATGACTGAAAGAAACTACTGAGTTGTGAACACAGCCCCAGCTTTCGTCCAAACTAGCCTCCCAACCATTGACTCCATCTATATTTTCCGCTGTATCGGGAAGGCAAGCAACATAATCAAAGACCCCTCCCACTCTGGTTGTACTCGCTTCTACCCTCTTGCATTGGGCTTGTATACATGTACAAACAGATTCAAGAACAGCTTCTTCCCTGCTGTTATTAGACTTTTGAATGGACTCCTCTAATATTAATGTTGATCTCTCTCTGCACCTTTTTGGCAGCTGTAACACTGTATCCTGCATTCTGTTCCGTTACCCTGAAGCACTTGTATAATACTGTAAAGTATGTAAGACAACATGAGTCAAGAGTGTGATGCTGGAAAAAGCACAGGTCAAGCAGCATCCGAGGAATCGTTCATTCTCCGGCACCTTGGATGCTGCCTGACCTGCTGTGCTTTTTCCAGCAGCACACTCTCTACTCTGATCTCCAGCTTCTGCAGTCCTCGCTTTCCCATGTAAGACAACATGCCACTGTACCTCAGTACACGTGACAATAATAAATCAAATCAAATGAACAGGAAGTATTCGGAAATTGCTCAAACAAATTTTTCAGCTTAGTAAAAATGCAATAATATTGGGTTTTCTTCAAAGAAACAATATGCAAATTTCAACAATCTATTTTTCTTACACAGTACTTAACATTTTTATTTGCTGACCGATGCAAAGCTAGACAAACAGCAGAGCAATACAGGTATACAATTTAGCCCCTTCAGTGCGCCTCATCAACAATAAGATCATGGCTGATCTATGACCTAGTCCCTTAAGCCCATCTGTGCTCTATATCCCCCAGTATCTTTAACAAAAATCTATTCATTACAGATTTAAAATTAACAATTGATCTAGCATTAATTGCCATTTACAGAAGGGATTTCCAAACCTCGACCACTCTTTTCGAATCCTAATTTTCTCCCCAAAAGGTTTGATTTTGATTTAAGACTGTATTCTCTAACCTTAGATTCCCCAAGTATTGGAAAATTTCCTACCTTACTCATTGCCTTTTATATCTTGAAAACTTTGATCAAATCACCCCCTTAACCTTCTAAATCCCAGGGAATTCAACACTAGATTGCTTAAATAGCCTTGTTGTGAATCCTTGAATTTCAGGTAACGTTCTGGTAAATCTACATTGCACTCTATCCAAGACTAATACATCATTCCCAAGATGCAGTGACCATAATAGCTCACAGATGCCTGGTGTAGTCTATCCGGAGCTTTGTATAGATGTGGCATAAATTCTACACCTAATGATTTCTAGACTTCTAGATACATGGGACCAGCATTCCATTAGCCGTTTTGATTATTTTCACGTTCTTGCTTACATCATGTTTTTGATATTTAAATGACCTGTGTATATGAACTCTCTATACCTCTTTGGCCTGACTGTTTCTCGCAATTCACCATTTAGAATGTCCTCTGTCCTATTTATTATCGGCCCAAGTGAATAGCCTCACATTTGCCTCCATCGAATTGCATTTATCATCTAATCTACTGATATCAATACTGAAGATCCTTCACCCCATCTGAAGACCAATTTAGTTAATCTCACTAACTGACACTTCCCCATATTCCTGTGTTTATTTTCTCCGTTGAGTATGCATCAAATTCCAATTGTAAGCTTATATTTTATCCGTATCCACCATACTAATTTGGCAGTTAATAAAATCTCATGTTAGTTCTTTTGCCCATCACGTAAATCTGTGCCTTTGCTTTGTAAGGCCCCCAGTTGTTGGAAACAGTCTCTTTATTTACACTATCTATATTGATTGTGACTTCAAACATTTCCACAATCTACTCTCAGCTTCCTATGCACGACAAAGAAAACTTAACATTCTTCAGTCAATCCACATAATGTCACTGATAGAAACTGTACTGCCTTTCAGGATGAGATGTCTTACAGCACCTTACAGCCAATGAGGTATCTCTGAATTGTGTTCATTGTGTATTGTAGGAAATGCAGCAGACAATTTGTATGCAACAAGTTTGCACAAACAGATGATTTGTTTTTGTGATGTTATTTCAGGGCCAAACATTGCCCAATATACCACAGATAATTTCCTACAGCTCTTTGAAATCTTTTACATCCACCTAACAGGACAGATAAGACTTTGCGTCAGATTTCATTCAAAAGAAGGCAACATGGATAGCACAGCATTCTCTTGTTAGAAGATCAGCCCAGGTTATTTTGCTTAAATTCTGGATTGGGACTTGAATGCACACCTTTTTCACATGGTGAGTACACAAGCAGCTGAGCCACTGGTGACACACTGTATAAATTATAACAAGTTTATTTTGTAACCTCACTAAAATTTTCAAAGGCCTGAAGTGTGATGCTAGAATTTAATATACTGCTACAGTTGGGACTGTTTCATAACAGTTTAGCATAACACTAACTTGTGTACTCCGAGGAGAAAAAGTGAGGATTGCAGATGCTGGAGATCAGATCATCAATTCCTGAATTGATGAAGAGCTTATGCCTGAAACATCGATTCTCCTGCTCCTCGGATGCTGCCTGACCTGCTGTGCTTTCCCAGCAACACACACACTCGACGTTTGTACTCTTACCTATATCTATCCAGCTATCACAGGACTTTGATTTGTTAACCTATTCTACCAGCTTCAAAGATTTATGCACAAGCATTCCCAGTTCAATTTTCTTATGCCTACTGTAACCATCGTATCATTTAACGTGTTCTATCACCTCATTCCTCTGACAAAAGTATATAGTATCTCACTTTCTGCACCGAATTTCACCTGCAATGTGTCAAACCTATTGATTTGTCTATGTCATCTTGAAGCCTATTACTGTCCTCTTCAATATCTTGTAATTTCATGTTTTTTTCTGCATTCCTTACAATACTGCGTATGCTTGCATCATTGACAAATTTGGACATATGGCTTTCTATTACATCATCTAGGTCCAAATATTTTCTACATTTAAATCCATTTGCCATAACTTTGTCTATTTAATGCACTGTTTTGTTGAATTGCTCACTGATAATGTACACAGTGGCAGAATAATAGTTTTCATATAAGCAATGCAAGTCAGAGTAATGCTTTTTAAACATCAATATGGAAGGTCGGTTATGCAAAGGATCTAAGCAATGTTAAGTAACAAAGATTCACTCTGATTTTGGAGATCATTCCATGGGGGCTTGTTTTTGTTTTAACTCAAAGGTATCTCAAGGAGACAATTTTGAAAACTGCTTTTTTATGGGATTCTATGCATTTGCGAGAGAATGACAGTCAATTCTAAGGTTGATAGTAAAACTTTAAACTAATGCCATCACTGTTTGGTTTATTGCTGGTTTATGCTACAAAACGAGGTCAGTAAACTCAGAATTTAGAGTGAGCGGAAAGTACAAATTCGAATCAGATTTGATTTTTTCTTCTAGAAAATTAAGCTTTATTTGTATTAGCAAGCACCATTATCAGTTGATTCCAGTTTGTCATTATGTTTGGGTTGGTAGGGAATCATTTAGGACAGAGTAACATACATGGTTTTGGAAGTGAAGACAAATGATGTACAAAATATAAAATTCATGATTGCATGTGAATTTGAGAAAAATTTGGATGTGATAGTTTAATATGTACTTATAGTCCAAGTCATCGAAGGTAATTCTGGGAATGAGCTAAAAAATGAGTCTGGTTGAGTTGGTGCAATGCATCTGAAGAACGCATACACTACAGTCACAGGTCATTGGTGGTTAAGGTCTGGGCCAATGGATGTGGGATCAATCAAATTCTTGTTCCCAGATGACAGAGTTTCATGACTATGGGTGGATTTGGTTCCAAATGGCCATTGCCTAGCAATTGTGTGGCATGAATGTTACCTGACTAAACCTGGATGGTGTCTCGATGAAGCCACACACAGATGTAGACTGCATCATAATCAGGTGGGTTTGCAAAGGAAGCTGAACCCAGAGAAATTACTGGTAAACAGTTTCACTTCTGACTTTACAATGGAGGAGAGGTAAGTGATTAACGAGCTGAAGATAGTTTAGGCTAACTCCAAAAGACATATTGGCATTACCAACTTTTTCCCTTGTGCCACATAGAGCTTAAGCATTGGAGCACATTCCCCAAATCATGATTGATTTCTGCTTTACAAGGCCCCGTTAGTGCCATTCACTTAATTGTTTCCTTGATTTCAAGGCCAGTTACCTCACCACGCCTCTGCAATACAGTTCACATCTATTTGAGTCATTGAGCACAGTAGTCCTGGCAGAACTGACTAGACATGTGTGTTAAATATTGAAAACAGGACTAATCAGAGGAACTATTAGTTTATGATTAGAGTCCCAAACTAAAAATTTATTTATAGGTAAATGCTACTGGTGGCAAAGTTGAAGATGAATTCAATGGTGATTAGGGATCAAATGATTGCATTTGATTTGGCCTCCTTTTTGATCAGAAGTCCCTCAAAATCATGTTCTTCTTGTGCCATCAGCCTGATGAGAGTTCTACAAGCAGATGGCACCTCTCCTGGTCCAGGAAACCTGTACCAAACTTTGTGTAGAGCAGGGATAATGGGCATGCCATATTTAGCAGTTATATGGTACTTCAGTAAAGACAGTTTTTACAACTTGAAATCCATTTTGAACTTTTCTAATTCTGAAATTCAAGAGGATGATTGCACACAAAAGCAAATACTTTAATTCTAATGCCATATAAAACATTCTTTCAAAATTAGAACGTGGCCACAGGCTGTGTTGTAGAAATTCACTGATCTGCATCATTTCCTAGTTTGCCACAACATAACAGATTAATGTTCCTGAAAATTATCCAAATAGTTAAAAGACTGAGAAGTCACTTGAGAAGTACAAAATGAACATTACTGCAGGCAATTCCTGACTGTTACGCTAACTGAAATGTAGCCAATTAAATTCTACAGAACAAATTCACCATGTGAGAAAATTAAATACAGTAATAAAATTATATTTTCTGCTATTAAAATAAATTATATTAATATCCTGGTTTCCAAAATCATGCCCTGTGGTGAGTAATACAGTAAATGGGAAGTATGTTTCAAGACAATCACAACCAATGAATCCCAATTATCCCATAAACTTTGCTGTAACTAGGCATATTTACTTTATTGCTAGTATACATTAATAGTTGTTTGATATTCACTGCAAACTGCTACCAACAGCATTGTCATTTCACAAACATGACCATCCATGAAAGGTGCCTACTCGATCTGATCAAAACTGCATAAATCGCACAGAAAGTGAGATTTTATAGGTGCCAACACCGAAGTACCTTGCTGACTTGTCAGATTAGATTGCCAAAATCCAAATAATATACATGACAATCAGAGTCAATGGCAAGTGATGGCTATAACTGTCAGCATTCACACTGTGTTCAGCAGCAAACAGTGAAATCAACATTACTGAAGATTTCTGTTGTCTTTGACTGTATAAGCCCCTAATTATCTGCAGGGTTTTGTTTAACTGTGATCTTGCCATTGGACAGACAGACTCAGGGCAAATAAGATTGTACCTCAATGTTCCATTGTTACTCCCTTCCACCCCAGCTTCAGTACCAATGTCAGGCCAATGTTTTACTCACGTTGTTCATTTTCTCCATAGACAGCTCAAGTTTAGATAAGAAAAAAATTGCCTTCAACCAATCCAAGAATGCAATATGAATCTTTCGCATGATCTATACAGAGACTTTTTTTGGGTTGGGGAGTAAAAAGAAAATCACTGAACCTGTAGCATTGGGCAGAATTTTTACAGGTAAGGGGGGCAATTTTGGTTGCATGTGGGTGTTCAAATCCCCTGATTACTGATAGACCAGGATCCCATCATCTTGCCCATTTCCAGGTTTCAACTGGGAGGGTCTGAAGGTGAGCAGGAAACTACCATGTGACTTTCAGGTAATGTATTTAATTTTCAAATATGTCCTTACACTATTTCAATAAAGGATTTCTTTTCAACAGCCAGTAGGAGCTAGCTGTCAGCAACTCAGCAGGGTTATTAGGGCAGAGCTTCTTCAGTGAAACAGACAGGTTAGAAAGTGTTTGATCAGGGAAACTGAAGAGTTGCACCATGCCCAGGTGGGCAACTGTTGTTCATAGCAAGTTTTCTCAGTGCTTTCACTTCACCTGCCTAGCATTTCAACCACCTTCAGTTGCACTGATTGGAGTGTATGAAGTTCTACCATGCATCTTTAATGAATAAGGGCAAATGTAACACCAACCAATAGTCAAGGCAGCAAATGGCAAAAGGCTGAGTGGAGGAGAAGGCATACAGGTCGTTCTGCTATAACACATGTTTCGTCAAGTGAATTCACTATAATGTGATTAATAAATTGGGAGCGCTGTTTCTAAAGTGCAAACTTTTAAAACGTGTTGGCTGTAACGCGATTACATTGCCAACACTAAGCGCCGTTTCTAAAACTCAATTTTTCTAAAACACAGGGTTGCACAAGAACATAACTATTGCATTATAGAAGAACTGACTGTATCTTATAGCAATTATGCAGGGCCTTGACAAAACCACACCTGGAATACTGCGTGCAGTTTTGGTCTCCTTATATGAGGGAGGATTTTCTGGCAATAGAGGGTACACAGTGAAGATTTACCAGACTGATTCCTGGGAAGGCAGGAATCGGTTAGGATTATGTTCGCTAGAACTCAGAATAACGAGGATAGATCTCACAGAAACCAATAAAATTCGAACAGAATCAGACAGAGTAAATGCAGGAAGGATGCGCCCACTGACTGAGCACTACAGAATCAGAGGTCACAGTCAAAGGATTCAGGGTAAACCATTTAGGACTGAGATGAGGAGAAATTTCTTCATTCACAGAGTGGTGACCTTGTGGAATTCGCTACCACAGAAAGCAGTCAAAGCCAAAACATGATATGATTTTTGAAGAGCAACATGATATAGTACTTGGGGCTAAAGAAATCAAAGGATATTGGGAAAAGGCCAGATTAGGCTGCTAAATTGGATGAGATTAGACGTGGTTAAGAAAAAGGCGGCGGCATATGTCAGATATAGATAGGATAGATCGAGTGAATCCTTGAAGAGTATAAAGGCAGTAGGAGTATACTTGAGAGGGAAATCAGGAGGGCAAAAAGGGGACATGAGATAGCTTTAGGAAATAGGGCTAAGGAGAATCCAAAGGGCATAAGGGGTATAAGTTCATACGTTTGCAGATGACACCAAAATTGGAGGTGTAGTGGACAGCGAAGAGGGTTACGTCAGATTACAATGGGATCTTGATCAGACGGGCCAATGGGCTGAGAAGTGGCAGATGGAGTTTAATTCAGATAAATATGAGGTGCTGCATTTTGGGAAAGCAAATTTTAGCAGGACCTATACACTTAATGATAAGGTCCGAGGGAGTGTTGCTGAACAAAGAGGCCTTAGAGTGCAGGCTCCTTAAAGGTGGAGTCACAGGTAGATAGGATAATGAAGAACGCGTTTGGTATGCTTTCCTTTCTTGGTCAGAGTGTTGAGTACAGGAGTTGTAAGGTCACGTAGTGGCTGTACAGGACATTGGTTCGGCCACTGTTGGAATATTGCATGCAATTCTGGTCTCCTTCCTATTGGAAAGATGTGGTTAACCTTGAAAGGGTTCAGAAAAGATTTACAAGGATGTTGCCAGGGTTGGAGGATTTGAGTTATAGGAAGAGGCTGAACAGGCTGGGGCTGTTCTCCCTGGAGCGTCAGAGGCTGAAGGGTGACCTTAGAGATTTACAAAATCATGAGGGGCATGGATAGGATAAATAGACAAAGTCTTTTCCCTGGGGTGGGGGGGAGTCCAGAGCTAGAAGGCATAGGTTTAGGGTGAGAAAGGAAAGATATAAAAGAGACCTAAGGGGGAACTTTTTTATGCAGAAGGTAGTACGTATATGGAATGAGCTGCCAGAGGATGTGGTGGAGGCTAGTACAATTGCAACGTTTAAAAGGCATTTGGATGGGTATTTGAATAGGAAGCGTTTAGAGGGATATGGGCCAGGTGCTGGCAGGTGGGACTAGATTGGGTTGGGATATCTGGTCGGCATGGACAGGTTGGAATCTATGACTCTATGAATAGCAAAGCAGACTCAAAGGGCCAAATGCCTGCGTCTACCCCTACTTTCTGTTTCTATCTAACAACAAGTCTGACCAAAAGCAAGTGCAGGATTATCAACAGTGTCAGTTGCCTTCTCATTAGCTATATGCCATTCCATAGGGAGTGATTTGTTAAATTCACTTATGGCTTTGTTGGCTGGGCCAGAATTTATTGCCCACCCAGATTGCTCTTGTGAAAGAGAGATGAGTTGTCTTATTGGATTTCTGCAGTCCATTTGCTGTAAGTAAACCCACAATGCTGTTAGGGTTGGAATTCTAGGTTTTTGACCCAGCAACAGTAAATTTCAAAGTCAGGATGGTTTGTGGCTTGGAGGGGAACTTTCAGGTGGTGGTGTTCCCATGTATCTGTTACCCATGGAAGGTGCAGTTTAACGAGTCTTGGAGAATTTCTTGGATGGTACACAGGCTGCTATTGAGCATTGTGGTGGATGGAGGGACTGAACTTTTGTTCAATCCATCTCCAAGCAGGCAAAACTCCCAAAACAGGATCAAGAGACAAACAAACAATCAGCACCTTATGAAGCTCTGGATTTCACTATTCATTGCTGATGTCTTCAGGTCGTCTGGAATGGGACTTGTTTCCCCATCAGTGAATTGGGCATACATTGACAATTCTGTCAGGATACTGTCACTGAAGGACCACCTGAGTTCTTGCAGTGTGTTAATTACTAATATAGGTCGTTCTGCTATAACATGACAGTTGTGTGCCCCTGCAACCTGCGCTGCAGAAGATTGCTAATAGAAAATCGCTATAACCATTCAGTAGAAAGTTCCCATCGTCCAAACAACGCCCACAATTTGTCAATCACATTATAGCCAATTTGCGCTGATGAAGCGTGCATTATAGCAGAATGCCCCGTACTCGGGTCGTTTGGTTCAGAGACAATGTTAAGACAATTCTGCCCATTGATTATGTTATTTCAAACACAAGCAAAAACAAAAGTTGCTGGAAAAGCTCAGCAGGTCCGGCAGCATTTGTGCAGAGAAATCAGAGTTAACGTTTCAGGTCCAGTGACCCTTCCTCAGAACTTTTTTTTATTTTGCTCCACAAATGTTTCCAGGCCTGATGAGTATTTCCAGTATTTCCCTTTTTTGCCAACTGAAAACTATTCCATGAAGGGTCACGGAATCTGAAACATTAACTCTGCTTTCCTTCCACAGATGCTGCCAGAGCTGCTGAGATTTTCCAACAGCTTCCTGTCTTTGTGGTTGAAAAGTCCCCCCCTTCCCCAGCATTTTTATCTCCTTTTTTTTAAGCCTGCACTGAAGGCCTCAAAAAACGTTTAAACTGCTATTTACTTTGCCCTTTTAAAAAAAAACTAATGTCACACATCATTTTTTTTGTTCACGGTATTGTCCCTTTAATATTGGAGAAATCAAACACAGATTGGGTGACTATGATCACCTATGGCACCTCCATTCCATTCAACAAAAAATGTCTTTCATGGGATGTGTGTATCACTGGGATGACCAGCATTTGGTGCTAATCCCTACTCACCCTTGAATTAATGGATTCCTAAGCCATTTCAGAGGCTAGTTTAAAGTGGGCAATATTACCACATCCAAACCAAATCAGGTGAAGATAGCACATTTTCCTTCTTCTAAAGGAATTTAATAAAATAAATGGGTTTTTATGACAACCAATGATAGTTTCTTTGCAACCACAGTGACCAGCATCACTGAGACGACCTTCCAATTCTAGAACTATTAAGTGAATTCAAATTTCACCAGCTGCCTTGTCAGAGAACAATATCTTGGGCCTCTGGCTAACTATTACCACCAAGTAAACTGAAGGAAAAGCATCTCTATTTTTGAATATGGACATACACAGACTCAACCAATTCAACCACTTCACTTAGTCTTTGATTTTTTTTAAATTTCAGTTTTTGCTAATGATATTGCTATTTCCATTTACACTTCAACTACACACCTATTGTTCTTTGTTCCACTATAATGTTATAGCTTTCACAATTTTCATTTTCAACAATTCCACCTCCTGTCTTTATTCTAACACAGATCTTCTTGTCCATTCTGATCTCCCCTTACCATTTTCCCTGCCTGACCTACAAGCCATCACATATCTCAACTTTGAAGGAGGATATCCAATCTGAAACATTAACTTGGTTTCCCTCTCTACAGAACCTGTAAGACCTTTTGACTATATCCAAACTTTATTCTCGTGCTTTGACAATCCTTTTCCTGATCCTGGCGCAATATATTTTGAAAATTGCAAACTTTATTTCAAGGATGGAAAGGCAGCTGAGAAGGCAAATAAAAATAAATCTAGAAATCTGAATGTTATGGTTGGGAGTTCAAAGCAGAAAATTCCTGAGTGGACCTTGAATTAGCTAACGATTCTCTAAAGGTTTGTGACCAATGCTGAGAAGGCTTAATTAAAGCTAGGAGGGCATTAGCTTTGGTAATGGGTCTCATCAAAATGAAACAAGGCATGTCATTTTGGCCTTGTAAAACACATTATTTAGATTGTATTTTCAGTTTGCATTTATAGTGGCTTGTGATGAACTTTGTGATGAAAAATGTTCAGAACAAGCCAGAAGGTTTCCTGCTTAATCAGCTATAGTTATTCAAATTGGCTTAGAAAGTTGTCAATTCACTTCAGAGACGCAAAGACCTCAAGGTGATTTGATATTTGTGATTTGCCTGTCTTGCAACCTTTCGCTGCAATGCATGCAGGAGTAAAAAGTGATTTGTTCTTCGATTTTTTTCTTCTTGCCTATCAGAGAAATGCTTTCTTGCCACGTAAGTTAACATGGGCAGGAACCTACACCCTAGCAATACATGGCACATTCGAGGAAGTGAAACAAAGGACAAAAGTGTAGAGCATTGAGGTGATTTCATTTTACTGTGGTTTAGTTGGATTTTCACTTCACATGTACATTACACATAGTTCGTGTAAACTGTGAGCTTTTAATTGTTTTAAGATAGTGTTCCTTTAAAGAAATTAAAAGTTACTAACCTATTGCTCATGAGTCATTCTTTACTACATAATCATTCCCAGCAAAGCTATTTAAAAAGCAAGAATATCAAGTTCATCATATTAATGCAACTTGATATGCCATTACATCTCAACCACTGCACCAAGAGAATTCACAATAATGCAATGCAATCACTTCAAAAACAAAACATTAAAAACATTACTTGTGCTTTGCTTCACAGAATATGTGATTGATCAATACACAATTCCAAGTCACTAAGTCAAAAAAGGTTACCCAAAAGGCTCATCTACAACAGAATTAAAATGCACAGTCTGCAGTCTGATTGTTTGAAAGCAGTTGCTCATCCACACCCAGAATCAATTTAACAAATGTTTTATATTTCTGTAGCTCTCCAAACTGCAATTTCTAAGAGTTAAGATCAGAAATCATGGTAAACTTCACAAAATAAATATTTTAAAGTCTGCAAAAAAAATTCTAAAGCAAAAAAAAACTGTCATTAACCTAGGTAGAGTTGTTCCATTCATAACAAATATGAATAGTATTGAAATTAAGACATAGGTTCACACAATGATTAGAAACAGAAGGTAGAAAAAATGTAAAATTCAGAAAAAAATTTAATCATTAACTGTAGCTAAATATGCTGTCACAAATACTGCATGAGAACATTGAAATAATTTGCCTTTTACTACACTTAATTGCTGACTACACTAGAATTCCTGTCATCTTAGCCTGCATTCCTGTAAATCGGTCGTTAAAAATAACCTACTAAAAACAAACACATTTGGTCACAAGACCTCTTATAACTTAAAGTCTTAAGTCATCAAAGTCATTGACTCTGTCCTACAACATCCAATACTACTGTAATCTACAGACAGAATTGGATTACTACCTTAAAATTACTCAAGGTGTTTGTTCAAAATCTATTCGTCTTGCACTGTGACTTCATTCTTTCTGAATTCTTTTTATGTCAATAAACTTAACCAAATATAAAATATGAATATTTCCACATTAAAAACAGTATTAAAAGCAGCAGCATAAAATCAAACAGAAAATTTATTTTTATCTAGTTTTCAGAAAACATTTGAATCATCAATGGATATTGGCATTTTAAATCAATTACGGCCATATGTTATTATTTAAAAGTTGTATTTAGGTTGCAAAGTAACACACTGAGCCAACTGACTGAAACTAGGGAAAAGAATAGGGAAAAGAATAGGGAACCATCTTATAGGTCTTAAGAAGGATATTAAAATATTATACGAAATCTGTACAATTTACTAAATGCGAAAAAAATGATCACATAAAACAGTGATGTTTTTCTTGCACAAATTAAAAACATAACTTCACAAAAATCAGAATCTCAGTTTTGACACAGGAGGTGGTCATTTTGTCCACTGTGTTTTCAAATGCCTTGCTCTCTGAATGAGCATTATGACTTGATGTCATTTTACTACCTCTTTTCCATAACTTCGCACATTATGTGACTAGAAACAATCATGCAACGCTCTCTTGAATGCCTGGAATATACCTGAATCGACTTCATTTCCAAGCAGTATATTCCAGAGCCAAACTGCTCGTTGTGTGCAAAGGCTTTTTTCACAAATCGTATTTGCTACGTTTGCAAATTATTTAATATCTGTATGCTCTCATTCTTGGTCTTTTGAGTGGGAACACTTTCTCCTCAACTACTCCATCCTGATCTCTTTTGATTTTGTATACTTCTACCAGAATTCCTTTTAAATGCCTTCCCTCCAAGAAGAATATTACAACCGAATGGACAAGTTTTTGACTGCCATGAGGACCATGATCCAGCACACTCATCGTTGTTGCACATGCGCACAGACCTGCATTTCATCACTCTTGCCTTTCATGCTAAGCACCCATAACAAGATGAGAGGAGAAACAGGGACCTCATTCCAGTGCTTCTTCCTCTCAAGGAGGTATGGTGGTACCAGTAGTGACCCATAGGGAGAAGCAGCTTCTTCTCAGGATGCTCCAGAGGTACCTGGCTCCTCCAATTGCCCACTACACGAGATTGCAAATCCTGCAGAAGCTCATGCTGAGGAGGATTTGCCTGCATCTGGGCGGTTCTCTGTAAGACCAGGTCTTTTGGGCCCAAACATTGCTGATGACAACCGCTCAAGTCTTCCAAGTCAACAAAGTAAATGAGCAGGCTTCCTCCACCCAGCAGTAGAAATTGGGAATGCACTTTGCCATATTGGGAGACAGGCGAAGAAAAAAAAACACTTACTGGAGGGCACTAAGGTGGCAAGGCTGAAATATAATCGCAAATAATCTTGTACTTTTGTAAATATATCTTCAAT
This sequence comes from Chiloscyllium plagiosum, assembly GCF_037043375.1. NCBI lineage: Eukaryota > Metazoa > Chordata > Chondrichthyes > Orectolobiformes > Hemiscylliidae > Chiloscyllium > Chiloscyllium plagiosum. Next base: position 36,521,427 of record NW_028270148.1, read on the forward strand.
TGCACTTTTGAAATATATGCCCTCGTGTCTTTTTCATTGTTAGGTATAGTTAAGTTGCATACATGAGAGATGAGTAACTCCTACAGACACCCCAAGGATGTAAATATTTATAATAACCAAGCATTGTCTCTCACAGATAACTTCAGACATCAGGGATCCTTTAACCATGATGTTCAGCATTGCACCCAAGGTGTTACATTTTAGTGTGAACAACACTGATGCTAAATGCAATATGTAGTGACTGCGCTTAGGCGTGGCCTGTACACATCATTCCACAAATACATGCGCCTTGTGAACAAGAATACAAGATCACTGATGATTCCACACGTTCCATGTATTGACTTTTCGAGTGAGTGCACAGCCATTCAAAACTGGAAGACGTAGAATGTGCAGCTCACATGATCACTCTCCACCATGGTATTGTGGTGTCAAGAACAGTTGTACAAGCAGCGCTGCTTACAGGTTCAATGCTGTCCTGGAAGATGCCCAAGCATTTCAGGGCAACTTAGTAGTTGGCACATATTCTGAAACACTGAAGGGTCACCTATGAGGGAAAGGTAAAAAATAGACTCCTCAGAAATGCACTTGATCTTCTGGCTATCATAAAAGTCTTTGTTCCTTAACACCAGGATCTGATTTGCTGACTGAAGCCTCAGGGCTACGTAAACCTAGTGCCATGCAAAGTTAGTTCACAATCTCACTGAATACTGCTTTTTTCCGTAATAGTCAGTATACGTGAAAGTGGGATCACTCATTCCTGATGAAGGGCTTATGCCCGAAACTTCAATTCTTCTGCTCCTCGGATGCTGCCTGACCAGCTGTGCTTTTCCAGCACCATGCTCTTTGACTCCGATCTCCACTTTCTCCTGTGGGATCACTATCAAGTATACAATCAAATGGATAACAAGACTCTTACTCAGCAACATAAAAAGGTCAAGGACTGTAACAAAGGTCCGCATGTCCTTTGCACTAAGTAGGGTGTAATTTCAGATTGTGTAATTACTTAAGATTTTATTGGCAAATTCCAAACCGATCTGATTCATCTGGAAGCAAGTTTCAATGAGATTACCTCTAGCTTCTTGTCCTTGAAAATGCATTGCTCTGTCATGGCCTCACCATCAATGTTCTGCTCTTTATCCTCAGTGGATTGCTGTCAATTCCCCATTTCATCTGCTTCTCCCACATCCTCCCTTTGCTAGCTCTAGTTGTGAAGGGTACAACATTCTACAAGGATGTAACACACACTTTTCTGTTTGATTGTGGACTGAAATGGGATGTTATGAAGTTGAAGGCATACACTGTATCTTCAAGAGAGAGCGGATGATATTTTGAACTGAGAGCTTATGTGTATGTGACTAGATGGCAGTCAGAGTGTAATGGAAAATTGAAAATATGTAACGTTTGTCTGTGAAATGGATACCTGAGTTTTGGTTGCTGTTTTGACAACAATTTGAAATTAACCAAATCAGTTTAAATAATGCTCTGGGATACTAAAACCCAAGTTTGAATTTATTGTTTTGCCAACATCGAACCAATGAGGCGATCCGATGTTGGGGATAAAAAAGTGCAGACATTTTGAAAATTAGAGAGAGAGACCAACTGCCATTAACAGACCACAAGAAAACACTATCAAAGGTACCTTTTCACATGAAACATATTCGCAGTAAAAAGAAAGATGGCAACCCAGGGGGATCTTCAGCCGCAAGAAGAAAGGCACTGAAGACGACAGCCGCAGTGTGGTTTTGAGATTAAGTTAATGTAATTTTAATAAGTATCTTATTGGAATAGCATATTGTTACAGAGTTGGAGGCAGGCAATAAGCAGTTAAGAGAAAGAGGGCTTAGAGTTGTGAATAGTTATTGTTTAATGTTCACTTTTAGAGTTAAAAAATAAATTGATGTTATTTTCTATAAATAATGGAACTTGGGAGTTCTCTGGAACTTATATCTAAAGAGATTACGAGGCAAGATTAACTTTTCTGGGTGTTTTGTTTAATTAACAGAAGGGTTCACCGCTGTGTTGTAACAGTTTGGGGGCTTGGGTCCAGAATTTGGACAGGTTTAGACAGATCCAATCTGAGATTTGGATAGATTTCAACAGATTTGGGGTACAAAAGGTCCCAGCAGATTTAGACTCTTGCCAATTAGTATCCTAGACCTTTAAATAAAATATAGTTGAGACAATTTGTTTAATTTTTGTTACTTGTGATCGGATAAATTAAAAGTGAGGGGAATGGCTCTTAACATTGCTAAAGGGGCTCTAGAGTTTTAAGATGCTTCCCAAATTTGCCAAGAAAGTTTAGAAAGATAGAGGAATTAGCAAATAGGCTAGAATTGGGTTTAACCAGGGACAAAGGAAAGCTGAAATTGCAATGGAGTTGGTCAAGCACGTAGGTGTATCAGAGAAACAGCGAAGTGCGGTGGGGTTGGAAAAAGTTACATTGCAATTGAGGCAAATAGAGTTAGAAGACGAAGAAAAAGAGAGAGAGAGAAAAAAAAGGAAAAAGAAAGGGAGAGAAGGTTCTTAGCTGAACAAAAAGAGAAAGAAGAAAGGGAGAGAGAATTTGAACTTCAGAAGTTGTGAATTAGTCAGGAAAGTCAAGATGGAGATGAAGAGAGAAGGTGCTGATGTATACAAATATGTTAAAACATTGCCACACTTTGATAAGAAAAATGTTGAAGCCTTCTTTATTTCATTTGAAAAATTGGTTAGGCAGATAAAGTGGCCAGACAACTTGTGACTACTGCTAATTCAGACTAAGCTGGTAGGCAGAGCTAGTGAGGTATTTGCAGCATTGTCAGATGAGGGGTCAAGAGATTATGCAGATGTTAAACATGTTATTTTGAGCACTTATGAATTGGAACCAGAAGCATATAGACAGCGGTTAAGAAACATAAAGGAGGAACCAGGTCAGACTTGAGTTTGAAATATAGTAATTCTGATAGATGGGTGTATGTCTTAACAATAGTCAAGGCCTACGAAGCTCTACAAGAGATTATTCTGCTGGAGGAGTTTAAAAACTCACTTCCAAAGATGATGAGAATTCATGTGGATGAACAGAAAGCTCAAGAAGTGAGAAGAGCAGCAGAGATATGCACCAATGAATATTCATGCGCTAAGGCAAAAAATATCTTCTGGTAGGAATTTTATTATGTGAGGGATAGAAATTGGGAGAAGGGGATTTCCTACACTACAAAACAAAGAGTAGAGCACACTAGTAATAGTTTACCACCAGTGAAAAAAGAAGCCCAAGAGAGTGAAAGGCTTCAGATGTTTCCACTGCGGTAAGGGGGGACACAAAGTCACAGTGAAGAAAGGCACTGTGAGAAAAGATGCGCAAAGAAAGGCGAAGCCAGTAGGATTAGTGAAAGTAGTAAAGGAAACCCAAAGAGAAGTCGAGGAGCTGCAGAAGAGTACACAGCCTAGGCAGGGCTTGGACTTAGTGCCTTATCTCTATAAAGACTTCATCTCTATGGGCAATGTTTACTCAGGGAGAACGCGGGAGAAGGGAAAGAAGTTATAATTTTGAGAGATACGGGATCAAGTCAGTCTGTATTCGTAAGGGATGAACATACTTACACTCTTCCTGACATGTTACCCGAGAGAGTGGTAATTCGTGGAATAGATGGACAGAAATTTAGTGTTTCCCTGTGTAAGATCAGGTTGGAGAACTAAATCAAGACTGGGGAATTAACAATGGGAATGATTGACAGAATACAGTTTGTTCTTGGGAACGATTTAGCAGAATCCCTGGTGAGTAACACCCCTTGTTATGGAGAAGCCAAAGCAAGACCAGGAAACTGAGGAGTTAAAAGAAAAATACCCTGAAATTTTTCCAGACTGTGTCATAACAAGATCCCACTATATAAGTCACAGCATGAAGCAAAAACTAAAGAGAAAGATGAAGGAGTTGAGGTTCAGTTAGCGGACACCCTGTTTGTTGTAATGGTGCAGGAAAAATCTGAACAAGCAGAGGGTCAAACAGAAGTGTTTAGTCCTGAAAGGCTAATGGACTTACAACAGAAAGACAAGACAATAAAATATATATATACTGATGTATACTCAAGAAAAGGAATCAGAATGCATTTTTGATGTTATTATCTTAAAGATAGAATCCCAAGATGAAAATGGAGACCACAGCAGGTTAGTGAAGAGGAGAAATGAGAAGAAGTGCACCTGACTGTGTTGCTGGTAGCATACACAGAAAGTGTTACAGGTCGCACATGAACTCCCTGTAGGAGGTCATCTAGGTGTGAAAAGACTCAGACTAAGTTATTAAACCACTTCCATTGGCCTGGAGAGCACAAGGATGTGGTTAAAGTTTGCCGTACATGTCACATGTGCCAAATGGTAGGTCAGCCACAGGCAGTAAAAAAAACCAGCACCTTTGTTGCCAATTACCACATTGGAAGAACCTTTCACATGGGTTATGATTGATTGTGTAAGTCCCCTCCCTAAAACTAAAAGTGGGAACCAGTACTTGCTAACCATAATGGATGTATCTACCAGGTTTCCCGAGGCAATTCCATTACGAAATATTAAGTCAAAAAGAGTGGAGGAGGAGTAAATAGCTTTCTTTACGTGGTACAGGCTGCGCAGAGAGATTCAATCAGACTGAGGATATAATTTTACTACTCGACTGTTTAAAGAAGTCATAAATAGCTTAGGCATACAGCACTTTAAATCATATACCATCCTGAATCCCAGGGAGCTTTGGAAAGGTGGCATCATACCCTGAGACTGTGTTAAAAGTGTACTGTCAGGATTGTTAAGAACATACTGTCAAGATTACCCAAATGATTGGGATAAAGGTATCCTACTCGTATTGTTTGCCATTATAGATGACCCAAACTAATCGACTCCGTTCACTCCCTTTGACTTAATATTCGGATTTGAAGTGAGAGGGACTTTGAAATTAATTAAAGAAAAAGTTACGGGACCAAAGTTGGAGATCTCACACTTGGATTATGTAACTGAGGTGAGTTAGCATCTGAAGGGTGTGCAGCATAGAATGAAGCAAATGGCAGATAAAAACTCTAAAATTCGGGCGTTTTCCCATGGGAATGATGTATTAGTATTGTTACCAGTGGTAGGAGATCTCTTCAAAGCCAGCTTTCGCGGTCTCTATCAAATTGAGAAAAAGTTGAGTCAGGTAAACTATCTGGCCAGACAGAAAAAAAAACTGTATTGCATATATCATGTGAACATGTTGAAACCTTACTATAACAGAGACTGGGAACTGGACAAACAGGTGTTAGTTACTGTCCCGCAGAGCGAGAAATCAAATCCCGACATTGTGGAGTTTGATATGCCTCAAAATACATTAAGCAATGAAGAAATCCTTGAGGAGTGGGATAGGTTAGTTACTGAACTGTCTGTCTCAGGAACAAAGAACCCAGCTGAAAAGTTTGTTGCATCAGTATGAGGACAAATGCAGGAATAAGATGGGGGGGGGGGGGGGTGTTGGGGGGGGAAACTAATACGATTGTGCGTGAGGTGGAAGTAGGAAATACTCTTCCGATAAAGCAACATCCTTATAGACTTAATCCTCTCAGGTCCACACAGCTCCAGATGCAAGCGGATGCGATGCTCAATGAAGATATCATTGAACTGAGAGTGAGTGAGTGGAGTTACTAAAGCCAATTGTGTTAGTTCTCTAACTTGATGAGGCTCAACGATTTTGAGTGGAGAATCGGAAGGTCAACGCTTTAACAAAATTGAACTCGCACCCAATACCAAGATTAGAGGACTGTATAGAGAAAGTTGGACAAGCCACTTACATCACAAAGTTGGACTTACCGCAGAGGCGAAAGTGAGGACTGCAGATGCTGGAGATCAGAGTCTAGATTGGAGTGGTGCTGGAAAAGCACAGCAGGTCAGGCAGCATCCGAGGAGCAGGAAAATCGACGGTTCGGGCAAAAGCCCTTCATCCTGACTTACCGCATGATTATTGTCAGGTACCTTTATTAGATAAAGCAAAATAATTCTGTGTTTGTAACCCCAAATGAGCTATAGCAATTCAAAGTGATGCCTTTTGGAATGAAGATCACACCAGCGACATTCCAAAGACTCATGATCAGAGTGGTGGCCAGATTAACAAACTGTGCAGTTTATCTGAATGATGTAGTGATCGTTAATGAGTCATGGAAAGATCACACGGCACAGTTCGCAGAGCTCTTTGAATGATCACATGAAGCAAAACTGGCAACAAACTTAAGAAAACAGAATTTGCGGAGGCAAAGGTGATGTTCTTGGGACATAACATTGGTATTGGAAAGTTGACCCCAAGGGACGCCAAGATGAAGATCATCAAGGAATTTCCACGACCAAACTCGAAAAAAGGGGTTTTCCCATTTTTGGGACAAAGCAGCGTGGTGGCACCAGTAACAGATTTACTGAAGAACTCAAAATTTTGGTGGACAGAACAATGCCAGGAGGCATTTGAGAATTTAAAAAGAGTATTGAACACTGCACTAGTTTTAGTTGCACCAATTTTTTGGAAACCCTTTCAAGTTGCAATCGATGCTAACGATATAGGAGTTTCGAGCTGGACTGCTACAAGATGATGATTATGGAATTGAATGGCAAATTGGCTACTTGTCAAAGAAAATCAACACCCACCAGAGAATTATTGAATTTGGTACTTGTCTTACAACATTTTAATGTTTCTGTGATGAACAATGTGTCAGAGACAGTTGTGTACACAGACCACAATCCTCTTACATTCTTGGAACGATTTAAAGACAAAAGTATGAGACTATTTTATTGGAGTGTTATGTTACAGACTTTTAATTTACAAATTGTACATGTTGCGGGTTGTAAAAATGTGATAGTAGATGCATTATCACAGATTTTTAAAAAATCTATAGATAAAATTGAACAGATTACGTGTGTGCAGAAATTAATACGAAAGTATAATTTAGATTAATAACCTATGTATTTCATTGTAATGGGATTAAAAATTAGAAAAAATGAGGCCATTATTCCATTATGATGGTTCAACGTTTAAGGGGAGAGGTGTTATGAAATTGAACACTTGTACTGTACCTTTAAGAGAGAGTGAATGCTGTTCTGAACTGAGAGCTTACAAGCACCTGTGGAGATGACTAGATGGCAATCCCAGAGTGTACAGGAAAATTGAAAATATGTAACATTTGGCTGTGAAATGGATACCTGAGTTTTGGTTGCTGTTTTGATAATAATTCAAATTTAACCAATCAGTTTAAGTTATGCCCCAGGATACTAAAACCCAATAGAGTTTGAATTTATTGTTTTACCAACATTGAATCAATGAGATGATTGATGTTGGGGATATAAGAATGCAACTGCCATCGAGAGATTCTGAAAAAAATTAGGAAACACTCTCTATCAAAGGTACTGCAAGTATATGTAATACGAGAAGGTAAAGAAAAAGCTGACAACCCAGGGAGATCTTCAGCTGGAAGAAGATAGATACCGAACACAACAGTGGTTGTGTGGATTTTAAAATTAAGTTCATGTAATTTTAGTAAGTCTTACTACTTACTAAAAGTAAGTAATAAGATTTGGAATAGCATATTGTTATACAGCTGGAGGCATGTGTTAAGCAGTTAAGGGAAAGGGGGGTTTAGAGTTGTGAGTAGTTGTTATGTAATGTTCACTTTTTGAGTTAAAAAAATTTACATTACAGGTACACAATCCTTTAACTGAAATTCCAAAATCCAAAAAGCTTTGAAATTCAAAATTTGTTTTTGCTTGGAGTGTGAAGTGTCATTTTGGCATACGAATAGGTGACCCAACTGCATACCCACTCGAACCACATCACTCAGACGTGATGTGGTGGCATGTCCCAGCACTGGCAGGTGTCAACTCTGTCTCAACGCTCGTACTATTCACACCTGTGTCTGCTGTTAGGCAATATTTCTTTTATTTCACTGTGAAAATGTCATTTATTCTGAAATGTCATTTATTCCAAAATCTGACAATTTCTGAATTCCAAAAAACAAGTGGCCCCAAGGATTTTAGATAAAGGATTTGGGAACTGTCACTCATATTTTAATAGATTATGAGGCCAGGTGAGCTTTTCTGGGTGGTTGGTTTAATTAACAGAAGGGTTCACCATTGTGTTGTAACAGGGAAAACTGCTTTAAGAAGAAAGCAAAAAGGAATGCTTCAGGATTACTGCAGTTTTTGAAGGTGTAAAATCAGGTACTCATTGCAAGTGCTGTTTGTTCCAGCAGAAATTGAAATGTAGTTTGCAAATGAGCTGGAACTGAGGGGAGTGTACAGATGGAGATAGAGTTGATAACAAGTAATTGGTTGATCTGTGAACCAGTGACTGGTTGTTGATGACAGAGGCTTTCTGCCTGCCAACAATTATGCGATTGGTTCTCAGATTGCTGAACAGCTTGAGGCTATGAACTTGACAGTGAGAAGCCTTTCAACCTCAACCTGTTCAGGACCACTCTGTTCTCTGCCATAAAAAATACACTAAGCCTGAAGAAAAGCAGCTTATTTTCCCTCCAGCAATTAACGCAAGTTATGACTTCTAATCAAAGCCCTGATATACATGTGAACCAGCAACCCTGTGTCTCTTGCAAATCAGCAAAAGCATGCAGAGAAGGAAGACCAAGATGCAGCACGTGATAGTACAAAAAGCATCTCAGCAGATCCAGTGAATAGAGACCACTGAACTGCTTTCCTGGGCTTTCCCTCTGTCCATATCACACGTGTACATGTGTGCTGCGAGTATAAGGGGACATTTATAAGGGGATTAGAGTTTTAACCAGTAGAGTTATATACTGATAGTTGATAAAAGTTTACTTATAGCTGCAGCCTGTTTAATTGTAATAAATAGCAATTCCTGTTCAGGACAGAAGCACGGTCCTTTTAAAATCAATCTGGGTGAAAATGTGGTAAATTGGGAAATTTTGTATACTTTATAAAATATTTTAACTTCCATGATGAATCAGGGAATAGTGGGGCTTGATTTATAGCGTTATCTCAGTGAGCTGTGATAACTGCAAGGTTCCACTGGAGTAATCTTTACATCGAAATCTTATCTTCAGGACACCAATGGTTTGTTCCAGACAGCAAAGGTGGAAGTGTGAGCCGCACTGTATTTCATTATGCATCAGCCTGAGTGGTTCATAACAGCATCAGGAGCCATGGTTTGAGCGGAGACCTCTGGTCTCACAGTAAATATCCCTCTGTGGCCTGAGGAAGTAGGAAGGAGTTCTTCAATTGTACAAATAATGGGAGCTCCCAGGATATCTGATACAGACCTCCGAGATTCAGTATCAACGGTCAGGTACAATTTGAAGAAGGATGGAGTGATGCTGACATCTGCAGGTTGTTGATAGGGCAATGTGGATACAGGCAACTGTGCCCTGCACCAAGGGAAGTCAGCGATAGCACAGAATCCCACTTCCCAGCTGCATGGCTCCCCTCACTAAGGAAGGATATATACAACTGTGATAGGGAGAAAATGGTGCAGTTACATCCCAGATGCCTCGTGGGTCAAGGATTGAGAGGACTCTATTCCTTGAAATGAACAGCCAGTATAAAAGTTCAAGGCAGCTGTGACCTTGATGGTCACTGTGATAGAAGCCTTCTCGTCCTTCTGAGCACAAATCCTGCTTCATTACATGAAACAGTTCTGTGATGGCAGCCCAGGACACTGTTAACTAGTGCCGGCACTGTCTTTCAGAAAATGACAGAAACTAGTAGATCCAGGGTCTCTTCTATTCAACTTCGTCTGTTGGTTTGCCTGTGTACCAGCAGTAGCCGCTCCAGGGTGCTGTTTTTGCTGACTAAATTGGAAAGGTGGACCTGTTCTTCGGATTTGAAGCATGATCTCAAGGACTTGTACGGTGTGATGTAAACATATGGTGCACGACTAAAGTTTTTGTACTACACTTGGCGAGTTGAATTCTGCCAATAATTAACTATGATAGCCTCTTCCACTTCCCAGCAAAGAAAAGGCACCTTTGCACATCACTGAGCAGGTCCTTGACTGCTTGCAGTTCACTGTGCAAATGTGGCACTGCAAAGCACTGTCTTCCAGCCCAAGCCAGAGAATATGTTTCTAAAATAAAAAGCCCAGGTGCCACCTTTCTGTACATTTGTCTGCCTTTTTTTTTGCTTGGCTGACATGACAAAGAGACAATCAATGTAATGGTCACAATTGCTTTTGCTTTAATTTTTAATATGCATTCTTGGTCAATGAATAACCTGCCGGGGAAGTGCAAATTGAAGCCAGATGAGGGGCATTACTGTTACACTAGAATCATGATTACTGCAATTGTTCATTGCAAGGCCTCAAATTCCAAAAGTTTTATTTTGCCCCAAAAGGAAAAAAAACAGACTTACTTCAATCACTCTGCTCTGCATGCTGTGTCAGCCATTTGTGTAATTATTGTGCAGTTGATCTTTGATCAATGCATCAAGATTCCAACTTTGCATTCATAAGAGAGAACTGCAGGGTCTGCCTGAGAGTCAAGATAACCACCCCATCCTTCATTTTTCTTTGCTGTCCCAGAGTCTCTCTAACCTTTCAGTCTCTGCCCATTTCAATTGAGTGTCTTTACATAACCATTAATATCCTCACGTTATTCATGCCTTTGTTGACCTTCCACCCTGTTCATGTAGAGGCCAGAGTGATCATGACCTTTGAGAACCCTCCACTCCCAGGTATCCAGTCTCCTTTATGGTCTATCACATCTTGCTCTTCCATCTAGAATTAACCCCTTCCATCATAATCATTCACCCAATGAACCAATGCATTCCCAGAATGGAGCTGGCCACTTTCCTAAGTACTCCATGACCATTAATGACCAATCCCAACCCTGAGGAGAAAGTGAGGTCTAATGCCCGAAATGAAGAAGGGCTAATGCCCGAAACGTTGATTCTCCTGTTCCGTAGATGCTGCCTGACCTGCTGCGCTTTTCCAGCAACACATTTCCAATCCCAACCCTGAACCAACTTGGCAGGACCATGACAACTGAAGCACTGCTCACCACTTCAAACTGATCTCTTCACAACATCCTGACTGACCTACTTGTAATGCTCAGACTGGTTGCACTTGACATGCTGGGCCCCAGCTCAATCTCCAGGACTGGAATCGGATTGGCCCCTCAACTGACTGTGGCAGCATCCTACTGAACGACTCTAGCGCTCCTGGATTTTCAGCACTTCCATTTAGTTGAAGTACATGCAACATATTTGCTGCATAACATGCCAGCGCATGCTGCAGCTGTGAAGTTGACACAGCATGCTGTCGCACAATGATATATTAATTCCCTTGATTTATGTGCTCCATGACAATCTGCCTGCCTCTCCCTGTGAACTAAGGAGCAATGCAAGACAGAGACTGGAGACCGCCAAGCAATTGTGGGTGTTAAGCAAGCTAAGAGCCATAAGATGTATTATGATAGATGAGGTACTTATATGTCATAGAAGCAAAGAAACCTGGCAGAACCTTACAAATAGCAGGTGTCCCTGAGTTCAAAAGTATATCACTGAAGGGCTGAAGTGGTATTTGAGTTGGCCTAAGGGTAGGTATGATGTGGTAAGGCTAGTTGGTTGTCCTAGATGAAGGCTTTAGCAGTCTGAAGGCCATAGAGCATGAAAGGCTATTATGTATAGACACAGTTGGACGATGGCTGGAAAAAGCAATCAGAAAGCTGCAGCCACAAGGTACTCACTCTTGACTTGCATATTAGGAATTTGCAACAAGTTTCTTGGGAAAGAACAGATTTGTAAACTGCTATATATAACACAAGCTGGGCTATAAATAAGCTCCAAATGCATGGAATTAAAGTAACTGCTGCTCAATAAACACATTTTGAGTTCACAATTTAAAAGTGAAGGCAAAAATCAGAAAACATTTTCTCTCTTTCAAGATCCTCATATGTTACAAATTTCTTGCCATTGTCCATGACACATCAGGGAATTCTGACCGAAGATTGTTTTTAATTAATTCATGCAATGTGGGTGTTACTGAGATATACTGTCCATCCATCTGGAAAAGATAGTAGTGAGCTGCCTTCTTAAGCCACAGCAGTCCATTTGGTGTAGGTAGACCTTGACGCCATTAGGGAGAGAATTCCAGGATTTTGACACAGAAATCCTGAGCAGAGTGAGGCCAACTGGAATGGCATAAATAGTACAGATATATGGACCTGATTTGGAATGTTACAGTAGATGCTAGTGAGAATAGAAATGAGGCAAGCCTGCAAAAATTTAGGAAAACTGGTCGATAATAAGAATGCTTACATAAATAAAACAAGAATTGACTGGTGAAATTTTGGCATTGCGCATTTGCAAAGTAGGAAAGCTCCACTTGTACAGAAACATGGTAAACTAGCATATAGGCAATACTTCCAATCTGGGAACTTCACACATTCCCTAACATGGGAAAAGCATTCATTAAATATTTCTCTTACCCAACTCAATTGCACTTTGACAGTACATTTTTTTTGGGAAGTGATTTTACATAGGCACAGAGGAAGGGTTTTGTTACAATGCCCATTTTACTGATTTTAATTATATGTCGGTAACGTGTAGTTGCCATACCACAATAATTCTACAACATTAATAAAACTCCAAACTTATGATGTGACAACTATTCTGTGATTCACAATATTCAACATCATTAAATCCTGAAAGTTGGTTAATACATATCTCACTCATCTTGAGCTTGCAAAAACAGAATATTTGCTACGTTAAAACCATTAAGAACCTTCTGCAATAAGTCTGCTGGAATAAATACTAAAAATTGAAGATTCCCTATTATTCAGCAAATCAGAAAATGCATACATTATATACTTAATTTGTTCAGAAGCTTGGAATTGATATTTAATTTGAATAACAAGTTCACATTCTACACGGTTTAATTTCATTTCACCCAAGTCTTTAGATTATTCCCACTTATCCCTGCATGCACTTTTCCCATCACACCATGTTCAAATTGATTTTAAACGTATTCTGGTGTCATCAAGGCTGCCCTGGTCAACAAAACTCTGATTAACTGTGACTACAGTGAGGTCTTCTACTTGTCTAGGTTTACCTATCCACTACCTTTGATTTGCTTGATTTTTTCACAATGCCTAACCTTCATAGTTGACCAAGACATTGCTCTATTTCAATTCATACAATTAATCAGTTGACATTGGCAACATTGAGATCTTTCTCCTCAGCTCTCATCAAATATTTCATATATTTCATGACTCATCTACATTCATTGCTTCTATTTTCTACATCCTATAATTTTGAAATGCTCCATTTGAATGATCATCTCAAACCTCACCTTCTCCAATAGCTTTGATGGCTCTCCTGGTTCTGTTCCATACAAACATATAGAGTTCTTAAGGGGCTTCACAGCACAAATGCTGAGAGAATATTTCTCATCATGGGACATGCTATGACCAAACAGTATAGTCTCAGATAAAGGGTCGCCAATTTAAGAGGTAAGCAGGAGATAAGCAGGAATTTCTTCTCTGAGGGTTCAAAGTCTTCGAAATGTCTTGTCATAAAGAACCGCGAGGGCAGAGTCCTCATGTATATTTAAGGCAGAAATAAAAGAGATTCTTGATCAGTCAGAGAATCAAGAATTATAGGGGAAAGGCAGAAAAGTGAGCATGAAGAATTTTGCATCAGCCATGGTCCTACTGAATGCCAGAGCAGACTTGAGGGGCCAAATGGCTTACTCCTGTTCCTATTTCTTATAGTTTTAAAGTCAAGGAGTTGGCCAATATCCTGCACTCCACAAACTTCCATAGATCAACTATTTCTGTCCTTGTCAATCACTGCCTTCCACATCTTCAAAGTTCACCTTAGGTCTCCCTTCGGAGCATATGTAAAGGAGCTTGTACCTTTTCAACGTGGTGCAACTGTCACAAACCAGAACCTTTTTATTACTGTACACAAAAATTTATTTCCTGAATCGTTTCACCTCAGCACCTTTCCCAAGTTGTAAAAGCCTTCTCATCTTTCTGTTCCTGCTTGCAGTCAGCTCTCTGTAGTTTCTTCCCTGTTCTATTTAGAGTCTTCATTACAAAGTATATTTGAAATATTGTTTTCACACAAAAATTGTTTTATAAATGCAAGTCACTTTTGTGGTGGATTTTGTAGCTAATCACAGCTTGGATTAAACTTGCAATTAAAACTCCATCAGAATAGAAAATTGTATAAGTATCATTAGAATTGTTCTCAGCTATTTTGCTATTGCTGTTTCCTGAAGAATATAAAAACAAAGAAGTTTGGGGAAGACATAACAATACCAGTAAACTGATCTGGCACAGTCCACCTAAACAATGGTGTGTATTGGATCGTACGAAGCGCATTTTAAAATGTTCTATGCGGCAGCTAACAATAGTTCATGCCACAGATACAATATCACAAATGTCCTGCATATCAATTCTGTTGAAAATTGGATAATTTATTACAATTAAGCAAGTAATCTCAGAAAAACATCTATTTATCTGCACCACTGCTCTCACGTGCAGTAATATTGACCAGATAAAAAGGCAGAAATCATTGTTCCTAAAAATTACAAAATTGCAGGTCATAATTAATAGATTGGTTAGAAATGACACTTGCCTTCCTTTGAGTCATGTTTTAAAGGCATTAGACTAAACTAACTTGCTATTACCCAAGCTACTTCAGAAACACGTTTATGCATATATTTCCAATTAAAACTCCAGAACAAAATGTTAAAAGGTGATGCCAGTTGTTGTCTGCTCGGAGCAGGGGAAAAAAGTTAGCTCACAATTTCAGGACATCACATCAAGGTTTTGAAGAAAAAAACGTTTCAAAAGGAACTCCCTTTAAGAAAGTCAACATAGACCAAAATGAACCCTTTCACAGAAAAATTCCTTCTGCATGCTATGTAATTAAAATTTTAAGCCATTTTATAAAGAACAAGCTTACAAACTTGTCAAACACAGAACAGTGCCAATCAAACTTTCAGAACTGTTTCACTGTTAAGCATTCAAAGATGGAAACGGAAAACTTAATGCTGTTTCAGAAATAACAATATTTGCGATTGTTGACTCACTCCATTCATTGTAATCCTTCTACCTGGTCTAGTTAGTTGGTCAGCCAGAGAACATGACCTTTGTTTATCTCATTACATGATTAAATAGCTGCAACGCAAGAGAAGAAACAGGATACCAGATATGTGCATCAGGTATCTGAGAAAAAGTAAAAGGCTGCATTTCCAAGACGGCTTATTATTCTTAGAACAGTTCTACAAAGCTTTAACCCAATCAGTTGACATGCACTTAATATCCTCTGTCATGCCATGGGGGTGATGACCTTATTTTATCTGAATTTCACACGTTAAAAAATAAGCCAAGATTAAATCCAGATAAAACCGTGATAACTGCTAGGTTATGATGCACACATGCAAGTGTGCTTTTATAAGGTTACTACAAACCACCTTCCTGTCTCAGATTTCATTGTTAACACAGAAGATTACTTTTACACAAACACCTGCAAATGTTTTGGGATTATACAATTCAATGGCTCCATGAATGTACAAAATACATTTAGGCCTATTTTCTCTTAGTTAGGCTTTTCATCATCATCATTAACACTAAAATATTTCAAATTCTAAATTTTTCAAATATTTTGAGTGGTGGTAGAGCAGAAGAGATTTCTTATGTTGCATGTTACTACATAAATTGTATAATTTTTTTTAACCACAGAAATTTAAAAAGATGAGCTTTGATTAAAAAAAACTTGACAGACTGTCATGCTTCAACAAAATATATTGTTGTTGCAATATAAACTGCTGCAAAAATATATTAACTGACAATTTTTCTATTTATTACTTTGGTGCACATTGGAATAGCAATTAACATATGACCTCACACAAACTTGGCTTTGTGAAGGGAAACATATTTCAGAAATAAATTACTTCCAAATTACTAGGTTAGATCACACCTTCTGTTAGAGCCCTTACCTCGTTGCTGTATTATACGATTCAGGATGGATACATGTCTGATCTAAAGGATTTGGGTGCATTGAAGTGCCCTGGCTTTTTCCCTTCTTTTTACTAGTTTTCCCAGTTGCTCCCCCTCCGCCACCTGCTTTGGAACTGCTTCCTGCTTCAGCTGCTGGTTGACCTCCCGTGGCGTTATTAGACTTCTGTTGATTGCTGTTGAAACCAAATTGGAAGAGTATAAAATGACATGACTGCCTTCAATCTTGCAGAATTTCCACTTCAAAAAGTTGTTTTCTAATCATCATCTTAAAACAAGGTCAATCACAATATTAATTTTCTGATACATTCCTGCTTCATCTCTGCCACAAATCAGCATAATTGATCTGGAATATTTCTGCATCATTTAACAGCAAAACTACTAGTTTGGACTGTTTTAAGATTACTAACTTGGTTTTCTTTAACAAAAGGACTAATAGGTTGAAATACTTACTTACCTGCAAAAGTTTTTTATGTTTTCTGGATTAATTCGAATGAAACCAGCACATTGTTGAAATGTTTTTGGACCCAACCCTTTGACTTCCTTCAGTTGCTCTCTGTTGATGAATGGTCCATTCTTCTCCCGCCATTCAATTATATTTTTTGCTCTACTAGCGTTGAGTCCTGCAATGTGTCTGGAAAGTAGAAATTAAACAAATATACGACAAATTTGGAGCAAAAATTTTTCAATCGAAGTTTTCCAAGTTGACCCTCTTTAAAAGGTGGAAACACACCAGAGTTATGAGAAAAGAATGCACTTTTGAGCTTTCGTCCTTGGAAGACCTGGAGTACCAGAGCTCGCCATGCAACTGCTCATAATTCAGAATAAATAATTCTCGCAACTGTTTCCTGGCTTGGATGTGTTAAAACGTATTAAAGATTTTACACTTAGACAATCCTTAGACTGATAGCACTGAAGTGGCTGAACAAATAGCTTTTGGAACCATTTGAACTCAGTTCATTGGTGTGTTCAGGATTAGTTTCTGGGAAAGAGGATGGAAGTAACAGGAAAATAGGCAACTGGCTTTACCCAGTTTCACGCCTTTTTGCATCCACGCCTGAAAGAAATTATTTCCAAATCATTTATAATTTTACTTCGAAAATTCCAACTAATTTTAGGCCTTCTCCAAGACACCTCAAGAAACTGATGATGAGCCACCTTCTTGAACTGCTGGAGCTCACATGGTATTGTTACATCCACAGAGCTATTATGAAGAATGCCCAATTTTCTGACCCAATAGCAATAAAGGAACATCAATACATTTCCAAGTCAAAATTGTGCACAATTTGGAAGCAAACTTGCAATATGGTGCTGCTTCAAGAGTCCTGCAGTTCTTGGCCTTCTCAGTGTAGAGGTTATAGGTTTGGAAGGTGCTATCAAAGGAACCTCGAGGAGTTGTTGATGAGCAGCTTGTAGACAATACAACTGCTGCCACTATACACTGGTGGTAAAGGAAATTAAGATCTAAGGAGATGGGCGGGGCACCAAGCAAGTGGGCCGCTATAATAAATAAAAACTCAGCATGTCTGGTAGCATCTGTGGGGAGAGAAACAGAGATAACGTTTTAAGTCCAAATGATTCTTCTTCGGTTGCAGGTTGCTTTGTCTTGGATGGTGGTGATCTTTGAGTGTTGATAGAGCTCCATGCATCCAGACAAGTTTGGACAAGATAGACAGCATTCTATCACTCTTAATTTGTACCCATTGGACAGTGGACAGGCATTGGGCAGTGGTGAGCTGCTCAACACATATTCTTACAATCACAGGAAAGCTTTAGATCAATAGTATAATTGCTGGTGAGTACTTAGTATTGGCAATGCCATTGAATATTATGGAGATATTAGATTTTATCTTGTTGGAACTGGTTCAAATGTTGTTTGCCATTTATTAACCCTGGCCTGAATATAGTCCATTTCTTATTAAATGTGGGTACAGACTGCTCCAATATCTGAGGAATTAACTGTAGACTGTGCAATCATCAGCTAACAGCATAACGTCTGATATTATTATTGAGAGAATATCATCAGTTAAGCAACTGAAAGATGGTTGCGTCTAGGAAACTAGGTCGCCAGCTATACATAGACAAAGTCTCTTCAATATCATAGAGTCATATAGCACAGAAACCAGTCCTTGCTGAACATAATCCCAAACTAAATCCCACCTGCCTGCTTCTGACTCATATCATTCCAAACCTTTACTATCCATGTACTTATCCAAATGTCTTTCAAATGTTGTATTTGTACCCACATCCACACCTCCACAGGAAGTTCATTCTGCACACAAACCACCCTCTGGTGTTCCACAGATTTCTTTAATAAAAACACAGCATTTTGGATAACTTTTGGGAAGAGTGAGCAGACTAAACGGGCCCTATAATCTTTTTAGACTTGGCAGTCCCAATTCTAGTGAGTGCACTCCTTCAACAGGTACACATGCTAGAGTAGAATTTCATGATGAGTTACAGGAGAATGTATCTGATGATGTACAGGACAAAGAGCAGGCTGTGGTGAAACAGGAGTATGAATCTGTGATTCACAGACTCAGCTTACTTGAATCTGAGCTGAAAATGTGTTGCTGGAAAAGCGCAGCAGGTGAGGCAGCATCCAGGGAACAGGAGAATCGACGTTTTGGGCATAAGCCCTTCTTCCTGATGCTGCCTGACCTGCTGCGCTTTTCCAGCAACACATTTTCAGCTCTGATCTCCAGCATCTGCAGACCTCACTTTCTCCTTACTTGAATCTAAAACAAATGGGCCCAAGCATTCAGATGTGAATGGCATAATGCAAAATAAAAATATGTCTGAATGCTGATCAATTATACAGACATTTGAGAGGGTGGAAAGGCATTTTAGTTTTAGGGATGCCAGTCTGGAGCAGACCACTATCCTCAGTCATGATAAGGACTGTAATTTGCTTGCAATAAAAGCTAAAAAGTGAGGGGTTATTTAGTCAAAGCAAGGTGAAATAAAGTAAAATAAAATATGAATGCATTAGATGAAAGTACTTAGATTAAAAAAATCAATTTGAGAGCCTGATACACTCCATTAGTGTCTGCCAAGAAGCTTCAGCAGAAAGGGTTTCTGCTTCCTTCTGCTCATCCTAGATGCATCATTCGTTACTTCAAATAGCCACTCCAACTTTATGTCACACAATTCCATAGTATGCATACCATGATTATCTCACAAACTTTGGCTAGGCTGTATCATCAAATACCTATTCATCTATAAAGATATTCGAAGCATTGTCTCAACACGTCTAGTGAACTGTATCATGATTTTAGTAGTTGCATGCAAATAAATGCATGTCATGAATCAGTTGCAACCAGATACTTCCTCAGTTCCAACTCCCCAGTTTGCTTTTGTGTATCAAATAATGGATGCAGGTTGAGCTCTTTGACTCTGATAGTGTCAACCATTTGCAGAGTTTGCCTGTAGGTCAAACCATTTTTGTCACAATTCTGGCACATACTTCCTTGTGATCACACTGCACGAAGGCAGAATTCTTCTTATAAACCTATAAGAGTGCCTTTCTGCATCTGGAATCTAGAGCACGGTAAATACAGGCAGTTACAAACAAGTGTTGTGCTTTGACACCATGAATGCAGTGTCATTAAATGTAGAAAAGCATTGATCATGTGATTGCAATCATGCTCTAAAATTAAGGAAATCGACAAATGAGAAAATGTTTGCTTCATGATGATGTTAAGTGTTCACTGGAAAGGTAACAAAATTATTTACTCAAATGGTCAGTCATCCGCTTGACACATCTATGCACTACAACTTGATGACAAAATCTCTTGTTGAAACAGTATTAATATTGACATTCAGGGCAAGGTTGAACTTGACAGAACTGATAGTGTCAACCATTTGCAGAGTTTGCCTGTAGGTCAAACTATTTTTGTCACAATTCTGGCACATACTTCCTTGTGATCGCACTGCATGAAGGCAGAGTTCTTCTATAAACCTATTAGAGTGACTTTCTGTATCTGGAATCTAGAGCATGGTAAATACAAGGAGGCTGTCTCAGGTGCAATCTCAAGTGTTTGTATGTGTCAATATTCTCATAGAAAGGAAAGGTCAATTCAAATGAAGATGCATTTGCTAAAATCTTTGGTACAAAGTATTGAAATAACTGATTTCGTAAAGATACTATTTGGCACAGCAGTATTCTGGCAAAATAGGCATATATTACAAAATTACTGGCCTATTTAGCATAAAATTGTTTTTCTGATGTGAAGAAAGTTATGAAGCAGCAATACATGGAGATGTGATGACATCTCAAAACTGAATATTGCATTTGAGTCAGACCTATATTTAGACAGCCATAAGCAGAGGCCTATCTTTTCCATTGCTGGAAAATCTATGACAGAGATGTTTTGGCTGCTCCGGAAGGGCCTTTATCTGATTTCATGAATTCTAAAGAAAATGTAATTCAGTTTGTACTGATTGTTTTCAACCCACTTTCTTCTATCAACATTGACTAATTTCATCTCAAAGTGTGAAACAGAATGTATTAGATGGGAAGCAAGCAGTAACAATTGCAATGACAGACTTTGCCTTTAAATTCATCTTTTTCCATTAAGTTTTTTCTGCTAAGATAAAATAATACATATATGAGGATAAGCCTCAAGTTCTCTGTTGGTTCCTAAAAAAAAGTACTAATTCAAACAGTAAAACTTCTAAACATCTATTTGCCAGATGAAGAAATTACATCTAGTAGTTGAAGTTCTCCAACATGTCCTGAGTTTATAGGTTTAAAAACAGAGAAACAATATGGATAATGAATATTATTTATAGTAACAAAAAACAAGAAGCAAATACTTATCATAAAGAAAAGTACAACTTAGGCATAGGAGGCTCACGTGTTTGTGAGACCTCAAAACACCATATGTAGAGACATTAAAACTTTAGGAACAAATGTACACCAACCTATGCATGCCTCCATAACACTCAATAAACCCATAATGAATAGCGGAAATTTGTCAGAAGACACTATTGTAAATGCTTTCAGAAACAAATATATACTTCATACATAAATAGTTTCATTCTCGAAATTAAAACGCAATAACTTTATTCATTGACAAAACATAAAAACATTTTTTTAAATGCATATATACACATGTTCACCTTAGTACAAAGTCTTCATTTAACTAAGTCTGTAATTCATAGCTTGACAGCATTTTCTTTAATGCCCTTCATCCCATTTTTTTTCAAAGGAAGACATTTAGTATTGTGCAAGTAAGGTACTGCCTAAACTTGTCATTCCCCATACAGCTGGTAGTCTATATCAAGACCACAAAGCATCAGCTGAAATTAAGTTAAAAGACAGTCTAAACAGAGACCCTGTGATCAACTGCCATGCAATTACAGCACTGAACAATAATCTGCCTACCTCATAAGGGTTTCCGAGCTGATGTTGATATCCACTCCCACAAAGCTGACACATTCTTCAACCACACTGTCCAAGGTGGCTTTAAGTAAAGTCTGGGACACATCATGCTGAAACAAAGCAGCAATCATTGTTTAGAATGTACCCGAAAAAGTCTTAAAACTGTTCAAGCTTTATAATATACCACAAATGACAATGGGTTATTCTTCAAATAAAATGATAATATAGTCTTCCTCTTAAAGCTGCACAGGTGCCAGTACATTCCCACCTTCCATAATATTTTATTTCTAAGAAAGTGCTTTGAAATATCTTTTCCACGGGATGAAAATTAAAACTGTGGTTGCGTGGAATGCACTGCCAGCACTGGTAGAAGAGTCAGATACATTAGGGACATTTAAGCGACTCTTGGATAGGCACGTGGAAGATAGTACTATGAAAGATATGTAGATTAGCCTGATCTTAGAGGAGGATAAAAGGCCAGCAAAACATTGAGGGCCGAAGGGCCTGTACTGTTCTATGTATAATCTTGTAATTTATGTACATTGACAGAACAAAGTGGAGAATCATTGATGATCAAGACTGAGCATTTTAGGCCTACACTCTCTGGAGTTTAGAGAATGCAGGAAGATCTAATTAAGGTATATAAAATGCTAAAGCGCACTGACAAAATAGATGTAGAGAGGATGTTTCCTTATGTGGCGCAATCTAGAATCATAATTTTAAGATAAGGGGTAGCAAATACAAAACAGAGATGAGAAGAAATGACTTCCCTCAGAGAGTTGGGTATCTTTGGAATTCACTATCCCAGAGTGTGGAGGATGCCAGGACATTGAGTAAATTTAAGAGATAGACAGACAAATCTTTAATTAAAATGAGTTGAAGGATTATGGACAGTAGATACGAAAGTGAAGTTGAGGCCAAGATGAGATCTTGCGTAGTGAAGGAGGTTTGAGAGGCTGAATTGCCTATCCTAGTTCCCAGTTCTTGCTTATGTTCTTCTGTGATCAACTTTTGAAAATGCTGTGAGCTGTGGAGCTGAATAGATCATTAATAACTTATAGTTGATAATAGCTATTGTGACTTGGAGATAGTCAGACTGGATAAAGAGCGAAGCTGGAAAAAAGCACAGCAGGAGAAAGTGAGGACTGCAGATGCTGGAGATCAGAGCTGAAAATGTGTTGCTGGAAAAGTGCAGCAGGTCAGGCAGCATCCAAGGAGCAGGAAAATCGATGTTTCGGGCATGACCTGCTGCGCTTTTCCAGCAAAAAGCACAGCAGGTCAAGCAGCATCAGAGGAGAAGGGGAGTTGACATTTTAGGTTGGAACTTTTCATCAGGACTAGTGAAAGGTTGCGACCTGAAACATCGACTCCCTTTCTTCTCTGATGCTGTTTGACCTGCTGTGTTTTTTTTCAGCTCCACTCTGTATCCACAAAAGCTATTGTAACAATCATACTCCTGAGCTTTATAATTAGCCTCAAAGGGCTAGTGTGACAGATAACTATAGTATTAGAGCATCTGATTTATGAGCTCTTCTCGCCATGTGCTCCATCTCTTCATTAGTGTCACTGTAGTGATGCAAATGAATATTGTGTGGAAATCAGCTGATTCACATAACTCCATTACTCTTCCAACAAAGCAGTCCATTGAGCCACAGATGCATGATTCAATTCCCTGCTTCCTACTCAATAATCTACAGAAGACCCCTCAATCTTCCTCTTATCCTCACTGTCAATTCCTCCCTTGCTCAGGTTTGGGTCCTACAATTTTGTTTTTCCAGCTAGATCTATCTACCTAGGTCCACCTCCTCACCTAACTCCCATTCACTAGGCTGCTTGTTTTCTCTACCACAAGTACATCCTCTTACTGGCATTGGGAATTGCTTTGCAGGATGGTTTAGAGGCTGAAATTGGCTGCAAATTGATAGGGATGTGGGTGAATGCTTAGACGGTTAAAATAACATTTTCTCAGATTCTGTAGAAGTTCACTTTAGTGAAAAACCGATACAAGAGTTTTCAAACAAAGAGAAATCCTGAAAATGGGAGACTTAAAAAGACCAAAGTAGGTGTGATTATTTATGATTTAGGTATACCCCAATATTATTACACATAGCAATATGAATGGTAGCTCACAGGAACCTAATTTGATTTTTGATTACACATTGTACTGCCCACGAGGCTCAACTGCCATAAATTGAGCCCTGCTATTCCTAGAGTCATATCAAACATTAATTTATTTCTTTTAAAGTACACAAAGTACTCCAATTAATCTGCCTTTCAGTTCAAGGTTAATACAAAGCACGGACCAGTTTTCTGTACTCAACAGAAAATACTTAAACATAAGTAGACTATAGCTGCACATAAGCACCAGTATATAACACAACTAAAATTCGAATCCCCTTACAAACTCCCCCTATCTACACACACAGACAAACAAATAGGGAAACTTGATGAGTTGCAGTGGTAGAGAAAAACTAGAAAGTCAGTTCAGTGGTCTTCATGACCCAATTCCCATGTTGTGAAAATCCTACTTCAGCTAGCCAGGCCCTTGGTGTTCACAGTTGTCTCTCTCTAAAAGCTTTCACTGGCTTATATGGAATGCGTAACAACTGATCCACTCAGAAAATCCCTGATTTATCTATTCACAAATTACAGCTAACAGCAATTGCTGCAGAAAAGGTAACTGGTTTTCTTCAAGCTTAAACTGAGCTTTTACTGCAGAGAGTAGGCAGCTTCTGCTGGGGAGAAAAACAGAAAACCCTTCTGTTATTTCTCTGTGTGTCTATATCTTTGTAACTTGCTTCTACTTCCAACCAGCTCAGTTAAATGAGAACCAATCGGCTTCATTGTAAACGACTCTTGGCTCTTGTACAATTGCAGGAACTCGTAGGCATAAAAAAAGAGTTCACAAGAGGCAACAAAGTTCTCCTGTGATATTATGTAGCCATACTGGTAAAGCACTGTTTTTATTTAAAGTTTTTTTTCTCCTGCAGCCCACAGATTTTAAAAGGCACAACAATAAAAAGACACAGTTCTTACAATGTATACATAAAGTCTAAAATAGATTCCCTACTCCCAAATGCAGAGTAGGCTAGGCTTAGCTATGGGAATGGTTTTCTGGAACTCCTGGACACCATTTCAAGAAAAGGAAATTGTTAAGCAATGTTTTCAAAAAGCACAATCATCAGATTGTCTTAATCATGTAAATTCAAACAATATTACTCAGGACCTTAACTAGTTCAAATCAGAATAAGATTATGCCACAAAAGTGACTGAGTGTAGTGAGATAGGAAGCACAAATTAAACCAGGGTAGATGCCAAACGTTTAGTCCCGTAAAAATACAGATTAAACACTCATGCAGGTGAACACGAAAGCCCCAACAGTTTTCTCTCTGTGTAGAGTTTAAGAAATGCTCATTTCTTAGAGAGCAGCTATTGGTGAGCACAGACTCTTTAAATTAGATTTCCACTTCTGTTACATTACCCTGTTTTTTCAAAAATGTGCAGTACATGACCTGAACTAAACATGAATCTCAGGCTGGAATACAAGAAAGACAAGCAAAACCATTAGCCTGTTTTATACATCAGTTGCTTTTCATATGATTTAAGCACCCAATTTCATTGGTGCACTTCTAAGTTGATGTTGGACCTTTTGCAAATATTACGAAATCACAAGAGAGGTGGAAGGAATAAATTATAACGTTAATTTTCAGAGTTGGAGGTCCTTTGAAATCAGTGGGTAACAGAACTTTTTGATAGTATTCCAGGATCGGACACAAGACCCCAAGGACTGCAACCAAATCCCGTAGGCTCAATGGATTTCCTGATGGAGGCAAGCCTGTACGAGGAGTGTAGCCGGATCATTCTGCTGGCCCAGCCCAATATCACCTAAAACATTTTCGATACACCCTGCTTGTCCTGCACAAAGAGGGGTAGGGAATAAAGAGGGATACATTGGACCAACATGTAAATTCAGATCTAGAATTTAGGCCCCCCAATAGCAGCAGAGATGTGGAGAAACAGATTGGGAAACAAATTTTGGAAAGGTGCAGAAGCCACAGGGTAGTAGTCATGGGCGATTTCAACCTCACAAATATTGATTGGAAGCTCTTTAGATCAAGTAGATTGGATGGGGCGGTGTTTGTGCAGTGTGTCCAGGAAGCTTTTCTAACTCAGTATGTAGACTGTCCGACCAGAGGGGAGGCCATTTTGGATGTGTTACTTGGTAATGAACCGGGACAAGTGATGGGCTTGTTAGTGGGTGAACATTTTGGTGATGGTGACCACAATTCTGTGACTTTCACCTTGGTTATGGAGAGAGATAGGTGCGTGCAACAGGGTAGGTTTTACAATTGGGGGAAGGGTAATTACGATGCTGTAAGACAGGATCGGAGGAGCATAAGTTGGGAGCATAGGCTGTCAGGGAAGGATGTCGTGGAAATGTGGAACTTTTTCAAGGAACAGATACGACGTGTCCTTGACATATATGTACCTGTCAGCAGGAAAGAAATGGTCGTGTGAGGGAACCTTGGTTGACGAGGGAGGTTGAATGTCTTGTAAAGAGGAAGAAGGCGGCTTACATAAGGTTGAGGAAACAGGGTTCAGACAGAGCAGTGGAGGGATACAGGATAGCCAGAAGGAACCTGAAGAAAGGGATTAGGAGAGCTAAGAGAGGGCATGAAAAATCTTTGGCGGATAGGATCAAGGATAACCCAAAGGCATTTTATGCGTATGTGAGAAACATGAGAATGACGAGAACGAGGGTAGGTCCAATCAAGGACAGTAGTGGGAGACTGTGTATTGAGTCGGAAGAGATAGGATAGGTCTTGAATGAGTACTTTTCTTCAGTATTTACGAATGAGAGGGACCGTATTGTTGAAGAGGAGAGTGTGAAATGGACTGGTAAGCTAGAGGAGATACTTGTTAGGAAGGAAGATGTGTTGGACATTTTGAACAACTTGAGGATAGACAAGTCCCCCGGGCCTGATGGGATATATCCTAGGATTATGTGGGAAGCAAGAGAGGAAATTGCACAGGGGTGGTACCAGGGGACTGGAGAGTGGCGAATGTTGTGCCCCTGTTCAAAAAAGGGAATAGGGATAACCCCGGGAATTACAGGCCAGTTAGTCTTGCTTCGGTGGTAGGTAAAGTAATGGAAAGGGTACTGAGGGATAGGATTTATGAGTATCTGGAAAGGCACTGCTTGATTAGGGACAGGCAGCACGGATTTGTGAAGGGTAGGTCTTGCCTTACAAGTCTGATTGAATTCTTTGAGGAGGTGACCAAGCATGTAGAGCAGTGGATGTAGTATACATGGATTTTAGTAAGGCATTTGATAAGGTTCCCCATGGTAGGCTTATGTGGAAAGTCAGGAGGCATGGGATAGAGGGAAATTTGGCCAATTGGATAGAAAACTGGCTAACTGGTCGAAGTCAGAGAGTGGTGGTAGATGGTAAATATTCAGCCTGGAGCCCAGTTACAAGTGGAGTTCCGCAGGGATCAGTTCTGGGTCCTCTGCTGCTCGTAATTTTTATTAATGACTTGGATGAGGGAGTCGAAGGGTGGGTCAGTAAATTTGCAGATGATACGAAGATTGGTGGAGTTGTGGATAGCGAGGAGGGCTGTTGTCGGCTGCAAAGGGACTTAGATATGATGCAGAGCTGGGCTGAGGAGTGGCAGATGGAGTTCAACCCTGCCAAGTGTGAGGTTGTCCATTTTGGAAAGACAAATAAGAATACAGGGTTAACGGTAGGGTTCTTAGTGAGGTGGAGGAACAGAGGGATCTTGGGGTCTATGTTCATAGATCTTTGAAAGTTGCCACTCAGGTGGATAGAGCTTGTAAGAAGGCCTATGGTGTATTAGCGTTCATTAGCAGAGGAATTGAATTCAAGAGTCGTGAAGTGATGTTGCAACTGTATAGGACTTTGGTTAGGCCACATTTGGAGTACTGTGTGCAGTTCTGGTCGCCTCACTTTAGGAAAGATGTGGAAGCTTTGGAGAGGGTGCAGAGAAGATTTACCAGGATGTTGCCTGGAATGGAGAATAGGTCGTACGAGGATAGGTTGAGAGTGCTAGGCCTTTTCTCATTGGAACGGCGAAGGATGAGGGGTGACTTGATAGAGGTTTATAAGATGATCAGAGGAATAGATAGAGTAGACAGTCAGAAACTTTTTCCCCGGGTACAACAGAGTGTTACAAGGGGACATAAATTTAAGGTGAAGAGTGGAAGGTATAGGGGAGATGTCAGAGGTGGGTTCTTTACCCAGAGAGTGGTGGGGGCATGGAATGCGCTGCCTGTGGGAGCGGTAGAGTCAGAGTCTTTGGTGACCTTTAAGCGGCAATTGGATAGGTACATGGATGGGTGCTTAAGCTAGGACAAATGTTCGGCACAACATCGTGGGCCGAAGGGCCTGTTCTGTGCTGTATTGTTCTATGTTCTAAAGACAACTTGAACAAAGGGATGACTAATGTGGACAAATCAGTATTTGCAGATTTTGTCAAGTCCCCTAAATAGTTAGATATGCCTCCACAACAGTATAATCCTGTTACATATAGGTCGGCTGAATAAACAAAATGCAAGCAAACATCTATCCCATGACTTATATATACAAGCAGAAATGTGATATTGCATAAATTTCATGAAGTTATTTATACGAAGAGAAAAATAAATGACATTATGTGGATTTTCTTCTGTAATTTCATTTTCATTGGCATCAATATGAAAGGATACTGAACAGAGACGTGTACTAATTAAAAATAAGTTTTTTGAAGTTACAAATTCACCTGTAGGTTTTTACATTCATCTGTCAATTTAGAAAATCCCTCTAAAATTACAGCTTTCATATATAAAATACATGTTTATACCTCAGGAAACTGATAAAAGAATATCTTATTTCATGTTTTTCCTTTTGATGTTCATGTCTTTTTTGAACTCTGCTTTCTTTGTTATGTACACAAATTTCTTTCAATCACTTTTCCTTCGGTAACAAAATAACTGTTCATTATTATTCCTGGTAGCTTCTTTTTCTAAAATCAGATCCGTGAGCACATGTTTTTTTCCCCTTTCTCTAAAATTCTGTTTTCCTTAACTGAAACCATGACTCATTCTACAGTACAATTCCACAAATACTGGCAATCGCCGACCCCCAATCCTCATCACCCACTACTCAAAGTTATGTGTCAGTACTATGGTTTTAAGAGGTATATTTTGTCTTGATCTTTTTTAAATAAAAAAGAAAGTTGAGATAGAGGTGATAAGCAGTCAGTTCCAAGCCAATAAATTAAACAATTTGAAGGGCCTTGGAGCTTTTAATTGTTTAAAAAAAAATTAGAACAATAGAAGCAACATGAATGGGTGGAGTCAGAAGCAGGGTTTTCGTTCAGCTGTCAGTAATTTCTGGAGTCTTGAAGCTGGATGTGGAACTCTCTGTTACAGTGAAAAGTTGGAGTTCTCCCTGCTGCCAGAATTGCATGAGCGATAATCTATTTTATTGAATTTGCCTTTGCCAGGGGTGTGTTTATTGGATGTTACTATATTGAAACAATTGTTGTTTAATAGTTAAGTTACCTATTATTCTGTTAAGTTTTCTAATAGAGTTAAGATGTCCTAACTGCTCGTTCTTTTGATTATATTTTTAACTGCAAAGGGTAAGAAAAAAATGTTTTATTTAAAACTGAGTAGAATGACCAATCGAATTAAACCTGGAGCACAGCACCTTGCACTTGCCTTTAAATAAATGTTAGGGTCTAGGACATCTCCTTGATATATTTGAAGGGAGTTGGCCTGATCCATAATAAATTGGGGTCTTGACCAGGATCAAAATGTCTAATTCCAGGTTGGGATTAGGAATATTGGACTCAAGGACAGTGATGAGTGTTGGTGCTTTTTTTCCCAGGTGTTGTACTTGGTTGGGTTAAACAGGGTACGCCTTGAGCTCTTTCAGTCAATAAGAGTTTCCTGGGATTGGAAGAAGGCATTTTGAAAGTTTTGCAGAAAGTGAGCAAGGCAAAGTTTCTGGAATTAGCCAGCAAATTGAAGTTGCAGTTGCCGGTGTCTGGGAGGAAAGGTAATATAATTGAAGCAACAGCTCTATATTTACAATTAGGCGAAAGTGAGTACTGCAGATGCTGGAGATTAGAGCCAAGAGAGTGTGGTGCTGGAAAAGCACAGCAGGTCAGGCAGCATCTGAGGAGCAAGACAATCGACGTTTTGGGCAAAAGCCCTTCATCAGGAATGAGGCTGGGAGCCTCGGGGATGGAGAGATAACTGGGAGGCGGATGGGGCTGGGAGAAGGTAGCTGAGAGTGCAATAGGTGGATGGAGGTGGATAAAGGTGAGAGTTCAGAGAGGATGGTGGAGCGGATAGGTGGGAAGGAAGATGGACAGATGGGAAGGTCATAATGATGGTGCTGAGCTGGAAGGTTGGAACTTCCAGCAAGGTGGGGGGAGGGAAATTGAGGAAACTGGTGAACCCCACATTGATGCCATGGGGTTGGAAGATGAGGCATTCTTCCTCCAGGCGTCGGGTGGTAAGGGAGTGGCGATGGAGGCAGCCCAGGACCTGCATGTCCTCGGCAGAGTGGAATGGGGAGTTAAAGTGTTCGGCACGGGGCGGTGGAGTTGATTGGCGCAGGTGTCCCAGATTGTCAGGAATGCAAATAGAATTACTGGAAAAGGCTAAAATTCAATTGCAAATGAAGCAGCTCGAATACAAAAAGGCAATAACACAATTTGAATTACAATTAAAACAGAGGAAAAAGATAAAAGGAACGCCCTAGCAGAAGAGAGGGAGAAAGAGAGAGGTTTTGAAGTTTGGAAGTTTGCAGTGAAAGGAGTCAATTTAAAATGTTGTACTTGGTTGGGTTAAACAAGAGTCGTGATGGGGATAGTGATGAAGAGCAAACACATCATAGCGAAAAGTCCGGTGGGCGTCTGTTTACCTATGTCCAAGTGTTACCAAAATTTGATGAGAAGGACATAGAAACCTTGGTCATTTCATTTAAAAAAGTGGCTGAACAAATGAAATAGTTGGTGATCATACAGGTATTGTTAGTTCAAACAAAATTGTTAGGTGGAGCTAGTGAAGGTATTTACATCACTTTCTGGGGAATAGGATGAGGTAATAAAAGCCATCTTAAGTGCACATGAACTAGTGCCAGAAGACGACAGATGTTTTAGGAATCAAAGGAGGGAGCCTGGTCAAACGTAGAGGTGGGTAAGTGCATTGAAAATAAATCAGACGTATGACACTCAGGGACGTTACTTTGGAAGAGTTCAAAAATTCACTTCCTGAAGTAGTGAGAACTTATGTGGAAGAACAGAGATTTAAGACTGTGGAAATTAGTAGCAGAAATGGCAGATGATTATGAATTATTTCATAAATCAAAGTTTGAAATTGATGTTAGAAGCTGATCTGCGAATGACAGAAATTGGGGAAGAGAGAAATCCTCAGGTAGTAAAGGAAAAATAGATCTCATTGAAGATAGTAAAAATAGTTTACCACAGGGCAAAAAGGAAACCCATGAGGGGGAAAGAGAAGCAAAAGAGCTTAGGTCTTTTCACTTCAATAAAGTAGGCCACATGAAGTCACAGTGTTGGTAGTTTAGAAAAAGCACTGGGAAAATGGATGTAGGAAAACAGGATAAACCAGTGGGGCTTATAAAAGTGTAAAGGAGGTCCCAGTGGAAGCTAAAGAACTGCAAAAGAATGTACAGCCTGGTCTGGAGTTGGTTAAGAAGAAAGTACCAAGTACCAGATTTCTTATCTGTGTGGGTACAGTTTATTCATGTCTACCAAGAATAGGAGGTGAAGTAACCACAATTTTAAAGAGATACAGGAGCAAGTCAATCTTTGATGGAGAGAGATGAGGTGGTACGTACTTTGGAATGAGCATTGCCAGAAAATATAGTAAATGTGGAATTCATGGTGAGAAGAGATGTGTTCCATTGTATAAAGTGAGATTGGAGAGACTGGTGAAAAGTGGTGATAGGAGTAAAATAGAAAAATTCTCTATTCCAGAGATACAGTTTATCCTTGGTAATGATATAGCTGTATCACAGGTGAGAGTGATACCTACTGTGGTTGAAATGCCAGTGGAAAATCATGGGGTTTTCCCTGTCTGTGTGGTAACAAGGTCACAAAGCCACAGATTGAAACAGGAGGAGAAATCAAGGAGTAAACAAAAGGAAGTTGTAGGTCAATTATCAGAAACTGATAAAATGATTGAGAAAAAAAACAAGAACAGATGAAGGACAAGGTAGATACTTTTCGTTCAGAGAGGTTAGTTGAATTACAAAAAAAAAATGAAAAATACTTGTATCAAAAAGCATCCACAGAAAAAGAATCTGAGTGTATACCAGAGTATTACTTGTTTAAAAATTAAGAAATGGAGACCACAACATGTTCAGACATATGAAAAATGGACAGAACTTCATCAAGTTGTATTACCAGTGGGGTACAGAAAAGAGGTTTTGCATGTAACACAAGTTACTAGTAGGAGATCATTTGTGAGTAAGGAAAACTCAAACCAAAATATAAAAACATTTTTATTTGCCTGGACTGAAAAGAGATGTGGTTGAATTTTGCCAGTCTATGAGGTGCCCAGAGGCATTACAATCACATAGAAAGATATTTGGGAATAAGCTGGGAAGTACTAACATGATTACACATGATGTCGAAATAGGAAATGCTGTTCCAATTAAGCAATATCCTTATAGACTTAACCCTCAAAATCGGCACAGGCTCAAAGAGTCATTGAAAGCATCCTCAGAAAAAATATCGAAGTGAGTTGCAGCAAATGGAGCTCACCCATAGTGATGGTGCTACAATCAGATGGTAACCAATGTTTGTGTGTTGATCACAGCAAAGTCAATGCAGTTACGAAGTGTTTCACATCCTGTTCCCTGGCTGGAAGACTGTATTGAGAGGTGGAACAAGCAATTTATATTTCAAAGCTGGACTTACTCAAAAGAATACTGGCAGATAGCATTATCCAAGATAGCAAAGGAAATTTTGGCTTTCATGACACCAAGTGAGTTTACCAGTTTAAAGTCATGCCATTTGGTATGAGAAATGCATCAGCTACATTTTAAACATGAAACCAATAAGATCATTTTGGGATTACCCAATTGTGTGGTACACACAGATGATCTGACGATAATTAGTCACTAAGGAGGAAAATTTGGAGCATCTATCTGAATTGTTAAATTGACTTCAGAAGGCAGGCTTGATTATAAACCTGGCTAAGAGTGAGGTTGCAAATGCCCAAGGTACATTCCATGGTCATATCATTGGACACAGAAAGATGACCCCATTGGATATGAAACCAAACATTGTTGGGAAATTCCCCATACCATAACAAAGAGGAAAGTACTATGATTCTGGGGACTGAGTGCATTTTATCAAAAATTCATACCGACGTTTAGCAGTGTGTTTGAGACTTATTTGAAAAAGTGCAGAAAATTCCAGTCAGAATGCCTGAAAGCTGTGTGAACCACCATCCCCATATTAGCCACACCTAATTTCACAAAGCCATTCAAAGTGACTATTGCTGCGTGTGATACGGATGCCAGTGTTCTACTCTTGCAAGAAGACAAGATGATAGAAAAGGCTACTGGGTATTTCTCCAGAAAGCTCAACATTCATCAACAGAAACAGTTACAATTGAGGAGACCTTGAGTTTTGTGCTGGCACTGCAACATTTCAACATTTATGTTGCCAGAAATGTATCTGAGACAATTGTACATATTGATCATAATCCTTTAATATTTCTGGAAAAACTTTGAGGGTAAAAATTTAAACATCAGAAATTGGCTAGCTGAAAGAAGACAGAGTAGTGGTTGATGGGAAATGTTTATCCTGGAGTTCAGTTATAAGTGGTGTACTACAAGGATTTGTTTTGGGGCCGCTGCTATTTGTCATTTTTCTAAATGACCTAGATGAGGACATAGAAGGATGGGTTAGTAAATTTGCAGATGACACTAAGGTTGGTGGAGCTGTGGACAGTGCTGAAGGATTTTGCAGCTTACAGAGGAACATAGGTAAGCTGTAGAGCTGGCAAATGGAGTTTAATGCGGAAAAGTGAGAGGTAATTCACTTTGGAAGGAGCAACAGGAATAGAGAGTGACGGGCTAATGGTAAGTGTAGATGAGCAGAGAGATCTCAGTACGCGTGGACACTGATCCCTGAAAGTTGCCTCACTGATCTGATAGGGTTGATAGGGTTGTTAAGAAGGCATATGGTGCATTAGCTTTTATTCGTACAGGGATTTGGGGTGACTAGGTCATGCTGCA
Source organism: Chiloscyllium plagiosum (assembly GCF_037043375.1). NCBI lineage: Eukaryota > Metazoa > Chordata > Chondrichthyes > Orectolobiformes > Hemiscylliidae > Chiloscyllium > Chiloscyllium plagiosum. Next base: position 36,555,065 of record NW_028270148.1, read on the forward strand.
GATGTACAAAACTCTGGTGCAGCCGCACTTAGAGTATTGCGTGCAGTTCTGATCACCGCATTATAGGAAGGATGTGGAAGCTTTGGACAGGGTTCAGAGGAGATTTACTAGGATGTTGCCTGGTATGAGAGGGAAGGTCTTATGAGGAAAGGCTGAGGGACTTGAGGCTGTTTTCGTTAGAGAGAAGAAGATTGAGAGGTGACGTATCTGAGACATACAAGATAAAGAGAGGGTTAGATAGGATGGATAGCGAGAGCCCTTTTCCTCAGATGGCGATGGCTAGCACGAGGGGACATAGCTTTAAATTGAAGGGTGACAGATATAGGACAGATGTCAGAGGTAGTTTCTTTACTCAGAGTAGTAGGGGCACGGAACGCACTGCCTGCAACAGTTATAGACTCGCCAACTTTAAGGGCATTTAAATGGTCATTGGATAGACATATGTATGAAAATGGAATAGTGTAGGATAGGTAAGCTTCAAATTGGTTCCAGAGGTCGGCACAACATATTGGGCCGAAGGGCCTGTACTGCGTTGTAATGTTCTCTGTTCTAAAAAACATCATTACAGCCATTTACTTTGGAAATTATGTATGCTGCAGGATAATGGAACGTAATTGCAGATGCTTTATCATGATTGTCATGAAGGAAGAGTAAGGAGTTCGGTGGTGGAAGAAATGGATTGAAATGTACTGTAGTATTGAATGCTAGCTTGTTTAAAGTCAATGTAATGCATATGTACTGTAATGCATATGCATTGCAACTTACTAACAGCATAACACTAAAGGTTTGCAAAACTGAACTTAAGTTTGCATATTGATGTTTGTATTGGGTGGTGGGGGGGTGGGGGGGAAAGAGGTGGTGATAGCATTATGGTTTTAAGAGGTGTATTTTATCCTGGATTTTTTTTTAAGAAGTGAGGTTGAGTGGTCTGTTCCAAGCCAATAAATTCAACAGATTCAGAGATTTTTTAAAAAAGGTTGGAATAAAAGTAGTGTAAAGGGGTGGTGTCAGGCTCCCACAGAACCATGGTTTTTGTTTCTCTTTCAGTAGTTTTTGTGATCTTGAAGCTGGATGTGGAAGTTGCTATTCCTGTTTCTGTTACAGGTAGAAGTTGGAGTTCTCTCTGCTGCCAGAATTTCATGTGAGACAATCACTTTTACTGAATTTGCCTTTGGCAAGGATGTGTTTATCGGGTGTTACTATATTGGAACAGTTGCTGTTTAGTGGTTAAACAATCTATTAATCTGTTAAGTTTTCCAATAGAGTTAAAGTTATACCAATTTCTCTTTCTTCTGATTATATTTTAACTGTACATGGTAAGAATAAAGTGTGCTTTGCTTAAAATCAAGTAGCGTAACCAATCAAATTACATCTGGAACACAGCACCTTACACTTGCCTTTAAGTGAGGAAAGGTTGGGGTCTAGACTATCTCATTGACATATTTGAAAGAGGTTTGGTCTGGTCCATAACAGTTATCATTCTTTGTATCCCACTTCCATTGTGACTAATAGACTATTTGACATGAGGTAGAATCATGGGCATGCCTGATTCTACCCTCACTCAATGGCTGCAGTCAGAAACAGTTTGTTAAGCAATCCTCTCAATTGCCTAGGAACACTGAGACCATCAGCAGTTTCCATTTGGATGCACTTTCACAAGTTATTTCATGCCTCTTCTCAAGTTATGACAATTAGGCAGGAAAACTCTTGCAGAAATTCATCCTCCTTTTTATCTCAGATGTGATTAGAAAAGTCATGCAGATCAGGAATTATACCAAGGACTTGTCTTACTCTTATAAGTTAGTTCTATACCATGAAGTCCTTTTACTTACAGCACCATGTAAGCAAATTCATTGGTACTCATTTAAATGTGTAAGTCGTAAGTATGCACAAAGATTCTCTCTTTTTAAAAAAAAACTGTTGAACATTCTTTTAAACATTTCCCCTTTAACTTGTAATTAGATTTGGCCTGACACACAATAGTTGTTGCTTACTACTTTTGGACATTCACGTGTAAACAGCCAAAAAATTGACCAACACTTTTGAACATTTGAATATGTTACAAATTATAAAACATATTAAGAGTAACCATAAAGAATGTTTGTGGTTACATTTTTTCATTCATAAGTGCAGTCAAACCACAAGTTTATGTGCTTCCTGATATCATTTTACCAGGTTCTTTTTACAGCTCCCATTATTTTGTTTGCATCTCTCAAGAATAATGAAACAAATATTTCATTTTTTTATCTAGTCATTTATGCAAAGTTAAAATGAATAGCTTTTCCACAAATAATTTAATATTTTTCAATTTTGCTGCATATTACACCTCATTACTTTCAAATTATATATCCTCGCAATAATGCCTGTTTGACATGCAATTTATTCTATCCCAATTCAAGCTATGAGTCAATCACAAACATGATAATAGGTAGAGAAGTTACTTTCTTCTATTTGCCTAGCAGAGTTCCTCTGAGCTAGAATTCGGGAGAGTGGCTCAAGTTAACAGTGGTGTTGCATTTTTTCTTTCTCATACTGTCATACATTAAACATAAATGTGATATTAAATGTTTTTACAAGATCATCACTCAAGTCACTTTCCTTCAATGATGTAAAGCCCATTTTTTTTTTCCTTACACATTAGTCCTTTGATCCTTCATAGCTCAACAGCTTCCAAGGTCTGACTGCCTTTATGTCTTGGTGAACAGAAATGGAACCAAACCTTAAATTTATGGTCTTAATATAGTACTGTATAGGTGCAGAAATTTCAATAATGCGCACTTTCCTGTCTTACCAACATTGTTCATTTTATAATATTTGCATTATACCACAATATTATAGTTGCCTTGTATCGAGTTGTCTTGATTATTCTGCTAATCCTGTGACTCATCATGCCAAGATTCACCTGCACTGCCATTCATACTCATGCAAATTGTAAATACACCCGCAGTAATTTACATATTATTTGTAGATGTATGCATTGTAAGTCAGGACGTGCTGTCAGAAGCATTTCTTTTGGCTCTCCTCCCACTAAGTACACAGGGAAGGATAAAGTTTGCCTGGCAGCACTTGTCCAGCTACACATTGGGCTTTACTAATGGCACAGTGTCAAGACTTCTGCTTTGTGAGAGTAAGGAGATAGGACAAATGAGGTGTCATAGAGATGTGTTACATATAGAATGAAGCGAGGTTCAAAGAGTGGTGTGAAAAATCTCATTAGGTTTCACAGATAGAAACCATCTATGAAACTCACCAAAATTGATATTTAACTGATTTCTGGTAAAATTCAATGAAATGTTTAAAATGGTAAACTTTTGTTTATTTTCTTTAGAAGTTTATGATACATATGATGTTTTAGGAGAATTAACATCACCCTTTCCTAAAGTGCAGAAAGCTAGCTGCAACAAAAACGGACGTGGTGTTGTGCATGAAACACAGAAAACTTGCACACTGGTACAGCAGGTAATCAGCAAAGTTAATCAAATGTGGATCCTTATTTCTACAGGGTTGGAAAACAAGAGTAAGGAAGATTTACTGCAACAGTGCAAGGTGCTGGTGAGGCCGCATCTGGAGTACTGTGAGCAGTTTCAGTCCCTTTATTTAAGGAAAAATTTCATTGGAGGCATTTCTGATAACGTTCATTATGTTGACCTTGGGTATGGAACAATTGTCTTACTAGCAAACGCTAAACAGGTTGGGACTCTACTCACTGGAGTTTAGAAGAATGAGAGGTGATCTCATTGAATAGGATTCTTAAGGGGTTTGACATGGTAAATGATATGGGGATGTTTCTCCTTATTTGAGTGTGTAGGACCAGAGGGCACAGTCTCAGAAAAAAAGGGGCACCAATTTACCACTGAGATGAGGAGGAATTTCTTCTCTCAGGGAATTAAGAATCTTTGGATTCCTTGTCATAAAGAGCTGTGGGGGCAGAGTCCTTTTGTATATTTCAGGTTGAGGTAGATTCTTGATTAATAGGAGAATCAAGGGTTACAAAGATAGAGTCAAAAAGTGTGTTGCTGGAAAAGCACAGCCGGTCAGGTCCAGCAGCATCTGAGGAGCAAGAGAATCAATGTTTCAAGCATAATCCCTTGATCAGGAAAGGACAGGAAAGTGGACAGGGTGAATGCTGGGTCTACCATGATCCTACTGAATGGCTGAGCAGGCTCGAGAGGCCTGCTCCTATTTCTTACGGTTCCCACACTTGAGTTAGATGCCAGGAAATATATAAGAGGATACAGTGGTATTAATTCTCCGATTTTACAGTAAACTTTGTGAAGGAAGTATTGAGAATCTGTTCAGCATTTACCTGAAGGTGCAGCTGATATCAGAAACATATTATGGAATCTTGAGAAGCCACTTTCAATCATATGCCACTAATTGCCTAATGTGGTTCTGTCAAAATATTCAGACAATAAACCATTGGACATCCACAATATGAAAATCTCTCAGAATGCAGTTTTTGTAGCAATTGCCTGGCTTGTACCATGCTAAATGCACAAAGCTGATTCCATTTGACATGCTTGTAGAATAATGCAAACTACTACCTTTACAACATGAAAGGACAGGTTCAGGTCAGAATCAAGTTCGCAGGTCTTTATACTGTCAATTGGGAAAAAGCTGCACACAAATGGGACGTTCAAGTCAAATGAACTGTCCTTCACGTATGTCCCCTTTAACCCATTTCATTTAACTCTATCACTCTATCCTTGTATTTTATAATCTCCCTGTATTTAGTTCCACATGATTAATCCTATAAGAATATACATTCAATTATAAAGATTTGATGATCATTCTTCAGATGTCACATACAACAAACTGACATATTTTAAAATATGTAGTTTTTTGATACGTTCCCCTGGCACAGCAACAGGGGAAACGCAATTGCACTTTCTGCCTTGTAAATGGTGAAAAACTTTAGAATCATCAAAACTATTCACTTTAAAATAATAATTTCATTAACTTGTGTGTTTTTAAAAACTTTTGTTCCTCCCAGATCCTTGGGTGGCCATCATGGCTTTCCTGGTAGCCTGTCCACATGGAGGAGACTTGACCCAATGTCAGTTTAATGCTGCTTGGGAAAACGCAGTCACTAATTGGGTCAATTAATTGGTTCAATTGGCCACCCACCACTGATATATCGGGTGTTTTGTATCCTTTGGCAGCTTAAAGATATTGATCTCGAGTCCAAACTAGATTTCCTGCTTCTCAGCCCATCTCCAGAGGGTTAATAAAATTCAAGGCATTGAGTCATCATCCAAATGGTGGAACTTGTTTCCAACAGGCCTACAATGGAGACTGGAGCCACTTGGCAGTGAAAGCATCGGAAAATGGCATATTGGATGGAACAGCAGATTGATGTTCCATCTTTTCTGTTTTCCTTGGATTTCACCCAAAAGGTAAGACTACCATTTTGTCTGTATCCTTTCATTTGCATGATGCGTTGTAAGTTGATATACTATGTTATAGTTATCCAACAACAAATCCTTCTCTTTGGTGAGCAAAGCAAACATATTACAGTCATGAAAATATCTGCACATCCTACAAATTGGTGCTTCAAGTCAAAACTAATTACAGTCGTGTCATTGGGATTTGCTTTTTTCTGGTATCATCTACTACGCCTTTAGGGCAGAATTGTTTTTTAAAAAAATCACTCTATGGACATTTCCTTATGCAATATAAATGATTTAAATGATATACTTCTACTTTCCTATTCACCAGAGCATGCTCATCAAACTTTGATTGGCATGTGACAGCACAAAAATGTCATTAAGGTTAGCATGTGTTGAATGACCTACGAAGACCAAAGACTGTGAGAAGCACAGGAAATGTTTGAAAAAACATTATGCTGTCTGCTCAGCACTCGAACATGTCAAGTTCTAAATGCAAGATACACAAATATCCTTTTTATTATTCAAAACAGTCAGTAAACCTATAATTTTTGAATTCTGGATGCCCAGAGTCACATCTATATTTTAGGAAAAACAAACTAAAAGAAAATAAACATCTCCCAAGCCTCACCTCACTAACCCTGGAAGATTAACCCTAATGAAGCAAAATAACTTTGCATCATTACAAACCGTTAGATCTTTTAGAGTATTCCTATATAAAAGCTACTTGTGTGTTAACTTCATTTGGTTACTCAATCATTAATATACTGAGTAGCTGAACCATACAAAACCAGGACAATAAGTTTAAATTCTAGTCTGCAGTAGGGTTCGCTGATCTCAGCCAAAGGGCTGATAACAATTAACCTCAATACGCTAAATTACAGAATTACCAGTCAAGATTTCTGCTTTTTATCAATAACCAGCGATTCCTAGCAGATGGAGAGTGTGTATGAATGACCATGAATAGAAAAAGGCTCAAATTGTGATAGCTTCATGATCAAACATTCACCATCTATGCAAAAGAATGAGATATGCAAAAGACAACACAAGGTATCAGTGGAAATATGTTGCAGGAGAAATAATGGGAGAGACTTGGAGCAAAGCGAGAATTTGAAACTGACTCTTCATAATACTGTACTGGCTAGTTTTAGCTACTTTCTGCTGCAACATATGTAAATAAGCATTTTTTTTCCATCCTTAAACATCAATTGCCTTTAAATGTAGCTTTAAAGTTAGATTTTACATTATATTATTGAACTTAAAAATGAGCCAAACCACTAGGATTATTCTATGTCGTCATGCACCATTATTTCAATGAAATGAACAAAATGAAATTGTGTTGCCAATTGAATACAATCAACCAAAAACCAGACTAAGCTATCAAAAAGCAATTAAGGGATGAAAATACAACACATTCAAATTGTATATCGTTAATTAAAGCCAAATTATGTTTTTGCACAACTGTACATCTTTTTAATAATGGTCAAGTAGAAGTTATTTTTGCACTTGTTTCACATCTCTTTAGCAGATCAAGAATACACATTTCATCCACAATCCTCCTCCTTCCAACAAAAATGTGATGTCTTCCCAAGTGACTAAATCTGCACTCAGATTTTGTTTGAACTGAATCCAAGTTCAGGGATTGCATTGCTAGCCAATCAAACCTCCCTTTTTAAATAAAATGCTGCGTTCAACTCCAACACGATGAAGAATAAAATAAAAATTAGAAGCTTATTTTTACACTATAAAAGGTAAATGTTCAAACTGAGTAGCTCTATTACCAAAAAATGTTCGTTTCAGGCAAACTGGGCAAACTGTAACAAAAGCAATTAATCCAGAGGGACAATTACTCACATCTCCCTGGTCTTGTTCGCAACTGTAAGTATAAGAGTAACTTGAATACCTACCTGAGAAATGTCATTAACTAGCAAGTTGAAATAAACACCTGAAGTCAAAATTTATGTCAAAACTCCAAAAAACATTTTTAAAAAATTCAGCTAAATATTAAATACCAATGAAACTACAAAACTATATGCCACATTCACTTGTTGAATATCATATCCAATCACTACTATCTGCTTTAGTTCTTATGTTTAAAGTTTTATTTATGTCCATTTAGTGTCATTGATGGTCAGGAATTCCTGGATGGAGTGGTATGAGTCTTCTACTAGGTGTTTCAGTTTGCATTGAAGTTCCTTTGCTAGTCTGTATGTTTGTGCGCTGGGAAGTGAACTATGGTTCTGAGTGGTAGCCCATGGTTTGTGTACCTTTTGATCATCCATAGAAATGGGATGTGTTGGATCCTTCAGATTTCATTCTTTGGAGGTCTGTCTTGTTAATTTCACCTGTCTTGTGGAGTTTCTTCGGTGCTGATGTAATATAGTTTTCTATCTGTGGAGTTGGGTCCATTGCCACCTGTTGGTAGGTGTCAGTATCTGTGAGCAGTGAGTTTGCTTTTTCAATGTATTGTGTTCTGTGCCCTTTATCTGCCAGTAGCATTCTGATATTTCTGTCTTTTCTGAGTCCCTCCAGGACTTTCCTTTTCAGTGTGTTGAGGGTGTTTGCTTCTTTCTTTCTGCTTAGCGTTGGTGCTACTGTCTGTCTGATGGCCTGCTGGATTTCCCAAGCAAGTCCACTGCCTTTGAGGGTGGATTTCAGTGCTGCTAGGAATTCCTTTTTGTCCGCATCCCAGTAGTTAAACTTCATCCCTCGTACTAGGACGACCTTTTCTGTGTGAGTGGTCGGATCAACAGGTTCTTTATCCAAGTCTCTGAATTGTTTTGCTGTGTGAGAACTTGGCAGTTTTTCTTGTAGGGCTAGTCTTTTCTTTGTCTTGGTCTGCTGTTGTTTAGTGTTGACGGTTTGTTCTAGCGTACTTGTCCATTCCTGGTCAGTCGTGCTGGTGTACAGAGTTTTTTGGCACGGAATTTCCTGATCGTATTTGTGGAATCTGTTGTGGGCATCATTTCTCATTTCTCATAACATTCTGCAGCTGTTCTGTTCTAGTGTTCTTCTAGCTTGAGGGGTGTTCGTCCTGAACAGAGCATAATACTGTACATTGAAAAAGCAAACACAACACTCACAGATACTGACACCTATCAACAGGTGGCGATTGACCCAACTCCACAGATAGAAAACTGTGTTACAGCTACACTGAAGAAGTTCCACAAGCCAGATGAAATTATCAAGACAGACCTCCAAAGAATGAAACCTGAAGGATCCAACACACCCCATTTCTGTGGATTATCAAAGATACACAAACCAGGGGCTTCCCTCAGACCCATAGTCTCACTTCCCGGCACACCGACATATGGTCTAGCAAAGCAAATTGAAATTTCTAGTAGAAAACTTATGCCACTCCATCCAGGAATTCCTGAATATCATCAAAGACACTATGGTAGAGGACGGTGAGGTCATGGTTTCCTTCAGTGTGACGGCCATATTCACATCAATAAACATCATCCTAGCCAAAGAAACACTAGCTACACTACTACACGAACCAAGGACACAAACAGCAGATAGCACCAACTCCATCAGCAAGAATAGCATCCTCAAACTAGTCCAGGATGCCTCACAATCCACTTCACCTTCAATGACAAGACTTACAAACAAATCAATGGGACACCAATGGGATCACCAATATTAGGATTTTTGGCAGAAGCTGTTATGCAGAGATTGGAATGAACAGCCCTCCCCATGATCCAGCCCAAGCTTTGAGTCCGCTATGTGGGTGACACCTTTGTCATCACGAAACAGTACAAAATTAGAAGAAATCCACAAACACAAACAGTATCCTTACTGGTATAAAGTTCACCAAAGTGGAAGAGAACATCAGACCCCTCCTTCCTAGAGGTCACAGTAGAACGAAAAGCCAATGGAGAGCTGCAGACTAGCATCGACAGGAAAGCGACACACACTGACAAGATACTCAACTACAGGAGCAATCAACCCAACACCCACAAAATGAGCCACAGTACACTGCAGCACCCAGGAACTAAAAGATGCTGAAAAAAACACCTATACAACGAATTCAAGAACAACGGGTACCTGATAACCACAGTCCACCGATTCTTACACAACAAACCTAAACAAGGCTCAGAGACTCTAGTCACATTACCACACATTAAAGACATCTTAGAGATGACGACCAGATTACTCCAGCCATTGACACCATGGCAGTCCACAAACCTACCACCGCATTGGAACAGCTCTTGATGAATCTAAAAAGGACCCTGTACCAACAACCATCAGAACAAACATCATATACAAAATACCCTGAAAGGACTGCAACAAATATTACATTGGACAGACGGGCAGGAGACTAGCCACCAGGATATACGAGCACCAACTAGCCACCAAAAGGCACGACCAACTACCACTAGCATCTTCACACACAGGCGTTCAGGGACATCAGTTCGATTGGGACAATGCATCCATTCTGGGACACTAAACAAAGACACACACAGGAATTCGTTAAGACCTGGCATTCAAACTGGAACTCCATCAACAAACACATCGATTTGGAACCCATTTACGAACCTCTCAGAAAAAGAACCGGAAGTGATATCACCTATCACAACAGACCCAAGACACAAACAGAAAGCAGGACAGAACACCAGCGCTTCAACAGAGGCTCACTGATGATGTTACCTAGCATAGTGACGAAATGCCTGAGAACAAAACTACTAGCTCAGCAAGCAAACTTACAACCTGAACCTCAACCTGAGCTACAAATCTTTACAAAAATCGCAAAGTTCTATTCTGCTATTAAACATTCACAACCTCATGTGAATATGTTTGTGACTAACCTACAGTAAACAATTGCAAACATTAAATAAATGATCTATGAAGCCATTTGTCATACTGGGATCTGACTTTCCCAGCTGATATCATCACACATTGTAAATTTGAGCCTATTTTATAAAGTGTTTGATAATTGTTAACACTCAGTATGAACATAAAAACTGTATAACATATCAAATGCAGGATTATAGTGCAAAAACAAAGGGAAAATCTACATAAATTTTATAAATGCTATTTTTGAAAGTTTCATAATTTCATCTACTTCATTCTCTTTTTAGAACTTGTTTTTATTAACATTTTGTACCTGGCAAAACAATATAGTGGGTACAATAAGAAATTAGGAAATTTTGTTAACTCAGAAGTACTCCACAGCTCAAAATCTATGGGAATTATTAGACTGATTCCATCTCAAAACTCAATTACCGTTTACTGTGGGAAATTTTCTGAAAGACTGCAATCCTATGCAGTTCTTAAAATCATAAATATTTCTAGAAAAACCTTAATTTAGAATATACTGTGAGTTACCACTGTAACATCAGATAATAATTGTTTATTGCCAATAAACTGCAGTGATTGATACCACTAACACAAAATGTATCTTTTACTTTAGTGCAGAAAGCAATTCATTTTAACTGTTCTTCTGCATTTTCCATATAACCTATGTTTTCAATTTCCACTGTAATGAAATGAAGAATAATTCAAGACAATTCACAAGATTTTGATCATTTTATTTGAATTTAAAGACAGGTTACACAGAATTCTGCCACTTTGTGATCCATCAATTTGCGTAGTGTGAATAACACATGTAGTAACCAAATCCACCACGTTTCAATGCCAACATTTGTGTCTCAGGCGTGCTGCAGTGCTTCAGTCATGCTCAGCACAAGCCGGAGGAGCAAAACCTCTCCTGCTTAGATACCTTACAGCCTTCAGAACTGAAAATCAAGTTTAACAATTTCAGAGCATGAACTTTCAGGTCTACTACCAACCATACAATCCCAGGTCCTGTCAAAAAATAGGTTGCTTTCAGCATAAACAAGGTATTTTTAAATATACGAAATGTAAAAGAGAGGCAAGAGTGAACACTTGTCCACTGTAAAAAGAGAAATAGTTGTGGGGAACAAAGAAATGGCAGAGGATCCGAATGCTATTTTGCATCAGTTTTCACAGCAGGAGACACTGGCAGCATACCAGAATTTCGAGAGTCAGAGGTGAGTGCAGTGCCACCACTGAGGAGATGGTGCTGGAGAAGTTGAGGTCTGAAGGTGGAGAAATCACATGGATCAGATCAACAACACCCCAGAGTTCTCAAGGAGAAAGCTAAGCCGATTATAGAGACTTCGGTGGTGGAATCACTTGACTCGGGGAGGGTACCAGAGGACTTGATAATGGCTAATGTAGCATCCCCGTTTAAGAAGGGAGGGAGGCAGAAGACAGGAAACTACAAGCCGGTTAGCCTGATCACAGTCATGAGTTAGATTTTAGAGTTCATTATTAAGCATGAGACTAGGGAGCATTTGGAAGTGCATAGTGAGGTAGGGCTGAGTTATCATGGTCTTGTCAAGGTGAAGTCATATTTAACAAATCTTTTAGCATTCTTTAAGGTAATGAACAAGTTAGACAAAGGAAAGTCAGTGGATGTAATCTATTTGGATTTCCAGAAGGCCTTTTACAAGATGCCGCACAGGAGGCTGCTAAATAACAGCCCATTGTGTTAGGAGCAAGGTACTGGCACGAAATGAGGATTGGCTGACTGGCCGAAGGCAGAGAGTGGGGATAAAGGGGACTTTTTTAGGATGGCAGCCAGTGACTAGTGGAGTTCCACACGGGTCTGTGTTTGAATTTATACAATTTTATGTTTGGACCACAACTATTCATGTTGTACATTAATCATTTGGACAAAGGAACTGAGGGCATCACTGCTACGTTTCTGATGACAAACATAGGTGGAGGGCCTGATAGTGTTGAGAAAATGGAGACGCTACAGAAGGAGTTGGACAGGCTATGTGAGTGGGCAAAGAAGTGGCAGATGGAATACATTGTGGGAAAGTGAAAGGTTATACACTTTGGTAGGAAGAATATGGAGAGGCCCGAATACAGTGGGAATATAGAAGAAGTTTGCAGTATTTGAACATACCTGGATCTGAAGGCACAGCCTGAGAGTGAAGGGACAACACATTAGAACTGAGAGGAGGAATTTCTTCAGCCAGAGGGGGGGTGAATCAGTGAAACTTATTTCTGCAGAGGGCAGTAGAGCCCAAGTCACTGAGGATATTTAAGACAGAGACAAGTAGGTTCTTAATTGGTGTGGGGATCAAGGATGACAGGGAGAAGGCGGGAGAACAAATTTGAGAAACATATTAGTCATGATCAAATGATGGAGCAGACCCGATGGGCCAAATGCTCCTGTACCTTATGGTCTAACCAACTAATTTTCAACTAATCATAGCCGCCACACCCCCCCACTTCATCAGGAAGGGCTTATGCATGAAATGTCGATTCTCCTGCTCCTCGGATGCTGCCTGACCTGCTGTGCTTTTTCAGCACCACACTCTCGGCTTTTATACATGGCCTTATTAAGTCCACACCTGTAATTTTGGTCTTCTGATCTGATCATTTTCCCTATGGTTGGGGAGTTCAAAACTCGAGGGCATACTTTGTTAAGGTGAATGGCGAAAGGTTTAATAGAGACCGGAGGGGAACTTTTTCCACAGGGTGGTTCATATATGTGGAATCAAATGTCGGAGGATGTGGTAGATGCAGTATACTTGCAACATTTAAAGGCCATTTGAACAGGTAGATGAACAGGAAAAGTTTAAAGGGATATGTGCCAAACGCAGGCAAGTGGGACTAGTTTAATTTGGAAAACTTGGTCAGCATGGACGAGTTGGACCGAAGGGTCTGTTTCCATGCTGTATGACTCAATGTTCTGGCAAAGGAAGGACTGTGACAAAGGTTTATCAGATGGATTTCTGGGATGGCAGGGCTGAGGTATGAAGAGAGGCTCAGTCAGGTCGGACTCTATACACTGGAGCTTAGAGACATGAGGAGGGCATCTCATAGAAACCTATAAAATTCTAACAGGACTGGACATGGTAAGTGTAGGAAGGATATTCCTGATAACCAGGGAGTACAAAACCAGGGGTCATAGTTGAAGAATGGGGATTGGTCATTTCGGATTGAGTCAAGGGGAAATTCCAATGGCAAACCCATGGAATTCTCTGCCACAGCAAGCAGCTGAAGCCAAAACAACTGATGCTGTTCAAGGACTTTGATTACTTTAAGCTCAAGAATTGCATCTCAGGACAAGGGGAGAAAGTGGGAAAGGGTGTTGAGTTGAATGATCAGGCATGATCATACTGAATGATGAAGCAGGCTCAAAGGGTTGAATGCCTACTTCTGCTCCAACATGCTATGTTTGTGTAATTTTGTTTTTCTTCATGCACAAACATATCTGGATTGAAGGTCTGACTGAATTCACCAGGAGGAAGGTTCAAGGTCCGAATGGAATTAGATGATTTCAGCTGGGGCAAGCATAATGGGAACTACAATTACCCTGAGTATCCCAGAGGTAGATTGGAGAACATTTTCTTTTTCTTGCTTCAGGTTTCTATCTCGTAACCACCTGCTATTAGTGTGCACAGGTTGGTGTTAAAGGAGCATTGAATTCAGCTCAGCTGTCACCTGTGATGGTATGAGCTTTTAAAGCTTATACATGATGACTGTTTGAGAAATGCTCAGTCCTCATCAAACTGGAGAAAAGAAAAATAATTTGCTGTAGTTCAACAGTTCGATAATATCACAATAACTATATTTAATGTATTGAAAACCTTTGAAAGCAAGGACAGTAATCTTAAGCTAGATATCATGAATGTTCTTTCAAGGTAATATTGAAGCTAAAGATTGTCAGTGTTGTTTATCCTTAATGATCTAGCAATGGCAGACAAATCTCACAGTTGAAAGTAAATGCCCAAAAGTTCTTGTTTCAGTCACGCTAAGCCAGCAATAGCCTCAAGAAAAGGGTCTTCAATGCTACAAAGTTGCTGCGTTTGTGCAATCAATATAAACAAACTCCTCTACAGATAACTATGGTTAATAATTGTGAGTATTCTTGTAATATTTCTGCTTACATTAGAGTTAGTGAAGTACACTTCTGTTCCCAAATTGATCCAGCAACTCCTACAAAGTCATGTTTCCTCTTGGATGCCAAAGAGGAAAGACCTAGGCACTTCAACATACAAATTTAGGAAACAGGTCCTTAGACAGTTGCACATCTCTTCATTACACTTTTAAAAGTGTTTCTTTTCGTAATGGTCACTGCTGAGGGCTCCAAAATGAAAAAAAGCTTGGAGAATTCAGCAGTAGTTAATGCTCAGGCTGTCATACTGCTGTGTATGAGTGACTACCAATTAACCACTTGGCCATGGAAAATTAATTATAAATGCAGAATCTCACCCCATCGGAATTGTATTAAACATTTTAAATTTTACATTTTGTTTTCTACCTTTCAATTCTCTTTACTCTCTGGATCCAATCTTCTCAAGGCTGGATATTTTTGTAATTAACCTTACCCGCCTACTATATAACTCAGAGATTGTTATTGTTCTAGACTATTTGGAAAAGCAAGCAGAACATCACACAATGTTAATATTTTTATCTTTAGCAGGTCAAGTTAGACTTGCTTAGGTTTTAAAATGTCAAAATAAATTAGAATCAGTGGACTGAGCTTATAGGCTGCCTTCAACTGGAAAACATATAGGAAATGGTTGCAGTTGCTAAACCGGACTGTGACATTAAGCTGCAGAAACTTTATCTGCTGTTAGCCCAAACAGGAAAACAAACAGTAAGTGTATATATGTGCATTTGTTTCAAGAAGGAAGAGAAGTAAAAGAATCACAAAAGTTAAATTTGAAGACCAAATTATAAATCAGCAATAATAGAACAAATAAAATTAAATATCTATATAGACTTCTTTTTGCTCATGTGAAAAAAGATCACTTTTCCAACAACAACAAGCACAAAAGACCTGTAAATACTTTGGGTAAGAAAATCTTGCATCCATATAGTATCTCCCATGTTCAAAGTCATGTCGTTACAATGTAGGGCATGTTCAATAAATGATCATAGCCTGTTTGCAAGTGTTGGCGAAGAGACACGACAATAACGTTTCTCTAATCCACAAACAGTGGCATAGAATCATTTACATCTACCAGAGGCACCATATGTGGCCTTGGCTTACATCTTAGCACTGTTTATGTTCACTTGTGGGTCATAGGCTTCACTGGATGGCCAGCAGTTACTGCCTATCCTTAGTTGCCCTTCAGAAAGTGGTGGTAAGCTGCCTTCCTGAACTGCTACAGTCCACAGACAGTAGATTGGCTCCCAATGCCCTTGTCGAGGGAATTACAGGATTTTGATCCAGCAACAGTGAAGGAATGGCAACATATTTCCAAGTCAGGATGGTAGTGGGCTGGGGGGGCTGTGATTTGCAAGTGATGGTTTTCCCATGTATCTGCTGCCTTGTCCTTATAGACAGAGATGGTTGTGAGATTGGGCACTGCTTCTTGGTATCTTTGGTGAATTTCTGCAGTGCCTCCTGCAGATAGTACACACTACTGCTACTGAGTGTCAGTGGTGGAGGGTGCGGATGCTTGTGGTTGTAGTGCCAATCAAGAAGACTGCTACGTCCTGGATGATATCAAGCTTGAGTGTTGTCAGGGCTTCACTCATCCAGGCTATTGGGGAAGTATTCCATCACATTCCTGACTTCTGCATTACAGATGATGGACAGGCTTTCAGGGATCAGGAGGTTAGATTATCGCTTAATATCTCAAACATTACATTGAAAAGGTCAATCCAAAATGGACTTGAGGCCATAACATTAGCAAGAGGTCTATCACAATATCTGGGCTAACATTCATTCTTCAACTGCAAAACTGGTGTTTGTAATACTGTTCTTCATGACACATAGCTGTGTACAAATTGGCTGACACATTTTCTATAAGAGAATGCAATAGGACAGATGCCTTGAAAGGACAGTACTAAAGCATGTCTACTTTTCTTTTTAAAGCAAATATCTCAGGGTGCTTCGCAAGAACTTAAACGATACCAAGTTAAAGAAACAGAAATTAAGGAGTGTAATCAAAGGTTGATTTTAAGGGCTGACAGAAACAAAGTCAAAAACATGAAGTAGTAGATGATCCAAATACAATATTGCTGCATCTGATAAAGAATGCAATACTTTAAACTTAGCAGTGAAGCAAACCTGCACCTGGGTCACTACAAAATTAAGTCTGTTTTTAGAAACCCAAGCAACAACCTTTAAGCATTTATAAAGCATTTATTTCAATACTGAAGAGTCCGGTGTTCTACTAATGACCTCTTTCCTAAAATCTGCGTTCAAGCATCTGATTAGATTGGTTTTAACTTCAAATAACTATCGACTAACCAGATCCATAGGTTTTGCAAAAGTCATTCCATTAGGTCAGGTGTAGGAGTCATTGTCTTCACTCAAGTGACTCAACATCCTCTAACAAAGGGACAAATCTTCTATTAGAACAGCTAGGAAACTCCATATAGAAAATGCAGTACTTGTCAGTAACCAGTGAAGAAAATCTGCAGACCAGTATCTGCGATCATAACACCAGCTTTCAACAACCTTTTTTTTTCTACAAGAGGATTAGGTGAGATATTGTATGCCTTGGGACCAAGGATATTGCCTGAACACTGAGTTCATGACTCCTGTAGGGCATCTGAACAAAAACACATAAAATGAGAACCTCATTAAATTAATGATTCTGAGCAAAATCACTGACCCCCTCACACAAAGGTTCTGACACAGATTTGGAGGGATAGCTCAATACTGTCCAAAGCAAATGTCAACATTCGACGTCATACAATCCATGCTGCACTGCCATACTTTAGAAATAGGCCAAGCATTGGAATCTTTAGAGTAGTTTAGAGCTGATGAACAGCTTCAGAAAAGAGCAAGTCAAAAAGCTCTTCTGGTTGTCAGATCCTCAGGCAATGTCATAATGAGAAATCATTCCTGTACCCATTCCTCCCAAATAAAAAACTGTGCTCCATCAAACTACCCAATTTTTAAAAAGCTACACGAAGTGTCCATGGACAATCTGGATGCTGTCCTGATATGACTAATTTCAGTGGCAATCCGTAAAATATTTACTTCACCAATGTATTTGCCAATACATAGTACTGAATATAAACAAATCACAACATTGACTTCAAAAGTACTTCATTAGTTAAGAAGTGATTTGGGAGACCCTGAGATTGTGAAAGGGATAAATAAATGCTAATTAATTATTTCTTTCTATAGCAAAATAGCAACCGTCATACAAAGCCGTTGTTCCTGCAGAGTCAGCTTGCTTAATTATTGCAGATGCATGATCACAGCATACTGATAATTTCATCTGCACTTTTTGATAATAATAAACTTTGGACTGAAAGACTTTAGGATGGAATTTCCAGAAAATGGATTCAAGTATGTCGAAACACAAAGGTTGTAGTGACAGAAGAACAGAGTATACAAAGATAGAAGGCCATGTAGAAATATAAAGGATAAGAAATTTAAATATATAGCCCTGTAGGACCCCTTGCCATTCAGGACTCTATATAGGTTGGGATGTAAGGATGTGTTATGGACAAGCTGGAGTTACTGGAGGCTTGTGAAGTGAGAATTAATATAATTAATACTGGAAGTAAATATGGCATTTATGGGTTTTGTAGTGGCAAGTGCATTAAGACAAAGGCAAAAGCAGGAGGTGCTAGGGGTTGATGGTGTCTCCAGAATAAGGGGAATAAGGTATTGAATTTGTGATTGAGAAGAGAGGGGATTTATACTGTTAACACAATGATAAGATTAAGTAATGATATTCTAGCAAGAAATGCTTGCCTCACGGATTAAAGCAAAGTAATCAGAGTGAGTAAGCCCATCGGAGTGTAAATGTGGACAACAGCTGTTATCTAGAAGACATTGAAATTGCACTTGAAATTTGAGTTCTGTTCATGACAGTATAATCTATACATGGTCATATATACATAACGGCAACTTGCCCACTAAAATATGTAGAGTCAGAACCTGAAGAATTCAACTTTATTCACATAAGGTTCTCGATTCATATTCAGTCTGATGTTGAGGAGGTAGAAAGATGCTAATAAATTGTTTTAAAATACTGCTACAAGGAATGTACCACTTCAAAAAAAAAGATAAACAAACATAAGCAATGAGGAAGAAAAATGCTGAATGACTAGCAACTCAAAAGCCATAATACAGACATCAGACTATAACGTACATCATAGGGACAATAAGTTCCATAAGACACCTATAAAAGTCTTGCATCTGGTACCCACCTGTTGAGCATGATACATCTTTTGACACATGGGACAGCCTGAGGCACAGCAAACATTATTTTTTTTTGTCCAGCAACTATTTACAGCAGCTTTGTTGGTTTACCGCACATAATATGTGCGCACCCCAAAAATTGAGGTTTGCAGAATTATTTAATTTGTTGAATATAATGCTAGAACATTACCAAGCAAAGATACAGCCATAGTGTTAGAAATGCCTTAAACAACTTTCCTTACTGGAGGTTTGCACCTTGCCTATACATTCCATTCTGAAAGCTAAAGTACTTGCTGACATTTTAAGATTTCCATGCATGTCTCCCCCTCACTGTTGGCTTCCACTTCCTTTTCCATAACTTCAGCAATTTCTTCCAGCGGTCCTTTTAGCTAAGCAAAACAACAATGTCATCTCTACTCTGGCAGAATTTTATTGGGCTGAACAAGAATTATTTTCATGAACTATGTCCCACACAGTTGGCTAATTCAAGTATAATAAGTTTTTAAACATTTCCTAAGTTTCTCTACAAATTCCTTTTACAAATAGCCTGTGTGTTTAGTTTGCATTTATGATATCAGGCACTTCAATTTTACAGAATGTTCTTGCAGATGTTAAGTGATGAAAAATGTGTGTGTTCTGCAAAGCACATAGGAAACTCAGCACTGAAAAACTTTCTGAAATGACTTACTTGTCATAAATTCTGACTCATGCATCTGGCATTGGAACATTTCAAAAACATGGTTTCTTGATTTTCCTGTGATTACTGCTGTTATAGTCATACCAGCACCAGGCAGTCTAGCATCATAGCTTCATAGCTTTCCTCTCACCTAATCAGTCAAAGTCTTCAACTGTTTCCATTTTGACCTGATCACAGGACACCACAACATACAGTACGTTCTTAACAGAGATCTCTTTATTTAACTTGTGCTTAGATTGAACTTTGAACCATCTAGTTTGGCAAATAAAGTAAAGCTGAATATAGTACATCTAACCGATCTATCAGGTTGCAGAAGTAATATACTATGGAGTCTTATGGCACTTTATTCTAAATCAAAATAAATGAAAATTGCTGAATAAGGCGATTAGATATATGAAAAGGCTGCATAAAGTCAGAAGAAATCCTATTTGTAGGTAATTTGGCAGTCTGACCATGTGAACATGTGACAAGCCAATATGTGCAATTCTCATGTCAATTGTGTGTGACTTGGCAGCTATGCAGTTAATTTCTGAAGCCTTATGATTTATTTTAATTTCTACTTCATGCTATTTTTATAACTAATACGCAACACGTTTGACACAGACATTCATGTATAGACACAAAATGTTCCTTTCTTGTCAAATGTCTTACCCTTTTACCTAGTATGGCTTGTTCACTGATGTTATTTTATTAAATCAGCTTTGCTGAATATGAAATTTAATGATTTAGTCTGCTGTTAGAAGCATTGTTACTAAGTACAGTAGCGCCTCGACATATGAACGACCCCGTTCATGAACAAATTGGTTTATGAACAGGACTGTACGTAAAATTTTGCTTCAACGTACGTACGAAATTCAAGGTACAAATGAAGGTGAACATTTTAAATGACAATGTGATGTCCCATTTTCGGAAAATTCTGCAACAAAGTAAAATACAAGTTTCTCTGGATCGTTTTCTTGTGGCATCACCAACCTCCAAGAGACAAAAAAAGAGAAAAGACTCCGGAAATATCTGAACAATGGGAAAATTGATTCAGTTCATGAACTTTTCGGTTCACGAACCGGGTCCCGGAACGGATTAAGTTCGTAAGTCGAGGCGCTATTGTAATTAAAAATTATTTCCAGAATTTCCAAATAAAAAGGAACTGCAAATAGACAATAACCATTGGACTACTTACAGTATTTTGAATGATAAACAGATCTAGTGCTTTACATCACCATCACCAGACTTTTCTTAAATTCAAGGAATATGAGCATTATTGGCTAGTCTTTTATTTATTTCTTATCCCTAGTTGCTCTTGAGAAGCTGATGAGTTGCTTTCTTGAGCACAATCCATTTCGAGTAGGAAGACCCACATTGACATTGGGGAGTTCCAGAAGTCTGTCACAGGTCCAGGGAAGGAATAGTAATTTATTTCAGGTTGTAACTAATGAACCAAGATTTCAACTAAACTAAATTTGTAAAAAAGTTTAAAACAAATTTGTTTAGCTGTGCTTTGGAATTTTAGTTATGACGTCATAGCATTAAAAAAGTAAACTTTTCTTAAGCATACGCTACTAAATACTACTGAAGATAATTTTTCCTTTAAAATATTTAAATTATTAAGATGAAACTTTTTTTTTTACATTTACATTATGTTTTGAGACTTTGCTCATTGAGGCCAAGATTGCAATGGCGGAAGATTTGGAAACTCTACAGCTTCAACTATTGTGCATCTGAATTTAATGGTAAGATTGGTCCCATAAAATTAATTGCTTATTTTACAACAGGAAGTACTATTGAAAGGACTTATTGAGGAAACAAGCCGCTAATACTCAGAGGCAGCATTTAAGCCTGGATTGATGGAAATGTAGATTCTCATGATTCTATTCCCAATGAAGTGTTTCCTCTACTGTCTCACTCTATCACATTATGTCCTTTGCTGATTATGCTATTCAGATCCTATTATCTTCTCTCAGCCATCATACTTTTACCTCTTTGATCTACTGAATCTACATGTGTGTTCCTTCTCCTTTGCCATCACTCAGTTCAATCTCAGCACCCCTTTAACCACTTCCACTTATCCTCCAAGCAACATGGTGAGAAGCCAGAGACCGCCTTGACTTTAAGCCTCCCTTTCCCCAACTGCCTATCTCTTTAAAATTTATTTCTGAAAAATCCAATTAGGATGAAGTAATGCACTCTTTCTCTCTTGCCTTCTGAACAAAACATGTGAAATGATTCGAAGACTACTAAAGGCAACATAATTTTTTAAAACAGAAATGAGAAACAACAGTGGCTAAAGTTTTACAGAGATACAGATGACTGCATACAGTTTTAATCAAATATTGAAACTAATACTTGATATGTAGAGTTGAAAACCTCAGCCTTTATCATTTTTTTCCTAAAAATGTGTTAATAATTAGGATATTTATTTTTTAAACAATTAAGGGAAAGAGGAGATAATGTGCAGCTTTCAAATTCCAAATCATTCTTTTAAAAACTGAACAATTCCCACTACTTATAACATTCACACTCATCACAGACAGCTGCAAATAGCACCGAGAATTTGCTGTTATCATAGGAGTCAATTACAAAGACATTGCATACAACATATTAAGCATGATTTTGGATATACTTTGTCATAGAATCCTTTTAATAGATTTTCCTGCTTTAATAACTGTAGGTTTTCATCTCTCATCCAATTCTCAGATTCTGGCAGCTGTTTGAGAGTTCGTTTTCTTCTTCTTTCACTTTCCTTTCCAACTCTGCCACTTTTCAGCCAGCTAAAACGCCAGTACTACAGTCTCTCAAACGTTGCACAGCTGCCTCCTGCTTTCCTTCTACTTGTTTTATTACCCAATAAGTGGAGTGGGAAAATTGCATTTACAATAGTGTGCCTGGAGCAAGCAATGGGAATACAAAGTAACATTCAGATTACTGTGAACTATGCAGTATTTAGAGTCATAGAATCATACAGCATAGAAACAGATCCTTCTGTCCAATCCATCCATGCTGACCAGGTTTCCCAACTAAACGGGCCCCATTTGCTTGCTTTGGGCCCATATCCCTCTAAACTGTTCCTATTCTTGTACCTGTTTAAATGTCTTTTAAATGTTGTAACAGTACCTGCATCTACCACTTCCTTTGGCGGTTCATTCCACATATGAACCACCCTCGGTGTGAAATAGTCATCCTTCAGATCCTTTTAAATCTTTCTCTTCTCACCTTCAAAATATACCCTCTAATTTTCAACTCTCTCACCCTAGGAAAAAGACAAAAAGCACACAACACCAGGTTATAGTCCAACAGGTTTAATTGGAAGCAGACTAGCTTTCGGAGCGACGCTCCTTCATCACCTGATGAAGGAGCGTCGCTCCGAAAGCGAGTGCGCCTCCAATTAAACCTGTTGGACTGTAACCTGGTGTTGTGTGATTTTTAACTCTGTACACCCCAGTCCAACACCGGCATCTCTGAATTATGAAAAAGACCCTCATGATAAGGTCAGCTATCAACCTCCTATGTTCCAATGTAAAATGCCCCAGCCTATCCAGCCTTTCATATAGCCAGAGAGTCACACAGTGACGCATCACAGAAACAGACTCTTTAGTCCAACTAGCCCATGCTGATCATAATATATAGCACACAATTATAACAGGTATGTAATTAGCAACATGTTTTCTCCCACAAATGCACACTCATAAAATTATCTGGGGACAGCATAGCAGAAATGCCATTTGCATAGTAATACAGGTGCCCAGAGCTTCTGAACATGGTTTCAAATCCAACTCTAACAGCTAGTTTGGGGAACAGATTGAAAGTAAAAGCTAGTCTCACTAATGGTTTTCATATAAAAACAAACAACTATCTGGTTCAGTAATGTCTTTAGTAAATGAGATAGTTAATCTGTTGTCCTTACCTGGATTGGCACATGTGATTAAATGTTAAATGCCCTCTGAAATGGCTTGGTATGTTATTCGGTAGTATCAAACCACTAAAAAATCTGAAAGGTATGAAACCGGAAAGACCATCAGCATTGACCTAGGCACTGGAAATGATATCAGCAAGCCCAGCCGTGTCAACACTGCAAAGTCCTCCTCATTAACATCTAGATGCTTGTCCTAAAACTCAGAGAGCTGTCCCACAGATTAGTCAAGCGACTATGTGACATAATCTGTAAGGTATGATTCCGATGAGAGGAGGTTTCATCATCACCATTCCTGGACATACCCTATGGCATTGGCTGGACAAATCCACCACAGGTGACAGTACAATAGTATACAAATCAGGAAGGAATTTTGTCCTGGGAATTCTTAACAGTGATTATAGACCGCATGAAGGTTCATGGCATTCAGACAAACATAGGCTAAAAAAATCTCCTGATTACCATTTACCAAATCCTGTCAGCTGATGAATTAGCACACAATCATGTTTAGCAATAATTAGAAGAAGCACTGAAGATGGCAAAGACACAGAATGCCCTCAGTGTTGGTGATTTCAATGATCATCATCAAGTTGGTCAGTAGCAAAAGTACTAACCGAGCTGCCTAAGTCTTCAGGAAAACAGTGACTAGACTTGGTCAGCAGCAGATGTGGGAGAACAAATATGTGACAAAAATCTAGTTAATTTCATCCTCCCCAAGCTCCTTGTTGTAGATGCAGGTTACTATCAATAACAGTGGCTACTGCACCATCCTTGTGGAGCCAAAGGATACTGTTCAACTTGTTTTACAGCATTTCCAGCATGATAAAAACGGATAGCAACTCAAAATTGGACATTGAAAAGGTGGTATAATGTCATCAGCATTTTTCCACTACAATCAGCAACCTCAACAATCTCCCCCCCCCACCCCGCACCCCATTCCACCATTACTATCTAATAAGAGAATAAACCTGGCTAAACAAAAAGTACAGAGATTGTGTCAGGACCAGCACTAGGCATATCTAAGAAGTGAGGCATCAACCTGAAGACTAAACATAAGACTATTTTTGCATGTCAAACTATAGAAGAATCACGTGATAGACAGCAAAGCAATCTGCAATTAGCAGATCAGATCTAAGCTCTATTCCCTGCCATATCAATTTGTTAATGGTGCTGGATAATTGAAATAACTAACTAGAGAGGAAGGCTCCATAACAATCACATCTTCAATTATGAGGATGCGCAGATCAATACAAAATACAAAGCTGAAGCATTTGCGATCATCTGCAATCAGATGTGCTCAGCAGGTGGCCAATCTCAGTCTCCTTCTCAAAGTTCCCAGAATCAAATTTCAGACACTATTCACCCCACTTGATATCAAGAAATAGTTGAAGACACTACTATTGCAAAGGCTATAGACCCTGACAGCATTCGGCAATAATACTGAAAAATCCATGTTCCAGAACTAGACACTGCTCCAGCCAAATTGGTCCAGCTGATCTATAACTGACATCTCCGGACAATGTGAAAAGTTACCCAGCAAGATATGTACTCCCTGTACATAAAAAGCAGATCAAATCCAAACCAGCAAATTACTGCTCCATAAGTTTACTCTTGATAAAGAGTTGAAAGGGGTTATTCACAGTGCTACAAAAAAAATTTGCTAAAGAATAACCTGCTCAGTTTGAATTCTGCTGCAGCCACTCAGTTTGCTGACCTCATGACACACTTTGTCCAAAAGAACTGAACTTTATTGGTGAGGTGACAGCAATTGTCCTTGCAGTAAGACTACATTTGACTAAGTGTGCACTGAAGAGCCCTAGCTGAAATCAATGAGAATTGAGGGCAAAACTCTCCACTGGATGGAGAAAACTAATCAAAGGAAAAACAATTCTGGTTACTGGAGGTCAGTCATTTCAGTCTCTGGACATCAGAGCTGCAGGACCTACTCATGGTAGCATCCCAGGCTCAACAGTCTTCAGCTGCTTCATCTACAATATTCAGTACCATTCACAACTCCTCAGATACTGAAGAAGCCAGTGTTCATATGCAGCAAGATCTGGACAACATTCAGGCGTAAGGTGATACATAAGTAATATTTGCAACATATAGGTATGACCATCTCAACAACTGAGAACCTAAACACCTGTCCTTGACATTCAATGGCATGACCATTGCTGAATCTCCCACTATCAACATTCTGGGGGTTACCATTGATTAGAACTGGACTGGACCAAATATATAAATGCTATGGCTACCAAAGCAGGTTACAGGTCGGGAACTCTGTTGTGAATAACTTACCTGATTTCCTAAAGCCTATGTATTTATAAGGCACGTCAGGATCGCCATGGAATACTCTCCACCTCCCTGGATGAGTTCAGCTCGAACAGTCAAGAAACTTGACATCATTCAGGACAAAGCAGTCGGTTCGATTGAAGATGGTAGATGGCATGCCAATGTTCATTTTCCCCTGCCACTGATGCACAGAAGCAGCAGTTCTGATATGTGGTTGGTCCAATCCAGTTTCTAATCAATGGTAACCAACAGTGTGAAACATCTACAAAATGCACCACAGCTCTTTTGATAGAAATCATAGGTTTGGAAGGTACTATCACCAATAAGAATAGTTGAGGCTGAGGAACATAACCTCCTCCATGTTCCCTTCCAAAGTACATTCTCACTTGGAGCTATATTGCTGTTCCTTCACTGCAAGCTGGTCAAAATCTGGAGCTCCTTTCTGAACAGTGGCATCGGTGCACAAATACCACATGGACTGCAGTGCTACACCTCTATCTTAACAGGATTTAGGGATTGGAAATCTATGCCGGTCTAGCCAGCAAGGTTTACATTCTTCAACAAAAAAAATTGTTGTCTTGAAATAAACAGATAAATTTTACCTACTAAAGAATATGGGACAAGTGCAGGAAATTGGGATTAGAGCACTTTTCGTGGTAGTAAGGTCAGTGCAAACTCAATGGGCCAAAGTGCCTTTTCTGTACTGTGTGAATCTATGAATCGATAAAGCTTTTGAAATGTTCCACCCTAGAATAATCTTAAACGCTAATTGAGTAGAACATGACTGAAGAGAAAAGGTACAAAGGTTATTAGTGACACACAATGGAAAATTTAGGTACTGTACACTGACTCTACAATTGGAATTTGACACTCAGCATCACAGTTCTGCATAAGAATAATAGAACTAGGCCTACATTTTTCTGAAATAAGTTGAGGCATTGGGTACAATCTGAAGTTATTAAGCCACAAATTAATAGTTGAAAACTTTTGAAATAAGTTACCTTTCTTTGTTGTTTAAACACTAGTTTTTAGAATTTAGGCATTTTAGCTAATTGATGACAATAACCTCTTCAGTCAACACTTTGAGCAGTTTGTAAGGAAAAAATCCAGTGCCATCCAGTGGACAGACTCTACAAATACAGGGTTACTCCCTACTTTACACTATAACAGGACCATAGCAATTACAGAGGAACCTCGATTATCCGAATATCGGATTATCCGAAAATGATCTCAAGGTCCCGATAGAAACGTTACATCAAAGACGTTTTTCCAATATTGATCATGCATTTTATTTAGTTATTAAAAGTGAACTCGGCTTACTGAAATGCTGCAGAGAACAGTCCCGGCCATCGATGGGAGCCTAGACACCATCTCCAAATGACTGACTGCCCACCTACTCTCTCTCTCTCTCTCCCCCCACACTTCCCCTGGAGTTCTACACGGGGTGTACCCTAAACCCCCTATCCCAGATAATCTCTCCAACATTGTTCTGTACAGGGCAAAGGTGGAACCTGTCAAAAAGGTAAAAACAATGACTGCAGATGCTGGAAACCAGATCTGGATCAATGGTGCTGTAAGAGCACAGCAGTTCAGGCAGCATCCGAGGAGCTTCAGCAAAATCGACGTTTCGGGCAAAAGCCCCCGAAACGTCGATTTTGCTGAAGCTCCTCGGATGCTGCCTGAACTGCTGTGCTCTTCCAGCACCATTGATCTGGAACCTGTCAAAAGTTGTGTGTGTTTGTGTGTGTGTGTGTGTCGCTATTTGGAGACTCAACACGCAAAGGCAGCAGCAGTCTTACTGTTGGTGTCCAGCCTGGCTGCCCTGGAGAAGGTGGGGGCAGGGCAGCTGGGTCGGACTGGGGGGCGCGAACAAGGTCGGACAGCTGGTGGGGGTAGGATTGGAGGAGTCGGATGGTGGGGCGTCCACGGGTCAGGGTTGGAGGGCATGCGGGGGCAGGGTGGAACATTGTTGAACGGGGTTGGGGGCAGGGTGGGAGCAGTGTTGGGGGGAGCTGGCAGGGGCTGACGCGCAGTGTGCTGCCTCGTCTCCTCAACAGGGAGCGGACTTAACAGAAAACTCCGAACCCCAGAGGAAAAGCATTGAATCAATTAACTAATCAATTATCCGAACAAAATAGTGCCCGCCCATCTCGATTAGATAATCGAGGAACCTCGATATATGCAATGGAAAATGTTGTCACCTAACTAGGCAGAATTCATGGCAATGGGAAACTACATTTTATAGACAGATAACGGAGATTCTTTTATTTATATATGGGTAATGTGATTTGAATAATCTTCATGACAGCATTGTTATGTTCCCATCAGTGCTTGCTCCGTGGTGCATGGTTTTGACGTACATAAACATTTGTCATCTTCCCCAACAAATCCCAGTAAGTTTTAATTATTGCTATTCGAAGCGTCTTGAAATATTCCTCTATGTTAAAGGAAGCATATAAAAGTACAACGCTGTTTTAATGATGCTGACAATTACAGCAACAAGATTTAAGGTAATACATATGCTGGTTTTATGTTACCTCAAAAAAATTAAAGTGCGCCTTTTTGGGTATCTCAACACAGAAAGTCCCCAGTGTTATCGCAATAAATGGAAATACTCAACATTCCAGCACATAAACTCATTCAGCCCAACGAGATGTCCAAAGTTTAAGGTTTAAACTAGAATCCCTCACAATTAATCATTACTCAAAGTTATTACAAACTTTAGTTAATTGCGAACCAGCACAAAGTAGTCCATAAAATGACAGGTTAGTCATTAAACAGATAGCTATATATTCCCTATGGACCATCTACTCTCCAAAGAACAAAGATGTGAAGGGGTGTTACAGACTTATCAAAATAGAAGGATTTACATGAATTTGTCAAGGCAAGGACTGATTAGGGATAGTCAGCATGGTTTTGTATGTGGGAAATAATGTTGTACTAGACTGAGTTTTCTGAAGTAACAAAAAGGATTGATAAGGGCAGAGCAGTGGACGTGATCTACATGGACTTCGGTAAGGCATTCAACAAGGTTTCTCATGGTAGAATGGTTAGAAGGTCAGATCACATGGAATACAGGGAGAACTGGCCATATGGATACAGAACTGGCTCAAAGGTAGAAGACAGGGTCGCCTTTCAGACTGCACATCTGTGATCAGGGGTGTGCCACAAGGATCAGTGCTGGGTCCACTGTCCACCCTATCTAACCCTCCGATTATCTTATACGTCTCGATTAAGTCACCTCTCAAGCTTCTTCTCTCCAATGAAAACAGCCTCAGATCCCTTAGTCTTTCCTTGTAAGACCTTCCTTCTATACCAGGCAACACCCTAGTAAATCTCCTCTGAACTCTTTCCAAAGCTTCCACATCCTTCCTATAATGCAGTGACCAGAACTGTACACAATACTGCAGGTACGGCCTTACCAGCTGTCTTGTACAGCTGAAGCATAACCTCGTGGCTCCGAAACTCAATCCCCCTACCAATAAACACCAACACACCATATGCCTTCTTAACAACTCTATCAACCTGGGTGGCAACTTTCAAGGATTTACACACCTGGACACAGAGATCTTTCTGTTCATCTACACTGCCAAGAATTTTACCATTAGCCCAGTACTCTACATTCCTGTTACTTCTTCTGAAGTGAACTACCTCACACTTTCCCACATTAAATTCCATTTGCCACTTCTCCGCTTAACTCTGTATCTTTTCTATGTCCCTCTGTAACCCACAACATCCTTCGGCACAATCCACAACTCTGCCTACCTTACTGTCATCCACAAATTTACTAACCCATCCTTCTATGCCCACATCCAGATCATTTATAAAAATGACAAACAGCAGTGGCCCCAAAAACACATCCTTGCAACATACCACTAGTAACTGAGCTTCAGAATGTACATTTCCCATCAACCAGCACCCTCTGTCTTCTTTCAGCTAACCAATTTCTGATCCAAACTGCTAAATCACCTTCAATCCCGAAACTCCTTATTTTGTGCAATAGCCTACCACGTGGAACCTTATCAAACGCCTTACTGAAGTCCATATACATCACATCAACTGTATTACCTTCATCCGTCTGTTTTGTCACCTTCTCAAAAAACTCAATAAAGTTACTGAGGCATGACCTACCCTTCACAAAACCGTGTTGACTATCCCTAATCAAATTATTCCTTTCCAGATGATTATAAACCCTATCTCTCAAACCTTTTCCAATACCTTACTTACAACCGAAGTTGTTGTTCACTGGCCTATAATTACCAGGGTCGTCCCAACTCCCCTTCTTAAGCAAGGGAACAACATTTGCTGTCCTCCAGTCTTCTGGCACTACTCCTGTCGACAATGATGACAAAGATCAAATCCAAGGGCTCTGCAATCTCCTCTCTGGCTTCCTAGGGAATCTGGGGTCTTATCTATTTTCAGATCTTCCAAAATTGCTAAACCCTCCTCTTTATCAACCTTAATCCCATCTAATCTTGTAACCTTTATCTCCGTATCTCACTAACATTGCCATTTTCCAATGCGAATACTGATGAAAAGTATTCATTAAGCGCTTCCCCTATGTTCTCAGATTCCATACACAAGTTTCCTCTACTATCTTTGATTGGCCTAATCTTACTCTAGTCATTCTTTTATTGCTGATATACCTACAGAAGATCTTAGAGTTTTCCTTGATCCTATCCGCCAACAACTTCTCATGTCCCCTCCTGGCTCTTCTTAGCCCTCTCTTTAGGTCTTTCCTGGCTAACATGGATGAGTTGGACTGAAGGGTCTGTTTCCGTGCTGTACATCTCAAAGATTCTAAAGGAACACTTTCACAGCCTTCAACCTGGTGGCCCAATTCAGCCAACACATCACCATTAAGCTGAGAAACCAATCTCTCCTCAAAAGGCACTGTAAAAGAAAATGTCAACAATTATACCTCAGAACTCAATATAAGGTATCAACTTGATGGCAACTAACAGAAGCGGCGTGTTTCTTAAGCATTGCTTTGCACTGTGACTGTGTAAGTATGCACCATTGACCAGAAGCTCAACCATCCTAGCTATGTCAATGTAGCAACAAGAGCATTATTGAGGGAGATTAATCTCTGCTTATCATACCATCTATAAGTCAAGTGTGTTGATGGAATACTGTCAACTGAGCTTGACGAGTGCAACTGCAAAAGCACTTCAGAAGTTCAACATCAACTAAGAAACTTGATTTAAGTCCACATGATTGACAACATTGACACAGAACGTATCATTTCCTTCCACTTGGGAACCATGGCAATAGCAACATATATAAGTTACGCTACTCTATTTCATTGTCTCATGAATCATATATTTTAAAATCAGTTTGTGTTCCCTCTAAGGTTTTATTCAGTCCAAGAGATACAGTAGCCAGAATTTATTGATGCCTGGATATGGAGGACAGAGGAAGAGTGGTGGTCAGTACAAATGGAATGCAATTCCGCTGCTGGCTAAATGGAGGCAGACAAGGTGTGGTTCAAATAAGCATTCCCTGGATGTGGATAGCCAATTTGCTTAGATACAAAGCTGGGGTATCAGATTCATAAAGGTGATCCCTTCTTAGCAGCCATGACCCAAAAAAGATCATTGAGGGCAGGAAATACTATGTCCATGGCCCCAGCAATGACATGCAAGGGCTTCCCCTCTCAGCCCTTTTGCCCTTGGCAGGCTTGAATTTATTTTCCATTAAATATTTATACTTTCTATTTCAACTTACCGATCCTAGCAGTGCTGTTAAGGCTTTAGCAATTCTGTACTCCGATTAGGTCAGTTGCCTACTCACCAGTCATAGCTGGACAACAGGCTTAGGATGGTTAGCTATGTCACCCCCAGAAAAATTGCCAAATAAGTTCTGCTCTCAAGCTTAGGTCTATCCACATGGTCCAACAGTGAGGCCCCAAAGCCAGAGGTGAAATTTGGCTCAATAACTCAGTGGTGCAAAATCCTTCTATTCTAATTTTCGTAAAAATATTGTACTTATAGTATTACAAAAAAAAAGTGGGAGGAATTTCACTAAATTAATCCAAATAAGGTAATACAAAAATTTTTGGAAAACTTACATTCCAGAGTTCTATTCATTTCTTTAATGGTCTTGCCCAATGTCTAGACATTCAAAGTGATGAGTATGCTGTCACTTTTAGATTAGTTTCGCTCTGCAAATTCAATTCTCTTTTATATATTCTTATGTTTTAAGATTGCATATGTTAATTAATGTGTTGAATTTTATTCGATATTTTCTCAATTGTACAAGCAGTCCAAATCATTCTAAATCTTCGGCAACTAATTATCTCCAACATTCCTTCAATTTACACACCAATACTTGCAATAATATATACCTCTTTTGAAAAAAAACACTATGCCAGAAATTTTATGTGAGAGAGAGAGAGCGAGAGAGAGAGAGCGAGAGAGAGCGAGAGAGAGCGAGAGAGAGCGAGAGAGAGCGAGAGCGAGCGAGAGAGAGAGAGAGAGAGAGAGAGAGAGAGAGCGAGAGAGAGAGCGAGATATGAATACCAAGCTGAAAGTGAAAAAAAAACTGAGTTCTGCGGATAAGGAACTCAAAATAGATTGTGACATTTGCAGAGCACATAAGCCAAGGTTTCTCCTGAAGTTTGAACTCTAAAATCTGTTGGACTGGCTGTACCATCAGTTTGCATTTCCATGGCTCTGGCCCAACATTTGAGCTAGATATGAGGAATCCTCAAAGTCATTTGCTGTGACCGGAAAAAAAACCCATCAGTATTTCAGTGGCTGGAAATATAGTTATAGGACCATTAATTGCCTCTGTAAATTAGGAGCTGGATTCCACAAAGCTACATTCCATCACATTATAAACCTAAAAATACATAGCAATCTTTTCAAAGAAGTTAAATTCTCAAAGGGTCAGAAAAACTAATGTTAACTTACCGCAATTGTGCTGCAAATCCCAAATATTCAAGGGATCATTAATGCTTTGTTTACCTTTTGACAGTCAGGATTGAAGTGTTGCCTTCTTGAAAGTTGCCTGCTGCTCAAACAGGTGAGAATAATTTACATTTTTGCTTCACTTTTAAGACCACTTGTACAGCTGAATTGGCATTATTGGCTGAACTCCTACATGTTTAACATTTCCACATGGGGTGCTTTATGTTGAATATCTCCTATGGGACAGATTTATTTATGTAGCTGGCTCAACAATAGTAGTCTTAGCTCTTCCTCTGAATGCCACTAGAGGCCAATTTGTGTCCCAGATTAACTGCTACCTGTTTAACCTTAGTTCCTCAATTTAGAGATATGCCAGTATGTCAGCAGAACCAGGCAGAGTATGGCTGTTTTCTTTAAACTGTGCTTTTGTATGAACTTTCAATTGTTAAGACTAAATTGGTCTTTTTAGACCAGAACACGAAGGCTTATTTAGGAAGCAAGTGAAACACACAGTTAACAAAAACAAAATCACTTGTTTAATGATGCTTGAAGCCTTTAGTCGTCATTTTCTTTGTTACCCCTAATTATATTCCAGAAGCCAAGAAGGAAAGATGCCATGTTCTACTCTGTCAAGAGTTGGTTACAAAGTGATAGAGTTAAAGAGAGGAGGGAATGAATGATAGAAAAACACTCATCTTAAGCTTGAGGAACAGCACCATATATGTCAATACTTCTACAGTCTTCCAGATTCAACATTCACACCCCCTCCCCAATACCCCCGCCCAAAGTTTGTTTCCTTTTCTTTGTCGTTTCAGTTATTTTCATTCCCCCTTCCAACTGGCATCACATTTGCTCTCGACATCTTTAGTGCCTTTTCTTGCCTCATGACTACCATCACTGACCTTAGAAGACTTGCTCTTCTGTCAGTCAATCACTCTGGTCTTTCATCCTACCAGGACTCCTTTCTCCCCTTGCTCAGAATGTACTGAATATCTAACTTTACCTAACAGTTATGACATGAAATTTTACTTGTTTCTCTCTCCACAGACACAAACCAACCTGCTAGTTATTTCCAGCAATTTCAATTAGAATTTCAGTTCTATTAAGATCTCTACTAAAACTGAAAGCATACACAAAAGATAATGGAAGAAGGTCATAATGGGGCTGGTGGTGGGGTGTGGGCGCATGTGGAGTGATTCCAAAGTCTGAACAGCTAGATTTGAGGCACAATAAGCAGTTGTCATCCAATCTACCAGGTGTGACAGCTAATTGATGCTGCAAGTTCACTAGACAGGAGACCTCAGTGACCTACATTCAAGCAAATTTATTTTTAAAGCTTAATTTTATCAGTTTTACACTGCATTTGGACCTTCCTTAACTGCTTGCATTTGGTCCAATCACTTTAGTTTATAGAGGGTCCATCAACAATCATTGTGCCCTTTGATGACACAAATAAGGGACCTAACAATTGCAACACAAAGATCCTGGAGATCTATTTCCTAAATTATTAAATATTTGTTATATTTATACAGTTTATGAAACTTTTATCGAAATGGCAATTTTCCAGCTTGTGATGTTTCTAACCCATGAAGCTTAAAGTGCACCCAAAAAATGGGCATTGCATCAAGTTTCTAGCCTCATATTTTTAAAATACGCACAAAGTTGCAAACGTTAGCTCTGGAAGTGAAACGTTAAAAAACAAGAGAAGCATTATAGAAAAAGAATGACCAATGAGTGTAGCCACCAACATTCGAGAAGCTTTTGATGACACATGCAGCTTGACATTAAAAAAAACTTGGAGGAGGGAGGGGGAAAGTAGCAAAGAGTACAATAGGTGAATGGGGGTGGGGTTGGAGGTGATCGGTCAGAGGGGAGGGTGGAGCGGATAGGTGGGAAGGGAGATTGGCAGGTTCAGTACATGGTTGAAGAGCTTCAGGACAGAGGAGATGACCTGGGGGTTGCAGTGAGAGAGACTCCCGGAGATTCTTGTGGAGAGGAGAACATCTTCAAGGAGGGCATCCTTGCAAGAGGATGGCTATCCCCACCCCCATTCACCTATTGTACTCTTTGCTACCTTCTCCCCCCACCACCTCCCACCATTTAGCTCTCCACCCTGAAGGCTCCCTGCCTCCATTCCTGATGAAGGGCTTTTGCCCGAAACGTCAATTTTCCTGCTCCTCAGATGCTGCCTGACCTGCTGTGCTTTTCTAGCATCACTCTGATCTAAACTCTGGTTTCCAGCATCTGCAGTCCTCACTTTTGCCTATTAAAAAAAAATCAATGAGCTTAGCAGCTGATTTCCCCAAAAGATAAAGGAAGCTGGTCTGAATTAATATGGGACAGAAATTTGTCAGAATGAATATCAATTTTATTATTGACAATTTAATTCTCCATTAATTTCAGTTCATTTTCATAGAAAACTATAAACATCCCAAAGATAACTTTGCAAAGTGCTTGTGGGAGGAAAGAGCTTGCAACAGTCTTTATCACGAGGGACAAAACATTTGATAATCTAACGGCTCTAAAGGCTGACAGGCCATCAGGATTTAATGGGAGAAAGTGAGGACTGCAGATGCTGGAGATCAGAGCTGAAAATGTGTTGCTGGAAAAGCGCAGCAGGTCAGGCAGCATCCTGAAGGGCTCAAGCCCAAAACGTCGATTTTCCTGCTCCTTGGATGCTGCCTGACCTGCTGCGCTTTTCCAGCAACACATTTTCAGATCAGGATTTAATGGCCTGCATCCAAGGGTTTCAAAGGAAATGGCTGCAAGGGTAGTGAATGCCTCCACTAGCTATGTAGCCATTTCTTTTGAAACTCTCTGGATTCTGGGAGAGATCCAAAGGAGAGGAAAACCTCCAATATTACCTCCTGTTCAAGAAGGGAGACAGGCAGAATGCAGGAAATCATAGGCCACTTAGCTTAATATCGATAATTGGGAAAATGCAAGAGTTCATTGTTAAAGAAGTAGTATCAGGGCATTTAGAAAAGCTTAACATAATTGAATAGAGTCAACATTGTTTTGTAAAGGGGAAATCATGTTTGACAAATTTGCGACAATTCTTGGAGAATATAACAAGCAGAGTTAATAAAGGAGCGCTGGTGGATTTGGAATATTTGGATTTCCAGAAGGCATTCGATAAGCTTCCACATAAATGGTTATTGCATAAGATATGGACTCACGATAGGAAATAATGCATTAACATGAACATTGAGGTAAAAGCAAAATACTGCTGAAATCTGAAATAAAAACAAACTGCTGTAGAAACTCAGTCAGGAGAAAGTGAGGTCTGCAGATGCTGGAGATCAGAGATGGAAATGTGTTGCTGGAAAAGCGCAGCAGGTCAGGCAGCATCTAGGGAACAGGAGAATCGACGTTTCGGGCATTAGCCCTTCTTCAGGAATGAGGGAAGTTGGTCCAGCAGGCTAAGATAAAAGATAGGGAGGAGGGACTTGGGGGAGGGGCGTCGGAAATGTGATAGGTGGAAAGAGGTCAAGGTGAGGGTGATAGGTCAGACTGGGGTGGGGGCGGAGAGGTCGGGAAGAAGATTGCAGGTTAGGAAGGCGGTGCTGAATTTGATGGATTTGACTGAGACAGGCTGGGGGGAGGGGAAATGAGGAAACTGGTGAAATCCGAGTTCATCCCTTGTGGTTGGAGGGTTCCTAGCCGGAAGATAAGGCGTTCTTCCTCCAACCGTCGTTGGAGGAAGAAACTCAGTCAGTCAGGCAGCATTCGTAGACAGAGAAACACGATTAAAGTTTGAGTCCGGTATGACTCTTCCGCAGCCATTTCCAGTTCTGGAAAATCATATTGGGCTTGAAATGTTAACTATTTCTCTCTCCACAGATGCGACCAGACCAGCTGCACTTTGCTTTCATTTATTATTGCATGGATTGAGGATTCAATTAATGGGTCTTTTTCATGCTGAAAATGTGGAGTGCAACAAGGATCAGTCATGAGGTCTCAATTATTTACTATCTATATTAATGACTTGGAGGAGGGGTAAAGTGTATTGTATCTAAACTTATTTATGATACAAAATAGGTGCCAGGACATGTTGTGATGTGGACAAAAAGATTCTGCAAGGAGCTATAGATAGGTTGAGTGAGTGGGAAAATATTTGACAAATGGAGAAGTAGGAAAGTGTGGTGTCATGCACTTTTCGTAAGAAAAAGCAAAAGGTGGACTATTACTTAGAGAACTACCTCCCAAAAAAAGTGGTATGCAGATGGATCTGGGTGTTCTTATACGTAAAACACAAAAAAATGGCATTGAGCGCAGCAAATAAATAAGAAAACAAATGAATTTTGGCCCTTATAAGGGTCACAGTTTAAAAATATGAACAAACAGGGACTTTTTGTTTACTATTGTAGAAGATGCTGGCGAAGCCTCACTAGGAATACAGGTTGTTCTGCTGTAATGCATGTTTTGTTAATGCAAATTCGCTATAACAACGATTCACAAATTGGGGACAGTGTTTCTAAATGGAACTACAGCATGCTGTAAATTGTTTTTAAAAGTGTATGCCACTGATGTCAAAACAGATTACTGCTCACCATTACTGCTTTGTGAAACACTGATGTTACAAATTACCTGTCAATTTTATCCAGCAGTACTTCATTGGATGTGATGTGATCTGGGATTTCCCAATTATGTGAAGGATGCTGTATGAAATATAGACAGATGAAATATAGACAGCTAGCACTTTCCACTGTGAGAGATTTAAAAGAAGGGCAATAGCACTCATCTATTTATTACTAAATGGATAGGCTTTAGTCTCTCAACCAGTTTATCACCAAAATGCACAGATTGGTAAATGGCACTAAAAGTGGGGAGGATACATTTATTTATATTACTGACTATCCATATTTTTGGACAAGATCACTGGCTGAATAAGTTAAAGTTTCATTACATAATTTTGGGTGTGATTAGGGATTCAGGTTCTCCAGCTTCCTCTATTTTCTTGATGAGAATTACAAGCTAGTGGGTTTGACCTTGGGTTACTAAACAAGTAAACCTAGCAGAGGGCAATTACAAATATACCAGAGTAATTAACTAATCTAATTTTCAACATGGAGAAATAGAAATAGTATTAACTTGGGCCTAACAACTACTTCCAAAATCAAATTATTAAACATTTGAACAGTACTTTTGTTTAATCGCAAGACCAAAGTTAATAAATTATATACTATAGAATTCATCAACCAATGTTACTTTCAAAACTCATAGCAGTACGCTTTACATATTTTTGAAGTATAGATTTTTTTGGTAGGAAACAAGGAAGATCCTTTTACTTCCAACAACTATAAGTCAGCCATCAGAAGCGTTCTCTGCCAATTTGCATTGTATTTAAGGCCTTCTTTGTCAGTTCACTACAATGTTTAGCATTGATTATTACTGACATTCTGCCTCTGGATGGATTAACACTCCAATTAATCTTCAATCATAACACATTTTTAAATCATACATAAAAATTACTTGCAATTAAAGTCATCATAAATTATTTTGCAAAACTTGGACAGCTTGAATATTGTTTTCTTTGTTACAATTCTCAAGACAGCATTATAATGATCATAGGTTAACGTTTTCTTCAAAAATTGTACTTGTTCAATAATAAAATGCTTGCTGAAGAGTGTCACTAATTCAGATTAGTGAAAAGAACACTAGTCCCTTTGAAACATGAACTGCCCAATACTTGCCATTGAACCACAACAAATTAGTAAATGCACTACTGCTTCTATTTTTTTCCATCCTTAAGAATAGGTTGAAAAAACAGAAAATAAAAAAAATACTCAGCCTCTATGGACGGAAAAAAAAGCTGGTGAATATTTTCAGTTGATGGCCTTATACTGAGACTGAGAAAAAGTAAAGATTTAATAGGTTTCAAGCAGGGTCAACATGCAGAGAATATAAACTTATTCCAGGCAGTACATTCTACATCCTAAATACTCCGTGTGAAAAAAAACCTTCATCCTTTATTTCTTTTGTATAACATTTTAAAACTGTGCCCTCTGTTTCTTAATCTGTATGAGTGGGAACCTTTTCTCCCTATCCACTTTGGCCAGAACAAACATGATTTTGAAAACGCTATCAAATCTGCTTTTAGCTTTCTCTTCTCTGGGCTTTTATTCCCCAAATAAGGCATGACTAGGATCTGAAATATTTTAACCAAGTGTG
This sequence comes from Chiloscyllium plagiosum, assembly GCF_037043375.1. Lineage (NCBI taxonomy): Eukaryota > Metazoa > Chordata > Chondrichthyes > Orectolobiformes > Hemiscylliidae > Chiloscyllium > Chiloscyllium plagiosum. The sequence goes on from NW_028270148.1 coordinate 36,593,595, forward strand.
TGATGAAGGCAGATAAAATTGAAAACTTTAAAGGAGAATTGGATAAATAACTGAAACAGAAAGACTTGCAACGTAAAAGGATAAGGAATGGAGAATAGATAAGCTGCTCTTCCAAAATTAATATGCACATGACAGGCCTCATGGTCCCTTCCTTTGTAACAACTATTCTATGATTCTATGAAGTTGCTGGATGAGGGAAGGAAAAATAACAAAAGGGAAAGTCTGTGGCAGGGTGGACAGAAGGATAAATTAAAATGACCCTGTATCTTCAACAATTTTTTTAAAGAAATAGATTAAAGGTCAGGTTAATGAGCAAACATTACAACTAGAGGTAGTGTGAATAGCAGAATCATGGACAACTAATGTCTTTGTGAATGTAAAGTTATTTCCAATCAGCTTCTGCAGGGTTCAGTATTAGGGCTATTATGGTTTGTGACGATTGTATATCAAGAATTTAGACGATTGTATATCAAGAATTTAGACGATTGTATATCAATAATTTAGATGATTGCATGCAGGGAACATAATTAAGAATTTCAGAGAAAATAAAAATCAGTCAATTGGGTGATACTGAAGAAGTCATGGACTAAAGATATCAGGACTGGTCATGTGAGCAGAAAAGCGCACACAGAATTCAATCCCAAAATATCTGAGGTAATGATTTCAAGGAAACAGACAATGCAAGGAGTATACACTGAATTGTAGAATTCTGAGCAGAGCAGAGGAACAGATGGACACTGAAGTGTATTTCTGTAAATCCCTAAAAGTAGAACAGGTAGGAGAGATGGTCAAGAAACAATGGGTGAGGGTGGGATACTTTGCCTTATTGGCTGAGTCCAGAATACAAGTGCAGGGTGATTATGCTACAATTGATAAAAGTTAGATTGCAGCTTGAACATTTCCCAGAGCTCGGGTCATTGCCTGACAGAAGATTGTGATCACACGAGAGAAGAGTATAAAAAAGACTTATGAGGATATTGCCAGGAATGGAGAATTTTGGCAATGATCAAAGCTTGGACTTACTGGGATTTTCTTCTTTGAAGCAGAGAAAGCTAACAAAAGATCTAATTGAGCCATTCATGATTCTACTATTCTCTCTTACCTTCCATCCCACAACTGACTTTTCCTTTCATTATTTTGTTCCACACACTTTTCAGTGGCTTAAAATGTATTACATCTCTAGCATTATCCGCTCCGATAAAAGGTCATCAGACTGAAATGCAAACTATTTCTCTGCACAAATGCAGCTGCTGAATATTTTATCTTTTTGTTGTCATTTCAGATTTCCAGCATCAGCAATATTTTGTTTTAGATAACATTTATCCTGCTTTCACTGCGGAGACAGAAGAAATCCTGGACAGCACACAGTAATAACTTAAATTATTATACAAAGGAGCAAAATCCTTGAAATTGATTATATCCAGTGATAGAACCTATGACTGGAAATCTTCTAAATGTAGAAAATGTCCTTTTCCAACTAGTCTTTGGGATTGGTAAAAAGCAAAGCAAAATAACACACCTTCATAAATGACTAGATTAAAATAGAATTTAGCAGGATACATATGCTAGATGGGTAGTGGTCACATTTAACACTGCAAATGACCTTGTTGTTTCCATACAAATACTTTAAAGGGCAGGCAGGAGCTTTTCCATATGGAATACTGACAGTGTTATCAAGGAAACAGGAAATTTGGAAATTGTGAAGGTGCAATTTAATAACCATATCTTACCCAAATTCCAGCAAAAAAACAATCTGACATCAGAGACTAAAACTTTGGAATTACAGACACAAAGAAAATAGCGATTATTCAGAGTTAATTGTTAAAGCTACTAAGAAAAATTAAAGCAAGGTGGGAGTGTGTTAATTGATGTTTAACAACCTATGCATAATTTTGGGTCAATGAAAGGGCACAACTTTATTCCTAGACACCAATTTTAAGCAACTGATATTTCAGTAGTGAGAAAATTGGACCTCTTCATGTCAAACTCCAATTTATTTTGGGAGATCAGTATACATAAATATATAGTTATTAACTTTACAGCTGTGAATTAGCCTCTGTTCTACTTTTCTAACAACCAGATTGATTACCTTTTGGACTGTGGTAACTAAAACATTTATTTTAAAATCCAATGAAAATGCCACCAGATTTTTATTATATTAAATAACGTGCCTTTAGTTATTATCAACATAAAGATGTGTACTGTCATCAAAGACATCCCCAACAGAAACTAAATTAATCTGCTGTTAAAGATAAAACTTCACTGTGGTTTGTGGGTCCACAAAGATGGTGTTAGGGTTGATATCATAATTGTATATTTACACTGTAATTATATATTAGCTGCAAATATAAAATGTTACAGTAAAATCAAATAATAAATTTGGTAACAAAAAGCCTCCTCTACATACATATTTGATGTGCATACAATGGCGATAATGGATTAGGTCTTATCTTTATCACCATAAACCAGATTGCAAGTGAAATAAAAATGTCTGGCTGACTTTCCTCTATAACCTGTTAAAAATTCAGTAAACCATTCTTACTTATTTGATTTTTGCTACTTTGGCCAAATTATAAATTATTGAGCAGAAATCAAATCTCCTTCCTTTCCCAGAGAGCTAACCTCAACTTTTGCACCCATCAGCATCTCTATGATAATAAAAAAAATCAAATGGACTTACCCTTCATACAGCAGTAATAGTGTCTAAAAATTATATAGTATATTCACACACGCAGTTTGGGTCAACATAAGAGCACAATAGCACATTAAGTAACTATCAGATGTAATATTGTTGCAAAAAATTCTAACTCAACAGATGAGATCTTCCTGTAGCATACAGCATCAGTTAGACTTATATGATTAGATCTTGACATTTTTTTTGCTAAATGTCAATTTGCTAAAGGTTGCAAGATGATAAAATCACAGTTACTACAGGTTACACAGCTAACAAGATGTAAGAGATAATGGCAAGCAACTGTGTATCTCCTGCCCCAGATTTAAGAATTGTAAAATTAACAATTCAAAGTCTAAGAAGATAATGAAAATTAGAGTGGGTAAACTGGTGTCAATGGAAAGGAAAATAAAAGAGGGAGAGAAGAAAGTTTGGATTGAGAGAAAAAGATTGGAATGGAAATAAAGTGTTATAACTTTAACTTTAAAGAAGATACTCACACTTGTAACAGTTCATTGCTCATGCCAGACAGGGAGGTTGGTAATAATTAACATTCATTATGTTATTAAATGGGTATTTAAACTTGAAATGACAGGCTTCTTTCTTTGGTGGCCTCCAAGTCAACTGTAGAAATACATCTACTTCACACCATTCAATGCATTTCAATAATAAGGGAGGTTTGAATGATACCAATTTTTGCAAAGCTAATAGTGGAGCAGTGTAACCTGCACACTAACTTTTGGATACTATAATTTAAATGTACTTCTGTTTCTCACCTTATGTTACTGTACCATGTCACAAAAAGTTCTACTAGCCTCACCTTTGAGAGCAATATCTAGACCAGTGAGCTTTTATATTATCTGCTGTCTGAGCACGGTCTTCCAGGTGGACAAACATAGTCAAATTGGACTATTCTACAATTACATGGAACACAGAAGAAGATGGCTTCTTTTTAAAAAAAACCTTCATGTAATACCTTGAAATTAAGCACCAACTGCAATAAGTCAAATTTTGCAAGTTTTTGTTAAATATAATGTTGAGATAAAAATACACTGTTGTGCCTCATAATGACCCGTTCAAAAAAGTTTTCATAACTTCATTAAAAGTTACAAACTTTTGTGAATGCATTACTAGAAATTCACAAGTTATACTCAATCTGCATAACTAAAAGGAAATGTATCATAACATACCAAAATTATTAATGCAATCTAATGCATAGCAAGTTTATTCTCAGTTGAGCATATACACCCCTATGAAAGTACTATCCAATTAGTTTCACTTCCATGATCTTCTCTAGCTTCCCTGCAAAATCTCCCCCTGAGTATCTCCCCTTTTAAAGTGATCACTGAATCTGATCCAAACAGCTTTTCAGGCACTGCATTCCAGATCGTAATTGCTCAGTGTTAATTTTTTTTCCTCACATCACCTCTGGTTCTTTTGCCAGTACCTTAAATCTGTAACCAATGGTTACCAAACTTTCTGCACTGGAAACAATTTTTCCCCATTTATTCTACCAAATCCTTTCATGAATTTGAATACCTCTATTAATATCATCTATTAATACCTCTATTAATAGTGTACAAAGAGAAACCTTGAATATGGAATTGCGTGTATACCAGTGTTTTTCATCCCTGGCATACATGAGCAAATCTACTCTACATACTCTTGAAGGCCCAGTCATTGCTTCAATAGGTAGTGCTCAGGATTGGAACTATAAACCAGCTGAGGCCTAACCAGTGGTTTATAAAAGTTCAACAATAAGACCAGCTTGCCTTTGTATTCCGTGCCTTTCTTTATAAAATCAAGGAAAATGCAATCTTTTGTAAATTATACATTCGGAAACAAGTTTTCTTTAGCAAAATAAATTGTACTATGTAATCATATTCTTTCAGTGCAACAACAAAAAAGCTTGAATTTATATAGCATCTTTAACATAATGAAGTGTACTGAGGTATTCCACAATTTGATATTGAGCCATATAAGGAGAAAATAGTGTCCTAATCATTACTTGGAAGAAATTTCAACTTACCCAGTGCTGCAAGAAATATTTGTATTATAAACTACTATGCAGCTTCAATAATTTATGCATCTGTCCTTGATAGCTGATTAAGAAACTGCATGCGAATAAATATAATTATGAAAGGGGTCATTTTGATCGCAGATTCTCAAAGCTCTTCTAAATTTGTCTGATATTTTCTTTTGAAAGTACCCATGTCAAGCACCAAACTGGAAACATCCAAAAAAGCATCACTCAAAATATTCAAATCCTTAATAAGTTACAACATTCGTCAAATTAAACCTTCTCATGTCTTTACAGTAACTAAAAATGTTATTGTATAAGTTAAGTGCTAGCTCACTTGTCAAATCTCATTGAATAGCCACCATTTTTGTTCCTTTAATTCAAAGCTGCAGCAGCATGAAATTTTGGAGCAAAGAACAAAAGGCAGCAGAGAGAGTACACATTTTCAAATTACAAATAATGGAAAAAAATATCAAATCTTCAAAACAAAAATCTTTTATCGTGAAGAAAATAGAAAATGATAACAATTTTGTCAGATGCTGACAGCAGAAAAAGAATCACCTAAACCTAAAGGACTTAAACTTTGGAATTCCATTCTATGACTCTTCCATGAATTCTCCAGAATTTGCACGCTTGTTGTGTCACAGCACTTCCTATTTTGTGACACCTTTAAAGCTAAAGGATAGTATTTAAACTATAGCAATAACTTCAACATGGGAAATAAGAATATACAATTCATGATGAAACAGAACTGAGACAATCATGGGAAAATGCTCTAATTACAGATATAGTTGTATAAAAATAACAGATTTTAAAATACACAGGAAGTGGTGTTTGTTATGGGAAAATAAACCCCAGAGTAAAATAAGCACAGCACTAACTCATGAATCCAGGTTTTTGTCCCATTACAATCCCAATCTTCAGCGTTCATATTTAAACTCCAAATGGATGTACAATTTTTATTTTTCAAGTAATCATTTTGAAAATAATATAGATTTAGAAGAGCAACAAGTATTATCATCAGTATAAACATTGTTGTATTAATTAATGCAGAGTTCATGTTTGTGTCATGAAATAATGGGTGGTGATTTAGTGAAATGGAATTTTATTTTCCTATTCAACAGTGAACAAAATGAGGAATAGCTAAACTAGGATTCTGCTCAACTGACTGGGATTACAATTTGCAGGTGTATAGTCATGCCAGGCAGGTTGCACTGCCAAGATATTTAGTACTGTTGTGGAAATAAGTCATCAGTGATCAGCCCAACAATTCTATTTTAAAATGGATGGAATAAAGCAAAATTAGTATTGCAGAATTAGGCAAAATTAGGATTTCAAAATTAATGATGCTAGATTATTGGATCGAACAGCAATTTCCTCATAATAATGAACAAATGATGCAAATCACAACAGGATGCAAACACAATGACATTTGTAGAAGGATGTGAAGGGGTAGGTTGAACAAACTGAATACAAAGCCACAAGCTTCATATTTCCTTACATATTAATTGTATTGTTCTGCATATATACTCTTGAGAATGATCCAAAGTAAAACAACCCAGCATCACAAAGATTAGAAAATTACCAGCCTGCTGGTAATTTAAGCCCAAAAGTTTAAAACAAAAAATGTTGTTTTACACTCACCATGAAGCATTAATTACATACTATGTTTTTGACTGGTTCAGTTTCATGATACAGCTGAAAAATGTTTGCACCTGGGTTCTATAGCTGTCATCAAAAGGAGAAAAACAAACTCTTCTGCAAAGATTGACAACTAACGTGTTTTTCTAATCCAAAACGGCAAGGGGAAGACAAAACACAAAAAGCAATTAAAGCAATCAAACCAAAGAGGAGATTCAGAGCGTAACATTCTACTGCCCTAGGTTTGGAAACATATCAGAATTAGCAGTGCGAAAAAAATGCGTCTACCCTGTGTAGCTGTATTAAATTCAGGTGCAGGGTCCTGTTTAGATTGGACAGATCCCAGCAACAGAACAAAGTCAGTCTGTTTCTGCTCCATATCCAGATTCTACAAGTTAACAGCTTTTCATGAAAAGCTGCCATCAAGAAATGTCAATCAGGTCTTACTGTAAGTGGGAACTCCTGCAGAAATAACTGGATACAGGTTTGCAAAACACATTTCTTTCGCAGTGCAAACACAGAAGGTGTTTGACAGGGACCTCTCTTGAAACTTGGTAATTACATGCAGGCACTTCTGAGATTTAGTGAACAACAAAGATAAGATTGTCAAATTATTACCTCTGATAGATAATTCGCATTTGCCTCCAGCAAATCATTCTCTATCACAATCTTATTTGTATTTCTTTATTTTCTCAATAACACAATAATCAGTGTTACCCTGCACTTCTCTTGTTCATACCAAATATAAATGTTCAAACAAATTGATTCTCCTTCATACAACAGTACTAGTTGAAATCAAATTCCACTGCAACTGCTTCTTACACTAACTCATGCTTTACCAGGATCTCAAAAACCAGTCATCTCCATCAGCCTTTCTTTCCTATGATAGATGTGAAGTTTTAAAAATTCATTTAACTATCAACAAATCGTTATCTCATACCTATCCTCATTTTCACCTTTACTATTTATAACCTTGATGGTGCCTTGAAAAATTATTTTATTTTAGTAAATGGTAATGTTCTTAACCAAGTCTGAGAAAAAAAGTTTGAGGAAGAGTCACATTGACTTGAAATGTTAACTCTGTTTCTCTCTTTGCAAATGCTGTCGCACTCTTTGGGTTTCTCCAGCAATTTCTATTTTTATTATCCAAGGAAAAATATACTTCTCCTGTAATTAGCCAGCTAATAAAACTGTTATAATACACAATACTGAAATACTAATTACACAGATCTTCTATATTCCACCTCGCCCCACCACCCAATAAATAATTTTAATCTTTTCTTGTCTTGAAAGTTGCATGCTATATTCTTTATTGTTGGAGACTTCAAATTACATATTATTAAAAACATTTTTCTGTCTCTTGAATCTATCTTTCTTTGGTTTCTAACATTGAAGTCACTATTTTAACTAACTCTACCCAGTTCAGGTTTTGTGTTGCTCACTGAAGATTCTTTAATCTGATTGGTTTAGGGATACCCAGTTGCTTACGCCACTTACATAGATCCCATTTGCATTATATAAAGGGTGCTGTGCTTTTAGGTTGATTGGTCAACAGTAACTTGTGTACAAAAGTCATCAGGAAGTCTATGATTGAGAACAATTGTAACAAACAGCTAGCAACATTTGTTCAATGTTCAGAACAAAAGTCAGTCCTATTGTTATAAACCGAGCTGTAAGACTCCAGATATTATTCACAATTCACATCTCTTGAACCATAAAGGAGCGGTGCATAAATTTAATCTAACCTGTAGTTCTGTCACTTTATATTTATATTCAGAGCATGCACAAGAGACGTGCACAGATCAACATTTTCAATAATATCAACATTAAGAAATACAACAAATCATAATTGTGCACAGGTCATCATTTTACCTGTGACAAGCACCCAAAAATATTTTTCCTGTTCTCAAAGTATATCTACAGAATTGATCTTGACCCTTTTCCCAACCCTATTAAAAAAAGAAAATGCAGACTCCTTTATTACTCATGTTTCTCATCCTACAAACACGACTTGAGCTTTATTCTGAATAATGGATTTCAACAGTAATAAACAGGAGGACATTACTGTTGTTTCATCGAAGATGCCATGCAAAATCAGCCTTTATTACAAGGGCAGGCCACACATTTAGGTCTCATTTGAATAACCTAAAAATGATTATATGCTGCAAACTACTTTATCCTGTTAATTTAAAGCAAACTACTCTGGCATCTCACTAATAATCTCTTTAAAAAGAAACTATAAGCGAGAATGTTATTAAAATAAATTTAGAATATGCAGACCCATATTATTCTTTCCACTAAGGTTAAACCCTCTATGAATTACAGTTTATGGAAGAATCTTTTAGGGCCTAAAGCCCAGAACTATGACCTCTGATGATAAGTTTGGCAGAAGCAAACCATAGGTCCAGGCAGAACATCTGGTTTGAATTACTTCTTTAAAAAATAGTCCCTGTACTGGGGAAGTTGGTATTGAAACAGCTTAGTCTATATGATTCCACTGATTTCAACACTGCACACAGAAAAAGCCAGAAAGAATGTCAATCATCAGAGACTTTTTGGTGGCCTCTGCAGAATTGCACAGTCCATTTTTTTTGTTCTTATTTCACATCTTCATTGCACAGCTGTTTTAGTCCTTTGAGATCTAGTGACAACTCCAATCTTTCCAAGCTCACATTAATTATTTTACTGCAATTAAATAATGTTGGAATTGATATCTTGTGTTGGCAACTGTTTCAGAGACAGATTGCACTATTTCATTGTGCTGCCATACACTAGCCACATCACATAAAATCGTCTAAAACTGAATGTAATATTGCATACAATCCATTAAAACATTGTTATTAATTCCTGCTATTTTCATCACTTTAAATGAGCAAATTTTGAGAAAGTTATGTTGTTTCTTTCACTTTGAATTATAATAACTAGATTACAATGAAATGGCGAATGCAATAACTTAGAAAATAAGTCACACTGGTAACACAGAATATTTTAAAAAAGCTTTTATTTTTAAAAGAATCAATGCATTCTTGAAATGAAAACTTACTATTGCAAGAATCAATTCCCCTTGTCAAAGTAATTAATTTTCCTGAGCATTAATATTAGTGGAATTGATTGTGAAAGTTTTTAAAAACTTTTAATAAAGTACACGTCATTTGTAAAGTTGACATTGATAGCTCTTGATTGCCCAATAGCATCCCATCTGCAAATTAACTGTTGTTCAAGGAAACAAAACGGCATATTCTGACCTCCTAAGTGAAATGATTCTTGGACAATGTTGTGTGACAATGCGAAAATTGTGGCATTGGCCTAATCAAGATGTATTTTATGGTCATGTGATAAATTGAAAGAAATATTGCAAATTTACATATTTGGAAAAAATAAGAAAGAACCAATTACTCAATAATAAATTTAGACCCACAGTATAATCAATTTATATGTCAGTACTGAGATTCAGCCACTGGATGCATAAAATCAAAGAGTTATGGGTCAGATACTGGAGAAATTTGTTTTAAAAATATTATGAAAAAATAAATCTGAGGTTGTCAGGGACTAGGGGTCAATGTAGTTTTGCACAGCAATGAGTGATTATAGGATAACAGCAGCAGAGGTATGGATGAGCTGGAGTTGGAAGAGGGTGGGGAATGGAAGATTAACCATGAAGACACAAGAGTTGAAGTCTAGTGGTCAAAATTATTAATTCAGCAAAGTAGGGACAAAGATAGAAAACACTTGTATGGGGTCAGGAACTCAAGTAAGCAGAGAGAGCATCAGGAATGCAAATAGTCTGGCTCTGGCTTAAATCCTGGCATAGAAAATCCGTGGCAACAATATAACAATTTCAATATTTGCAATGTACTACTGATATCAAGTAAACACTCTGACGACACAAAAGAAAAGGAGGATTACAGACAGGAATCAGTTGTTGTTATGCAAGGAACATGCACATGTAATGGATCTTGGGATTTCTTTACCCAGAGGGCTGTTGAAGTTCAGTCATTTACTACATTTAAGATCAATAGATTTCTAGATACTGACATCAAGAGATACGGGGAAGGCATAGCGTGTGATTTCCAAATCAGATGCATTTGCAGGGGTTTGTCTCCTAAAGTTAGGTTGAGTTCTTGAAAATTATGACTTGATGTGCACCACCCTTGTTAAAACTGCAGTAGAGCCTTCCTTAAGACCATGAGTTGTGGGAGCATAAGTAGAAACGGTGGCTCAGTGGTTAGCACTGCTGCCTCACAGCACCAGGGACCTGGGTTCGATTCCAGCATCAGGTGACTGTGTGGAGTTTGCACTTTTTCCCCATATCTGCACGGGTTTTCTCTGGGTGCTCCAGATTCCCCCCACAATCCTACGATGTGCAGGTTAGGTGAATCAGCCATGCAAAATTGTCCATAGTGTTCAGGGATGTATAGGTTAGGTCCATTAGATCAGGGAACGGGTCTGGGTGGATTACTCTTCAAAAGGTTGGTTTGGATTTGTTGGGCCAAATGGTGTTTCCACACTATAGGAATTCTATGAAATTCCATTCTAAGCCATTTGGCACATCAAGTCTGCTCAGTCATTCAAATAGATCATGGCTGATCCGATGATCATCAACTCTATTTTCTTGTCTTCTCCCATAACTTCAATTTCCCTACAAATGAAAAATCTATCTTTGCTTTGAATACACTTCACGACCTTGTCACTACAGCCCTCTGCAATAAAGAATTCCACTGACTGACTACCCTCAGAAGAAATTCCTCCTTATCACTGTCTTAAATGGTGACTTCTAGTTCTGGTATTAGACCTCTACCACATGGGGAAACAATCTCTCTGAATCTACCCTGTCATGTTTCAATAAGTTCTACTCCCATTCTCCTAAGATATTCCCTCCCCATTACCAGATCAACCTAGTCAACCTTCTTTGGACTGCCAGTATACCTTTGCTTAGATAAAGTGACCAAAACCGTTCATGGTATTGCAGTTGTAGTCTGACTCGTGTCTAACTGAGCATTAGCAGGATCTTTCCATTCTCATACTCTATTCCCTTTGAAATAAAGGACAACATTCTATTATCTGTTCTATTACCTGAACTTAGATGCTAGCTTTTTATGATTTATGTATCAGGAGAGAATTGAGCACAGGGGTTTGAAGGTCATGTTGTGGCTGTACATGACATTGGTGAGGCCACTTTTAGAATATCGCGTGCAATTCTAGTCTCCTTCCTATCAGAAGGATGTTGTGAAACTTGAAAGGATTCAGAAAAGATTTACAAGGATGTTGCCAGGGTTGGAGGATTTGAGCTATAAGGAGAGGTTGAACAGGCTGGGGCTGTTTTCCTTGGAGCGTCAGAGACTAAGAGGTGACATTACAGTGGTTTATAAAATCATGAGGGGCATAGATAGGATAAATAAACAAAGTCTTTGCCCTGGAGTGGGGGAGTCCAGAACTAGAAGGCATAGGTTTAGAGTGAGAGGGGGAAGATATAAAAGAGACCGAAGGTGCAACTTTTTCACGCAGAGAGTGGTATGTGTATGGAATGAGATGTCAGAAGAAGTGATGGAGGCTAGTACAATTTCAACATTTAAAAGGCATTTGGATAGGTATATGAATAGGGAGGGTTATGGGACTTGGTGCTAGCAGGTTGGACTAGATTGGGTTGGGATATCTGATCGGCATGGACGAGTTGGACCGAAGGGTCTGTTTCTGTGCTGTACATCTCTATGACTCTATGGCTCACAAAATCCTTCTGTGCTTCAGCTTTCTACAGTCTTTCTCCACTTAAATAATCTTCAGCTGTTATTCTTCCTTCAAGTGTATTACCTCACATTTTCCAAGAATATATTCAAGCTGATAAATTTAATGCCCACTCATTTAATCTGTCTACATCCCTCTGCAAACTCGTTGAGTCATCCTCAGCACTTGCATTCCCACTGATTTTTGTGCCATCCACTGGCTTGGTGATAGTACATCCACTTCTGTCATCCAAATCATCATGTGGGGTGCCGGTGTTGGTCTGTAGTGGACAAAATCATAAATCACACAATACCAGGTGATAGTTCAACAGGTTTATTTGAAATCTCAAGCTATTGGAACGCAGCCTCTTTGTCAGGTGAAGTCGCCTGACAAAGTGACTTTCCTCCAAAGGTCTGTGATTTCAAATAAACCTTTTGGATTATAATCCGGTATTGTGTGATTTCTGACTTAATCCAATTCATTATATACACTGTAAATAACTGCAGCCTCAACACTAATCCCTGTGGCACTCCAACACTTACAGATTGCCATCGCGAAAACACCCCTCCCAGCCCATTAATTTCAACTAATATATCCATCTAATATACTACCTCCAACACCATGACCTCTGAATTTAGTAAGTAGCCTAAAGTGCAGTACCTTATAAAATGTCTTCTGGCAATCAAAATATATTATATCCACTGCTTCCTCTTCACCCAAACAGCTGGTATTTCCTCAAAGCATTCTAATAAATTTGCTTGTCTTGATTACCCCTTCATGAAGCCATGCTAACCCTGCTCAATTATGCATTTATAAATGCTCTGCTACTACACCCTTAATAATAGATTCTACCAATTTCCCATAAACAGATATTAAGCTAACTAGCCTTTTATCTTACCATTAATCATTACAGATCACTATCACCACAGAGCTAGCAGCAGCAAAAGGAGCTAGTTCAACACATCCCATGATGGAAAGTACAAGAGGGCAACACTGCCCACGTCGAAACATCGAAAAATATATTCACTTGCAACTTTACAAACCTAAAATGCTGTGTTTCATAATATTATGACAGTCAGAATCATTCTTTCCTGTAGGGCTTTAATCGTTTAATGGTGTCCTTTTAATCCTCAAGCTGTTAATGTACAAAAGGCGGCAAGGGTATAAGTGATGCTCCTTCAATTGGAAATGTCAGTCTCCTCTATTCACAACAGAACATCTAGAACATATAGCAATCATAGCATTGGATCAACAAGCCACAGGTTGTTAGCTTAGATGGTTATAGTAGGAATTGCATCAAATAGGAAATTTGTCACTTTGTGGGCTGGCACCAGAATAAATGTTTCAGAATGCAGTTAAACCCTAAAATGGCTTTTGAAACCCAAATGCTTGAAGAAATTACTATGCAAATTAATACATAGTGAGAAGAGGAGGAAATGAGGTTTCAGTGGTACTAACAATCAATGAATTTTTTTTTTTTAAAATCCCATAAAATTCGATGGTGATGTTTACTAGGAGTAATTCTCTAAAGCACTTTTCCATCTAATTTTTTACTCAAGTTTGCTTACTTTAGTTGTGCCAATCTTATTTAACCTGAAAATGAAGAAGTCAGAAGCCAATAGAACAGAACGGCAAAAGATATTTTTAGAAAGCCAGTTTTTGGAAATTTGCATTGTAATCGCTAAATTAAATTTGACTAGGTGCTAACAGAAAAGCTTCCTACAGTCTTAATTAATTAATAATCTATAACAGAGAAAGAGCAGAAATTCTGGTGAATTTGCACAAATAAGTCTGAAAACACAAACTAGGCTTTGATTCTCAGGTCAAAGATCAACATATTAGTACTGCAGCAGCTCCCATTCTTAAGACCTGTGTAAACTGACAACTGCTGTTAACGATTGAAGTTAAGTTAGTAATGTGAGACTGCTAAAGGCTTGCAACAAGGAAAATAAAAGGAACAAGTCAAGTGATACAATGACAATGCATTTAACAGAATAGTTCGACAAAAAAACAAAACATCCATTTGTGAAATGCATAAATCTATCTCTGGTACCTTTAGTAGAGGAGAAATACTAACCAGACAGAAAAAAAAATCCGAAACATGCAATAAGCTTTTAGAGTTAAGAGTTTCCTAACTTTAGGAAATTGAGAGTTTGAAATTGAGAGATTAAGGCAATGTTCTTGAACTTTCCCCACTGAGACCACATCTTGAGGCTTGAAAGTTTTCACAACGTCACAGAGGAGTGTGACAGCAGAGGTCTATTAAAGTATAAACATACCTGTCACAACCTGGCTGAGCTCCAAGGTCACCACAGCTGTCTCAGGACTCGTGACCCCACTCGGGTCCTGACCCCCACATTGGGAAGGATTGGATTAAGGTGAATTTAAAACTATTCCATAATCAGTAGCTAATCACTTTTTTTAAAAAAACTTTCTGCTTTAATGCAACCATTTCTAAAATTTATTTTTGCTCCCCTTTATTTGCTTTTGTGTAAAATTTGTTTTATTGGTATTGCCACTCACCAAACTGGAAAACAGAGAAATTCTGTTTAATGAGACTTGTCATCTTTGAATGAGAGGCTTTCGCTTTTGAATTCAGAGATAGCAACTACATTAGTATTTTAAGAAATTGAAGGCTATTGTCGGTATGGCTAATCAAAAAAGAAATCTTGCATTTCTATATGAGCAAGATGTTTTAACCAGTTTGAAGAAAGAGAGACTTGAAATAGTCACCAGACCTATTGCAATTCAGAGTGTCAAGTTTCTTGAGTCCAGAAAGGCAAATAGGTATCTTGAAGAACTGGCAAAGAAATGAGAACCATAATAGAAAATAAAGCATGAGCAGTATGATGATGATAAAATACTGCTTGGGTGGTTTTATGAAAAGAAAGAATTTCCATTTCTACAGTACTTTCAGAACCTCAGAATGCCTAAATGTGCTTTACAGCCAATTAAATAGTTTATGAAGTGCAGTCACTGCTGTAATGGAAATGCAGCAGACCTATTTGCTCACAGCAAGAAACACCAAGTTAATGATCAGATTTCTTTCTGCATTTAAGTAATGTTGGTTAAGGGATAAATATTGGTCAAGACACCAAAAGAGATGTCTTTCCTACTTTTCTTTGACTGGCACCATGAAATCTTTTATTTCTGCTTGAGTGCACACAAGGAACTTCAACTTAACATCTTTGAAAGATGTTCCTGACAGTATGCATACCTCAACATTGCACTGAAGAGTCAGACTGCATGGCATGCTCAAATATTTAAAAGATAAAATTCAGGCACAGTGGCAAGAGTCCCATCACCAAGATTGATAACTCAGTAACAAGAATGCTCAGAAAATCTCACTTGGCAGCTGCCTTCAGAAGTCAACTTTGAAAGCCTTGAAGCATCAAATAGATACCTGTGCCACTAAAACTTAGATTCAATCTTGCTTACAAAAGCTGAGAGCTGAAATAGTCAAGAATGATAAATCCACAGGCGAAGAAGTGCTGCCAGATTTGTTAACAACCCAACACATTTACAATTGCAACACCAGACTTTACAATTATGCTGTTCCATCAAACCTATGAAAATAAAGGTGAAAAGTCAGAAAATTAGAAAGGAAATGTTGTATGCAATATTAATGTTTGTATGACACAAACCTAGGTATACTTCCAGTTGCGATGATGCGACTTTTCATCTTTCACATACAAAGGTTTAATTATTACCATTTAATATTACTTCAATCATGCAAATGCTGGAGCCAATTATACCATGAAAAACAGAAATAATGCATCTAATGCAACTGATCCAAATACTGCTCCTTCTTTGAAAGACTTGGAAACAAAGACTGCAGAGGATGCAACTGAAGATTTGTCAGAGCTGGAAATGTCTCTCAAACTTGAGTCATTTCCAGCTCTTGTCAATTTGATGGAGCAAAAGACAATGAAAGCTCTGCTGGTTATGATGGGTAAGTGAAGAGAGTGAAGATTTCTGATAACCAAAAAAAAAAGCATTTAGACAACTTCTCAGTAGTAGTAAAGAGCAATTTTCTTTCATTTTTAAGATGCTGTACTGTATTCACCATTTGATATATTGTAACATGCTGCAACTATCTTTTATTTCAGAAGAATACCTGAAACAAACATTTTAAATTATCTTTTAAAGTGTTATCCAATATTCACAATTTTTGGATGTCGTATGTTTCACTTTAGTTGTAAAATATATAAATAAAAGTTTGCCTAAACTTAAGGAAATCCTCATGTTAATCACAATTTACAGACGGTTTCTAATTCAGTTGCAACTAACCAGAAGTAACTATTCTGACTTACAGGGCAATTCACAAAATGTTAAATTCTCATTTTAAACCAATTCCTCAAAGCACACAACACATTGAAAACAAAAATAAATGGGCACCAATCCTGAATTTCACAAGCATCAATTCCTATTTTCCACAGTGGGCGGCACGGTGGCACAGTGGTTAGCACTGCTGCCTCACAGCGCCAGAGACCCGGGTTCAATTCCCGCCTCAGGCGACTGACTGTGTGGAGTTTGCACGTTCTCCCCGTGTCTGCGTGGGTTTCCTCCGGGTGCTCTGGTTTCCTCCCACCATCCAAAGATGTGCAAGGTCAGGTGAATTGGCCATACTAAATTGCCTGTAGTGTTAGGTAAGGGGTAAATGTAAGGGTATGGATGGGTTTCGCTTCGGCGGGTCGGTGTGGACTTGTTGGGCCGAAAGACCTGTTTCCACACTGTAATCTAATCTAATCTAAGGAAAGGAAGTCATATAATTCAAGGTTCCAGGGCATTTAATTGATTGAGGAAGGAAAACATGACAATCAAAAATTACAGAATCAACAAATAGGTAAACTACAGCAAAACCACATTGAATATATTTTGTTCTTTCTTCACCTCCATACCTCAGGAAGTCTTTTTCAGATAAGATTAACAACTGAAAATATTTCAACCAACCCCACAGAATTGCCATGCACAATTCTCATGTACTGTAGCATTGGCTTGCTTTCATACATAACTTTTACATCTCAAAGTGAAGACATTGTAGAAGAAAGCCCCATTCAGGGGAAATAGAGTGTATAATCTTGCCCTGTTGAAGTGATTCAGATAAATTATAAAGATCCCACAACTACTGACCCTCATCCCATAGTCGACACAACCAAAACCAGAACAGTCATTTAATTGTGATTCATTGGAACTTGCAATACACAAAATGACAAATCATTTGCCGAATATGGTGACAATTACTGTTGCTCAAATAAATACTTTGCATGTGAAGTATTTTTCGAAGAGGTGTAAGAGGCCACATAAATGTGAGATTTTTGTTTTTATTAATACCTGACCCGGGAAGGCTTTGTGTTGACAGTAAAGATGAAAAACTCAAGTTAGTCACTTGCTCTGCCAAGCACTTCCTCGGTGGATTTGATATGCAAGATTGCCTAACAATCAAATATTCCCTTTCCAGGTCAACATGTTGGGCATAGTCACCTTTTAGGGTAACATCAGAACCCTTTGAGATCCACAGTGAGGTCATCAGCAGGATAGCATTCTTGCACAGACACTCCTTGGCATATCCTTCAATTGGCTGTGATCATATTCAAATTTGAACTTCATCAAATGATGCAACAGTGACTGCCTTTGATTTCATGGCTGCATTTTAATGGAGTATGCCATGAAGCCAGCCCAGCATAACCATAGTCAAAGGAATTGAGAGAAAACACTGTTGCTTGGATGCACAAAAGATGATGGTTTGGTTGGTGGAGGAATGTTACCACTGCACCACATGCTCATAGTTCCTCAGGGTACTATCCTAAGCCAACCATTTTCAACTGTTTCAAAGACTTCCTTTCCTTCACAAAGTCAGAAGTGGGGATGTTTACTGATGATTGAATAATGTTTAGCACAATTTGCAGCAAAACATAGACAACAGTCAGACTTGCGCTGAAATACGGAAAGTAACATTTGAGTCAGACAATAACTATTTCCAAAAACAGAAATTCCAACCATCATTCTTTGACTTTAATGGCATTACCATAACTGGAAACCCCCACTATCAACATCTGGGAGTTTACTATTGTTCAGAAACTGGACTGGACCAGCTATATAAACATTGTGACTACAAGAGCAGATCATAGGCTATGAATTTTGTGGCAAACAATTTATCTCCTGTTTCCCTGACATCTTTCTAACATCTCTAAGACTCATGTCAAGTGAGAGATGGAATATTATCCACTTGTCTGTTGGGTGCGGCCACAGGAACACTGAAGCAGCTTGACAACTTCTCGCATAAAACTGCCCACCTGACTGGCACCACGTGCATTACCTTCAATGTTCACTCCCATCACAACAATGCTCAATTGCAGCTGCTTGTGCCATCTAGAAGATCCACCACAGTAACACACAAAGCTATTTCTACAGTACCTTCCAAACCTGAAACCTCTGCCACATTAAATGATAAGGGCAGCATGGGAACATTACCAGCTCTACACTCCCCTTCAAGTCAGACACCATCATGAGTTGATCATATATTTCCATTGTTTCCACTGTAGTTGGATTAAAATCTCGAACTCCCTCCATAATAACACTGAGTATATGCCTCACTTCAAGGATTGCAGTAATTCAAGAAGACAGTCCACAATTGCTCTCTTCAGGGCCATGAGCAATAAATTCTGGCCTTGCCAGCAATGTCCACCACCCTTGAACGAATATGATGATGCCTTCAGGTCATCTTCAGAAAGTGTCCGCTTATACAATGTAACTGAGCCTTGCTTGCCCAAGATCAAAGACAAAGTTACACCAAGTCATCAGACTGCACTAACATTCCATACCGAGGAGCACTTTCAGCAGCAAGTGGACAGATTCTTTTCTGCCTGTGTAGTTTGGTTTGATGATTAGCATCAGGAAGACATGTCCATAGCTCAGATCATAACCTGTTAGCATTGACAATGTAAAACTTGGACAATGTTGATAGCTTCACATATCTAAACTCTATAACTATTAGCAATCTATCACTTGATGCTGAAATCAAACTGCATTATAAAATCTCTAGGTGTTAAGGCCAAACTGAGGGAGAGTGAGAGACAAAACCATGAGTCCACAAAGCCTGTATCCTCAGTGCGCATTTCTATAGAGGTGAAACCAAAACAACCAATATTCAGCTTGAGAAAAGGATGGATAGTTTCCATCCCTGCTATCTCTAACATTTATTGGGAAGTGATTAGCGATAGTCAACATGGCTTTGTGAGTGGGAAATCATACCTCACAAACTTGATTGAGTTTTTTGAAGAAGTAACAAAAAGAGGATTAATGAGAGCAGAGCAGTAGATATGATCTATATAGACTTCAGTAAGGCTTTCAACAAGGTTCCCAATGGGAGACTGATTAGCAAGGTTAGATCTCATGGAATACAGGGAGAACTAGCCATTTGGATACAGCACTGGCTCAAAAGGTAGAAGACAGAGGGTGGTGGTGGAGGGTTGTTTTTCAGACTGGAGGCATGTGACCAGTGGAGTGCCATAAAGCTCGGTGCTGGGTCCTCTACTTTTTGTCATTTGCATGAATGATTTGGATGCGAGCATAAGAGGTACAGTTAGTAAGTTTGCAGATGACACCAAAATTGGAGGTGTAGTGGACAGCGAAGAGGGTTACCCCAGATCTTGACCAGATGGGCCAATGGGCTGAGAAGTGGCAGATGGAATTTAATTCAGATAAATGCGAGGTACTGCATTTTGGGAAAGCAAATCTTAGCAGGACTTATACACTTAATGGTAAGGTCCTAGGGAGGGTTGCTGAACAAGGAGACCTTGAAGTGCAGGTTCATAGCTCCTTGAAAGTGGAGTCACAGGTAGATAGGATAGTGAAGGCGGCGTTTGGTATGCTTTCCTTTATTGGTCAGAGTATTGAGTACAGGAGTTAGGAGGTCATGTTGAGGCTGTACAGGACATTGGTTAGGCCACAGTTGGAATATCGCGTGCAATTCTAGTCTCCTTCCTATCACAAAGATGTTGTGAAACTTGAAAGGGTTCAGAAAAGATTTACAAGGATGTTGCCAGGGTTGAAGGATTTGAGCTATAGGGAGAGGCTGAACAGGCTGGGACTGTTTTCCCTGGAGTGTCGGAGGCTGAGGGGTGACCTTATAGAGGTTTACAAAATTATGAGGGGCATGGATAGGGTAAATAGGCAAAGTCTTCTCCCCGGGGTCGGGGAGTCCAGAACTAGAGGGCATAGGTTTAGGGTGAGTGGGGAAAGATATAAAAGAGACCTACAGGGCAACTTTTTCACACAGAGGGTGGTACGTGTATGGAATGAGCTGCCAGAGGAAGTGGTGGAGGCTGGTACAATTGCAACATTTAAGAGGCATTTAGATGGGTATATGAATAGGAAGGGTTTGGAGGGATATGGGCTGGGTGCTGGCAGGTGGGACTAGATTGGGTTGGGATATCTGGTCGGCAAGGACGGGTTGGACCGAAGGGTCTGTTTCCATGCTGTACATCTCTATGACTCTAACTCGCAGATCCTGGGGTGTACTATTCCATCAACAAACACTCATGCTAAACCAACAATGTCAGCACTGGCCCAGTTACTTTCATCAGGCAGATGAGAGCTGTGTAGCCTCCAGGTAGGAATGGCAACTGGCTTACAAACAATGATGTCCATACTTCCACTACAACCATACCTGGGAGGGAGATAGGAAGATAATGGAGCAAAATCTAAAAGAACAGAGACACTTTAAAATAGAAACAAAACAAATTTCTCAAAATAGTCATCCGGTCTGGGAGCATCTGTGGCAAAAAATCAGAGTTAATGTTTCAGGTCCAGCAACCCTTCTTCAGAACTGATCGTAGCTAGGAAAAAAGAAAAGGCAAGTGAAGGGGGAAGAGAGTAAATGATAGGTGGAATTGAACCCCAGATAAAGTGCCCCTATTAGTAGCATTACATTCTTCCAGGCGGACTTTTCCAGATTCTTTTTTCTGCCCAACTGATTTGTTCTCTCTCTATCTGGACTCCATCTCCACCTATTGCTCATTCTTTCCTCGTTCCCCCAACCCCTTCTCGAGCATATGTGTCAACCTTTTCTGTGCCACAGTCAGTTCTGAAGAAGGGTCACTGGACCCAAAACGTTAACTTTGCTTTCTCTCCACAGATGCTGCCAGACTGCTGAGTTTTTCCAGCAATTTCTGATTTTGTTTATGAAGATAATGGATATTGAAACCGACAACTGGGAGTCAGTTGATGAAGACCTTGACACGTGGAGTTTCACCGTTTGGAAGGGCATTGGGAGAAGGAGGGCAAAAATGACAAATTCAGCAGGCCGAGAAGAGGGGCCAGGGAAAACTGCGCGTCCATTCCCAGTCCACGATCTTCCTCCACAGCAAACATAGTAGAAACTGTTATGCCAGGTTGGTCTCCAGAGTTACCCAAGCTGACACTGAGCACAGAATTGACAATGTGTGCAAACCAACATGAGTAATGAGTTAGAAGGCTGTCACACAGACCTCTGGGCTATGAATCCATTTGGATGCCTTTTTTAAAAGTATAGTTTGAACAAATTACTTTGTAATTGTACAATTTGCCCTTAGTGACTGCTACCAATAGTATGATTTGGTCTCAGGTGGGACCCACTGCTTGAACTACTTGTCTACAGCAGCATTTTACAATTCACTACCCTTAAGGAAACTTGCTATTAGAAACTTTATCTAGAAGGTCAGCTCAGAAGATGAAAGTCAAAAATATCCGGGTGTGGTAGAAAATGCTGCAAATAGAAAATACAATTCACGAGCACCCTACTTCGATAAGGATTTAGTTTCAGTATAAATTACAGAAATGAATCATGTTATAAACAATTCAAAATCTCTCCAACCAAGAAAATTTGCAACCTACTCATAAATATTAATTCAAATAACATTAATGTGTGCATCACTAATGGTGCATTTGGGTAGGCTACTCACCTTGGCAGAGAAGAAAGGAACTATTTCCTGAATCTTAAAACAAAATGTGATGACAATTTTACTTTGATATCCTATGGCAATGGTACACCATTTTATAACTGACGAACCATCACTACTCAAACCCATTGAATGACAATGATAATATTTAAACATACATGTTAGCTCACCAAAACTTAAACATAAGTAATGATGGAATACCATGAAAATAATGCTGTGAATGATGCAAGCACAGGGTTTTTATATGCATGGGATCAATATCCGGTACCAGTTTACACAAAGCACTGAAACACATCACTGTAATGATGTCGAAAGGAAAAGGCTATGAGGATTGTGTTACAGGGCAAATCTGATGGCTTTTTAACAGACTGTAAAAGGTAGCTGCAGCTATTTCTGAGAGTCTGGATCATTTATGGTAAAACCTACTGAGGAGGACAAAAAAAGCTTTAGAACATTTATTGGCCATTTGGTTGACTGTGCAAATCTTATAAAAATCGTTGAAAACTGGCAGATGTTTAATTATAAAGCCATGCTCCAAAAGTGTCCATTTTATTATAGCAGCTGATGGTGAAGCAGATTGCCTTCACAAAACAGATCATGGATATCTTACCTGGTACATTCCAACTCCAATGTGTTTTGGCTCAATTTTCACCAACTCAGCTAGTGGATCCTGAACACGCCTTGCTATGGAGACTAAAGAAAAATAAACAGGAAACACGTTACTGATAAAACTCAGCTTGCAATTCACAATGTCCAAATTATCCTTCAGCTTCATTTCAAATTTTTATAAAGATACTACATCAAAGTGAGCATGGTTTAACAAAGAGGACCTTCACTAAAATTCTCTTTCGAATTCATGAATGAGGAATGCATTGAATTGGATAATTGCACAGTTTGCACTGACAAAACCACCCTGTAATAACTTAAAACTTAGCACGTTTTGCTAACATTTAAGCTTCAATGTGTTCAGTTAGATCACTACATCTACATTTGCCTCAACTACTCTTAGTGATAGCACATTCCAATCACTTTTTAGATAAAGAAGTTTCCCATGAATTTCCAATTGCATTTAATAATGATCATTCCACATTTATGACAAAAACAGAAGTTGCTGAAGTAGTTCAGCAGGTCTGGCAGCATCTGTGAAGAGAAGTAAAAGTTAACGTTTAAGATCTGGTGCATTCCTCAGAAACACATTTATGACACCCAGTTTTGAACTGCCCAAAATTATAATATTTTAAAATACATTCACCTGATCAAAGCTTTTCATTACCTTAAAGACCATTAACAGAAGATTGCAAGAGTTTTTTTTTTAAGATGTCTAAAAAGGAAGAGAGAGGCAAGCGTGGATATTGGACTGCTGGAAAATAAGGCTGTAGAAGTAGTAATGGGGAACAAAGAAATGGGGGAGGAACTGAACAGGTACTTTACATCAGTTTGCACAGTAGAAGACGCCAGCAGCAAACCAGAACTTCATGATGGTTAGGGACAGAAGTAAGTGTAATGGTCGCCAATAAAAAGAAAATGCTGGGGAAGCTGAAAGGTCTGAAGGTGGACTACACCCCAGAGATCTGAAGGAGATGGCTGAGAAGATTGTAGATGCATTGGTGGTGATTTTTCAGGAATCACTGGAGTCAGGGAGGCTGCCAGAGGACTGGGAAACATCGAATCTAACACCTGTTTAGGAAGGGAAGGAGGCACAAGACAGTAAACTATAGGCTGGTTAGCCTGACCTGTCATTGGTAAGATTTTAAAGCCCATTATTAAGGTTGAGATTGCGGGATACTTGGATGTGTATGGTAAAATAGGGCTGAGTTGGTTTGGCTTTGTCAAGGGGAGGTCATGCTTGACAAATCTGTTAGAATTCTTTGCGGAGGTAACAACTAAGTTAGATGAAGGCGATCTAATGGACGCCAGCTTTGTAAATTTCTAGAAGACCTATGATAAGGTATTGCACAGGAGGCTGCCAAATAAGATGAGAGCCTGGTGTTAAGGGCAAGGTACTGACATAGATTGAAAGTTGGCTGACTGGTAGAAGGCAGAGAGTAGGGATAAAGGGATATTTTTCAGGATGGCAGCTGGTGACTGGTGGAGTTCAACAGGGGTTGGGACCACAACCACACATTAACAATCAGGACAAAGCAACTGAGAGCACTGTTGCTAAATTTGCAGATGACGTAAAGATAGTTGGAGGGACAGACAATGTTATGGAAGTGGGAGGCTGCAGAAGGACATGGACAGGCTCTGAGAGACTGCCAAAGAAGTGGCAGGTGAAATATTGCTTTCTAAATTGTGAAAAGCTTCAGAAATCTGAAAGACTTGGCAGCTCTAGTTCTGGATTCTCAAAGTTAACATGAAGGTTTTGTTAGCAGGTAGGAAGGCAAAGGAAATTTTAGCATTCATTTTAAGAGGGCTGGAATACAAGATCAGAAACAAGATCAGAAGCTCTGTAAGGTTTTGGTCAGACCACATTTGGAATATTGTGATCAGTTTTGGGCCCTTTATCTAAGGAAGGATGCGCTGGTGTTGAAAGGGTCCAGAGGAGACTTACAAGAATGATCCTGGAAATGAAGTGGTGACCATATGCAGAGTGGATGAGGACTCCAGGGCTGTAATTGATGGCGATAAGAAGGATGAAGGAGGATCTCATCCTGAAACTTACAGAATACTGAGGGGCCTGAGTGGACGTGGAAATGATGTTTCCACAAGTCGAAGAGATTTGGACCCAAAGGCACAGCTTCAGAAGGAAGGGATGACTCTTTAGAACGGAGATGAGGAGGAATATCTTCAATGATAGAATGGTGAACCTGTGAAACTCATAGATGGAGAGGGCTATGGAGAACAAATCATTGAATACGTTTAAGACAGAGACGGGTAGGTTTTCGATTGGTGTGGGGATCAATGATTACAGGGGGAGGCAGGAGAATACAGTCCGAGAAACATACAAGCCATGATCAATTGGTGGAGAAGACTCGACAAGCCGAATGGCCAATTTCTGCTCCTAATGACTTATGGTGCAATGGGACAAGGAAATAGCCATCATTTTCCCCCAAGAGAAATGAGGCCCAGCACTGATAATTGCATCCTTGTACTTCTTGTGACACCTTCATGTACCTTTTCCTAATTTATCTAATTTATGTATCCATAATTAATACACCCAGATCCCTCTGCATGTCTATTCCATGGAGACTCCAAACAATGGATCATTATTCATAGAATCACAGAATTCCTACAGCATGGAAAATGCCATTTCTTGGCCCATCAAGTCTACACCAACACTTTGAAGAGTATCCCAGCCAAACCGAGGTCCCTATCCAACTCTCTAACTCAATGCTGCTTTTATCTAGCCAATCACCTAGCCTGCACATCCCTGGACACAGAGGCAATTTGGCATGGCCGATCCACCTAACCAGCATATCTTTCGATTGTGGGAGGAAACCAGAATACCTGGAGGAAATCCACACAGACATAGGGAGAACGTGCAACTTCATGCAGACATTTACCTCTCAAGACTGGATCGCTGGTACTGTTAGGGATCAGTGCTAGCTACTGAGCCACCATGTCACCCTATTCTTCCTACCAAAATGCACTTCTTATTTATCTATATTCAAAGTAATTTCCCAATCATAAACTTATTAAATAATGTTGTTCATGTCTTCCAGTATTTTGTTGCATTTTTCTGGGAATTAACTAAAATTCCCAAATTGGCGTTGCCATAACAGGCCCTAGCTGAACCCAAACTGAATGTCAGTGAGCAGACTATTGCTGAACAAGCGCTGCTTCACAACATCGTTGACGAACTCTTCCTGCACTTTGCTGATTATTAGAAACACACTGACAGTGAGGATTGGCATGCATAACCTCACATTTTCAATTGAATTCCATATGCCGCTGTTCTGCCATTCAGCCAAACTACTGATATTGTTCTATAATGGACAGCTATCTGCTTCACCCTCAACTGCCACGTGGAAACTACCTGGTCAATTATTGCATTGCCAGCAAATAAGCACAGCCAGTGACCCAACATTGAGATTGTGATAACACCAATAGAAATGACTTTCTATCCATCAGTTGATAGCTATTGTTTGCTGTAGCAAAGGCAATTTTGGATCCAATGTGCCACATTGCAATCTCATTTGCAATCGTTCTTTTTTCTTACTGGTGTATCATTTGAGACCTTGTAAAATGGCTCACTAAAATCCACATAGACAGCATGCACTGAACCATTCTTGTGGCTCAGCGTTTATGCCCCTACTGCTGAACCAGGAGGTCCAAGTTCAAGTCCCACCTGCTCCAGACATGCATCATAACATGTCTGAACTCTTAATACAAATATCTACAATGTACAAGACCACCAATTCTCTAGAACCTTACTCTTAATTAGTAAAGATCTCAGCATCTCTTATTTCTTCACTGGCTTCCTTTAACAGTCTGGCGCAATTCATCTGGCCCAGGTGATTTGCCACTTCGAGGAGGTTAGTCCCTCCAGTACTTCCCGTCTCAGCACAGTTATTTTATCTAATATTTAACATACTTTCTCTTAAAGTAGGAAGTCTGCATGATCCCTCTCCATGTGAAGACAAAGACAAAGTTTTCAGAAGGAACTGTGCCCACATCTTCTGCATTCATGCACAAGTTAGCATGTGTACCTCTGATTGGCCCTATCCTTTTCTTAGTAATTATTTAGTTCTTAATGCATTTATAAAATATCTTTGGATTTTCCTTAATTTCACCAAGCAATTTATTTTTGTATCCATGCTTTACTTTCCTAATTTCCTTTTACATTTCATCCTGTACTCAAAGCTTGTGAAAATATTACTTTTTTCAGATACTCTAAGATTGCCATTTTATTTTTCTGCTTTATTATAGCCCCTGTGCTTCTAGATAACAAAGACACTAGAGATTTGGCAGTGCCACACATTTTCTTTGCAGGGACAGTTTACAATGTCCTTACTGAATCTCACTTTAGATTTGCAACTGACTTTCTTTCTAGCAGCAGTAGCGAGGCCATTTCTGCTAGATCATCTCAGCTTTGTAAAGTTTGCTTTTCCTCAATTCAGAATCTTTACTGCTGCTCTCTGTTGCTTTCCAAAGAAATACTTAATCTATGATTAATTGTATTATCACCAACTCCATTATAGTCATCCAGTGCTACTCAGCAACCTGCCCAGAATCAATTTCTGAGATTAAATCTATCAGCTTGTGATTGACAGAGCTAAGTCAACATAACAGATCTAATTTCTGCTGTCCTGCTGCATTCAGTCATGCATGGCCCTGGTCAATTAAACATATCACTGACTTGACAAGTATTCCCATTTTCAATGATAAAGCACCTCAGCACGTCAGTGCAAAAAGATGAGACTGAAGTACATGCAACAACCTTTAGCCACTTTAGTGGGTGATCTCAGTCTCAGTCTCCTTCAGGGGGCCGCAGCATCACAGATGCCACTCTTCAGCCAATTCATTCCATGTGATATCAAGAAACAGCTGAAGTTATTGTGAAGGCAATGAGCCTTGATAATATCTGGCAATAGCTCTGAAGACTTGCACTCTCGAACCTACCAAGGTGTTTCATTTCAGCTTCAATAGTAATATCTACCCAGCAATGTGCAAATTGCGCAGGTACATTATGTACATAAAAAGCAGGACAAAATCACCCTGGCCAATTACTGCCCCATTAATCTACTCGCAGTAATCAAAAACACTTGTTTAGCAATATTCTGCTCACTGACAGTTTGAATTCTGGCAGATCCACTAAGTTTCCAACCTCTTTACAACCTTGGTACAACATTGGCAAAAGTGCTGAACTCAAAGTGAGGTGAGAGTGATTGCCCCTGACATCAAGATCATATTTGACCGAGTGTGGTATCAAGGGGCCCGATCAAAAATCAGCAAGAAAACCTGCCACTAGTTGGAGTTATACACAGTATAAAAGGAAGATACCTGGGGCTGTTGTCAGTCACCCCAGCTGCAGGAAATCACTGGAGGAGTTGGTCAGGGTATTGCCCTTGGTCCATCCATCTTGAGGTGCTTCATCACTCACACTTGTTTCATTGTAAGGTCAGAAGTGGGATGCATGCTAATGAATACACAATGTGCAGCACCATCACAACTCCTCAGATACTGAGACAGACCATGTTCAAATGCAGCAAGAGTTGGACAAGATCCAAGCGTGGGCTGACAAGTGGCACTTGTAAGGTTCACATGACAAATGCCAGGCAATGAATATATCTAATAAGGCAGAACCTAATAGTCAACCCCTTGATTTTTAATGATATCAAAATCCTCAGGGTTACGGTTGACGAGAAACTGAACTAGACTAGCCATATGAATATTGTAGCTATAAGAGCAGGTCAGACGTTCAGAATCCTGCAGCAAGTAAGTCACCTCGAGACTTGCCAAACTCAGACAGAATACTCTCCATTTGTCTGAATGCAGCTCCAAAAACATTCAAGCAGCTCAACAGATATGGCAAATCAGCCAGCTTTATTGGCACCACATCCAGAAATATTCACTCCTTCCATCCACAATTCATAGCAGCAGCAGTGTGTACCACCTATGAAATGTTCTGCAGAAATTCACTAAGGTTCCTTCAACAACACCTTTGAAACTCAAGACCACTACCATCTAGAAGTACAAGGGCATCAGATACACGGAAATACTGACACTGCACAAGTTGGGATAAAGGGGACAGTTTCGGATGGCAAACCTATGACTAGTGGACTGCTACAGGTATCAAGGCTGGAGGGGCCACAATTATTTACAATCGTATTAATGACTTGGATGATGGAAGTGAATGCACTATAGCCAAGCTTGCAGGTAATAGGAGGGAAGTCAAGTAGTGAGGGTATCTGCAGAGAAATATAGATAGGTTAAGCAAGTTGACAAAAACTTGGCAAATGGAATACAACATGGGAAAATGAGAGGTTACGAACATTGACAAAAGAGCTGAATATTAGTTAAATACAGAATGCAGAAAGCTGCAGCACACAGGGATTTGGGGGTCTTAGTGCATGAATCACAAAGAGCTAGCATCCAGATTTAGCAGGTTATAGGGAAGACAAATAGAATGTGGACTTTATTTCAAAGGGAATGGAGTATAAAATAGCAAGGTCTTGCTGAAACTATACAAGGCACCAGTTAGTTTCATAAGGTTGGTCCTAGGAATGGAGGGATTATGACGCAAGGTTGAGTAGGTTGGGCATGTATTCATTTTTTTTAAAAAGGAGAACGAGAGGCAATTTTATTGAGCTTTACAAGATTCTTAGGGAGCTTGACAGGCTAGGTGCAGAGAGATTGTTTTCTCTTATCTAGGATAGTAATAATCTCAGAGTAAGAAGTCGCCCATTTAAGATGAGGGGGATTTTTCTTCTCAATAGGTGGTGAATCTGCAGAATTCTTTACCAAAGAGGGTTATTGAGGCTGAGTCATTAAGGTTGAGGAAGACAGTTTTCTAATCATTTTGGGAATCAAGGACTGTAAAGTGGAGTTGAAAGTTATCAGATCAATCATGATGTTTTTGTTTGTTGGATAAGATTTTATGGGCTAAATGGCCTACTTCTGCTCTTACATCTTGTGTTTTTATTATTGTCATTAAGTCAACACATCAATTGCTTGCACAGCAATTTTAATTCGACAAAGTACCTTTGTGGAGTACAGAATCTTGAGGATAGATCTGACCAGATATTGGGAGAAGAATCATTCGGAAAAGTGATCTCATTTAGAGCAGATTTGAGGAGAACCTAAAAGGAGAATAATGCAAAAGATGGATAAACAAACCTTTGGAAGGGAATTCTTGAGAGTTGGAATTGAAAGTTCACTGATGAAACAGAGGAAGAGGTATACAGGGCACATGTTGAGCAAGGCTTTGGAAGGAAAAATAAACTGGGAAAAGGATTTGAAAATGATGGGAAGTCAGTGAAGCTCAGCAGTCAGGAACAATAGATGAATGCTGCTTAGTAAGGAATTCCACACAGGCCAGATGAGTTGAAGTTTCTGAAGATTTTTCCAGTGTTGGTGAAATCAAATCAATAATTATAAAGATCAAGGCTTCAGCAGCAGGACAGGCGAGCTATGAATGCAGCTGGAAAATATATATATATAAAACAGCAATT
This sequence comes from Chiloscyllium plagiosum, assembly GCF_037043375.1. Classification (NCBI taxonomy): domain Eukaryota; kingdom Metazoa; phylum Chordata; class Chondrichthyes; order Orectolobiformes; family Hemiscylliidae; genus Chiloscyllium; species Chiloscyllium plagiosum. The sequence continues at coordinate 36,623,703 of NW_028270148.1, forward strand.
TACTATCTCCGAATGTAGGGTTTGAAAATCATTTTGATGCCATGGGTTGAATGCCATGGCTGTGCAGGAAGGAGACTAGAATCAAATGTCAAATTGCAATATTTCTGGCAAAATACAAAGAAGACAGCTTTGACTTTAAGAATGTTGAGCTGGAGAAAATATTTGTTTATCCAGAATTTTACAACGGACGAGGAATTCAAAGTTACATCAATGGCTGAGGAATCAAGCATCCTGGCAAAGGATATGCCTGTGGAAGATAACTTCACAGTGACATGTCCTGACAATCAAATTTTGACAAAGTGAACAAGGGCGGAACAAGGGACAACATCAAAAAAGACTACATGGTTAGCAAAGGAGAAATAGTTATCAGATGTGAGCCAGCTATGTTGAATGAGGTAAGAATGAATCTATGTGGATCCATTGCCAACATGGAAAACAGTGAAAGAAACAACAGATTGATGATGAAGCAGACTATTGTTTTGTCTAGCAAAACTCATCTAAGTGATTATAAGGCAACAATCCAAAGCTTTAATTCCATATGGTCCATAAACTATTTTGACAGTTTAGAACATCCTCTGAAAGCTTGGTTGGATTACTGCATTCTAACTCATTTCACAGTTTTTACTTGTGTGGTGGATCTGTCCAAATGTTGACACATTCCTATGGCCTCATGGTGCAATCAGTACAACATGACATTCAGGATACTAAAAATTCAGTAAAATCAGAAACAGTAAGTTTGACACTACGATCAGCCACAATTATGTTCTTGACATTCAGAGAAAGATTATGGCAGTACAATAAAAACCCACATTCAAATGAAGTTGCTATGCTAAATCTGCTACAGCCTTTGTTATAAAAATAATATATTTTCTGTATCAATCTGAACTGGATTTTCTCTAAGCAGGAGATATAGCAATCCTTAAAAAGAAAGTCCTAACAATTCTGACCTCCAGGGATATGGACATTGAAGCATTGTTGATTTTTTAAAGAAAACATTGATAATACTAATCATGTTAAGAATAGGCTCAGGCTACGAGTTATAGGAGGAAATTCACTTAAAAAAAATCAAGAAGAGAATGATGCTGGGATGAACGTCAGATCTCATTGTTGTTATCCTTTAGACATCTTTGTTTACAGCTGGTGTCTTGCCCTTTTACTACCATCCCAGGTCCCAACGTTCAGAACAATGAATCAAAGAATTGTGTGATAATTAGACCAAGTAGGCAATTAATATTGTGTGGTGACCTGAGCAATAATGACTCTCAGTAAAGTGGTATTAACACAGAGTTCATAGATTGCTATTTGTAATTCTACAGTCCAGAAGGTCGAGTTATTTGATCACCAGGAATATCATATAGTACAGGACTGATTATATTATTTAATTACCACTTAAGAAACTAAACGTGCTAAATTTGATGAGGTCAGGCAGCCATGCTTTAAATCTTATGTTTAAATCTTAAGTCTTATGTTTGATACATTCATAACTGGAATATTTTGTAGATAAAATTTATTACTGAAGTTATCAATAAATAAATCTACACAAATCTACTCAAAAACACTTCCATATTCAAAAGTAAAAACCAGTTTCCTTGTTTTGAGAAATTATAGTCCAAACATTTACAGCTACAATTTTACAGCCTTGCAACAGGCAACGTCATGTATTATGAGTCTGATAGAATCATACTGAGTATGTAATCAATTCATATACAACTTACAAGTATAGAACAATCTATTTCTAGTCATTCGATATGGATAAGCATGTCATACTCCATGTTAAAATTAGCGTGATCAAAACCACAATGAATCTGCAAATTTTCTTTTGACAGGTTGACAAAAGACATTTGCTTGTGTAAAAGTTGTCATTACTAGAGAAAAAAAAGTGAACATTTTAAGAGGAAAGGAGTTTGAATGAACAAAGCGATCAATATTTTAGAATGGCTTTTGACTTTTCCCCTTCAGTGATATCATGGCGGCATTAATTCACACAAGAAAGTCTGATACCAAGCTATACAATGCAATGCAATTTTAGGGCAGCTAACCAAAAACCTTAGGCAAAGAGATAGGTTTTAAGAAACACTTTAAGGGAGATAAAGTAGTAGAGGTTTCAGGAGAAAATTCTATAGTTAAACGTCTACACAAAATAAGACATCAGCGCCAACAATGGAATATTTAAAATCAGGGAGGCTGAAGATACAAGAATTACAGGATCACCAATATCTCAGAGGATTTGGAGTTTCAAGGAGGTTTAAAAAGATGGACCAATTATGTCATTCCTGAAGAAGGGCTTATGCCCGAAACGTCGATTCACCTGCTCCTTGGATGCTGCCTGACCTGCTGCACTTTTCCAGCAATACATTTTTCAGCTCTGATCTTCAGCATCTGCAGTCCTCACTTTCTCCTAGTTGATTTTAACCTACTGCGAATCCTCTTGCAAGGATGCCTTCCTTGAAGAAGCTCTCTTCCTCCCTCTACAAGGATCTCAGTGAGTCCCTCTCTCACTGCACCTCCCAGGTCATCTCCTCTGCCCTGAAGCTCTTCAGCCACGTCCTCAAACAGGCTCGCTACCACAGCCACATCTCCTTCCTCAGCACCTGTCTACGGAACCGACTGACCCCGCATGGACTCCGGACTACGGTCAGACCAACAAAATTTGGACCCAACCAGGACAACCAGTAGTCATTCCTGAAGAAGGGCTTATGCCCGAAACGTCGATTCTCCTGCTCCTTGGATGCTGCCTGACCTGCTGCGCTTTTCCAGCAACATGTTTTTCAGCAATTATCTCAAGTCAAGCTGTCAATACAGTACAAATGAATACCCCTGAAGGTAGCATTTCCTTTGTTTTCTGTTGATATTTTAAACACAGGTATAACATTGTTTGTGAATAATCAATAGACAAGATATTTTATGAAAACTGGTACTGTCAATAAATTATGATTGAGAAGATGCATTAGGCAAGTGATACAGAAAGTAAGCAGAGACTTACAAGTGCAACCTCTCTACAAGGCATTTTTTGTTTTAGTGATTTACTGATATAGGTGCACTCAATCTGGGGACAACATGAAGCTAGATCTCAAGATAGGTTTGAATGAAGGTGACCTTTGGCCCATTTGACCTCATTATTCCAGATTACCAGATTTTGGTCTTGCAGTTCCTGATCACAAGAAAGTTCTTGACTAGCATCAAATACACTTCTCAACCATACGAATATTACATTTATTCTATTTTAGCTCAATGCAACTTATACAAGCAGAGATGATGCCAGTGTATAGATTGCACTTAAAATCATGTACTAACTTTTTATGAGAAAGTGCATGATTAACCAGTTGCTTAAATCATTCAATAAATGCAAATATAATAGATATTTTTAATAAATATCCTCCCCTTTCACAAGTAACATACTAGAAACAGAATATTAATGAACATATTTAAAAACTTCATTTAAAAATATTGCTGCATCATTTTTACCTCCTGAAATAAGCAAACTAGTTTAAACAAGTAGCATCCTCAAAGCCCAAAAAATGTCAATAATTCAAGCGGATAAATTTAAAGGGCTCAATTATAGCGGAATCTTCAAACAGACAATTTTCATCAAACAGGTTTATACCTAAATGGTTTGATCTTCATTCAACAAAACCAAAAACTGTTTTCTGACTTGCAACGGTTCAGATAAGAGTGAACTGAGCTATGATAATAAGTAAGCAGAAAATTTGTTTTTATTACTGTGTAGGGTGTATTCAGAAATGCAGCTACCAAGTTCAAAAGGTTAAAAAGCTTACACCTGCTGTATGCCTAATTCATTTAGTTCACCTCACCAAAAATTACGCTTTGAAATTCAATACTTTAATGCTATTACTCATTCCGATTAGAACACTGCCCGGCTGTTCTATTGCAAAACAGTCCAATTGAATGGAGTTAAAATCACATGCTAAGTATTAACGAACACACCAAAAATCAAGTCCACATCATTTTATTTCAAATATTTCCAAAATACAAAACGTTCAAATGGAAAATTGAAATAGAAACGTTCCTCAGTAACAGTTACAGCCCATCACAGTGTTAACTGCAGGTCTTAAAGTGAAATCAATAGAAATAATTTACTTCAAGAATTATGATCTCAGCAGCAAGACATGGAACTGCTATGTGCAAAAGTTAGTTGCAGGCCATAGTTTAAATTCAACCAGTGATCCTTCAATTTGCTAATCTAGTCATTTGAAAAATAACTACGGGTAACCAATGTATGCTGTAAAACAGGAGACATTGCATCAAAGCAAAGCAGGAAGTGTATAATGCATTAAGATACAGACTACAGATAACCAAACTAGCACTTTTTCAAGCCTCTTTAATTAGTCTTACCCTTTAATTGGCCACAAGGACATTGACGAAAGCTATATGTAAACTTCTAAAAAGCAGCTGGTCTTCAAACATACATTGCGTTCTTTCCTTCTCAGTTAAAAAAAAGAGAAAACAGCATTGGGCTGATACAAGCATACCTCTGTCAGAATTTTGCAGGATTGGCCAGGAGCAACATCTAACCCAGCCATATGTAGACCTTTAGCAGCATTCTCCCTTTGTCTCATAATTAATTTGCTGCTGTCAGTGCCTGTTCTTCTAAAAGAAGAATGTCTATCACAAAAGCTGCTAGGCATTGGAGAACTCTCAGTATTCAGCATCAGCAGCTTCAGTGTCATTGATAACTGTGGCTTGTGTGGGACTGCACGTTAGAAGATATATAGTCGGTACTGCTACAACACAGGTTTCTTCAACGCAAAGTGACTATTGCACGATTGAAGAATTTAGACGCTTATTTGTAGAATGTGAACTTTCATTACCAGTGTTGGCTATAATGAGATTCCAGTCCCATTGGTTTAAATGGTGCTGCTATTACGTGATTTGTTTTAAACGCGAGGTCACACGGGAACAGAACTATGGCGTTATATCAGAACAAACTGTAGAAGGATACTATCCTTGCTGCTGGTAGGATAAGGTGGCAGTCATGGAATGCTACAGGATAGCTATTGACTGCTGATAAAATGTAAACAGTAGCAATAAGCGGTACACTAATTGACTCAATGACCCTGCAGGACAGACAGCTGTCCTTCATTTTTCCCTCTGCTGGTAAAGTGCTTTTCTGGTGAGAACCCAATTCATCCTCACCTTCTCTGCTCATTTTATCAACCTAAACCCTCCATCTGCAGAAACCTGACCCCTTGGCGCTGGTATAATTCAGCCCCGCTTCACAGGTAGTTCAAGAGTTTTACAGATGGGGCCAAGTCTTCGTCAAGGGAGTGGAAAAAATTAGAAATTGTATAAGCGTTAAAGAAGAGTAATTTCTGTATACAAAGACCACCTGACTGCAGTAACAGCTTTAATTGTGCCAACAACACATTACTGTTTCAGATCTAAACTACTGTGAAGAGGCCACCCACTGCCTTTCCTTACAGTGGACATTATACACAAGTTACACTGTAAAATAAGTTCTCTCTAAGCAGATTAGCCTGGAAGAATTGCTTCATTATGCAGAGGGAACAGAATCACTTCTTTAAAAATGAAAACATTTTTGATAATTGAGCTATGAGACAGGTAAAGCAAGCTGTTGTCAATTTTTGTCAAGCAAAGGATGACTGGTGGCAGGAGGTGTAGGTAGTCCCAAATTTTAAACATTGTGAATAAATATCTATAAGTATTTATGAAAATTTAAGAATGAAACTGCAATCAGGCTTGCAAACCTCTGATGATAAACTTGGCTTAAGCAGATCCACACTTGACTTATGGAGCATACTGCCACCTAGTGCAGCAAACACAATCAGACAAAAGCATAAAAATTGGAATCGGATAATTCCGAATTTACTGGGAAGTGAAAGCATGGGGATCTATAAAGGGATTAAAAAATGTTAGATCAGATTCTAAATATTCAGATATACTGAAGTGCCTCTTTCCTAACCCCCATCAAAATCTCCAACTCATAGATTTTGATCATTTTGATCAATGCATCCAGTTCAGCCAATTGTTTAAAAGATGTTTAATGCGGTTAATATGTCTGTGATTCAACTTCTGTTGCCCTCATTGCTCAAACAGTCTTGCAATGCATGTGATTTTAGTTTGCTATCCTTTGTATTTAAAACTGTGAATGCACACCTTAGTTTTGGGTATAACATCAGTAACTTACAGGGTTTCTTCAGCAAAACCTTCCAAACCCCATGACCTCTATCACCTTAGAAAGTCAAGTGTAGCAAGTTCATCTTCAAGGTACACATCAACCTGTCAAGGGATGATATCACTGTTCCTTCACTGTCACTGAAATCAAAGTCCAAGAACTCCCTTCCTCACAGCGCTGTGGATGTACGAACACCACGTAGACTTCAACAGTTCAAGGTGGCAACTCATCACCATATTTTCAGGGGAAATTAAGAGTGCAAGACAAATACTGTCCATATTCCACAACACCCAGATCTCATGAAAAAATAAAAACATGAGAAAGTTATGATTTCTGTGCTAGTATATGTGTTCTATAACTAAGATTTACTTAAACATTATACTTCTCATGAAATTTCCCTTGATTTTTGCTGGTTAACGTTCTGATGTAAAAATACTCACCTTGGAATGCAACTTGGTTGAGTAATTTCAGAAAACTGTATTATAGCCATAATAACTTGGTGCCTTTCCTGATTTCAATCACTTTTATACTGTTTCATGAAAACGTGCACTGAATGAGTTCCTCCTTAAATACATAATCTGAAGACTAATGACACTGTGAATTAGAATACTGATCATTCACGTTTGCATTTCTAAACCAAATCCAAGCCAAATAAAAGTTATTTTCTTTAAAAGCAAAGTCTTTTAGTAGCTCCAAGCACATAATTGGAAGAACCTAGTACTGAATGGCCTCCCGCGTATGTTTATGATTTGCCTCTGATATAATCAATTCAACATGTCCAATACAGTCATAGTGATCTTAGATAATGCCAGATTCCTCTGCTCTTAGCAATAACTGAGTACCTAATACAACTCATTGTGCAGCTAATGGTCTTGTGCTGACATAAAAAGCAAGCATTACTAATTTCCAATCATCACAATAAAGACGACAACTTATCGTTCCAGGTTAATGTTCAAATAGCATTAACACTTTACACAGCATTGCAGATTAGAAATGAAAGTAAGTCCATTGACAAACGTGGTATGCATACGTTAATGCCAATTGGCAAGACAATTATGTGGGGAAGATCTTTTGACCCAAACTCATTCCATCTATAAATCCAACCATTGCAGCATTCAGATGTTCACTCAAAATTTTAAAATGGTTTCATCCACTCAATGATTGAAGATCATTCTACGTATTAAACACTCCTCATAGAAAAAAAAATTGTGTCCTACATTTCATATTCAAGTTTGAAAGCTTAATTCCTCGTCATTGTCACAAATTAAGTAAATTTCTTGGATTTTCCTTTGTCCTTTGCATTTATTATCTTGGATACTTTCAGAACACCCCTCAATATTTTATTTAAAATTGAAGAATCTAAATGTTGCTCTCATTTTTTACAGGATCTTTGACCTGAAGGTGTATACAATCATTGAAAAGTAGCTCAAAAGAACAGGCAACACATTAGGCTTCGCTTATAACAGGCATTAACATTTATGTTAATGCAGCTAAATGTCCCATGGCAAAAAGTACAGCCCAGGACAACTTTCTATCCCAAGGGATTGGTTCTTCTCTTTGAAAGAACCGCAGAGGTGAATGCCAGCCAGCCTGAATTGTAGCTGAAGCCTTGGGTCTATAATACATTTCTAAACACCCGAATTCAAGCAAAACATAGCAGTCAGGTCCCAGTGCAAGCAGAATCAATGATACCACGTAGCAAACAAAAACACGAGGCATGTAAAGTAGCTGTAGTTTTTCATTCCTACCAGGCAGTCACAGCTAGAAATGAGGTAAGTGAATAGTATGGTAGAAGACGCCATAGGCCTACTGGACAAATAGGGATGCTTTCTCATTAGAGCTGAAAATGTGTTGCTGGAAAAGCGCAGCAGGTCAGGCAGCATCCAGGGAACAGGAGAATCGACATTTCGGGGATAAGCCCTTCTTCAGGAATTATGCCCGAAACGTCGATTCTCCTGTTCCCTGGATGCTGCCTGACCTACTGAGCTTTTCCAGCAACACATTTTCAGCTCTGATCTCCAGCATTTGCAGACCTCACTTTCTCCTCAATGCTTTCTCATTAGAACATGGTGATGCTTTCTCATGGTGGTTAGCCTGAGGGTCACCACGCTTCAGCAAAGGTTGAGAAGGAAAATCCTATGGTAACCTCAGCGGAAATTGAACGCACACTATTTGCTCCACGTCGGTATTGCAAACCAGCCATCCAACCAACTGAGCTAAACCAACACCCTAAAAATACTAGCATGGGATAGAAGTGGGGAGTTTGTGCGAGGTTGAAAATACGACAACAAAATGGAAGCACCAGGAATTAATTATTTTAACCTAAATTGTGTCCTGTATTAGTACTTACTTGGGGTTTAAAAAAAATATAAATGAAAATTCTCTAATTAGGACATGTTTTTGAATCTGCTCCTCTTTCATTACAAAAATTCTGAAAACGGAAATGCTTTATAAGCACAAAATATGCATTTCTGGATCAGTGAACTTCCAACTTTCTGCAATATTTATTGGGCCATATGTTTAACACCCCAGCTTTACTTCGCAAAATTTAGAAAATGCATAAAACTTCTTTCTATATGATCCACAAAAGATTCTCGTTAAAAACTAACTCATTACAGTATTTCAGTTCTCAAATCCAAGTGCTCAAGAGAATGATTTAATTAAATCCTGTACATAGTGCTAATTCAGAAAACAAACTGGTCTTTTTCTTAGTTCGAAACTTATGTTTTGAGTACTCATTAGCAAACCTTCAGTAATTTACATAAGATTTTACATTAGCACCATTTCTTATCCATAGTAACCTAAAGGCAATTAACAAGTTCATAATTACTTGAGCAACATTTGGTTGTTAACTCTGATAAAATCTATTCATTCAACAACCTTTTCTTCTGAATAAATCCACTAAATTTTTAAACAGCCCACTTAAAAAAGAAACTTAAACTACTAAAAGAAAGTAAAAGTTAAAAAGTTGCATTAAACTGTTGTATTTCTCCAACATCCCATGTTACCCCCATGACTACTCCTCAGCCCCTCCACAACCCAAACCAATTCGTACAACAAACTAAGGTGAATTGGTCTCAAAGTAACAGGAATAGATTATGTGGAAAATAACATTAATGGCATAGCACACATACATAAACAACAACAAAAACAACAACGCTTATTAATATGACACGTTTATAGTAACAAAATGCATAAAGACATTTCAGAGACATTATGAAACAAAAAATACTGAAGAACATAAGGAGTTATTAAGGAAAATCACCAAAACCTTGTTCAAAATTGCCTGTCGGAAGAAGAAAGCAAAATAGAGCTGCATAGAAGTTTAGGAAGGAAGTTCCATAACTCAGAAGTCATGGTCACCAATGGTGGAGCAATTAAAACTGAGGATCCACAACGGTCAAAATTCCTACTATAGCATCTATCCACATTACGAAAAATGAGAATATTCTATTAGCTTGTGCCTACTAACCTTTTGGGATGCATGAACAGTGATAGCCAGATCCCTCTGATCTCAGAACTCTGCAATCTCTCACCATTTAGATAATAGACTACACAAAACTGCTCAGCTAGCTTGAAACACAAATACTGCTACTAGTGCAATGAGAACCAAAAACAACTGCAAACAAGATGCTGGTCTATAAGTTTTTTTTCCTCTGAGAAAAGAGTTTTACAACATGCAATTATGAAGGTGTTTCAATGCCATTATGAAAAGAAAATTCTGGAATTTCCTGAGCCTATGCCAATTTCAACACAAAACATCTTTTTTGTGACATGACTACAGTTGCGCATTAAAAAGTGATCAAATACTCTAAATATCTCATATAGGTTCACTGCTCACTACATTAAAAATAGCTAGCTCTGCCACTTGTGTGACATGGGAAACCTACTAGCACTGGCCTATATGTTACACCATGAACCATGTCATTTTACAGATGATATCAGTCCATACTATATGCACTGCTTTAGTGAGATACAGACGGTAGCAGAAGCAACATTCAGGTTCAAATTTCAAAAATGAAATGTAACCATAATCACACTAAGTTCAAGATACACAAAGTCTGTAATACAATCAGTATTATAATACAGTATTTAGAGCCCTGAAATATAGAAGCTATATTGACCAAATATAATGTCTTCATTTGTGGCTGTCTTCATAAAGATACTTATTCATGTCAATATACTGTAAGATTTTTATGGATTATTAAATATAACAACTGAAGTCTTCCATATGAAACAGGACTAGGAACTTATATAAAAGCGTATCTTCTCCCAAAATTGCACTTTTAATACGCAACATAAAACCAATGGAAATTGTTCTAAACATCTACTCAAAAAGAGGTAGAACAAATAAGACAAACAGCACTTTACTGAGATCAATAAATATACATTGCCTAAATAATAATAGTGAATTATATAATTGTTAACAGCGAAAAATATTTGCACTGAATAATTGCCTTTTTTTTAAAAAAAACTGACCTTTTCTTTTACATAGCCAAAGGCAAGAGTTGGTATTTTAGATTTAAGAAGGTTAAAATAGACACTAGCTAAAGTTGACGTTACAACAAAAGTTCTAACACACCTAATCTTTAAATTCTCTTATCTCCTGAAGAAATAGTCAGAATAATTTTTTTTCCACAGTGCATTACTTTGTTCCACGAGGTGCGATGACAGCTGTGACTGTACACCTATTTTTATGACAAATCCTCGAGGTTTTGACCTCACTGATATTACAGCTTCAATCTCACAACAAGGCAAGCCAGAAGGCATTTCACAAAGCAAAGTGTAAGCAGCTTGCTTTAGTTTAAGTGTAAATTAATCCAATGCATTTTGGCCTGTGGAGAAACGACAGGCAGATGGGAGTTGACAATACTACGCTATGTGACCTTTTGCTCCATGCTACCCTTATCTTGTGGGGGTGGGGGGTGCTCCTTTGAGTAGCAGTGTCTATGATAGACCGAGCTGTCGTTCAGCAAAGTCTCTATTTTTAGACACTACATGTCAATGTCTTAATTTATGATTGCATCACATTCATTTCTTGGAGTATGATAATACAAAAATTCAATGGGAAAAGCAGCTGCGCACTTATGTTTTAAAAATATATTTACTGTTTGAGAGGCGAACTAGTAAACTTTTTGCAAGTAACTTACAGCAAAACCTAAATATTTCACAATCTATTTTAGAACACTGCATAATATGAAATTTCATAAACCAAAGTAAAATTCCATTATCGAGAGTGTGGTACTGGAAAAGCACAGCAGGTCAGGCAGTATTCGAGGAGCAGGAGAATCAGGTTCCTGATGAAGGGCTTATGCCCGAAATGTCAACTCTCCTATTCCTCAGATGCTGCCCTACTTGCTGTGCTTTTCCAGCACTGCACTCAACTCTGATCACCAGCATCTGCAGTCCTCACTTTCTCCTAAAATTCCATTATACCAATATTTCAAATAATATTAAAAACTGAAAGGACTGTGGATGCTGGAAATTGGAAACAAAAACAGAAATTTCTGGAAAAGCTCAGCAGGTCTGGCAGTATTTGGGGACAGAAGCCAGAGTTAATGTTTTGGATCAAGTGACCCTTCCTTAGGAGTGATGGTATGCAGATGATTTTGTGGGGGGGGGGGGGGGGGTGCACAAAAAGGACAGTACAAAAAGTAGAATTGCAACCCAGAGAGAGATAATGATTAGCCAAGAAGGAGGAATGGTTGGCATTGGGGATTATTAGTGGCTAACAATGGATAGTGTGTAATAGCAGACCATGCAATAACAAGGCCTGGACATGGGAGAAAGTGCCTCAAGCCCTAAAACTGTTGAACTCAATATTGAGTCCAGAAGACTGTAGAGTTCTCAAGTAGAAAGTAAAGTGCTGTCCTTCCCCAACCCCCACACACAATGCCTTGTTATGTATGGTTTTCTGTTCTTACTCACTGTGCAATCACTCCTGCTGAGAGAGTGTATCAACTTGGAATGGGATTTAAACAGGACACCTGCTCTCAGGACCAAGATGCTTTTGAAATTCTGTCCAATTTCTGAACAGGTAATTTTGCTAGCAACTTACTAATCATGAATAACAAAGACTCTTCCATTGGTTTGCTATAAGTTTTGCTACCTGACAAAGGAGCTGTGCTGCGAAAGCTTGTACTTCCAATTAAACCTGTTGGACTATAACCTAATTTTGTGTGAATTTTCACTTTGCTAAAAGAGATCATTCAACTCTTGATTTCTGTACCTCAGCAATGGTACATGAATGATCATGAAAAAATATTCTGCAATCCAAACATCCAACTATTAAATTGAAAGGCTGAATGACATACTCTTGTTCCTATTTATTATGTTATGCTTTGATCTAAATGCACTTTTCTACTCATATTATAAAAATACATTGGAATTTAGCTTACCTGCACTTCTGATATTGGGATCCAGGTCTGGCATCTCTTTAGCAGCCTCTGGACTGACGCTGTAGATGGACGCTCCAGCTTCATTGGTAATACTATGAAGTTCAAAAAACATGTTAAGAAGTAAATTGGATAATTTAATGTTTTAAACTATCAAATGATTGACAGCTAGGAATAAAATAGTACTATTCACTCTTACTAACTCAGAGTGGTGCTATTATGCACACGCCTGTGTTACTACCAGATCAAGTGGCAGTAGCATTACACAAGATTTCACTTTAATGTTCAGTTTAGAACAGTTATTAACTATTAATTAGTGATATCTACTTTCTCCTTCCTCTGCAATTATTGAAGAATTATTTGTGTGCCTTAATCAGGGGCCAGTTGACAGCCAACTTACATATTCCACAGAGGTGGTGCTACTTCAGTGGATAAATGCAGTAGGTAGTCATGTAGAGTGCTAGATGGGTCAGGCAGGGCCTTGCACATGTTGACCAAAAGGGATATCCACCATGAATCAGCAACTTCAGGAAGGCACAAGGCATATTGGAGAAGTGTCCTGAAGTTGTTGCAATAAATCACTGTCTATCTTTGTGCGTCAGTGAATGGATCACACTAATATTTTAAAAGAAGACTCATTGTAAACAGACAAATAACTTGAGGTAATACAAAGGTAAAAAAACCTTTAAAAATGTTATTAATCTATTTCACCACAAATCTAACATTTTGAATAGCACTAAGCCCTTTGTAACAAAACAAAACAAAACATGAAAAAATGTTTTGAATATATCCATCTTCAGATCTAATTCCAAAAGAAACCATCTTAAAATATTCTGCTGGTCCTTTGGGTAAATACTGGAAGACGAAGGAAAGCAATATTTATATTAACTCTTCAATTAACTTTTAAACACAAAGCTTGCAAAACTGAGAAATTATTTACTAGAAAGGAAAGCCATGTTTTATCACTGTAACATTGTTGCCACCTGGAGGCCATTTGTGTCCCAATCCACCTCAGTGCCAGTAATCTGCCTAATTTGAATCATCTAGAAGGTTATTCCAATTTGGAGTCACCGAGTTCTGGGCAATTATAACTGAGTTTAGATTCATTGTGTTTTTTTAAGCTTTCCATTGTAAGCAGTGATGAATAGTGAAATAATTGGAAAAATATCCTAATAACCCTAAAAATAAAGATTTTTTAATAACAAGCTATAATACAGTAACATTAATTCTGACAGTTTTCAGCTTCATGTTCAGAAACAATACTTTGATTAAATTATTGATAAAAATACATTTCACAGTAAGACTTCCCAATGCTCCTGTCCCTTATGTTTATGTTATTTCTCAGAGATGTCAGCACATCTTATCCCATACTATAGTAATGAACCTTTTTCACATGTTGGAAAACAGAATCCAGGAGAATAAAACGGGGCAATGGCACCCTAATCACAATTTACCACTGTCATGCCCAGGTTCAAATTATTAAAATGGGCCACTCCTGCTTATATCTAATAATTGAGCCAAGTGAATTTAAATTCAATATCCATTCCTCTACACAAATGACTGATGTGAAATGAATCAGCTAAATAATTTTCATGAAGCCTCATTAAGTGATAACTCTGTCAGAGAGACTGAATATGAAAAACACAAATTTCTTCTCGACAAGGATGTTATGGCTATATCCCTGGGTCCACTATTTCATAGCAAAGATACAGCAACCAGAATCAACTCATATAAAAGACAGACAGACAGACAGACAATCAGACTACCTATGACAGCAGCTGAATCTTGAAGCTATCTATGGAGTCGCACTAGGCAAAGGCCTAAAGCTGAAAGGGGGAATGTTGTCTGAGAAACAAACTTGTAAGGAGATCTCAGCAATCTGTAAGAATAATAGGGTAGTTATGGTAGGGGATTTTAACTTTCCAAACATCGACTGGGACTGCCATAATGTTAAGGGTTTAGATGGATAGGAATATTTTAAGTGCATACAAGACAATTTTCTGATTCAGTATGTGAATGTACCTACTAGAGAAGGTGCAAAACTTGACCATCTCTTGGGAAATAAGGCAGGGCAGGTGACTGAGGTGTCAGTGGGGGTGGCACTTTGGGGCCAGCGACCATAATTCTATTCGTTTTAAAATAGTGATGGAAAAGAATAGACCAGATCTAAAAGTTGAAGTTGTAAATTGGAGAAAGGCCAATTTTGACGGTATTAGGCAAAAACTTTCAAAAGCTGATTGAGCGCAGGTGTTCGCAGGTAAAGGGATGGCTGGAAAATGGGAAGCCTTCAGAAATGAGATAACAAGAATCCAGAGAAAGTATATTCCTGTCAGGGTGAAAGGAAAGGCTGGTAGGTATAGGGAATGCTGGATGACGAAAAAAATTGAGGGTTTGGTTAAGAAAAAGGAAGCATATGTCAGATATAGACAGGATAGATCGAGTGAATCCTTAGAAGAGCATAAAGGAAGTAGGAGTATACTTAAGAGGGAAATCTGGAGGGCAAAAAGGGGACATGAGATAGCTTTGGCAAATAGAATTAAGGAGAATCCAAAGGGTTTTTACAAATTCATTTAAGGACAAAAGGGTAACTAGGGAGAGAATAGGGCCCCTCAAGTTCAGTTAGGCAGCCTTTGTGTGGAGCCACAGAAAATGGTGAAGATACTAAATGAATATTTTGCATCAGCATTTACTGTGGAAAGGATATGGAAGATGTAGACAGTAAATAGATGGTGACATCTTGAAAAATGTCCATGTTACAGAGGAGGAAGTGCTGGATGTCTTGAAACGGGTAAAGGTGGATAAATCCCCAGGACCTGATCAGGTGTATTCTCGAACTCTGTGGGAAGCTAGAGAAGTGATTGCTGGGCCTCTTGCTGAGATATTTGTATCATCGATAGTCACAGGTGTGGTGCCGGAAGACTCAAGGTTGGCAAACGTGGCGCCACTGTTTAAGAAGGGCAGTAAAGACAAACCAGGGAACTATAGACCAGTGAGCCTGATCTCGGTAGTGGGCAAGTTGTTGGAGGGAATCCTGAGGGACGGGATGTATATGTATTTGGAAAGGCAAGTTTGATTAGGGACAGTCAACATGGCTTTGTGGGTGGGAAATCATGTCTCACAAACTTGATTGAGTTTTTTGAAGAAGTAACAAAGAGGATTGATGAGGGCAGAGCAGTAGATGTGATCTATATGGACTTCAGTAAGGCATTCGACAAGGTTCCCCATGGGAGACTGATTAGCAAGGTTAGATCTCATGGAATACAGGGAGAACTAGCCATTTGGATACAGAACTGGCTCAAAAGTTAGAAGACAGAGGATGGTGGTAGAGGGATGTTTTTCAGACTGGGGGCCTGTGACCAGTGGAGTACCACAAGGATCGGTGCTGGAATGGTATAAAAGAGACCTAAGGGGCAACATTTTCACACAGAGGGTGGTACGTGTATGGAATGAGCTGCCAGAGGAAGTGGTGGAGGCTGATACAATTGCAACATTTAAGAGGCATTTGGATGGGTATATGAATAGGAAGGGTTTGGAGGGATATGGGCCGGGTGCTGGCAGGTGGGACTAGATCGGGTTGGGATATCTGGTCGGCATAGACGGGTTGGGCCGAAGGGTCTGTTTTCATGCTGTACATCTCTATGACTACTGTACACCTTATGTTATAACTTTCACGTTGGTATTTTATCCATGAAGAAGCATTTGTATCATTAACAGAACTTTTGAAAAAAGACTAGCAATTTGGACTCAGCAAACACCTATTACCTTTGCCAGCAGGGCATAAAAGTCACCTGGACGGCAATTTGCAAGTACTGGTTGCTGAAAAAAGTCTGATGCTAAAATCTGAAAACTCATTTGAAGAGAAAAAAAATCATTTGGCAAATTGCAATGAAAAACAGATGCTTTCTGATTCCTAACTGGAGGTGATGACAGAATTCCTCTGACACAATGCACTTGCTCATAATCATGCAACAGTTATTTCTCAACTCTGATGACAAATCCAGTCACACCTGAAACCACCCAAACACAAACACCACAACTCTTCAGTAATGTTGAACGAGTTAATGATATCTGTTTTCAAACACCCACTTGCAGCAATTACCAAAGAGGTTCTTAATGTGTCCCACAGCTTAGCATACTTTACTCAACCATTTGTAAATATTTAAAAGTAGGTAATTTGAATTTATTAAAAATAGCTAAAACTATAATTCAAGTAGAAGGAAACTAGAATGGCTGGGCTGTCAGCTAATGCTGCTCAGTAATGGCTAGAACTCTCCAAAAAAAAATTCTATTACCTGTTTCTGAAAGGCCACTTGAATTTTGACTTTTAACTTAGTACCTGTATATTAGAAATGCACAAAAATCAAAACACCTTTTTTATAGTGAAGTGAGCGCTCTATGAGGACTTGAAACCACTTTATTATTCCTTTTCATTTCTGACTCCAGATAGAACTAAATTGAAATTGCAAGTTGTAATTCTTTTAAATTTAAAACTTAATACTTTGAGATTTAATCCAATATTGTCACTAAAATCTTTCTCAATTTTTCTTGACAAGTAATTACTGTTAGCGAAGCTGTGTTGGTGAAGAAGTGAAGCACAGGAGCACACACAAACTGCATAATCTCACCTTATTCTGGTTGTCTTACATTACCAAATTGTTAAATCCAATGAAGTAGTATGAAAATCAGACAATTCTTAATTATCGTTCAGACTACAGTTTGAGTTCGCAGAACACAGTTTGGGAGGGAAGGGGAGGAGAAAGCAAAAGGGAGACTAAAGTCCCAAAATAATATATTTTAAACTTTCAAGATTTTTGAACATGAATTGGGATAAGCATATAAAGCTTTGAACTTGGTAGTTTATTAATTTGGTATTAATCAAGGTATTTGATTAAAATGAAACCTCTGATGAAATCAAACTCCAAAAGTATGAACATTCAAGTGACAGAAGGTACACAATCTATTAGAGCTAGTTTTAGATACTTAATAAAGTAAGAGGTTGAAAATGCTTTCTGTTCCCCTTTTTCTATTATTATTTTTGGCTGCATTCATTACTAGTGACCATACAAATGCAGATAATGCTTTGCAGTCACCCGTTCAGGGTTGATCTGGGCCCACAGACTAAGCACAACAATGATGTCAACCGTCAGTGTGTTTCTATGGAGAAGTTGGACCATATTTCAATGAAATGCTTGAAATTTCTTCGCGATGACAAGGACCTTTGAACTGATCAATAAGTCGAACCTAGACTGAAGGTGACCAATCTCAATTGCAGGAGTTCCAGGGCAATGTTCACCATGTATAGGAAAGTGGAGGGCATCCAACACGCCCTAGTGAAGAAGTCTCTGTCACAGTGCTCCGATGTCACTAGCGTCATCAATGCTTACACAGGTAGCGGTGGCCAACTTGGAGTTGGCAACACATTTTTTTTGTTAATTATCTCTGAGTAACGTAATTCAACATTTAAACTGCACAACTGTTCTAAAACTGCACAAACATATGTTGGACAGTGTTGGAATTTAACAATTATCTAGAATGAGAGAATATCTATCACTTTGAACTTCTGAACTGATTTTCAATGATCTTCACTGTAAAAATTGAATTTGTTCTATTTAACAAGGAAAGCTCCACTGACATTTGCTTGAGCAAGCACATAGGGTCTTGATTCTGAAACTACAATGATGCCCTGCCCAGGTAACACACTCAGGTCCTGGGGTAGGGTTGATGATACCTTTTTGACACAGGGACAAGAATTTCACCATCAAGTGCAGCTCAGAATGAAAAAGTAGAATGGAGACAGCACTAAAACTTCAATCCACAAAATAATTTAGTAAATAAAACTCAGATGCAGTTTTATCTGAATTCTATTAACACCTGAACTTAGAGTTTTGATGAATAAATATTATGATGTCAGTTTCCGTAACTGACATCAGATCATTCAATTAAAAGTTGTGGAAATAATAATGAGAAGACTTCAATCATGGCAAATTTAATTGAGATTCTTGGTATATAAAAATATAACAAATAACATATTCCAGCCTCAAGTTATATACTTCATTAGAATAAATGTCATTCGACCCAAAGGACTGAATTTTGAGGGTTATTGTATTCCCTGAACTCCCCGAATTAAGAAATGTCAGTATGGAGTCCACGTACCAAGATCCTAATTGCCTTGCAGTCATTTCACACTCAGCAGGCCATTAACTACCTAATGTCAAACACTTCAACTTGTGGAGGGAGTTAAGTCCAAAGAAAAATTAATGACAGGCGGGGATAGACGAGTATGCCACAAAGCATACTTAAGGCGGCATCTGCTGTCAGACATGTGTCAGTGTATGAGTGTAAATTAGACGAGTGCAGGTATCTCAGAGTTCTGAGTTGAATGCGAGTACAAAGATGAAACGCCAGACCAAAGAAGGATTTGAAAATGTTAAAGTCTAGATGTTGCTTGACTGAGAGCAGACATATGTCAATGACTACAGAGATGCAAGACAAGATATGGGCAGCAGAGCAAAGCAGGAAAAGTTCTGCTGAATATTTCAGCCTAGGACTTTCGAAAAGAATCTTCTAAAATTTTCAAAAGTCAGTAATTTCTAATTCAGTTTGTTTTATTGCATGTTGTCCATCTATTTGAAGCAGTTTTAACTCTGTATTCTTTTTACCCAAGCCTCAATCATTTTGTCAGGTTCATGTATTCAGCTTCAAAACAAACGTGCAGTTTACAGAACTACAAGATCGATGGCCAAAAATATCCTTCATAGTGACTCTTTCAATCTAGTAGCCTTGGGTATAGTCAACAATACGCTTTTTCAGACACAAACAGCTGTAGTCTTAGCACATTTTATTACAAGTATTCCCTTCTCTGGAAAAGCATTTTTATTTCGTCAGAATTCCACAGATATCAGTGGATAAGAGGCTAAGTCAGACTGTGGGAGTGTACATCATGAGAAAAGTAAGCTAGTCTGAGGGTATCCATTTTGGATTGATAAAGGATAGATCAGGGTACTTTCTGAATAGTACCAAGTTAAATACAATGGATGTCCAAAAGAGACTTGGGGGGGGAGCTTCAGGTACGTAGATATTTGAAATGTCAAACAGGTGCAGAAAATATTCAAGAAAGCTAATGAAATGCTGGCTTTTAAATCTAGAGGACTTGAACACAAGGATGCAGAGGTTATGCTGCAGTTATACAAAACGTCAGCAAAACTAAAGAACTGATCACTAATTTACAAAGAAAAGAGGAGTACACGCCCCCATCTACATCAATAGAGCTGAGGTCAAGAGGCTGGAGAGCATTTAGTTCCTAGAAGTGACAATAACTGACAACCTATCCTGGACTTTCCATTTTAAGACGACACAGTCAAGACGACACTACTTCCTCAGGCGGCTCAGGAATTTGGCATGTCCATAAGAATCCGTAACAACTTTTACAGATGCACCATTGAAAGTATACTGTTTGGGTGCATAACAGCTTGGGATGGCAACCGCTCTGCCCAGGAGCCTAAGACACTACAGAAGGTTGTGTGCGCAGCCCAGATCATCACGGAAGCCAACCTTCTATCCATGGACTCCATTTACATGGCTCATTGCCACAGAAAGACTGCCAACATCATCAAAGACTCATCATACCCCCGTAATACTATTCCATCAGGCAGAAGATACAGACGCTTGGACACATGCATCAACAGACTCAGGAATAGCTTCTTCCCTGTTGTTATAACACTGATGAATGGACTCTCTTACTTCAAATAATGCGGATCTTGCTAATGTTAATCTTGCCGAGCGCATGTTCTGAGCGATGTAACCTGTATGCCTTTGTCTAAGTTTTTTTTCAACCCTATGATCTATATGTCCTTGCTTACTATGATCTGCCTGAAGTGCTCATAAACAAAGCTTTTTACTATACTTTGGTAGACATGGCAATAAATAAATCAATAAGACCCTGGTTAGTCCCCACTTGAAATACTATAAGCAGATCTAAGCACCAGATCTTAGGAAGGATATACTGGCCTTGGAGGAAACCTAACAATAGTTTACAAGAGTAGTTTACCTTGACTTCTGATTAAATTATGACAAGAAAGTATACAAATTATTCCTGTTTTCTCTAGAATTTAGACAGGTGTGGGTGATCTGATCAAAGTTTTCAAGATATTAATAGGAAATTACAGGTTAGAAAAAGGTAAACCTTTTTCCATTTGCAGGGGATTCTAGAACAAGGGGGCATAGTCTTAAAATTAGGGTCAAACACTTCAAGAGAAATGTTGGGAAATACTTCTACACACAAAGGTGTTGAATGTTTGGAACCCTCATCCACAAATGAAAGCGGATGATGAATCAGTTGTGAATTTTATGTCTGAGATCGATAATTTTTTAAGCAAAAGGATATGGGTCCAAGGCAGAGATATGGAGTTTGGCCACAGGTGAGCCATGATCTCAATGAATGGCAGGATAGGCTTGGGGGCCTGTACGGCTTACTCTTGCTCCTATGTAACTATTAATATGCAGATTCCTCTGCTACAACATGACGCGGACAAGCTAAATGCCAAGAATTTTCGACGTGAAAGTCAGAGCTGGTATCTGAAGCCTTCAGCTCACCAGTGGCTGTGAAGAATGCCCACGTTTCCCACCATGCAACAGCATCTTCAACACAATCCACAGGCACTAGCTGCACACAGCCCTCATCCACAGATCTGATATTTACCAAGCTTTCAGGGTCATCAATGTACCACTCCAATCCACTTGCAGAATGCTTAAGTAGAACAGGCTGGCATTGCAAGGTTCACCAGCATATAATGATGAATGGCTGTTACGAGGATACTTTGTACATACAGACAGGCACCCAGCTTACTGATTAGACCAAACATCATTAAGGTGGAATTTCAAGGCTGAGGGGCCTGGAAATGGAATGTCTGGGTAGTGCAAAGTAAAAGAGGACATGGAAGCTCTGGTGATGTGAAAGTTTCCTGATAATCAAATAGAGAGTAGTGCTGACACTGTCACAGTGACCTGCATTCCCTACCAATCATTTGTCATTTACTAGATTCTGCCAGCAATGGCTGGAAAATGTCTGGGTCAATCGCCAGGGTGGGCAGAGGCAGTGTCAGTTTTGATGGGTGAAAACACAGGATACAGGTCTGACCATAAAGACTACAAGGAAAAGTAACAGGAGTAGGCCATTTAGTTGCTCTAACCTGCTCTGCCATTCAAGAAGATCACAGTTGACTCAACAATCAATAACACTTCTGTGCCTTTTCACCATAATCCATGATTATCCAACTGATCAAGAATCCATCTCAGCTTTAAATATACACAAGGACCCTGCCCCTCAGCTCTCTGTGACAAAGAGCTCCAAAAGGTCATGACCCTCTGAGAGAAGTCCACAGATCCACAGCAATGTGGGTGACTCTCAATTGCCCTTTGAAATGATTTAATATGCTACTTGGTTGTATCAATCGCTATGACGTCTCAACAAAGAAATGAAACTGGGCGGACTACCTGGCATCAACATAGACACCAGAACTGACAATAGCAATAACAGCTCAATCGATCCTGCAAAGTTCTTCTTACTAATATCTGGGGACTAGTGCCAAAATTGGGAGAGCTGTCTCACAAACCAGTCAAGCAACAGCCTAACATTGTCACAATCACGGGATCATACCTCGCAATGTCCCAGCCAGCACCATCACCATCCCTGGATATGTCCTGACCCACCAACAGGGCAAATCCGGCAGAGGCGGCAGCACAGTAGTATATAGTCGGGAGGGACTTGCCCTGGGGGTCCTCAACATTTACTCTGGACACCATGAGACTTATTCAAGTTTAAATAAGGACAAGGAAACCACCTGCTGATTACTATGTACCATCCTCCCTTGGCTGATGAATTAGTACTCCTTCATGCTGAACAAAACTTGGAGGAAGCACTGAGGATGGCATGGGCACAAATGTATACTGGGTGAGGATTTCAGTGTCCACCACCACGAACGGCCCAGCAGTACTACTACTGATCGAGCTGGCTAGGTCCTAAAGGACATAGCTAGGGATTGGGTTTGCAGCAAGTGGAAAGAACATACTTGACCTCAACCTTAGCCATTTGCTGGCTGAAGGTGCAGCTTTCGATGACAGTATCAGTAAGAGTGACCATCGCACAGTCCTTGTAGAGACAAAGTCCCACCTCACATTGACAATACCCTCCATCGTGCTAACTGGCAAAGAATTTGAACAGATCTAGTTACTCAAGACTGGTGATCAGCAGCAGAATTGGATTCCAGAACAATCTGTAGCCTCATGGTCATTTATGAGGCTGTCTTTGTAGATGCTAGAATCAAAGAAGACTGGAATTCCAATCATAGACATTAATTAGATTACCATAAGAGCAGAAATTAGCCATTTGACCCATCGTTTCTGCTCTGCCATTCAATCATGGTTGAATAGGTTTTTCCAACTCCATTTTCCCGCTTCCTCTCCGTAAACAGTTGTTTAACTTTGCTCTAGGTAAAAACAATGACTGCAGATGCTGGAAAGTAGAGTTTAGATTAGAGTGGTGCTGGAAAAGCACAGCAGTTGAGGCAGCATCCGAGGAGCAGTAAAATCGACGTTTCGGGCAAAAGCCCTTCATCAGGAATACAGGCAGAGTGCCTGAAGGGTGGACAGATAAATGAGAGGAGGGTGGGGGTGAGGAGAAAGTAGCATAGAGTACAATAGGTGAGTGCTAAAGCTACTGCATTATTAATGAATTGTTAATTTTTTTTGTTTAAACTATAAACTCGACATCATGTCTGTTATTTACAAAGTGTGGTATTTGTTGTATAAATATTATGGATAGGAAGCACTGGATTAATTTTGAGTGTCACTGAGTATTTGGATTTCATTGTGTTACAAATACAGGGATACAAAGTCTGATTTTATTTGGTTGTCCGTTTGTGTTGTAACAACACAAATATCTGAAATTCAAGGTCATAAACTGAATCATAAAATTTTTACAGTACAGGGTTTCATCCATTATGCCTACGTCACTTTGTTGAAACAGATATTTAATAAATCCTGTTTCTTCCCACAGCCCCCTGAATTTTTCAAGTAACCCAATTCCCTTTGAAAGCTGCAAAAACAGAAGGTAAAATGAAGGTTATCTGCTTATTTACTTATATGTATCACTCTGCTACAAACCTTGCCATCTACTGGACAGATTAAAGGAAGTGCGGTTCCCAGCGTTGAAAATAATCACACTTTTAGACTTGAACACTGGAGCTTCACTGAACATGGTTCTCAAATCACGTCATATGATATAGACTGATGCACTGTTAGTCTGATACAGACAGTAGTGACGTGGTATTCTGGACACTTAGAGGCACAAGTGCACAAACATATAGTTCCTAAATCATATCTGAATAGAACAGTACACCAAACTGCTTCTGAAGTGAGAGCGAGGGACCATTAAGTTAGTGAGGCAAAACATACGAACAATGCGAGAGGCAATTCACAAATAGACGACGGAATATGTATTTTGTCTATTGGAGGCACTGTAGCATGCCCCAAAGTGCATAAGGTACAACAAAAGTAAGGAAGGTGATTGCTGAAGATCCAAAATGAAACAGCAAGAGTTGAAAATACCCAACAATTCATGCCGCATTCATATAGAAAGAAACAGATAACATTTCAACTTAAAAACACTTTGTAAGAGATCTATTGGGCCAAGTCTCAACTCTGCTTTCTGCTAAACTGAAGTATTTCTTTCAAAGAATTAGAGGTTACTTTTCTCCACTAGGAAAGAATAAGTTACAAAATAAACTAAATGGATTCTATAAAATATTATGCCTGCTGAGGTAATATTGTAATAAAGAACGAAGTAGATTCAGAATAAGCTTATATTGTCTCTAAGACAGTGTACAGAAGCTGCTTCAAAAGAAATTTAAGCAGTGGGTCAGTAGCAAGTTTGGATCAAATAAGGAGTATGCTATGAAAACTAGAAGTATTATACAGTGTGCACTTCTCACATTATTCCCTTGACAACACTCTTTTGGGAGTTTTGAGCCAGTCAGAGATCAATCTGTGCCTGTAAACTATTTCATTTGCCTAGGGCACAGGTGTTTTAACAAAAAGCAAGGTACTTTCCCTGAGACATCTTTACTCTCCTTGTTGTGAATGGACTGGCTGTGATGATCCATTAACTCTCACATCCACAATGGTGATCAAAACAGCTATTCATTCACATTAGATCCCAGGAAGCACTTACTGAATTTCTGTTCCTTGTACTCACCAATTGTCAACCATCAATGGCCTGTTGATGCAACTGTTCTCTGCTCAGATGTTAAGTAACTGGTACAGTTTATAACTATTTTGACTTTCGCTTCAGATTTGCAATATTTCATTGTTTTCTTTAAATGCACCATGAATTTTCTCATGGGTTTGCATTAATCTGGCTCTTCCATGTGTTGATAATGTGGAGCTGAACAAGTCTTGAAGATTTAATCCTATGCCTTTTGAACAGAAAATGGCAAGTTTAGGTTCCATTTGGGCAATGGTAATATCACTGAACAATTAACTCAGAAGCCCAGTCTAATGCTCTGGGGACATACGTTAAAATCTCACCACAACAATTGGAGGAATAGGAATTCAATCAATAAATCTGGAGCGAAATAGTTTAAATAATGGTAGCCATGATTTGGAGGTGCTGGTGTTGGACTGGGGTGTACAAAGTTAAAAATCACAACACCAGGTTATAGTCCAACAGGTTTATATGGCAGCACTAGCTTTCAAAGCGCTGCTCCTTTATCAGGTGGTTGTCCTGAATGAACCACCTGATGAAGGAGCAGCACTCCAAAAGCTAGTGCTCTCAAATAAACCTGTTGGACTACAACCTGGTGTAGTGTGATTTTTAACTTTAAATAATGGTGATCATGACAACGATGATCTATTACTGTAAAAGCCAATTTGGGTTCACTAAGATCTTTTAGTGAAGAAAATTTTGCCATCCTTGCCTGGTCTGATCTATGCAGACCCACAATGTAGTTGACTCTTATCTGCCCTTTGAAATGGTCAAGCTATTCAGTTCAAGGACAGTTAACAGAGTCAAAAATGCTGGTGATATCTGTGACATTCACACCCTATGAAAGAATGAAGAATAAAAATTCCAAATTTGAGTATAAATTCAGACACAGTACTGCCTCCTCAATGAAAGCAACACCAACATCTAGAATACTCAATTGCTTTTATTGAAGGGCAGTTCTTCAAGCTAACAATCTCTCCTGGAGCAACAGCAATGAAATAGATTAATGGTCATTCACCTCATTGCAGCTTCCAGAACCACAATAAGCTTTATGAATGATAACTGCACTTCAAAAGTACTGGATTGCCCTTGAAACTTTTGGGGACATCCTAAGATATTGATATGACACTTAAAAGTATCTTGTTTATCCAAGTGGAAACTAATTTGATCTGCAACAACAGTAAAAAGGAAAAACATTAGCATTTATAGTTTTCTTGATAAACATCCTCAAGTATTTGGCAAAGTACATTTTGAAATGTAGTTTGTTGTAATGTAGAAAATAGGACAATCAATATTGTACACAAACAGCAATGAAACAATGACCTGATTTATCATTTTCTGTTAAGTCAGGGATAGATGCAATCCAAATCTCCCAGCTCTTCTTCAAATACTGCCAAACTATCTTCAAAATCCATCTCAGGAGACAGATGGAGGTGTAGGTTTAACATTTATCAAACGATGGCATTTACGATAGTGCAGCGTTCCCTCTGCATTGCGGACAGTGTCAGCCTAAATTTGTGCGCCCAAATCTCTGGATTGGCACTTGAAGGCAGACCAACTGAGCTGAAAGCATGAGCACTGAGCCAAGGTCGACATCAATGCAAAATTCAGAACTAAATGTAACAAGTAGCACGTAATATCAAAAACATAATCAGCAGCAAAATGACAATGCATTAGTCATATACTCAGAGTATATCACTAATTCTGTTTTGTTCACCTTACTTAATCATGCGCAACTTTGCCACCTAATTTGATATAGTGAAGGCTCTGGAAATATTACTGGAATTTACATACCATAGAACAATGTTATCAAGCAGAAAAACATTCCAACATGTTTAGTTTTGTCAGGTGGATTTCACTAAAGTCTCATCAGCATACTGTAAAATGCTTTAAGCCCTGCACACCTTAATTACACTTAAGTAACAGTAAGATCTGTTCAAAATTGACAAAATTATAATAAACTGCAGTCAGAAGGGTCATTAGATTTCCAACATTCACTTTGTCCTATACTGTCCAAAGCAGGTGTTGGAAACACAATTATATGGCCATCTAATTCTTTAATCTGCAGTTTGTACCTTGACCTTGCCCTGTGATTTTATTTTACATGAGAGTGTCACTGGTTAGACCAGCTGTTATTGCCCAACCTTAATTGTCCTCAAGAAAATAGCAACGAGCTTCCTTCTTGAACCGCTGCAACCCACAGGGTAAGTACACCCACAGTGCTATGGGTAGGCAAGAATTTTGACTCAATGAAAGACTGACAATGGGGTTCGAAGTCATGATGGTGTGCGGCTCAGAGGGAAGCTTGTAGGTGGTGCATTTGCCATTCCTTTTCTTTGAGGTAGCAGAGGCTGCATGCTCAAAGGTGCAGTTGAAGGAATTGTAGTGAGTTGCTGCAGTGCATCTTGCAGATGTGATACACTGCTGCCACCATGCATTTTTCCGAAGACCAGTGAATATTGAAGATGGCAGATGGGGTCCGATCAAGTGGGCTACTTTGCCCTGGATGGTGTCAAGCTTCTTACTTTGGTTGGAGCTGTACTAATCTAGGCAAGCAGAGAAAATTCTATCACACCCCTGACTTGTACCTCTTAGATGGTGGCCAGACTATTTTAGGGAGACAGGTGGTGGGTTAATTGCCACTGCTTCTGACTGGTTTGTGTGGTCAAAGTATTTAGATGGTTGGTCCAGTTCAGTTTCTAGTTAATAGTAACACCCCTAATCTTGATAGTGGGGAACTCAAATGTGGTAACAACATTTAATGCCAAGGGATGGTAGGTAGATTATCTTTTCTGGGAGATGATCATTGCCTGGTACTTTGCATGGCACACATTACCTGCTGCTTTTCCACCCAAGCCTGGATGTTGTCCAGCTCTTGCTTCCCTATTTGAAGGGTCGCGGATAGTTCTGAACATTTTGCAATCATCAGCAAACATCCATTTTTCCTTCAGGTGGTTAGAAGTGAGTAATTGATGAAGCAACTGAAAATGGTTGAGCTTAGGATACTGTTCTGAGGAACTCCTGCAGTGATGCTTTGGAACTTAGATGATTAGCCTCACGCAAGAACAAGCATCATCCTTGGTGCTAGTTATGACTCCAACCAGTGAAGAGTTTGCCCCGATTTCCATTATATAGTTCTTTGATGCTACATATGGTCAATCGCTGTCTTGATATCAACTGGAATTACTCACACATCACGAGTAGAAGTTTTTTACCTTCACCTGTTTCTTGATATATAGGAAGAACAGAATTGAATGAGGACTAGTATCTGGAATGATGGAGACTACAGGAGGGTCAGAAATGGATCAGCTATTTGGCATTTTTAGCTAAAGGTGATTGCAAATGCTGCAGTCGTGTCTTTTCTACTGATGCAATGTGCTCCCCTATTATTGAGAACGAGAATATTTGTGAAGCCTCTTCCTCCTGTTAGTTTAGTTGTTCACCACAACCCACAGCTGGATGGTAACAAGACTGGAAAGATTAGACTTAATTTGCTAAGGAATTCTTGTAGTGCAGTAGCAATGTCCTCATTTCCGGACCAGGCGGTCTGAGTTCAAGTCCCACCTGGTTCAGAGGTTTGTAATAATATCTCAGAACAGACTGCTTAGAATATATCTAGGTCTGATCTGTTGGTTACAGGATCATTTGTCCTGACCTGTCCCATCCCTTTTCTGATTTTTGGCACACAAACAGTCCTGTGCTGTACCTTTTCACCAAATTGACACATCATCTTTGGACATGTCAGTTGCTGCACCATATAAGATCACTGCACCCTGCACTGAGCCAGGGTCAATATTCTAGCTTGATGGTAATGGCATAGAAGTGAGTATATGCTGGGCCATGAGATGACAAATTGTAGTCAAATACAATTCTGCTACTGAAAGCACACATATCTCATGGATGCCCAGGTTTGGGACACCACATCTATTCATGTTTAGCATAATGGTAGTGCCAACATGATGAAGGTATTCTCAATGTGAAGGCAAGGCTTCATTGCCACAAAGTATGTGCAGTGGTCAGTCCTATTGATATTGTCCTGTATATGTGCATCTATGACAGATAAGCTGGCAAGGATGAAGCCAGTTAAGTTTTCTATTTTGTGTATCCCTCACCAATTGCCATTCACACACTCCAACTGGTAAGGTACAGAGCCTGAATGTTTATTAGTACTCCATCACTCGAGAATATCACAGAGGTACAGAAAATATATTAAATCAATGGAACAGAATTCATAGACTATTGTAACTCAAAGAGGCAATTCACCACCACCTTCTTGACGTCAATTAGGGATGGGTAATAAATGCTCGTCCAGCCAGTAATCCCCATATCCCACCAATGGATATCAAAAGCACAGAAAGAACTTCTTCATAAATCCAGGCTCTGTCTCAATTGATTATCTCCAAACTAATTCTCAGTTAAAACATTAGTCAACTTTAAAATATAGGGTCAATTTGATAAACACAGATCTGAACAGTTTCTCAATTTGTTTGAGCTTGATTTTTTTAAAATCCAAGTCCACGTAGTATTATAGCATGAGGCAATTAGTATTCTCTAGTTAACAGCATTTGAGTGTACCAAAAAAAATTATAAATCCAAAAACACTTCTTCAATTATGCTGACGCACTCTCAAATTAATGTTTGTTTATTTCTGAGTGCAGGAGGCTGATCCAAATGCTAGCTTTCATTGTTGATATTAAAGAGTCAAAACTTCCAGTCTGACATACCCGGGATTATTCAAAAGAGTTAGACAGGTTGCTGGTTGAAACAGTTATCACTGGATACAAGTATGTGGGATGCTGGGTACCTTGTTTCACAGTTGCTGTGAATTCTTCTGGCACGTGCTTTGATCACCTAAGTCAAAATGGATCTTTTAGAGTTCTTTAAACCTCTCAAAATGATCTTATTTTTAAAATATGTTGGCCCTTCACAGAAGCTTATTTGATTGCCACTGAGTGAACAGCATCAAAAGTTATAATGTTAAGTTGAAACATGACTGCATGGAACAGGCTCAGCAGATCAGCTTTTCTTGTACACGGATAAAAAGAGATGCAAAAAGTATTACAAAACTTTCTAAAATTGCTATAAATTGCCTACATTTGTACTGTTACAAATAGTCATCAAGATTACAGTGCAATGTCATTACTCTGGTCTCTGCTAAAACACAGAGCTCCTTGACATTAGATATTTATATTGTGAATTTTGGCAGTGCACAAACTCAGTTTTTAAATTCTAAACAATGCATAAAAAGAATTTGCTAATGTAGAAAACTGTCTGAAAAATGAAGGAATATTGAAAAAAAAATTAATTATTTGACAAGATAATCTTGTCTATCCCACAATATGATGATCATAATTTATCTGAAAAAAGCACATACTATATCTAAAAAAAGAACAAACATTTATGGTCACATCTACAATGATTGCACGCTAACACAATCAGATTGCTAGAACACAACTTTCTAATCTTTTGTTCACTGATACAACAAACAACACATCTATGACACCAAAATGATTGTGCTTTCATTCATCTGAGAGCCTAGCCCTCAGAAAATCCATCAAGGAAGGAACGATCAGATTTCTGTCTTCATCTTGTCTGAAACTGATGACATTTTTTGTTAAGAAGGGGGTCCAAATGGCAGGTGTCAAAAAGATTTAACTTCACACATGCAGCTAGAAGGCACATGAACAGACATCAGCGTGTGGCAATGTCACAGTTACACTCTAGCTGCTGTAAGAGTGCATATCTGAAAAGAGCAAACCTCATAATCTGTTACATCAATCTAGTGCCAGATGTTATTATCAGAACAAAGCTGGTGCTGTAGATTCATCCTCAGGAGAAATGCACATTCCAAGTCACCAAAAAGAAGAGGAGACAAAGTATGGCACCTTCAAAGCCTTGAGGTGAAGACTGCTTGCATGGGTGTGTGTTATTAATCTCACCAGGCTCTAGAAAGCATGTTAGGTCAGGAGATCCACATCAAAACATATTTTAGAGTGAAAATGAAATAATCCCAAGTTTAAACATTTCAAAATAAATGTATTTGAAGGTAAATTGTTGTGTTTAACTTTGATTCAAAAATTAACACATTTTAGTGAATATTTCAACATAAAAATTGCTCTCTATCTCCCACGATCTATATCAAGCAAATACAACATAAGAACAATCAAGGCATCACAAACATCTGTCATCAAAAAATATTATTGGGGCAGTGTCTAATTCTGGTCCACAATTTTTTTTAATCAAGTTGGTGCCGCAAACATCAATTTTTCTTTCAATTCAGAGAAGATTTAACTCTGTTCACACAAAACATTGTTTTCTTCCTGAAATTCTTAAAACCATTGGAAATGGAACGTTATCAGCAGTAAAAGACTTTGCAACAACTTCTTTTCTGTTTACTGTCTGAGGAGATTAAGTAACTTTCTGTCTTTCAAATTTTGCATTCATTCACTGAAAGGCTAAAAAAATTAACATGGTAGGCATTCAAGGAAGAACTTCTTACAATGCACCCACAATTACAGAGAAATGGTTTCATCATCATCGAAGGACGACACTTTTCCACTCTCCGAGTAAGTCTGTAGGTGGCTGTACAGACCGAAGCAGCTACCACAGGATCTGTTACACTTGGGGCAAGTGTGGTGTCCAAATCATCACCTCCACTATAGCAAAACCTTTGCCACATAGCAAACCAGCTATACCAAGCCGCCAGCTCCTTAACAGAAGTTTCAGCTCAGTTCAAATGTATCATGCACAATACTGAAAAAGTGCAACATGATGGACAGTACTGCCTTTGAATGACATGCTAAAACAAGATTGCATCTGCTGGTTCAGTTGCATGCTCATGAAAACATTCAAATATGATATGGCTTTCTTTCAGGGTACTAATTTTCCATCAAGACAATTCCTTTACTTAAGGAAACAGCTTTCCTGCTTTCCTTCTGAATAAATTAAACTTCCACAAGCTACACTTTCAATGTTCATATTCAGCAAGGGTGAAACACATGAGTGCGGAGTTGTACTTCTTTTCTGGTTAAATCAGACAAATTCAGGTACTTGAGGGTTTTCCTCCCTAGAGCCTAATGAACTTTCTCAGCCCATCTTACCAAACTCGTTGCATTAATCACCTACCACACACCTATGGCGCCCCTAATGTCCAATTTCCAACTTACCATGCACTACTTCCAGAACTTGCCACTCAGCAGATATCCATCGAAGCACCAGAATTCCTTGCAGCCATTCCACCTCTAAAAGGCTGTTGTGCATCTGGACAAACATTGGTAATTAGCAATGTTCCTTACCAGCAACATCAAGACCCAGCAGACACAAAACCATATTGCTCACGCCACACAGCCAACATGGCTAATACTTCCCCACATAAAAAACTCCAAATTCTCAACTTACGTCTCTGTTTCACCTCCATGCCACACGTTACTGGTCTGTAGCTGCATTCCATCTAAACACCTTCTTCAGCCTGCATCCCCTCATCCCCCATGCCTACTACTTCACGTCACACACTTGAACCTAACTCTCAGCCTCCCTTGACATCATTCCCAAATCTTCCCTGGCGCGAGACAGCCTCTCCATTTGGCTGGCCATTGCCGGAAAACAGAGAAAAGAGAAAAAAAAAACAAGTTCTACCATTACAGATCCTGAGAGTAAGGTAATCTTACCAGGATTCCTGAAGCAAAATTGTTCTCTCATGCTCTCCATATAAGCATCAGCTCGAAAATGCCCAAAATGTTTTCGTTAAATAGTTGGGTTTCTATAATCTTCAATGTAATTAGTTTGTTTTATGTGAGAGGCTAATTGTCAACAGAGAGTCATTCATGCCATTTTATTTCTGATCTGTTGAAACACCATTCAGCTAATGTTCCACTGATAGTTAGGTTAAATAAATAAATTACTGCTCTTGGCTCACAGAGTCATAGAGATGTACAGCACAGAACCAGTCCCTTCGATCCAACTCGTCCATGTCACCCAGATATTCTAACATAATCTCGTTCCAATTGCCAGCACTTGGCCCATATCCCTCCAAACCCTTCCTATTCATATACCCATTCAGATGCCTCTTAAATGCTGTAATTGTACCAGCCTCCACCATGTCTTCTGACAGCTCATTCCATACACGCACCACCCTCTACGTGAAAAGTTGCTCCTTAGGTCTCTTTTAAATCTTTCCCCTCTCACCGTGAACCTATGCCCTCTAGTTCTGGACTCCCCCATCCCAGGGAAAAGACCTTGTCTGTTTATCCTGTCCATGCCTCTCGATTATATAAACCTCTATAAGGTCACCACTCAGCCTCTGACGCCCACCTCCAGGAAAACAACACCAGCCAGTTCAGTTTCTCCCTACAGCTCAAATCCTCCAAATCCTGGCAATATTCTTGTGAATCTTTTCTGAACCTTTTCAAGTTTTACAACATCCTTCTGATAGGAAGGAGACGAGAACTGCACGAAGAATTCCAAAAGCATGAAAAGCTTCATCCCACAAAAAGTCCTGAACAGAATCAGTGCCATAAAATGAAAGTTAATCCATGTCTGACATTTCAATGGTTTATGCTTAAAATCAATATCCATCTTTTAGGCACTACCTCTAAGGCTCTTATGACACAGTGGTAGAACCTCTACCTCTGAACCAGAAGACCCGGCTTCAAATCCCACCTGCTCCAGGGGTGTATGACAGCATACCTGACCAAGCTGGTGAGAAAATATATGTTAGAGCTCTTGTGGCACTGTTGTAGTGTCTCTAATTGTGCACCAGGAGGTCTGTGTTCCAGTCCCACCTGGTCCAGAGCTGAATAGTAGCACTGCAGAGCAGTTTGATCTGGGAAAGGTTTGGCAGTACCATTATAAATGTGATGAAAGAAATTGAAGGGGTTATGTACACCAAGCCATGTAGAGTAATCGAGAAACTAAATCAGATAATGTTTAGATCACTTCAAGACAGATTTTAAGGACTGAATGATATTAGAAAACAGAAAGGCTACATTGATTGTTGTTCATGAGTTTTGATGCAGCTACATCATGACTGCATCGCAACATCTGTGTGCTTCGATAAAATAAGCAACATATCTCAATCAAGCTTTAATTAAATAAGAGCTTGTGATTAATATTCAAAACCTACATCTTATTAACATCATTCCAAACAAAATCTCAGTCCAAATTAAACCACAACATGTTAAATATTCAAAGTGCTTGATGCATGTCATGCCATTTTTTTAAATACTTAACCTCACATTGGTTCGGAACTACTGACAATACAGGGAATTCCAGTCACACTGATTTAATTGATAAATAAATTCCAAGAATGTACACCCTTGCCCTATTCCCAACAAAGCTTTACACACAGAATGCATGTGCAAGGATGTCACCGAGAGCTGTAGAGATAGTTGTAATTTACACTCAATTCAACTTCTACAGTACTAAAAAAAATTTTTCAAACCATATACACTTGCTAAAATAAATAGACTACAGGTTTTTTTTATAATGAAATGGTTAACATCAACACTTCGACTATCACCATCTCTGAACATGCCCAAAAAGCTAGTATTTGAGAAGATACAGAAAGCTATTTTTGAAAAAGGCCTGACTTTTAAAAACATTATAAATAGGTTCCACAAAACAAAAGAAAAACAAAAACTACCGATGCTGGAAATCTGAAACAAACACAGAATGCTGGAAAAACTCAGCAAGTCTGGCAGCACCTAGAAAGAAAAACAGAGTTCATGCTTTAAGTCTGGGATGACTGCTTTTCAGGACTATTATGTTGATTCAATTCCATAAAATTAAGTCAAAGTTAAATAATGATGCCTCCCACCCCACCATAGTTTTGGCATTTCGCTGCAATTACTAGAACGTTAGTTTCCAATTATTTCGCAATGTAAAAGTTAACTTAAATATTTAAAAATTCTGTCTTCAATAAAGATTGGTGGAGTTTGAAGACAAAGAAACATTTCAGAATCACAGTCACGACATAAGAGGTGGCCATTTGGCTCATCATGCCCAAACTAACTGAGGCCTTATTTTCCTACCAATCCAGATGAACCAGTTACTTTTTGCTTATTTTTATATTTTTATTCTCATACAATAAACAAGGCCCAAATCTCCTTCTGCTACAATCCTTATGGTCTAGTTACTTCTGCAGTAGCATCATGTAGCAAATTACAGGATTCAAATGCAGCTAACTATGAAGGAAGTGACATATGTAGCGTTTGTCTTAAGAGTGAGACAGCAAGAAGAATGGCTCTTCGGCTACCTGCATCAGTGTCTTGTTTTTAAAAAGCTAATTCTTCTCCCCTACTCTTTCATTATCACGCAACAATTTCCTTTATAAGAACCTACACTCATCCCTTTAGAAAATGACACTTATATTCTCATGATGCTACTCTGCTATTTCTGGAATTTGGGAGTCATAGAGATGTACAGCACAGAAACAGACCCTTGGGTCCAACTCGGCCATGCCGGCCAGATATCCCAACCCAATCTAGTCTCACCTGCCAGCACCCGGCCCATATCCCTCCAAACCCTTCCTATTCATATACCCATCCAAATGCCTCTTAAATGTTGCAATCGTACTAGCCTCCACCACTTCCTCTGGCAGCTCATTCCATACACGTACCACCATCTGCATGAAAAGGCTGCCCCTCAGATCACTTTTATATCTACTCTGACCAATAAAGGAAAGCATTCCAAACACCTTCTTCACTATCCTATCTACCTGCGACTCCACTTTCAAGGAGCTATGAACCTGCACTCCAAGGTCTCTTTGTTCAGCAACACTCCCTAGGACCTTACCATTAAGTGTATAAGTCCTGCTAACATTTACTTTCCCAAAATGCAGCACCTCTCATTTATCTGCCACTTCTCAGCCCATTGGCCCGTCTGATCAAAATCCTGTTGTAATCTGAGGTAACCTTCTTCGCTGTCCACTACACCTCCAATTTTGGTGTCATCTGCAAACTTACTAACTATACCTCTTATGCTCACATCCAAATCACTTATATAAATGATAAAAAGTAGATGACCCAGCACCGATCCTTGTAGCACTCCACTGGTCACAGGCCTCCAGTCTGAAAAACAACCCTCCACCACCACCCTCTTGTCTTCTACCTTTGAGCCAGTTCTGTATCCAAATGGCTAGTTCTCCCTGTATTCCATGAGATCTAACCTTGCTAACCAGTCTCCCATGGGGAACCTTGTCGAACGCCTTACTGCACAGGAAGGAAGATGCAAATTAAAAGAATCTCCACCCCATTTTTTAAAAAATGGGTTGGTATTTGCAATTAGGCAACAATGACCCAGTATTAATACAACAATTTAATATTTAGGCATCTATTACTTAAGTAGTGAACTTCGAATTAATTATCAAAGCATACCTAGTGCCAGTGAAACCAATCTCTCCACAAGGGAAACGAAAAGCAGAAACTGGAAAGAACAAAGCAAAAGGCTTTAATTTTAGTTTCAGTAAGTAACCAATTTCAATTTTGAAAGTAACCGAATGTCAGGCATGGACAGAGGAAGTTTACAGGAACTCTTCACAAACCATACATAATGGCTCCACTGATGACTGCGAAATAAACTGTTGAATTCGGTTGTGGAACTAAGTACTGGACCAACAACTTTCAGCATGACTAAAGTCTAAGTCTGTCAGCAGTGACCACACATGTACAATGAATAGCAGAAAACTGGACATGGCAGTTGACCATTCCCCAGTCTTCTACAAGCTGTGCTGTAATGGTATGTTGTTGAAAAACTTGGAAAATACATGAAACCTGGTGCTTTTACTTGGCAATAAGACCAGCAAGAGGATAAAAGGGCTGGCTCAAGAGTGAAAGACCAGCATGATAAAATAATTGACCCAAAAGCAAGACCCAGTGCAAGAATGGAAGTGTGGGACTGAGCACGAAGAACATAGGACTGATAGCATGCATAAAACAGCAGACCCAAGACAGCATATTGAGACTGGCAGAAGAATAACCAGAATGCCTAACACTCACTTGTTAAAGCTCCAGACTGGGGAGCATTCTCATGGTCAAAGGACACTGAAGGCCCCACTCAGGGATTTCAATGTTGACCGCAAGCCCTGGGAGAAACTCACTTAGCACAACAACATAAAACAAGCAGTGTGCAGCCTTCACTGAAAGCAAGTCTACAATTTAATTATGGAAACTTAAAAAAAAACTTTTTCTTTCTGACTCCTTACTTTCTAAAGAAAAAAATTAGTTTCTACCTCTCTATGACTTTAAGTATATGAGTATGACCATACTTTTATTGTTATCTGTTGCATACCTTTTTACTGTAATTACCATGTAGTTGAGTGATGACTTCATTACATAAAGTGTTGGCTATGTTCAAAACCTCTTTTATAAAATCAGAAACAACATCAGTAATCTAATGGAAAGGATTGTTGATGCATTGAAGTGTTAAAAGTCAGAAAATTGGATTTTAAATTCACAAAACAGAGCAATATGTTTAAGATTGTTTTCAAGAATGATTTAACGTACACAAAGCTGTAGTTATGCAAGTTCAACCTAAAGCTTTCATTGCCAAAATGGGTATTTGAGATTGAGCGTATGGTATAAGTAAGTATTTCATCACTTCTGATTGTTGCCTCAGGCAGAAATTTGTAGGTCTAAACCCTGAACCATCCAATCCCATTCTTATTGTAATCAAACCTCAGCAGCCGGTCAGTGAGTGACACAAACCTAGGCGAGTGACAAAAACACACAATGTAGAACCACAAAGACAAAAGCAAATATTTTGCTGTGTAAAAATAAAGTCATCCTATTTTAGACGATAATTTGGGGTGTTGTAATATACTACAATAATAAAGCACTAACAATACATAGCTTGCACTCTACCTTTTAACAATTATTTCATTACACACCTAAATGGTAAAAAGTCAGCTCTTGTCACGTAGAGGGTGGTGCAATGAGCTGCCAGAGGAAGTGGCTGGTAAAATTATAACAATTAAAAGGTATCTGGATTGGTACATGAACAGGAAGGATTTAGAGGAATATGGGCCAAATGCTGGCAAATGGGGCTAGATTGATTGAGGCTATCTAGAT
Source organism: Chiloscyllium plagiosum (assembly GCF_037043375.1). Lineage (NCBI taxonomy): Eukaryota > Metazoa > Chordata > Chondrichthyes > Orectolobiformes > Hemiscylliidae > Chiloscyllium > Chiloscyllium plagiosum. The sequence goes on from NW_028270148.1 coordinate 36,661,575, forward strand.
TTAGGCTATCTAGTCAGCGTGGATGTTGGACTGAAGGGTCTGTTTCCGTGCTGGACATTGCTATGACTCTATGACATGATTTCAATGTGCAATATTTAATGGCACAGCACATTACAAAGTTAATGAGCAACAAATCATTACACTAAAAGTACTTATCTTCCCACTCTGTGCAATACAGTCAGACAAGAGACGGAATCAGAATTCTCTTTGAAGAGGAAGTACTTTGCCTTAAACTGTGCCCACTCTTGAACTGAATGAGATCTGCCACTTAGACAAAGCACAACTGCAAACATAAACCCATCCCCTTCAATTACTGAGCACAGTGCATTCCATCCCAACAAGCTCAACTTTCCCAACTTTCTGAAAATATTGTAATCTCCAGCAACACCTGCAATTAATTCTTTTACAAGGATCTGAGAAAGGATGCAGAACAGCCAAGTCATTTGATAGACAACATTTAATACCAGAGGATTCAAATCAGCCATTTACTTTTAAAAGTAGAGTTTTTGATGCAGACTCTCTTTCGTGTATTTTTTCATGGTACATTAGTAAAAATAAAGGCAACTCAGAGTAATCAGAATCTCAAGGACGCATCTAAAGTTACAACATGGCAGGTACCTGATGAAATAGATTAATGCTGTTTGAATAGACAATAAGTGCCACTGGTTCAATGTGCCAATCAGGTAAATAATATGGGTGCCACTGGACTACTTTCATTTCTGCAACCAGATCTTGCTGTTTTCACAGGCTTGTGTCTTTGAGTCCAAATTATCAAAATGTGGAATTGAATGCGAAACATAACCAACAGGCAGTGATATTGAAGAAAAAAAACAAATGCAACATTAGATGTACACAGACAGAGTCGAACCAAAACTAGGTATTTGAAACAGTCAGTAAAAATGGGTCAACAGATAGTTAATCATCATATTTTAGGTAAGCTGAGAATAGATGGTAGAGATAGAAGTACCTGATAATAGGGAGGAGTAAGTACAGGCCTTATATAGAGTTTCTAGCTACAGAAGCAATACTGTAAATTTTACTTTAAATTTAATAAAAGCTTATTTTGTCTTTTGCAAAAAAGCAAAACAGTTTTTTTCAGTTTTTTCGGTTCATTTTTATCCATCATAACTTCACTTCCTCAAATCTTTGACAGAATTTAATTTTTAAGAAGTTTATATTTTTAAAAATTGAAACAAAAAATGTTCAATATAAATTAAACCAAACTATATAAAGGTTGTATAATTCATAAATTCCTTGTCCATGAAATCCTGAGGCAACACTACAAATGACAATTTAAAAAATAAATAATTGCTCATAATTTACAGTCAGCAAGGAAGGAATGCTACTGGTCCTTCACCTTAGGGGGAAAAAAAGCTGCTTAAGACATTCTAATAAGCTCTGGAGTGCAGACTCTCTCTTTTATGACATTGTATGAATTCAGCACCCTCAGTAAAAGCATCTATGAACCAAGTGGTAAAGAGGCTGATCAATGGATCAGATGGAGAATCCTCATAGGTGGCATTACAAGCAGGATGGAACAAGAACTAAAAATTACAGTAAAATCACTGCATATGCAACAAAAATTTGAAATATTTGCATGAATTAAAGAAATTAAATGGAAAAATGCAAAAATGTCAAATCTTAATTTCTGTTTAGTTATAACCTTCAACATTAATTTTGTTTTCAGAGAAATGAGACTCCATACTTGTAAAAGTTAGGACTAGAGAGTAGAGCAGTTATTCAACTTTAATTATCACTTCGTCAGTGGAAGGGCAGTTACTATTAATTGAAAGTTTAAGCCTTGTTCATTGGTCTTTTGTGTGATGAAAGTAGATGATTAAAGTCATGCCTTCACCAAGGCATCTTTGGAGAATGCAACAGCGCATTGTTAGAGAAGCAGGGTGTTCAGGCAACAAGTTCTAATTTCTGTGTTTACCTACTCATGATTGCTGTTATTTTGCCCAGTAATAACAGCACATGCTGACAGGCACGCCAATATTAGTACAGCAAAATACAGGCCATTATTCTTTCCAATTTGTCAGCTGCATTATATGTATTCAACACAAGATAAGAATTTGGCCAGTTAAACTGGGAAATATTGTTAGTATTATTGTATTCTTCAATGGTGCATTATATGAATGTCAAGAATCGCACAAGACAGCATCAGTGACAAGACTGACCTTCAACATCTGTTTTAAATAGTTATAACAAAGAAAACTTGCTTTAATGTTCAACATTTCCAACATTACCAATGTCTCTTTAAATAAATCTGGAAGGACCCAATGACTGCTAACATGGGCTTCTCATCCAATTTCCTATTCCTTCATTTGAAGAAACATAACATGAGATTACAGTGGGAATTCAGCAGAATGGTCTTAACAGCAACATTGGGGAGCCAAAGGTTGCTGGGAAAACCATATCAATGAGCTACCTTCACAGAAGAGATGGTTTGGACACAGTCAAGGTACATTGCCTCAAAATAGAAAGTAAGAGCAACAAATTCAGAGCTCCCTCTGGGATAACAAAGAACATAAGAATTAAAATTATCAATTGATCTTGAAAGTCTCAGCAAAAGTTAAGGAATGCAAGGTCTTGGTAGAAGTGGAGGAGAAGGCCAGGCTAAGGTTAAGAGACATTTTTCACAAACCAGTCTCCAGTTCTCGGTTGACGCCCCTTTTTACCAGGCTGCCACTCTTCAGTACGTGACTACCAACATTGAGTTGGTGGCCAACACGGCCCAGGACAATAAGAGGAAATGCATAATCCCCTGCCAGCTGCAGTTCACCATTCACATCAAGGATGAGTTCCACAAGCTGTTGGGAGTAGTCACTATCACCCAAGGTGGTGTCCCGCTGCCTAAGAAAACTGGCCATCCAGCAAGGTTTATACCCAAGGAGAGTGTGAGATCAGAGAAATGAACATCAATTCAACAAAATAGATAAAAAACTAAGAGTGTGCTTATGACAGTCTTCAAGGAGGAAACAGAATTGAAAACCAAGCTGAATGTAGAAGTTCAGAAAGGATGTGAAAAACCATTAAGAAAAGCAAACAGAGTTACCAAGAAGGGATTGGCAGCTAAAGTAAAACATAATTCCCAAACTCTTTAGTAGGCTTATCAATAATGCAAATATGGAAGGAAGGGGAGTTGGGAGTAGGGATCACAAAGGGATTTACGCATGGAGTAAGGAAAGAAGGGGCAGAAGCATTGGTGCAGAGGGGAAAGGAGGACGGGGGGAATATTATAACCAAAGCATCTATTCAAGTCTCAATTCTCTTCAACCTGTTTCTCTTTAAAACAAATCAGTATATTTGCCTGTAAAATTAAAGCAACACCTTGTTTATATACATCATCCTGCTGGAACATCAACTTAAAAAAAAATCTGCTACATCCCATCTTCAGCCAACTGTGCAATATTTTCCAGGTTCTGACAATCACATGAATTAGTAAACCACGTTTTTGGTTTTTGACTTATTTTTAATTGTAAGCTTTTCCCTTTTCTCTTCCTTAGCGCTTGCTTGTAATAATCATCCCCTGTATTTGAACGCACAAATAATCCACACTTTTTGGTTTAACCCAGAAGAGTGATTTTTGGGAATAATTTTAAAACTGGACTTCATTAACAGAATGTTTGGAGAGAAAACAAAACAAAATGCTTCTGCTTATGGATGAAAAATGAGAAGAATGAAAGTTTGATTTATCTTTTCCCCTATCCGTTACACTGCTATATGTGTAACATCTCTGATACAAGATAGTTTGTTACATTCTCAAACCAAAACGTCATATTTCTGAACTTCAAACTTTGCAAATGTTTGACAATCCTTTAACACTGAACATTCTCAGAGTTTTGTACCCATTTTAGCATCCATGATTAGTAAATCTAATGAAAACAACGATTCCAAATGTTCATTTGAGCAATTTGTTTCAGTTACAATCTGTTCAAGCCAAGGCTGCAGTGCAAGTCAAAAAGCAGTTAAAATCTATACCACTGTTGGCGAGGGATAATGATTTATTACTGAAGTTGTTATGACTTGCATTGGGCAGAAACCCAATTAAAATCCGAATTAATAATGAAGAAAAACAGAGAAGCTATGAAAAAAAGATCTGGTGTTCTTTATGTTGGAAGAATACATAAAATCAAGAGAACATTCATTGCTAAAATGCACAGAAAGAAATATTTGTTTTTCATCTGAGATTAGTGTCAAATAAAAACCAGATGGTATTTATAAATGCAAAAAATATGAATTTAGTCTCACCATATAGTTTTTCACCATACTTAGTTTTAATAAATTTTCACATCTTCCCCAGTAATGCATTTTAGATTTTATGCACAATCTTTCCCCATTTGATATTTACATTTACAAGTTGCGCAACAGAGAAAATTGAATAGAGAATGATGCAAATCTTCAAAATAACAATTTCTACTTCAATTTCTGTAGAATTCAGTGTAAAGTCAAAACAGATGTCACAATAAATCAATTTTGATGGTTCTATAATTTACAGTTCTTTGAAGCTCTTCAGTCACTGAATATTTTTCTGACTTCTCTCTTGCTGCTCAAGAAATACTTCTCTTCCCAATAAGTGTGCCATCTCACATACATGTTTATATTTCCTATTTCTTAGGAATATGACATCAGATTTCCTTCAGAGTAATTAAATGGAAAGGATTCTCTCCCTCGTTATGAGAACAAAGACGTACATCGCACAAAAACATTGAACAGTCGCTAGCTTTATTTCCATGGACAGTAAGCCACTATATGTTTTTTTAAATTCAAGTTCAAACCCAGAATGTGGTTTTTAAATCGGTGGTTTTATTAAGTACAATGCAAGCCACTACAAGAATGATTTAGTTATGGATACTAGAGCATGCAGCACAAGATCTCCATGACCTGCAGTGCATTTTTGCAAACCCATTCACTGCACAGAAATTGCCTCATTGAGCCATCCCTCATCATTGAGATTTATATACTGAGCAGAATGATACTTTATTGAATCATACATGAAATTGAGAACCATGTTTGGTCTCAACTTCCTCTGACTAAGTGGTGCTGGTGGAGGGGCACAGAAAGAATGTTAAGGCTGTTTGGTGCTGGCGCAATACATAGTAAAGACAAAGTTCATTGATGGATTTTAGTTAAAATGCTACTTGAAGATAGTAATTCTTGAAAAGATAAACAACAGCGCTTGACAAGGGGAATCCAGTTATAATAATCTTACATGGAAGACGTGGTAAACCGGGTAGTGTGGGGTTTAGTGGCAATGGAGATCGAGAAGATAGAAGGTAAATCTCATCAAAGTGGGGGTTTCAAAGATAGAGTTACATGGAAAAGCAGAAGAAGCAGATGTGTCAATGATCTCAGTCATGGTGACCAAGAATTTAAGATAATGGCCAGCAAAAGAAAGCAATGTGGCTATCTACCTTGCAGGACGATCCTGATGCAACATGCAATTTTGCAAGGTACACTAGGTCTGAAAAATTGACACATTCAAGCCCACTTCTATTGCCATGACATCACTTGTATTTGTTCCTTCCTCAGTCCAATTACTGCAGAAACCCTCAGACATGCTTTCAACTCCAAATTCAAACTATTCCAATGCTGTCCTATTTAATTACTGAACTTATAAAAGCATGGGCTGCTCTAAAGTTCTGCTACAATCGTCATAGTCTGCACCAAGTCTTACTCACTCATCATTCTCATACCAGTCCACTCACATCATTGAAGCAAAATTCTCATTCTTGTGTACAAATTAATTCACAGCCAACACTGGGAATTTTCTTCCTCTCCAGCAGATATACTTAGATCCAAAACTGTGAAATTCCCTTCCCAAACCTCCCCCAGCCTAAGTCAAGCTTTTAGTGCTTCTCCTAATATCGCCTGTAATTTGATATCAACTTTTATCTGAGTATACTCCAGTTTTCCCATGATACTATGTGCTAGTTAAATGCAAACTATATCAGGTAATTTGAATATCCATAGCTCTGCACAGAGTAATGTTTCTCATAATCGATATTTGTTTTCAGTTTACAAATTCACAGGTTGAGAAGCTCGACCTACATCAATATACATTCAAAGCTTAGGACCACACTCTCATCTTCCACTTTGAAACAGTGCAGTTAGTTTCAACTGCTGACTTTAAACTAGCTGTCAGTCTGCAGGAAAACAAGAGCAAAGAGTCTCACAACACCTAATTTGTCCCTATCAGTTGTGTTCCTAAAATTGATTATCTAATACTTCTAGTTTGTATTGTATTAAATAAAATGTATTTTTTTTCTGGTAATGTCTCACCAATGTCATAAAATGCTTTTATCAATTCATAAAGTGCACTTACAGAATATTCATCGCCTCAGTTAAATGTCTTTACCTGTTGTCTGTAGATCTTGTCAAATAATATTGCTTTAAAGGACGCCTTTCAGTTCCAATAACAAGTATGGTAATGATAAAAAAAAAACGAAGAGGCCTTACCAGTAGACAACATCCAGTGGAGCAAAATATTTCCTGTTAATCAAGTCAGCTAAGAAAGATTCTGTCTCCCTGCAAGCAGTTCCATTACCAATAACGATGGTCGAACAGCTTTCAGCAGAAGAAAAAACAATTACAATCAGAACTATATGCAAATTCAGAAGGCAATAAAAATGAAATTAAAATATTTATAAATTTAATAAACAAAGAAAACCTCTCTTAAAGAGTGCTCAGAAGAGAACAGACTAGATACTATACAGAAAGACTGCAAATTGCAACTGATCGTGTCAGCTTTCTACTTAATTTGTCCATATATGTGCACTCTATATTTCTTCTTGAACAAGTTTTGAAACATTTGCTTCAAAATACAACTCCATGACAAGATTCTGGTTTCTTTTGTAAAAGAAAAGCGCTATCACAACATTTTTAGGGTCAATTATTAAAAGGTCACCCTTATTCAACTAATTTGTTGACTTATTATCTTAGTCCAATGTTAAATTTACAGTATATTGTATCAAAATATTAATAGTTATGAGGTTACTTGTTCAATCATTTTGTATTCTCAACTAGGCATAGTATTTATTTACATTTCTGTTTGTTTTCAGAAAATACACAAAATTACAATTATTGCTTAACCCTCTTTGTTCCAAATAATTTCTCATCAACTCTCTCCCTGAACCACTGCAATCTTTATAAACCAAAATATTAATTAAGTATTCATTTATCTAATTGGATTACAGGGATCTGAAGTAAAAGGATAAATTAATTACTGAAGGATTTTTCTTTCTCTGAACCTTTACTTAAAAATTAATTTCATGTATACACAATAGGAAAAGAAAATCAAGGTTGCAAGGCCTTTGTAAAGAAAACAATTCCACTAAATATATTTTTTTCGCAGATTTTGCTTCTGCAAAATAACCTGCTTAGATGATTCATTGTTCTTTTGTTTCTTTGGATTCATCAAGTGCCTAACACCTTTGTCTTACTATATTGTAAAAACCTGCGCCTACTCCCATGAACTGATATATACACACACATTTTATTACATCTGCATTGCAAATTATGGTGTGTGATTTAACTTTCAGGAAAAATATGAGATTCTTATGTGTTGCAGATAAAAGGTTAAGTCACTGAAAGTATTGTCAATTTAAACCAGAATGATTTATATAAACTGGCTTAGTACATGCTTTATATTTTTAAAATTTCTGACCTTATTCGAGGAATTATTTTACAGGATATCAACATTCTCCAATTGAATTGCACTTTCCTTGGCAACCATTATAAGATATTCCAATGGTAGGGTCATACCCATTTAAATTTACAGACATCATTTATAACAATCACAACAATTGCCAGATTGGTAATACAGCTGGCCTACAAGTTCCTGTCGAGATCATTACATCTCCAACCTGAACTTCACTAAAGAAAGCTATTTTTCCCATTCTCATCCATGAAAGAAAGTTACATTTGCAGTATCAATCCCATTAAAGACATTCACATATAAATTGCATTAAAGGGCAATCTTAATAAAATACTGAAAATTACAGATGGTCTAATCGACAAATATGCTGAAAAGAACCTTTACAAAAAAATCAACTACTGAACACAAAATAAAGGAGCACTATATCTTAAATTTTAAAGTACTTCAGCAAAAATTTATCTATCAGATCAAGGACATCAGCTCCCAATATGAAGCCATCATTTATTCAGACATAAATGTCTTCTGAACGATTTTGGCACAAAACACTTATCTTAAGAAACAAGACTGTGTCTGGGTCAGATCAAATTTATATTTCATTGGAAAATGCCACAAATAAACTTTCACTATTTGTCTTATTAAATTTAAGAGCAATTTTACCCCTTTTCTGTTTCACCATACAAACTTATGCAAAATATTTAAACAGAAGGAACACATTACGCATGCATACATTTATCACAAGTATTATTTCATTACCTGTGTCAAAACAGGTAATTATTTCATTTATTTGAAAATCAAATTAAAAATAAAAATCAATTATCATACCTGTAATTATGAAGCAAATGCCTTATCTTTTCAGCTTCTCGCTGCGCTCCTGGACCATGTATGTAAATCACATCAGTGTGAAGTATTTGGCCTGGACCAGTTAACAAAAGATCAGATCACTTTCTGAATTGCATGACAGGCAAATATCCATTATAACTACTGAGTTCTTTTTATCAAAAAAAGTATAAGTGCATTAATTTAATAACATAATTTGCCAAGTGAAGTTTGAAAAGAACAATTAACAACAAAGATCACAAAATCTTGGACCGTAGAACAAAGCATGTATGTACCACCTTTTAACTCTCAGTGTTGAAACTTACTTCAAGATGTCATGATTGAAAAAAAATTGGGCCATAATGGAATGATCCAATGTATTCATTATGTTTTGCAAAACATAACCTGAGGTACAGCATTAATAAAATATCATAACTGCATCCAATGGTGGACTTGACAATGCTGCACCAACCTATTATTATACTGTCTGTTTAAGTGGGCACCATTTTTTCCTTTCTACAGTATCTAAATGGCATGACAACTCTTTATGGATTTGTGCTTGCAGCATTGCAATCTGACATTACCTTTTTGAAGTAAATCCTAAACTTACTAAGTATTAAAATCATAAATAGTCCTCTAATTAAATCCAAAATCAAATACTGAACACCTTAATTTTAAATTTAATTTGATTTCCATAACTACACTGTTCAATTCTTTGGACACAAACCTTTCATTGTTGCATTATAAATAAAACGCAAGAAACACCACTTTAATCAATTTATATTAGAGTGCAGGAACTATTCCCGAGATGTACACTGCAAAGATGTACATGGCTCTTCATGAAAACTTTGCATCTGTACCTCCCAAAAGAGTGAAGTGCAAGAGAATAGTGCTGACTGAGTCATTGAATATATTCAAGATTGAAATTGACATGGGAGTCAAGGATTGATAGGGTGCATGCAGGAAAGTGGAATTGAAGCCACGATCAGTAAGGCATGACTTTATTGAATGGTACAGCACGGTTGAGGAAGCAAATGGGCTCCTCTTGACATTATGTTCTTGTGTTCGCTGATTTTCATCTTCCAGGTCTGAACAAAAAGACCAAAGAACCGTGGATGCTGGAAATCAGAAACTGGAACAGAGTGCGCTGGAAAAACTCAGGTGTGGCAGTATCAACTACATCTGAAGCAGGGTTACTGGACCCAAAATGTTAACTCTGCTTTCTCTCCACATTTGCTGCCAGACCTGCCGAATGTGTCCAGCAATTTCTGATCTTGCTTCTGACTTTACAGCCCTGTCTGGCTGCAGATGTGATGTCAAGGGACTGAAAGACATTGTTGTGGTTCTGTTCGCCGAACTGGGAATTTGTGTTGCAGACGTTTCGTCCCCTGTCTAGGTGACATCCTCAGTGCTTGGGAGCCTCCTGTGAAGCGCTTCTGTGATCTTTCCTCCGGCATTTATAGTGGTTTGTCTCCGCCGCTTCTGGTTGTCAGTTCCAGCTGTCCACTGCAGTGGCCGATATATTGGGTCCAGGTCGATATGTTTGTTGATAGAATCTGTGGATGAGTGCCATGCCTCTAGGAATTCCCTAACTGTTCTCTGTTTGGCTTGTCCTATAATAGTAGTGTTGTTCCAGTCGAACTCATGTTGCTTGTAATCTGAGTTTCCGGCTACTTAGGATAGTTGGTTGTGTCGTTTTGTGGCTAGTTGGTGTTCATGGATACGGATCGTTAGCTGTCTTCCTATTTGTCCTATGTAGTGTTTTGTGCAGTCCTTGCATGGTATTTTGTACACTACGTTGGTTTTGCACATGTTGGGTATCGGGTCCTTTGTCCTGGTGAGTTGTTGTCTGAGAGTGGCTGTTGGTTTGTGTGCTGTTATGAGTCTTAGTGGTCGCAGTAGTCTGGCTGTCAGTTCAGAAATGTTCTTGATGTATGGTAACGTGGCTAGTCCTTTGGGTTGTGGCATGTCCTCATTCTGCAACACAAATTCCCAGCTCGGCGAACAGAACCACAACAACGAGCACCCAAGCTACAAATCTTCTCACAAACTTTGGATTGAAAGACATCTAATATTGCAACTTTGCCTAAAACATGAAGGACAGACTAAGCAATTACAGACCAGTCAATCACGTTCATAGGTAGGAAAATTGCCACCAAACATTTGGAGGAACAAGATTAATCCTCATTTAGATCAAAGATAGTCAGGTTGGATTCATTAAGGGAAGGTTGTGTCTGAGGTACATGATCGAACATTTTTGAGAAAGCAATAAAGACAGTCAGTGAAGGGTATGCTGTAGTCTGTATGGTTTTTAACATGGTTTTGACAAGGTCACAAATAGCAAACTGGTTGTAAAAACAACAACCCCTGGGATCAAAGGCAAAGTGGGAAATTGAAAATAAAAAAAAAATGATCAGAGGCAGAAAGCAAAGGCAAATGGGTGTTTTTTTTCTACCAGAAAGTTGTTTCTGATGGGATTGAGTACTCAACCTGCAGGAATTCTTTGCTTTTTGTGACAATCTTCAATGATTCAGCCTTACATGTAGGGGTGTATCTAAGAAGCTTGAACATGATATAAAATAAACTATGCGGTTGATGGAGAAGAAGAATACAGCATATTGTTGGAAGATAGCAATGGATTGGTCAGGCAGGTGGAATAATGACAAATGAAGCTTTACCTAGCGAAGTGTGAGGAAATGCATTTGGGGAGGTTAATGAGGCAAGGGAATGAACTGATATGAAAAGGAGTGGAGGAGCAAAGAAACTCTACAATAGGATTATGGTTCGATGGTTATCAAGAAGGCATACTGGACAGTAGATTTTAGTAGTTTAAGCACACATTATAGAACTGAAAGGTTATGCAGCAACTAGATAAAACTGATGAATCACCACTCTATGTATTTCTTTAACTACAGAATCGGAAAGATATGTATACAGAAGATACAGAGATTAATAAGGACATTACCTGGATTGGAGAAGTTTGGTTGTCAAGACAGATGGATGCACTAAGGTTTCTTTTGTGGAATTTAGGCAACTAAGGAAAAACCTGGTGTATAAAATTATGAGGAATCTTGACAGAGTAGATAGGAAGACTCTATTCCCTTTGGTTGAGAAGTTTTTAGCCTGGGACACTGATTTAGCAGAGCTGTAGGAATTTTAAAGGAGACAGAGGTGGGTTTTCTTTCACCATGGGGATGGAAATCTAGACTTAAGACCTGAAAAGGGTAGACTCAGAAACCATCATACTATTCAAAAGCTATTTTAATGCAGAATTGAAGTGCCATACGCTACAAGATTTAGATCTCGAGCTAGAACCTGGGATGAGGCTGGATGGCTATTTGGCAGCTAGAGACAAAACTGTAGATGCTGGAATCCAAAGTAAACAAGCAGGAGATTAGAAAAACACAGCAAGCGAGGCAACATTCAGGAATGCAGCAGGATTATACCAAAACATCAACTTCTCCACCTCCTGATGCTGCCTGGCTTGTTGTGTTCTTCCAGCTACTGCTTCTCTGACAGCTAGAGCAAACACAATCAATCAGTCAAATGACCTTCTGTGCTGTAAATTTCTATGATTCTGTATTTCTATACATCCTGGTTCAGCAATCTCACATGATCAGCAATGAGATAAGACATAACCTTTGTTTCCTGATCTTGGCTAAAAGAAGTCCTTTTTGAATAAAGCCATAGGATCTTGAACGTTAAACCAAGACATTGTTCTGATGAATGTCTCAATTAATAATCCTGGAGACAGCTCTCCAATAATACAGCACTTTTAAATAAAAAAGCAAGGCAGTATCTTCAGATAAACTCAAGCCCTGGAGTGACATTTAAAGATGACAAAAGTGCCATCCATCTGTAACACACATCAACTTGTGTCTGTTTAGGACAAGGTCTCTGCAAAATGCATAAAGTTAAACTATACACGTATTAAGGTTATGGAGAGAAAAAAAATTAATAAAATATTTATAAAAGATTTTGGGGTAGAACTGTCATGTGTCTTGTTTTTGTGCTCATGTCCAGATCTTTTCCAATTGGAGTGAATCACTCCCAGCAATCTCTCCATGATAGTCTTGTATCATCTGTTCCTTCATACTTCTCCTTATGCATTCAGACATCTCCAGCAAACAATTTATTTTCAATTTCCTCCAGTCCTAAGTTCCCTGCTTTGCCACTCAGCATCCTGACCTGGAAATATTTCACTATTCCTTCAGTGTTTCTGGGTCAAAATCCTAGAACTCCCTCCTTAACAGCATTGTGGGTACATCTACACCAAATGTACTACTGAAGGAATCTCACTAACAACTTCTCAAGGGCAACTAGGCATGGGAAATAAATGCTGCTGGCTGGCTGAGTGGGTGAGAGAGAGTGAGAGAAAAAAAATTATCTGGACCCATCCCAGAAGTCTTACTCCCATTACATTGATTAGATCATCAGTGCTGCTTCCTGTTCTCATTCGATATTCGAAAAGGCCATCAGTTTGCTTTTCAATTTCATCCTTCTCTCCCCTTTATCTGATCCATCTCTAATGCTTCCCTTCCTTGACTTCACGGTTTTCATTTCTGGGGATAGGCTGTCCACCAATATCCATTATAAATCCATTGACTCCCAGCTACTTTGACTACACTTCCTTACACCCTGTAAGAATTCCATTCTATTTTCTAGTTTCTCCATCTGATCTGTTTTGATGATGTCCTCTTCCATCGAGGAGAATCTGACATGTCTTCCTTTTTCCTCAACTGAGGATTCCCCTCCTCCCATGGTTAACAGGGCTCTCAACTGTGTACAAAAGATTTGTCTCACATCCACGACCGCACCTTCCCATTCCTCCCAGAACAAAAGGGAACAAACAATTCTCTCTGCTGTCAGCATTCCACAGGGACTATACTCTGGTGATAACCTCGTCCACTCCTCATTTACTCACTCTCTTATGCACCTTTCCATGCAATTCCAGGTGTAATACTTGCCTGTTCGACTCTTCTCTCCTCATTAACCAAAGCCCCAAACACACCTTCCAAGTAAAGCAGCAATTTACTTGCCATCTTTCAATCTAGTTCACTGTATTCAAGCTCATAATTTCACATTGGCAAGCTCAAAAGCAGACTGGGTGGCCATTTTGTGAAAACATCTACTCTGACCACAGGAAAGACCCTGAGCTTCCGGTTGCTTGCCATTTCAATAAACCCTCTTGATCCCATGGGAGCATTCCAATACTTAGCCTTTGACAGTGTTCCAATGAAGCTGAGTGCACGCTGGGGAACACCACCCCATTTTCTGCCTAGAATCTTTACAGCTTCTAGGACCCAATATTGAGCTCTACAATTTTTGTGCATAATCTCTATACTCCATTTTTTGTACAAACCCACCCTCCTCCAAACCTGCCTTGCTTGAATCTTGTTGGTTTTAATCTCAGCACAGTAGAACCATTTTTCCTTCTCAGTTATTCACACCTATTTCACCTATCCATCTCTCCCTTTTAACCATTACGACTGCCTTTGTCTTTCGCTCTAAGCATGCTCACTATGTGTCACTTGCTCCTCCTCCCTCTGTCACAAGCATAAAAAAATACAATTTTCCAGCTCATTTAGGTTGAAAAAGCATTATACTGTACTTTGAGAACATTATTTGTGTTGTTGACTCTGTCCAGAGACGATGCCAAACCTAATGTTCTGGTAACATTGGTGAATCCCACAATGACGGATGGTGAATCTTAATTCAATAAAAAACACCTGGAATAAACTGCTAGTCTAATGGTGACCTCGTAGGCACTGTCTGTTGTATTTTAAAAAACCCTTCTGGCTTATCAATGTCATTTTGGTAAGGTAATTTGTCATCCTTTCCTGGTCTAGCCTACTCTTAGTGGTCATCTAGGCAAATAGAGGTGGGCATTAAATGCCAACCTAACCAGTGCCACCCATATCTTATGATATAAATTTTAAAATTTACCCTAATTTAAGTTTAGCACAGATATTTCGGACAGAAATTTCTCACTCAAATACTAACCTGTACATGTTATGATCTCGGTTTCCTTGTTTTACTTTAAAATCACATATTAAACCTGCCTCATAACACATTAAGCAAGTCTCCCAAAACTGCTGATTCCTGATAGAATCCATAACACATTCTACAAATTCTTCTTTGTGGCAACCTCTGTCAATTAGATTTTCCCAAAGTAGTTGAAGATTAAAGTCTACTTTGTGTGTGTGCCCTCGTTATCTCCAAATTTGTTCTCTGTCCTACAGTATCTGTACTGTTAGAAGGCCTACAGATTATTTCCTCTTACCTCCACCCATATGGATTTTGTTTGTTCTGAGCAAAGATCCTTTCTTGCTCTCATATTAATTCCATCCTGTACAATAAAACAATCTTGAGTATTAGGGCATTGAGCTTAATTATCAACCATGATTATATTGAATGGCAGAGCAGGCTCAAAGGGTGGGATGGTCTGTTCCTATCTTTTATGTTTCTAACAATACCTACCCCAAAAATTATACTGTCCCTTACCACTACTATGGTCCTATACTTCTCCCCCGACTTGAAAGGATCATTGTACCCCATAGTTTGCAAGATCCTCAGAACTGCTGTATAAATGCAGGGAATGAGGGTCTTCAAATGCTACCTCATACCTACCCCACCTGCAGTCACAACCTCCTGTCCCTGATCACAGACTAAAGGTGATGTTTGTGACTGCCTCCTGGAGCAAATGTCCAGGTAATATTCCCCCTCCCTGGAGAGACACAGAATCTACAGCTCAGACTCCAACTCCTCAACTCGGATCCAAAGTTCCTTGAGCTGCAAACCTATTTCAGACGTGTTTGCCCTGGATCACTTTGATATCCAGCAGCTCCCACATATATGACAGCAGCAATATATCACCTGTCCTATCATCACCATAATACTTTATTAATTACTCCAGAATCCCTGGTCTTTACACTTGAAGAATCCACTGCTCTTGAAGACGAGAGACTTATGTTCAAACTGAAGACCTTACATTTGCTTTAAAGACAAGGAACACTCAGTTGGCTGCTTTCCCTGCATTTGCATCATGGTGTGGTATGGAAAATCACCCACCAATGGTCTGATTGAGGTGTCTCAATCCACTTCTTTTATGCAGTAGAATGGTGGCTCAGTGGTTAGCACTGCTGTCTCACAGCACCAGGGCCCAGTTTCGATTCCACCCACAGGTGACTGTGCAGAGTTTGCACGCTCCCCCAGTGTCTGCGGGATTCCCTCCAGTCATTCCAGTTTCCTCCCAAAGTCCAAAGATGTAGAGGTTAGGTGGGTTGGCTGCGGGAAATGCAGCGTTACAGGAAAACGATAGGGGGTGGGTCTGGTTGGGATGCTCTTTGGAGGGTCAATGTGGACTCATTGGGCCAAATGGCTTACTTCCAAACTGTGGGGATTCTACGATACTCTCCTGCACACTTCAAGTTCCAGAGATTTTACTTCTTTCAGTTAACATCTTTCCCCCCTGTACCAAAATTCAACTCTGAACCAAATTCCTAGATACACTCATTCACCATCTGACTCACACCGGCAGAGTTTTCCTCATACTGACTCTGCCCCTTTAAAAGATAGCAAATGAGATGTTAATCAAATGGTTTGGTTCATTTTGGCTGCGGTCAACTTTGTGCTGTTGAAACTTCATTCAGAGTTGAGTTACCCGTGTAGCCACAGTAGCCATAAGGATGGTCCAGTTCACTTTCTAGTCAAAGGTAACCCCCCAGGATTGTAATAATTGACAACTCCGCATGACCTCTTGCTCAGATTTCCACCTTCCAGCCAATTTTACACTACACATTAGCCTTAAAAAACCCAACTGACAACGAGCCATCTTAATATAAAAATATAAGTGGCAGTTTAAAAAAAAATCATTTTTAAGATGTGTTGTTTGTAGTGCCAAAAATCAGAAGTAGAGATTTAGAAGGACACTAACACTGAATTATTAAAATACATGTGAGTACTTCGAAGACTCATCAAGATTTACCCTATTGGATGGTCCGGAGTTACACATTATACCAATACTGTGACATTTCGTGATGACTTTTCACCCTGAAGCAGAACAGTAGAGGAAAACTGTGATTTCCTTAAGATATCTTGGGAATTTCTAATGGCTTGAGAACATTTAAAAAGGACTTTAGAAAGTTTGTATCAATTGCAAAGGGATTACTTGCAATTTTCTTGAACACTTAAAAAAAAAAAAGCTGATGTATCCTGATGACCATTGACCTTAAAGTGGAGCCAATATGTAGGAAATTGTGTGTCCAGACACAAAGGAGCACTAGGGACAAAGGAAAGCTGCAGCTGAAAATGCATGTTTTCAAGGAAGTGGGTTGGTGGACAGGTGTGCATGGACTGCGTGTGTATGTGTGCGAGTGAGTAACTAAGAGATATAAAGCTAAACAGGACACAAGAGCTGAAGACAGGTTACAACATGGTCTGTCAAGAATACAAGTTTACTGATACTGCTTCACTTTTAACTGTCTAACAGGGGTCACATGAAGTCGTCTCTGGGAACTAAATTCTATCAAACTGTTATGAATCTAGCTAAGGATGCTCTGCAGATACGTGTCATACAGGAGACTATTGTCTCCAGAAATTTCGGGTGGAATCTAACTGCCAGTGAAAACAACTCAAGGGCCAAATCAACTGAATGAAAAAGCGAGAGATCCTCTGTACCAGAGGCAAAGTTCAGAAAACTTTGGAGTTGCCTTTGGTGCCACAGGTCTGCAGAGAGCGGTGCATTCTTTCTGGTTTTGGAAGATGCATCAATTATGATTGTTTAAACTAAAATTTATTTTGAAGATCATGTGTCAAATTTATGAGTATGCAATGGTCTAACTCGTGATAAGGTATAAATTACTAAAAGTGACATCTTATTGGTAATTTCATTTGAAAGTTGTGAGGTAACTTTTTTTGTTTTATCCCATAAATGATCATAACAATGAAAATTCAAGTGCAGTGTAAGATAAATTACATAGGCAAAAAAATGACTACTATCCCATTCTGTATACAGAGCAACATCTTGAGAGATTGCAAATACATGTTAATACATCAAAATCCATTTGAAATGGTTTACAAAATGCACACATTAAAATACCTAAGCACTCCAAAACCAGAGAAACCTACCTGTAGCTGAAATTATTGATATTTTACAGCCATGCTTAAAGCCAGGATCAATCCCCATCAGAATTCGGCCACGTACAGGATTAATCAAAAGAAGCTGTCGAAGGTTTCTCCCAAACATTGCAACAGATTCCTTCTCAGCATCTGTGCTTAAGCGGGACCTTAAAAAGAAAAGAAAAGTCTAGAACTCACATTTATATTGCGTGTTTACTTATAAATAACAGCTCAATATAATGTCAGTATTTATCACAGAATCAAAACAATGCAGCAGCAAATCTTTCCTCACATCTCTATTTTTTCCCACATTAAGTATTTATCAAATTCTCTTTTGAAAATTGCTATTTAATTTGCTTTTATCATGGTTTCACACAGTGCAGTCCAGATCATAAGTCGGTGGCAGAAGACTTTTCCTCATCAATTACCTTAAATCGATATCTGCTTGTTCCTTGTTCCAGCTTCTTTATTACTGATTTGAAAAGCCTTCATGAGTTTTGAACTCCTCTGTCAAAATTCCCTACAACTTCTGTATCATAAAGGACAACAACCTCAGATTCTCCAACCTCTCCAGTACCTGAGATGTTTCTTCCCCAGGTTCATTCTGGCAAATCTCCTCCACTTCATTTCTAAAACCATAATTTCCTTCCTAAAATGCAGCGCCCAAAATTGGTCACAATACTTCAACTTGAATAAACTAAGACTCTAAGCTGTACAGCAACAAACCAGAAGTTGTGACACGTATTCTGTACAAAACATCTCCTTACATACTGTGTGCAGCTATACAAAATACGTTAATGGTATTCCACAGTTACGTGAATTGATCACATACAAAAGGAGAGAGAAAATGTTGAGCTTAATCAGTGTTTTATGCAGGGTTCACATTACTTCCTTGCTTTTGTACTCCATGCGTTATAAAGCGAGAAATCTTGTTTCTCTTTTGAGACTCCTTTAATGTTTATTGCCAATCCATAACTCTCAACAATAGAACTTAAAACCACAACAGTTTGTCAGAGCTTAATTTTGTCATCTTCATATAAACACTCAAAATTAGTAACTAATAATCAAATCCTAAAATATGACAGCACAGCTGAATACATGATAACAGAAAGCATGGACAGTTTCTGCTCTTGTTCACTCCACAGTGACACTGCTGGGAAGTGCAAAATCATCTTGGTTGTGATTCATTTCTTCACTATTGGCCAAGTGACACTTAAACAACCAGGATCACATTTGAAAATTAGCACAAGCAAAATACTTATTAGTCGAGATTGCACTATCCCCAAAAAGATTTAAATGTTTTTTGGAAAGAAAAGTAATTGAAAATATTTTGAAAACTGTCTTCACCTGAATTCTCTGCACAGAAGTGGATATATGAGACGTTTATATGAATCTTCAGCAGAATCCTTCAAGAGTTTCATCAATTCAGGCCTTGCAAAGTACCGTGGTCTCCATCTACAATAGAGTTCAAACATATATTTTAGTACAAATGTGATCATTATTTTCTGAGAATGACAAGACAAGAAATTAAACTGCCATCTGTACATCTGCTCAGTGACCAAGGATATGTGCAGTTCACAGTGGAGTGTCAGGGGTCTCCATCACATATCTAATATTGAAAACAAAGGCATGGAATTGACGATTAGTCTACATGCAGTTTTTGCATCCAAATATGGAAGGATTATTTAAGTAACAGAAAATGACTTGTACCATGTTGTAAGCTTGGGAAGACAGAGGTAACTTTGGATCGAAGTCCCCAAAGCTCTAGAGTACCTGGGTTCTCATGTCATTATTGAATGTGCTGTAAACTCATTGATAGACATAGTTTCCTTGGTTAGGAGAAAGTGAAGACTGCAGATGCTGGAGGCCAGAGTCAAAAAGTGTGGTGCTGGAAAAGCACAGCAGGTCAGGCAGCATCTGAGGAGCAGAATCATAAAATACCTGAAAAGTCGATTCCCCTGCACCTCGGATGCTGCCTGACCTGCTGCGCTCTTCCAGTGCCACACTTCTTGACTCTGATTCCTTTGTTAGTCAACCATTACATTATCACTGATGCATGGGACTCTCAGGATGGGGAAAAAAACAAACTCAAAAACAGAAACAAAAACAGAAATTGCTGGAAAAGCTCAGCAGGTGTGGCAGCATCTGTGAAGAGAAATCAGAGTTAATGATTTGGGTTGAATGGCCCTTCCTCAGAACTGACGTTGACTATGAAAATGTCAATTCATATGCAGAAGATAGGGTGGGGTGGGAGAAGAATTAAACAATAGATTGGATTGAGCCCAAAAGAGAGAAGAACTGTTGGACAGACAAAAGAGTGGATAATGATCTGACTAGGAGGCTGAATAGCTATTAGTACGGACTGTTAATAACTAACAATAGGTTGCGTCTAATAGCAGACTATGTGATAACAAAGTCTGGTGTGTGGGGGTTGGGGTAAAGACATGGGAGAGCTCAAACCCTGAAGCTGCTGAACTCTATAATTCAGTCCAGAAGGCTGCAGGATCCTCAAGCAGAAAATGAGGTGTTGTTCTTTCACTTCAACATAACACTGCAGCAAGCTTGAGAAAGAGATGTTGATCAGGGAACAATAGACAATAGACAATAGGTGCAGGAGTAGGCCATTCAGCCCTTCGAGCCTGCACCGCCATTCAATATGATCATGGCTGATCATTCCTAATCAGTATCCTCTTCCTGCCTTATCTCCCATAACCATTGATTCCACTATCTTTGAGAGCTCTATCCAACTCTTTCTTAAATGAATCCAGAGACTGGGCCTCCACTGCCCTCTGGGGCAGAGCATTCCACACAGCCACCATGTCTGGGTGAAGACGTTTCTCCTCATCTCTGTCCTAAATGGTCTACCCTGTATTTTTAAGCTGTGTCCTCTGGTTCGGCACTCACCCATCAGCAGAAATATGTTTCCTGCTGCCAGAGTGTCCAATCCTTTCATAATCTTATATGTCTCAATCAGATCCCCTCTCAGTCTTCTAAACTCAAAGGTATACAAGTCCAGTCGCTTCAGTCTTTCAGTATAAGGTAATCCCGCCATTCCAGGAATTGACCTCGTGAACCTACACTGCACTCCCTCAATAGCCAGAATGTCTTTCCTCAAATTTGGAGACCAGAACTGCACACAGTACTCCAGGTGTGGTCTCACCAGGGCCCTGTACAGCTGCAGAAGCACCTCTTTGCTTCTATACTCAATTCCTCTTGTTATGAAGGCCAGCATGCTATTAGCCTTCTTCACTACCTGCTGTACCTACTTGCTTGCCTTCATTGACTGGTGTACAAGAACACCCAGATCTCTCTGTACTGTCCCTTTACCTAAATTGATTCCATTGAGGTAGTAATCTGCCTTCCTGTTCTTGCCACCAAAGTGGATAACCATACATTTATCCACATTAAACTGCATCTGCCATGCATCTGCCCACTCACCTAACTTGTCCAGGTCACCCTGTAATCTCCTAACATCCTCATCACATTTCACCCTGCCACCCAGCTTTGTATCATCAGCAAATTTGCTAATGTTGTTGCTGATACCATCTTCTATATCATTAACATATATTGTAAAAAGCTGCGGTCCCAGCACGAATCCCTGTGGTACCCCACTGGTCACTGCCTGCCATTCCGAAATGGAACGTTTATCACTACCCTTTGTTTCCTATCAGCCAACCAATTTTCAATCCAATCTAGTACGCTGCCCCCAATACCATGCGCCCTAATTTTACTCACTAACCTCCTGTGTGGGACTTTATCAAAAGCTTTCTGAAAGTCCAGGTACACTACATCTACTGGATCTCCCTCGTCCATCTTCAGAGTTACATCCTCAAAAACTTCAAGAAGATTAGTCAAGCATGATTTCCCCTTCATAAATCCATGCTGACTCTGTCCTATCCTGTTACTACTATCCAGATGTGCCGTAATTTCATCCTTTATAATAGACTCCAGCATCTTTCCCACAACTGAGGTCAGACTAACTGGTCTATAATTTCCTGCTTTCTCTCTCCCACCTTTCTTAAAAAGTGGTATAACATTAGCCACCCTCCAATCCTCAGGAACCGACCCCGAATCGAACTCTGGAAAATAATCACCAACCCATCCACGATTTCCCGAGCCACCTCCTTCAGTACCCTGGGATGTCGACCATCAGGCCCCGGAGACTTATCAACCTTCAGACCTAACAGTCTCTCCAACACCAAATCCTGGCAAATATAAATTCCCTTAAGTTCAGGTCCTTCAGCCACTGTTACCTCAGGGAGATTGCTTGTGTCTTCCCCAGTGAACACAGATCTGAAGTACCCATTTAATTCTTCTGCCATTTCTTTGTTCCCCGTAATATATTCCCCTGTTTCTGTCTTCAAGGGCCCAATTTTAGTCCTAACCATTCTTTTGCCTTGCACATACCTAAAAAAGCTTTTACTATCCTCCTTTATATTATTGGCCAGTTTATCTTCGTACCTCATTTTTCCTCTGCATATTTCCTTCTTAGTAATCCTCTGTTGTTCTTTAAAAGCTTCTCAGTCCTCAGTTTTCCCAGTTTTCTCAGTTTTAGGAATGAACTGATCCTGCAACTTCTGCATTATACACAGAAATATCCGACATTGTTCCTCCACGGTCATCCCTGCTAAGGTATTACACCATTGAACTTTGGCCAGTTCCTCCTTCATAGCTCCATAGTTCCCTTTATTCAACAGAAGTACTGTCACTTCCGACTGTACCCTCTCCCTCCCAAATTGCAGATTGAAGCTTAATGTATTATGGTCACTACTTCCCAATGGCTCCTTAACTTTGAGGTCTCTGACCAATTCTGGTTCGTTACACAATATCAGATCCAGAATTGCCTTCTCCCTGGTCGGCTCCAGCACCAGCTGCTCTAAGAATCCATCTCTGAGGCACCCCACAAAGTCTCTTTCTTGAGGTCCAATACCATCCTGATTCTCCCAGTCTACCTGCATGTTAAAATCCCCCATAACAACTGTAGTAACATCTTTGCGACAGGCCAATTTCAGCTCCTGATTCAACTGACATCCGACATCCAGACTACTGTTTGGGGGCTGGTAGATAACTCCCAAGAGGGTCTTTTACCCTTAGAATTTCTCAGCTCTATCCACACTGACTCTACATCCCCTGATTCTAGGTCCCCCCCGTGCAAGGAACTGAATATCATCCCTTACCAACATGGCCACCCCACCCCCTCTGCCCGTCAGTCTGTCCTTACGATAGCATGTGTAGCCTTGAATATTCATTTCCCAGGCCCTGTCCACTTGAAGCCACGTCTCAGTTATCCCCACAATATCATATCTGCCAATTTCCAAAAGAGCCTCAAGCTCATCCATCTTATGTCTAATGCTTCGCGCATTCAGGTATAGTATTTTTAATTTGTTACTGCTCTCACCCTTCCCATCAACCCCTATTTCACTCAACCTTACAGCATGATCCCTTTCTGAGTTTTCTGCCTCATTGATAGTTGTATTTCTTGACTTCTCTTGTTCTAACTTTCCCCTCAATTTCCTTTTTAAACATCCAGTTTGTCCCCTCCCCCACGCTACTTAGTTTAAATGTAGCGGTGTTGCAGTAGAAAACCTGCCTGCCAGAATGCTGGTCCCTCACCTATTCAGGTGCAAACCGTCTCTCTTGTAGAATTTATGCTTACCACAAAATATACCCCAGTGATCCAAGAACTTAAATCCTTGCTTCCTGCACCAGTTCTCCAACCACTCATTCAAGTCCATTAACTCCCTGTTTCTGGCCACACCAGCCCGAGGAACTGGAAGCAAACCGGAGATAACCACCTTGGACGTCCTGCTTTTCAGCCTTCTTCCTAGTTCTCCAAAGTCCCGCTGTAGTACGTTCCTCCTCTTCTTCCCGACATCATTTACCACCACCTCTGGCTCTTCACCCTCGTCCTTGAGGATTTCCTGCACTCTGTCCGCGATGTCTTTCACCCTGGCACCAGGAAGGCAACACACCGTCCTTAAATCCCGTCTGCTGCCACAAAAACCCCGGTCAGTTCCTCTCACGATGGAGTCCCCTATTACCACTGCTCTGTGCGATGTCTGACTCTTCCGCTCTGCCTCTGCGCCAACTTTTGATTGATAGACCTGGCCGCCTTGCGAACTGGCAGTGTCATCAGTCTCTACTGTTTCCAAAAGCTTGGACTTATTCCTGACAGGTACTTCTCCCGGGGTCTCTTGCACCTGTCTCCTCTCTGCCTTCCTCATCGTCTGCTTTCTTCTGCTCTCTTCTGGCATGATTGGTGTAATAACCTCGCTGAAGGTCTTATCCAGAAAGATCTCGTTCTCTCAGTTCTCATCAACAGGGTGATGAATTGAAGTGGCAGCCAAATGGAAGCTCAGGGTCTTTTCTGCAGACAAACCAAGGTGTGTTCTGCCAAGCGATCACCCAGTCTATGTTTCCCCAAAGTAGAGGAGACCACACTGTGACCAACAAATGCAGTAGACTAGTTTGCATGAAGTGCAGGTAAAGCACTGCTTCACCTGGAAGGTATGTTTGGGCCCTTGGATATTGAGGTGGGAGGAGGTAAACAGGCAAGTGTTACACTCTTCTGAGGTCGCAAGGAAAGGTGCAGTGGGACTGTGGGGGGGCTGAACAAAGGTATCCCAGACAGAACGACTCCTGTCGAAAGCTGACAAGGGAGGGAAGGGGAATGCGTGTATAATGGTGGCATCTAAAGAAGCTTGGTTGCTTTGGTTTCTCAGTAACTAGTGATTCCTAACTTGCTGCTGATTCACATTTGATGTCACCAGAGATGATACCATATAGCTATACTTAACGTAAAGAAACTGCAGTTACATTCACTAGGACATGATTTTAAAGGAGATATAGTAGATACACTCTCTACTAATCAGATTTATTTTCATGAATTTGACTATGGGTGCAATACCACAAATGAACACTTAAGTTTGATAAGTCACAATGTTCCATATATAATTATGAGAACACAATAGAGAAAGTATTAAGCAAGTGTTAGAAAGAGAAAACAAAATGCAATTAAAGATTTCTGACACTTTAGAAGTTCTTTAAAAACCTGCACTTGCATGAATGTGGATTTAAGCTCCAGTTCATGCCTCTGCAAGTGTAAAGAGATCGGTAAAAACCATGACTGCAGATGCTGGAAACCAGATTCTGGATTAGTGGTGCTGGAAAAGCACAGCAGTTCAGGCAGCAACGAGGAGCAGTAAAATCGACGTTTCAGGCAAAAGCCCTTCATCAGGAATACAGGCAGAGTGGCTGAAGGGTGGAAAGATAAATGAGACGAGGGTGGGGGTGGGGAGAAAGTAGCATAGAGTACAATAGGTGAGTGGGGGTGGGGATGAAGATGATATGTCAGGGAGGAGGGTGGGAGAAGGTAGCAAAGAGTATAATGGGTGGATCGGGGTGGGATGAAGGTGATAGGTCAGAGAGGAGGGTGGGGTGGATAGCTGGAAAAGAAGATAGGCAGGTAGGACAAGTCCGGACAAGTCATGGGGACAGTGCTGAACTGGAAGTTTGGAACTGGGATGAGGTGGGGGAAGGGGAAATGAGGAAACTGTTGAAGTCCACATTGATGCCCTGGGGTTGAAGTGTTCCAAGGTGGAAGGTAAGGCGTTCTTCCTCCAGGTGTCTGGTGGTGAGGGAGCAGCGGTGAAGGAGGCCCAGGACCTCCATGTCCTCGGAAGAGTGGGAGGGGAGTTGAAATGTTGGGCCACAGGGCGGTGTGGTCGATTGGTGCGGGTGTCCCAGAGATGTTCCCTAAAGCGCTCTGCTAGGAGGCATTCAATCTCCCCAATGTAGAGAAGACCGCATCGGGAGCAACGGATACAATAAATGATATTGGTGGATGTGCAGGTAAAACTTTGATGGATGTGGAAGGCTCCTTTAGGGCCTTGGATGGAGGTGAGGGAGGAGATGTGGGCACAGGTTTTGTCATTCCTGCAGTGGCAGGGGAAGGTGCCAGGACAGGAGGGTGGGTTGTAGGGGGGGCGTGGACCTGACCAGGTAGTCACGGAGGGAACGGTCTTTGCGGAAGGCGGAAAGGGGTGGGTAGGGAAATATATCCCTGGTGGTGGCGGAAATGTCGGCAGATGATTTGGTTTATGCGAAGGTTGGTAGGGTGGGAGGTGAGCAACGGGGGGGTTCTGTCCTTGTTACGGTTGGAGGGGTGGGGTCTGAGAGCGGAGGTGCAGGATGTGGACGATATGCGTTGGAGGGCATCTTTAACCACATGGGAAGGGAAATTGCGGTCTCTAAAGAAGGAGGCCATCTGGTGTGTTCTGTGGGGGAACTGGTCCTCCTGAAAGCAGATACGGCGGAGGCATTGGGAATACGGGATGGCATTTTTGCAGGAGGTATAGTGGGAAGAGGTGTAATCCAGGTAAGCTGTGGGAGTCGGTGGGTTTGTAAAAAATGTCGGTGTCAAGTCGGTCGTCATTAATGGAGATGGAGAGGTCCAGGAAGGGGAGGGAGGTGTCAGAGATGGTCCAGGTAAATTTAAGGTCAGGCTGGAATGTGTTGGTGAAGTTGATGAATTGCTCAACCTCCTCGCGGGAGCACGAGGTGGCGCCAATGCAGTCATCAATGTAGCGGAGGAAGAGGTGGGGAGTGTGCCGGTGGCATTACGGAAGATGGACTGTTCTACATAGCCAACAAAGAGACAGGCATAGCTGGGGCCCATACGGGTGCCCATGGCTACCCCTTTGGTCTGGAGGAAGTGGGAGGATTCAAAGGAGAAATTGTTAAGCGTGAGGACCAGTTTGGCAAAATGAATGAGTGTGTCGGTGGAAGGGTACTGTTGGGGACGTCGGGAGAGGAAGAAACGGAGGGCTTGGAGGCCCTGGTCATGACAGATGGAGGTGTAAAGGGACTGGATATCCATGGTGAAGATGAGGCGTTGGGGGCCGGGGAAACAGAAGTCTTGGAGGAGGTGGAGGGCATGGGTGGTATCTCGAACGTATGTGGGGGAGTTCCTGGACTGGGGGGATAGGACAGTGTCCAGGTAGGTAGAAATGAGTTCAGTGGGGCAAAAGCATACTGAGACAATGGGTCGGCCAGGGTGATCAGGCTTGTGGATCTTGGGAAAGAGGTAGAACCGGGCAGTGCGGGGCTCCCGGACTATGAGGTTGGAAGCTGTGGGTGGGAGATCTCCTGAGTGGTCTGGGAGATGATGGTTTGGTGATGGGGGATGGGGTCATGGTCGAGGGAGCAGTAGGAGGAGGTGTCCTCGAGTTGGCGTCTGGCTTCAGCGGTGTAGAGGTCAGTGCGCCAGACTACCACTGCGTCCCCTTTATCCGCTGGCTGGATGGTGAGGTCAGGATTGGAGCAGAGGGAATAGAGGGCAGCACGTTGTGAGGGTGAGAGGTTGGAGTCGGGGAGGGAGGGTAGACAGATTGAGGCGGTTAATGTCCCGGCAACAGTTTAAAAAGATGCCAGCAGAGGAACTGTCAGCTGAGCTAGAAGGTTCTATTCTGAAGTCCCAACACAGAACTTAAGTACAAAATCAAGATACGCCCCTCCCCCACCCACTGCAATTCAGTGCAGTGGTGTGGACATGCTGAACTATCAAGAGCTGCTACCTTTCAGATGAGTCATTGAATCTAGCTGTGCCCGCCCTCTCAGGTGAACATAAAAGACGTCATGGCACGATTTGATGAGGAGTATGGGAATTTATCCCAGCATCCAGGTCAATAGTTATCCCTCAGGCAATATCACAATAACAGGCCAGGGCTTAGAAGACTGCTGTTCGTGAGAACCTGCTGTGCACACATTAATCCTTCCATTGCTTATGACAGTTCCTACACTTTAAAAATACTTCAGCAGATGTAAAGTGCTTTGGGACACCAGTCGTAATGAAAAGCTGTATATAAATATAATCTCTTATGTCTCTCTAAGTATATTATAAATCGATTCAGACCTGAACAAAATTTATGGCAAAGATATCCAAAAAAAACAATGATTTGTTGAATTCTTCTCTAGAATCTATAACTTAATACAATTTAAATTAAGAAAACAGGGGAGATGGTAACATTGTGATAATGTCACCAGACTAATAGCTCAGAACTCGCAGTTAATGTTCTGGACATGGGCTAAAATTAGAATTCAATAACAATGTGGAATAAAATGCCAGCCTAAATGTCAATCACTACTGATTGTCATAATGGCACATCTAGCTCACAAATGCCTTTTAAGGAAGGAAATCAGCCATCTTACACTGGTCTGAACTACATGTGATTCTAGATTCACAGCAGTGGTTGACGTTTAATTAGGGATGGGCAATAAATGCTGGTCTAACCAGTGATGCCACATGCCATGAATGAATAAAAAAAATACAAAATTTCTCGATCTTACTCTACTTCTATATCTTGTTGGCAACATGGCTGCTTCATTTTGGTGTGGTATGTGTACCCATATATTTCTTTTACAAAATGACTCTGTCAATAGCAACCCAATGTAGTGCAAGTCACTATCACACAGACTAGTGGGAAGGGAGAATCAAAGTGTGAAATAATTTGCACACCAACCATGTCAGACATTTGCAGATGCTCAGAAAGAGCTCAGATATACCCGAAGACATTCCCCTATTTAGCATCTTTAACAGAAAGACATAGTGCGCAAAGTACATTTGAATGTGAAGCTTTGTGTATCGACAGACCTTTCATTGATGCACCATCTACAGAACTCATTTTTCACTCTGTCAGGAATGCTGACCTTCACTGTCAGGATTTTCAATTTTTCCCCTCGGTTAATGGCCAGAATCTAAGTGCAAACATAAACAGCACAGACAGATGACACATAAAATACCCAAAAGACAAACTTATCAAGTCTCCTTACATGTAAGCACTTGTTTGATGTTTTATAGTAAATCATACAGAGTATAATTAACTATGAAAGGTACTTTTATGGATAGTTAAGGTCAGAAACATAGACTTGATAGAAATAGAATAGGAAACATTGTAAATACAAAAAGATTAAGTCAGCTAGTGCTAAGTCAGCTAAATATATTTTAACAGTAGACACTACACAACATCATGTGATGAATTCCACAAATTTCTTCTTTAACTGCATAATTGCAATTAACTGACCAAATACCAGGCCTCGTGAAATGCTGTTTTTGAGTGAACTGGAGTTATGTATTGTCAATCCCTTATCTAATCATCATAAATATGTAAAATCTTTTTGTTTAACAGGAGACAATACTGCAGTGCTTTTCTTCAGAAAGCACGCCCACTGTCCAAAGCAGACAACCAAGTTGCATTCTTTCAAGCCTATTTGGTTACTTTCATATCTAACAAAAAAAAGTAGTTTATCAAATTGTTTTTTTAAAAAAGCTAACATTTTACAATAGCACATCCACAAATGACCTGCCCTTTTGGATTTTTGTTTTTGCCTTTCGTCAGATATGGCAATCAGCCTGTTTACGCAGTCACTTTAATATGTTGCCAAAGAAACTAGGTCAAGCTGCAAGGAGATTTAGAATCTATAGCTACAATTCCCAATGCTGGTTCAATTGAAACATAATGATCCTGGAGCAAAAACTAATTCTGTTAGGTGATGATAAACATTCAGCCTTTAATAAGGATTGTTTTTTTGAAAGCCTATTTTAATATAACAATTTTGGCAGTCGATGGTAAAGCATTATTTGCAATTTAGCTAATAAATTATATAGGATTTGAAGCATAGAAACAGATCATTCATGCCAACACATGCTTGCCAGAATATCTACTCCACAAGAACCTCCTCTTCTGTCACCTAAATGATAGACATTTGCATTGATTAAAAACAAAACACAAAAATTGTAATCTATAGGAGATTATTTGTCAATATATCCACATTGTTGCTGACCACCGCCTTCTGAAGGGCAATTAGGGATGAGCAACAACTGCTGGCCTAGCCAGCGATACTTACACACCCATGAAACATAACAAAAGCAACACATCACAATTGTTATCGGTTCTGTGAATACCAATGCACATTGAAAAGGCAGATTGTACAGACAATGTTTGTAGACATGTCAGCTCAATATCCAAACCAACTCTGAATATTTCAAACATTAATATTAGAAAAATACCAGGAAACTAGCTCATGATTCTCATCTAATCTCAAGGGCCTGATTTGCAAATACCTCTTGTATCAAGGGTACCATCTGAACTTGTCACCACCCTAGAGTATACATTGCTTAATACATTTATTCACCGAACCTCATATTCGATACATCTACACTAATAAAAGCTCATCATTTCTTCTTTGATTTGAAGACTAACTGAAGTTCGGAATTTCTGCCACGAGTCATCATGTGATTGACCAGACCAATTTCCAACCTGCAGCTTACAGATAAGATGTCCCATGAGACTATGGGATCTGCGGACCATTTTCTTTGCTTCCCTGTCACTGTTGTCTTGCCATTAAGGTGATTACAGTATAGTGAGATGTCATTCTGTGTGATTGGTAGCAGGTTCCACCCTGTCAGCATATTCAAAGACTGAGCCTCTATGCAAAAAAAGGTGGAGACTGATGGATTTCTGATGACCAGTGGCCTACAAGATATGGAGATGTGTTGAATGAAAAGGTATTGAAGTGTTCAATCATCCACAGTCATAATCAACGGCAGAGAAGATTGAATGGGAAGTGATCGACATTCTCCAGATTCTTCTTTCAACATATATAGGTGATTAAAGCTTTTGTCTTGGCAAAACTGGTCGAGTATTTTACATAAGGAATTGAAAATATCAAGAGACTGACTTACAAATCTGAAGGAGTAGCAGCAACACTGTCATTGTCCACCAACTGTAGATAATATATATTTATGATGATCAGCATAGCTTTCATACAGAGGAAACTAATGTTAAAGAGTTTGCCACCTCCATAGCGCTAATATTGACAATAGAGGCTCATCATCCCTCAATTCAAAGATGACATCTACTGAGCATTGAGTTTCTGTCCATGAGACTGAAGGGCCTGTTGTTGTTTACAGATTTTGGGGAGGGCATAGAATGCAGTGGAATCCAAACTGCAGATCGTACTTTCATTTCTTTTGCCTTTTCTACTGCCAATATACCTCATCAGTAAGATTGGATTAGATTCTCTACAGTGTGGAAACAGACCCTTTGGCCCAACAAGTCCACACCGGCCCCCCCGAAGAGCAACCCAACCAGACCCATTCCCCTATATTTACCCCTGACTAATGCACCTAACACTACGGGCAATTTAGCATGGCCAATTCACCTAACCTGCACACCTTTTGGACTTTGGGAGGAAACCGGTGTACCCGGAGTAAACCCACGCAGACACGGGGAGAATGTGCAAATTCCACACAGACAGTTGCCCGAGGCAGGAATTGAACCTGGGTCCCTGGCACTGTGAGGCAGCAGTGCTAACCACTGAGCCACCGTGCCACCCTTGATGTCTGGAATCAATGCATGGTGCAGCTTGATAGACAAGTTGTGCTGTCTTGAATCGGCAGTAAGCCATTAATATCAATTCCATTACACTTCAAGAAGTGCTTCAGCCTGTCTTTGAAGCATTTTCTTTGTCTTCTCAGGAACACTGGCCACTTGAGTTGAGGAACCTAATGCACTTATTGTTAGAGGGGAAGGTCAAGGGTATGGTAGAGATCAAGTTAAAAAAGTTGGGATGCGAAGTCAGATTCCAAGATGATCCTGGAACAGTGAAAAGTTCTGACAAAGTAGAACAGGATTTATTAGCATTCCATGTTATACAATGAGATCTGGCAATGATTAGCTAAACCTGTTGCCTGTCATAAATGTTTAAGTCTATTTCTTTTGGATGTAATGGAGTAGATGGAGCCTTACCCATGGAGTGAGCATGTATAAAGTTTCAAACGGAACAGAGGCCGAAAAAGGCTGTGAGAATATGATCGAGATGATCAGAAAATGCAGAAATACCATGAAAAATGGAGACTGAAGGGCAGACTTTTAGGAATTTGCCATCATTTTACAGCAACTTTCACATATCTGCCTAGATAAAGCAACCTCATTAAAACCTGGAGAGAACTAAAACACACCACACAATCATTTAACCATCAACTACTCGAAAACAATTTTTACCAATGCTGTCATTCACAAAGTTACAAATTTTTGGCATCGATGGAAAATTTGAGAAACTCCGTTTACAGATTTGCATCAGATTGTATTTTTCACCTCTA
Organism: Chiloscyllium plagiosum; assembly: GCF_037043375.1. Classification (NCBI taxonomy): domain Eukaryota; kingdom Metazoa; phylum Chordata; class Chondrichthyes; order Orectolobiformes; family Hemiscylliidae; genus Chiloscyllium; species Chiloscyllium plagiosum. The sequence goes on from NW_028270148.1 coordinate 36,693,332, forward strand.
TGTTCTACTGGTACCTGGCACAATTTGAAGTGCATAACACAAAACTATGCCATGATACCTATACTGCAAGTTGCCAAGAAACAGGTGGCAGAAAATTTAAAAATGTTTAAATGAGACTTCAACAGGAGAAAAACACTTTCATATGGACTCTTCAGCTGATTCCTCTGAGAAGGAAATCATGGTTTTCATAATTCCTGACTTCTTGCTTAAGGTAGGTATAGAAAAAACAACAGAGAGCATCACTGAGACTAGCATTTTTGGGGCACTGAAAAAGTAGTGTATTGCTAAACTACAAAGAATTGCGGATGTTGGAGATCTGACAGAAAAATAGAAATTGCTGGCAAGGTCTGGAAAGTGTCACCGGTTCAAAATGTTAACACTGCTTTCTTCCCACAGATGCTTCCAGATCTGCTGAGTTTCACCAGCTATTTCTGGTTTTGTGTAAAATATAATGCTTCGTTTGGAACTTCAGTTGGTCAAAAACCAGGAAGTCCGATTTTACAATAATATTCATGAGCCCAAATGCAAGGAGGGAATGCTCATACATTGAACTGTCATTAGTTGAATGAGCTTCAGATCCATGAATTGCCTTGTTAACTATGTCGGGCCTTATTTTGATTAATACAGATAAAACAAAATTTCCATCATTTTATGAACAAAAAGAGTGTCCTTCTGCACTCTCAGTAATCAACAATGTAATTCTATCAGAAAATAATCTGACCAGTTAACCTGCCAAGATGAGAATCTAGAAAGAGAAAGTTATATATGCCCTGCAAAATTCCTAAGATCTATGTCTAAACAAGAATAATTTTGCTTCAAGTGTCACCAGTACCTTCATAGCAGCTGATAATTTTTTAAAAGATTGATATCAATTGTATGCATATGGGAGGATGCATCATCATAATCATCCTCCAGGGGACAATACTGGAAGTGAGAGAACACATCAGAATGTGGTAAAATCTGCTTTAATTAGGATCAAGTGCTAATTCTAATTTTATTGAGTACTTGGTTTAAAAACAGAGGTTATACAGCATAAAAGTACCAAGTTTTGAAAAAAAAAATTTTGTTAAAAAGGAAACATATGGTTTAAATAAGCATAACTCACATGGTGTATTTAAAAGTCTGATGAGTAGCTTTTTCACAAAATTGAGTTTTTACTGCCACAGCACACATATCTATGCCCAAGTTATCAAAATTATACATATTAAGCTGAGCCTGCTATGTTTTGACAAAGACAAATTCCTTAATACAGTGGAAATCCAATATAGCATGAGTTCTAGGGTCCAAAAGTGAAACCACATTATAGCTGGAAGATCAATTGCTGCAGTGTATTTCTTTTCAGGAGTAAACAATTTCTGATTTTGTTAATTTCAGCCCCTTGTGTTGACATTTTCATATTTAGTCAGAACGTTGTTCTTTTAAAAAAAAGGTGCGTTGGATGGGATCAGAAATTTATGGAGAAAAATATATTTCCTCTCAGTAGAGGCAAAATCTTCCCAGATTCAGTTGAGCCAAGTTAAAATGTTGTGGAAACTTCTTGAAATACTGCAAGTTTCAGCCCTATCTATCTGCTTCAATTATCAGTCACAACTACAGCAGAAGATTCCTGGAAACTCTGCAAATCGTGCAACACTGTTAATGCTATGGTATTTCTCAGGGTTGCATGGATCTTCTGTCAAAGTTCAGCAAATAATCAGGAGATTATCCATTTACATGGGCTGATTATTCCAATTGCACATAAGCTATTACAATATTTACGGGTAATTCAAAAGAACATATAATTGAGGTGAGCTTGTCATTTGTATCAGATTATTTTTTTGGGACCCATGAGACTTCCATGTTATAAGTCTTGGGTATAGGTCATCTTTACATTGTACTTCTACTGTTCACCAAACCTAACTGAATGTATGACGACAGGGACATGATTTAGGACCGAATTGAAGAGAAACTTCTTCAGCCAAAGAGTTGTGAATCTATAGAATTCCCTGCCCAGTGAAGCAGTTAAAGCTACCTCAGTGAAGAGCTGCATTAGGACTCTGTTCAGAAGAGCAGCAACACACTGCAGCACCCCAGAACTGCTAAGACTGGAAGAAGAACACCTGTACAAAGTCTTTGACAAAAACAGATGCCTCCACAGCTTTGTCTGCAGATGCCTGATAGACAAGCAACACCAAGACGACAAGACATGCCTCATTACACTAGCCTCTCTCCCATACATTAAAGAGAATTTGGAACTGACAACCAGACTGCTCCGACCACTAGGGATCTTGACAGCCCACAAACCAACAAACACTCTCAGACAGTGGTTCACCAGAATAGAGGATCCGATACCCACTACGTGCAGGACAAATGTAATTTGCAAAATCTCTTGCAGCTACTGCACTAAACACTATGTAGGACAAACAGGCAGACAACTAGTGACCAAGCGACACGACCAACACTACCTGGCATCCATGCACACGGAAATCAAGAACCATGGGTTTGACTGGGACAACACAACGTTACTGGGTCAGGCTAAACAAAGAACAGCAAGGGAATTAGATTAGATTACTTGCAGTGTAGAAGCAGGCCCTTCGGCCCAACAAGTCCACACCGACCCGCCGAAGCGCAACCCACCCATACCCCTACATTTACCCCTTCCCTAACTCTACGGGCAATTAAGCATGGCCAATTCACCTGACCTGCACATCTGTGGGAGGAAACCGGAGCACCCGGAGGAAACCCACGCAGACACGGGGAGAACGTGCAAACTCCACACAGTCAGTCACCTGAGGCGGGAATTGAACCCGGGTCTCTGGTGCTGTGAGGCAGCAGTGCTAACCACTGTGCCACCGTGCCACCCATGATAGAAGCATGATACTCATCCTTGGACTCCATAAACAAAACACATTGACCTGGATCCAATACGCAAACCGCTGCAATGGCAAACCAGAACCGGCACCAACTGGAAACAGCTCAAACAGAACCATATAAATTCAGAGTAGAATAGTCCAGCAGCACTTCACAGGAGGCAACACACACGGATGATGTCACCTAGAAAGGGGGCGATATGTCTGCCAACAAACCTACCAGCTCAGCGAACAGATCAACAATTAATCCTACCTCGTTGAATGTTTTTAATGCAAAGACAGATAGATTTTTGAACAGTAAAGGAATTAAGTAAAGGCAGATAAGTGGAACTGAGTGTATGAAAAGATCAGCCATGAACTTACTGAATGGCAGAGCAGGCTCAATAGGCCAGATGGCCTAATCCCTCTCCCATTTCTTCTTTTCTTATGTAATACTTATTTCCGAGAAACAACTGACATCAATGTAGACTTTTTATTATAGAAGAAAATAATGAACATTTTAAATTTCAGCATTTGGTATGCTTTCCTTTATTGGTCAGAGTATTGAGTACAGGAGTTGGGAGGTCATGCTGCAGCTGTACAGTACATTGGTTAGGACGTTGCTGGAATATTGCGTGCAATTCTAGTCTCGAAATTCTAGTCTATCAGAAGGATGTTATGAAGCTTAAAAGATTTACAAGAGTGTTGCCATAGTTGGAGGATTTGGGCTATTGGGAGAGGTTGAATAGGCTGGGGCTGTTTTCCCGGGAATGTTGGAGGATGAGGGGTGACCTTATTGAGGGTTATAAAATCACGAGAGGCGTGGATAGGATAAATAGACAAAGTCTCTTCCCTGGGGTGGGAGGAGTCCAGAACTAGAGGGCATAGGTTTAGGGTGTGAGGGGAAAGAAAAAAATGACTTAAACGGCAACTTTTTCACACAGAGGGTGGTACATGTATGAAGTGAACTGCCAGAGGAAGTGGTGGAGGCCAGTAGGATTGCAACATTTAAAAGGCATCTAGATGGGTATATCAATAGTAAGGGTTTGGAGGTTTATGGGCCAGATGCTGGCAGGTGGATTTAGATTGGGTTGGGATTTCTGATTAGCATGGACGATTTGGACCAAAGGGTCTGTTTCCGTGCTGTACATTTCTATGACTCTAGGTTTCAAGGCAAGCAAATGCATTTGATCTTCAATTATGTTTTCAGTATTATGCCTCTAAACGTACAAATCTATCTGCCACAAATCCATGCTAAGTTTGTAATAATTTTCAAATGGCTAATAAACTGAACATCTTTTGGAAATGGAAAATCTTTATCCAGAAAGAGGTAAAACTGACAGAGCATTTTTTTCCTTAAAGAGACTTTACTGTTTCTTCAAAAGTAAATTACACTGTCCATAATGCAGTAGATTCTACAGTCCTTAATTCTATTTATACTATTATATTGCACTGAAGACAAAAATACTGTCCTATTTTCTGCCATTTCCCATTGCAATACATATATTTTCATCAGCGTTCATTCACATGGGGTACTGTTCAGAGTCCCAAATCTATATAGTCATAATGTTACAGAGCAATACTACATATTAAATGTTGTCTTACCAATTCAACTCCATGCTCCTAAATTTAAGAAAACAGTTCAGATTTGCTTTTAAGTTCCAACAATTTCTTAAATTTCATTACTATGAATTCATTATATTTACAATCTAAAGATATTTCCTTGGCATTAAAAGAAGTGCTATGGAACAATATTTGGAATCTATAATTCACGACAGAGTGACTGAACATTTTGAGTGGAGTAAGCAATGGGGCACAGGTTTCTCGCACAGAGTCTGTCCCTGTTGCTCAGAATGGAAGGAGGGAGAGGAGCAGAGCATTAGTCATTGGGAACTCCATAGTTAGGGATACAGGCAGGAGGTTCTGTGGGAATGAGGGGGAGGGGAAGCAGCCCTGAGTTGTGTCCACATAGGCACCAGCGACATAGGTAGGAAGAGAGATGGGTATTTAAGGCAGAAATTCAGGGAGCTAGGGTGGAAGCTTCAAGCTAGAACAAACAGAGTTGTTATCTCTGGTTTGTTACCCATGCCAAGTACTAGCGAGACAAGGAATAGGGAGAGAGAGGAGTTGAACACATGGCTACAGGGAAGGTACAGGAGGGAAGGTTTTGAATTCCTGAATAATTGGGACTCTTTCTGGGGTAGGTTGGACCTCTAAAACAGGATGGTCTTCACCTGAATCAGAGGGGTAATAATTTCCTGCAGGGGAAATTTGCTAATGCTCTTCGGGTGGGTTTAAACTAATTCAGCAGGGGGATGGGAACCTAAATTGTAGTTCGAGCATAGAGGAGTTGAGAGTAGGGAGGTCCAAAATAAGATTTCAGGGTCGCAAGACGGTACCAGCAAGCAAAAGGTTAGTTTGAAGTGTGTCTAATTCAACACCAGGAGTGTCTGGAATAAAGTGGTGAACTTGGGTCAGTACCTAGGATTTCGATGTTGTGGCTATTTCAGAGACATGGGTAGAGCAGGGACAGGAATAGTTGTTGCTGGTTCCGGGATTTAGATGTTTCAGTAAGAACAGAGAAAATGATAAAAGAGGTAAGAGTTTGGCATTGTTAATCAAGGGCAGTATTATGGCAGCAGAAAGAACGTTTGAGGACTTGTCAGCTGAGGTAGTATGGGCTGAGATTAGAAACAGGAAAGGAGAGGTCACCCCTGTTAGGAGTTTTCTATAGCCCTCTAAATAGCTCCAGAGATGCAGGGGAAAGGATAGCAAAAATGACTCTCGATAGGAGCGAGAGTGACAGGGTAGTTGTTAAGGGGCACTTTAACTTCCCAAACCTTGACTGGGAATTCTATAGTTCAAATACTTCAGATGGGCCAACAAGGGGCGAAGCCACATTAGATTTGGTACTGGGTAGTGAACCCGGCCAAGTGTTAGATTTGGAGGTAGATGAGCACTTTGGTGATAGTGACCACAATTCAATTATGTTTACTTTAGCAATGGAAAGGGATGGGTATACACCAGAGAACAAGAGCAACAGCTGGGGAAAGGCAAGTTCCATGCAATCAGACAAGATTTAGGATGCATAGGATGGTGAAGGAAACTGCAGGGCATGGGCACAATAGAAATGTGGAATTTATTCAAGGAACAGCTACTGGATGTCCTTGATAAGTATGTACCTATCAGACAGGGAGGAAATTGTCGAGTGCAGGAGCCATGGTTTACTGAGGAAGTTGAATCTCTTGTCAAGAGGAAGATGACAAGTTAGTTAGGATGAGATATGAAGGCTCAGTTAGGGTGATTGAGAGTTACAAGGTAGCCAGGAAAGTCCGAAAGAGTGAGCTAAGATGAGTAAGGAGGGAGAAGTTGTTAGTGGAGAGGATCAGGGAAAATGCTAAAGCTTTCTATAGGTATATAAGGGATAAAAGAATGACTACAGTAAGATTAGGGCAAAACAAGGACAGTAGTGGGAAGTTGTGTGCGGAGTCAGAGGAGATAGGGGAAGTACTAAATGAACATTTTTCGTCAGTATTCACACTAGAAAAAGACAATGTTGTTGAGGAGAATACTGAGAAACAGGTTATTAGACTAGGCGGGATTAAGGTTCACAAGGAGGTAGTGTTAAAAATTCTGGAAAGTGTGAAAATAGATAAATCTCCTGGGCTGGATGGGATTTGTCCTAGGATTCTCTGGGAAGCCAGGAAGGAGAATGCCAAGCCCTTGGCTTTGATTTTTATGTCATTATTGACTACAAGAATAGTACTAGAAGACTGGAAGATAGCAAGTGTTGTTCCCTTATTCAAGAAGGGGAGTAGAGACAGCCCTGGTAATCATAGACCAGTCAGCCTTACTTCAGTTGTGGGTAAAGTGTTGGAAAAGGTTATAAGAGATAGGATTTATAATCATCTAGAAAGGAATAAGTTGGTTAGGGATAGTCAACATGGTTTCGTGAAGGGTATGTCATGCCTCACAAACTTTATTAAGTTCTCTGAGAAGGTGACCAAACGGAGAATGAGGGTAAAGCCGTTAATGTGGTGTATATGGATTTCAGTAAGGCATTTGATAAGGTTCCCCATGATAGGCTACTGCACAAATTATGGAGGTATGGGATTGAGGACGATTTAGCGGTTTGGATCAGAAATTGGCTAGCTGAAAGTACACAGAGGGTGGTGGATGATGGGAAATATTCATTCTGAAGTTCAGTTTCTACTGCAATAGTAAGGATCTGTTTTGGGTCCACCACTGTTTGTCATTTTTATAAACGACCTAGACGAGGGTGTAGAAGGATGGGTTAGTAAATCTGGCAACTAATTCATTACCTATGCCAATACATTACAGACACCATGTGTCTTAACTCTGCCCATTAATCTCTTATGTAAGACCTTATTAAAAGCCTCCTGATGTTGGTGTAGTGATAATGTTATTGGACTAGTGATTCAGCATCCCAGCCTAATGCACTAAGGACATGAAGCGGTCAGCCATGACCTCAGTGAATGTCAGAGCAGGCTTGAAAAGCAAAACCGCTGCCGCTAATTTGTTTGTTTGAATGACGTGGGTTTAAATCCCACTGTAACAGCTAAATGAGTTCAAATTTAATTCATAAAATCTGGAATGGAAAGCTAGTCTCATTAATGATGACCACAAATCTATCGGTTGTTGTACAAATCATCTGGTTTACAAAGTGTAGGAAATCTACTGTCCTTATTTGGTCTGACCTACACGTGACTCCAGACAGCGAGGTGGTTAACTCTTAACTGCCCTATACATTCAGTTCAACAGTCAATTCGGGAAAGTTAACAGATAAAATAAAGACAATTCTGAGCAATACGTTTTGGCAATAATCTACTAGTTTTTGAAGACAAGCAATGCAGATTTACAGCAATGCTACCAGCGTGTTAACGTTAGCTTGAGGGGAAATTACTTAAGTGGGCTTTTATTCACAGGAAACAGAAGGATAAGGATGATTTGATTGGGTTTTCCCAATCTTGATAGCAACGGTTAGGGTCACTAGATTAAAAGTTTCCACCGGCACAGTTTAGTACAAGGAGAAATAATACAACCAGAGCCAACCATTCAGGAATAAAGTTAGGAAATACGTATTTAAACAAAAAGGTGGTAGAAGTATGGAAGTCACTCCCATAAAAGCCAACAGCTGCCAGCTCAAGTAGTAACTTTTAAATGTGATTTTTGAGAGTTGTTATTTTTGCTATTTAAGGGTAAGGAGGCAAGGTAGTTGGAATACAAATTAGCCATGCTCTCACTGAATAGAAGAGCAGGCACTAGGATTCAAAAGAAGTAGGCTAGATAGAAAATTTGAGAAACATATTCTAAAACTACACAGTTGAAGAAAACTATATTGCAGTCAATTAAATTAAGTCAACGATGATGTAATTTGGCCATGCAGAATTTCTTAATTACAAGAACTTATGACACTTTAAAAGGAAATAGTTGCAAATACATTATTAGAATGATTGATTCTTTCATTACCTTTACTTACAGATTTGACACCCACAGCTGTGAATCCACTTGTCATAGACTGGTGATAAATCATATCTAACCTTCAATCAGCTGCTACATTTGTCACCCTGTACAAGTGGAGTATCTCACCTTGAAGAGGTAAAACTGACAGCATGTCTCACCCTGCAGCAAGCACAATTCTTACTAACTATTACACACAGAAACACTGATTCAAGAGGCAAATGCTTTTAATGACCAATGGTATTAAATATGCTTTTCAAAAAAATTAGTGCAAATGGAATTGGACATTTAAAAACAAAATATTCAACATTTTCTTACTTGCTAGATGCTGAAAGCACTGTCAGAACTGCACACAGTGTGTCATTAAGACAGCTTTAATTCAATTATAGGCAAACTCAGACATGTCACATATGTTAAATGTAATAGTTTTATATAGCTGCAAGGCACTATACTGATTTATGGACATCAGCATCATCATACCAGTGACAGAAATGGCTTGACATTTTATAGGATGGAAAAGTAACAAAAACAGTTGTGTGCATCACATTTAACTGAGTAGAACAGTAAGTACAGAATACTGCCAAAGTAGATGCTTCTCTTATAAGTGTACAGAAAACAAAAGTGACAAAATCCATTCTTTTGTTTTCTCTGAATTTTCAAAAGGCATTTGGCACTGTGACAGACAGTAACATTGTTAATGCCACAACTCAGTGGTTTTTTTGCCCATGATGACATCACACTGAAATTTGGACCATGATTGACTTGCTGCTGAGTAATGTCAAAATTTGGCAGTGTTTAAGTTAATATACCAAATTCAGAAAAACGATTTCATAGAAAAAAGAAGTTTGTTGAAACACAACCAGAAAGGTTAATTCAAATATCAAAATAAAACTTTAAATTGCCATGCTTAACATGGCAACCCATAAAGCCAGACACCGAGTCTGCAGGCCAGATTAATACAAAGAGCATGGGGTTCAATCCCCATTTAAATTGAGGTCTACTAAGTGCCGGTCATAATTCAATGAAAAATAGCAAAGGATCAGCCCACAGACACTAAACTCAAGGGGATGTTATGTGATTCTAAAATCAATAACCAAGCACCAGAGAACTGTCGCAGATTATCCTGTACTATTCACACTGCTCTCCATCTTGTACATAACTACACTTGCAGTTTCCTATAAACTCCAATGGCAATTTGATATCGATTCAGAGCATACCAGCAGCTATGCTTTGAACATTAACATGTTACTTTGCTGCTGAAACCCTCATCCAAGTCATTTTCAGATCAAGTCCAATTATTTCAATACTGAAACAACAAAAATTGTTGGGGAAACTCAGCAATTCTGGCAGCGTCTGTGGGGAAAAAATAGAGTTAACATTTCGAGTCTGGTTACTCTGCAGCAGAACTCTGTCTTGGCTGACTTCCCATTCTCCACCCTCCATAAACTATCGCTTGAAAGCTGTGGTGCCGCATTCCATTTTACTTTCACAGGTTTCCTGGATAATCTACACTTGCATGGAAAACTCATTTTTTATTTTGCCTATCTTGCCTTTCTGATTTTTGTGACCTCGATCAGCCCTGTAACAATGTAATTCCTAAGGCAAGACCTCTTGTCCATGATTTATACCCCCTCTGCTTGCATTTGGAAAAAGAAATAAGGATTTGTGAACTTCTGCAAAGCTGTTTCTGTTCTGATACCAACTAGAAATGCGGCAGAAACAGCATTCATTGCAAAAATGAATTTCTGCTGTACTTCTGGTGAAGTTGCTTTCACAATGAAGCAGCAGCTTCCTGGAAATCCCAGGACAAAGTCTGAAAGTGAAAGATCATTTGTTAAGATTTATGACTTAAGTACTAAAACTGATACATAAAACGAGAAAATATTCCTTACCTGATGATGATGGATGTTTCTGATGCTGCAGCTGAAATTATGATAGAGACGGAATTTCTCAGTATCTTTTTTGTGTCCATCCTTTTCTTTTGTAGTTGCTTTTGTCAAAGTTGACTGAATAAAAGCAACATTTTGTTCACACCTATAAATACACATCATGGCATTAATATCAATTCTTACTTTTACAACCAGGCCAGATTTTGTTTAAAAAAATACACCTTGCTTTAAGAAAGTAGTATTTATTGTCAATAACTTCACATGTCAAAGGACATGACAAAGGTTTCTAAAATGATGCAAGTATATTCTCTGAATGGATGATTTTATAACTTGGGCGCATGCATATAAAACATAAAGGCAAAGAATCAAGTGAGATGTACACAATCCAGTCACTTAAAGCTCGCCATTAAGGGAGTTTTTTTTATTCCTGGTTTACTAATTTACTGAATTTAAATTCCTCTAGTTTCTGTAGTGGAGTTTGAACTCATTCCTCTTGAGCATTACTGAGAACAAAAATGGTGGAAATCACAGCAGATCAGGCAGCACCCATTGGGAGAGAGCAAGCTAACATTTCGAGTTTAGATGACACTTTATCAGACCGAGAGTCATCCAGATTCGAAGCATTAGCTTGCTTGCTCTCTCTCTGTCTCTCCCCCCCCAGGGATGTTTCCAGAGCCGCTGTGATCACGAGCAGTTTTTGTTTTCAGTGCAGGTCCCAGCAACTGCAGTAATGTGTTCCTCTTCGGTATTAGGCTGGGCCTCCAGATTCCTCCAATAGTAATATAACCACAATGTCATGGTTTCCTCAAATTGATTAATACATTTTCCGTCAAACAACTCAAAAAGTTATCAAACTATTCAAATCTTTCAAATGCAAAATTATAGGTTTCATGGGCACTAATCTGTGAACCCCTGGTGATAATCGCCGAGACTAGCTTTATATTCATAGTCATACAGCACGGAAACAGACTCTTCGATACAACTGATCCACACTGACCAAATATCCCAACCTGACCTCGTCCCACTTGGCCCTTACCCAAAACCCTTCCTATTAATATACCTAACCAGATGCCTTTTCAGTGTTGTATCCACCTCCACCACTTACTCTGGCAGCTCGGTCAATACATGCACCCTCCTCTGCATGAAAAAGTTACCCCTAAGGTCCTTTATAAATCTTTCCCCTCTCATCTTAAAACTATGCCCTCTACTTTGGACATCCCTAAAACATATTCACCTGATACATGCACCTCATGATTTTATAAACCTCTATAATATCACCCGCCAGTCTCGACACTGTAAGGGAAACAACCCCAGCCTATTCAGCCCTCCCTCGAGCTCAAACCCACCAGTCCTGGCAACATCCTTGTAAATCTTTTCTGCACCCTCTCAAGTTTAACAACATCCTTTCCATAGGAGGACCAAAATTGAAAGCATTATTGCAAAGATGATCGCTTCAATGTCCTGTAAAGCCACAACATGACTTTGTGGCTTTGTTGAGTATAGTCAACGCACTGACCAACGAAGGCAAGCATGAAAATCAGAGTGCGTCCGGGAAAATTAACAAACAGTGAAATTCACAACTGATCTTGGAGGAACTGTTGGGCGAAGTTCACCCCAGAAGCAGATAAGTGTATTATTTCTCAGTGTGACCTACAGAAAGTCTGCAGTAGAGAGTAGAATGGGTTCTTTCTTCATTAGATGCTTACTTTGAGATATGTCTCTTGATTAAACTTAAAACATAAGCCATAACTATTAATTTAACCTGGGGCAGTGTTTTGTAGAGGAATAAGACAGTGTTATTTTCTGGGTCTGCAGATTGTGAAGGAGCAAAAATGGCCTTTAGTAAAATGAAATGCGCTTCTTGTCAGATGTGGGAGTTTAAAGAGAGTTTAGGGGTTACCGCGGATCTGCAACAAATGCTGCTGGTTGCGAATCTTATCAGATCAAATGGATCGGTTGGAGAGAGAATTAAAAGCAATGAGGAATTTGTAACAGCAACAGCATGTGATGAATGGCAATTATAGGAAAGGGGAAAAGTCTCAGATACAGTCACACAGCTGGGTTAACTCCAGGAAACGTAAGAGAGGTAGGCACCTAGTGCAGGAGCCTTCTGTAGCTATACCCATTTCAAACAAGTATGCTGTTTTGGTGATGGATTATCAGGGGAAAGTAGCACAAACAGCCAAGTTTCTGGTATTGAGACTGGCTCTAAAGCAATGAGGGGTACGTTGGGTTCTAAGAGATCAATTGTGTTAGAGATTCTCTAGTCCAAGGTACAGACAGACATTTCTGTGGCCAGCAGCAACAAAGCAGAATGGTGTGTTGCTTCCCTGGTGCCAGGATCAAGGATGTCTCAGAGAGGGTACAGAATGTTCTCAAGGAGGACAGGGGCCAGCAAGAGGTCATTGTCCACATTGGAACCAATGACATAGGAAGGGAAAAGGTAGAGATTTTGAAGGCAGATTACAGAGAGTTAGGGAGGAATTTAAAAAGGAGGCCCACGAGAGTAGTAATATCTGGATTACTCCCGGTACTACGAGCTACTGAGGGCAGGAATAGGAGGATAGGGCAGATGAATGCATGGCTGAGGAGCTGGTGTATGGGAGAAGGATTCACATTTTTGGATCATTGGAATCTCTTTAGGGGTAGAAGTGACCTGTACAAGAAGGACGGATTGCACCTAAATTGGAAGGGGACAAACTGGCCAGGAGATTTGCTAGAGCTGCTCAAGAGGATTTAAACTAGTAAGGTGGGGGGGATGGGACCCAGGAAGATAGTGAGGAAAGAGATCAATCCGAGACTGGTACAGTTGAGAACAGGAGCCAGTCAAACAGTCTGGGTAGGCAGGGACAAGGTAGCACTAATGAATTAAACTACATTTATTTCAATGCAAGGTGCCTAACAGGGAAGGCAGATGAACTCAGGGCATGGTTAGGAACATGGGACTGGGATATCATAGCAATTACAGAAACAAGGCTCAGGGATGGGCAGGACTGGCAGCTTAATGTTCCAGGATACAAATGCTACAGGAAGGATAGAAAGGGAGGCAAGAGAGGAGGGGGAGCGACACTATTGATAAGGGATCGCATTACAGCTGTGCTGAGGGAGGATATTCCCAGAAATACATCCAGGGAACTGAGAAATAAGAAAGGGATGATCACCTTATTGGGATTGCATTACAGACTCCCTAATAGTCAGAGGGAAATTGAGAAACAAGCTTGTAAGGAGATCTCAGCTATCTGTAAGAATAATAGGCTGCTTATGGTAGGGGATTTTAACTTTCCAAACATAGACTGGGACTGCCAAAGTGTTAAGGGTTTAGATGGAGAGGAATTTCTTAAGTGCATACAAGACTATTTTTTGATTCAGTATGTGGATGTACCTACTAGAGAAGGTGCAAAACTTGACCATCTCTTGGGAAATAAGGTAGGGCAGGTGACTGAGGTGTCAGTGGGGGAGTACTTTGGGGCCAGCGACCATAATTCTATTCGTTTTAAAATAGTGATGGAAAAGAATAGACCAGATCTAAAAGTTGAAGTTCTGAATTGGAGAAAGGCCAATTTTGACGGTATTAGGCAAAAACTTTCAAAAGCTGATTGGGCACAGATGTTCGCAGGCAAAGGGACGGCTGGAAAATGGGAAGCCTTCAGAAATTAGATAACGAGAATCCAGACAAAGCTTATTCCTGTTAGGGTGAAAGGAAAGGCTGGTAGGTATAGGGAATGCTAGATGACTAAAGAAATTGAGGGTTTGGGTAAGAAAAAGAAGGAAGCATATGTCAGATATAGACAGGATAGATCGAGTGAATCCTTAGAAGTGTATAAAGGAAGTAGGAGTATACTTAAGAGGGAAATCAGGAGGGCAAAAAGGGGACATGAGATAGCTTTGGCAAATAGAATTAAGGAGAATCCAAAGAGTTTTTACAAATACATTAAGGACAAAAGAGTAACTAGGGAGAGAATAGGGCCCCTCAAGAATCAACAAGGTAGCCTTTGTGTAGAGCCGCAGAAAATGGGGGAGATACTAAACGAGTATTTTGCATCAGTATTTACTGTGGAAAAGGATCTGGAAGATATAGAGAGTAGCGAAATAGATGGTGACACCTTGCAAAATGTCCATATTACAGAGGAGCAAGTGCTGGATGTCTTTAAACGCATAATGGTGGATATATCCCCAGGGCCTGATCAGGTGTACCCTAGAACTCTGTGGGAAGCTAGCGAAGTGATTGCTGCGCTTCTTGCTGAGATATTTGTATCATCAATAGTCACAGATGTCAGAAGACTGGAGGTTGGTGCCACATGGTGCCACTCTTTAAGAAGGGTGGCAAGGACAAGCCAGGGAACTACAGACCAGTGAGCCTGACCTCGGTGGTGGGCAAGTTGTTGGAGGGAATCCTGAGGGACAGGATGTACATGTATTTGGAAAGGCAAAGACTGATTAGGGATAGTCAACATGGCTTTGTGTGTTGGAATCACATCTCACAAACTTGATTGAGTTTTTTGAAGAAGTAACAAAGAGGATTGATGAGGGCAGAACAGTAAATGTGATCTATATGGACTTCAGTAAGGCATTCGACAAGTTTCCCCATGGGAGACTGATTAGCAAGGATAGATCTCACGGAATACAGGGAGAAGTAGCCACGTGGATACAAAACTGGCTCAAAAGTAGAAGACAGAGGGTGGTGGTGTAGGGTTGTTTTTCAGACTGGAGGCCTGGGACCAGTGGAGTGCCACAAGGATCGGTGATTGGTCCTCGACTTTTTGTCATTTGCATGAATGATTTGGATGCGAGCATAAGAGGTGCAGTTCGTAAGTTTGCAGATGACACCAAAATTGTATGTGTAGTGGACAGCAAAGAAGATTACCTCGGATCACAACAGGATCTTGATCAGCTGGACCAACGGACCGAGAAGTGGCAGATGGAGTTTAATTTAGATAAACATGAGGTGCTGCATTTTGGGAAAGCAAATCTTAGCAGGACTTATATACTTAATGGTAAGGTCCTAGAGAGTGTAGCTGAACAAAGAGACCTTGGAGTGCAGGTTCAGAGTTCCTCGAAAGTGGAGTCACAGGTAGATAGGATAGTGAAGAAGGCATTTGGTATGCTTTCGTTTATTGGTCAGAGTATTAAGTACAGGAGTTGGGACGCCATGTTACTGCTGTATAGGACATTAGTTAGGCCACTGTTGGAATTGTGTGTGCAATTCTGATCTCCTCCCTATCAGAAAGATGTTGTGAAACTTGAAAGGATTCAGAAAAGATTTACAAGGATGTTGCCAGGGTGGAGGATTTGAGCTGTAGGGAGAGACTGAACAGGTGGGGCTGTTTTCCCTGGAGTGTTGGAGGCTGAGGGGTGACCTTATAGAGATTTACAAAATTATGAGGGGCATGGACAGGTTAAATAGACAAAGTCTTTTACCTGGGCTGGGGGAGTCTAGAACTAGAGGGCATAGGGTGAGAGGGGAAAGATATAAAAGAGACCCAAGGGGCAACTTTTTCCACACAGAGGGTGGAATGTGTATGGAATGAGCTGCCAGAGGAAGTAGTGGAGGCTGGTACAATTGCAACATTTAAAAGGCATTTGGATGGGTATATGAATAGGAAAGGTCTGGAGGGATATGGGCTAGGTGCTGGCAGGTGGGACTAGATTGGATTGGGATATCCGGTCAGCATGGACAGGTTGAACCGAAGGGTCTGTTTCCATGCTGTACATCTCTAGGACTCTCTGCAAAATGCCTTCTTCACTATCCTGTCTACCTGTAACTCCGCTTTCAAGGAACTATGTACCTGCATCCCCAAGTCTCTTTGTCAGCAACCCTCTCCAGGGACCTACTATTAACTGTATAAGTCCTGCCCTGGTTTGATTTACCAAGCTGCAACACCTCATTTATCTAAATCAAACTCCATCTCTCACTCCTCAGCCCATTGGCATATCTGACCAAAGCCCCATTATACTCGAAGATCTTCTTCACTGTTCGCTACACTACCTATTTTGGTGTAATCTGCAAGCTTACTCAATATTCCACCTATATTCACATCCAAATTATTTACATAAATAACAAACAGTGGATCCAGTACTGATTCTGGTGACACATCACTGATCACAGGCCTCCAGTCTTAAAAACAACCCTCCAACATCCTCTGTCTCCTAACTTCAAGTCAATTTTGTATCCAATTGGCTAGCTCCCCCTAGATCCCATTCGATCTAACCTTACTAACTCGTCTACCATGTAGAATCCGGTCACAGACTTTGCTGAAGTCCATACAGACAATGTCTACTGCTCTGCCTTCTTCGATCTTCTTTGTCACCTCTTCAAAAAAAACTCAATCTCCTATGCACAAAGCCATGCTGACTTGCCCTAATCAGTCCTTTCCAAATACATGTAAATCCTGTCCCACAGAATCCCCTTTAACAACCTACCCAACACTGATGTCAGGTTCATTGGTCTACAGTTCCCTGGTTTTTCCTGACAGCCTTTCTTAAATCATGGCACCACATTAGCCAACCTCCAGTCTTCCAGTACTTCCAGTATTTGTTGATGATACAAATACCTCGAGCTTCCCACAAAGTTCTGGAACCACCTGATTAGGTCCTGAGGATTAATCTCCCTTTTATATATTTTACGATTTCCAGCATTTCCTCTTCAGTAATATGAACTTTTTTCAAGACATCACTGGCTCAGTGCTTCAAAGCGCGGGAACCTGGTTTGATTCCAGCCTTAGGTGACTCTGTGTGGAGTTTCTACCAATGTCTGTGTGGGTTTCCTCTGGGTGCTCTGGTTTCCTTCCACAGTCCAAATATATTCATGTTAGGTGGTTTGGCCATGCTAAATTGCCCATAATGCCCAGTGAGGTGGTGGCTAGGTGGATTAACCATGTGAAATGGAAGGTGACAGGACAGAGTAGGGGGTGGGATGCTCTTTGGAGGGTTGGTATGGATTCAATGGTCTGAATGATCTGCTTCTATGCTGTGGGGACTGTATGGTCACTACTTATTTCCCCAAGTTCCCTAGCTTTCATGTCCTTCTCCACTGTAAATATTGTTGCAAAATATTCATTTACTATCTCACCCATCTTCACTCAGATGGCCACATTGATCTTTAAGGGGCACTATTCTCTCCCTAGTTGCTCTTTTACCCTTAATATATTTAGATTTTAGATTACTTTACAGTGTGGAAACAGGCCCTTCGGCCCAACAAGTCCACACCGACCCGCTGAAGCGCAACCCACCCATACCCCTACATTTGCCCCTTACCTAACACTACGGGCAATTTTTAGCATGGCCAATTCACCTGACCTGCACATCTTTGGACTGTGGAAACCCACCCGGAGGAAACCCACGCAGACACAGGGAGAACGTGCAAACTCCACACAGTCAGTCCCCTGAGGCGGGAACTGAACCCGGGTCTCTGGCGCTGTGAGGCAGCAGTGCTAACCACTGTGCCACTGTGCCGCCCATGGAGTCTCTTTTGATTCTCCTTAATTCTATTTGCCAAAGGAATCTCATTCCCCTTTTTGCCCTCCTGATTTCCTGAAGTATACTTCTACTGCTGTTCTTAAACTCTTTCAGGGATTCATTCGATCCCAGCTGTCTATGTGTGCCTCCTTCCATTTCTTGACCAAAGCCTCAATTTCTCTAGTCATCCAATATTCCCTACACCTACCAACTTTGCCCTTCACATTAACAGGAACATAATGTCTCCAGACTCTTGTTATCTGATTTTGAAGGCTTTCCGCTTCCTCAACCATTCCCTTACCTGCAAATAACCTCCTCCAATCAACGTTTGAAAGTTTCTGTCTAATACCATTAAATTGGTCTTCCTCCAATGTATTAATTACATTTAAATACCATCAGTTGTCAGATGGAATTTCAACTAATGTCCACAGAGTATCTGCCTGAGCTTCTGGTTTATTAGCCCAGTTACATTACCACTACATCATTAACTCCCCTAAACCTCTCTCCTGTAGGCAACAACCAGTGTGGCTCTGTTGGCATTCTCCAAATCACAGGGAGATGGTAGGAATGTTGAGTTTTGTAAATCATTATATTTTAAACTGTCTCATTACTTTCAAGAGAGAATGACGTTGGGTATAATGTGATATCTAATTACCATTTCTTCATGGATGCAAAACTCTCAGATTCGCAATGCCAGAGAGATGGGGATTTGAGAGAGGAAGAGTTCATAGCAAGCCATTGTAGGATTGGGTTGTGGAGATTTTCTGAAGATTTGCACACAGTTTAGCCTACAAGAATCTGCTGGAAAAAAGACAACACAGAGAGACAGAGGCACCTAGTCATATACCTTGAACAGAGAAAACCCTGGCCTGGCTAGTCACTGCACAAAATGCTGATGGGAAGTTGCATGCAGGTTGAACAGACTGAGGTCATGAGGATTTAAACAAAGATTTGCCTAGATTTGCTAGATATATAAGTGTCCAACTTAACTCTCATGAAAGTCAGTTCAAGGATTAGCGGATACCATCTGGATTAGAGAGAGAGAAATGGAGATAGAATGGTTAGACAGCCTGGGCAGACTGTAACAATTTTGCAGGTAAAAATAATTTTGTGTTTCTGTGGAAAGGGAAAATGTAGCAAGCAACTGACATCTCAGAATAGCTTAGGGCTAGTTCCTAGGAAATGGTGGGGAGCGTCTTTAAACTTCAAATCCCGTCAGAGACTGGAAAGTAAACTACATTTGTAAATGTTATCAGTCTCTATGAGGGCTCATAACAATTATAAAATAGCGAAACTGGGTATCTTCCCCTAGCAAAGGGAACATAAAAGCAGCACTTTTGATCAAGGTCATCAAGAAGTGAATTAGAAGCATTCTAAAAAAGGTTCTGATCTTGCTGTAATATTTTATGGTGCAAGAGATCATAAGGAAGAGAATTTGGAAATCGCATAACTGGGAGGCTGAGGAAGGCAAAGTACGGAGAGTTTTAAGCAATATGTCACTTTGAAAAAGTGTCAATTATACGTAGCTTCCTCCTAAGAGCCAATAGGAAAAGTATGTGTCATCTCAAGTGTATGTTAAAAGTGGTCTTGGGACATCTCCCTTAACTTCTTTTATTAGAGCAGACTTTTACTCCTTGAAAAGAGTCAATACACCCTTGGGCTTTCTGTTGAAAATATGCTAAATGTTGTATTGGTTCATGTAATTTCTGTTGCTAATGGTTCAGTAAAGAGTGTGATGAAGAGTGAATGAACACCAATCATTCATGAAAAAATATATGGTTTTAAAAACAGAAGTTAAAATTGGTAAGAAAATGTGATTTTCTACAAACATCAATGGCAGAAATTAGAGATTAGATTGTTACTTCCCTTCATGTTTCGGAAATGGTCCAATTGAAGAAACATTGGCCCAAATATTCAGACAGGAATCTGAAACTCTATTCCAAACTTTTCAACCCCTTCTAAAACTACAGCAGCAGCTGAGGACATGTTGGTTCTGGGGAAGTGTGTGTGCGCACGCAAGTGTGCATGTGTGGGTCAGGTCCAACGGGTGGTGTCATGTCCAAAGAGATGGATGCAGATCCAAGTGGAGAAGCATGGTTCCTTGTCAGGCGTCCAAGACAGATAAGGGGTTAAGGCAGGTGTGTTTGCCTTTGCCAAGTCAGGGGATCAGTTTAATAGTTACCCAGGAGTTAGAGTGGGCTTTTAATCCTTTAAGTTTCCGAGGTAGAGACAAGGCTTAACCAAGTCAGAACCCTCAGGAATTTCTGACTTTAAAGGAGCTTTTTCAGAGACTTCCAGATGCAAGGGAACTGTCCATCAAAAGTTTCAATTCCTCAATTAAGTCTCACAAAGTCTGCTGTGGCAGAGATTCCACATGGTCCTGACACATAACTCCAGTGTGTACTGCACCAACAACTTCCTTACCATTGGAATATCTGGACTATTCTGTTCTTCCACATTTGTCCATTTCACACATCAAACAATTAACACTGCTACCATTAATCATATTAAATATTCGAAAGAACACAAGGATCTGAAAACACTCAATTAATCAATGATAAAATCAGTATGAACGATCGGCAGGTTTAAAGTGGGTTTTCACAACTGAACAGGTATTTTAATTTCTCATCACTCCCATACTTGCTCCACTCAACAAACCCTTAATTCTGGTTTTCCGTCAGTGATAATCAGGTGCTGCCTACTTGTTTTTCCAGTTTCAACATATACTACATGCACTAATCCCTCATATTCAAATGAGACTCAAGAAAGAGCTGAAGTAAAACATTAGCTCTTAAAGCTGATCAGCCACAGCTGCAAGTGTGCATTTTGCTACTGCTATATTTGCTGGTATATATGTAGCTTCTCTCACTGCACAACGGTGCACTAATTTACTGTTGCCAAAATTGGTTTTCATCTGCTCGTACTGAGATTATCATTTTCACTGCATGCAGTCATGAGAGCTTTACTCTCCACGACTACCTCTCTTTCTCTGGAAAGATCTTCCTCGACAATCTATCAAGCTCTTTGTACCAACTGACCCATTGTTCTCTTTGCTTACACATGGTTGCCAGGAGTTATCAGCATTTGCGGTTACCCTTGGGAATTTCTCACTATCAGTGTACTCTTCTAGTTACTGCAAATCCAGGGACCAAGCTCCTTATTCACTTTCCCCACTTCATCCTTCGATTTCATTATTCAGCACATTTTCTAACAATGATCATCTCCAGAAAGTGAGAATCGAACAATCGTCCTTTACATTCAACACTGTTGACTCACCCATAATCAATGTCCTGCATCTACCATTGATTTGCTGGACTGCACCAGCCATAGAAATACTGTGGTTAAAAAGCAGGACATAGACTAGGAATTCTGTACCAACTAGCTCATCTCCTGATTACCCAAAATAGACTATCCATTACCAACAAGTGGACAAGTCAAGACTTTCTTGGAATATTCCCTACTTGCCTCACTCAGTGCAACTCCAATACTCAAGCTCAACAACATCCAAATCAAAGCAGCCCACTTGATTGGCTACCTACATACAATCTTCAATACCGACACCCAAAAGCAGCAGCGTGTACACTAGCTACAAAAACATTATTGACTTTGATGTCATAGTTATGGTACTAACAAATTCTGCCAAAATAAAAACAGAAAATTCTGCCACCATCTGTAGAAAGATGCAGCATTGACATGGCAGATCTATGACCTTTGATGATGCCAGACCTCCTCAGTATTTCCAGTGTCAATTATATTGTGCTTTTGATCAAGAAGAACTATTGCATAAGCTGCATGATGTGTTCTCCGTTTGGAATCTTGCTTCCAAGTTCACAACCTTTCAAAAGTTGACATTTACAAAGTATACAATGTTACCTCATTAAATATCCAAATTCAAAAGCAGCAGTAACATGTATTGCAACACCTGTGCAGCTGCTTGCTTCATGTAAAATATTATAAATGACAGAAAATAATCAATTATTAGGACATATCAGCCACTTTTATTATGATGTCCACATTTAGTCAGCAACAAAATTCAAATCCTGGATTGAGAAGTGGAGAACACAAAGTTTATTTCTTACTATTAAAACAACCCAGATTTTAAAAAAAACTATTCAGCCTTGAAATGAAATGGTCCAGTGTGTTAACTTACATTCAGCATTAAAAGTTTTTTTTAAAAAGTGAAACAGTGAGCTTAATCCAGTATTTGAGCATAAAGGACAGTGGTTCAATTTGATGAAGGAAAGATTTAAGGGTGATGTCTGAAAATATTTTTTCACCTTCACATGTGAAACAAATCTCTGGGAAAAGCACTGAGGAGTAGCAGTGAAAACAACTGAAGAGTCTATTAGACTGCATGATAGAGAGAATATAAATTTGCCCATTTATGGAGGCAGAAGATAAAGCTTATGGTGAAGTGGTTTTCAGAATTTCAATTCACTACATTAAATGATTCTAATCAGCAATGTTGTGCTTCATATTAAACCATATTTCATTTTGATTAAGGACTAGAGTCAATGCAAGTACAGAAATCAAGTGAAGTATGCAACAGAGGAGTTTCAAATTTATTCTATTCCTCACCAAAAATAAGTCATATTAAAATATATAAAGCAGTGAGTTTGAATAATAACAAATAAATTATAAGTGAGAAATAGTACAAACAACATATAACCCCTCCATGTTCCGTCCTCAGCCATGACAAAACCAGCTAATATTGCATGAACCAGATCCAATTGTTGGTATGTTTTCCCTTGTTGTTCATATAGAACCACAGTAACCATAACAGCACCGATTGCTGAGTGTTAGAAAACTAAGCCCCAAAGGTAGACAGACCACTTCAGGTTCAGTTAGTGAGCCAGACTGGCTGGTCAATCATAAACAGTGCTTTGGTATTCTACAGATCTGTATGGTTTACATATCAGATCACCTAGTCTCCAAATGTCTTTCATCTAATGTCAACTTGGTGTTACTTTGACCTTAGAGACTTGATTATGAAAACCTGGCAAACCAGTGGCCTGGATGAGGATGTCTACTCTGCATCGGAGCCAAAACTTTAAAGCAAAAATATAATATTTGTTCTTATACAGTGCTGTACAATGACAAAATAACTTGTTATTCAAAAAAACTACGATTGAAATGTACAGTTATATAGACAAGGTGGTGTCATTGGACTATTACTAGCAATATAATATTGCAACCAAAGCAAAACCAAAAAAGGTATTAATATTCATAATTCCACACATGACATTGAACAAAATAGCTGATGCAGCTGCATAATAGCATGATTTAAAAGTCAATAAACGAAAGCAGTACACATGGGGTGGCACGGTGGCTCAGTGGTTAGCACTACTGCCCCTCAGCACCAGGGATCTGGGTTCAACTGCACCCTTGGGTGACTGTGTGGAGTTTGCACATTCTCCCAATGTCTGTGTGGGTTTCCTCTGGGTGTTCCAGTTTCCTCCCACAGTCCAAAGATGTGCAGGTTAGGTGGATTGGCCATGCTAAACTGCCCATAGTGTCCAGGGATATGCAGGCTAGGTGGATTAGCCACGGGAAATGTAGAGTAACTGCAATAGGATGGGGGAAGTGGGTCGAGGTGGGATGCTCTTTGGAAGGTCAGCGTGGTCTTGATGGGCCGAATGGCCTGCTTCCACACTACAGGGATCCTATGACATCCCAATGTTCCGCTCATGAATGACTTTGATGTTTTGTTAATAATCATATCTTCATCTTACACATTTAACTTCAACTGGGTATAAAGAAAAGTTTTGAAATAATACTTACAATTTCCGGACATAGTTCAATGTTTCTGTATCTTTAGACATCATATCTGCTAATATGTGCTGAATTCCTGTCTCTATTTCTCCCACATTTGAAAGACCTAGGAATTTTCAAGCACACAATTAAAATTATTTGTTGCAATTTACCATTTTCTCTTCTCAGCACCACTCCTCTTCTCTTGATCCATTGACTCCTTTTGCTCTCCAACATCTTAACCTAGTATCAACCCTTTACACACAAGCCTAGATAGTAGGCGTGTGTTGGTTATTCAATCATGTATTTAATCACTTCCTGCATCCAAAGCCATCCATCAAACATCAACAGAAGGATGACTCCAAGTGCTGTCATTTGAAATAAAGAAGCTAATTGTAACATCTCTGCTGTCACATCAGCTAACAATAAAATCGAGAAATTAACTTGGGACCTTTTGCTTCTGTCCTTATCAAATAGAGAACAATTAACATCTGGATATCGTAAAGTAACCATTAGTATGTGAAATAGTTTTTTTAATCAGAACCACTTTTCTATCAAGTTAGTAATGATAATGTGTGTGAAACAAAATAGCTACAATTTCTAAAAGAAAATTTTGCACAGATTATTTGATTCCAACAAATCTTTCACGTCAAAAATGGCAACTTTCTCTTGAGTTACCATAAATAAGAGATTCTGCTGCAACAGCTATGTACTTACAAAAACAATTGAGTAGCTCAAAGGGTCTCCTTAATGTTGTAAATTTAGTTCACAAAAGGTACATGCCATCATGAGATCATTGGGAAGTGAGGTTTATTTTGGAATGCTCACATAAAGGGCTTGTTCAGGCAGGATGGACCAAATGGCCTCCTCTTTGGTTGTAAATTGGTAAATATCAAGTTCCAAATAACAAATCACATTACAGAAGAGCTCGTAGTCATGAATGAAAACAAAACAGCATAAAGCCATTGATACAAAAAAGATGCATAATTTAATGTCAAAATAATGTTAAAATAGTTACAGTCGAGCTCAAGATTAATGCACAAATCCAAAAGTTGTTGTCCTAGATATGTCACTCCAGCACGAGCTTCAAAAAATTATTTCTGCTTTTTTCACTGAAATATACTGAATGGCATACAGGGCAGACATAGAACATAAAACAATACAGCGCAGAACAGGCCCTTCGGCCCTCGATGTTTCGCCGAACTGTGAACAATTCTCAGCTTGTCCCCCTACACTATCCCAAAATCATCCATGTGCTTATCTAAGGATTGTTTAAATCTCCCTAATTTGGTTGAGTTAACTACCTTAGCAGGTAGGGCATTCTATGCCCTTACCACTCTCTGTGTAAAGAACTTGCCTCTGACATCTGTCTTAAATCTATCACCCCTCAATTTGTAGTTATGCCCTCTCGTACAAGCTGACGTCATCATCCTAGGAAAAAAAGTCTTTCTCTGCCTTTGTATAGTTGCAGCATGATATTGCAGTTCCGGAACTCAATCCCTCTATCAATGAAACCTAACACACCATATGCCTTCTTAACAGCATTATCCACCCGGGTGGCAACTTTCAGGGATTTATGCACATGGACTCAAAGATCCCTCTGCACATCAACACTACCGAGAATCTTTCCATTGACCAAGTACTCTGCCATCCTGTTATTCTTCCCAAAGTGCATCACCTCACTTTTAGCTGCATCAAACTCCATTTGCCACCTCTCAGCCCAATTCGGCAGTTTATCCAAGTCCCCCTGCAACCTTTAACATTCTTCCAAATTGTCCACTACTTCACTGACTTTAGTGTCGTCTGCAAATTTACTAATCCATCCACCTATGCCTGCATCCAAGTCATTTATAAAAATGATAAACAGCAGTGGCCCCAAAACAGACCTTGTGGCACACCACTAGTAACTGGACTCCAGACTGAATACTTTCCATTAACCACCACTCGCTGCCTTCTGCCAGAAAACCAGTTTCTAATCCAAACTGCTAAACTGACACAAACTAAACACAGCACAGAAAATTAAACTTTGTCTATCTCAGTCTAAGTATCCGGTTAATTGTTTGGTTTTAATTATTGTCAATGAAAATTAACAGTTACAAACAAAGAGTCACATTTCTTCACATTTTAAATTAAAACATTTTAAAGGAAATTTTAAAAGACGGTTAGCAGCTTGCATTTATGGCAATTTGTCCTGCAAAAGTTTTAAAACCTTAGAAGTACAAGTTTAAACATTTATGCTGTTAGATGCCCTACCACAGTAAACAAGACCTCATGTAGAGTTGTTAATGAGGTGGACATTTTCCTTGTCACATTGATAGACTGTAGATATTGGAATTCCAGAATTACATATATCTCTTTTAGAACAAAATGCCTGAACATATAACAGGATGCAAAAAAGATATATCTAGTTCCCATATATTATATTCTGCCGAGAAAAAGCATATGGAGTTCATTTTATGTATACTCGAATGCATACAATCTTTAGATCAACCAGATTTTTGTTCCATGTAATAGAGGTAAGATATTATGCAATGCTCTGTGAACTCTGAAATACAAATCTATAGGGAGGAAAAAGTTTCAATCACCCATTTTATGGATTGAAAGACTAATAGGATATGAAATGCTGAAAAAAAAGTCCTATGTAGAATTGTTTTCATGCCAAGTTAAAACTTTCTACTTGGAACATTTTAGTTTATGGGCAAGAAAAAAAAGGAGACACATCGCTTATTTACAATTACGACACACATAATAGCAGTAACAGGCACAAAATAAAATTTTTGGCATGATGCTTAGAAAGACCAAGTGGAAATTTGGAAGGTTCAGTCACTTTTGTACTCTGACATAGCCTAGCTACTGTCTGGATCACAGGGATCACCAACGAAAGCTCCTGATCACCCATCATTGCTATCACCTTTGCCCCTGCCAAAACTCTGTGCTGTTGCCATCGATTTAAAATCCCTCTCAAGTTGATCAAGACTACACATAGCCTCACTACCCAATTCAAACAGTGAGCTTCCAATTCTATGTCCTTTCTATAACAAAAAATTCCATATCATTCACCAACCCATTTCCCAGAATACACTAATCCCTTAACTTCATCTTTTATGCATTTCCCTTCCTCTCAAGTTCATCACTGGAAATTATCTAGACTCCACATTTTTTTCTTCCTTCCCGAAATTCCTCCCCTTTCCTTTTTTTTTTAAGGCCTGTCCTCCAAAGCCATGGCTGATTTTTTTTAAAACTCTGCCCTTTTATCAGGGTGTACCTCCATGATGGACTTTTAAAAAAAATGTTAAGGACACTCTTGCAAAGATAAATTAAAGCATGTTAAATGATGCAAACGTTGATCAGGTGAGAACGAGAACACTTTTTAGTGCCCAAAGTTGATAGGAATTGCGTTTTTTTTAAATAGAATGACACTTTAAATAATTATCCAACTGCAGCCATTTCATCTCCTTGTAATAAATTAATATCAAAATACTTCACCCTAGCCTCTGCATTATAAACAAACAGTCCAAATTTTAAAATACTCAAAAGTCAAGTGTTCAATTTCAATTATCAAATTGTTCTGTGTAACTCAAGCTTCTAATTTTTGAGGAAATGATGCTAACTCAATAACATACACTTACATACTGCCATTAACATACTGAAACTTTCCAAGATACTTCATAGGAAGTTTATATCCTACCCCAGGAAGTATTAGAAAAGGTGGCCAAAAGCTTGGTCTAAAAGGTAGTTTTAAGGAGCTTCTTAAAAAGAGAGGTGTAGGAAGTGATTTCTAAAACAGTAGCAGTTGAAGACACTGCCAGGTGTTGTCAGTTAAAAATCAGACAACACCTGGTTATAATCCAACCAGGAAAGACAAGAATTGATGCAGCAACAAGAATTACAACACAACAACTTGTAGTTTATATGTAGCACATTAACCTAATAAAACACGCAAGGACAATTCACAGAGGCTTTATAAAAACAAAATATGTTACCAAGTCACAAAAGGGCAGATGAGCAGTCAGTCAAAGTGGCAGGTTCTAATCAGTGTTTTAAGGGAGGAAACTTATATTCGGAGGTTCATAGAGTGAATTTCAAAGTTTAGGGCTTAGGTACCTGAAAATACAATAACCATGGCATAGAATTAAAATCAAGGATGCTTAAGACTCCAGAATTACAATAGTGCATGAATCTCAAGGTGCTGGCGATTAGACAACATTATTGGGGTTGAGGTCAAAGATGAGACTTTTAAAATCTAGGTGTTGCTGCAATGTCACCAGCAGGTAAAGGGGTAAAATAGAAGACGACGACGACGGTTAGGGTATGGGAAGCAGAATTATGTATGAGCTCCAGTTTGCAGAAGGCGAAAGACTAGAAACTAGCCAGCACACAAACTGAGGCCTGGGTATAGGCAGGCAGGGTTACAGAGTTGGAAGCAGACTGTTTTGGTGATGGTGTGGACACAGGATCAGAAGCTCATTTGAAGGATCAAATATGATGCCAAGGTTGCAAACAGTTTGGGGCACGCACAAGCAAGTAGCTAAGTAGAATTATGGAGTTTGCAACCAAAGTGAAATGTCAAACACATGTGAAAAGGCATAGAACAGTTTGTTTTTTTAAACTTGGCTCTTCAAATTTAAATCTCTTTGCTACCTTCCCCCACCCTCTTCACTGATCTATCACCTCCATCCTCACCCCCATTCACCTATTGTACTCTTTACTACCTTCTCCCCAGCCCCCACACCCCCCAATTTATCTCTCCACCCTGGAGGCTTCCTGCCTCTATTCCTGATGAAGGGCTTTTGCCTGAAACATCGATTTTCCTGCTCCTCAGATGCTGCCTGATCTGCTATGCTTTTCCAGCACCACTCTGATCTAAACTCTTCAAATTTAATGCCAATTACATGTATTTCCCATGCTTCTTGCAACTTGTCAATAAAAGTAAGCAGAGATATCAGTGGAAACTGGGCAGGCGCAACAAACGAAAGGCAAAAAAAATCATGCAAGTGCTCAGAATGCAGACCTGCTTCCTTGACTCAGTGAAAGGTTTTTGTTCAGTGGACTCGTTACTCCTGCAATTATGAATACCAACAATTTTTATCTTCCTAACATCACCCTACTACATTCCTCATACACTCAGCTCATAGAGCCATAGTCATATAACATGGAAACGGACTCTTTGGTCCACTTACTCATGCTAACCTGACATCCCAACCTGACCAAATCCCATCATCTGATGAAACTTTCGACCACGCCTCCTTTGTGGACTTAACTATTCCCAAACATAGCTATATTCTACCCTCTGCAAACCTGAGGTAATTGGAAAAACTCCACTGCTACTCTCTTCACTTATGCCAAAGCCCATGCAGCTATCACTTCTTTACTAGTTAACTCACTAGATTGTGAACAATGCTTTTACTTCAAAATTCTCATCCTTGGTTTTGAATCCCCCTCAGAGAATCAGGGAGTCATAAAGAAGAGAAGAGGTTCTTCAACCCATCAAGTCTGCACCCACCTACTTACACTAATCATACTTTCCAGCACTTGGCCCATAGCCTTAAAAAGCAATGAGTGCTCATCCACGTTTTAAAGGTTGCAAGGTTTCGTGCCCCATACAGCCCTCCCAGGTCAGACATGCCAGATTTCAATCAACCTCTGGGCAAAAAACAAATTTTCCTCAAACCTCCTCTAAATCTTGGGCCCTTGTGGAAAAACAAAGAGTTAACTTTTCAAGTCCGATATGATCTTTTGTGAAATTTTGTGATCTTTTGAGCAACTCTAGGCTAAGTTTGGCTTGGAGGGATGCAGGGAGCATGATGGAAGCAATATAGCAAAATGAATAGAGATCTTAAATCTGAAGGAGTTCATGCGTGTTGGAGGGGACAGTATAAGGGTCATAGACGAAGCGGGATTTCAAATGACTATTTTGGACAAGAAAAACTAATAGTTATTTTTGCATTTCAGAATGATCTTGAAATAATGAGTAGTTTTAGCAGATAAGAGCAGGACCATAGCAATTTATGCATTCCAGCCAAATCTTTCAGTAAGTGGCTAATCTGGTTGTCCATCTTTGCACCTCCTCTGAACCTAAGGGAGTGGAAATGACAGTCATGACAAGATGAGACAGAAGTGTTTTAATTAGGACAAGGAGATCAAAGGTGGGGATGATACTGCAATTAAGTAGTTTGTTGATTTAGGAAGAGTTTCTTTCTCCGTGTGTGTGTTGGGGGGAGGGTAGGTTTGTGTGATTAGTAAAGGCGAAATGCATCTAGAAAGGATATTAATTTGAAATACAAAGGTGTTGGTCGTCAATCCTTTTTAACTTAGAGATAGTATGGAGATCAAAAAAGACAGATTAAAGAAAGGCATGAACGGGAGTTGGCAATCTGGATTATTAAATAGTAAAACAGACTCAAAATCTCAGGTTTGCACATAAGAGGAGCTTGCAAGTACAAAACTATACTCATCACTGCTCAAAAAGAGTTTACAATTAATTTTAAGATGTTATTGCGCAAAAAGGCAAGTAGCAAGTTGCATCAGGCCAAGTTAAACATTCTTCATTTAACAAAAGAAATAAACAGAATTCCATTATTTCTCCACAGCAAAGTATTCTTGTATTATACAGTGGCCAGTGCTTTCCTGTTGATGAACAAATGATACTCTTGGAATGAGCCTCACACAGTCACTGTGACAAAATGGCAGCCAAATTTCCAAGAATCTGTCTAATTGGATCAATGTAACATGAGAACATTTTTAAAAGTTTAATCTCACCACAATATAGCCAAAACTGGGCAGAATGAATAATCAGTCAAATTAAACTTCAGTATATTTGGCTTACCATACATAACGGCTGTTCTGAACAAAAACTTTATTTGCCCCATACAATATGCTTGACAGTAATGCTAAGAACTAAACTAACTACATACTAAGCCAAAAATTCTTAAATAAAAATGCAACTTAGGATATATATCAAATTTTTTTCCCTAAAATAAGAGTTAATTTTCTATTCAATATCATTAACTTTAACTCTTATTTGAATTCACTGCATTAGCAAATTGATATTAGGTGCCCTTATTTTTCTCAGAATTTAGTTGGATCTTCAACTAATAACATTAACCTTTTCTCTGTACTGAATTATTTGCCAAAGACTGACCCCTGGAGGACTAAAGGTGTAACTCAACAAAATAATTCTAATCTGCATCACGTAAAACTGGACACGAGAGTCATGATTCAACAAAATAGCGCAAGTTATCATTGTTGTAATAGCACCAATAGGAGGCAACTTAATAATTAAGAAAACAGAGCATGCATATGCCATACTTTGTCCAACAGTCAAAAACAAAAAGGAATGAAGAAGCAGGAATAAATAAGTGTGCTTGGAGTACTAATACTACTGGTAATCTTTAGCACTTTTAGTAAAGTGAAACATCCCAAGGCATTTTACAGGAACATTAACAAAGAAAATTTGTTATTCAGTCCCATAAGTAGAAAGGTGATCAAAAGCCATCTGGAGGAGAACAATCTGAACACCATCAGCAAGGCAACTTGAAACAGCAACTGCTTCTCAACAGAGAGGCAAAGGAAGGCATCCCGAACAAAAAGGAGTTAATGGTCTGGTATACTGAACTAGGCTACAATGAGCCACAGCCTCGAGCCACAAGAGTGGAACAAAGAAACCTTCATTCACTTCCATGGACTATTCTCTGCTTAGTGCTACTGTGAAGCAACCTTCAACTATTTGACTACAGAAGCCATCGCAGCTGCTGAACCTGGCTTCAAGTTTCAACCCCTTCAGTTCAGAAAAGAAAATGTTCAAGGAAGTCAGGTCTGAAATGATAATAGTAACCGATCTCATTTTCATCTTCAGACATTCCTTTTATCCTTGTTTAAAATCTTTGTGTATATATTTTCCCTAATTATTGGCACTTTTGTTTTTACTCAAGGGACTTTCAGTCAATTTTTATCAAATTGGCTGCAAATGTTAACTATGATGACTGACTATTCCACAAAGCTGTGTCAAATATACTGGAACTCCTTGTGATTTACCTCCTGTCTCCTGCTCAACAATACATACACTTGAGTTTTCAAACCTTTTGAGGGTTCAACAAAATTCAACAGAATTCAAGACTTCTTGAATTACCTTGTGATCAACTTTGAACACAACACAGTCTAATTGTCTGCTTTTGGTCATGGCTTTCAGAAGCCAATTTCTAAGAACTCCTTACACCTACTTTAAAGACAAAGTAACTACCTTTACAAAATATGTATAATTTATACATTCAGCCACTGTTTTAAAAAATTCTCAAGGTCAGGTTCGTAGGAGAGTAGTCTGACACAGAACAAACGACCAAGAGGCGAGTCTGCTAGAATATGGGCATTTTATTCCCCGCAGCGTCGCCACAATGGGTCTGGCTTATACTCACTCTACATGTTACCGGAACTGGGAGCCGTCAGTTCTCGTAGAGCGGTTGCCAACAACCCACGCTCGGCGGTTAAACGTAACCCCGGAGCAGACTCACCGAACTGGAGACTTTTCCAGCTGATATACTCTTTTCCAGATATAAACATTCATGTGAACAGCAGAGCAAGGCTAAAAATCACATTCCATTCTGGTTACATACAGATAAGAAGATTCACACGGGGAGGTGTGTAATAAGATTCACACGGGACTAAGCAACACCTCCATTCCGGTTAGATTCACACATGTATTGGGACATAATTTTTAACCGTTTCACCACAGCCACTCATTTCATTATTACTGCCAAGCACATCTATTTATAAATTCCTCCATGACAGTCAAACCTGAAACAATTAGGTGGAATTAACAGTCATTCACTGTCAATTCCTGCAGCCAGAACCTATCTCAACATTAGTTTTTTTTCTGCTGTCTGTCAAATTGGGATGGCATGTGGCTCAGTGGTTAGCAGTGTTGCCTCTCAGTGCCAGAACCCAGATTCAATTCCAGCCTTGGGTGACTGTATGTGGAGTTTTCACATTCTCCCTGTGCCGGCTTGGGTTTCCTCCCACAGCACAAAGATGTGCAGGTTAAGTGGTTGCTTGCCATGCTAAATTGCCCTGTGTTGTGCAAGCTAGGTGGGTTAGCTATAGTAAATGCAGGGTTACAGAGAGATGGTGGGGTGGTGTGATGCTCTTCGGAGGGTCTATGCAGACTCAATGGATTGAATAGCCTCTATCTGCAATGTAAGGATTCTATTATTCTACATCCCTCCTCAACCCTCATAGCTGTTGCCTCGCTCATCCCTCAGTTGTGCTGCCCTCTGTGAAAGGGAGTTGCATGGTCAGCATTTTAATGGGAATAGGGTCAAGAGAGACACAGTGAATTCAGAAGGCTCAAATGTGTTATAGATCTGCGGAAATAGCAGCAAAAGAAATCAACAAAGGCAACAGATCAGATAGTGTCAATCATACTGAAAGGAATTCATGAGCTCCTTGCTCTTGTTGAAGACAAGGGTAGATGTAACTGGCAAGAGCAGTTTAAAAAAATATTCAAGAGACCCTTGAATAGTGAGCAGCTTTGGCAGACAAATTAGCACCCAACAAGGCTTTGTGGTCCAGCAAGATCTGACAATGAATAGGTAAATAAGTTGCCATCCATCTCTGTTCAAATTTGAGTCTTAGATTAGTCAACTTGAATACATCATTTTGAATACATCAATTTGATGATGAAATTTAGATGGATGAAATCAAATTCATCACATACAATGAACGACTTTTTGAACCATGACTATTATCTAGGCAATTACAGCAATCTGCTAGGGCAAAGGAAGGTCCAGCAATGTCAATTAGACTGATTACAACTAATCTGATTTCTTGTTGCTATTGCTAAAGTAGTATCATCCAGGACAGGTCCCAATATCTTTCTTTGAATAATGTCTTTTAAAATTATAATATCCATCTTAACATAAAATACCAGATAAACTGTGCACTAAATTCAAAAGCTATGTATGGAGAGATATTAAGGACAGGGTGATTAGTTTAAATTCACATTCAAACACCACATCTTCAATAATACATCAAATCTCTCTGTTACACTGAAGTGAAAGCTCAGATTCTAGTCTTGAACCCACTAAAATTGAGAGCTACGTTACAAATGTGTATCCAAATTATATTGTACAAAGTATTTAGCCATGTACGCTGATCAATCTTAGGCAACACGGTAGCTCAGTGGTTAGCACTGCTGCCTCACAGCGCCAGGGACCCGGGTTCGATTCCAGCCTCGGGTGACCGTCTGTATGGAGTCTGTACATCCCCCCTGTTTCCTCTGGGTGCTCTGGCTTCCTCCCACAATCCAAAGATGTGCAGCTCAGGTGAACTGGCCATGCTAAATTGCCCAAAGCGTTAGGTGCATTAGTCAGGGTTAAATATAGGTTAGGGGAACGGGTCTGGGTGAGTTACTCTTTGGAGGATCGGTGCGGACTTGTTGGGCTGAAGGGCCTGTTTCCATACTGTGGGGAATCTAATCTAAACCTTCTCTCCAGCTTATATTGCAACAAATTCCGATGGTCCAACTCTACTGTCCTACTTCCAGAATTGCCTTAACTTTCAACAATAAATGCAGTAAAAACCAGTGTTAAAATAGCAAAAAGGATTAGTATGACTTTTAAATATTTTAATGGCATCTACACATCTGGGTCCAATTCATCACACTCCTTGAGCACTTAGTTTTAGTTTTGCTTTGTCTCAACTCTCCGCATGGAGTTTCTCACATAAGTTGACTAAGTTTATTTCGCAATATAAACTGGTCTACGCATAGCAGAATAAAATTTTCTTGGTTGCATTAGAGCTAAAAGGAAAATCATGACTTAATAAAATACATACAAAATCATTAAGGCCTATGACAATTGT
Organism: Chiloscyllium plagiosum; assembly: GCF_037043375.1. NCBI lineage: Eukaryota > Metazoa > Chordata > Chondrichthyes > Orectolobiformes > Hemiscylliidae > Chiloscyllium > Chiloscyllium plagiosum. Next base: position 36,727,590 of record NW_028270148.1, read on the forward strand.
TCTAACAATGATACTTCAAGCTTCCTGCCATCCACACAACTCCGCCACTTAAAGTGAAAGATAAAATGAAATTGAAGTTGAAAACTCACCTTTTATGTTTGCTTTAATGTAATTATTCAGATTAAGTTCTCCCGGACAGTCAATTAGTAGATTTGCTGCCGGTTCTAAGCCAAGCTGACGTGCCTGCTGAGCTTTTGTCTTCTTACTTCCACTTTTATAAGGAGCAAACTGAAAACAGACAAGCAATGATTTAGACGACTGCAAATTGTAATTCAAGCAAATAAATTGCAAGTTGTGCAGAAACATAACAATTTTGTTAAATCTGTTTTTGAAATAAAGAGTGAAGTAAAGCACTAGGTTGGGTTAGCAGATCAAAGTACAAAATTAAAAAGTTATAAAATATTGTCGTCTACAACTTGAACAGTGCCAAGAAGAGAAACATATTGCCAAAGCTTATGTTTTACACTCAGAACTTAAATTTCAAATGATCATAACAATCTATCCCAAAGAAAAAAGGATGCTGATTGGTTAGCAAGTCAATTCTGATTGGCTGAAGCACTGCCGCAAAAAAAACAGTTGCAAACTGTAGGGTCTTCAACTTCCTAAGTAATTCAGAAAATGTCTCTGGCTTAAACATATTCCTAAATTAAAACAAGGAACTGTGGTTGCTGGAAATCTGAAGCCAAAACAGAAATTGCTGGAGTAACTCAGCAGGTCTGGCATCTGAGCAGAGAAACTACAGTTAACAATTCGGGTTCAGTGACCTGTTCTGAAGAAGGGGAATTGTGTGGCGACACATGCTATAAGACTGGCCTCTTCAACAATCCTGTAAATACAACCTTAACCATCTGCTCATTTGCAAGCTTGGTTCAGAAATAGAGTCCACCAAGCATATCCTGAGTAGCAATAACTATCCTGATTAATAATTGCTTGCTGTGAATCACACAAACTCATGAAAGGCCCAAATACCACCACTTCCAAACCTGAAAGTTACTCACTCTACCTCAAACTGCCCTGATATCTCAAAATTTGAACAACAGATTAAGCAAGCTTTTTCACACCAGTACTGGGCGGCGTCTATGCAAGCAGTATTTTTCCTTAACAGGAACTACTGTCAGTTCAAAAAGATATTTTGCCAACCACACATTTAAGCAATGTCTTGAATTTCAGTCCTAACAAAATGGCAAGTGTGTAGGCTGCATATCCCAGCAGTGCACTAACTCTATCAAACACCATATTCATTCAGTTGTTCATAATAGGCAGGGTGGCGACCACACTTAATTGGCCCATGTTTGCAAAAACTAAAATAAAATGTTGGCTGTTCAATGTGATTCTTCAACCAGGCAACACAATGAACAATCCAAAGTATGGTAACCGCTACACCATGTCACAAAGCTAGTGCTTTTTCTAAAAAGCTATTCCTTTTCTTAAGGATACTGTGTACTTGGCTTTCTTTCAGATGGGTCGTAAAAAAGACCAGGCTCTGAATCAGCTGAAGTGGTACAGAAATGAAATGGGTATTGGGAGGACCTTTATTTGTACATAAACAGATGGGACCTTAGGCCACAGCTTTTATGCTTTACAAGTAACCGGTACAATGAAAGGGGAGTGGTCAGTCCTGGAAGCTGAATTCTGGTTTTCAGTCAGTTGCAGCAGAGTCTGAATGGAAGGAGGCTGGAAACCTCACTCTCTCTCTCTCTCTCTCTCTGTGCACTGCTGTTTTGACCTGCTTGTGCCATGGTTTATAGGGTGCGCTAAAGCATGTGTGTGTTTTCAGAACAGTATAATTGAGTCTAGTTTGGATAGACTGAGTTCTGTGGGTATTCTATATTCTGTTCTTGGTGTTTCATTCCATAATTTTGTGAATCAATTTTTGTCTATTTTAAAACCTGGTAGTCAACCTAGCTAACCTACTCCAGATAAATTTCACTGTACACTTACCGAAACAAATAGTAAAGTTATGGTTTGGGCTGCCTGCTTAAGAATGTTTATGAGTAGTCTGGCCTAGTCCATAACAATCAATAACTAATGCAAGATAATCAGTCACGCTCATCATGTGGGTCATTTACATTTGCTAGAAGTGACATACATTCAAGCTTCGCAATCCATTCTCTGTAAACAAAAGAAATATATTCAAGGTGCCTTGTATTATTTTGTTGTGATCATTTGGAATTCTTACATCTGCCATGATGAGCAAAGTGATTATAGTTATTACATAAAAGTATTACTCAGTTTCCATTTGTAGTTCTAACCACTAATCAGAAATGCAAAAATAATTCAAAGGATCAGAAATGTGAATTCAGAAAAAAAGTGCGTAGGAAATTTAGTTCATACAACTGCTGGGCAGTTTGTGTGATTCAATTGAAACCAAATTTTAAATAAATCAAACGTAATTTAGACAAATTGCTTTGAAACTAGATATTCACAAACTAAAATAAATAAATCAGGAATAAAACAAATGTTCTAAGCTTACTTTTGTTTTTACAAAGATTATAAAGCAGATTCCTTTCGAAATGTGCACTTACAAACCAACTATTTTACTAACCACATGTTCCACTTCTTCCACAGTCTGGCAGTTCAACAAAGCTTTATTTAAAAATGATGTAAGTTTTTCTTCTTTTGCTAATTTCTGGATGGCTGTGTGTGCTTTCTTTATTACTGTGCTAAAATAAAAAATAAATACCTTTAGTAACATAATGGTTTAAGGACTTCACACAAAAACTGGTCTGTGCAACTGATTCCCATCAAACAGGTAATTTAATAAAACTCAACCTGACCTGATGATTGCTCGCAACACAAAAGACTTGGCTGAAGCTGTTTAACGCCCAAACTGAGCTGCCAGAAGAGGGCTTTTCAGATACTCTGCAGGTCAGGAGTGGGGATCATGAATAGAAGAAAAGGATTGTGCAGTATGCCATCTTCTGGTACAAGATGAAACAACTACAATATCCAGAAAACAGCAGTCAGCCACTGTGGAAGAATGTCAATATCTGATTCATCCTTTGCCTCAAAAGGTTCTGATCTTCATTTCAGTTACTCAAAACTTCAGCTTAAGAAAACCAAATGCCTTCAACTTATCACAAATAGTTGTGCATTTTAATTATATTTTGTTAGATACAGACTACATTTGCACTGTATCCAATCAAAATTAATGCCCATGCATTATGAACACAAATGCTAATGTTGTTACTTTGGTGAACTAAAATACCTTAAAGTCATCTTTCTGAATTTTGTAGATTGTCAATCCTGCTATCCTGGGATGTTATTTCTGGTTTTAATTGCATAACATACTGAGGAAAACTAAACTAAAAGTAAGTTCAAAATGATAACATTCATAGAACTAGATCCAAACTTTTATTATTGCACTAAAAAAGCTAAAAGAAAAAGTAGGCAAACTCCATTTAATACTTGCTTTTATAATTAAATCTACAACTATAGACAAATATTTCTCAAAAAAACTCAAAGAAGCCATATTTGTGTAAAAAAACAATTTTGTTTAAGGGAGGACATAGTACAATATTTCTTTATTGCTCAAGTTTCTTACGTCAATTCTTCAAGTGTCTGTTGTACTTCTCGTAAAGTATCAGCATCCATGTTGTTGGTAAGCTCTTTTCGATATCGGGCAATAAATGGAATAGTGTTTTCTTCCTTAAATAGACGAATGACATTTGCACATGCCCATGCATCTGTGTTTGTCCTCTCAGACAAAACCTAGAGGTACAACAGGTTCTATTAATATATCTATGGGTTCAAGTAACACTGGAGTCACACTGCTACACACATTATTGCCTCCTTAGATTAGAAGATTATTGAAAATATATAAACATCTCATGGTATCATCCATGTTAGGTCAATCAAGAGTAATTGGTCCAATGCTCCATTGCAAGTGCCTTTCTAATGTAACAAATATGAGGTCTAGAAGATTAAATTTAAAAATGCCAGAGCATAGATGAAGGAGGTCAAGTGACCTGTTGTCTGCCCAATAATAAGCCTGGGTAATTTGATAGTTAGAAATCAAAGGAACGTAGATTATGAGCTGTGAAGATGAAACAAGGTATTTACACTTGAAGACAATGGGGTTTACAAGGAATAAATAGTGAATCTCCCAACATCCCAGAAAGGTGTTTGAGATATTGTTTGTAAATAGTTGTGCTATAATTTATCCATTTACTCCTATTACAAGAGCAACTTGGGATTCAGGGTAGCTAATTAGTATTTCTAAATGGATAGAAGACTAATATTTTAAATTATTTGAGGAACACAGCAGAAGAAACCAATTTTGAGATCAGTTTATATGCTATATTACAAATAAATGAACAGGTCGAGGTTCAGTGTGGTCAACAGAAAAAGGCATTTGGCCTTGTGAGCTACATAAGCCAAATATTAGACGAGGATGACCTCTAATCAGAAAGCCACATCTTGCAGCTTTCTCCAAATTCTAGGACACTCATTCTGATGTGGCCAGGGGTGAGAAGAATCATCAGAATAGGCTTTACTGCCAGTGGTTATTTTAAGATATGCTTCAAAAGCTGAAGGTGGTGCCCAGATAGAGCCAGGCAAACTTACAACTGGGAAAAATGAGGAAAATAGGAACCCATTAGAAGGTACAAATAATAGTGTTCGCTAAAAGGGCTAATTCTATGGAGGGTGCAATAGTGCATAAGGAGACTGTCAAGAGTTTTGTCATTGTTAATAAATTACTAAAAAAAACTGTGAATTTAAAATGTAAAGTCTAGTCAGATCATTCTTTCAGCTAACAACTGGAAGCTTGAATCTCTCAAAAAGAGATTGCAACACTGGCTTCATCCCAAACTCACCCCACCCTTTTCCACCATAGCCATAGTGTAATGAAAAGAAACAGATTTAGCTGATAATACTTCGTCTGTTCTAAAAAGTGAGATTACCAACAAGAGCACTATTTTTGAGCGAAGTATCAATTTCCTGGAATCACAAAGGCTTCCCATCCCTAGCTACTGTTTAACAACAGTAGTATGCAGAAAACAAATGGGGCATTGGGAAGAACTTAAATTGAATGGGCTGCCAATACATAAGGGGTTGAAATCCAAAGAGACCAAACTCTGAATAAATAATTTTGGAAGGATACAACACAGGAGGCATTTTTTTTTAAAAAGTAGTATTTTTTGGATGTGGGTAACTATATCAAGATGACATTTGTCCTAATTGAAACCAACAAATTAACTGAAGCTTAGCTATTTACCATGGTGGGACTTGAGCACTCAACCCTCAGAACTACTCAGTTCACTACATAACTAATAAGCTATAGCATCTGTTGTAAAGGAGAAGCATGGATTAATTTAAAATCAAGTTATAGCTTTAAGTTAGAGGCAGTGCTGGAATTCAGAAGCCAATGTGTAAAATAGTTTTGGTTTTACACTGCCGTAACCTTCTTATATCAAGCAATTATTTGGCGTAAACAACAGTTGGAGTAACAAGTCAGTAGTGAGGCAATGAATAGTTTAGGGACTCATGTCAGATAAGCAGCGATGCAACACATGTCCTACCTCATTTTATAATATCATGTGAACTGAATACTAAAGGTAATTCAAGCACACAAGATAAATCTGTATTATTGCAACTATTTATTTTTTAAAAACTCTTCAAAATTCAAACTTTGACAATAATACCATTCCTCATGTGCTGTAATTGAACAAAGGAACATAAACATTAGGGACATGAATAAACAAGCCTTTCAAGTCTGCTCTATCATTCATTAAGATCAATTGATGCGCATACCTGGGTTATATTCCAGTTCATTTGCGTTTCCCCAATTTCTACACATCCTCTTTGTAGTTTTACTGGTTTCCCAACTGGACAATTCTCAGTCTTCTGCTTTTTTAAAGCTGGTTCCTCCCATGTGAAAGACACATCCGGTTCTTCCTTGATTTTCCTGTTATCCAAATATGTGCTTGTTGATGGTTGCTCCACCTTAACCACACAATGTTCATTTTCTTTTTTAATTTGTATTGCAGGTTGTGGAGTCATCTGTTCCACGTTTTTAAAATTTTGCTTAATTTGCAAAGATAATTTATCTTCATTGTTATTCAATACTGTTGGTTGACCCTGTCAGATAAACAGCACGAGACATACGGAAATGAAGCAAATCATTTGAAAACATTTACAGTTTAGTGTTAATTCTAGACAAACCTAACCAATCAATTTCACTACTTCCAAAAAAACAAAATCAAATGCACACACTACACTTTTAGTTTCCTGAGTTTAGTGAGAATATCAACAATGATCTATAAAAGGAGAACTGACTCCTGCTCTCCTGTTACTTTTTTATCCCTTGCAATTCCCAACTCTTGAAATCATGAATGCCTAGTTGGACCTCTTATCACAATCCAGTAAATCCAGCACCCATTATTCATGTGTGTGCTGATTCAATGGTGATGGAATGGGAACAGGAATATCAAAACCATCCTCACTTATATTCTCAAAGGGGCGTGCTTAAGAAAGAAATCAGGAAGACGAAGAGGGGGTATGAGATAGCATTGACAGATAAGGTTAAGGATAATCCAAAGAGGTTATACAAATACTTTAAACACAAGAGTGTAACTAGAGAACAGGGTAGGGCCTCTTAAAGATCAAGGAGGTTGTCTCTGTGCTGAACCCCAGAATATGGGAGAGATACTAAGTGAATATTTCAAGTCAGTTTTTACTGTGGAGAAAGAAATGGAGTCTAGAGAATGCAGAGAAATAAACTTTGATGTTTTCAAAACAGTTCACATTATAGAAGAGGACGTTCAGGAGGTCTTAAGGAATATAAAAGTGGATAAATCTCCTGGATCAGATCTAAATGTATCCCAGATATTATGGGAAGTAAGAGAGGAAACTGTGAAACCCTTTGCAGAAATATTTGCATCATCTTTAACTAGAGGTGAGGTGCCTTATGACCAGAGGGTGGCTAATGCTGTCCCTGTTTAAGAAAGGTTGTAAGGATAAACCAGGGAACTATAGATCGGAGTCTGACTTCAGTTGTTGGTAAATTTTCGGAGGTGATTACAAAAGATAGGATTTATGGACATTAGGAGGGGCAGAAATTGTTTGCCCGAAACGTCAATTCTCCTGTTCCCAGGATGCTGCCTGACCTGCTGCGCTTTTCCAGCAACACATTTTCAGCTCAGAAATTGATTAGGGACAATCAGCATGGTTTTCTGCAAGAAAAATCGTGTCTCACCAGCCTGAGTGAGTTTTTTGATAATATTACCAAAAAGATTGATGGCAGCAGTGCAGTAGATGCTGTTTATTTGGACTTTAATAAAGCCTTTGACAAGGTCCTGCATGGTAGGCTAATTAGTAAAGTTAGGCCACATGGGATTCAGGGTGCGCTTGCCAATTGGATACATAATTGGCTTAAAGGTAGAAGATGGAGTAATAGTGGAGGCCTGCTTTTCGGACTGGAGGCCTGTGACCAGCGATGTTCCACAGGGATCAGCTCTGGGTCCTCTTTTGTTTGTCAGTTATTTAAATGATTTGGATGAGCATGTAGAAGGCATGGTTAGTAAGTTTGTGGACAACATCAAAATTGTTGGCATAGTAGACAGTGAAGAAGGTTTTTTACAAAAGAATCTTGATCAAATCGGCTGATAAATAGCAGATGGAATTCCATCTAAATAAAGGCGAGGTATTGCATTTTGGCACAACGAACAAGGATAGGACTTATCGAATTAATGGTAGCATAGTGTTGTAGAATGGAGGGACCTGGAGTACAGGTACATAATTCTTTGACGTTTGCATCAGATATAGTCAGTGTTGTTTATAAAGGCGTTTGGCACACTTGCCTTCATTGCTCAGTCATAGAGTCATAATCATAGAGTCATAATCATAGAGATGTACAGCATGGAAACAGACCCTTCGGTCCAAACTGTCCATGCCAACCAGATATCCCAATGCAACCTAGTCCCACCGGCCAGCACTCGACCCATATCCCTCCAAACCCGTCCTATTCATACACCCATCCAAATGCCTCTTAAATGTTGCAATTGTACCAGCCTCCTCCACTTCCTCTGGCAGCTCAATCCATACATGTACCACCCTCTGCGTGAAAATGTTGCCCCTTCGGTCTCTTTTATATCGTTCCCCTCTCACCCTAAACGTATGCCGTCTAGTTCTGGACTCCCCGACCCCAGGGAAAAGACTTTGTCTATTTATCCTATCCATGCCCCTCAATTTTGTAAATCTCTATAAGGTCACCCCTCAGCCTCCAACACTCCAGGGAAAACAGCCCCAGCCTGTTCAGCCTCTCCCTGTAGCTCAAATCCTCCAACCCTGGCAACATCCTTGTAAATCTTTTCTGAACCCTTTCAAGTTTCACAACATTTTTCCGATAGGAAGGAAACCAGAATTGCATGCAATATTCCAACAGTGGCCAAACCAATGTCCTGTACAGCTGCAACATGGCCTCCCAACTCCTGCACTCAATACTCTGACCAATAAGCGAAAGCATACCAAACGCCTTCTTCACTATCCTATCTACCTGCGACTCCACTTTCAAGGAGCTATGAACCTGCACTCCAAGGTCTCCTTGTTCAGAGGACCTTACCATTAAGTGTATAAGTCCTTTGAGCATAGGAGTTGTGAAGTCATGTTGGAGATTGTACAGGACAGTGATGAGGCCTCTTCTGGAATACTGTGTCCAATTCTGGTCGCCCAATATAGGAAGGACATTATCAAGCTGGGAGGATTCAGAAGAGATTTACCAGGATGTTGAGGTGTATGGAAGGTTGAGTTGTTAACGAAGGCTAGATAGGCTGAAACTTTTTTCACTAGAGTGTCGGAGATTGAGAGACAATCTGATAAGAAGTTTATAAAACAATGAGAGGTATAGGTGCAGTTAATGAGAGTTGTCTTTTCTCTAGGATGGGGGATTTCAAGACTCGGGGGCACATTTTTAAGATGAGAGGAGATAGATTTAAAAAAGACATGAGAGGAAATTTTTTTTAAACACCAAGGGTGGCTCACGTCTGCAATGAACTTCCCGAGGAAGTGGTAGATGTGGGTACAATTATAATGTTTAAAAGACATTTGGATAAGTACATGATTAGGAAAGGTTTGGAGGGATATGGGTCAGGAGTAGGCAGGTGGAACTAGTTTAGTTTGGGATTATGTTCAGCACGGTCTGGTTGGACCAAAGGGTCCGATTCCATGCTGTATGACTAAAAGCCACATACACATTTTCAACAGGATGAAGTGAATTGAATTTATTGTCACATGTACAGAGGCACAGTGAAAAGCTTTGTCTTGCGAACAATACAGGCAGATCACAGAGTTAAATAGCATAGATACGTAAATAATAAGTAAACAGCTGCAAAACAAAAACACAGGTACAGGTGATTGCTAAGAGTTTGTGAGTCCATTCAATATTCTAACAGTAGGGTAGAAACTATTTCTAAATCATCTGGTGCGTGTTGAGGCTTCTGTACCTTCTCCCCACTGGTAGAGGTTGTAGAAAAGCATTACCAGGATGGGATGGATCTTCGAGAATGCTGGTGGCCTTTCCTCGACAGCGGGCCTGGTAGATGGATTCTACAGATGGGAGGTTGTGATTGTCTGGGCCAAGTTCACCACTCTGTAACCATCTCCGATCGTGAATGGCAGAGTTGCAATACCAGGTAGTGATACATCCAGACAGAATGCACTTGATGGCACACCTGTAACAGTTGGCCAAATTTGCCAAATTTCCTCAGCTGCTCAAGGAAGAGACGACGTCGTCGTTGGGCCTTTGTAACTAGTGCATCCACATGAAGAGTCCAAGAAAGCTTGTTGTGGAGAACGACTCCAATGAATTTGTCACTCTCCACTCTTTCCACCTCTGTGCTGTTAATGTGTAGGAGATATGAGTAACATCTTGCCGAAAGTCAATAATGAGTTCCTTGGTTTTGCCGGCATTGAGAGCTAGGTTATTCTCAGTGCACCATTTTTCCAGGTCTTTCACCTCCCGCCTGTAGTCTGTTTCGTCACCATCTGAGATTTAACCGACTATGGTGGTGTCATCAGCTAACTTGTAAATGACATTAGTCTGGTATCTGGCGACACAGTCATGGGTATACAGAGAGTACATTAGGGGGTTGAGTACGCATCCCTGAGGGGCTCCAGTGTTGAGCGTTAGTGAGGATGAAATATTATCCCCAATCTTCACTGATTGTGGCCTGTGGGTCAGGAACCTGAGGATCCAGTTGCAGAGAGTGGGCCTTAGTCCGAGATCATTAAGTTTAGTAAACAGTCTTGAGGGGATAATAGCCTTGAAGGCTGAACTGTAGTCAATGAGTAGGATTTTTATTTAGCTGTTCTTGGTGTCAAGATGTTCTAGGGAGGAGTGAAGGGCAAGTGATACGGCATCTAACGTGGATAAGCAAATTAGAGTGGGTCAAGAGTAGTGGGAAGGCTGGAGTTGATTAATGCCACACCAGCCTTTCAAAGCACTTCATGACCACCGAAGTTAGGGCCACTGGGCGGTAGTCATTGAGACATGCTGCATGAGCCTTCTTAGGCACAGGGATGATGTTGGCCCTCTTGAAACAGGCAGGGACAGCGGCCTCTGCAGGGAGAGGTTGAACATGTCAGAGAAGATCTCTGCCAGTTGGCGCATGCTCTGAGCGCACGGCATGAAAACTGATCTGACCTCTGACGCAGTGACTATTGGGATAGGTTCATTAGGACTTGTCAGAATAGGTATTACCTCTGCCGAAATTCTGCTCAAAGCGAGCACAGAAGGCATTGAGACGATCTGGGAGAGATTTGTCATCGTCTGCTATCTTGCACTTTCTCTTTATAGAACCTGCAATTGCTGTTTATCATTCAGATGTGGGAGCTGCAAAAATTTTCCCTTTCATAATCTAGGGTCCTACCAGATTAATGTAACTGGGAATCAAATCAAGAACTCCAACATTTAACTGGATAAACAGCAGCTTGGAGTTTCCATGAGCACATTTTAAAAGTTAATTTATCAATTCTGCATTATCTTACAATTTGGATATATCCACCATCATTCAGCATTTTAACTTTATTTATAATTGTGGCAAATTTTTAATTATTTCAATTATTTTAAAGCATTTCAAAGTTGCAAATCTTTGTAAAAGAACATATCACTCATTATGTTGGTACATAAACCTATTTTAGCATGAACTAATTTAAAAAAAAAGATTAAACTTAGGCCCAGAATTCAAATATGCTTGGGTACACAGAAATATCCTGTAGCACCTACTTCCCTGAAGATTGACAATGTGAATGCTCAACTTTGTCATTTCCTTATTCATCAACCCTTTGGCAGCTCATTGTTCGGTATTGTCCATATAAAGTGGAAGTCACAAGTCTTGAAATTTTATAAGCCAGAAATGTTAACTCAGTTTTTAGTCAACAGAGATCCCTGCATGATCTGCCAAGTATCTCGAGCTAGTGTCGATTTCAGTTCAGAGTTCTGGCATCTGCTGTATTTTGCCTTTTTGTCACAGGTTTTGTTCCCTAGCTGTGTTTGCTCAACCAATTTCACCAAGAATGACAATACATCACCAGCAATGAATGAAATGTAGGAGGTGAGAGGAGGGTGGTGGCAGTTGTTTGGATCTAGCGGGACTGACAAATGTTTCCATTCAGGGATTTTTCTCCAAATAACCAATTCTGAAGAGAGATAACAGCAAACTTTGGATGATTAAAAAATATAACGTTCTCAGGAGATGTGCTTTGGTGTACCAGATTGCAGACAGCTGGTAATATGATACTTGTTTATTCTGCTGACTTTCCCTACCCCACCATTAACTGAGATCTCTAAACAAAGGCATAGTGGTCTCAAGATTTGTGACAGTCACTCTGAAGCAAGCTGCTTGAAACGGAATTAAAAAAAGAGAGTTTGTCTTTCTTTTTTCCCCATTTTCCACTTTGCAAGAAGCAACTTTTACTTCCCACAGATGATACAACCAAGATGAGAAATATGGTTGTATGATCTCATATCTTATTCCACAGACACAATATGTCAGTGCATTACCAGGATGCCCAATACTAAATATGCTCTTGAAACCTGACGGTGTACGTTTCCTTACCATTACAGTAGGATCCACTTTGGTCTTTTCTGGTGTATTTTTCCTGTTCTTTTTAACTGCTGTCTTTTTTGGAGATCTTTTCACCGATGTCTTTTTTATATCTGTACTTCCTGCTTTAGACTTGACTTGCCTTTTTGCAATCATTGGTCTTGCTGTAGATTTCTTTGGTTTCCTTGCAATTTTATTTTTTGGAATCCATTCTTCCTCCTCCTCTTCTTCAGAATCAGATTCTGAAGTTCTATGCAAAGATAATTATAACCAATTCAATAGAAAATAATGTCATATAAAAGAATACATTCCATTCCATTCTCTTTCTTTTCCAAATGCAGTGACTCATGCTCTATGGACAACCGCCATACTATACGCTGCGAAAGCTAACTCATTCAAGTCACCTATTCTTGAGCTATAGCTGAGGAAAGAAACCATCCAGCCGATTCAATTGCAGAAACATCAAATTTAACCCTGTCTATACTTTCCATCGAGGGTTTACTGGATTCTTTACAAAAGATTTTTGTTTGCTGAATCAGAGCAACCAGGATATTTACTACTAACTCGATTGATACTGCCTAATCAGAAAAATCAGCCAGTATTGCCCCATCCAAACAGCATACATATTTTGCTTGGAATGTGTCTGGATAGTTCAATATAAAAACATGGCTTTTTTTCTGCCCATTAGTATTGTACAGGGTGCAAAAGAACAATCTAGAATAATTCTTGGGTAATGCTGCAAAACATTCCATTTCATTGTAGAATTTTGAAATTATCAATCATTTGTAGTACATCATTACACCCCAGTTCTTTAGCAGATAATCATATCTCACTGTAGGAAAAAACAAATATAGTCCAAGGTGTTATGCATTTCTTTTATTTAGGGTCTACAGTAACAGCCCCAACACAAGTATTTCTCAACCTCAAGCTCAGAGAGATCAGTCCTAATTTCTACGATACAGGCTGTGGGTTTCGACCACCAGCTGATCCCAATCCATCACTCTCAAGTCCCTACAACAAAGTATCTCTATTCACAATTTATATATATTAAACAGATGGCATTATCACATTTTTATCTATGTACATAGATGGTCTAGGACACAGCACATAAAAAAGTCTAATGCCAGTGATCAGATAACCCCAATTTGGCTAACACCTTCATTCATGTGTTGACTTCTGCTTGTCCTGTCTGACCGACCCATCACATGCCTATCCAATACTGTTCTTAATTTGATGATCTAACTTCCCCTAATGTCATTTCATGGAACACCTTTCATTCAACTTGCAACATGTGTGAGATTTTGGGAGCGCTTAGAAAAACAGCCAAGTCAGTATCAGGGTAGTTTGTGGCTTTATTACAGTTTCCCAAGGCAATGGGATCCAAACTGGCCCTGCTCAAAAAATAAAATCAGGATTACCTACCTATCAACATATCACTTTTGCACCCAAAATCTCTTTTTGTGACGTTAGACATCACTTTGCCTTTTCCCTCCCATTTCCCACTACCTCAACACACCCTACCCTGACAGAAAAAAATATAGTATTTTCATTGCCAGCCAGCTCCAATCTTTACATGACAGCTTTGAATGAGATATAAGAATTTGTTGAAAAAGATTTGGGTGACTTTAGCCACCGGGATCAGTGTCGGGGCCAACAATTATTTTCAATATACATTAATGACTTGTATGATGGAAGTGAATTTACCAGCGCCAAGTTCAAAGATGACACAAAAATAGGTAGGAAAGGAAGCAGTGATGATGACACAGTGTCCACAGCCAGCATAAGCAAGTGGATAAAAACTTGACCTATGGAATACAATGTCAGAAAATTTAAGCTTATGTATTTTGGCAGAAAGAACCGATCAAAATACTATTTGTCATGAAGAAAGAATGCAGAAATGTGCAAAGTAGGTTCACTTGGCCAACTGTGGGTTTTGAGAGTTTTTTTTTTAAAATGAGGAGAGGTTAAGTGGTCTGGGTGCTTTGGAGTTTATAAGAATGAGAGGAGACCATATTAATACATGCAAGGTCCTTAGGGAAGATGATAGGATAAATGCAGACAGATTGATTGTGGGAGAATCTAGGTCCCGAAGGCAGAATCTTAGGTGAAGAGTCACCCTTTAAGACAGAGGTCATGAGGAATGTCTTCTCTCAGAGGATAGTGAATCTGTAGAAGTGTGTGGACTGGATCATTAAGTATATTCAAGACTGAAGTACTCAGTTTTAAAATCAGTAAGAGAATCAAGGATTAAGGGGAAATAAAGTAAAGCAATGCGAAGTTGACAATTATCAGATTAGCCGTTATCTCATTGAATGGCACAGCAAGTTTGATGGGCTGAATGGCCAAAGTCTGCTTCTACATCTCTTTGTTTAATCCTAACCACTCAAATACATTTTATTGTTTTAAGTATACGTATACAGGCCCATCGGTCCAGGAGGAGAAAGGCTCCCTGTGACAGATCTCAGGAGTGCAGTGATACAAATGCCCCACAAATTGTCTGGCTCTCACTACCAGCCAGCTGCTATTTTCTGCAAAGTTCAGGCATTCAGCTGATAGGGCCTTGGACTGCTACACTGAGGATGGTTGAGAAAGGATACTCACCACATGCCAATTTCAGTCCTAGTTTATAGTCATTATGTTGATGAATTTTTGCAAAATAAAAATCTTGAAGATTCATAATTTAAGCAGTTTTCATATATCAATACATATACATATTTATGTAAAGGCAAACATTAAGCACAAGAAATGTTAATTAAAAATACTTGATTCTTAACTGAAAACAGACTGATAGAAATAGTAGCCTATCACTGCAGATTGATGCACAACAGGTCTTGTAAGTAGGGGTTATTCAATTTTATAGAGATTACATTTTAAACAAAACAAATTAAAACAATCTAATGCATTGAAAATCAAATGTTTAACTATTCATCTTGTAAACTATCAGAAGGAATTCTCACTACAAGTTTAAAATTTCAACTGTTTGAAGAACTGCACTTACGCATTAAGAAATGAATCATCATCTTCTGAAAATGGTCGCTTTTGACTTAACTTTGTTATTCCCGACATCTGTAAATTAATTTGAATCAGTTTCATTTTAATCTGGAAAATGAAATTCATTTCACTTGTAGAGTAAAGTCTAATTAAACTAAGCAATGAAAGTAAGCAAGCAACACTCCATTACTGACACAATGTTTGTCATCAGCCGGTTTTTCTCTTTTTTTTCCTTAAATAATGGAGCATCAGTTGCAACATTCCAATTAAAATGCACAATTCCCAAACAAAGTATTTTGAAAATTAATCTTCAATTTTTCCTCTTCACTGAATAAGAGTTGCCTCTCCTCATATGGTCTTGTGCCAGTTACCCTTTTTATTTCTAAATCCTTATTACTAACTTTATAAATTACCAAATACAATCACATCCAAGATCAAAATATTAAGTGCAGAGGTGAATTATTAAATTTGCTTCCTCACAGACAAATTATGTAATATTTCAGTCATACATTACTTTTTTTGTTTGCAGGTCCCACTTAGGCATAAACCACTAAGGAAGAAAGCAGATGGCGAGCATACAACCAGATTTAAATTTAATTATATTGGAGATTTTAGATATTTTTAAATCAACCTGCTCAGAGGTATCATGATAGAGTCCATGATTGGACTCAGGTAGGACTTGAATCCAGACCTCTAACCCAGAGGTAGAAAGACTGCCACTGGCCACAAAAGCCCAGCTCTTAAGTATGTAAATTTACAACAAAACATTTGCAAATCTCAAATGGTTTTTGCTATTTAAATCCAAGTATAGGGACCTGAGGGGGTAACTTTTCTTTTATACAGACAGTGTGCAATGTGGAATGAACTGCCAGAGGAAACGGTAGAGCAGACACAGTTACAACATTTAAAAGACATTTGGATAGGTACCTAAATAGGAAAGGTTTAGAGGGATATGGGCCAAATGCAGGCAGATGGGACTAGTTTAGTTTGGGAAACTTAGTCAGCATGGACGAATTGGACTGAAGGGTCTATTTCCATGCTGTATAACTCTATGGCTCTGTTAAACATCCATATACAGCATGACCTGAACATTTAGGCTTGAGCTGTTAGTGGCAAGTGACATTCAAACCACACAATGACCCTTGATTTTCAACAACACTACCATCACTGCAGCCACACAATCAACCGTGATGTTCATTGACACATCCTAGTTATTACCATTGACAATATGCTGAACTGGACCAGTCAAAAAAAATGTTGCAACTACAACAGAAGGCCAGAGGCAAGGAATTCTGCAGAAAATTACTCACTTCCGGATTCTTCAAAGCCTTCCTCCATCTAAAAGACCAAAGTCCAAATTGACGGAATATTCTCTACTTGCCTCGAGTGCAGCTCCATAAACACCAAGAAGCTTAATATCATTCAGAAAAAAGCAGCCTACTTGATTGCAACTGTTTGCCAGTGTTTGATGAGGTGCCAACCTCTACTGTCTAGATGGTGAAGGAAAAATGGGTGGGATTATTACCACCCAAGAATTATCCATCACAGTCATTGGATTATAATTCTGGAACTCCAATCTTAACAGAACTGTAGGTGTTCCACACTACATACGCTGCAGAAATTCAAGGTGGTCGATGACAACACACAGGTCTAACCCACCACCAACCCTCAATCCCTCTCCTCTTTCAGAATTGTCATGGTAATTTTGTTTGTTTTCCAATCCTGGATAATTGGAAATATCCTGTGCTTAAATACTTGAAAATATTAGTAAGTTTTGAAAAGTTTTTGAAAATATCAAAGCTATTGTCTTCACTCCCTGCCATAAGTTGCTTTGAAGAACTTTCTCTCCATAGCAGGTTTGTCTTTGAACCAGATGGGTCACAACTTTTGATTTCACATTCGACCCCAACTTGGAAAAATCTTCTGTCAAGATTGGAGTGGTGCTAAAAAAGTACAGCAGGTCAGGCAGCATCTGAGGAGGAGGAGGAAAATCGACTTTTCGGGCAAAAGCCCTTCCTGATGAAGGGCTTTTGCTCGAAAAGTCGATTTTCCTCCTCCTCGGATGCTGCCTGACCTGCTGCACTTTTTTAGCACCACTCCAATCTTGACTCTGATCTCCAGCATCTGCAGTACTCACTTTGCCTTGGAAAACCTTCTGCTGAAACCTTTTCCCTTGTGTTTGTTAGCTTTATGTTAGACTAATCCTGGATACCGTCCCTTTTTCTACCCTTTGCAACCTTGAGGACACTCGAAACTCCTATTCATGCCTTACTTGCACTGAGTTCCTGTTCACCCATCACACCTGCCCTAACTGACTTACAAAGGTTTCTGGCTAAGCAATATCTTGTTGCTAAAACTCTCTTCCACAGCTTCATACAACCTTATGAAATAAGAACAGAAGTAGGCCATTCAACCCCTCAAGCCTGATCTGCCATTCAGTAAGACCAAGACTGGGTCTATCAGCGTTTCAAATTCCACATTCCTGTCTACTCTACTTGACCTCACACTGCTACCAGACTTAGAAAGATATTGCTGTTCCTTCGCTGTTGCTGGGTCAAAATGTTGGAAATCCCAACCCAGCAGCATTGTGGGTCAACCTACAACACAGTGGTTCAAGAAGACAGTTCATCACCACCTCCTCACAGGCAACAAGGGCGGACGACAAATGCTGGCCTAGCCAGTAACGTCCAAGTCCCATGAGCGTATAAAAGAAAAGACTTGATTGAATAAATGGCTGCTTCACCGAGAAGATGTGTCTTGAGCCTTGGATAATGATGTGGTAAATGGGCAAGTGCTGCATCTTCTACAAATGCATGGAAAAGTGCCATGGCGTCAGGAGAAGGTATTGGAAGTGGAGGAAGAGTTGACCACGGTATCCTGGAGGAAAGAGACCATGCGGAGTGCTGACAAAAGAGGTGGCAGAAATGGCAGCTTATGGGTTTTTTGGCTGAGAAGGCTTGTGGTGCAGAAACCAAGAACCTGGGAACCCTATCATTGTTGTGGGAGTGGGGGAATGGCCGAGGACAGAAGTGCAAAAAAATGTATCAGACATGACCGAGAGCTCTGTAAACCATGGTGACAGTGAATCCTCGGTTCAGGAGAGAGGTGGATATTTGTGAGGGCCGCCCTGTGGAAGATACGACAGAGAAGGAGAATCAGGAAGAATGGGATGGAGTCCTTACTGGAAGCAGTCTGAAAAGATGAACAGTCAAGATAACTGTAGAACTTGATGGGTATGTAATGTAGCCAGTATATTCCCACATGTGGAAACAAAGATTTTGAGGAAGGAGTGTAAGCAAATCAGAAATGGGCCAGGTGAAAGCGAACGCAATGTAGACATTGCAAGCAAAATTGATCATTTTTTCCAACTCCTGGCAAGACAGAGAAGCAGCACCAATTATGTCATTAATGTAGGGAGAAAGTGAGGTCTGCAGATGCTGGAGATCAGAGCTGAAAATGTGTTGCTGGAAAAGCGCAGCAGGTCAGGCAGCATCCAGGGAACAGGAGAATCGACGTTTTGGGCATAAGCCCTTCTTCAGGAATGAGGAAAGTTTGTCCAGCAGGCTAAGATAAAAGGTAGGGAGGAGGGACTTGGGGGAGGGGCTTCGGAAATGTGATAGGTGGAAAGAGGTCAAGGTGAGGGTGATAGGTCAGACTCGGGTGGGGGCAGAGAGGTCAGGAAGAAGATTGCAGGTTAGGAAGGCAGTGCTGAATTCGATGGATTTGACTGAGACAAGGTGGGGGGAGGGGAAATGAGGAAACTGGTGAAATCCGAGTTCATCCCTTGTGGTTGGAGGGTTCCTAGGCGGAAGATGAGGCGCTCTTCCTCCAACTGTCGTTTTGTTGTGGTCTGGCGATGGAGCAGTCCAAAGACCTGCATATCCTTGGTGGAGTGGGAGGGGGAGTTGAAATGTTGAGCCACAGGGTGGTTGGGTTGGTTGGTCCGGGTGTCCCAGAGGTGTTCTCTGAAACGCTCCGCAAGTAGCCGGCCTGTCTCCCCAATATAGAGGAGGCCACATCGGGTGCAGAGGATGCAATAGATGATGTGTGTGGAGGTGCAGGTGAATCTGTGGCGGATATGGAAGTTTCCTTTGGGGCCTTGGAGGGAGGTGTGGGCGCAAGTCTTGCACCTCCTGCAGTTGCAGGGGAAGGTGCCGGGAGTGGAGGTTGGGTTGGTGGGGGGTGTGGATCTGACGAGGGAGTCACGGAGGGAGTGGGTCTTTACGGAATGCTGATAGGGGAGGGGAGGGAAATATATCCTTGGTGGTGGGGTCCGTTTGGAGGTGGCGGAAATGACGGCGGATGATGCGCTGTACATGGAGATTGGTGGGGTGGTAGGTGAGGACCAGTGGGGTTCTGTCCTGGTGGCGGTTGGAGGGGCGGGGCTCAAGGGTGGAGGAGCGGGAAGTGGAAGAGATGCGGTGGAGGGCATCGTTGACCACGTCGGGGGGGGAAATTGAGGTCCTTGAAGAAGGAGGCCATCTGGGTTGTGCGTTTTTGGAACTGGTCCTCCTGGGAGCAGATTCGGCGGAGTCGAAGGAATTGGGAGAATGGGATGGCGTTTTTACAGGGGGCAGGGTGGGAGGAGGTGTAGTCCAGGTAGCTGTGGGAGTCAGTCGGTTTGTAGTAGATGTCCGTGTTGATTCGGTCGCCTGAGATAGAAATAGAAAGGTCGAGGAAGGGGAAGGAGGAATCTGAGACTGTCCAGGTGAATTTGAGGTCGGGGTGGAAGGTGTTGGTGAAGTGGATGAACTGTTCAACCTCCTCGTGGGAGCACGAGGCGGTGCCAATACAGTCATCGATGTAGCGGAGGAAAAGGTGGGGGGTGGGACCAGTGTAGTTGCGGAAGATGGACTGTTCCACATATCCTACGAAGAGGCAGGCATAGCTGGGGCCCATGCGGGTGCCCATGGCTACTCCTTTCGTTTGGAGGAAGTGGGAGGATTGGAAAGAGAAGTTGTTCAGGGTGAGGACCAGTTCAGTCAGTCGAAGGAGGGTATCAGTGGAAGGGTATTGGTCGGTACGGCGGGAAAGGAAGAAGCGGAGGGCTTTGAGTCCTTCGTGATGGGGGATGGAGGTGTACAGGGACTGGATGTCCATGGTGAAAATAAGGCGTTGGGGACCGGGGAAGCGAAAATCATGGAGCAGGTGGAGGACATGGGTGGTGTCCCGAACGTAGGTGGGGAGTTCTTGGACTAAGGGGGACAGGACGGTGTCAAGGTATGCTGAGGTGAGTTCGATGGGGCAGGAGCAGGCGGAGACAATGGGTCGGCTGGGGCAGTCAGGTTTGTGGATTTTGGGCAGGATGTAGAAGCGGGCGGTGCGGGGTTGTGGGACTATGAGGTTGGAGGCGGTGGATGGGAGATCCCCCGAGGTGATGAGGTTATGGACGGTCTGGGAGATGATGGTTTGGTGGTGGGGGGTGGGGTCATTAATGTACCAGAGCAAGAGCTATCCGGTGGGATATGAGTAATGCTGGAGGAATGAATGTTCCACGAAGAGACAGGTATACCTGCAGCCTATGCAACATCCTTGGCCACACCTCTGAGTGGAAGAAAGTGAGGGGAGTGAAAGAACATGTTATTTAGAGTGAGGATGAGCTCAGCTAGTCCGGTGGGAGACGGGGACAGTTCAGGCTTATGCTCAAGAAAGAAGCAGAGCGCACTCAGACCATCCTGATGGCAGACAGATGTGTAGAGGGACTCCATGGTAAAGAGGAAGCCCCTGGTGTAAGCAAACTGGAAATTTTGACACTGACATAAAGCATCAGATGATTCACATATGTAAGTGGAAAAGAATTGGACAAGGGCAGAGAAAATTGAGCTAGGTAGGAAGAAATAAGTTCAGTGGGGCAGGAACAGGCTGAAACGACAGATGTGACCATGCAATCCTGTTTGTGGATTTTGGGAAGAAGGTAGTAGCAGTCTATCCAGGATCGGGATACTATGAGTTGGGAAGCTATGGGGCAGAAATCCCCAGATTAAACAAAGACCACGGTCATTGAAACAATAGCTTGATGTTCACTGACGTGGTCATGGTCCAGTAGGAGATAAGAGGGGTCCAGGTAGAATAATGCAAGATATATAACATCAGCACCACCCTTGTCAGCAATTTGATTACAAAGTCAGGGATAGATCTGCCTGGCTACCAATTTCAGTTACAAACTTGCTGACTCCCACAGTTACCTTGACTATACTTCCTCACACCCTGCTTCCTGCAAGGACTCCATCCCATTCTCCCAGTTTCTCCAGCTACATTGCACCTGTTATGATAATACCACCTTCCTCAGGGGGAGCGTTAGATGTTTCAGGGTTCCATATTGTCGTGGTTGTCAGAGCCTTCAGCCATACTCAATCCATTCCTGCACTTTTGCTCTCGCGCATTCCTTTCCCTCCCACAACAAAATTAGGTTCCCCTTGGTTTCCACCCCACTAGCCACCACATCCAAAGAATCACAAGATGCCATTTCCACCATCTCTTGCAAGATGCCACCACGAGATATACAAGACCATAAGTAGAAGGAACAGAAGTGGTAATTCCTCTCCCCTGCAGGATCAGTTCCCTCTGACACATGGGACATTCTGGCCCAGTCCTCCTCTGCACCCTACACATCCACACACTCCTACTGCATCTTCCCAGGCAATTGCAGAAGATAGAACACTTGCCTGTCTACATCCTCTCTCCTTCACTATTTACAGCCCAAGACACATCTTCCCAGTGAAGCAGCAATTTATTTACACTTCATTCAATCCAATCTACTGTATTCGTCGCTTACAAGACATTCTCTTTTGCGCTGGGGAGACTAAAAGCAGACTGGGTAATTACTTTGCCAAATACCTGCTCTCTATCCAAAAACGTTACCCCAGGTTTCTCGCCCGCCACCTGCTTGCCACTTCAACATACCTCAGTGTTCCCAAGTCAGCATTTTAATATAAGGCAAACTGCTGTCCTCCAGCAAAGCTCA
Organism: Chiloscyllium plagiosum; assembly: GCF_037043375.1. Classification (NCBI taxonomy): domain Eukaryota; kingdom Metazoa; phylum Chordata; class Chondrichthyes; order Orectolobiformes; family Hemiscylliidae; genus Chiloscyllium; species Chiloscyllium plagiosum. Next base: position 36,749,589 of record NW_028270148.1, read on the forward strand.
ATGCAAGCTGGAGGAACACCACCTCAGCTTCTGCCTCAGTCCCTTATATAGCCTACAAGACTCAATATTGAGTTTAATAAATACAGAATGTGAACCCTCCCCCTGACTTTTGTTCACTCCCTTCCCCAGAGCCCTAGGTGCTGTCCTGTATGGGCTGCTCCCAGTATAGATAACCCATTTCAAACATTCACACTTCCCATTAGCAGCCCACCAAGCTATTATTTCTCTTTCAGCTTATCAGCAATCGCTTTTCTTTTTTCGGGACTTTCTCTGGGCACTACCTCCATTTGCTCTATTCTCTAGACCATCCACCCAAACTGTGATCAGTCTAATTTACCCTTCTCCAACTATCTTCAATTCTGACATAGATCACTGAGTCAAAACTTTAACTATTTTCTCTCTACAGATATTGCCATACCAGCTGTTTCTCTGACACACCTTTATTGTATAAGGGAGAGGTAAAAGTTGCTTTTGATAGATACTTTGAGAAAGCGAGGGAGGGTAGCAGCTAGCAAAAAGTGACACCATCTCTACTAATAGCATTCCTCTCTCCAGAGAGGTGCTCACACAAACACTGCTCCACTTCATCACCACTCTTCATTTACCAGATACTATTGCTCACTGAAGGAGATATCAGCGCTAGTAAAACTTACCACGATTATTTTCCAAACAAGATCTCAGTGTTGTCTCTGCAGGTCTCTGGTCTAGGTGCCGGTCAGCTGCTCTGTCCCCACTGCCACTCTGTTTCTGAATTCTGCTTTGTCCCTGATGCCCCTCTATCAATGTACTGCTCTGTTGGGATGTCACTCTGTCAAAGCCCACTTCTGTCAGGGTGCCACTCTGCCCCTGGTACCCCTCTCTCAGAGGGTCACTCTGCCCCCTGGTGCCCCTCTCTCAGAGGGTCACTCTGCCCCCTGGTGCCCCTCTCTCAGAGGGTCACTCTGCCCCCTGGTGTCCCTCTCTCAGAGGGTCACTCTGCCCCCTGGTGTCCCTCTCTCAAAGGGTCACTCTGCCCCCGGTGCCCCTCTCTCAAAGGGTCACTCTGCCCCCGGTGCCCCTCTCTCAAAGGGTCACTCTGCCCCCGGTGCCCCTCTCTCAAAGGGTCACTGTGCCCCCTGGTGTCCCTCTCTCAGAGTGTCACTCTGCCCCCTGGTGTCCCTCTCTCAGAGTGTCACTCTGCCCCCTGGTGTCCCTCTCTCAAAGGGCCACTCTGCCCCCTGGTGTCCCTCTCTCAAAGGGCCACTCTGCCCCCTGGTGTCCCTCTCTCAGAGTGTCACTCTGCCCCCTGGTGTCCCTCTCTCAGAGTGTCACTCTGCCCCCGGTGCCCCACTACCACTCTCTCAGAAGTCCACTTTGCCCCCGGTGCCCCTCTCACAGAGTGCCACTCTGCCCCTGGTGTACGAGTGTACCAGCCCCTTCTCTCGGAGTACTGCTCTGCACCCTAGTACCGGTATCTCTCAGGATATTCCTGGTTCAGAGCCCGCTCTCAGCATCCACGCTGCTGTCTTGCTGCGACGTCAGTTCCGCCTGCTGGCGCGATCCACTACGGTCAAAGACGAGGGGGAGACATTTTATAATCAAAACTTTTAATTTTCAGTTATTCTTGCTTACAGCAAACATTATTACTTCATAATTAAGATTTCTATCCACTAAAGCTAGTGTGAATCTATTCGAAGCCTCTCTAAAGTAACTATGAATACTGTACATCCCCTCCCATCGCTCCCTCAGTGTGGACTGTTCTGTTAACCCGCCATGGTTTGGGGGCGGGGCTTTGATAACCGGCGCAGGCGCAGTAATTGTCGTGTTAACTGCCCCTTAAGGTGAGGGGGAATGTTTAATGTCCGACCTCGCGCAGACTGCCCGTACTCAGTAACGTCATCCTTACCCACGTGACCCTCTGGACAATGCCCTCGAAGCGGCTTGGAGGGGATGCCAATGGCATTCTGGGTCAGAAGGGACTCGCTGTACAAAGATCTGGGCAACGGGGGAAAAAATACACCCAATGCCACCCTCACCCTGATGGCCACCTTTGTGTGTGGCTGCATCAAGCTGTGCGTGGATCCCCGGTACGCAAACACCAAGTGTCACTACGTACTGAGGTTCTACCTGTCCCCGGCTGCCGCCAAGGCGCGGTGGGGAAAGACCCTTGTGTAAAGTCTGCCTGCCTAACGAAGAACAGGGGGCCCATGCAGTCATTTGGGCTCTGCTGACGCCTCAGCTAATTAAATGGGCATATGACTGAAAAATGTACAGACCTGTATAAAAATGATAAATTCTGATCTCTGTATGTACATGTTTACATATGTATGGCATGACCAACTGTACAGACCATCAAATTACTTTATGAATAAAGTATATTTTTGAAATTAAAAAAAACCTGTCCCCGGTGTTGCGAAGGATGGGCCTGGCCTTGCTGCCGCGGAACGCTCCGAGTAGTTGGACCGTTCCGTATCACCTGTCCTTCGTGGAGAAGTTTATGAAGAAAAACACCTTTGACCACAAGTCCATCAGGAAGTGGTCAGCACGTAGTGTCCTTGAGACCTTTCGGGAAAAGGAGAGGGCGGATCCTATCGAGCGGTTCCCTGAGCAGACTGTCAAAGCCATTTGGCAGAATGCCTCATCGCCAGAACATTCCAACAAGCATGGTGGCACAGTGGTTAGCACTGCTGCCTCGCAGCGCCAGAGACCCGGGTTCAATTCCCGACTCTGGCGACTGACTGTGTGGAGTTTGCACGTTCTCCCCGTGTCTGCGTGGGTTTCCTCCGGGGGCTCCGGTTTCCTCCCACAGTCCAAAGATGTGCAAGTCAGGTGAATTGGCCATGCTAAATTGCCCGTAGTGTTAGGTAAAGGGGTAAATGTAGCGGTATGGGTGGGTTACGCTTCGGCGGGTCGGTGTGGACTTGTTGGGCCGAAGGGCCTGTTTCCACACTGTAAGTAATCTAATCTAAGCACCAAGACATGGCCTTGGCTGTGGTGAGAAGGGCTCTGCCTGTGAGATCCTTTATGCACGCCCGGACTCTCAGCCGCACCGCACGCTGCCCTCGAAGCGGCTGCAGGGGGGACGAGACTGTCACACACCTCCTTCTGGAATGTGCCTATGCAGAGGAAGTCTGGAGAGGAATGCAGTGGTGTTTGTCAAGGTTCGTCCCGAGCAGCGCCGTGACGTGGGACTCCGTGCTCTACAGCCTGTTCCCCGGGACGCACACTGAGACGAACATCAACTGTGCCTGGAGGATCATCAACTCGGTGAAGGACGCTCTCTGGGTGGTCCGAAACCTGCTGATCTTCCAGCTGAAGGAGTTGACCCCGACTGAGTGTTGCAGACTGGCACATTCCATGGTCCATGACTAAGTGTTGAGGGACGCGCTGAAGCTTGGGGCAGCTGCCGCCAAGGCGCGGTGGGGAAAGACCACTGTGTAAAGTCTGCCTGCCTAACGAAGAACAGGGGGCCCATGCAGTCATTTGGGCTCTGCTGACGCCTCAGCTAATTATATGGGCATATGATCAAAAAATGTACAGACCTGTATAAAAATGATAAGTTTTGATCTCTGTATGTACATGTTTACATATGTATGGCATGACCAACTGTACAGACCATCAAATTATTTATGAATAAAGTATATTTTTGAAATTAAAAAAAAATGCCAATGACATTCTGGGTCAGAAAGGACTCGCTATACAAAGATCTGGGCAACGGGGGAAAAAAATACACCTTTGTGTGTGGCTGCATCAAGCTGTGCGTGGATCCCCGGTACGCAAACATATGTATGCGGTACATATGTTTACATATGTATGGCATGACCAACTGTACAGACCAAATTATTTTATGAATAAATTATATTTTTGAAATTAAAAAAATGCTAATGGCATTCTGGAAGCACACGTGACATTTAGGCGAAAGGTTTGAAGCTTTGGACAGACACGTGGGAACCAGTCAATACATATCTGTTTGGTATTGTGTGTGTCTGTGTGGGAGAGTGTTGTGGGAAGAGCATTTGAACATTGGGCTGTTGGAAAGGTTGGGTTTTATTTAAGTTTCTGGTCCCTCTGCTTCAACAGTGTTAGTATCTTAGCAAAACGTAGGAGCAATTTGTTGCAGATGCTGCAATCTGTACTGAAAACAACAGCAGGTCAGACAGCATCCAGCACCCTCTAATTTTAACTCTAATCTCCAGGATCCACTTTCCCCCATCCATGGAGAGAGAGCAAGCTAAGGTTTCGAGCCTGGATGATTCTTCATCTGAAGTAAAGTTTGCAGGGGGCAGCGTTTATACTACAGTTGGGGTGGGGGTGGTGGATGCACAGTGCTTGGGAGGGTTAAAGGATTTTAATCATTCAGATTCAGTGATTTGAGAATGACAGGATAATTGTGTGTCTAACTGCCAGGCTGGAAAGGACAGGCAATCCCATTAGGGTGGGGGAAGGGGTGAGAGGACATGGTGACAGTGAATGTAACAAGCAATGCTGAAACGGGAGTCAAAAAAGTGCGGTGCTGGAAAAGCACAGCTGGTTAGGCAGCATCCGAGTAGCAGGAGAGTCAACATTTCAAGCATAATCTCTTCGTCATGAATGTGGGGGTGGCCCAAGGGGTCTGAGAGATAAATGGGAGGGGGGGGGGGTGCTGGAGGGAAGGTAGCTGGGACTGCAGTAGGTGGATGAAGGTGGGGTTGATAGATTAGAGAGGAGGGTGAAGTGGGATAGGTGGAAGATGGATAGGTAGGAGTGTAGGGTAGTGCCGGGTTGAAGGGTTGGATCTGGGATAAGATGGGGGGAGGGGAGATGAGGAAACTGGTGAAATTGACATTGATTCCCTGTGGTTGGAGGGTCCCAAGGCAGAAGTTGAGGTGTTCTTCCAATCTTCGTGTGGCTAAGATTTGCCGGTGGAGGAGGCCTAGGACTTGCATGTCCTTGGCAGAGTGGGACGGGGAGTTCAAGTGATCAACCACAGGGTGGTGGGGTTGTTTAGTGCGTGTATCCCAGAGATATTCCCTGAAACATTTCACAAGTTGGCATTCTGTTTCCCCAGTGTAGAGCAGTCCACATCGATAGCAATGGACACAGTAGATGAGGTGTTTGGAGCTACAGGAAAATCTCTGCAGGATGTGGAAGGATGCTTTGGGTCTTTGGTTGGAGGTGAAAGAAGAGGTGTGGGTTCAGGTTTTACACCTCTTGCAGTAGCAAGGGAAGGTACCAGGAGTGGAGGATGGGTTGGTGGGGGGCATGGACCTAAGGAAGAAGGGATACACGGAGGGAATGGTCTCTGTGGAATGCTGAAAGGGGTGGGGAAGGAAATATATCAATGGTGGTGCAGTCTGACTGTAGGTGGTGGAATGTGTATTATATCCAGAGGTTGGTGGAGTGGAAGATGAGGACCAAGAGGGTTCTGTCCTTGTTGTGTTTGGAGGGTTGGGGTTCAAGGGTGGAGGTGCAGGAAGTGGAGGAGTTGCACTGGAGGGCATTTTGACCACATGGGAGGAGAAATTGCAGTCATAGAGATGTACAGTACAGAAACAGACCCTTCAGTCCAACTTCTCCATGCTGACCAGATATCCCAACCCAATCTAGTCCCACCTGCCAACACTCGGCCCATATACCTCCAAACCTTTCCTATTCATATACCCATCCAGGTGCCTTTTAAATGTTGCAATTGTACCAGTCTCCAACACTTCCTCTGGCAGCTCATTCCATACCCTCTGTGTGAAAATATTGCCCCTTAGATCTCTTTTACATCTTTCCCTTCTCACCCTAAACCTATGCCCTTTAGTTCTGGACTCCCCCACCCCAGAGAAGAGGCTTAGTCTATTTATCCTATCCGTGCCCCTCATGATTTTATAAACCTCTATAAGGTCACTCCTCAGCCTCTGATGCTCCAGAGAAAATAGCCCCAGCCTGTTCAGCCTCTCCTTAAAGCTGAAATCCTCCAATCCTGGCAACATCCTGCTAAGTCTTTTCTGAACCCTTTCAAGGTTTACAATATGTTTCCAATATTGCATGCAGTATTCCAAAAGTGGCCTAACCAATGTGCTGTGCAGGGTAAAAACAATGACTGCAGATGCTGGAAACCAGATTCTGGATTAGTGGTGCTGGAAGAGCACAGCAGTTCAGGCAGCATCCAAGGAGCAGTAAAATCGACGTTTCGGGCAAATGCCCTTCATCGGGAATAAAGGCAGAGAGTCTGAAGCGTGGAGAGATAAGCTAGAGGAGGGTGGGGGTGGGGAGAAAGTAGCATAGAGTACAAAAGGCGAGTGGGTGAGGGGATGAAGGTCTGGGAGGAGGGTGGAGTGGATAGGTGGAAAAGAAGATAGGCAGGTAGGACAAGTCATGGGGACAGTGCTGAGCTGGAAGTTTGGAACTAAGGTGAGGTGGGGGAAGGGGAAATGAGGAAACTGTTGAAGTCCACATTGATGCCCTGGGGTTGAAGTGTTCCGAGGCGGAAGATGAGGCGTTCTTCCTCCAGGCGTCTGGTGGTGAGGGAGCGGCGGTGAAGGAGGCCCAGAACCTCCATGTCCTCGGCAGAGTGGGAGGGGAAGTTGAAATGTTGGGCCACGGGGCGGTATGGTTGATTGGTGCGGGTGTCCGAGAGATTTTCCCTAAAGTGCTCTGCTAGGAGGCGCCCTGTCTCCCCAATGTAGAGGAGATCGCATCGTGACAACGGATACAATAAATGATATTGGTGGATGTGCAGGTAAAACTTTGATGGATGTGGAAGGCTCCTTTAGGGCCGTGGATGGAGGTGAGGGAAGAGGTATGGGCGCAGGTTTTGCAGTTTCTGCAGTGGCAGGGGAAGGTGCCAGGATGGGAGGGTGGGTTGTAGGGGGACGTGGACCTGACCAGGTAGTCCCGGGGGGAACGGTCTTTGCGGAAGGCTCCTGTGCAGCTGCAACATGACCTCCCAACTCCTGTACTCAATACTCTGACCAATAAAGGAAAGCATACTAAATGCTTTCTTCACTATCCTTTGTCTTTGAAGTAGGAGGCCATCTGGGATGTTCTGGAGTGGAATTGGATCTCCTGAGAGCAGATGCGGCGGAGGTAGAGGAATTGGGAGTGCAGAATAGCATTTTTACTTGGGGGGAGGGAGGTGGGAGGAGGGAGGAGGTGTACTTCAGATAGCTGTGGGAGTCATTGGGTTTAAAATAGATATCTGTGTAGAGTCGAAAGCCAGAAATAGAGATGGAGAGGTCCAGGAAGTGGAGGGAGCTGTTCGAAATGGTCCACGTGTGGGTGAAGTTGATGAACTGTTCAGCCTCTTCATGGGAGCACGAGGTGGCGCCGCTACATTCATCAATGTAGTGGAGAAAAAGATGGGGAATAGTGTCAGTGTAACTGTGGAAGATGGACTGTTCCACATACCTGACGAAGAGTCAGGCATAGCTGGGGCCTTTGTGTGTCCCCATAGCTACTGCTTTGGTCTGAAGGAAGTGGCAGCATTCAAAGGAGAAATATTTGAGGGTGAGGACCAGTTCAGCCAATCAAATGAGTGTGTCAGTGAAAGGGTACCGGTTGGCTTGGCAGGAGAGGAAGAAATGGAGGACTTGGAGGCCGACGTGTAGGATGTGTACAGGGACTGGATGTCCATGGTGAAGATGAGGCATTTGGAGCCAGGGAACCGAAAGTCATGGAGGAGGTGGAGGGCATGTTTGGTGTCCTGAATGTATGTGGGGAGATCTTGGAACAACGGGACAGGACAGTGTCAAGTTATGAGGAGGTCATTTCAGTGGGGCAGGAGGAGGCAGAGACGTTGAGTCATAGAGATGTACAAAATGGAAACGGACCCTTTGGTCCAACTTGTCCATGTCGACCAGATATCCCAACCCAATCTAGTCTGACTTAGACAATAGACAATAGGTGCAGGAGTAGGCCATTCAGCCCTTCGAGCCTGCACCGCCATTCAATATGATCATGGCTGATCATTCCTAATCAGTATCCTCTTCCTGCCTTATCTCCATAACCCTTTGAGAGCTCTATCCAACTCTTTCTTAAATGAATCCAGAGACTGGGCCTCCACTGCCCTCTGGGGCAGAGCATTCCACACAGCCACCACTCTCTGGGTGAAGAAGTTTCTCCTCATCTCTGTCCTAAATGGTCTACCCCGTATTTTTAAGCTGTGTCCTCTGGTTCGGCACTCACCCATCAGCGGAAACATGTTTCCTGCTGCCAGAGTGTCCAATCCTTTCATAATCTTATATGTTTCAATCAGATCCCCTCTCAGTCTTCTAAACTCAAGGGTATACAAGCCCAGTCGCTTCAGTCTTTCAGTGTAAGGTAATCCCGCCATTCCAGGAATTGACCTCGTGAACCTACGCTGCACTCCCTCAATAGCCAGAATGTCTTTCCTCAAATTTGGAGACTAGAACTGCACACAGTACTCCAGGTGTGGTCTCTCGAGGGCCCTGTACAGCTGCAGAAGCACCTCTTTGCTTCTATACTCAATTCCTCGTGTTATGAAGGCCAGCATGCTATTAGCCTTCTTCACTACCTGCTGTACCTGCATGCTTGCCTTCATTGACTGGTGTACAAGAACACCCAGATCTCTCTGTACTGCCCCTTTACCTAAATTGATTCCATTGAGGTAGTAATCTGCCTTCCTGTTCTTGCCAGCACCTGACCCATATCCCTCCAAACTCTTCCTATTCATATACCCATCCAAATGCCTTTTAAATGTTGCAATTGTACCAGCCTCCACCACTTCCTCCAACAGCTAATTCCATACACGTACCACCCTCTGTGTGAAAAAGTTGCCCCTTAGGTCCCTTTTATATCTTTCCTCTTTCACCATAAATCTAAGCCCTCTAGTTCTGGACACCCCCACCCCAGGGAAAAGATTTTGTCTATGTATCCTATCCATGCCCCTCATGATTTTATAAACCTCTATAAGGTCACTCCCTCAGTCTCCGACACTCCAGCCCCAGCCTATTCAACCTCTCCTTATAGCTCAAATCCTCCAACCCTGGCAACATCCTTGTAAATCTTTTCTGAACCTTTCAACTTTCACAACACCTTTCCAATAGGAAGGAGACCAGAATTGCATGCAATATTCCAACAATGACCTGGCCAAGGTACTGTACGGCCGCAGCACGGTGTCCCAACTCCTGTACTCAATACTCTGACAATAAAAGAAAGCATACCAAACACCTTCTTCACTATCCTTTCTACCTGCGACTCCACTTTCACAGAGCAATGAACCTGCACTCCAAGGTCAATTTGTTCAGCAACACTCCCTAGGACCTTACCATTAAGTGTATAAGTCCTGCTAAGATTTGCTTTTCCAAAATGTAGCACCTCACATTTCCGGGACAGTCCAGTTTGTGAAGTTTGGGTAAGAGGTAGAATCAGGTGGTGCAGTGTTCCCAGACTATGAGGTTGAAGGCTGTGGATGGGAGATCCCCTGCGTTGATGAGGTTGTATGGTCTTGGAGATGATTGTTTGGTGATGGGAGGTGAGGTCATGGTCGAGGGGGGCAGTAGGAGGTCCGTGAGTTGCCACCTGTCTTCAGCGTTGTACAGGTCGATGTGCCAAACTAACACAACACAGCCCCCCCACTTCTTGTCCACTGGTTTGATGGTGAGGTTGAAGCGGAGGAAGTGGAAGGCTGTGCATTGTGAGGGTTAGCTGAAATGGGAGTTGGTTCACAATTTCAATGTGTTGGACGAAATATTTGAGTCCAGAAGGCTGAAGAGAACTTGGGCTAAAGATGAGATGTTTTTCCTCGAGTTTATTCTGCGATTCACTGGATCTGTTTGGATGATGCCACCTTCCAAAACAGTGGTGATGACATGGCTTGCTTCTTCTATAATCGGATTTTCCCTTCCACTGTGGTTGACAGGACCCTCAACCGCATCCGACCTATCTTCCATGTTTCCACCCTTGCCCCTTCCAATCACTCACAACAATTTCCATGTAACCACAGAAGGTGCTACACCTGCCCCTTCACCGCCTACCTACTTACTATCCAAGGGCCGAAACAGTCTTTCCAGCATTTCACCTATACCTCGTCCAATCTTGTGTATTGTATTTGCTGCACCCTTTGTGGCCTAATCTACATTGGAGAACACCTTCGGTCCGTGCATAAGCGTGGCCCGACCTTCCCATAGTTACCTGATGATAGAACAGCACTCTGAAAGGTACTGTTTCCAAATAAACCTGTTATTCTATAACCTGGTGCCATGTTATTTTTAACTTTGTCCACCCCAGTCCAGCACCAGCACCTCCACATCATGGTTCCCATAGCTGATCATTTCAACACAGCATCCTGCTTGCATGCCCACTTCTCTGTCCTTGGCATGCTGCAATGATCCAGCGAATCGTAGCACAAACTGGAGAAACAACATCTTCTCGGACTATGCACTTTACGTCTTCTGCACTTAATATTGAGTTCAATACTGTCAAATTGTGGACCAACTCCCATTTCTTCCTCTCCCCTCTGCCACCCCAGTGGAACTGTCTTCCTTTACAGTTGAGCAGTTATGCACCACAATCGTTCTGTCATTCTCACATTCCGATCACTTAATCTGAACTATTAACACTCTTTCTCACCCAGCACTCTACACCCACCACTATCCTCCCCCAACTATAGCATAAATGCTGCCCCCTCCATACTTCATTCAGCTCTGATGAAGACTCATCTAAGCTTGAAAGATTAGCTTGCTATCTCTCCATGGATGCTGTGATATCCAGCATTTGTTGTTTTTAGTATTATAGCCTTCAACTGAGGTGGTAGATTCCAATTCCAACCCAAACTGCAAACTGGGATTAGAATGGCTAGGTGGTTCCTTTTGACCAGTGCAGACTCAATGGGTTGAAGGGCCTTTTTCTCTGCTGTCAGCATTTACTTTTCTCCTGACTATCTATCAGCAATCCCTTTGTCTGCTTTCCTTTCTTCTCTCTTTCTGGGCATCATCTCTATTTAACTTACTCTTCATCCCATGTCATCAGCATAAGTACCACCTCCCTCCCAGCTGCTTTCAATTCAGACAAAGTGTCATTGGATTCAATGTTATCTCTGCTTTCCCTTCCACAGATGTTGCCAGACTTGCTCAATTTCTCCAGCTATTTCTGTTATTATCTCCAGCACTTTCTTTTTGTAACAGCCCAGAGACAGTGCAGGCACTCAATCTAAGGTACTCCAGACTGGCATTTCAATATGCAAGTACTTAAAGCTTAAGATAAAGCAGTTGCCTTAGCTTGCATATGTACTCAACTGCATGGAACTACCAAAGAAGTTGCATAACTGAAATTGTCTATTTGTGTGAAAATGTTCTTACTTAAGAATGTTGCTAATTTGAACATATATTAGGAATCAATTACATGCCCTAGCAACTGGTCAGTTTTCATAGCTGGTGTATAAAGGAGGAGACAAATTGACTGATAGTTTTGACCTATATTTATTGCAGTGGAAAGAAAAACGAACTGAAGAGAATGAATCCCCTTTAATTGAGGTTGAGAAGTACAGAAGTGTCTGGTGTTTTCCTTGTTAGTATTGTGGTTAGAATCCCTGCTTGTCACATGGGCATCTAGGATTCAATTCTCCAACAGCGAGGACAGTTTATCTTGGTGTTCGATTAGCTCATTTGGCTAGACAGCTGATTTGCAATGCAGAGTGATGCCGAAAGTGTGAGTTCAATTTCAGCACTAGCTGAAGTTATGTTGAGGACTTTTCTCAACCTCTCCCCTTGCCTGTAGTGTGGTAACCCTTAGTTTACACTGCCACCAGTTATCTCTGTCTAAAAAGAGAACAGCCATATTATCTGGTAGGACTGTGGTGATTTTGGTGGTTCACAGAAGTCTGAGAAGAATAGAAAGAAAGCTCCAAAAGAGGAATAAAGTGTGAGATTTTGAGCTTTTCATTATTCATAGCTGAAATGGCAAGTAGAATTTGTCAAGCTGTTAACTACTGTCTGGTGTATGTTTTGTTTATTAAATAGTTATACTTTTGCTGCAACTTGACAGGTTAAATATTTACTTATTTATCAAGCCTGAATTATCATTTCCCACTTCTGTATCCTCATGCCCCACTGTGTGATTGCCTCACTGCCATGTAATTTCTGGATTGACTCTGCCCACAAACAACCAGAATTCCCACCTCATCAATCTGTGTGTTTTTGCTGTTGGTCTCTTACAAAGACCAAGGCCAATTCACCTTTGGCCATATTTGTTCCATTTTGTAGCAGCCATCTCATGATCAGCCCCTCTCCTTTTCTATCTTTCTATTGGTAGTCACCCGAGGACCACTGCCAGCTTGGCAAATTATTTGCAATTTAAAGCAACAAAGGTATGAGATTTCTGCAGAGGTACAGAGACATTGGCTGCAAAGTATGCCTTTGTTTTTTAAGTAAGATTCAAGGCCATTTTTTAAATAACCTTGGACCTCAGACCAGCTTTGCAGCTATAATTCCACTATCATCCTGAGAAGCAGGCAAATTTCCACTGTTAGATTGGAAAAGTGTTGATTTCATTTGCTGTGTATCACACCCCAAGCCATAGAATTATATAGCATGGAAACAGACCCTTCAGTCCAACTCATCCATGCCAACCAAGTTTCCCGAACTAAGCTCGGCCTACTCGCCCACATTTAGCCCATATCCCTCTAAATACTTCCCATTCATGTACCTCTGCCTGCATCTATCACTTCCTCTGGCAGTTTATTCCACACCAAAGACTGGTGATCACAGACTGTTTCCTTTTTTATAAACACGTACAGCACGAAGGAGAGTCCAGCACCCAATTTGTGGCTGCCTTAAAGAGGTTAGTGGAACAATGTGTATTTGGAGGATTCCTCCAAGATGCCTTGCAGGTCCATTTGGTTTGAGGCCTACAATGTGAAGCCACCCAACAAAAGCTACTAACAAGAAGAGATCTGAATTTCAAGGCAGCTTTCGAAATTGGCTTCCTCAATGAAGTTGGTTGCCAGTGTTAGTTTTGGGTGCACCTAAACCAACTGGACTGTAGTGATTCAAGGAGTTCACCATCACCTTCTTGAGCAAATACGGGTGGGTAGTAAATGCTGGCCCTGCCACTTACGCCCACATCTCATGAGTGCATTTCAGAAGCCCAACCTTTGTGGAGGATGGTGATGATGCCTCTTGAAGTGGTGTGATCTATGATCTTGTGCTTCCATGGTGGTTTGAATAGCTCAGTTGACTCTAGAGTGAGTTTATGGTCCAGAATAATAGCACCAGAACAGAGTTAGATTAATGTTTCAGCTGAGGTAGACTTGAGACCTAACTACTCACCCTGCTCCATTGTAAACTTTCAGCATAATGCAATAGTCAAGTCACTACCTTAAGAAGGAGAAACATTTCTGCAAAGCTTTTAGCTATAGAATTCCTGGATTTGGCCCAGGATGAAGAGTGATAGATATTCTAGTCAAGTTGCTGTGAGATTTTGGAGAGGGATTTTCTAATGTCAAGTAACTGCTGCATTTATCCTTCTAGCTGATAGTGACCATACGTTTGGGAGATGCAGCAAAGAGGTATTCTGTGTATACAACATAATGCAGCCACATTTGCTGCTAATGTGAATGGTGGGGGTGGGAAGAAGGATGATCAATGTTTAATTCAGCAATCTACTTTGTCCTGCATTGAAATACTATGAATGTTGTAAATCTGGAATAAAAACAGAATGTGTTTCAAATGTGTTTCTGTAGTGAATGGCAGTGGACAAACAAACATTTCACTGGAGGAAACTCCACAAATATCTCTAACCTCAATGATCATGGAACCCAGCATATCTGAGCAAAAACTAAAGCTAAAGCATCCATAACAATCTTCAGTCAGTAGTGCTGAGTGGATGATCCATTTTGACCTCCTCCAGAGAACCCTAGTATCACAGCTGCCAATCTTTGGCTGATTTAATTCACTCCACATGATGTCAAGAAACAGATGGAGCTATTAGAAACTGCAATGGCTATGGTTCCTGACAACATTCCAGCAAAAGCATTGAAGACTGTGCTCCAGAACTTACTGTGCTGCTTGCCAAGCTGTCCCATAAAGCTAAAATACAGGCATCGACTCAACAATGTGGAAAATTGCCTAGGTATGTTCTGTGCATAAAAGGATAGGATAAATCCAACCTAGGCAATTACCGTCCCATCAGTCTACCCTCAATTATCAATAAAGTGAAGTAAATAAAGCTCTGTAGTAATCTGCTCACTGTCACTCTGTGTTCTGCCAGTGTCACTTGGCTCCTAACATCATTATAGACTTGTTTCAGATATGGGCAAAACAGCTGAATTGCAAAGGCAAAGTGAGAGGGGTTACCCTTGACTTCAGTCACATTTGATGAGGTATGGCATCATGGAGTTGATAAGAATCAGGTGAAGAACTCTCCACTGAATGAAAACTTACATGGCCCAAAAGAAGATGGTTGTGGTTGTTGGAGATCAGTCTCTGAGCACAAGGCTCAGGGTTGCATAGAAGGGAGCATAATTTCAATGGCACAATGTGTGGATGAACTGTTGCAGAGCCCAAACTACAGAAGATACTCGCACAAGAGCCCTGCATTAAATCAAAAATACTTAGAGGATGAAACCTGGTGAGAGTCAAAGGCTGAAAAGAAAAAAAATACTCGATAATCACTTTCTCAAGCCAAGTCAAGAGCGAGAGAGGAACCTAAGCTAGTACCTGGGGTAACTGCAAGTAGAGGACTATCAGTGGAAGAACATAATTTGGCCACTGGCATATGAATGGTGAAGAGAGGTAGGAAGGCTGGTGGATTTTGAAGTGCAAAGCATCCACAAGTATTGACTCAGATCCATGGAACTGCATGAGCACCAGTGCGTACAAAACTGTGTTTGTCAAGACTGTTGATCACTGGCTTTTGTAACATTCTGGACAAGGAACTGATGGCCCTGGAATGTGGTGGGTACTAGTTGTCCATAACAGGGAAACTTAATGTTGCACTCAACGTTTTCACTGAAGGATCATTTCAGAAACCAGCAAGGGAGTTTTCAGAAATTCACAATTAGTGGTTAATCATTGCATCAAGCCGGTGGTGAATACCAGGATTGTGTGGGCAAGTGAGTATAGAAGGTTCCACAATGAAAATGTTAATCAGAGGAAAATGTTTATTTTATTTGTTATCTGTTCTTCTACAGAGATGTTATTTTACTGAAATGTGTAACCTATGTTTCATAATAACACCAGTCCACTTTGTTAGGGTTGAACTCCCCTATTGTAACCAAATATGACTTCCACTTCACTGCCATTTTTCAAAGATGTACCATGCTCACTCAGTATGTATCTGAATACAATGTGCACATAAAGCAATTTTTCAAATTACCCAAACTTTATTACAATCAATTTGATTGATATACTGAAGAAGTGTCTCTTTGTTTTTCAGTCCTTAATTTCTCAAATGAAATGTAAAAGAAAAATTCCATCCTATCGTCCTGTTGTGTGTTGAATTGAATAAAATTAGCACATGCTCAAATGCTGGCAGCCATTATTGAACAACTTTATTTACACCTTCCAAACAGAGAAGGCAGCAGAGAGCACACTGTAGCAATTTCTTGAGTTAGCTGTATAACTTAAATGAGTTTCTGGATTTTGTTTCCATGAAGGTCTCTGGTGGGTTTACCTGCAACTAAATTAGTACACAGCAGTCTCAGGGCACATCCTTTGTCTAAAGTGCTGCAGTGCAGAGTGACCATGGCTGTTGGTCATGTGATGATGTCCAGATAATTAGTTTATCTAATGTTGACCTTCTTAAAGCAATAACAATACATTTTCTTGTACCTCAAAACTAGCTCTCATATGCTAAAAGTGAAAACTATGGTAAGAGCAAACTATAGTAAGATATGACTTAGAATCATAAAGATGTACAGCACGGAAACAGACCATTCAGTCCAACTCTTGCATGCTGACTAGATATCCCAACCCAATCTAGTCCCACCTGCCAGCACCTGCCTCATATCCTTCCGAAGCCTTCCTATTCATATACCCATCCAAATGCTTTTTAAATGTTGCAATTGTACCAGCTTCTACCACTTCCTCTGGCAGCTCATTACATACACGTACCACCCTCTGCATGAAAAAAGTTGCCCCTTAGATCTCTTTTATATCTTTCCCCCCTCACCCTAAAGCTATGTCCTCTAGTTCTGGACTCCCCAACTCCAGGGAAAAGACTTTGTGTATTTATCCTATCCATGCCCCTCTTAATTTTGTAAACCTCTATAAGGTCACCCCTCAGCCTCCGACGCTCCAGGGAAAACAGCCTTAGCCTGTTCAACCTCTCCTATAGCTCAAATTCTCCAACCCTGGCAACACCCTTGTGAATCTTTTCTGAACCCTTTCAAATTTCACAACATCCTTCCAATAGGAATGAAACCAGAATTGCACACAATATTCCAAAAGTGGCCTAACCAATGACCTGTACAGCCACAACATGACCTTTCAATTCCTGCACTCAATACTTTGACCAGTAAAGGAAAGCGTACCACACTCTTCCTTCACTATCCTATCTAACTATGACTCCACTTTCAAGGAGTTATGAACCTGCATTCCAAGGTCTCTTGGATCAGCATCACCCCCAGGACCTTGGAGGTGCCAGTGTTGGACTACGGTGGACAAAGTTAAAAGTCACAACCAACTGATGAAGGAGCGGTGGTCTGAAAGCTAGTGCTTCCAAATATACCGGTTGGACTATAACCTGGTGTTGTGTGATTTTTAACTTTATACAAAGATAGGGATTGTAAAATTTATGTGAACAGAAATAAGTATGGAAATCTAAGAGTCCAAGTTATCATTTTGATGTTTTGATGACTCTTCCAGATCTTGTGCTGTCAGCCTCTGGAGATGTGGATTTCACCCTTGGCTGTTTGTTGTCATTGTGTTCATTTTTGTCCTGGTGTTCCATCACTGTGTCGTTGTTTGAGTGTGTTTTTCCATGTTTGCTGTGTACAGTTGATGTGTTGTGCTTTTCCCTTAGTTAGCTTATGTTCCTCCTCAACTTTGCTCCATTGGATGTTGTGACTTCTTAAGATCTGAGCTCACCACATTGGATATATTTGTGGGTAACTACGTTCCCATTCCAGGGTGTGTGATTCTGTGCTACATGTGGTTGAAATAGTTCTACACCTGCATGGCAATCATGCACCAGCTTTATTCTCCCATTTTTTTTGGGAATTGAGTCCTGTACCTTGGAGAATTTGCATAGATAGTAGCTTAGCAAGGTCATTCTCATTTGCCTTCTGAACATGATCTCTATTGGTGCTTGTAATCCCATATCCAGGGGTGTAGCTCTGAAGTATATTGACAATGTGAAAAACTGCTTCTGCACCTTATCCTTCAGAATAATGAGTTCAGGAGTGAAAACTATTTGCTCAGTGAGACCATTTGATCTGGTGTAATGTCGTCAGGTCAGTACATAGTTCATGCCACATTTGGCACACAGATTCCTGAAAGGTCTGCTTATGCACTGCAAATCAATTGACAGAAATGATTCTTTCAGATGCATCAAACAGACAGAATGCAGCACTCAATCTGTCTGCCTTAAATGAGCTTGAAGTGTTTTTTACCTTTTGACAGTTAGAATTTGGAGGAATAATTAGTGACTGATATAAAGTCATTTCCATTGAGAGTAAATAGGTCAATGATGATTTTGGACTAAAGCACAGATGGAATCTTGTGAGCAGGTAGAGGTTCCCTGACTTGCTATGTCTGATTGTTGTGGATGCCTTGCACATACAAACTGTTCAATGCTGTTGTTAATCCCTGGACAATTAACTATATCCATGCCAGTCATCTTGCCCCCTCTATGCACATTTGCCTTTAGAATGGATGTAATAATGTCATGGCAGAGAGCCCTGGACACAAGCACTTGTTTTGTTTGAAGCTTATGAGCTTGATATCTCAAGAGGCAGCTCTAAAACCAAAAAAATCTGAGAGGGCCTGGCATCTCTTTCATCTTGTCACGTTACACTTCAATGACAACTTTTCACAATGACTTCAATTTTGGGTTATTAACTGTTTTTGATTGCAGATCACTTTTTCTTTTGTTTGAAGTTAGACACTTTTTCTTTGTTCGCTGGGATTTGTTTCTGACAGTTCTTTTAAATCTTAGTGAAGTCTTCAGCTGGCTGCCTGCCCAACTTTGTCCAACTTAATGTACTCATTTGGGAATTGAACTATTTTTTTGGACTTATTTTCTTCTTCTAGAATATTATTGAATCTTATCTGCTGTCTGTCCCTGTGCTCATCAAGCTTGTATCGTCACGTCCTTTGTTCTTTTATTTTTAAAGAGACAATTCCATTTTTGCATAGTAGTGATTTATTATGCTATTTATATGTAACGCTAATAAAGTATATGGGATCCATTTCATTTCAGATCGCTGGTAGATTTATTTGCAACTAAACTGATCCAGACAGTACAGAATAATCTCCAGATACGTCCTTTGTCAAAGATACAACAATGCAGAGCAGCCATGGCTCCTGGTCATATGATGACTCATCTACTTGTTGACCTTTTTAATGAGACACCACTCATTAAATGATAATATATTAGGCTGTACTCTACAAGTAAAAGCAATGTTCAGTCAATGTTGCAGTTCTTAAATAAAAACAAAAAAATGCAAGAAAAACTTAGCTGTTCTGGCAGCATCTGTGAAGAATAAAACATAATGAACATTTCAAATCCAATATGACTCTCCTTTGGAAATGAAGATGTGTAATTGGACTCAAAAGATTAACTCGTTTTCTCTTTCCATAGATGCTGCCAGCCCTAATGAGTTACTCTCGCTTTTTTTTTTATTTCACTACCTCTCTACATTCCATCCTGCTTATGAGATGTGCACTGACCTCACTGCTGTCTGCTTTCCTACCCTTGCCAGTGTTCATATTGGAGAAACAATAGTACAGTTAATATGAATTCATGCATTCCTTTCCCGTTGCCTGTATACGCTCCTGAATGTCATTGGTCATCATAGACCGGTGGTTGCCACTGATAAGTCAACTGAGAAGGAACTGTGCCAGCAACCAGCACAACTCTCCAAGTAAAATAAAAACAAAGCACTGCAAATGTTCAAGATCCAAACTAAATACAAAGTGCTGGAGAAACTCAGTGGAACTGTTCCAAAGAAGAATCCTATTAGACTCAAAATGTTAACTCTGTTTTTCTCTCTGCAGATAGTGAGAGACCTGCTGAGTTTCTCCAGAACTTTCTTGTTTTAATTACAGTCATCCGTCTCTCTGGACTCTATATCTACTTAACTGTTGGTGACAGCCTGACTCACGACCAGTGTGCTAATATTCATCACTTCTTATGGTTGTTCCAAAAATGAAATAATAATGAAATAACCACCAACAGTTGCTCTCTGCCCTTGTGCATTGTGAGCTCTCTTCCACAAAGCTACAAAGAGAAAGGTGCATGTGATATTCCTGCAACTCCTACTCTAATAAAGTTACACTGTTTTAATGACAATCATTGTAACTTGTTGCTAACATTCAGCCATTCAGATTGGTATTATTTTGTACTGAAGTGATTTACAATGGTGTAATGCTGGTGTTATGTCATACTCTGTGTATGGACGCATTCATTCTTGTTGAGTTCTGGTGCATTAGTCTTCTATAGCACATGTCATAGTCCCATACAATGCATGCAGGGCTGCATCTCACCTTACAAGCCCACAAGAGGCCGATGATGCATTCCCAGTGCCATAGCCTTATTCTTGCAAATATTCCTTTCCTACAAAACTCTTTGGCAACTGTCCCACTAGGATGCTGGCTGTCCTCCCATTCTCATCCTCTGGGGAGACGACCTGCTTCCCTTCCCTCACTGCCTGCAGATGCACAGCATGGTAACGCCTCTAAACAACGGAAAAATCGGTCTTTGCATTCCTTCCATTCGTCCATGCATTCTGCTTTCTGTTCTGGTCCTTCTTCTTATATGTGTGCAAGGGTGCTGCATTTGGTGTTGCATTTTTACAGTGACAGTTTAGCTTGGATCATGGGTCTTTAGCTCTAGAAGCAGATATTAAACAAGTGCGTGGGAGAAGGATGATCCACTTGACACTTATAGCTGAAGACATTTGTAAACTGGTTTGTAAACCTTGTCTTATGGACTCTCTTACGGTATATGGTACTTTCCCTACCTCTGAGCCAGAAGACTTGGATTCAATTTCTACCTGCTCCAGTGCTGTGTAATATAATCTCTGAACATGTCAATTAGAAATCGGTCTTTGCATTCCTTCCATTCTAAGCGGCCTGCTTGTGGTGCAGTGGTAGTGTCCCTACTACCCCTAGATTGGAGACCCAGGTTCAAGTCCCACCTGCTCTCAAGGTGTGCAATAACATCACTGAACAGGTTGATTAAAAAAAAAGTCGGTTAACGTTTAAAGAAACTTGACTTAGGACCCCCTTGTGACACAGTGGTAGTGACCCTACACTTGGACCAGGAGGCCTGGGTTCAAATCCCACCTGCTCTGGAGGTATGTAATAACACTTGATAGATTGATTCAACAAACAAGTTAAAGTCATAGAGATGCACAGCATGGAAACAGACCTTTCGATCCAAATTGTCCGTGCCAACCAGATAACCCAACCTAATATAGTCCCATTTGCAAGCACTCGGCCCATATCCCTCCAAATCCTTCTTATTCATATACCCATCCAGATGCCTTTTAAATGTTGCAATTGTACCAGCCTCCACCACTTCCTCTGGCAGCTCATTCCATATACGCGCCACCTTCTGTGTGAAAATGTTTTCCCTCTCACTCTACACCTATGCCCTCTAGTTCTGGACTCCCCCACCCCAGGGAAAAGACTTTGTCTATTTATCTTATCCATACTCCTCATGATTTTATAAACCTCTACGAGGTCACCCCTCAGCCTCTGACGCAATAGAAAAAACAGTCTCAGCCCTCTCCCTAAGCTCAAATCCTTCAACCCTGGTAACATCCTTGTAAATCTTTTCTGAACCCTTTTAGGTTTCACAATATCTTTCCAATTGGAAGGAGACCAGAACTGCACATAATATTCCAATAGTGGCCTAACCAACGTCCTGGACAGCCACAATATGACCCATCAACTCCTGAACTCAATGCTCTGACCAATAAGGGAAAGCATACAAAATGCCTTCTTCACTATCTTATCTACCTGCGATTCTACTTTCAAAGAGCTATGGACCTGCACTCCAAGGTCTGTTTGTTCAGCAACACTCCCTCGGACTTTACCATTAAGTGTATAAGTCCTGCAAAGATTTGCTTTCCCAAAATGCAGCACCTCGCATTTATCTAAATTAAACTCCATCTGCCATTACTCAGCCCATTGTCCCATCTGATCAACATCCTGTTGTACACTGAGGTAACCTTCTTTGCTGTCCATTACACCTCCAATTTTGGCGTCATCTGCAAATTATACCTCCTACGTTCATATCCAAGTCATTTATATAAATGAAGAAAACGTTAAAGTTAAAAATAACTTTTCTTTCCTGTTTCCAATTCTATCTTGATTTAGCCCCCTCCCTCTCTCCCTGACCTTTAATAGTTTGTATTGTCCTTAATGGCTTTGCATGAAAATATCTACTTGGCTACACTGGTATTTTACTGGTGGTAGTTAGTGTTTCAAAATTAAAAATAAAAAAAAAGTCACTGTGATTCTCATGGTGGAAAAATCAGTCAATTGTGTGTGATAGCACTTTTGGGTATAAAGAAAAGATAAACTTTGTCCTTTCCCCTTCCAACTTTATTTTAATGGAGCCTCCTCCCGATCTTTCCCTTGCCTTTGATAGTTTGCATTGCCCTTGATGGTTTTTAAATGTAAATATCCAATTGGCTACACAGGTGGTTGACAGTTGATGGATAATAGTAAAAATAGTGGTGGGAGAAAAACGTTTGGTTCTGTGCAATAGCATATTGAGATATTTGAAAAAAATAAACTTTGTCCCTTCCCCTTCCAGCTCCATTTTGGTTTAGCCACTTTCCCCAATCTTTAAAAGTTTCTATTGCCCTTAATGAGCTTTTTTTTAATTTAACTTATTTCTCCTAAACAACCTGTTCAGATGTTATTCCACACTTCTAGATCAGGTGGGATTCGAATCTGTGTCTCTTGGTCCTGGGTAGCGATAGTACCACTGCACTACAAGAGGGGCCCCTTAATATGTTTTGCACATAAATTATTCAATTGGAAGCACAGATAATTTACTGGTGGTGGTTAATAGATGGAAAAAAGATACCACAGGTGACCTACTGCTGGAGGTAAAAATCATTCAGTTGTAAAAAAAATATATAAAATCTTTGTTCTTTGAGTGCCCTCATGCAGCAGTGGTAGTATGGAGAAAGTGAGGACTGCAGATGTGGGAGATCAGAGTTGAGCTTGTGGTGCTGGAAAAGCACAGCAGTCAGGCAGCATCCAAGGAGCAGGAGAATCGACGTTTCGTGCATAAGCCCTCCATCAGGAATGAGGCTTGTGGGCCAGGGGTTCTGAGAGATAAATGGCAGGCAGTGGGGCTGGGTGGGAGGGAAGGTAGCTGGAGGTCGGAGAGGAGGATGGAGCAGATTGGTGTGAAGGAAGATGGACACTTCCCCTCTCACCTACGTCCATGGCCCAAAAGATTTTTCCACATCCAACATAAATTTACCTGTACTTCCACACACGTCATCTACTGTATCCGCTGCACCCGATGTGGTCTCCTCTACATTGGGGATACAGGACGTCAACTTGCGGATCATTTCAGAGAACACCTCTGGGACACCTGCATCAACCAACCACACTTTCCTGTGGCTGAACACTTTAACTCCCCCCTCCCACTCCATCAAGGACATACAGGTCCTGGGCCTCCTCCATCGCCAAACCCTAAACACCGTATGCCTGGAGGAAGAATGTCTCATCTTCTGCCTTGGGACTCTGCAACCACATGGGATCAATGTGGATTTCACCAGTTTCCTCATTTCCCCTCCCCCCACCTTGTCCCAGTCCTAAGCCTTCGACTCGGCACTGCCCTCTTGACCTGTCCATTTTCCTTCCCACTTATCTGCTCCACCCTCCTCTCCGACCTATCACTTTCACCCCACCGTCATCTACCTATCGTATTCCCAGCTACCTTCCCCCCCATAACCCCTGCCCCACCCACCTCCCATTTATCTCTCAACCACACCCCGCCCCGGCCGACAAGCCTCTTTCTTGATGAAGGGCTTATGCCCGTAACAGAGATTCTCCTGCTCCTCAGATGTTTCCTGACTTGTGCTTTTCCAGCACCATACTCTGAGCTCTCCTTACATCTGAGCCAGGAGGCCTGAGTGCAAGGCCCAACTGTTCCAGAGGTGTATAATGAGGTCTTTGAACAGGCTGATTAGAAGATATTAAACATTGTCTTCTGCACTCATGTCTTGGGCGGGTCATAGCACCCCAATTTACTGTGGTCTAGCCACTGGTCTCAATGCAGATATATACAGCATTAGCAGGGCATCCTGATTAAGGTATGATCTAATTTTTAGGTCGGTAGGTCTCGTAACCTAAACATTTTGTGACTGAAATCTGCCAATTCAGCATGGACCGTAGATAAAACTAGGAACCACAGTGGTCTATTCATTTCACCAATATAAAGCACAAGTAATTGATTTATCCAGAAAACTCTTCCCTTTTACAACTATGTATAACTTATAGAAGTATATTTGTTAGAATGTCTTGGATTTTAATTTTATATGTTGTTAAGAAATTTTTGAAGCTTTTCAATTTCATCATTTTTATTTTAACTGATCAACAACCCTTGAAAAGAAAGCATTCTAAACCTTATAGGCTATAAAAATACATACATTCATTCTGCTCAGCAATGTGTTTCTGCCTGTAATTCTGTATTGAATAAATCACAGTTTTTTTTAAAGGAAAATCCTTTGAACATTGACATTCATTGTTCAAAATTGGAGCAGCTATGGACAGTTGCCAACATAAGGAGTGGGTGAAATAATAAACATAAGACAAAACAGAGTGACCAACAGAAAAGTCCATTATTATGATCATAATACATGCAATACTAAACATTTTTCCTTTTCAGAGAACTACTGTTCATTAAATAAGCTTAAATAAATATTATATTTGCTGTCCAACATTTACTGGACAGTCCAATAGATTACTTTTTATGTGTAAACTTGAATGTTAAAATCAGAGGCAGCTAATTATTTTGCTGTTGTTGTGAACTTCTAGTGACCAAATGAAGAATGAATTTGATGAATGCCAGCAGAGGTGTCATCTACCCCTTCAGTAGTGAAATGTGTACAAACCTGCAAGGCACTTGCAAGCAGAAAGTATTTGACAATTGTAGGATTCATCTTTCTAATGATGTTGCATTCATACAGCTGTCTGGCATGGAAGGAATTTTACTGACTTAGATTAGTTTCCCCTTCAGTGCTCAATAAGAGCATAATAAAAAGTTCTGTTTAATTGTCTCGTGTTCTCTTGTGTAATTGCCTATCAATGATTCTCTGTGTTTCCCAACATCTGCAGTTTGGTCAGAGAAGATAGCATTCATAAAGTTAATGTGAATGATCTTGTATTTATTTACTGTAGCTCTACAGATTGACCACTTAATGCTAATGAATATAAGTTGCAATAAACATTGATTCTTTAGCTAACAGATTTTGCTTATTTGCCAATGCTACACTGGCAATGTAATAAAAGCAGAAGATGCATATTGTTCTGATGATGAATACACAATTCAAACTGTGGGAGTCTGGCTATTCTGTTTAACAGTTAGCCTCGGGGTTGTTGTTAATATGGTCTATGAACAGAAAACCATGGGTTTAAGTTCCCTGTCAGTAATCAAGGTTGATACTCCTTCAGTGCAATACAGATGGAATGATGCACTTTTACAATTGTCTTTAGGATACTATTAGACTGAAGTCCTGCCCTGTCAACATCTCAACTCGACAAGATCCAATCACACTACTTTAAGTGAAGCAGCAGAGTTCTCCTTGTTTTGTTCAGCCACAATGTTACTGGTCAATTATGTTATTGCTGTTTGACAAGCAATTGGCCAACATGGGTGAAAACAAACAGACAGAGAAAGCAATTTCTGTACATCACAAGTCTGGACCACAAAGTGGACATTTATATCTCTTTGGATTTTTACAATGTTGTCTGCAAAGTGATGGACATTTTTTTTTCAATTTAGTAGCTCATCAGGTGGACCTAGATCCCTTCTTGTATTGTTTCTTTTATGTTGTTGGGAGTGTTTGTCTTTTCACTTACATCAGAGAAGGGAGAGAGATGTTTTCTATTTGTCAGCTTTCTATGTTTCTGGCTATACTGCTCTCACTAATCTAAGACAAACTGCAGCTTGGCCAAACCAAGGGCTATCATCAGGCAGTTTGTTCCTTAACTCAAAAGCTTCTGGTGCTGCTGTGTCTGTTTCTTTGTAATAGTTTCTCTGCTCCAAAAGCAACATACTCGTGTACAGCCAAAAAAAATGCTCTTTATTTTTCAGGTTGCAAAAACACTTGGTATTTTATCTATGTCGCAGTGTCCAAATTCCATTCTAGTTTATAGTCCAAAAAGTAAAAAATATCGTCCCTGACACACTGAGTAACAGTGTTATTGACTGATGTTGTTGCTTTCATCATTTTACCAGGATGTTAATTTTCCTCACTGAAATATAAGCTGTATTACATTATAAAATCTATGTAATAAAGTGTCATATTTTATATTTTCTGAAAATGTTTGTCTGCAAGTTCACTAAAATATTGCTGTCTTAATAAATCTCTGGTCTTCACTGTGCTCCCTCGTGTCTCCCAAATGGTCATCTTACATATCAGTTACCTGCTCAACTTGTGAGTCACCATGGAGTCATAGGATAATTATTCCTCTGCCATAATTCATAGGTATATTTTCCGATAGCGATCACTTGGTCATGATTTGAAGTAACAGTGTTAACTGATTTTCAACCTCCTTTGCCAAAAATGTTCAGATTAGCAGTGGAATCCAATTCTACTCTGGTTGACATCAATTAGTGAAGGCAGATTAATAGCCTTTATCGCCAAGAATTGGAGTCTTGCCAAATAAAAGTCTTGTTAGAACTGTACAGAGCTTTGTGAAACTGTCCTTTGGATATTGTGTGCAGGTTTGGTCTCATTACTTAAAGAAATATATCCTTACATTGTAAACAGTCAGACAAGACTCACAAGGTTTATTCTTGGAAGAAAGTGATTGTTGTAAAATGAAAGGTGAGCAAGTCAAGTTTAGAAGAAGGAGGAGATTTTATTGAAACAGGTGAGATTCTTCAAGGGCTTGACAGAGCAGGTGCTGAAAGGAAATTTTGTCTTAAGGGCCACCTAGAGCGAGGGTTCATATTTTAAAAATAAGGGGTATTCCATGTAAGACAGAGATGAGAAGGAATTTCCTCCCAAAGGATAATTAATTATTGGATTTCACTTCCACAAAAAAAATGACAAAGACTGAGTTGAACAGATCTTTGATTGTCAAGTAAATCAAGGATTATGAGAGACACAACTGATTGGTGAACTTCTCATTTCTTAAGAATTATGATCTTTTGATCAATTATTGAGTTTGGAGCTAATTATCATAAAAGAAGAATAATCCTATAACTGTGTATTAAACAATTTAGTGCAGTAAAGGATAGAATTCAGGGCGTTTTTGAATGGATGAATTAAGCTCAGCCAAACGGCCTTCCATGACCATTATTATTTTGTAATCACCATTGTAAACAGACAGAATTGTTAGGAAGCAATCATATTCTTACATTAGAAACATCAGCTTCATTCTCAATTTCAATTTGCAATTTGGATCTACCTTTATCTTTAATTTGCTGACTTTTGGTATAAACAGGAGGCATGCAAAATTCAGATCTATTGTGCCTCCATAAGTAGTGCTACTGAAATGAATTATCTTTTTCTGAATATGCCAACCTCATACCATCCAGTAAAAGGTGCTCCAACAGGCAACCTTCTCCATACAGTGGAAAGTTCAGAACTCATCTAATCATGACCAATCAGTGATGTTGTAATGATCTGCCTAAGGGTAGATCCTCAGTTCCTCTCTCCACACCACCTAGTCTTGCACTCTCTTCATTGCTTGTGATAGCCTCCCAATTTGAATTCCAATGTCTGGCAAAAATAATATAAGTTGGTTTCCTCTCTCCTTGTGTAAACGCATAGAATCATAGAGATGTACAGCATGTAAACAGATCCTTTGGTCTAACCCGTCCATGCCGACCAGATATCCCAACCCAGTCTAGTCCCAGCTGCCAGCACCCGGCCCATATCCCTCCGAACCCTTCCTATTCATATACCATCCAAATCCTCTTAAATGTTGCAATTGTACCAGCCTCCACCACTTCCTCTGGCAGCTCATTCCATACACGTACCACCCTCTGTGTGAAAAAGGTGCCCCTTAGGCCTGTTTTATATCTTTCCCCTCTCACCCTAAACCTATGCCTCTAGTTCTGGAACCTCGATCCCAGGGAAAAGACTTTGCCTATTTACCCTATCCATGCCCCTCATAATTTTGAAAACTTCTATAAGGTCACCCCTCAGCCTCTGACACTCCAGGGAAAACAGCCACAGCCTGTTCAGCCTCTCCCTATAGCTCAAATCCTTCAACCCTGGCAACATCCTTGTAAATCTTTTATGAACCCTTTCACGTTTCACAACATCCTTCCAACAGAAAGGAGACCAGCATTGCATGCAATATTCCAACAGTGGCCTAACCAATGTCCTGTACAGCCGCAACATGACCTCCTAACACGTGTACTCAATACTTTGACCAATAAAGGAAAGCATACCAAACGCCTTCTTCACTATCCTATCTACCTGCGACTCCATTTTCAAGGAGCTATGAACCTGCACTCCAAGGTCTCTTTGTTCAGCAACACTCCCTCGGACCTTACCATTAAGTGTATAAGTCCTGCTAAGATTTGCTTTCCCAAAATGCAGCACCTCTCATTTATCTGAATTAAACTCCATCTGCCACTTCTCAGCCCATTGACCCATCTGGTCAAGATCCATACTAGTCCTTTTCCCAAAGGAACCTTTGCTGGTAAGCAGCCATTGTCCCTGATTTTCCACTGCTTCCAGCACCACCACAAAAATGTGCTGGTTCTGCCACTGGGCATGGCTGTTAATCCTGAGCATGGGATCCTTACCTGGAGCTAGCAAAAGGCCAGTGATGACCATCCACGGAGGTCACAAATGACACTGCTGGTCTAAAGATTTGCAATATATATGTCGAGTAGTGGAATTTATTTGTACAATAATCAACTGCACAAGGGACTCAGGACTGATGTTACTTAAAATACAAGGCACCCAACTTACAATTAAGGTCATTTAGAGTAATTACACTCATCACAAAGCCACTGAAAGTACTATAAAGCAGGTATTTAGGTGTTGTGAGTTCCTGAATTTGACACAAAATGTTGTTCCATCCTCAAACGGAAAGCCGATGTCTTGATGACCTAACCATGCAAAGGCTGCAACAAGTATGATGGCTGCAATTCTAATGCCTCTGTAATTATCAGACAACAGTGCAAGATAGCAGTGGCTGCATGAGAGAGTAGGCTCTGCATGGTGTCATCTGCAATTTAAGAATCAGTCAACTCTAAGCTCCTTGACAGCGACAGGCCAGTCGATATACACAGCATCTTGGTATGCTTACATATCACCACTTGGCCAAATTCTGTCTGTTTTAACATCCTTATGTAAGTCCTCAGCAATATAATCTATCTGACACCTCACCAACACCACTAACCCATGCCCTAGACCCTCAACCCACCCTGCTTACCCCCAACCTGCTGGTACATGAATCAAGCCATCTTTTAACCATGACTGTCTGTAGCCTAAGCATCCCTAATGACCCATTATGTGCTGATTCCTACACAATGCTAAGCTTGAGATAAATTCAGTGCCAATATCAGAGCTGATGGCTGCTCCTTTCCTGGGGCTGCTGCGGCTGAACAAGTGGCGGTTCTTGAGGATTTGAAAGCAGAATGTCAGAAGAAGATTTGAGGCGAGGGAAAGGTGAGGAAGTGAAAAATAGGAAATTGTCAGGTGCTGGTGTGTCTCCACACCCAGTTAGAAATTTTCTGCCTTCAGATCCTACAGCGATAACTTTATGTTGAGCCTCCTCCAAAGTAGTGCACTCTGATGATGTATTTCTTCTGTCAGGTGTGCAGCCTCAATTTCAATATATAGTTCCTGTTCATGAAGTGCTCCTGCCTTTGGATCTTCTTATGGGAATTTCCTGTCCTTTACTTGGAACTGGTCAAAGTTTGGGGCATGTTTGATTTGCAGAGGAGCTCTCCCCCTACAGCAATCATAGCTTCTGTAGGGAAGCCACAGCTCAGGAATTGGTTCCTCAGTCGGTATGGTTTTTGCTGGCTGATGGAGGGGAGGGCTCGGGATGTTGGGCTGCCAAGAGTCAGGGACGCATTTGATAGCAGAGGAGCAGGCTGGCCGGCACCAGCACCACTGGTCATGAAGGTTTTGGTCAACATCAATTTGTGGCTTGAGCCCTTCCAGAACCTGATGGACAAGATACCTGACCCTTGACACCACACCTAAAATCAAGGTGGCTCAGGTATGCATTGGGTTTCTGGATGAACTGACACCTGTCCATCTGGAACTTGACATAGACCCCATAAAATGATCACTCCCTGAGGATGTGGGTGATCCATCTCAGGGAAATCCTCCCATTGCCCTTTAGTATGGGCTGCTGCTGCACACTCGTCTGCTTCCCCATCTTCTCTACCAATCGGGTACATTTTGGCGTGACATTGTGCCCTCCAGCAGTGGAGATCGCCAGTGGATGGCCCTCTATGAAAGGGTCCCCTCTTCCATTGTGTATCTGGGGTGGAGAATGCTGCATGCAGCAGTCTCATACAATCACAGACCATGTGTAAGTTTTGTGCCATAGATGAAAAGATATTTCATATTTACATGGATTGTTTCTGTTTGCAGCCCCTTCTTTACTTTTTAAAAGGGGCTGCTCCTTACAGTTTGGTTGCACTTCAGGCCCCCACTCCTGATTTGTGGGCACCCTGCGCAGAAAGAGATAAACAAACCAGAGGACTTTCTCATGGGTCTGCTCCTGAGACTGGTCAATTTGGCTAATGACATGCCTAAGCCTTGGAGGGGCTAGTTCTTCCTGACTTTCTGCCCCTCTTTCATGGTTACATATGTGCTTGGGGGGTGTTCCTGGAGAGGGAGCATGTGTGCCCATCATCGCAATAGAGGCTTTTCAAGATCGCTGGGCACCAGAGGGACTGCAGTGCATCATTGGCCTGGAAAATGTTGTTTTAATTAGTAAGTTTCTGTTTCTTTCTATAAGATTCCCCTCAGCTGTAATTTTGTGTTATTTGATGCAGTGCCCCAGTAGGGGCATTTTTTTTTAACTTTCTGTTTAAAAGAGTAGGGGTAACCAGGAACATGGAGAAAGTGAGGACTGCAGATACTGGAGTATCAGAATCTAGAGTGTGGTGCTGGAAAAGCACAGCAGGTCAGGCATCATCCGAGGAGCAGGAGAATCAACGTTTCAGGCATAAGCCCATCATCAGGAATGTTCCCTTAGCCAGGAACATGGCAAATACTTAACCCGATGCTACAATGAAGTGGCAGCACCAAGTTAGCCAGAATTTGCCAGAAACGTCTGGGTTTCCGCACTACTTTGTACTTTTATTTCAGAATTCCGGCATTCGCAGTCTTTCACTTTTATCATAATTGCGTAGGCTAAATTTGAGTCTTAATGCCTCCTAATTCATTCCTGGATTTCTTCTTGAGAATCTTGCGAAGTGGCTTGGGATGCGCTCTTGCCTTAAGTGAACACGTAGTTTTTTCAGCTTCAAACGGTGGTGGAAGTACTCTGCCCTGTTTCGTCTAATTGGGGTTTAACATTTTCCATTTGAACGCATCCCTGAATGGGGAGGACCAAACATTCTCACGATGAACAGCCACAGTTCTAAGTAATTAGTTCATATAAAATGCCAATACATTAATCCTAATAAATGCACCAATCCAGGTTTATTCCAGAATAATGGCGGTTTATTATTCTTTTAGTAAAAACCATGCCGGTTTTGATTGTTGTAACCGGAGGCACTGGTTACACTGAGTATGGCGCCCTCTAAAAAATAACTGTCCAGTCTTCAAGTTCTGAGTCCGGTGTAAGTGTTGGTGACAGGTCTACTGAATGAAGCAGCCTGAAATTCAGTCACGGCAAACTGAAACGGTGCCGTCCCATTCAAAAGCTCCCTACCCCGGTTTGAAAACCGCTGGTGGGCGCTGCTCACCCACAAACCTCTCAGTCCGGGAACACAGCTCACTGTTTTAGAACAGTTAGAAATTGTTTATAGGCTGAAACCATTTTCAAAATTGAACTGCAGTGATTCCCATTTGACTACTTCGCTGATTCCAGTTTTATAAACGTCATGATTTATATTTCACACAGTACATTGACAGATTTAAATGATTTATAAATAATTCACTAATTCTCCATAATTTGGTGGAATCAACATATTAACTCAAATGTTAGATAACTATTTCTGATTGCCTGAGTCTGGTAAAATGTTGCAGATGATATAAAACCATGTCAAGGCACTTCATTTAATAATAAAATCTGATTATATTTTACAGCCGTGGACTGGGCAACTAAGTATTAGAAATCGAATATATTACAGTCCTTGTTTTGACTCAATGAATTTGCTTCAGTTTCGTTTGGATTTTCCCATTATTTCATTCAAGTTTTTGAGGTATATACTCGTCAATTTCTCATGTCATTGGACACGGGAAATCAAAATCTGGTGTACTTTTCAAATAAAGTCGGGTTAGCAGACCCTAGAATAATTACAGCTAAGTTGCATCACAGGCCGTTTGGAACAATTGACCTATGCTGCTGTTTGAGCTCCACACAAGCATGTTCATTCTGGCTTTTATTTTACATTTACATTATTATCAGTATTTCCACATTCGTAATGCAAATGGACAATGTCAGTGTGACAGACTATAATTACACCTTTTTACCATTGGTGGTGTTTCAACAGCTGTGGCGGGAGATGGTGCCATTTCAAGTAAGTTTGCATAGATAATTGTTATATGAACTAGGAATCTGGAATAGAAAAGTTTGGCACAGACAATATATTATGTTCTATACAGATATCTATGATTTAAATCATCCGTCTAATCTTGTCACGCTTTAATTGCAACTTCCCACCAATGAACACAGTGCAGTTCCAGCACTTGCAACAAGTTGCAATGACAACATTGTAAACATTACTTTCCAAAGTAATTTTCTATGATAAATATGTATGCTGAATTTTGTATGGGAATTAAGAAAGAAAATGGATATTGAATTACATCAATGTACATTTGCCCTTAATCCGACTTCACCACAAACTTCATGTAATCTGCATCTACCTGATGTGGAGATGCCAGTGTTGGACTGGGGTGGACAGAGTTAAAAATCACACAACAGCAGGTTATGGTTCAACAGGTTTATTTGGAAGCATTAGTTTTCGGAATGCTGCTCCTTCATTGAGTAGCTCATTGAGTATCTCATGGGGACACAGAATTTATTGTAAAAGATCAAAATGTCATACAACTGATGCAATGCATTGAACACCCAGGTGCAAAGCATACATAATGATTGACTACACAATGAAGGCGTGCTAACTAGAGGTTAGGTCTACATGATGTTGATGTAAACCGCAGCCAAGAGAATCTCATTTGAGTAAGATGCCCTACCAGATGCATCGAGAATCCATTGTTCAATCGAAGACTGCTCGTTTCAATCAAAATAGGCTTCATCATCATTTTAGAATTCATTACAAAAAGATGACATTCTGGTCATCATCAATACCAAGGAATGAACAACAATGAGTTTTAAAGCTGATTGTAAAGATCGATTTTCATGACTTTTTGATGTAATGTCAACGTGAAAAGAGTTATAAAATGTGTACTGTTGTTACTCAAATTGTTTAATCAGTTAACTCACTGAATTTTTCCTGGATAAAATTTTGAAACTTTCTATTTTGAATAAATTCAAATACATTAAAAAAACTTTCTCAATTCCGTGTAGTATATTAATAAGTCAATTTTTTTAAATACCAAATGCGATGACATCACATTAATAGAACATTTAAAGGCATGTGGGGGACAGGGTGAACAAAAACAGCACAACTGAAAAAAAAATTATTGCTGAAACAATAATGACAGTGATTCGTTTCTTCAGTTTTACCAACCCTCAGTATACTCATTTAGAATATCAAATTTTATTTTGTAACTTTACATACAATGGTGCCATAAATATCTGTCACTTCTAGTTTTAAATGTCTATTAAAACAAGTGCAACAAAACATTATTCAGAAACAATATTAACCATAAAATATCTCTGAAGGCTACACTTGACAATTTTTTAAGCACATAAGCAATAGCGTTAATTTATGTCTGTTCGGTTCAGAAATGGTTAAAGTTTGATACGCACATGCCTTGTCATTCATGATTTAAAAAGAGCTCTCCAACAACTCGGTTAGTAAAAGCACTGTAGGATGTTGTTTGATCCGTACGCTATCAGACCAGAAAGGTGCATGTAAAAATTTCAATTTGACATTCCTGGCCTTTGCCATGAAAATATAACAAATAACTGCAGAAAAAGAAGAAATGATTTATCATTTATTCAAACTAATGAAAGAAAGAGATGGGCAATGGAAATTTTTACTATACATACTGTTATTATTTATATTTGTTATCTATTAATTCAAACTGGAATTGCAGATTTGTTCAAAATGGCAAAATTTTGTTTAACTGTCATTTTCTCCATTCCCACTAGCTCCTTCAACACCCCAATGACCCCCATCCCAACCCCAGCAGCCTTCTCTAAACCATCATGTTTTCAGGAACTAACCCAAACTACCCAGTTTGAAGAATATTTAAAAAAAACTCTGGCAGAAATAATAATTTGTAATACCTGTATAGATAAGCTCAGCAGAAAAGAGGAGGTGGAAAATTGCAGAATGAAATATGTCTAGTGTAAGAATAAAATGTGTATTGCTGTGAATTAGTCAATTGGTTTTCTGTGATAAAGACTAAAAACCAATGTAATGTATTTTCACCAGCCCATCTTTCTATAGTTTCATAGGCAGCAATCACATGACTAAGACTTAATTGCATTATGCAAGATGATGTTAATAAGTAAATTTAATTGTTTATAGAGTCATTGAATCATACAGCATGGAAACCAGACCAACCAGACCATGCTGAAAATAATCCTAAACTAAACTAATCCCACTTTCCTGTGCCTGGCCCATATCCCTCCAAACCTTGCCTATTTATGTACTTATCTAAGTGTCTTTTAAACATTGTAACTGTGCCTACATCCACTACTTCCTCAGGAAGTTCATTCCACATGTGAACCATCCTCTGTATAAAGGATCTCTTTCCTCTCACCTTAAAAATATGCCCTCAGTCTTGAAATCCCCCATCCTAGAGAAAAGACACCTACTATTAAACCTGTCTATATACCTCATGATTTTATAAACCTCTTTAAGGCCACCTCTCAACTTCCTATGCTCCAGTGAAAAACATCCTAGCCTAACCAGACTTTCTTTATAACTCAAACGTTCCATACCCAGCAATAACTTGGTAAATCTTTTTCAATAGTGCCAAAAACTTAAATTAAGAATATATACCAGGTATTTTTATTCACTCAGCGTATAATAACTATTCATAAAATTGTCAGAAATAATGAGACAAAATTATTGCAATTATTGAATATACAGTAATATATTAAGATAAGCTTTGAAGGACTGGTTGGTTTTTGCTAATCTCTGAATATGATTAAATTCTTACACATTCCATTGGTAACTTAGACTACACAGGAGCATAAAGTTTGGATTGACCATTTTGCACTGTGAGCCTGTACCACTGTACAATGAGATTGTCGTTGATCTGGAACCTAAGTTCATATGGAATTTGTTACTTCATGAGTTTTGAGAAGATTTGTAGTTCAGGTTGAGGTTGTGGATGTAGGTTTGCTCGCTGAGCTGGAAGATTCATTTCCAAACATTTCATCACCCTACTAGGTAACATCTTCAGTGGGCCTCCGGGTGAAGCACTGCTGCTGATTCCTGCTTTCTATTTATATGTTTGGGTTTCTTTGGGTTGGTGATGTCATTACCTGTGGTGATGTCATTTCCTGTGATGATGACATTTCCGTTTTCTTTCTGGGGGCTGGTAGATGGGGTCTAACTCGATGTGTTTGTTGCTAGCGTTCTGGTTGGAATGCCATGCTTCTAGGAATTCTCGTGCATGTCTCTGTTTGGCTTGTCCTAGGATGAATGTGTTGTCCCAGTTTCAACAGCCAAACAGAGACACGCACGAAAATTCCTAGAAGCATAGCATTCCAACCGGAACACGATCAACAAACACATTGAGTTAGACCCCACGTACCACCACCTGAGAAAAATAAAAGCAAATGACATCACCACAGGAAATGACATCACCAACCCAAAGAAACCCAAACATATAAATAGAAAGCAGGAATCAGCAGCAGTGCTTTGCCCGGAGGCCCACTGAAGATGTTACCTAGTAGGGTGGTGAAATGTTTGGAAATGAAACTTCCACCTCAGTGAGCAAACCTACATCCATGTGTTACCTTCCCTATCTTATAAATGAAGCATTAATGACCAGCTAATATAGAAGAATCTTGATGGATCATCCAGTAAGTGTCAAATGTTTTACAAATACGACATTGTTCTTCAATTCAATGCTGTCCAAAGGCAAGCTCAACTGGCAGAAGTTGGGTAATGCAAGGAATCAGGTCCCAACTCCAAACCCAGCTGTAAGAGGGATTGAACCCCTTACTTTTGTCACACATCTGATCCACACCAACTACCCAGCCAACTGAACCAAATGAAGAAATCTGTGTTTCTGTGGTACGATACACTTTTACATGCATGCAGTAGCCTAGAGCTTTGCATAGTGATACTATCTCCAATCTCTTTCTGGCACATGGCTGGCCAGGAATTTCTCCCACGTTTACTGCCGGCATATGCTAGAAGGATTTACAAGTTAAAATTCAACTTGTTTTCCTGCGTTGTAAATGTACTTTCCTTGGCTATGGGTCTTGGAGTGGGATTTGAACCTGAAGCTTGTAGCTCAAATGAAGGAATGCTACCCTCTGTTCTGCAAGTCTTCCTAATACATACTGCATTTATATACAGTCAAACCATTTCATAAAAATCCGGTGCAGGTAATTCTTCTATAATGTGATGAGTGCATTCTTGTGCAACTCTGTGTTATAGAAAATTCGCGCTTTAAAAACTGTGCATAAAGTGTTGGCAATGTAATCGTGTTACAGCCAACACACATTTTAAAAGTTTGCACTTTAGAAAGTGTCCTCAATTCATCAATCACGAATTCGTGTTAACGAAAAGCGTGTTCTAGCAGAATGACTGTATATGGAGTAAGATAATTTGGGTAGAGTCCATATCTATGTGATTGGAAGGGATTAAGATGTTGAATGTATGTGAATACTTATTTGAACCACACCTTACACCTAAACTATTCTTGAGGATGTCAGGTCCATTTGCATTTTGAGCTGTCAGGTTTCCTTCTTGTATCCTTGGCAGAGTGCCTTTATGCCAGTCGTTTTGGCACAGAAATTAACCTTGAAACGCTGTAAAGTTGGAGAAGCCAAAATCAAAATGAACATCATGACATCTGTATAATTCTGTGCCAGGGACTTTATTGAAACAGAAGTTATTCACCATGGAGTCTGGTGAAAATAAACTCTCGTATTACAAATCTTTCCATACCAAACCCTACATTTCTCATAAATCTGCAAAAACCATAATTAAACCTAACATGGCCTTAAGGTTCAATGACTTAATCTATTAATCAGTGGTTTAATAGAACCTGTTTTTCCACTGATCTCCATACTGAATTCCCTGAATTCTGTCATAGCAGGGGTGAAAATGCTTCAATGTAATAGATGTCCTTCTAAGGGCATGGATGTGAGCTCTTACAATTCCTACTAGCTAGTTACAGAGCAGTCATCAGCAGAAATCTTTGAGAAGACTCCCTTTCTACCTTCATGGTTGATTAATAATGATGGTAATGATGGATTGAATTTAAAGGAAGAAATTAAATTGGTTACAACATTTATGTTTTAAACGTGGATCACTGTCATTTATGAATCAGCTATATTTCAATTTGTATCTTTGCATAAATTGACTTCCTTCCTGCAAATATTGCAATGCAAATGGGAAATCTCACAAAACATCTTGCATAAAAAAATATTTGCATTTATCCTCTAAAGACAGCAGTAAGATTTTGACAAAAACTTAATAAAATGAGATTGCAAAACTTGGCTTTATTTCAACAAAATAGGGAATCAGGGTACACCCAAATATTCTGAAATGTGGAATGTTCCTTGTCCCAGTCCTACTCAGCCACTGCCCACAACTTTTTATCCACTACATTGAAGATGTCATTGGTGTTTCTTCTGCTCTTATCTGGAATTGGGAAAAAAATCCATCCTTCAATTTCCATCCATCTGGTCACCTTCACCTGGTTCATGTCTGACTCTCACATTCCTCAACTTCATTCTTAACATTTCTGGGATAAATAATCCACCAACAGCCATCAGAAAGCCAGCACTCCTACAATTACATTGACTATATTTCCTCACACTCTGCATCCTGTAAGGACTCCATTCCACACTCCCAGTTTCTCTGACTCTATTGCATCTGTTCTGAAGGTGCCACCTTTCACAGGGGTGATTACAATATGCTCCCTTTTTACTGCAATCAAGCATTCCCCCATAGTGGTCAACAGGACCCTCAGCTATATCCAAACCATTTCCAGCACATCTGCCCTCACTTCTTTCCCTCCTTCCAAGAAGAGCAATTGAGTGCCCCTTGTCCTCACTTTCCACTGCACCAAAATCCACATTCAAAGGATTATCTTCTGCTATTTCCACTGCTTCCTTCAGGACGTCAACGCCAAACACACCTTCTCCCTTCCCACTGTCAGCATGCTGCAGAGACCAGGCCCTCTGTGATACCCTGCTTCACTCCTCCATCATTGCTAACACTTCCTCATGACACCTTCCCATGCAATTGGATAAAGTTTACCACTTACCCTTTCATCTCCTCCTTACTGTCCAAAGCCCCAACACAGCTTCCAGATGAAGCAGCAATGTACTTGTACTTCTTTCAATCTTGGAGAAAGTAAGGACTGCAGATGCTGGAGATCAGTCGAAGAGTGTGGTGCTGGAAATGCACAGCAGGTCAGGCAGCATCCGAGGAGCAGGAGAATTGATATTTCAAGCATAAGCTCTTCATCAGGAAGATGAAGAGTTTATGCTCGAAATGTCGATTCTCCTGCTCCTCAGATGCTACCTGACCAGCTGTGCTTTTCCAGCACCACACTCTTCGACTTCTTTCAATCTAGTCTACTGGACTTGTTTTTACATTGGCAAGACCAAATACCACTTGGAACGCTTCCACTCTATGCTGAAGAATTACCTCAAATTTCAATTGCCATTTCAATAAACCACCTTTCTCCACTGGGAACATTTTTGTCCTAGGCCTGCTGCAGTGTTACAGTAAAGCTCAGCTTTAGCTGGATGAACAGCACTTAATTTTCTGTTTAGGCACTTTGCAGCCTTCATAATTCAATATTGAATTAACAACTTCACAACATACCCTCCATATTGATTAGAAGCTCACCCTGGTCTTGCTTGTTTTACTCTAAACTGTGCTGACCTATTTTTTTTCCAATTGTAGCCTCTTAAGAACATATAGTCGCCATCTCAA
The DNA here is from genome assembly GCF_037043375.1 of Chiloscyllium plagiosum. Taxonomy (NCBI): domain Eukaryota; kingdom Metazoa; phylum Chordata; class Chondrichthyes; order Orectolobiformes; family Hemiscylliidae; genus Chiloscyllium; species Chiloscyllium plagiosum. The sequence goes on from NW_028270148.1 coordinate 36,788,334, forward strand.
TTCCTCCTTTACCACGATTTGCACGCCCTTTGTATTTTGCTCTGGGTACCTTCACTGGGTATCTGTTCAACTCACTCCTCCTCCACTTCTGCAACAGTATAAGTGCCACCATTTTCCAGCCCCCTTCTATTTCCTAAGAAGACAGAAACGTTGACCCAATTTTCAAAAAAGAATAAAGATCTGCAGATGCTAGAAATCATAAACACAAATTGCTGGAAAAACTCGCCAAGTCTGGCAGCATCTGTGCAGAGAGGAGCAGAGTTAAATTTTGACCCTTCTTCATTCAGAACCCAATTTCTCTCGCAGCAGATGCTGCTGAGCTTCTCCAGCATTTTCTGATTTCATCCCAATCAGTCTGTATATTTTCCCAAATGTCCGGCATCACGGTTGATTTTGAATGCTTATAATGTGTATATATTCCAGATGCTCAATGCGAAATGGAACATGCGTATACGTTGTTCGGGCGACCGTGGTGGTCTTTCGAACCTCCAAAAGACAATGTAATGCCCCTGTTCTATCGAAGGCAAATGGAAAGAATGGATTTCTTGAGACCAATGATGGCCAAGTCATATTTGTTTCTGGCGCTGGTTTCTGTAGCCCAATAGTTGGCGTAAATGTAGTTTGTGATTACGATTTGCACAATATCGGTGTAGGATGTCTGAACCCTGTTCATTCATTAAAACCAGTGACTGTCCGTGGAGCGGGCACAATAATGACGCCGCTCCCAGCATGAAAGGCAGATTAACATTGCTGTTTGTGTGCGATTGCTGAGCAGGCAGAGACTGCCTGGGTGCTGTTTGCTAATGTAGTAATGGCACAGCACTCTGTTGCTCAGCCCTGGAGGACTTTCTGACGTCTTTTGCGCATTTCCTGCATCAAGGCCAACAGTGGAAGAGGGGGCGGGGGAGGGAAGGAGAGACACAGAGTCAGAGAGAGAGAGAGAGTGGGAAATCACCGCAGCCACCAACAGCAGCCTCTGCAGTTTGGCTCTCCGAGTTGCCAACAGCAGCCAACAAACAACAAAAAAGAAACCAGGTAGTGGGCGAGGATCCCAATTCTCTATGCCTCCTTCTCGCTCTCTCTCTCTGTGTGATTCTGCCCGGACCAACAAACCAGATCCAATGTGTTTTTGACACACACCAAGGGAGGGAGAGAGAGAGAGAAAAAAAGTCGATTTCCTGCTTGAAAATCCCTCATGCACAGTGCAGCCAGTGTGTGTGTGTGGATCTGATCTCGGTGAAAGGAGGAAGAGACGTGATGCGGACCGCTAGATGAAGAGCGGGAGAACTCGTTTATTTTTCTTCATAATTGGGCTATTGCAAACAGTTCAAGGAACAATTCTTTGTGCTTTCTGCAGCTCCCGTGCCTGTCCACCCCACATCCTCCCCATTTTCCCAGCCTCCTTCCAAAAGGTTTCATTGAGGAGTTGGGGGTGGAGGGGTGATTTTTAATATATATATATTCTTGTGTTGCTGTCCATTTTCCTGGGTCAAGTTGTGCCGCAGAGAGAAGTCCACCGACTTGGGGGTGGGGGTGTCTCGCCAGAAAGGAGGGGTGGGGGAAAGAAGACCCCACTCAGATCCACTCAGACTTTATGCCCACACAAAGCTGGCTTTCCTGTCTCTGGCTGGGTTATCTAAAGTAAAACAACGGCAGACCGGCGAGAGGGAAGGGAGCGGCGGCGCTGGGTTGTGAAGCGGGCACTCGGCGGATTGTCCTCCGTCTCTCTGTGAGTGTGTGTGTGTGTGTGTGTGTCTGTCTCCCTCCCTGCCCGCGACAGCCGGGGCGATGGTCGTCTTCAATGGCTTACTGAAGATCAAGATCACCGAGGCTGTGGATCTGAAACCCACCCCCTGGTCCCTGCGACATGCCGTGGGCTCCAGGCCCCAGTCTTTCCTGCTGGATCCTTACATCGCCCTGAACGTGGACGACTCGAGGATCGGCCAGACTTCGACCAAGCAGAAAACCAACAGCCCCGCCTGGAACGACGAGTTCGTTACCGACGTGTGCAACGGCAGGAAAATCGAGCTGGCCGTCTTCCACGATGCGCCCATCGGCTACGACGATTTCGTGGCCAACTGCACCATTCAGTTCGAGGATCTGTTACAGAATGGCAGCAGACACTTCGAAGACTGGGTAAGAGCCTTCTAGTGTATAAACACGTCGAATAAACAAACCATCACCCCCCCACACACCCCCACCACCACCACCTCCAGCACCACCGCTGTACAGTTGATGTGACCGTCACGCTGACAATGCAGTGTTTTGCTTGTGTTGTGAAGTGTCACATTCCTCTCTGAACAAGGTGCGTCCCCAACCTGTCATTGACAGCAGAGTTGCAGTTTATTGAGAATCCGGTGTAGGTACAGCGGTTTGACCGCTTGTTTCCCAAACAATGATAGGTGTCGCATCAGGAGGTGACAAGTCATATTTTGCGCCTGCTGAGTTGTTCTGTGGTGTGGTAACTGTGGAAGATTTACATTTTTCATTGCATAATACCTGCACGAAGAGCATATTGAGCCTGTGTATGTGCATGACCCTGATCTCAATTAGTTCACATCACTAAATAACCCTTTGGTTGAACCCAAATGCACACTGAATCTGTGCTAATGTACATTGTATAGATTTCGGCAGTTGAAATAATGCTTTTCTTCCGATATGATTCCAGTGAACACTGTCAGGTCACTATTATATTGGCCCCATAAAAATAACTTTTGGCTATGTGGCAGTAACTGCTTTCACGATTTTTTTGATTTTCCCATTATCCTACTCGGTCCATTGGAGGAACCTCTGTGTTTATTTCGTCAGTAGTGTCTTTTGTTTCATATATATAAAGATGTGAATGCGAGTTCTAGTTGTTGGAGATGATGGCTTGACATAAGATTGTAGTGAGCATCTTATGAGAAACAGGAGTAGACACGTTTACATTTCGGTGGATGTACTCTGCTGTTTTAAAAGTTCTCCACTGTTTGTATTGTCTGCTGAAGGTTAAACATATAATGGCGATGTAACACCTTTGTAGGGTATTTTGTAGGATAAATCTGAATGTTACTGCAAACAGTTACAGACAAGGCTAAGAATGTGCAACCTTTCAAAATAAAATACTAACGCTTGGATTCTGCAAGGTACAAAGTGTGCAATTTACTGAGATATACTGGCAGAGCAATTACTTTATGTGTTATTTGTGTTACAATTTTAAAGCTATTTATAAAGAATATGTTTACAGTTTTACTGCACACAGTTTACAAAGGAAATCTATTCCCTCCCCCACCCTCAAGTGTCAACTTACGTAGAGGAAACCAGCATAGATCAGTGGTGACCTAGGCCCACAATGGCATATGTCATTTAACAGAGTGAATTATTCATTTTAATGTATTCTCCTTAGTATTCATTGTATATCAGGATAGAAGAAATGGTGATAATGATTTTAATACACAATGCTGCTTAAACAATATTTTTCCCTGGCAAAACCATTTGCATTCTCAAATGGATGATTATTGTGCTGACAAATGCAAGTTTGTTGAGACAATCATTCCTTCTTTATCTAAACTCAGTTATTCAAGCTATCAGATCACAGGAATATGAGCAGGCCTCTTCTGCCATTCGATTGTACTAGAGCTAATCTGCATTTAATTTATTGTTAACCATTGTTATGTAACACTTTATACCCTGAGCTAATCAAAATCTATCAACAACTCACATTTATATAGCACCTTGGACCTTTGCTTTATAAATTGGTCAAGATGTTTTACAGATTATGATAAAGCAAAGTAAGACACTGAGCCACATAATGAAATATTAGGTTAGCTGGCCAAAAACTTGCTAAAGGAGGTAGAATTTAAGAAGTCTCTTAAAGGAGGAAAATAAACTGGAGAGATGTAGGGAGAGAATTCCGGAGCTTACTGCCTAAGCAACTAAAAGCACAACCACTAATAATGGAGTGATTAAAATTGTAGATGTTCAAGAGGCCAGGTTAGAGGAGTACAGATCTACAAACATATAAACATATGAATTGGAAGCAGTAGTAGGCATGGTGTGCCACTCCGGAACATCATGGCTGATCCATATCAACTCCACATTCTTAGAGGTAAAAACAATGACTGCAGATGCTGGAAACCAGATTCTGGATTAGTGGTGCTGGAAGAGCACAGCAGTTCAGGCAGCATCCGAGGAGCTCCTCGGATGCTGCCTGAACTGCTGTGCTCTTCCAGCACCACTAATCCAGAACTCCACATTCTTGCCTATCTCTGATAACCCTTCAATCCGTTGCTTAACAAGAATCATCTACCTCTGTCTTAAAAAATATTCAAGCACTCTTTTTCCACCACTTTTTCAGAGCAAGATTCCAAAGACTCAGAATCTTCAAGAGAACAAAAGTCTAATCTCTGTTTTAAATGGGTGACTCTGAATTTTTAAGCAGTAACCCCTAGTTCTAGACTCTCCATAAGAAGAAACATTTTCTCCACATCCACCTTGTCAAGACCTTTCCAGATTTTATATGTTTCAGTCAAATCACCTCGTACTCTTCTTATCTCCAGTGGATACACATCTAACCTGTCCAACCTTTCTTCATAAGATAATTCTCCCATTCCAGTTACTGGTCTGGCAAACCTTTCCTGAACTGCTTCCAACACATTAACGTCGCTCCTTAAGTAAGCTGATCCATACTGAGCACAGTTCTCCTGATAGTCTTACCAGTACTCTGTATAACAGATATCTTGGAGAGTTGTATGGAGAGAAGAGATTGCAGGGTAAGGGAAACACTATTAAGGTTTGAGGTTTTTTGGTTTCCTTGATTCTGCTTGTATTTTTGGGTGATGATCTTTCTACTGAAAATACAAATCACTTCTTCAGTATATAGATATACGTTCTTTTTCCTTCAAGCAGAAAAGGCTGAGGGGAGAATCTGGTTGAGGTGTACAAAATTCTTAAGGGCATAGACAGTGTACATAGGGAGAAACATTTCTGCTGGGAGGGGTCAATAAACAGGGCATAGTTTCAAGGATACACAGCAGGAGATTTACAGGAGATTTGAGGAAATATATTTTCACCCAGAGGATTGTGTGTATTTGGAACTCACTGTTGAAAGGATGGTACAGGCAGGAACCCTCATGACATTTAAGAAATGTTTAGATGAATACTTGAAACATCATAACATGCAAGGCTACAGGCCAAGTGCTGAAAAATGGAATTAGGATATGTGGATATTTAATGACTGGATCTTTTTCCCTGCTGTAAGTTGAATGGATGCAGGTAATGAAAGTATGAGGTGAAGCTTTGATGTGAGAATGTAATGAATATTTTAAGGAAAACAGGAGCACTGGTTATCAGGTTGGGTGAATGTAAATTTTAAAAAAGGAACGCTGGCTTTTAAAAAAAATTATGCTCTTTGTATTGTTTGCTCAGGGCTATAGTGCGTGTATGACACCTGTTGTTGTTCTTTCGTAGCATGAATTTAAGCATAGGGTAGAAATGATTACAGATAATGTGCAACCTATTTCAAATAAAATAATAGCTCTTAAGATACCTCCTGGGGGGAAATTTTCAACACAATTCTAAAGCTGTTTACAAAGAATGTGTTTATAGTTTTACAGCAAGTAATGCACAAAGGAAGTATTGGAAAACTAGGATGAGGTTTTTAAAATTAGGATATCGCTTAATTGGAACCCTGTGTAGGTCAGAAGGCACAGGGATAACAAATAAGTAAGAGTTTGACTGAGTAGGACCTGGATATCAGGGTTTTGGATGACCTTAATGTATTGTGAGTAACATTTGGATGACCGGCCAGGAGTGTGTTGAACTGGTTCAGTCTAGAAGCAAGTAACCGCATAAATCAGCAGCAGATGAATTGCGATAGGAGCAAAGTTAGCTGATATTACAGAGATGAAAATAGATAGTCTTAGAGGTGGTGTGAATATGTGGTCAGAAACTCTTTGTACAATCAGATACGGCACCAAGACTTCAAACATCTTGTTTAGTTTGACTGTTTTCAGGTAGGGGGAAGGAGTTGGTGGTTAGGAAACAAGAGTTTGTGGTGAGATTCTGCAAATGGAGCGAAGGTTGCAGACAGGAAAAATTCTGTGCCAAGGGAAAAGGAGCAAGAAGGATCTTGACTGAAAGCCAATGGTTTTTTTTAAGAGTGCTTCTACCTCTGCCTTATTAATCCGAGTCTTGAAATCTTCAGTTGAATCAATGTCCACAGCCTGTTGGGAGAGTTTTTGGTACTTTGCTTGAAGAGATATTTTCTGATTTTACTCCTCAGTGACCTGTTTACAATTTTAAGATCAAGACCCTGAAATTTGGTTGTGTGGAGTTGCTGCTGCTGCCTCCTATAGAAGCATTGGTTATGCTTCTAGCCACCTCTGCTGTTGCTGTCCTTGCTGTGAAGACAGCAGTGCAGGAATGTCACATGTGAGCTGGAAATTTCAGAAGAACCCAAAGGACTAGCCACATTGCCATACATCAAGAACATTTCTGAACTGACAGCCAGACTACTACGACCACTAGGACTCATAACAGCACACAAACCAACAGCCACTCTCAGACAACAACTCACCAGGACAAAGGACCCGATACCCAGCATGAGCAAAACCAACGTAGTGTACAAAATCCCATCCAAGGACTGCACAAAACACTACATAGGACAAACGGGAACACAGCTAACGATCCGTATCCATGAACACCAACTAGCCACAAAACGACACGACCAGCTATTCTTAGTAGCCACACACGCGGATGACAAGAAACATGAGTTCGACTGGGACAACACTACTATTATAGGACAAGCCAAACAGAGAACAGCCAGGGAATTCCTAGAGACATGGCACTCATCCACAGATTCTATTAACAAACACATCGACCTGGACCCAATATACCGGCCATTGCAGCGGACAGCTGGAACTGATAACCGGAAGCGGCAGAAACAAACCACTATAAATGCTGGAGGAAACATCACAGAAGCGCTTCTCAGGAGGCTCCCAAGCACTGAGGATGTCACCTAGACAGGGGATGAAACGTCTGCAACACAAATTCCCAGCTCGCCGAACAGAACCACAACAACGAGCACCTGACCTACAAATCTTCTCACAAACTTTGAATGTCAGAAGAAGTCCGACACTTTTATATAAGTAGTGGGGCAGAAAATGTCCTAGATTTTTAAAAATGCCTGTAGCATTTGGGATTTGAACCTGGATCTTCTGACTCAGAGATCGGGACACTGTGTCACAAGATCTTACAAAAATTGTCCTAGATATTTTCTAATCAACCTGTTCAGACATATTACTATAACTCTCTGGAACAGTAGGTCCTAAACCTGGATCTAACTGGCTCAAAGGAAGGGATAATACCCTCTGTGCCACAACAGGTACCAGAAATGACCTCCCATGATGTTTTAGCTGCTGTGATGCTGGTTTCACTAATTTTGCCTGGGCATGTGTACTGAATGTCTATGCTAATCATTCACAGTCAAACAGGTATTCAGCAGCAATTAGGGCCTCCCAAAGTCTGCTTTCCGCAACTTACACTACCACCATAACGATTCTGGAAAACGCTAGTCATCAATCTGAATGTGAGGTACTTTTGAATTAGTTCTGCTTAGACAAAATTAGTGGAAGCATTGTCGACTTTCTTTTTTGGAAGTTTATTCCAGAGCTGCTGATTATGCTCAGGTAGGCCCAACTCTGCATGAGGCTTGGGGATGGTGGTTGCAATGCAGCTGGCTCTGCAACATGACCAACAAATGAAGCAAAAGGCTTCAAAGAGGGAAGAATAGGGAGGAAACAAGCTATCCATAGAAGGCCTTACCAATAATTTGTATCTCAAGAGTACCTTTTCCATCTCCCGGGTGGGGTGACTCTGGTTAAACAAGGAGATAGTAGCACATCTATGCCAACTCCTTCAAATCTATCTGGAGCAAATTGAGGTTTGATACCACAGAATTTGAGTATTGCTGAGAAAGGAAAAGTCACGTTTTATTGAAACTTTTCATCTTGCACACATTCAAAAGTATAAAGCCAACATTTATACTACTTTGAGAGGAGAGTACTGGTTGGTAAAGCCATTGCCACAACAAATGCACTGATTAAAGATAATTAACAGTAAGCTGCCTTGGCTTTGTTTAAATTTTAAAATATGGACGTTGACTTTGATTGGTCGGGTCACTGTCCTGGGAAGTGAACCAATATGTAGCTGTCGTCAGGCTGAGTTGAAACAGATGCAGTGCATGTATGTGTACTTTCTGTCACAAAGAATGGGGCCCTACGCATTAATATATCCAACTTCCAGTGCGCACAGTTGTGCCACACTGTGAGCTTGATGGTCCATTCTAAATTGGTTGTCAGTATAATTCTTCACCTTTTGCTAATCTTTGAGATATATTACACTGCCAGGGTAAACTGAGGTAGATTGGGCACTTTTCATGACTGAGTGTGACAGCCTTAGGAATGTGTCCGTGAGATAATGGCTGCCATGATCACATCACTGTACATTGTGCAAAGGCCCATAAGTTTGAGTAAACGCCGAAGCTCACTGTTCCGTGCTGCTACTATGCAGTGCTAACCTGAGTGGTGTTCAGAGTGAATAGGATGCTGCCATCAAGCCAAAGCTGAAAAGATGTTCTGCATTTCATAAAAGTCAGCATTCTGCTTTACAAATTTCATTGTCAGAAAGATGCCAGGTATGTAGGCTTTACATCCCAAAAACTGGCAGAGCGTATCCTTTTGGCTGTTCATCAGAAACAAGATGCTAATTGTACCAAAACAGCTCATCCATACTTGCACAAGTCACAACCTTGTGTCCAACATTTGATGTGATTTTGCAATTAGACATCATTTGCTGGAGTTTCCTCGGTGTGTGAAGAATCATATTGACATTTAGGGTTGTCGATCAGTCTCACAGTGTGATAGACTTGCATGTACCGGAAACTAGAAATGTTCATACACAAGGCCTTGTTGTTTACAGACAGAAAGAACATATACAGGCGCGGTGTCTGTTTCAAGTCAGCAACATAAGTGGCAGCTATTCACTGGTTCATTTCCTAGGTCATGACCAATCAGAGTCAACCTGTCTGGTTTAAAATTTAATCAGATCCTGACAGTTAACTATCAAACATCATTAATTGACACATTTCATCATTAATTGCTGCCTCTACCAATCAGAGTCAACTTGACAACTAATTAGCACTAACTATGCAGTTTAAATGTTGATTTTCCCTTGAACTGGTATCCTGTTCTGATGAATGCAAGATGAAAACCTTTTATAAAATGTATATTCTTTTCAGTGAGACGCAATGTGGAGTTCCACACAAGAATGCAGATGATGCTGCCAGTAGCCACAAGTAACATTGAGCTTCTCCACGTAGGCAGGTTCAGGCAACATTTCCAATATCTGCCTGTATGACATCCGTGCATCAGTGCACCTGAAGATGTTGTAGGACATCAGTATGAGGAAGCCTGGAGAGACTATTTTCTCCATCTTCAGGCAAAAGCAACGGACTAGGCCAATAGCTTTGCCAGGTTTTAAGTCGTTCTGCTATAATGCGCATTCTGTCAATGCAAATTTGCTGTAATGCAATTGACAAATTAGGGACGTTATTTCTACAGCACGAACTTTTAAAATGTGTGTTGCTGTAACATGATTACATCACCAACACTTTAAGCGCTGTTTCTAAAGCGTGATTTTTCTATAATGCGGGGTTGCACAAGAATGCAACCATTCCATTATAGAAGAACTGACTGTATTGGGATTTCTTATTGTGAGGGTTTCCATAAGGAAACATGCACATTGCTCTTTACACAGCCCACGTCAGTGGGAAGACATACAGAAAATGCAAAAGTTACCAGTCACTCAATGCGTATTATTATGCACTGTATACAATATGTTACATGGGTGAATGGCAGCAATCTGGCAGTAGCTACTGTGCTTTTATTCTTGCACACTGGAAAAGATGGGTTCTAAGCTCCATGCAAAACCCAGTGCTATGGTGAAACTTAGCTCTTCTAAGCTCCTTGACAGTTACAAGAGGCTCTGTGATAGGCCTGGCAAGCATTTTCACCAACATTTGCATCCATATGTGACACATCTAGGTTCTCTGTCCTCTCCAGCAGAACTTATCTGTGACCTTTGTGGTGAGCTGGCAAGCAAGATGTCCTTTCCCCTGGTCTTCTTTGCAGTTTACTTGTGCCCAGTGACTCACAATGTGCAGATTCCAATTCTGCACCAACTCCTGAAGTTTGCACAGTGCCAGTATCTGAGCTGATGGAAATGGGTGAGAGATCAAGTGACAGAGCTTCTTAGTCAGAGGTCTGATTAAATCTCTCTGGGGGTATGGCTGGTCAGTTCGATATTTTTTGTCATCTGAATAATGCAATCAGCATAAGTAATACTAGAGTGTAAAATGGTAATTCAGTCACACCACTTCCAAAGTGTAGATTATTTCTGTCAGCAGGATGAGAAAGTCGAGAGGGTAAACATAATTTCATTCTAAATGCTGTCACTGACGTTGAAACAGGCTCACTCACAGCTGGCTTTGTGGTGCGCAGCATTTTATCCTCCTCAGTCTCAGGGATTGAAGTCATGCCTATTCCCCACTGATTCAGCTTTGCTTTCTCCTATTGTACATTATTATCACAGAATCATAGAATTGTACTGTACAGAAGAGGCCCTTTGGCCCATCAAGTCTGTACCAGTAAAAATGCACTAAGTCTTCACTAATCCCAGTTTCCAGCACTAGGCCCATCCCTCTGAATGGTGTGACCCTTCAAGTGCTAATCCAAGTACCTTTTAAAGATCTTGACGTCATTTGCCTCAACTACTCTTCAAGACAGTCCATTTCAAACCCTCTGGGAAAAAGCTTTTTCTCTAAACATCATGTCTTTCATCTTAAAAGTGTTCCAACAGTGAACAACTGCTTTTTATTCATCCTGTTCTGGCCTTTGATAATCGCACCTCAATTAGATCCCTCCTCAAACTTCTCTACTCCAAAGAAAATAACCTGACCTTGTCAAGCCTCCCTTCATAGCTAAGATGCCCCAACCCAGGCAATATTCTGGTGAATCTCCTCTGCATCTCGTCCAGTGCAATCACATACTTCCTATTGTGCTGTGACCAGAATGCACATGGTATTCCTGCTGTGGCCTAACTAAAGTACTATCTAGCTCCAAATAGCCTCCCTGCTTTTATAATTATTCCTCAACTGATAACGGCATTTCTTCTGAATGTCTTCCTATCTATCCTTTTAACCTGCCTGCCACCTTCGGGGATCTGTAGACAAGCACCCCAAGGTCCTCTGTTCCTCTGAGCTTTCTAATGTTCTGCCTTCAGTGATTAATCCCTTGTCTTGTCCCTTTGTCTAAAGTGCATCACCTCACATATCAGGGTTAAATTTCATCTGGTATTGATCTACTCGTCTGACCAATATGTCTCCATTCTCTGATAACCTAAAACATTCTTCCTCACTTGTCCAACCTTTGTGTCATCCGCAAATTTACTTATCAGCAACCCCCCCCCCCCAATGTTGTTTATATATATCACAAAAAACAAGGGACCCAGCGTTGATCCCTGTGGTATGTCACTGGACACTGGCCTTCAGGCACACAAACAGCCTTTTACTGCCACCCTCTGTCTCCCGTCACTAAGCCAACTTTGGATCCAACTTGCCAAGTCACCCTGGATCTCATGTATTTTTACCTTCTTATAGTTTCCCATGTGGGATTTTATCGAAGGCCTTCCTGAAATCCATATCAACTACATCAACTTCACTACCCACAACACACTTGGTCACCTACTTGAAAAATTCAACCAGATTTGTTGGGCATGATCTTCCTCTGATAAAGCCATGCTGACTACCTCTGATCAAAACTTGCCTCTTTAAGTGGAGATTAGTTTTCTCCTTCAGAATTTTCTCCAAAATTTCCCACTATTGAACTGACACTCACTGGTCTGTAGTTCCCTGCTGCAACTCCACGATCCTTCTTGATGAGTGGAACCACATTAGATGTCCTACAGTCCTCTGGCAATTTCTTTGAGGTGGAGAGGACAAGAGAGCAGGCAGAATGCCAATAGTTATGTTGGGCTGTGTTTGGCTGCTTGACCTGCTGTAGCTGAATAGCTGGAGGTATATGGAGTCAGCATGAAGTGAGTGTGTGGCTGGCTGGAAGGTGTGTGTGAGAATGAAGTGAAACATCTGACTGCTAAGTATGAGTCCTGTGTGCTTGGGATTGTTAATGGCTGTGTGGTGACGGCACAGTGGCTTGAAGATGTCATATGAAGATGCATTAGAAATGCATGTGACAAAAATAAAGCAGTAGTTATAGGGGACTTTGATCTTGATTTGAACTGGACAAATTTGCATTAAGATTGTGGAGGCTGAGTTCATGGAATAGTTTCTTTGTGGTAATAGGGTCTCGAGAAAGAGCGACAAAGATGTTGCATTTTAGATGGAATGTGATATAGTTAAGTCTAAAACTATAGCCTTAAACAAAATACATTATTTATGTATGGGGAGGAGTGGCAACTTGGCTAAGATACAATAGAAAGTTACATTAAATGATATGATGATAAACAAGCGATTGCTAGCATTTAAAGAATTAGTGCATAATTCATATCTAACATACATTCCCCTAAGGCACACAAACCCTACAGAAAAAAAGTGTTCCAACTGTGTGTAACAAGAGGAATTAAAGATGATATTACATCAAAGGAACTGGCTTGTAATGTTGATGAAAGTCTGTTGAGCCTGAGGATTGGGAGGATTTCAGCAGAAAACAAAATCAGCTCAGAAGGATAGGGGGTGTTGATGTGAAAGAGGAAAAATGTTTGAGAGTAGTATCAAGAGACTGGGATACAATTGTACATGTTTCTATAGGAAATACATAGCTAGAGATTAGTGAAAGAAGATGTGGGACCGTTAGAGGTAGAAATTATAATGGAAAATAACAAAATGGCAAACAGATTAGACAACGGAATGAGGACATACCACAACCCAAAGGACTAGCCACACTACCATACATCAAAAACATTTCTGAACTGACAGCCAGACTACTGCGACCACTCTAAGACTCATAACAGCACACAAACCAACAGCCACTCTCAGACAACAACTCACCAGGACGAAGGACCCGATACCCAGCATGAGCAAAACCAATGTAGTGTACAAAATCCCATGCAAGGACTGCACAAAACACTACATAGGACAAACAGGAAGACAGCTAGCAGTCCGCATCCATGAACACCAACTAGCCATGAAACGACATGACCAGCTATCCTTAGTAGCCACACACTCAGATGACAAGCAACATGAGTTCGACTGGGACAACGCTACTATTATAGGACAAGCCAAACAGAGAACAGCCAGGGAATTCCTAGAGGCATGGCACTCATCCACAGATTCAATCAATAAGCACATCGACCTGGACCCAATATACTGACCACTGCAGCGGACAGCTGGAACTGACAACCGGAAGCAGCAGGTACAAATCACTATAAATGCCGGAGGAAACAACACAGAAGCGCTTCTCAGGAGGCTCCCAAGCACTGAGGATGTCACCTAGACAGGGGACGAAACGTCTGCAACACAAATTCCCAGCTCGGCGAACAGAACCACAACAGTGTCAGAGAAATTATTGGGCCAAAGTGAAAACAAATTCTCTGGACCTGATGACCTTCATTCTGGGTTTTTAAAATAAGTAGCTGTAAAGGTAGCAGATGCATTGATGCTTATCTTTTAACATTCTTTAAATTCTAACAGTTTCCAAAGATTGGAAGGTAGTAAACATAACCCCACTATTAACAACAGGGGAAAAGAGAGAAAACAAGGAAATTGTGGACCAATTGGTGTATTTCATTACCAGTGAATTGCCAGAATTTATTGTTGGTGACACAATAATAGAATATTTGGAAAGTCCTAATATGATTAAGCCGTCTTTATGAAGTTATGCAAGACATCTGACAAATCTGTTGGAGACTTTTGAGGATGTAACTATTAAAATGGACAAGGGCAAACCACTGGATGCAGTGAATTTGGATATTCAAAAGACTTCGATTAGATGTCATTCAAAAACTTATACAGAGTTAGGGCTCATAGGATATGGGATAATATATCAGCAGGTACCAAGTAATGGTTAATGAACAAAAGGTTGAAGAACAGGAAGAAGTGGACATTTTCTGGTTGGTTGCTTGTAACTGTCAAGGTACTTCTATCAAGTCTTCTCTCAACTTTCTCTTTGGGGAGGACAACCCTAATTTCTTCAATCTATCCATGTACATAGAACATAGAATATCACAGCGCAGTACAGGCCCTTTGGCCCTCCATGTTGTGCTGCCCTGTGAAACCAATCTGAAGCTCACCTAACCTTTTCCATTCTTGTCCATGTGCCTATCCAATGACCATTTAAATGTCCGTAAAGTTGGTCAGTCTACTACTGTTGCAGGCAGTGCATTCCATGCCCCCTACCACTATCTGAGTAAAGAAACTATCTCTGACATCTGTCCTATATCTATTACCCCTCAATTTGAAGCTATGCCTTCTCGTGCTAGCCATCATCATCTGATAAAAAAGGCTCTCCCTGTCCACCCTATCTAACCCTCTGATTGTCTTATATGTCTCAATTAAGTCATCTCTCAACCTTCTCTCTAATGAAAACAGCCTCAACTCCCTCAGCCATTCCTTGTAAGACCTTTCCTCCATAACAGACAACATTCTAGTAAATCTCCTCTGAACCCTTTTGTCCTTCCTATAATGCGGTGAGCAGAACTGCATGCGATTCTCCAAGTGCGGCCACTCTCCAAGTGGAACTAAAGGCTTTCATCTCTTGAGCCATTGCGGTTGATCTTTCTGTACCCTCCATCCAAAAATGCAGTGGCCGGAATTGGTTAAGACAAAACCAGTGTTTTAGAAAAAGTTTGGTATGTACCTTGCTTTTGTGTTCTGTGGTTCTGTTTATAAAACCCAAGATCTCAGATGTCTTTTTAACTACTTCCTTAGCCTAGCCTGCCCTGCTACCTTTGTTGATTTGTACACTTATATACCCAGAACACTGTATTCCTGCACCTTCTTTAGAAGAGTGTCTTTTTTATTTTGAGTTATCTCTGCTTGTTCTTTCTCTTGAAATGTATCAACTCACATTTCTCTGCATTTGATTTCATCTGCCACGTTAGCCCAACCTCTTGAAGTCTATTATCAGTTTCCTCTCAGTTCACAGTACTTCTAAATTCAGTGAAATTTGCAAATTCTGATTTTGTATCCTATACTTTTAAGGGGGGGATCAGGCATCTCGCTGGCCTGTGGGCAAATTAATGCCCTTACGTGATCAATTGATGTCCACTTGAGGGTCTCATCACAATGCTGTTATGATTGAATCATTTAGGACTGAGATCATTTGACCACAAGATGAATCAGAGAATCAGGCCATCCAGACCATCGTGTCACCTCTGCCATTCAATGAGATCATGATTGACCTGATAATCCTCAATTCCACTTTCCTGTCTTTTCCTCATCACCTTTGATTCGCTTACTGATTAAGAAATGCATCTATATCAGCCCTGAACATATTTAACAATGCAGCTTCAACAGCCTTCTGTGGTAAAAAACATTCCACAGATTGACTAACTCAATAAATTCCACCTCACTTCTATCTTAAAAGGGCACCCCCTTAATGAGATTATTCTCTCTGGTCCTAGATTCTCCCATAAGGAAAAATGGCCTTTTCACATCTAACATCTCGAGTCTCCTGAGAATCTTAACAGAACTTGCAGGAAAAACTCAGCAGGTCTGGCAGCATCTGTGGAGGCAAAGCAGTTCTGAAGAAGAGTCACTGGACCTGAAACGTTAACTGTGCTTTGTGTCCAAAGATGCAGCCAGACCTGCTGAGTTTTTCCAGCAATTTCTGTTTCTCTTTCTGATTTCAAGCATCTGCAGTTCTTTGGTTTTTTTCTCTCCTAAGCATCTTGTATGTTTCAATTTGGTCATCTTTCATTCTTCTAAATTGCAGTGAGTACCAGCCCAACTATATTCAGGATCAACCAAGTGAACTGTCTTTGGATTGCCTCTAAAGTCAGTATAGCAAACACCGTTTTAGCTGACACGTTATGAACTGACCATCTCGATAATATTTGCCAGTTTATATACATGAAAAATCAGAAGTTGTCTGTATCATGATCTCCATGAGGTTGAAGTAGTCAGTTGAGGGGGTGAGTAAGAAAGCTGTCTGCCAGTAAGTTTTATTAAGGCAAAGCTGCATTGTTATTTAAGTGATTTGTGCTGTAAATGAAGTATAACAGTCGTGTGTATACACCCTCCATTACATTTGTTACTTATTGTGCATTTTTCCATTGAGTCTGTGGAACTCTTTGATCAACCGGATTACTTAATCAACCGGTACACTCCTGCCAGTTATTAAACAGTTTGCTCTATATCTTTCCTCAGATAGGGAGTGCAAAACTGTTAACAGTTTTCGGCTATAGTCTGACTAATGCCTTATATAGTATTAGCAAGACTTCTGACATTTATGTTGATAGTTGTTATGGTCACCATCACTGAATCTAGCTGTATTATCCAGATTTATTAATTGAATTGAAATTCCAACCTGTATCCCCAGAGCACTAACCTGCAGCCCTGGATGACTCGTCCAGTGACTAGTTCTCTGCCCATCTTTCCAGAGAGAGTACTTTGTACTGTGTTACACCAGGTTGCAGTACACATGCTTGCAATTCTATAGCGATAATGTTTTTTGGGAGAGACTTGAAGTAAGATTGGGATGGAATGTAGCACACAATTACATATCATTAGCATATTGCCTTGGCAAGAAATTGTAATAGAAACTTAAGTGCATTCTGTAAAACACAACTTATTTTCCTGTGGATATTCCACCAGTGCTGAAGACAGCAATCTATCCCATTGACTTTATTTTCAAAGACTGCTGCAATATCTCTGGACCAATACATCAAATAAGTCACACAGTGAGCATTGCTGATGCAGTTCTGGCATACTTACTTATGAAAATCTTCAGAATTATCATGTTCTCATTGTTGAATTGTAATTAATTAACAGAGGTGACAGAGGCTAGTGGACAGTGGCGCTCATTGTGTGATTTTAGCAGTTAACGATAGACAGACTAATCCAAATTAACATCACTAAGCGTCCAGCCATAACAAAAACAGATTTCTTATTTGAAAAAATAAGGGCAAGTCAAGCTTTATAATAAAATAGTGATGACAAAATCTTTGCTGTCAGCTCTTCCTTGCAGGTGTAGTCAGTATAAATATACCATGTCAATGCAGTCAATCAAAGTTTGGTTATAAATGGCTCAAGTGCATACCTGCAATGGATTTCACTACAGCACAACACTCAAACCATTAGCAAAGTAACATCTAGATGTTCTCGTTGAAAAAGTCACTGTACTTTGTGTCCATGTAGCACACTTTCAACACAATCTTAGTATTTTTCCTTTAGTAATACACTGTAACTACTGCTAGCAGTACATGAAAACAATTGATTGAGACATTGGGCAGAATGTTACAGAGGCCTGAACAATGTAGGCTATAGAAAAAAAAATGGACCAGGGTCATGTGACAAGTCCAGTGAGGTCCATCTCAATGTTTGGAGCAACTCGCTGCATCTTTTACTTCAGTTCCGAGTATCAAGGTTGAATTTCCACGAGGCAGCCAGCAAGTTGCCAATGAAGTGAGATTGTTGCTTATTAGCAACCTAATTAACTGAACATCCCACTTCTGTAATGCGCTGCCTCCATGTTATTAGGTGCTGAGCATTCTTGTCGTGGAAGTAAGAGCAGATAATTTCAACTCACTACTGACTGTGAGTTGACTCCATGTTTACTATCACGATCTACAGGCATGCATCCCTCTTCCACAGACGTTGACAGCCGGGAATTGCCACTCCCTCAGGATCCTCATTGCAACACTGTGATACATTTGGAGGATGGTTTGGAAGGACAGTAGGGACAGGCACCTAGCTTGCAGCATCTCTGATATTCTCTATCATGTGTGTTGGTGCAGTCACACAACCCATCAGTAGCCCTCCGTCCATGGGGCGGGCATCTGATGTATGGCACTGGGCTAATCAATCTGCACCATGCGCTGGCAACTTAAGTGGCAAACGCTGCATGTATAGCCATTAGGGGAGTCATCCTCACAGAAATCCATGGAGACATCTGTCAGCAAAGGAGGTCTTGGCACAGAAAGTCAAGGGCAACCTCCAATTGGGAATTCCCTGTTTAGGGAATTGGTCGCAGTCAGGAATCCATTCAGGGTGTTCTCACTCAGGGGGTCCATCCATTTGCAGTTCGGGGACTGAGTTACCTGTTCTGTGGCTCCATGTCACTCATGGAGATGGGTGTGGGGGAGGTCGGTAGGACTATTGCAGTTAGCAGATGTAGTGCATCAGTTAGGTTCTGGGTAATTTTGATCTGGAGCTCAAGAGTGTGGGCCATGGTCAGTCCACTGGGGTCATCCATACAAACTAATAGAAAGGGGTGTGGAAGTGCTAACAGGGGACACTACCTTGAGAGGGAGATTCTGGATCCTATTCCTGGGGATTGAGAGCTGCAGGCTAGAGGGAAGGGGGCTGATAATTATGAATGGGGGCAACTGTATTTCTAAGGGGGTATATTGCAATGCAAGGATGGGAACAGGGAAGTGGGGAGGGGGAGTTCATCAAGGTCAGGAACATCTTGCTGCATGAGGGGGAACAGTATATGACCAAACCTGACATGCTCACCTCTGATGCGATGCGCTGGAGTGAAAGGTGGGCAGGTGCAGGCTTTTTCTAAAGGATTGGAGATGTGCAAAGCTTAGGGGCACTACCATGTTGGGGATTTGATGTTTGGGATCTGACTATTATGAAGAGGAGGAGGCTGGACACCATTGCCTGAAGTGAGTTTGCTGTCACCTTCCATCATGCTGGAAATCAAAATAAGCAATATGAAATAAAATTGCTGTGCCCATGTCTGCCCTGGGTGGGGCAAAATGTCTGGACTTGTGGCGAAGGAGCTACAGGACCCACCAGTGTGAGGACCTTCAGAGAGCTACAGTATTACACACTGACCTATACACTGTACAGAACAGACCTGTAGGTTCCTTAATCCCTGGCGATCCAAAACATTAGTTGCCCATCTCGCTCTGCAAGACATTGGTGACCACTTAATTCAATATCAACATTTTTGAACTCAGAGGCCAGGGAAAGAAGAAAATGTTTGGTCAATATGGGGACTGGTGCCAGTAGAATCCGTTGGATTTATCTTGCCTCCAGATGATGTAACAGAGTCTCAACACAGACATCAATCAATGCTGTATCCTGCACAGACTTGATATTAGGCATTGTGATGGCACCGTTACATTTGGGGCTAGATAGAGACTCAAAACAAACAGCTGTATTGCAGAATTGTTGACATTTATGGACATATGCGACCTGATTCAGTCTACTATGTTGATGAAGTAAAACATTTCTAATTCATGACAAAGTACTCAAACTGATTGAAACAATCACAGAAGTATTGCAGTGATTCTTGATTGGGGGTGGGTGGGTGAGTGGATGTTAGATGGTAGCAGGGTGCTTGTGATTGTCAGTGGGACTCATGTGAGGATGATCTGATATATGTCCCTCTGGGGAAATATTTTCCAGTTTGTCATAGTGCAATGTCAAAGTGCATTTTGCTCTGTACCAGCCAACATGAACTTAAGTGGTCACAGTTGCAAGCACAGAATGCATAAGAAGGAAGCATTTATTTTTGATAATATGTAATTTAGTTACAAGAGGGACTCTATCTACCATCCACTCTTTCCCCAACTCCTTCCCCTCTGATCCTGCAATTTTCTCTTCACCTTCCTTTCTGTTCAGCCATATGATTGCTGTGGTTGAGAGGATGGATTTACTGATTTGCTATCAAGCTGGTGCTCTTTGCAGTTGTTAAGAGGCCGGCATTAGCCAGTGATTATCTTTCCCCCTCACTCAAGCAGTGCCACTGAGATTGGAAACTCAGAAATAACCTGAAAAAGAAGAGACTTGTGTGAAGTATGAACACCAGGCTGGACCAGTTGGGCTGAATGACCCTTTTCGTTCCATAAATTTTATGTAATTTTATTTAATAATCGATCAGGGAATCTGCACCCATTCTCCATAACAATGTCCACTGGTACTCCAATACATTCCACCGTGCTGCTGAGATGACAATGGCCATTTAGTATTTGCTTCTGTTGGTGAGTGATGGAGAAAAATTCAGGATTTTGTATTTTGACAGCTTATGATAAATGCAAATTCTTTTCATTGCCTTTAATTGTCTAGGTGCTACCATCTTTCTCCCCAGGTTTACTGAAGTAACACATATGGCCTGATGTCAAAACATGCCGACTTACTCAGTAGTTTGATCTCTGCCTGTAACAGAACGTCGATCTTTGTTTACTGATTTTCTTGTTTGAGCAATCACCTCAAAATAATAAGCATAAGTAATAACTACAAATGTGTAATGTGATCCCCTGTTCACTTTCTGGACTTGCATGAGCCTTCATAATGACAGCACAGCCCCAAACACAAAATGGGACTCCATGGCTTGCTTTAAGTCACCTCATGCTCTGTGGTTTTGTAAATGTGACATGCCCAGCACTTCACATACTGTTGCATGTGCTGTTTTTGAAGAGATGCACCCTTGTGATTTTTCATGTTCTGACATCACAACATGCACAAGAATAAACCTGTAATTTTTTGCTAGTTTAAATAATTCATCCACAGTTTTTAATTACAGGTGCTGTCACTATGTAGCTGCACAGTTATTTTTATAGAAGTATTTTTTCGGTGTAGGCTATTTATTTTGACAATCCATTCATGCACTCCGTGGAATGAAAGAAAAGAATCACAGAAGGCTACAGTACGGAAGGAGGCCATTCAGTCACTTGTGCTTTTGCTGGTTCTATGAAAGAAATATTCTGGTATTTAGTTAGTCCTATAATTCCCATATTCTTTCCCTCTAGCCCTGAATTCCAGATGATCACAGCTCACTGCATGCATTTCTTTCTTCACGTTGCTCAGATTTGTTTTGCCAATTGCCTTCAATGTCCATGCTTTTGTTACTGACCCTTCTGCCATTGGAAACTATTTTTCTTTGTTTACTCTATCAAAGCCCTTCACGATTTTCAACACCTATATCAAACACTCCGCTTTAAGGAGAACAACATTAGTTTCACCAGTCTCTCTGTGTAATTGTAGTCTTTGATCGCTGGTACCACTCTTGTAAAAATTCCTTTGCACCTTCTCCAAGGCAATAATAATATTCCTCAAGTATGGTTCCTGGATTTCACTGCCCATTATTCCAGCTGGGGCTTAAATAGAACTTCTTGCATTTTTAATGTTATTTCCATGTCTTTGTACTCTATGGTAAGATTTGAACTTACTCAAAATCCATTCTGTACACAGAGTTAAAATTGGGCCTTTGTTTCTATAAAAGCAAGGATCCCATGTGCCACCTGAACAGCATTCTCAACATGCCCCTGCCATGTTCAAAGACTTGAGTACATATGGCCTGAGTCTCTCAATCCTGTAGCTGCTTTAAATTGTACCGTTTAGTTTATATTGCTGTCATTCATTTGATCGAAATGAGGTATTTAACAAATTGTATATGAAATTTATCTCACATCTGCTTGCTGTTTTCATTATGGCATTTATCTCTCTGCAGCCCAATACTGACTCCCTCACTATTTACCATATGCTGGATATCATACAGAAGTTAACAGAATGTCACTAAAACTTAATCAAATCTTCTTCCCTCCTTCAAATTTTCTACCTCCCCTCCTATTTGGACGTTGTTGAGAAGTTTGCAGAAGTAAAGTTCCACTATTAATGGATCATGTGTGTTTCCATTTTTGGGTGGATAGTTTCTCATGCAGATGGGGTAAGTTGGTGCAATCACAGTTCTTTGTTTTTAATGCCCTTTTATTTATTTTGAATCCTTCTGCCAAATCAGCATGGAATGACTGTGCATTTGCCTCTTTTTTTCTGAAGAAGGAGCGCTGAACTAAAATCGTTAACTGTTTTCTCTCCAGAGATGCATCCAGACCTGCTGAGTTTCTTCAGTACTGTCTGTTTTTGTGTCTCTTTTTCAGTTGTATGAGAGAGAGCTAATACCACTTGAAGCTTATGAGGGAGTGGATCATGCAACGGGCTGCAAGGTGTCAATTTAATTTACAATCTGCATTTCATTTACTCTTTAGCAACTTAACAATGTCAGAGAATACAATCTTCACCTGTCTTTAAGTACAGTTGCTCACTTGGCTGACTTCTTTTCAGTTGTACATTCTTAAGTTTTTAATAATTTTAATGTTTGGAGAGATCACTGTGCTTGCAACACTGTGCAACACTAATGTTTGCAACACTGTGCTCAGACATTTGATAGCGAAGCCTTTGTTTTACATTTCATTTTGTTCATAGGTTTGTGTATACATGTTGTTTCAAAGCATTATCTGTTTGCTTTCTGGAAGACAGAAAATGCGATTTTCAAAGAAAGGACTATCAGTTGATTGCTGAGGGTTTAGTTCGAAGTCTGACCGTTAGCACTAGGTGTTGTCTTGTTTTCATTTGAGTCATATTATGTTGTGATCACAGTAAAAAAACGATTAGCATTTATGAAGCAACTTACACAACCACAGGATGCCCCAAAATGTTTTGCAATCAATCAAATGCTTTTCAAGCGATGTCACTGTTGGAATGTGGGAGCCAATTTTCTGCTTAAAAATATCTTGTTCATGATGTTCTTTTGCTGCTTCATGTCTTCCTCAGCTTTCATTCCTTTGATCTCCCTTCTCAATGTAGTGCTCAGGTTAGTTGCTGAAATTACTGTGTGGCTGATGTGAATTTGTACAGTTGGTGTGAGCAGGCAATTTATTAACAAAACTGTCATGCCTCCTGCTCTCCATTGATATTGATATATGGGCATTTTCAACAAGGAATCAATCATCGATTTTCATGCTGCTCTCCCTTCGCAATCTGAGCCAGATGTTTTGAGGCAATGTTTAGTAACCTAGCTGAACACAGAACACCGATGGAACTTGACCTGTATTCTTCAGTACATTGTATACTTTATTTATTCATTGAACAGTACTTTGGGAGATGTTGTGCCCCTTACCTCAATTTAAAACAATATACTTTTCTCCCCTCCTTTAGCTTCCTCTGTCCAATATCACACATCACTCCCCTGTTAAATTCCGCCAATCACTTCTGAATCAGTTACACTTCAGTGAGCAAGTTTGCTTATGATTTTCTTTCCCTTTTTGAAGTTATATTGAATAGCCTGTTCACTGTATTTTCCTTCATGGTTTCACCAGAATCAGGAACTCAGTGATACACATTAATAAACAGTGGCAAAGCTTAGAGCCTACTATTGCAAAATCTAACATATTAAAACACTAAACCTTATACTATTAAAGTGTCTTCTCGGGTAGAAAAGGATAATTCTTAGGCAATTATTTTATGAAAGATTCAATTTTGTTTTGATACTCAGAATTACTGTCTATGATCAGACATAAAGCAAGAAGTTATGGATATCAACTGACCGTAAGACAACAGCAATAATTTTGTTAAAATTATTGTTCCTTACTGCAAGCAGTTAAAGTTGTGCTAAATTTTTAAACTGCGAGCATCTGTTTCTCTTTCATTCCTGTTACAGAAAACGGTGTTAAACAGCTACTGTCCTCTTAGCAACCTCATAACAACCAATAAATGTGCAATAAATGGACAGCCTAAAATGACCGATGGAATCATTCACTGTCATTAGTAATAAGAACGACAGTGGTAATTTTAACTTAATCTGCCCAGCAGGACACCAAAGGGGTTGTTTTAGCTGTCCTCACTAAACGTAAAATCTGATGTGGTGTAAATTGGGTGGCCAGTCTGATGTCATTAGTTTCCTGCCATGTGGTTTAGGTTAAAATTATGCCCATATTTCAGTTTGCATTGACATTGTCATGCATTGTAGTTACATGAAGTTATCTGTAGACTCATTCATGTATTTATTCAGAGCTACTTGCTGTTTCTTTAAATGACTAGTATGGAGAAGGACTGTCAGTAGGGCAAATCCTTTATTTTGTCATGATGGGTTGTTTACACCGTTAAGACCAGATTACTCTATCTATCAACATCAAGGCTAGTTCCTTTCACGGATGTTTCGTATTTAATATTGAATGAAAAGTCATAGTCAGTTTTACTTTCAGGTGCATGTTTTCAGATGAACTGCCAATTCTGGGTGGCCCTGTGTAAATTTGCATATTGGTTTTAATATTTGGAGAGAGTATGTTAAGGTTTAATATAGGCATCAAAAGACAATCCGTAAAATAGATCAGAACCCTGTTTCTTGGATGTTCAGTCTGAGACAGCATTTGCATAGTTTATTCCAGAAGTGGATTAGGCAACTATTGAATGCCTCTATTCCATCCATACTGTTGTCCTAAACTCTCTGTGGTTTCCGACATGAGGAAAATAGGGCTCCTCCCAAAACCATCCTTAACTCTGTATGTGGTCTGCTGCAGTGTGCCATCAAGATTTTGACAGAAGCTGTTGGAACTTCTGTGTTTTAGTTTAGAACTCAATCTATTAGAGTTGAAGAACCAAGTATTCTAATGTTGAGCCCTGAAGTATATAGCAACTTTTGAAGAGACTTCTGCATTTTGTAGACGAACCACGATTCAAAGAAGGGAGAAAAATACTTTTTTTCTGAGCAAGTAGTTTTGTTATATTTGTGTTTTGTACCTTCATTTAAAAACAACAATAAGCTAACGTTGAAATTAGGGAAAAGTGCTCGACGTTTAGAACTCTGTATGGAAATAGCACTTGACCAGATCAGTTATTAATTTTAAAACTGGGATTGTGAAATTTTTGTCATTTGCAAACCCTAAGGGAAATGGGAGAAAGGGAGTGTATGGAGTGAGGTTACTTATCAGTCGTGATCTTAGGGAAAGTCAGAACAGGCGAGAGGGACAAAATGACCTATTCCTGGTCCTGTGTTCCTGTGGCTGGAATTTTACCTGGAAGCAATGTTCTGGCTCCTGTAAAGTGGAGTTGGGAGCTGGGCCACCTCGGTAGAGCCATGAAGTCCTGACCTAATTTAACAGCTATCTGATTGATAAACGACTCAGGTTGTAACCTCTGCCCTTTCTGCCTTACCAGATAGTCAGATAACTGGCAGCACTCCCAATGCCAACATCCCCGACTGGTAGTAGTGGTCGCTGCAAGGACTGCAACCCATTCTTCACAATGTTTGTTAGTGGTAGGCTGCGGCAAGGGAGGTGACTGGGCCTCGAATGGGCGTGCTTTAGGAGGCTAGGAATGTGCAGGAGGGGCTCTCTGTTCTGAGGGAGAGAGTGCCTCTGTTGTTCATGGTGCCTGAACAGGAAAGAGCTCACTTCTGTCTGCAGCCAACCCATAAGATGTAGAAACAGAAGCTGGCCATTCGACACATTGAGTCCACTCAGTTTGATATGTCTGTGACAAAGAGCTGGGAGGGTGAAGGCTAATTTTTCAGTTCGACATATTGTGTATGCCTTATATCCATAATACACCCATTAGTATTGTGCGGTGCCCTTAGGCAACAAGACTCTACAAGACGTGTTCTATTCACTGGGGATGGAAGTGCTCCATTGTGAAATGTAATTTCTACCTTGCAAACTGCAGTGAAAATCTGTCAAAGGCATTGAATTAATTCACGAGTCTTCAAGTATAAGCTCAGCACTGAATGGCTAGATGGTTATTTGCTTTATTGCTTCCATCATAAGCTTCAACCACACAGACAAGCTTAGAATTTTCACATCTTGGGATTCCTCATATGTTTGGATATCTGTCTATAATCTGCAAAGAAATTTAATACGGTGGAATCTCAAAGAGATTATGAAACAGTGATAAAGATGTTTTTCTGCATTGGATACTACCAGCTGGTGGGGTACTCTGGGTGTGTTGGCTTCGAGTACACTCTGGGATTTACGAAACAGGACCTATTAATTAGATTTTTAAGTGCTGGTTGCTGGCTTTCAAACCGATGAAATTGGAATTCCTAATTGACAGCAATGGCAGTCTCATTTGTTAATAACTCTACCTCAGTTTCATATTTGGAAACCTGAGTATACAGTTTGCAAGTCAAATAGGTAACTGAAGTAGCTAAATAATATGTAGATGTGGCAAGTTGCACAACTGACTCTGTTTCCTAAATAAAATTGTTGCTTTAATGCTGATTCCAGATTTGGAGTATGATGTGCAGTTGGCAGACTACAGTTATATTGTCAACTGTGTTTCACATTGATGTCTGTTCCTGCTCAACCATCAGACATTTTATGAAAGATGCTTTTGCTCTGAGCTGTACCAGTGTGAAGTCCAAGTTGAGGGCAGCCACCCAGTTGATCTGGTCTCTAGTTTCTTCCATCAGTGGGTTCAAACTGGAGGTCTGAGCCAGCTCTTGATTTATATTGCTGTTTTTTCATCAATATGCAGCTGAAACCACTTTGAATTAATGTGAAACTGTAAGTAAACTAAAAATATTTAAACAGAAAGTAATTAGTCTCCTTGGATAGATTTTAAAAATGCTGCCACGAAGCCAATTCTGCTTTTAATATATAGATGAAACTGGCATAATGTTTCAGGGCTTTGGAATGCCAGTAACCTGCTCCACGGCATAATAAGGCTTGGATTAGCACCCAACATTTCCACAAGTTTTCAGTATCTGCACAAGTAAGGTCCCAAGTATCAAATACTGACCTGGAAAATATGGGATATATCCAGCATGCTTTGTCAATCTTAATTAGGATCATACGCCATCATCACCTCCCTTATCCATGGCCCTGTGATTGTGAACAAAATCTACAAGTTATGAACATAAAGCCATTCCTTGAGATGCCTCTTTGCAAACTAAAAGATGAGCTGTTGTTCAACCGATCAGTTTGCAAAGTGTTTTGTTAAAATGGTTTGACATAATATGCTTGAGGGAAACTCAAGAAATTAATCAATGAGTTAAATGATAACAAAATTCATACCAAACCAAACCAAACCAAACCAAACATTCTGAGGAAGTAAAATCAATTTTGATTGACTTATGTCTTATTTGAAAATTTTATATATTTTTGTTCTGATCCATGCCTCTCATGATTTTATAAATCTCTATCAGGTCACCCTTCAGCCACCAATGCTCCAGGGAAAGAAAGCCCCTGCCAATTCAGCTTCTCCCTACAGCTCGAGCCCTCGAATCATGGCACATCCTTGTAAATCTCTTCTGTACCCTTTCAGGTTTAACAGCATCTTTGCAAAAGCAATGTGTTACGAGATGGGATACACCCTTCAGCTTAATGTAAACCAGCAACATAGAAAAGATTTATCCTGTGCAGTAATCTGTGAAAATTCAAGAGGTCAAGAACTATTTAAAGTAAAAATTAACAACTTTATTTCTTAAAGTATAGTAGAGAATAATTAACTAACAACTATTTACAACTCCTTCCTCTAACCAATCTTTTACCCTACCGTTCGACAAAGTAGTCTGATAAAACCCATGATTAAGATTTACAAAACAAAACTTCCTATCTCAAAATCAGGCAGCTTTCAGTTCTCTATATTCTAGTCATCTTTTCTTCTTCTTGGGGATTCTGCTTCAAAGGTTACTGTTTGATAAAGGTACTTTTAAGAGAGCTATCCTCTGGGAGGTTTGCAGGTGTTATTGGCTTGGCGGTTCTCCTCACAACTGTTCAATTTTCTCCGGTCTTATAACGGCAAAACATCGGATTGTGTCATTGGCTTTTAAGATTGTCAGTGTACTAAATTCAAACTGGATTGGAATTTGGCATTTGTTTGATGGGTTAGAATTTAAATTGGTTGGCCTAATTCAAATGTCTTTTTGTCTCTGGGCAACCAGCTACCCTAGCTACCCCAATAGCTAGACCACATGTTACATTGTATCTTATTGAGAATACTTGGTGCTGTCACTGCTAGCTTTTAACTCACTTAAAGGTACAGTACACCCACATCTTCAAAACACCACCCCCCAAGAAAAAAATGAACCAACATAATGAGAAGATAGCTTCATTTTTTTCTACTTTTTAAACACATTACCCTAACATACAGATAACTTTAATATAAGTTCACCTTAACTTCTTCCCATATACCTGTATACGTATAACATTAAATAAATACAAATCTCATCTCAACTCTGTCAGTTAAATCCATGACAACGCATCTGCGATTACATTCTTACAACTCGTAACAGTATGATTTTAAAATTAAAAGTCTGTAACATAAGATTCCAATGAAATAGTCTCAAATTCTCGTCCTTAAAGTGTTATAAGAATGTAAGAGGATTGTGACCCGTGTCCACAACTGTCTCCAACACATTGTTCGTGACATATTCATTAAAATGTTGTCAGGCCAGTACCAACCTCAGTAGTTCCTTTTCAGTTGTGGAGTATTTCCTCTGGTGGATGTTGATCTTCTTTGAAAAGTAACCAACTGGCGGTTCAGTCCCATCCTCATCTTCCTGTACAGCTCCAACTCCTATGTCACTAGCATCAATGGTGATTTTAAAGGTTTTGAAATGTTTGGTGTAGCTAAAACTGATTTGGTCGTTAATATTGATTTCAAATGGTCGAATGCCTCCTAGCATTGTTCTGTCCACCGAAATGTTGTGTTCTTCTTCAGCAAATTGGTTAATAGAGCCGCTACACTGCTAAGTTTGGAACAAACTTCCGATAGAATCCACTGAGTCCTAAGAAATGAAGCACCTCTTTCTTTGAGGTTGGTCATGGAAATTCCTCAATGGCCTTCATCTTGCATTCTGTGGGGTCAATCTTCCATGACCAATATTACGTCCCAATAATGTCACGTCTGCTTTCACAAATTCTGTTTTATTTAAGTTTATCACCAGTTTTGCTTCTTGTCGTCATTCAAAGGGCTCTGCAAACTGTTCTATGTGATCTTTCCAGGACTTACTAAAGATTACTACATCATCCAAATTGACTGCACAGTTTGTTAAGAGCTGAAAATGTATTGCTGGAAAAGCGCAGCAGGTCAGGCAGCATCCAAGGAGCAGGAGAATCGATGTTTTGGGCATGAGCCCTTCTTCAGGAATCAGGCTCATGCCTGAAACGTCGATTCTGCTGCTCCTTGGATGCTGCCTGACCTGCTGTGCTTTTCCAGCAACACATTTTCAGCTCTGATCTCCAGCATCTGCAGTCCTCACTTTCACCCTGCACAGTTTGTTAACCCAGCCACAACTCTGTTGATGAGTCTTTGGAATGTGGCGGGTGCGTTCTTCATTCTAAAGGGCATCACTTTAAACTGATATAGCCCATTTGGGATTATAAGCACAGAAATTTCTTTCGCCAACTCTGATAAAAGTACTTGAGAGTAACCACGCATTATGTCCAACTTGGTGATGTAACTGGCTTGTCCGAATTTCTAAATACAGTCCTCCAATATAGGAATTGGATATGAGTCTGATTTGGCAACGGCATTGACTTTCCGATCCACACAGAATTGTTGAGTCCCGTCCAGTTTGGAAACTAAGACAGTTGGTGAAGTCCACTCGCTCTGGCTTGGTTCGATGATGTCCTCATTGAGCATGGCCTCCACCTCCATCTGGACCTGTCTGGCTTTGAAAGCATTAAGCCGAGATGGGTGTTGTTTTATCAGAGCAGTATTCCCGACATCTACTTCTTGTACAATAGCATTAGTCCTCCCCATCTGATTCGTGCATGTGTCCTTGTACTGTCATAACAAATATTTCAACTGCATTCTATGCTCCTGAGACAGCTAGCTTACTTACCTATCCCACCCCTCAAGGACATCTTCATTTTTTAATCTATTTTGAGACACATCAAAATCCACACCGTCTGGATTTGATTCCTCACTCTGCGGGGCAGTAACTAACTGTTTCTTCAGTTCTTTCTCTCTAGGAGCATACGATTTCACCATGTTCACACGACATACCTGATACCTTTTTTTTCTATCTGGCATCTTTACTAAATAGTTCACCTGACTCAACTTTTTCTCAATGTGATAGGGACCCCCAAATCTGGCTTTGAAGGGATCTCCTATCACTGGTAACAGTACTAACACATCATCCCCTCGGGAAAACGTCCGAGTCTCAGAGCTTTCACCTGCCACCTGCTTCATTCTACACTGTGCCCTCTTCAGGTGCTGTTTACCTAACTCACCTCCTCTATTTGACTTCTTCCTCACCTGTGATACATAATCTAAGTGTGAGATCTCTGACTTTGATTTTTCTTGAATTAATTTCAAAGGGCCTCTCATTTCATGACCGAATATAAACTCAAAGGGAGTGAGCTGAGTAGATTTGTTTGGGGCATCTCTAATGGCAAACAGTACGAATGGGATACTTTTATTCCAATCATTCAGGTAGTCATGACAGTATGCTGTCAACATGGTCTTCAAGGTCTAATGCCACCTTTGTAAAGCTCCCTGGGATTCAGGATGATATGCAGTGGATTTAAAGTGCTGTATACCTAGCAATCCATTACCTCCTTAAATAGCTGAGCAGTAAAATTTGACCCTCAGTCCGGCTGAATCTCTCTGGGTAGCCCATACTGTATGAAGAAAGCTACTAACTCTTCTACTACCCTTTTTGCCTTGATACTCAATAATGGAATTGTCTCTGGAAATCTGGTAGACACATCCATTATGGTTAACAAGTACTCGTTCCCGCCTTTAGTTCTGAGGAGGGGACCTACACAATCAACAATAACCTGCGTGAAGGGTTCTTTAAATGCAGGAATTGGCAACAAAGGCGCTGATTTTATTACCACCCGTGGCTTACTTACCATTGATATGTATGACAAGTACAGCAAAAGTTAACCACATCCTTGTGCATTCCAGGCCAATACAAATGTTTTTGTACCTTAGCCTGAGTCTTTCGTACCCCTAGGTGACCTCCTACAGGTAGTTCATGTGCTACCCGTTACACTTCCTGTCTATATGCTACCGGCAACACAATCTGGTGCACTTCGGCCCATTTCTCCTCGCACTAACCTGCCGTGGTCTCCATTTCCATTTTAGGATTCTATCTTTCAGATAATAACCCTCCAGAATACTCTTTGCCTCCTTTTTGGAGTACGCATTCACATACATATATATATTACCATTTTGTCTTGCTGTTGCAAGTCTCTTAGCCTTTCAGGACTAAACAGTTCTGTCTGACCCTCTGCCTGTTCAGGTTTGTCCTGCACATTACATCAAACAGTGTATCTGCTAACTGAACCTCAACTCCTTCATCTTTTTCTTTACTTTTCGCTTCATGCTGTGACTTATGATAGTGGGATCTGGGAAAATACTAGGATATTGCTGTTTTAAATCTTCAGCTTCTTGGTCTTCCTTGGGCTTCTCCACAACAAGGGGTGTCACTCCCACCTTGGATCCTGCCAAATCATTCCCAAGCACAAACTGAATTCCTGGAATGGACACTCTGTCAATCACTCCCACTTGTAACTTCTTAGAAAAGCAAAACAAAAACAAAAAAACACACAGAATGCAGTACTGCTTTGCTCGGCACAAAGCTCCCAAACAGAGGAACAGCAGCATTAGCCTGATTCTTTCGTACCCCTAGGTGACCTCCTACAGGTAGTTCATGTGCTACCCGTTACACTTCCTGTCTGTATGCTACCGGCAACACAATCTGGTGCACTTCGGCCCATTTCTCCTCGCACCATTAACAGCAGTATTAACTCAGGAGACCCCCTCCAGGGCCCAGGGCTTGACAAACCTAACCATCCTGGTTAAACAAATGCCCTAGTTAAGATAACTGACAAATCTATATTCAAATAACTCAAGTAGGGCTGCCATGTCTTATAAAATGGTCTGTTGTGTGGTGCACCATGTTTGTAAAAAAGTCCAAGGGAATGTGCTCCATAATTAATTTCTGCCATCCCAGCAAGCCCGGCAGGTTCTCAGACACCCAGTTCATCAGAATATTCTTCCGTGCACAGTATGCAAGAATATTAAATAATTTTTTCCCATGCCCGTCTAAAGATGGTAAATTCGGTAGACCTAAGAGGAGAGATCTCGGGTCTACTTTGACTTCAGTCCTCGATACACTCCCTATCTCTCCCGCCACAGTGCTCCGATAAACACGGAGCCTGTGGCATGTCCAGAAGCAATGGGTAAGAGTACCTACACTTATTTTACATTTGGGGCACACTGAAGATGTCCCTTTTTTAAACTTCACCAGATGGTCTGGTGCCAGATGAGCCCTGTGCAGGACTTTTAACTGTGTAGCGCATGTCCTATTACAGATTAAGATCTTTCAAGGATTCTCCCAAATGTTCTCCCATGTTTCAGAAGAGATCTCCACTCCTAGCTCTTGCTCCCAGACTTCAAATAACCGGTTAATATCCTGCCAGGCCCTGCCACCCAGCAGGCGATAGAGGGCACTAATCAAAAGGGTGCTTGTGGAATGTAGCAACAACCTCTCTGTATCGGGCTTATAGTGCTTAGTGAGAAGCGTAGTCTTCTTCTGGATGAAATCCCTAACCTGAAAAACCGGAAAAGATCTCTGCTGGGCAACCCATATTTGCGGCTCAGTTGCTCAAAAGACATCATAACCTCCCCCTGAAACAAGTCTCCCAAACTAGCAACTCCTCTCGCTGCCCATAATTGGAACCCTGAGTCCATCATCCCTGGTTGGAACCCTGGCATGCCAACTGTAGGTGTAAGTGGTGAAGTCTTGGATAAGCAACTCTCACTCTGACTCATTGCCTCCATGCCTTGACTGTACTAATGACAATGGGGTTCCGGCAGTGGTCCATAACTGTCCTCATCTTATCCATGAACAACAGGCTAATAAGAGGGTACTTTGCCTGGGAGGCCTCAATATCTAGCCATATTGAGTTTGGATCGTTACCTACCCAATGGCAGACAAAGGACAGCAGGGAACTCAATTGATACCTCCTGATGTCTGGGAAATCTACTCCTCCCTCTCCTTGAGGCAACTGCAATTTAGTAAGTTTGATGAGGGGCCGCCCTCGATGCCAGACAAAGGAACCAAACCATCCCATAAGCTTCTGCAGCATTGACCCGGGAAACGTTATAGGGAGCAGACGCATGGGATAAAGGAAACAAGGAAGAACATTCATCTTAATGAGAGATATTTGGCCCAGCCATGAAATTGGAAGAGCCTCCCATCTCTGGAGATCTCGCTTAATATTGTCGAGCAAGTGAGCAAATTTAGTCCGAAATAACAGATCAAACTTGGGGGTAATAAAAATGCCAAGGTATTGGAACCCTGCCTGTGACCACTTAAAAGGGAACTTAGGGCCACCTTCAACTTCTGGCACATCCTTAAGGTTCCCCAAAGGCATAGCCTCCGATTTTGCAAAGTTATGGAAGTGAGTTTTTAAACTCCTCCAGCAGAATGATCTCTCTTAGAGCCTCGAAGGTCTTATCTATTTTCAAAGCATGTACCCATCAATCAAAATGATGATGTTTAATCCTTTCGAACTCAACATAAGTATGACCTAGTTCCTTCTTTGTGTTTCTGAACTGCTGTCTATATGCTTCTGGTACCAATTCATAAGCACTTAATATAGTTTGTTTCACCTCTTCATAATCTCTTGATACTTCATCTGATGGTGCGGCAAATACCTCACTAGCTCTGCCTACCAGTTTAGTCTGAACTGGCATTATGCATAAATCCTCAGACCACTCCATCTGTCTAGCCAGTTTTTCAAATGAAATAAAGAAGGCTTCAACATCTTTCTCATCAAAATGTGGCAGAGTTTTGACATATTTATGTATATCATTACCTTCTCTTTTAATCTCCATCCTGTTAACTTGACTTTGCTGACTAAGTCACAACTTCTCAAGTTCAAATTCTTTCTCTCTTTCTTTCTCTTCTCTCTCTTTGTGTCTCCCTTTCTTCTCGCTCACTTTGCTCAAATAAGAACCTTCTCTCGCTTTTTCCTCTCTCTCTTCTCTCACTTTCTCTTTCTGTCACCCTCTCTCTTTCCTCTCTCTCTCTGTTTATTTTCTAACTCCATTTTTCTCAATTTTAATTTAGGTTTTTCCACCTCTCCTGCTCTTGTCTGTTTCTCTGATACACCTAAGTGTTTGAGTAACTCCCTTACAATTTCAGCTTTATTTTTGCCCCTGGTTAAAGCCAAATCTAACTTATTTGCTAATTCTGAAAGTATGGCATTTTTCTTTCCTTCTAAACTTTCCTGGTAAATTTGAGAATCATCTTCAAATCCCAGAACCAGCAATTTTAAGAGCCATTTCTCTCACTTTTAATTTAATCAACCACAAGCCACCAAAATTAAACAAATTGTCTCCCGTAAGTTTTATTTAAAGATCTAGGACATTAACCTGAAAGTATTTAAATCTGGTGGGAATTTTCAGATCCCCAAATCTATTCAAATCTGTCTAAACCAGTTCAAATCCCAACGATGACCCCCCAAATTGTTACAACATGGGGTAAACACTCCTGGTTAATTTAAAGTAGCAACACAGAAAATATTTATCCTGTGCAGTAATCTGTGAAAATTCGAGAGGCCAAAGGTCACTATTTAAAGTAAAAATTAACAACTTTATTTCTTAAAGTATAACAGAGAATAATTAACTAACAACTATTTACAACTCCTTCCTCTAACCTATCTTTTACCTTTCCCTTCTGCAATACTAGTCCGATAAAACTCCGATTAAGTTTTACAAACCAAAACTTCACTCAAAACCAGGCAGCTTTCAGTTCTTCTCTGTATTCCAGTCATCTTTTCTTCTACTTGAGGCTTCTCCTTCATCAGTTACTGATTGGTAAAGGTACCTTTAAGAGAGGTATTCTCTGGGAAGTTTGCAGATGTCATTGGCTTGGCAGTTCTCCTCACAACTGTTCAGTTTTCCCTGGTGTTATACCCCCCCAAAGAATTGGATTGTGTCATTGGTTTTTAAGATTGTCAATATACTAAGTTCAAACTAGATTGGAGTTTGCTATTTTTGGGTTTTAATTTAAACTGATTGGACTAATTCGAATCTGTTTTTGTCTCCAGGCACAAACTACCCTAGCTTCCCCAGTAGCTAGACCACATATTACATTGTATCTTATGGAGAGCACTTGGTGCTGTCACTGCTAGCTTTTAACTCTCTTAAAGGTACAGTACACCCACATCTTCATAACAAAGGAGACCAGAAATACGTGCAATATTCCAAAAGTGGTCTAACCAATGTCCTGTACAGCCACAACATGACCTCCTAACTGCTATAATCAACACACTAATCATTGAGACAAGTGTGCCAAAAGCCTTCTTCACCACCCAGTCTACCTGTGACTCCACTTTCAAGGAACTGAGTCCCTTGGTCTCTTTGTTTGGTGACACTTCCCAGGGCCCTACATTAACTGTCTAATTCCTGTCTGGTTTACCTTACCAAAATACAACACTTCACAGGTATCTCAATTAAACTCCATCTGCCACTCCTTGGCCCATTGATTAAGGTCCATTTTATCCTAAAATAACTTTCTGCACTGTCCACGACACCACCAATTTTGGTGTTGTTTGCAAGCTGACTAACAATACCTCCTATAGTCACGTCCAAATTATTTATAGAAATGACAAAAAGCAGCAGACCCAGCAATGATCATTGTGCCACACCTTTTGATCTCAGACATCTAGTACATAAAATAACCCTCTAACACCACTCTCTGTCTCCTACCTTCAAGCCAATTTTGTATCCAATTGGTTAGCTCCCCCCGGGTCCCAGGTGAACTCAGAAACAAGAAAAACTCAGAAAAGAATCAAGTGATTTCTTTTTTGTTTTGCTAACTTTTCTGCCAAGAACTGTGACAATCCTGTGAATTGTGGATTGAGATGTTGTTGGGCAGTAGTTTTTCTCTGCAATGCATAATTGTCATGTCATTGACCTAATGGCACTAATTTAAGTTGCTCAGCAAGCTTCTGACTGAGCTTTGCTGCTACGGGTCTCTGAGACCCTGCTCATCTGTTTTCTTTTTGTGATCTCCTTACAAATATGGGAACCCTGTTCGGTGCTTAACAGGGTCACAAAAATTAGGATCATACAACTAAAAAGATCACATGCAGTATCAATATCTTCTCAATGTACAGGGTCTAATGACTCCCTTGATGATCTAACAAGTACCAAACCAGACATGGCTGAGAAGACCCAAATTTAGTTCCAGTCAGTGATGAGCTTGTTGTTGTAGATTAGGGCAGCAAGGTGAATCAGTACTCTAAGGGTTGGGAGATGTTCATAGTGACTTTCCACTATTCTTTTGTCTGCAGCTTCTACTTACGAATGCTGTCCATTGGGCTCTGCTCAATATTGTGTGTGTATGCCTGCAATTCTGTTTTTATTCATTTGTAAGGTGTGGACATCGTGGGCTGGTGAGCATTTATTGCCCATCCCTAGTTGCCCTTGAAGAGACTCTGCAGTGCTTAGGATAACTAAACGGCTTGCTAGGCCATTTCTGAGGGCAGTTGAGAGTCAACCACATTGTTGTGGGTCTTGAGTCACATGTAGACCAAACCAGGTAAGGATGGCAGATTTCCTTTCCTAAAGCACATTAATGAACCTGGTGGGTTTTTCAATTTGAACCCAGGTCCCGAGAACATTAACTGAGTTTCTGGATTAATAATCTCGTGATAATGACACAAGTCCATTGCCTTCCCCTAATTACTGACACAGTATAGACTGAAACATTAAAGAATACCGATTCATCTGAGGTACTAAAGTGTGACTGACACTTGTGGAATTGTGCTGAGCAAGATTCATTGCCTTTAGGAAATTACTGGAGAATCTAGAACTGGAAAGAAATTAATTTAGTTGTTTCTTTGTTCGATTGTGGTGCAGCCAAGTTTGCATATAATTGAAATTTTGATGTGCCAGTGTGATAATAGAATGATATCATTTTTACACAGTTGCATAATGTAATCATAGTTAGAGCTGAGATAATATTAGTGTTTGTTGGGTTGTAATCTAAACTGAACAGATCCTTCGCTCATGATGAATGTTAATTTTTTTTGTTACTTCTCCTTGGCCTTATTAACAGCAGGAAATAATCAAAATTGCACAAGTTGTTTCTGAAAGTGTTAAAAACTTTGATATGGAGTAGCTTTTAACCTCATGAAGCACAAGAAGAAAAGCCATATTGATTGAAGATTATTGTACTTTAATATTCATTGTTTGTTTGTTTGTTGTGCCAGGTGGAAACAGATGGTAGGCTTCTGAGGCAAAATTGTACAATGTCGCAATAGGTGACAAAATGATTTACTCTGCTGTTGCAGGGGGAACGTCATTACCTCTGTGTATTACTCAGAGATGAACTTCACAGCTGACTGAGTACAAAGGATGACAGCAGTGAAACCGTCCTACTCACCTATGATTATAATCTGTCATAGAGTCATGGAGATGTACAGCATGGAAACAGACCCTTCGGTCTAACCTGTCCATGCTGACCAGATATCCCAACCCAATCTAGTCCCACCTGCCAACACCTGGCCCATATCCCTCCAAACCCTTCCTATTCATATACCCATCCAAATGCCTCTTAAATGTTGTAATTGTACCAGCCTCCACCACATCCTCTGGCAGCTCATTCCATACACGTACCACCCTCTGCGTGAAAAAATTGCCCCTTAGGTCTCTTTTATATCTTTCCCCTCTCACCCGAAACCTATGCCCTCTAGTTCTGGACTCCCCGACTTCAGGGAAAAGACTTGGTCTATTTACCCTATCCATGCCCCTCATAATTTTGTAAACCTCTGTAAGGTCACCCCTCAGTCTCCGACGCTCCAGGGAAAACAGTCCCAGCCTGTTCAGCCTCTCCCTGTAGCTCAAATCCTCCAACCCCGGCAACATCCTTGTAAATCTTTTCTGAACTCTTTCACGTTTCACAACATCTGTCCGATATTGCACGCAATATTCCAAAAGTGGCCTAACCAATGTCCTGTACAGCCGCAACATGACCTCCCAACTCCTATAATCAATACTCTGACCAATAAAGGAAAGCATACCAAGTGCCTTCTTCACTATCCTATCTACCTGCGACTCCACTTTCAAGGAGCTATGAACCTGCACTCCAAGGTCTCTTTGTTCAGCAACACTCCCTAGGACCTTACCATTAAGTGTATAAGTCCTGCTAAGATTTGCTTTCCCAAATTGCAGCACCTCGCATTTAGCTGAATTAAACTCCATCTGCCACTTCTCACCCCATTGGCCCATCTGGTCCAGATCCTGTTGTATTCTGAGGTAACCCTCTTCGCTGTCCACTACATCTCCAATTTTGGTGTCATCTGCAAACTTACTAACTGTACCTCTTATGCTCGCATCCAAATCATTTATGTAAATGACAAAAAGTAGAGGACGCAACACTGATCCTTGTGGGGCTCCACTTGTCACAGGCCTCCAGTCTGAAAAACAACCCTCCACCACCACCCTCTGTCTTCTGCCTTTGAGCCAATTCTATATCCAAATGGTGAGTTCTCCCTGTATTCCATGAGGTCTAACCTTGCCCAGCCGTCTCCCATGGGGAACCTTGTCGAACGCCTTACTGAAGTCCATATAGATCACATCTACTGCTCTGCCCTCATCAATCTTCTTTGTTACTTCTTCAAGTTTGTGAGACATGATTTCCCATGCACAAAGCCATGTTGACTATCCCTAATCAGTCCTTGCCTTTCTAAATACATGTACATCCTGTCCCTCAAGATTCCCTCCAACAACTTGCCCACCACTGAGGTCAGGCTCACCGGTCTATAGTTCCTTGGCTTGTCTTTACCACTCTTCTTAAACAGTGGCACCACGTTTGCCAACCTCCAGTCTTCCGGCACCTCACCTGTGCTATCGATGATACAGATATCTCAGCAAGAGGCCCAGCAATCACTTCTCTAGCTTTCCCCTCTCACCCGAAACCTATGCCCTCTAGTTCTGGACTCCCCGACTTCAGGGAAAAGACTTGGTCTATTTACCCTATCCATGCCCCTCATAATTTTGTAAACCTCTGTAAGGTCACCCCTCAGTCTCCGACGCTCCAGGGAAAACAGTCCCAGCCTGTTCAGCCTCTCCCTGTAGCTCAAATCCTCCAACCCCGGCAACATCCTTGTAAATCTTTTCTGAACCCTTTCACGTTTCACAACATCTGTCCGATATTGCACGCAATATTCCAACAGTGGCCTAACCAATGTCCTGTACACGTGATCAGGTCCTGGGGATTTAACCACCTTTAACCGTTTCAAGACATCCAGCACTTTCTCCTCTGTAATCTGGACATTTTGCAAGATTTCACCATCTATTTCCCTACAGTCTATATCTTCCATTTCCTTTTCCACAGTAAATACTGATGCAAAATATTCATCTAGTATCTCCCCCATTTTCTGTGGCTCCACACAAAGGCCGCCTTGCTGATCTTTGAGGGGCCCTATTCTCTCCCTAGTTACCCTTTTGTTCTTAATATATTTGTAAAAACTCTTTGGATTCTCTTTAATTCTATTTGCCAAAGCTATCTCATGTCCCCATTTTGCCCTCCTGATTTCCCTTTTAAGTATACTCCTACTTCCTTTGTACTCTTCTAAGGATTCACTCGATCTATCCTGTCTATAACTGACATATGCTTCCTTCTTTTTCTTAACCAAACCCTCAATTTCTTTAGTCATCCAGCAGATATGTTATAGGTATTTTAAGTAGGTAGCAAATAACTTACAAATTTACAATATACCATTATCTCATTGTTAGTAATTAAATTAAAAATCAGTTTTGCTTTCATTTAGCATTTTTGACTGGTGAATGTGAAACCATGAATATTTTTGTTGCAGCAATTGTTAAATCTGTCTCCCAAACAGAAGTAACTTCCTTTATAATTTCATAGAGCATACCAAGCAATGGAATTTTCCCCTATTAATCTTAGGTGAAAGTACAAAAGACATTAGCAGCAGGATTGGTGCAAGTTCTGACAACTCATTAGTATGTATTATTGAGTGAAACATGTAACGAATCTGCAGAATATTAAAAAAGGAATAAAAATTTGTTTGGCTACCAAAACTAGATTCTTCTGATTAACTACAGATGAGCAATCTGTATGAACTATTTCAGGCTCCTCTTTGAGAGTCCTCATGTATAATTTGGGTATACCAACAGTGATGCATTCCATGGAAAACTATGGAAACCTGGTAATGATTATTATGCAACAGCTTTAATGGGGATTGATTAGTTTGGAAGTCATCTGAACTGTGAAATAATGTCACTTTGTCACTGGAACTTTAACTGAGTCAAAGGATGAAGGTCTTGGACAAATCCCAACACAATGAGCTCAATCTATTGATCTATCACTGCCTTGATTTCAGTAATGCCTCTGAGGGTAGTGACCCAGTGAAGGGAGGCAAAGTAAGTAGAAATCAAATCAAATAGTTTTGTTTTAACAGGGCATTTTGGATATGCATTTTGCTTGAGTACAGCGAGTAATATTTACTATTTTTATCATGTGCATAGTAGACTTCATTGGTTTTATTAAATTTTGAGTTCTACTGGCTATGGCATATTTGAATTCCAGTGGTGCTCCATGACTATAATGTTATCATGTGAGTTTGCTATTAATAAACTGCTAATTACTTAACAATAAATGATACAAGTGAACATTATACACAGTTTCATTTGTGCTGTAAGTTATGTGATTGAGGCAGAGTTTACCATGTTAACGTTTGAATCCTGGATTCACCTCTGTGTTACTGACTAGTTGAGATAGTAATATATTCTCAAAACCTTCACATACAATCTATTACTGCACTTGGCCTCTTCTTTGAGTTACCTTTGAGGCCACCCAGAATCCTGTAACATCATGTTGAAATGGTGTCAGAGAAAGGTGGTTGATTCCTCTGTATCTGTCTCCTTCATTTCTACCTCAAGCTCATCCAATATAATTACTGTCACTATATCAATAGCAATCAGAACTGCTGTCAATTATCTTTCATTCCCAGACAGCTTTGCCTTCTCGAAATTAATTTCTAAATGATAACATCCTTAACATTATCAGGGCGCATGAGATTGTCAAAGAGGCTTGGTTGAAGATATGCACATGGTCAATAATTTTACCAGTCTGTGTAGACTAAGATGACCACCTGAAACATGGAGAAGATGTACAATAAAGAGAGGAAATACCAGAGGATGGCCATCTGACAGTTCTTGAGAGCAAATCTGACAGAATGGAACTCGATGGATGTTTTACTTCACCAAATAGAGTAGTCTCTCTCACTAACATACCCTCACCAATTCTCTCATTTTCCAAAGCTGTTGCCATGGTCCTTGATAAGCACAATCTCGCATGTTTTCTACCATATTAAAATTGACAAAAAAGTTAACATTATTCTCAGAAGTAAGCTCAGCATTAGTCAGGAATAACTGTGTAAATGGAGCGTGAGGGATAGTTCCTTTGTAGACTTACAGACCAGAGTAGTTGATGCCTTCAGAAAAAAAGGTAGTGGATCCTGAAGCTTCTTCATGTAAAAGTATTAGGGAGGTGAGTCCATTATGACACTCAATTATAGTAACATCTTAATCCACTTCCAAAAGTCTGTGGCTGCTGGACCAAGTTTCTGAGATATTGTTGCTGGTCAGATTCATCACAGGTTGAATGGTTGAAGGGATGTCTTGGAAGGATTGGCAAGTGTGATGTCAAGTCTTATCCTTGGGTCAACAACTGTGTTATAACTCACTGGGGGAGTATGTTGAAAATTGAGACTCACTATTTCCAGGGTCATTCCTAAAGTTAAAGATTGTATAAAGTATGTAAAGTTCTCTAAGTTATATGAATTTCATATCCAGATTGATAGAAAACAAGGTCTAGATTTTAGTACTGAGCAACAATTACTATTAGTACTAATTGGACTATAGCTACAGTTGAACAGTTGGAAACCATTGGTGCGTAATACTACTAATTAGAACTCTAATCCCCTTGTAAAGTCCATCTCACACAGGGACGGACAAACAGAAGTGTAAAACTAGATTATAGATTGTGGGGAAAGACTAGAAAGGTAGATCAGTCATTTTTGTTCGCAGCTACAGATGTTGAGATAATCTTTACGAGTCTTCCTACTGATGAACATGTTGCTTCAAGTGTCTTTCTCCCGATGCTTCCACTGGTTGTTAGGAGATACTAAGTGGCCAGTTCCATTATGAGAAAGTGTCTGATTTATCCATTAAAAGTCACAGCTGAGAATAATTGTTGTAGGAAGAATAAATTGGTTTCCATCAGTTTTACAGTGAGTTTTGATTGCCGAAAAGAGAGAGGCCGCTCCTGAACTAGGCAAGAACTGTACACTTCTCTCTTTCTGTATCTTGTTCCCAGCTCCAGGCTGTTTAGTTACCCGAGAATCAAACAGTTGTTGACAGGCAAATGTCTTTTGCCATTAACAAATGGTCACCAGTCTATAGACCAATCAACCTCTTATTGTCAGTAAAAGGTTTGCATCAGTATTCCAACCCCCCCAGATTTCAAATCATCCGCAACTATTGCTAGTTTAAACAGTTGTTTACAGGATGCCTGGCATAAGTGTTAGGTTACTTATTTTCAAAAATGCAGGCACCCTTCAATCATAGGCTTTTTAAAACAGTTCTCTTTTATATACAAGTCCCCAGTTTGAAAAACACAAAATAAAAAGACAGTCATTACAACTGAAACATTAGCAAGGTGCACAAAGTCCTTCCAAGCGTATTAGTGCTGCTGAAATCCTGGGCAGTAACAATATGTAGGTTGCAAGGCAGGTTCAGCAATGTGCTCCATCATCTGGACCATATTGTCGAAATAGTCTCCAGTGCCTTCACATGAGATTGATGTTTCAAATTCTTTGTTCTTTCGAAGACTTGACCCCTGAGACTTGGTTCCCAAGTCTTGCCAGCTGAATCGTTCTTAGCACTGAGGAAGAATGACTTGTAACAGTCTCTTTGCTGCTAAGATGTCAGTCATTTATTTTTCAGGAACATTTTCCCTTTCAATTAGAATGCTGATTTTATTGAAAACATTCTTTTCTGTCAAAGATTAAAAGGAATCGACAATGAATACTCATTGTAAATAATGGCCTCATGATAAGAAAAATTTATAACTGAAAGATGAAAACGTTTGTGTAATGAACCGTACAGTTCTAGCATTCAGCTGGATAACGTACTCAAGTTTCAGTGTTGCTATTTTGCATGCTGCAGTGTTACAACACACTCACGCACTCTTCATTTTCTGCTGGAGTAAAATTGAGCTGCATGATGACAATATACACATTTGTTGACATATTTGCATGTTGCATTCTAACACTACAAATGTCCTTCATATGCAAAGCAAATGTTCATTTTTTTAGGTTTTGGAATTGCAAAAATTGCAGTACCAAATTATTCTTGTTCATGTTCATTTTACGGGCAGATTACAATGTTGAATTATTTATGATTTCTTTTGTGAAAAGGATGTAGTTGAAAAAGGTACATCCACATTACTTATTTCAAATTGGTTTTCACATTTGTACAAAAATTGAGAAAATGTTGACCTAACCAGACTTGTATCAGATTAACAATGAGAATCAGTATGTTGTCACATAAGCATTTGGATGTGAATGTTTGTGGAAGCACTGCATTAATCTCATTCATCACAGTACCATAAATGTTTGCAATGTCTAATTTTATAATGTGGCTGTTTGCAAATTGCCATTGAAAATGCTGCATATTTGTATACGATGTGCTGCTTTTCTGTTTGGATATTCAATTCTGGTTTACAAAATAGTATTTTTAAACATTATTGCTACAATTCTTCAAAATGTGTCGGTATTGACTTTCACCACTTGTCTTTCCAGTTTGAGGAATTAGAATGAAGTTAAATTGATGACGTGTAGTAATTTTACTTTAGAATTTAATTTGTAACTGGATAAGCTTGTCACCTGGGGAGAAAACAATAATGTTCAGTATCAGACATTTAACCAGTAATTTAGATAACAATTATAAAAAGCAGTGACCATATTTTAGACATATGTTACAAAAGAAGAGAAAGATGCAGTAAAATTCAGTCCTACAAATGTTATTTTATGTAATGTTTCATACAGAGAATGTTTTTTTAATGTGTTTTATTGTGAACTCTTATATCTTTAGATGTACAGAATCCTTCCCTAAAATTGTTTTGACAAGAAAATCTGTTCTGAGACCTATTTACGTAGGAGGCTTCAATGATGTGTACTAAATATTTGTTTTCCTCCAATTGGCAAATCTGGAATGCAAGTGGATTCAAGTGGCCACAGTCAAGCTGAGCAGCTGTAACTCAGACCTGAGGTTTTCTGCCTAATGCACTGAATGGGCAGCCTGTATGTGCATCAACGGATTTGTGTGCAGTGGAAGTAATTTTCTGAGTGCATGGTGGCGGCAGGAAACCTCACCTGCTAGCAATGTGTATTGGAAAATTATTCCTGTCTCATGTGTCATGTCCTGTGGTATTCCAAGTTTAAACAAAAACTGGAGAACTAATTAATAGTGGCCAGAATAATGCTGCTGGGATTAGTGAGGAGGCTTTGTTCAATAAACCTCACTCTCCTGCTCCTTTATATAATTTTAGGGCATTGGTACCATTCTTACATTAGTAAATTCCAGGTGGTTCAAGCATAAAGGACATTGAAGAGATGCTGTTGAGGAAAGTTACCTGATCTTTTACTTACAAACTTCAACTGAGCTGTCAAGTCACATGTCCATGTGTAGCCTCTGG
Source organism: Chiloscyllium plagiosum (assembly GCF_037043375.1). Lineage (NCBI taxonomy): Eukaryota > Metazoa > Chordata > Chondrichthyes > Orectolobiformes > Hemiscylliidae > Chiloscyllium > Chiloscyllium plagiosum. The sequence goes on from NW_028270148.1 coordinate 36,833,030, forward strand.
TTTATTTTAGTACTTCTCCCCTTGCTTCCTGAAAGTGATTTATCATGCAGCAGTATATCTGGGGGCCCTTCATGTTCCAGTCCAAATGGCAAGTGTGGATCTAGTGAATGATATCAGCTTTCTTAATCACTGAGATCTCACAGTCAAGTCTCTTACTATCTCCAGCAAAAATTGACACCCACACACTTACCAGCAGAGATTATCAAAGTGCAGAGGTGAAACATTTGCTGATTTACTCCAACTCTTCAGTGTTATTATTTCTTGTAGCATCATTATCATCTTCCTGAACCTTCAAGGTTTCTTTTTAAAGGCATTTCTTGTGTTGTGAGAGCAAATCTAAAATTTTTTAAATTTAATCTTGTTAGTTGTTCTGAAAAATCATGGCGTTTCCTTTGTAATAAGGCCATTTCAAGACCTACAGTACAAGGGCTCAAAGGTTCTTTTCACTTCAGTTATAGTGATGGACAAAAAGAAACTTCAGAATTGATACATATTCAAAACCTACTGTGAATGCACAATCTATTAATCTTTAATTGTGATCTTAAGTTTTGATACCTCAACTAGAGGAAGTAAGAAAGGTTGTTGAGTGTGAAATTTGAATTTGGTGTAGAGTAAGGTAGTGATTGTACGTGGAAAATTCTAGCTCTGTTGGCAATGGATTGGAAGGCTATCAACATGCCATGAGAATAGAAACCATTAATTAAACTCTGGGGCCTGGAGAAGCAGTTTATGAGGTAAGAGGGCATGTATTTAATTACTGGAGCAGCCACTATCAAGGTATTGCAGCAGCCTGACTTCATTAACTCCTATGACCACGCTTGGCAGCTCCCAGAACCTTTTATCTGATATTGAGAATGTGAATCCATTGCTATACTTTAATTCTCCAGGTGCAGCAGCAGCAAAAGCTGCTGTATGTGGGATGGCACCCTGGGCTATTGCCAACTATTTGTGATGGGAACCCTGCCACTTTGGACAAATTCTACCCAGTGAACTGCTAGTCTGTTTCATTGCCTTTCAGTTTTTCTTCCCATTGTGCAGGTATATTAATTGAGGAGCTGATTTTTAATTGCCCATCCTCTCATGTATTATCATCAAAGTTCTACATTTTACCCTGCTGCAAATTTAATGAAACATAAAACTTTAAAAATCTTTGCATCAATAAATAGTCCCAGGTAAAAGTTGTTGTTGCATTTCAGTAGGACAAAAGCAAAGCGGTGGCCTTGGAAGACCCTGATTTATGGTGGGTCTCCTGAGGGCTGACGATGCACTCTACAATGGTAGCTACTTTGAAATCGATGAGAGAAGACAGTTTAGTTTGGGAGCAGTACACAAGAGGCTCAGTCTTGGCGAGGAGGCTATTATTACAGTGCGACATCTGGGTTGGTAATACTTGTATAAACAGTCAACTATGTCACAAGGTAAGGAAGTTAATTTCGGTCTCAATTCATGTGTCACAGGTGCCTTTGAAGCACCCAGTTTTTTTAGTTTGTAGACACCTGATGCTTTGTTCTTCGAACAGTGAAATTATGACAGACTGCAGTGATTTTCTGTTTATGTGTGTTAAATAAAAGAGTGTTACTATCGAGATGACTCAAGATAATTTGATGAAAAGGATGTAAATGTGGCTTTCTGATACCATCCGGTCTTTGAAACCATCAGCTTAATACAAAGATGGCATAAATGCGAGGGGAATGCATTCCTGGTGTCATAAATAAATGTGCTCCATGATTGCTGAACTTGTTGACATTTTTGGTACTGTATGAGCCTTACATTTGTTTCATTATGTTCATGTTGTTCATATGTTGGTTTAATGTATCATGCAAATCAAGAATATGATTAATATGGCACATACTAGTTGTTTTCCTTCCTGACTATTGAGCTTTCTGCATCTTTCCTCCTGAATAAATCAGTGATTGTTTCTCCATATGGAGTGAGTTGCTTACTGTTATAGAGTCCATCGCCTGCTTCATGCTGATACTTCCTGTTATCTGCTAATTTTGCCTTTAAAACTAAAAGTAGTGAGGATTGAAACAAGGTGATTCAATGTTGGGAAACTAGCCTTTGTATCAAAATGTTGTTTGACATTTTCACTTGGTTAAATTTACCTGCTGCATCATAGCTAACAATTCTGGGTCAGTTCATAGTTTCTTATGGAAATCTTTTAACAGGAACTACCAGTCTACTTCATATTCACATGTGCCCTGTGTTATCACCTTGCAAGTACTATTTATTCCTTAGCTTTACACTGCTCTTTAAATTGTGTGTTTCCTTGGATTTCCAGCCAGCTTGTCCAAATTGTTGATCCAATGTTGACTCTTTCATTGACATTGCCATATATCCCATTCTTGTATGTTTAAGAATTATCCTCCCCTGTGAAAATAGTGTCAATACCATTCCATTATTGGGGCTAACAATACTTCCACCTCACAGTTGCATTGATATTTCCTTATATACTGCACAATGCTATCATTTTCGCTAACAGTTGTGCAATCTGCAGCTGAAGGAATTCTTAAATTATTTATTACTAACGTGGCCTTTGAGCAAGTTGAGAAAAATTCAAGGATCATTATCACTAGTGTATTGTGTACTGGATGCTATTTTCGATCATACTTCAAATCTGCAATCCAATTTTGTTTTTTTCTCCTTCAATTCTGTGGAGAAATATGTATTTCTATATTTTCATGAAAAGTGCAATGAGTCTTAACTAACAGTTTTGCTGTTGGTTGGGGAGTGAAGCTGTCAACATCCATATTTCTCGGGCACTTCTTGACAACCGGTAGGACAGTTGTTCAAGGGTTTGGGGAATAGATAGCAACTGCGAATCCTGGCAAGTACATTTACGCATTGAGCAGTAGTTAAGCATGTTAAAATGCAGCATCAAGACTCAGTGTCACTTTAAGTTTTGTTTTTGGATCCAATGTACCAGTTTGTTTCAATTGCTAGTTTTAAATTGGTGGGAAATGCTAATTTTTTTTTAGTCCAGAAAATAACTTTGAACTTTTAGGAGTAGAATATAATGATTTTTTTGTTTGAGACAATGCTCCGTGGGTATGGTTCACGATGTCGCGTGAACTCTTTGACTGAATTGTCTGGCAATGAATTTCATATATGACCACACTTGCAATATCTGAGATTTTGTGGTATTGGAAAGTAGTTAGCACATTGCTTAGAGGAACTTGCACTTTTTGTCACATTATTATACTGTTGTAATTGTCCCGCATCATAGTCTTCACGTTCCATCACGCATTAAGTGGCTCTATCATTATAGTGGTTATCTTATACAGTGACGATTGACAATAAAAACATGTTTCCAGAAATGGAAAATTCAGGTTCACCAGTGCGAAACTGAAAGTAAGAAACCAAACAACCACAGTTTACCGGAGGAGTAGGGGATCCAAGCCCACACAACAAAATTCAGTAGTTCAAAATATAAATCTTTGTGACAACAGTGCATGATTATGAAATGGAACAGGAAACTATGTTTATTCTACGGAGAAAATAATGGATATGTGGGTGTGATTATAAGGCAGTAATTACATCGAGAGGTGGAAAGCAAATTTAAGTGGTTTATAATCACCAACTGGAACCAAATAATGAAAATGCACCCTTGAAATCACTCCCACGTACCTGTTTTATTAAATATATGTTGAGTTTCAAACACAGTTTTATTAAATTTTTGATCTTTTTTGAAAATTCTACATGCAAGTGTTAAGGCTGATATTGATACCCTCTGCACTGCTGGTCTTTGTTGAAGAATACTTCAGGAATGGCACTTCAGTATTAGTCACTGTGATTTAATCACTGTTAAGTTTTTTTAGTATGAGTTGGTATTACAGCAATCTAGTTGGAAACAACTGTAACACAAGAGAGCTCTCCCAGGAGACCTCAAGAATTGCACAGAAGGGCTTGGAAGAGTTACTGATTGATCAAAGGGAAAATCATAAATTTCCTGTAGTTTAATGCAACTTTGTTTCAGCAAACAATCATTCAAATGTTCTGCATACAGGAGACAGCATTGTAAGGGACTAATAGTGCTAGCAAGAGAACTGCACAGACAGAAGAAGTTGTGCTAGAAGCTTAATTGCTGAACATTCTTTATGAACTATGGCTACAGTGGCTCTTGTTTTCTTGGCATCAATGAAAGTCTGGCTTTACTGCTAAAATATGTGCTGTTCCAGCCATAGTCATGTAGACAGCTGACTGCTCTGCCACGTCTGATTGACTGGAATCAGGTATTGAGTAGGCCATTAATACGAAGTCTGTATACCACTGGTCAATACAAAATCACATTGCCTTTGCCTTTTGCCAAACAGGGTACAATGGTTGAACAGTCATGCATTTTGTAGCATACTGACGTTGCCAATGGTGACCAGGTTGCTTGGTATTCTCATTGGTTATGAAGTGAGAATGCATGCTGCACAATGCAAATGCATTTTAGAGGCTGTAATGTGATAACAAAGCCATTTGCACTTTTTAGTGATTTAGGGCAATATATTGTTGCTTTTCACTTTAAACACAGATGTTGTACCTCTGTACCATATTTTTAAAAAAATGCAACATTTATCATAAAGCTCATTCTGTCAGTTAAATCCATTATATCAGTCTTTTGATTTAATATTGATAGTACCTAACCTGCCTTGGACATAAAGCAATATGGAACAAATCAGTGATCGTAGTATTGAACATTAGTGACAGTAATGGAAAGTACCTACTCCAACAGGAAAGCCTCAGAAAATTATAATATTGTGACTCATGATGCTATTAAACTTTCCAAATGTCTTACTGTAACATAATAACCATCAGCTATTGTTATTTCTGTGAGAAATATGCTGCAGCCTTGGTGTTCTTCAGTGTTAACCTTTAAGAATCATTCTGTTTTGATGGGTTTGGAGATGATTGATAAGCTTAATGTGAGAGTTACAGACTCAGCTACGTGTGGGGCAGGTGCTGCATAGAGGGGAAGGTAAAGGAGTTATTGGGAGATTTGTGTTCTCTGACATTTGCACTTGGCCTTCCATGTACATGTCAAATTCTCTCAATGTGTGTTTGGTGTCTTCTTGAATAAACCTTTTCTGCTTTTACTGATCACAAACCAGGAACTCTCATGAATTGGCAGGGCTGTTTGACCTCTTTAGGGATGTTTTGAGGACATCCTTGAAGTGTATCCGCTATACTCTTGGGAATCTCCTACTAAAACCAGGGTGGAGTAGAGCAGTTGCTTTGAGGGGGCTGATGTCAGGTGTTTAATCAAAACCTCCCACACCAGTCAGAGCTGGTTTTAAGTGATTATCTCCTTGATACAGAGCATGTTGACTTGGGGAACGGCTCCTGCTGTTCGATGTACATTCTTGCCACTGAATTTGGAGGATCTTGCAAAAGCACTGCTGGTGGTACTTCACTGGAACTTTGAGATGCCAGGTCTTTGAAGCATATGGGACTACAGAGATCCCTGTTGCCTGGTAACCATGACCTTAGCCTCAGTCTTGAGATTCTGGTCCTCAAATACTTTTTTTGCTCAGGGGTTGGCTTTGGTTCAGTTGGCACACGCAGGGGAGATCACTACTTAGAATGCTTGGGGATAGCGGGCAAATTTATCCCTGAAATTCTTCAAAATGACTGCGAAGAAATCATCCCTGCGAGTAGAATGGATATAATCTCTGAGGTCTATCATGAGTTTAGATTTAGATTCCCTACAGTATGGAAACAGGACCTTCAGCCCAACAAGTCCCTACTGACCCTCCGAAGAGTAACCGACCCAGACCCTTATTTATCCCTGACTAATGCACCTAACACTATGGCCAGTTTACCTGACCTGCACATCTATGGGGGAAACCAGAGCACCCGGTGGAAACCCACGCAGACACAGGGAGAACGTGCAAACTCCACACAGACAGTTGCCCGAGGCAGGAATTGAACCCGGGTCCCTCGTACTGTGAGGCAGTAGTGCTAACCACTGAGCCACTGTGCCACCCTGATTTTTGTTTGTCACATCACAGGCTGTTACTCTCCTATGACAGTGAGTCTGTCAGCAGCAACCGTAGAAGAGAAATAGTTGGTGATATCAAGGCCAGGTTCTGTTGTTTATTGTGACTAGGAATGGCGTGGGGCGGAGAATGATGGGGTGTGGATTTGAGGGGGAGAGGCTGCAAGACAAGTTGGTAAAGAGAAAGAGGCTGCATGGGTTGTCAGGGAGGGTCAGCAGGGGAGGTCTGGGGAGATGGAAAAAACTGGAAGGACGGGTGGATTGAGAAGAAAGCTGGAAGGATACAGGGAAAGATAGACTGCAGGGCTAAGGGAAGTGGAAATGAGGGAATGTGAGGCTAAAAAGAAGAGAAAACGTGTAAAATTTTCAGTGAAAATACTCAGCTAACTTGGAGCCAAGAAACCTTGAAATTACAGAGTAACTAAGTTTCTTAAAAATAAATGTGGAATATCTAGCTTAAGGCTGTATTTGTTCAGGACTTACTATATGGAGAAAAATATAGTGTGATTCTATCATCATGAATCCAGTTTCAGTTGTCTAATTCTGAGATTGAGACCTGAGATTCAGTAAGGAAAATAGTAACCCTCTGTTTAAAGTCTTTCAGCTTTGTGTATATGTGATGGAAATGCTGTGATCCCACTTTTCTATAGAAAGTGCATTTGGTGTGATGACTTTTTGTGTGTAATGTCAGCTATTTTGAAAAAAAACTTTTTGGTCTTGTGTCATGTCTAAAAAAAACTCTTTCCTTGTATGTTGTGGCTTTAAGTTTAATGGAGTGTTTTAGTTATTGAGGAAACAGGCAGGGGCTGGGTTGCCAACGGTTTGCATTCTGGAGTCCATTCGCATGTCAGTTTGAGTGGCATGTTGGTCAGTGGTTAGCACTGCTGCCTCACAGTACCAGAGACATGAGTTTGATTCCACCTTTGGGCAACTGACTGGATGGAGTTTGCACATTCTCTCTGTGTCTCTGGGTGCTCCAGTTTCTTCCCACAGTCCAAAGATTGGCAGTTAGGTAGATTGGCTGTGCTTAATTACCCATAGTCCAGGGACATAATGGTTAGGGGGATTAGCTATGGGAAATGCAGTGTTACAGGAATTGGGTGGGTCTGGGTGGGATACTCTTCAGATGGTTGATGTGGACTTGTTGGGCTGAATGGCCTGCTTCTCCACTGTAGGGGTTCTAATAAGTTGGAACACAATGCAGGACAATTTGAAGGAGCTGTTTGTAAATACAGGAAACAGTATTACAGCCCTGTCTGAGAATCGCATTGGTAAGTAGAAGCATTTGTAAATGGGAAGACCCCCCCCCCCCACCACCCCCTGCAGTATTGATGAAATCTATGTTTGCTTCTGAGTGGCTCCATGTTCCACAAAACCAGCATAAATGCACAAGGTGCTGTTGCCACATGACTGAAAAATCAAATGAGAATGAAGGCGGTATTGAAAAGGAGCTGCCAAAAACCGAAAGCATGTCCTTAAGTAAATCTTTACAAGAGCGCTCAGAGAGAAAAGAACGTATGCTGGAGGTGACAATGAATTTTGTCACCTGTGCCCTGCCTCCTTGGAGAGTAGATTTCAAAGAAATGGAAAATGCTTTACAGTTTCCAGGATCTTGCCAATGATCTTAAATGATATGCGAGGAGTTATTTTTCTGTGAGGGCTGGTTGGTGGAGGACTTGGTTTTGCAGATGCTAAGAGAAATTCCCTTTTTCTCAAATGCCTGAGCTCGGTTTCTGAGTGACCCATCTACATCCAGGAGCGCCATGACTGAAATTAGAATGATTTTGATATTGAATTGAAGTTGGAATAGGTTCAAGATTTTCCTGTTTATTCAGTAAATTCCACATGTGGGCAATTTGCTGAAACTGAGGTGCAGTACTGCCCTGAGGAAGATGGAGGAGAACAGTGGGCTGATGGAATTACACAGCCTTGTTTAGGATTATTCATCCCTGAGATATGGTGTGCAGTAGTTCAGTTGTTGATGATCACAGATGGCATGTCATTGTGGAGTAGTTGGAGGACAGCAACAAATTTGTGAGGACAGCCAAGTTTGAGAAGGATACTCCATAATTGACAGTTAAACAGTTTTAGATCAAGCAAAGTTCTTGTACAGTAACTGGAACTGTTCCTTGTATTTGTCTTCAGTTTGCCATGCATTGAAGCTTAAGCCTGTGGTGCCTCTTGATATTTGGAAACTTCAGTGCAGCATTGGGAAATGCTGTTTGGTCACTGATAGGAGGTTATTGAAGAGGACCTGGCATTTGGCAATGTATTCACCAAAACTCACTTCCACAACCATATCACATTCCTCAGTGACTGCCTCCGGCTCAGACTCAACCCACATGGATTCTAACTCCAGTTTCATCGTTTGTGTTTGAATTCTCCCAGGATCACACTTATCTCCGTAATGTTCAACATTCCTCAGAGAGTGGTTCTCGCCACATCGTTGGCCAAAATCTCTGTCTCAGGCTTGTTGCAGTGCTCCACTGAAGTTCAGCACAAGCTGGAAGAACTGCACCTTGTTTTCTGCTTCAGAACCCTGGAACCTTCTGGACTTAATATTCAGTTCAACAACTTTAGGGCTTGAGCAAGCATCTTTCCTCAAGCTTACTCCCACCCACACACACCAGACCTTGTCATTACATGAGCTGTTATCACACCCTACCCATTGTCAGCTGTTAATTGTCCTCATTAGCAGTTATTTATTCCCTAGACTGACCTTGAATTGCTCCTTTATCTGTCCAGCTGTTTTTCTCTCTGGGCTCTATCTATACCTATTGTTGTTTACTCTCCCACCACTCCATCTTCTGTATAAAAACTATCCTTTTCCTAGCATCCATCACTTCTGACAAAGGGTCACTGGACCTAAAATGTTAAGATTAGATTACTTACAGCGTGGAAACAGGCCCTTCGGCCCAACAAGTCCACACCAACCCTCCAAAGAGCAACCCATCCCCCTACATCTAACACTACAGGCAATTTAGCATGGTCATTTCACCTAACCTGCACATTTTTGGACTGTGGGAGGAAACCCATGCAGACACAGGGAGAATGTGCAAACTCCACACAGACAGTTGCCTGAGGTGGGAATTGAACCCAGGTCTCTAGCACTGTGAGGCAACAATGCTAACCACTGTACCACCATGCTGCCCTTTTATTTCTCTCCGCAGATGCTGACAGACCTGCTGAGCTTTCATAGCAATTTCTGTTTTTGTTTCCGATTTCCAATATCCGCCATTTTTTGGTGATTTGTGATTGATGAGGATCCTTTGCAATTTTCCCTGAGGTAGACGGCATGGAGACCCCTCTGTAGTTAGTACGATCAGACTTGTCTCCCTTCTTAAGTATAGTCATGATCAGAGTGTCTCTGAGATCTCCCAATAAGTTGTCTCTTCTGAGATGAGGCATATTTGCTTTTGCAGGAGTGCATATCATCAGTGTATTTAAACATTTCAGCAGGGATTCCATCTGTTTTAGAAGCTTTGTTGTTCTTCATCTCTCAAAAGACATTTTCACCTTTTCTTTGGACTGAGGAGCAGATTTCACAACATCAGAACACATGCAATCCTGCATGAAATATTGTATTCTGTGCTGATTTATAACTTTGCTTCTGGCTGGTTATTTAATGATATGTAGTGATCAGCGAGGAGAAAGCTACGCCTTTGCATTGACTGGGTATTAATGTAGCTCAACCTGCCAGCAGAAAGAAAAATTGATGAGTTCTGAATTCATCAGCTGCCAGGAAGAATGTAGTTTGCTAAAGCGTTTGTAAAGCATATATCTGTGTTAGTCTTAACACTGAAGAAACATGCAGGCTATCTTGTTTTCCGTGTAATCGCTGTGCTTAAGCATTAAGACATTAAGCCATTTTCTAATGATCTGCAACTTGCAAACGAGAACATCAGAGAAGCAGACAGGCAAGATTTGATAATAGAAATTCATCAACTGAAACAATTTGGTATACCCTCAGGATGTGATCATGCTATACAAATCCAACTTCATTCGTAACATGTTTTAGAAGCTGCTTAAGTAACAAATCCTCTAAAATCATGTGAAAAGCCAAAATTAAAATTATTCTACTGAAAGCTCTCATGCCGAATATTAGCTGATCTTTTATGTTTTCCAAAGGTGCCTGTACTTACTGTGTCTTGCCAATGTTTTCAGATTTCAATTTTCTAGCATCTGTAAACACTAAAACCTATTTGAATTACCTTTCTCTCTTCTTAACTGAAGATCTTGAGGCCTGATTGAGATAAGATAATAGGTATGAATGTATTACAATATTTTGACTTGCACCAGATGCATAATGTCAAGAAATATTTTTCCAAAATAGCTATGATCATGAGTTTATACTGCTGATCTGTATTTCCATAAAAGCTCAAGATGTGCAGTACATGTGTTGAACAAAATATTGCTTTTTACTGAGAGGGAACTGTCATATCATAGATCAAAACAAAGTCCTGACATCACATTAATACCATCTCCAACAACACACATTTTAACTCAAATGGACTTAGCACAGATTTGATTGGTGTTCTGGGTATTATCCAAAGTATCACATTATCCAGTTGAGAACAAACATTGCAGAATATTTTGTGATGAAAACAGTTGGAACAAAGATGGATGAATTTTCTTATTCATTAAAGTTAGGAATACTGTTGCTGATTATATTATTTCTATGACTAGATTTGGCATACAATTGATTCAACACAGAATAAAGATTGAGAAAAAGAGATACATAGTTGAAGCTTATTGTCTCACCCAGAAAACCAGCAAATCCTACTTAGAAAGGGAATGATTTATACAACATGAGAAGAGAGTGCAGGTTGAGTCAGCTATGGTCCACAGAGATGCAACAGGATCTTTAACTTACAAAAATATTTTTGAATCACCCTATTCAGGGATGTCATTACATACCTCAGGAGTAAAAACAATGACAGCAGATGCTGGAAACCAGATTCTGGATTAGAGTGGTGCTGGAAAAGCACAGCAGTTCAGGCAGCATCTGAGGAGCAGGAAAGCCAACGTTTCGGGCAAAAGCCCTTCATCAGGAATAGAGCTGCTCCTCGGATGCTGCCTGAACTGCTGTGCTTTTCCAGCGCCACTCTAATCCAGAATCTGGTTTCCAGCATCTGCAGTCATTGTTTATACCTCAGGAGTAATTTGGATTCAAACCCAGGCTCAGAGATAGGGACACTGCCACTGCACCAAAAGAGTCACTTTAACCTCTGATTAAACCAGCAATAGATGAAGTTAGGTGTGTCACGCTGCTACATTGTGCAAGTGGTATTCCCAACTGACAGGGTGCTGCTATCAGGCAAAAGAGACATTTTGCCGAAGATGCAAATGAATAATATGTCGTATGAGTTTCAGTGCAGGTGTGATGGTAGATGTGTAGGTTGTACATCCCAACTTAACTGAATCGAATAACATGTCACTTTGATAATCTGTAGAATGTTGACCATGCTCAACCAGCCTGTACCTGTAAGTCTCAGAACATCTATCTAACATTTGCTATGATTCTGTTATCGTACAACAGAATGATCATGATTGTGGGAAGAATTAAACTGAAAAGCAATTTCAGATTATCAGTCAGGCTCACAGAGTGATTCATGTGTATGTGCTAGAAGACACATATGTTCAAACACAGAACTTTGTTTTTTGAGGGCTAAAGGAATTTGGCCAGATATTGCACCTTCTTCATTGAGGACAGGATTATGGACAGTGTCAATCCCTAATATACCTAGCTGGTAAGAGTTTTGAAAAACTATTTACCTCCTTTCTGCAATTATCAAGAATAAAGATTTCCTAACCTGCCTTTACCCCAACCTCAGAAGAGGTTTCTCTTCCAGTGTAAAGTTTTCAAGTAATCTTTGAGTTAGACTGCAGAGTGAACACAAAGGTTGAGGATGTCTGAAACACAATTTGGAACAGACCCTTTCAAGTGATGATGTTGGAAGTAATTTGTAATTTGGGTGATTATGTACTGTGGGCAATTGGGTGGCTGAGCAAATATCACCTATTCATTCTACTTAGAACTTCGACTGCACCAGTTCAAAAAAGCAACTCGCCACCACCTTCACAAAGGCAACTAAGGATACGGAATAAATGCTGGCCAGTCAGTGATACCCAATCCCACAAGTGAATAAAAACAAGTTATTGAAGTCAAGTTCACAGTTGTGATTTTTTGAGGGTACATTTTCTATTGTGTTGAGTTTGAAATTTGGAAAAGTATTATTTGTGAAATAGTATTAATGCAGAAATATTATTTTCCACAAGACCTCTGTGTTGCTTTAAAACATAGGTGTTGCAGTCCATTAAAGCAATGATTAGTAGCCCACCACTATGAAGAGGTTAACTAGTTGGCAGTCGCATTGCTGTGAGGAAGATAAAGCAAAAGAAAATCACTCCATTGTATAATTCATGTTTGAATATCCAATCTTCTCAATATTGCATTGGTGAAGGTCTCAAGTAGGATGCTAATTTGTTCTCCTAACTGTATGGCACAATGAAAGTGCAAGAATGCTGCAAAATATGGTCAAAAGCAGAAGATGCAGCTCCTCAAAGCCATTCTGTCAGTTAGATCATGACGAATTTGTGCCTCAAATTTATTTATTGGTCTTCCTTCCACATCTCTTGATAATTTTTCCAAACAGAAATTAATTGATGTCAGCCTTGAAAATGGACTGGCGGTGCGCTGCAGCTTAGCCTGGAGTGGGCAGGGGGCAGTTATGTGACACTTCTATAGTGACATTTCTTTCTGCAGAAAGCAAGATATTTTGCAGAGAACTCACTGTGGCTGAACTCAGGAGTGAATGATAACATGCCTGACATGTTGCTTTATCTCCCTGGCATCTACAGACTCCCTGGCATCTACAGTCCATGTGTCAAATCTTGGTTTTCTGTTTCTTCCCTTTCATCCTCCTTTGGGGACAAATCCAAATATTCATCTGCCAAATCCTTGCTTCTTTCCTGTGCTGGATTACGACCCAACCTCCCTCCCTTGATTAACCATGTCCTGATCTCCCAGGACAGTCACCAATGTAACTCAATGCAGTCACTCAACCTCCTATCCCCTGACTTCAAAAGCTCCCTATTGAAGGAAAGGAGCTCTTACTCAGTCCAAATTCACCAGGAAGACCACTTCACCCTGAACATCCCCTTTAACCAGTCATGGGAAGGCACATGCTTCCCACTTGCTGCCAGCACAGTCATAAAGATGCAATTTCATCTGATGCTCTTGTGTTTTAATGAGGATGTTTGAGCTGTTAATGAATTCAAAATAAGTTCTCATGTCTGACTGTTGGGAACCAGGGTCCTGCTTTAATCCATTGCCAACTTACTTCCCAACTTTCATCCGGCCATTGAGAAGCTGATATTTTTTCTCCAGAACAATTAAGTGCCCCCTTCTGCTTCTGTCCTGCTCCTGGGACATCATTAGATTCCATCTAACCTTTGGATTAACAACCATTAATCCAAACTCTGATTTCTGATTAACAATCATCAACTAGAAACATTATCTCTGTTTCTCTCTTGGCAAGTCCTGCCAGACTTGCTTTGCATTTTCTGTTTTTATATATATTTTAAATGCACTGTTACATTTGAATTTTTTTTCTCAGATTAAGCTAGTAAAAGTATTTTCATCATTAAAATAACCTGTTTATGTATTGGAAAGAAAATCTCTATTCAGAAATGATCACAGTCCTGTTGCTAACTTTGTACATTGTGTAACAGTACATCATAAAGTCCAGTTAAAATCAGCAGGAATTAAGTGAGAGCTAATATACAGTTTTTTCAGCAATTATACTCAATGAAAGCATGCACTTCATTTAAGTAGGGTATCCAAGTCTCAGCTGTTACATGGAAAGTATTTGTTTTGATTTTCCTTCCATGATTTTCTGCTTGAATTTGAAAGAGTTTAGACAAAAAAATTGGAAAAGCTATATTGGAGTAGCTTAGAGCTGCATGAATTGTGGCATCATCACTGGTGTTCATTACATGTTTGTAAAAGTATCTTTCACCTTGTAGTAAATATGCACCGCTGTCCTCCTTGGCTGAAGCACTGGATGTATTGGCCTGTTTCATTATTCTTCTTTCTTTTATTTGTTCATATGATGCGCTTATCTTCTTGAAATACTGCAGTGCTTGAGCTGTAGGCTCACCCCTAGTACACAGTAACAGTCCAGAAGGAAATCTCCAAGTATGGATGGTATGTGGCTTGGAGGGGAATTTGCAGATTGTAAGATTCCAATATGTTTCATGTTTTTTCTATTCTAGGGAATAGATGTTGTGGGTTTGGAAATATATGTGGACAGACCCTCCATAAGCAGCTGTAGTGCATCTTACAGCGGGCATGCATTGCTGCACTGGTGGTGAATTGTTTCACTGGTAGTGGAGTGATTTAATTTTTAAGTTAGTGGGTGAGTGCTGATTCAGTGGCTTGCTTAGTCTTAGATAGTGGAGAATGTGAGGAATGCAGATGCTGGAGAACAGAGTCAAAAGGTGTAGCGCTGGAAAAGCACAGCAGGTCAGGCAGCATCTGAGGAGCAGGCAAGTCGACATTTCAGGCATATGCCGTTCATCATTCTTGATGAAGGGCTTATGCCCGAAACATCGACTCTCCTCATCCTTGGATGCTGCCTGACCTGCTGTGCTTTTCCAGCGCCACACTTTTTGACTTTGTCTTAGATGGTGTCAAACTTCTTCACGTTTCTTAGAGCTCATACAGACAATTCTACTGTATTCTATCATACGTCTGACTTTTGTGTTGTTGATGGTGGACACGTTTTGGGAACTCTGAAATGAGTTACTTACCCTGGCACTCCTGGCCTCTAACTTGCTTTTATAATCGCATTACATAAATGGCTGGTCCAGTTAAGTTTTTGGCCTGCTCAGTGAACCCCCAGGATTTTGATGCTGAGGAATTCAGCGATGATAACGCTGTTGAACATGAATGGAAGGTAGCTAGATTCTCTTATGTTGGAAATGGCCATTATCTGATATTGCTGTGGCATGTGGGGCTGTGGTGCATAGGTCAATGCCAGTAGCACATCTGGATTTACTCTAATTTGACTTTTCTGTTGTGATTTGATACCACTAAGTGGCTAGCCAGGCCATTTCAGAGAGCAGTCAAGAGTCAGCTGCATTGCTGTGGCTGAGAGGACATTGTAAGGCAGGCCACGTCAGGATATCAGAATTCCTTCCTTCAAGGGCATTCATGAACCTGGTAGATTTTTACAACAATCCAGTACAGAGATAGCTTTTTCCATTCCAGGATTATTAATTAATTAAACTTAAATTGTTACAGTTTTTGTGGCATGATTTGGCTCATGCCTTGGGGACGCTGTTCTGGGCTTTCTGATTTCTCCATCAGCAATACGCTGTTGTTCTCTTAAGTTGGTGAGTGCATTTTAGGTCAAACACCCTGAAGTGTTATCAAAATGTTCAGTTTTGCAGTGGCATGCTCAATATGAAATTATAGGATTCACAGGCATTAATTTGTGAAATCTTCATAACTCTTCATGTTATTCTTCATAATGTTAAAAAAAACTCTTTTGTGTTTGGTGCTTTGAACTGTATTGTGAGAAAATAGTACTTCATGTACTCCTAAAATATGTGGAAAATGTTCATCGACTACTCCAGTTATATTTATATTAAAGATCTAATCAACAGGCCAAAGCTGATAAAAGTTCAAACTAAATATATGCCTTCTACTATTTTAAGGAAGGAAATGCTTTACGAATTTCCTATTGCAGTTTGATCAGCAATGTTAAAGATATAGTGGGACAGTTAATGCAAATATATTTAGTCATCTTGCAGCAGGGAATGTTTGCTTTTATCTGAACAGTGTCTTCATTTGATACATGAAATTCCACCTGTATGGGTGAGCGTGAAGCTATGTACTTTAACAATCAGATAATAAATGGCTGGCAGGGAAACAGTACATTTATACAATGTCTTATCGTATTCCAAAATGTACAAAAATGAATTGCTCTTTGAAGTTGATCACTGCTGTTATGTAGCCAAATAAGATGATTAAGAAACAAAAGAACTACGGATGCTAGAAATCAGAAACTAAAATGGAAAATGCTGGACAAGTTTAGCAAGCTTGGCATCATTTAGAACATAGAACATTACAGCACAGTACAGGCCCTTCAGCCCTCGAGGTTGCGCCACCCTGTGAAACCAATCTGAAGCCCACCTAACCTACACTATTCCATTTTCATCCATATGTCTACCCAATGCCCATTTAAATGCCCTTAAAATTGGTGAGTCTACTACAGTTGTGGGCAGTGCGTTCCATGCACTTACTACTCTCTGAGTAAAGAAACCACCTCTGACATCTGTCCTATATCTATCACCCCTCAATTTAAAGCTGTGTCCCCTCATGCAAGCCATCACCATCCAAGGAAAAAGGCTCTCACTGTCCATCCTATCTAACCTTCTGATTATCTTGTATGTCTCAATTAGGTCACCTCTCAACCTTCTTCCCTCTAATGAAAACAGCCTCAAATCCCTCCAAAGACCTTCCTTCAATACCAGGCAACTTCCTAGTAGATCTCCTCTGAACCCTTTCCAAAGCTTCCACATCCTTCCTATAATGCAGGGACCAGAACTGTATGCAGGACTCAAGTGTGGCCGCAACAGAGTTTTGTACAGCTGTAGCATGACCTTATGGCTCTGAAACTCAATCCCTCTACTAATAAAAACTAACACACCATCAGCCTTCTTAACAACCCTATCAATCTGAGTGGCAACTTTCAGGGGTCTATGTACATGGATACCGAGATCTCTCTGTTCATTTACAATAACAAGAATCTTATAGAGTCATAGAGATGTACAGCATGGAAACAGACCCTTCGGCCCAGCTCGTCCATGCCGACCAGATATCCCAACCCAATCTAGTCCCACCTGCCAGCACCTGGCCCATATCCCTCCAAACCCTTCTATTCATATACCCATCCAGATGCCTTTTAAATGTTGCAATTGTACTAGCCTCCACCACTTCCTCTGTCCGCTCATTCCATACACGTACCACCCTCTGCGTGAAAACATTGCCCCTTAGGTCTCTTTTGTATCTTTCCCCTCTCACCCTAAACCTTTCGTTCTGGACATCCCCACCCCAGGGAAAAGACTTTCTCTTTGTATCCTATCCATGCTCCTCATGATTTTATAAACCTCTATAAGGTCATCCTTCAGCCTCCGACGCTCCAGGGAAAACAGCCCCAGGCTATTCAACCTCTCCCTATAGCTCAAACCCTCCAACCCTGGTAACATCCTTGTAAATCTTTTCTGAATCCTTTCAAGTTTCGCAACATCTTTCCAATAGGAAGGAGACCAGAATTGCACGCAATATTCCAACAGTGGCCTAACCATTGTCCTGTACTCAATACTCTGACCAATAAAGGAAAGCATACCAAACGCCTTCTACACTATCCTATCTACCTGTGACTCCACTTTCAAGGAGCTATGAACCTGCACTCCAAGGTCTCTTTGTTCAGCAACACTCCGTAGGACCTTACCATTAAGTGTATAAGTCCTGCTAAGATTTGCTTTCCCAAAATGCAGCACCTCGCATTTATCTGAATTAAACTCCATCTGCCACTGGCCATTGGCCCATCTGATCAAGATCCCGTTGTAATCTTCGCTGTCCACTACACCTCCAATTTTGGTGTCATCTGCAAACTTACTAACTGTACCTCTTATGCTCACATCCATATCATTTATATAAATGATGAAAAGTAGTGGACCCAGCACCAATCCTTGTGGCACTCCACTGGTCACAGGCCTCCTGTCTGATAAACAACCCTCCACCACCACCCTCTGTCTTCTACCTTTGAGCCAATTCTATATCCAAATGGTGAGTTCTCCCTGTATTCCATGAGGTCTAACCTTGCCCAGCCATCTCCCATGGGGAACCTTGTTGAAAGCCTTACTGAAATCCATATAGATCACATCTACCACTCTGCCCTCATCAATCCTCTTTGTTACTTCTTCAAAAAACTCAATCAAGTTTGTGAGACATGATTTCCCATGCATAAAGCCATGTTGACTATCCCTAATCAGTCCTTGCCTTTCCAAATACATGTAAATCCTGTCCCTCAGGATTCCCTCCAACAACTTGCCCACCACCGACATCAGGCTCACTGGCCTATAGTTCTCTGGCTTGTTCTTACCACCCTTCTTAAACAGTGGCACCACGTTTGCCAACCTCCAGTCTTCCGGCACCTCACCTGTGACTATTGATGATACAAATATCTTAGTAAGAAGCCCAGCAATCACTGCCCTAGCTTCCCACAGAGTTCCAGGGTGCACCCGATCAGATCCTGGGGATTTATCCACTTTTATGCGTTTCAAGACATTCAGCACTTCCTCCTCTGTAATATTGACATTTTTCAAGATGTCACCATCTATTTCCCTACATTCTATATCTTCCATGTCCTTTTCTACAGTAAAGACTGATGCAAAATACTTGTTTAGTATCTGCCCCATCTCATGTTGCTCCACACAAAGGCTGCCATGCTGATCTTTGAGGGACCCTATTCTCTCCCTAGTTACCCTTTTGTCCTTAACGTATTTGTAAAAGCCTTTTGGATTCTCCTTAGCCCTATTTGCCAAAGCTATCTCATGTCTTATTTTTGCCCTCCTGATTTCTCTCTCAAATGTACTCCTACTGTCTTTATACTCTTCTAAGGATTCACTCGATCTATCCTGTCTATACCTGACATATGCTTCCTTCTTGTTCTTAACCAAACCTTTCCTTTCACCCTAACAGGAATGTACTTTCTCTGGACTTTCGTTATCTCATTTCTGAAGGCTTCCCATTTTCTAGCCGTTCCTTTACCTAGGAACATCCGCACCCAATCTGCTTTTGAAAATTTTTGCCTAATACCATCAAAACTGGCCTTCCTCCAATTTAGAACTTCAACATTTAGATCTGGTCTAACCTTATCCATCACTATTTTAAAACTAGCCCAATACTCTGGATTCATGTTACTTCATCCAAAGTTAATCACCTCACACTTTTCCACATTAAACTCCATTTGTCACCTCTTAGCCCAGCTCTGCAGCTTATCCATGTCCCTGTGTAACCCAGAACATCTTTTGGCACTATCCACAACTCTACTGACCTTAGTGTCATCTGCAAATTTATTAACCTATCTTTCTATGCTCTCATCTAGGTCATTTATAAAAATGACAAACAGCGGTGTCTCCAAAACAGATCCTGTGGTACACCACTAGTAACTGAACTCCAGGATGAAGATTTCCCCCTAACCACCATCCTCTGTCTTCTTTCAGCTAGCCAATTTCTTATCTAAACTGCTAAATCACCTTCAACTCCCTGACTCCGTATCTTCTGCAATAGCCTACAGTGGGGAACCTTATCAAATGCCTTACTGAAATCCATACACACCACATCAACCACTTTACTCTCATCCACCCTTTTCATTCACCTTCTCAAAAAGCTCAATAAGGTTTGTGAGGCATGACCTACCCTTCACAAAATCATGTTGACTATCCCTAATCAACTTATTCCTTTCTAGATGATTATAAATCTAATCTCTTATAACCTTTTCTAACACTTTACCCACAACCGAAGTAAGGCTCACTGGTCTATAATTATCAGGGTTGTCTCTACTCCCCTCCTTGGACAAGGGGACAACATTTGCTATCTTCCAGTTTTCTGGCACTATTCCTGTAGACAACGATGACATAAATATCAAAGTCAAAAGCTCTGCAATCTTCTCCTCAGCTTCCCAAGAATAATAGGATAAATCCCATCCGGGCTAGGGACTTAGGTATTTGGAATTGCTAACACCTCCTCCTTGGGAATCGTTTCCCATCTAGTCTAGTAGCCTGTATCTCAGTATTCTTCTCAACAATATTGTCTTTTTCCAATGTGGATACTGATGAAACATATTTATTTAGCGCTTCCCCTATCTCCTCTGACTCCATGCATGTCTTCCCACTATTATTCTTGATTGGCCCTAATCTTACTCCAGTCATTCTTTTATTCCCAATATACCTATTGAAGCCTTAGGGTTTTCCTTGACCCTATATGCCAATGATTTTTCATGTACCTTCCTGGCTCTTCTTAGCTCTGTCTTTAGGTCTTTCCTAGCTAACTTGTAACTCTTAAGTGCCCTAACTGAGCCTTCATGTCTCATCCTAACATAAGCCTTCTTCTTCTTGACAAGAGTTTCAACTTATTTAATAAACCACAATTCCCTTGCTCAACTACTGCCCCCCTGCCTGACAGGTACATACTTATCAAGTACATGCAATAACTGTTCCTTCAATAAGCTCCACATTTCAATTGTGCTCATCCCTGCAGTTTCCTTCCCTTATGCATCCTAATTCTTGTCTAATCGCATCATGATTGCCTTTCCCCCAGCTATAACTCTCGACCTGTGGTATATACCTATCCCCTTCCATCGCTAAAGTAAACATAATCAAATTGTGATCACTATCACCAAAGTGCCCACCTACCTCCAAATCTAACACGTGACCGAGTTCATTTCCCAGTACCAAATCCCCCTGTTGGCCTGTCTACATACAGGAAAAAGTCTTCAAGGAGAAAGTGAGGACTGCAGATGCTGGAGATCAGAGCTGAAAATGTATTGCTGGAAAAGTGCAGCAGGTCAGGCAGCATCCAGGGAACAGGAGAATCGACGTTTCGGGCATAAGCCCTTCTTCAGGAATTCTCCTGTTCCTTGTTGCTTTTCCAGCAACACATTTTCAGCTACATACAGGAAACCCTACTGCACATATCTGTGGAGAGAAATCAGAATTAACTTTTTGGATCCAGTGACCCCTCTTCAAAACTGCTTCCATTCCTCCCTGTGGAAAAGTTTTTCATGCTTTGGCAATCTGCCATGTAAAGAAATTTCACTTGAAACCCCCTCTTCATTCCTAATGATATAAATCAATATCTCCCCTGTTACTATGAAATAAATGGTCTGATCATCTGTTGATGGTGGATTTGGTTGAACAAGGAAAGTTGACCAGAGATCCACTAGGACATTATACATCCATTCAAAACAGAAAAAAAGCATTAGTTTTTCTAAAAGCTGAAATGAGTTGGAAAGGAATAATTTAGCTGAGCTATTCTAATTTGCCATAAGATATAAGACATCACTGTTTAAGTGTAATTTGCTTCTGTTGACTTTAGTGTTATGTAGCAGATTAGATTAGATTAGGTCAGATTCCATACAGTGTGGAAACAGGCCCTTTGGCACAACAAGTCCACACTGACCCTCTGAAGAGTAACTGGTGAATTTGGTAAAGGCAGCAGTAGATAGTAGTACAGTAGTAGTGAGGCAGCAATGACAACCACTGAACCACATGTTGCACCATGTCAGTATTCATTTAGGGTCAGCATGTTGGCTTAATGGTTAGCACTGCTGCTTCACAGGGCCAGGGACCTGGGTTCACTTCCACCTTTGGGCAACAGCGTGGAGTTTGCACATTTTCCCCGTGTCTCCGTGGGTTTGCTCCAGTTTCCTCTCACGGTCCAAAGATGTGCAGATTAGGTGGATTGGCCATTGGAAAGGAGGGTTACAAGAGTAGAGAGGTGAATCTAAGTAGAATGCTCTTCAAAGGTTGCTGTGGACTCAATGGGCTGAATAGCCTGCTTCCACATTGTCGGGACTCTAAGTTTGTAGATCAGTGACAGAGTCATCTAGACTTAAAAAATTGGCTTGCGTTTACTCCATGGATGCTGCCTAAACCACTGTGACCTCCAGCACTTGCTGTTTTCAATAACAAAGCTGTTCTTGACATAGACTGAACAGTTATGGAGGATCACACATATTTAAATATCCTTAGCCTACATTTACTCTCCTATGGTCCAGTGAAATGTTTCTAGAAGTTGTGTGCATTATCAGAAATCCCCCTATACATCATACATTCTTATAAACAGTCATTATATCAGAAGTGGGAGAGCAAAGCATACTGGAAATTCAGATTTCCAGTACACCTGCAGATTTATGACTGCAGTAGATTTCTGAATACTCTCCATTTTCTCAGGCATGTGGCAAAACATGTGAACATTTTATCTTCAAACCACAGTGGGTGTCTCATGACCAATGTTTCGATCAGCAACTCCCTTATTCAGTGAATGAAAAGTGTTTTCATTTTTAGCTCCCAGTAGAGGCAAAATCATGAACAGCTTTCCAGTGTCCGAACATAGTTGGAAAACATGAATATCAGATATTCATAACATTCACAGGGTATAATGTTTCCCAACATTCTTAGCACTTAAAGTCACAATACTGTTGTAGGAGCCATACATTTCTGTAATCATGTTGAGGGGATGTTTCACCCCCAACACTCCTAGAATTGGCAGGAAAAACAAAATAAATCAAGAGCAGTGATAACAAGGCATCCACTTACAGAGGCTGAGAAAAGTGTGCAATTTATTTTACCTACGCAAGTTGTTACTGTAGACGGGCAGTTACATGGAAATAATGTGCAAATTATCCTTTTATCTAGCTATACTTTCCTTTAAACTTTTCGCTGTGAGCGACAAATTGTCCTCATTTCCACCTCTCCTTGTGGAAAAGTATTTCATCCTTTGGCAATCTGCTGTGTAAAGAAAGTTCACTTGACCCCCCCCCCCCCTTCACTCCTAATGATATAAATCCATATCCCTCTGTTACTGACTCTGTAATCAGAGGCAAAGTGCTTCCTAATTCACTGTATGAAATATTTTCAATATCTTAAAAACTTCTCAAAGCTTGTGGTCAAGAAATTTGACTTGCGCCTCAGCTGTTGCAAATTCAGTGGAGTGATGGTTTCATGCTGACTTGAGGCTGGAGCCAAATTCAGCTTTGGTCTTCATTTCAGAGACGTAGTGAACTGCAATCTTCAAATGAGTGTGTGAAAGACTCCTATTTGGGTGAGCTAGCTTTTGCTTAGAGTCACCTGCAGATCAGGTCAGAGGCGAGGTAAGCAATATTCCCAGGAGAGTGTCAAATAGAAAACTGTGGTGAATTCTCAAAAAGCTGCATGTATGATATCTTGAGTTGGCCGCTGAGATAGCTGTGGGGCTTTCTGTCTCCTCTTTTTGGGCTTCTGTCAGTGGGTTTTCACAGCATAGTAGCTGAGATCTGAATCTGAGTGGAATGGACATTTCTAATATATTGTGCACTGGGGGCCATATAATGGTCTGTGGATGCGAGGCTGGATCTAGGTGGGATGATCTTCGGAGGGTAGGGGCAGACTCACTTGGCTGAATGGTCTCTCTCCGCACTGTATTCTATGATTCTTTGTTAACTGATCCCAGTTATGGCAGCAGCTGAGATCTGACGTTTCACTACCAGTCCCACTAGATTAGGGATGGGAAGGAAAAATCAGCAAGTGGAACCGTGTTGAAACATGGACTGGATGAGAAGAGAATCTGGTTCAGCTATGATACCATCCACTGTCTCGGTTTACGACTAGTCACTGGATGACAGTAAAAGGCAGATCATGTCTCTGGATTGCAAGATTGATTGTCAGGCAAGTGGGTGCTTAATCTGATGAATAGCAGAGGAGCTAAAGTTAATTTCTTGGCCACAAAGCAATATGAGCATGCTTCCTGGAAAATAAAAGTATAAACAGGGTCGAGGAATAAAGTGATCTGGCGTCACAGATACACAATGTCTGAAAGTACTGCTGCAGATTAATAAGGGAAAAAGCAAACAAAGCAAAGCAATTTATTCCCAGAAGGCTAGAACTGAACAGCAGTGAAGTTATGTTAAATTTGTATGGATCCTTCGTTAGATAGCACTTGGGATGCTGTAAACAGATCTGATCCATATATTTTAAAAAGGTAAGTGGCATGGAAGAAGGTACAAAATGAAAATACAAGAATGGTACCAAAACAGAACAGGTATACCTATCAGGAAAGATTGAGAAATGGGACTCCTTGGATAGAAGACCTTACAATTGGAAGAGAAAGTGTAGAGAAGATGTTTTCGCTTGTTAACGAGATTCTAATTATGAGATGGTCACTAATGAAAGCAATAAGGAATTTGAAAGAAAGCTCTTTACTCAGAGATTGGTTGCAGTGTGGAGCTTGCTGCTTTAAGTTGTATTTAACATGAATAACAGATACATTTAAAAGAAAGCTAGGTAGATGCATGAGGGAAAAAATCGAAGTTTCAACTCAGTCAATGGAAATGTTACAATTGGAGCTGCTCATATGTCACCCAACATTGATTCAGAGAGGTGGTGTGATTGCATTGTAGGTTAGAGAACATCACAAAGTATTACTGAGACCCAACCTCAAAATTTAAAACTTTTAGTGCTCTAAGTTGGATAGATTCTGTACTTCACAATATAAAGAGTTGAGAATAATTGGTTTTATTAGCATACTTAGAAAGTTAATTGTTTTTCTGACCATTTTAAGTATGGTCTATAGTGCGCTGGTCATTGCGTCAAAAAACTGCTGGATGATGAAGAAAAAATACAAACAGTAAATTTTATTAACCTAGTAAAGCCAAATCTTAACTCATAAATCTTTTGAGCATTGAATCGTGTACTATCACTGTCCTTGCAGCTTGCTGATGAGGTAAATTTGTACGGTTTATTCATGGTCATCAAGAACTTTTCTCTGGCAAGAAGAATAATGTAAACGATCTTAGTGCTTTACATCCCAACCAAACACAAGCTTCATTCCTTATGGGTATAAAAGCACTGTTAAATGTTCAGTGGCTGCGTATGTAAATACTGTATAATGTGCATACTTGGGCCAAATATGCTTGCCCACAGTTTTGATTCCCATTTGATTCATTTAGCTAAAGATTTACCTTGATCTATCTGATGAAAATCAGTATCACTGTTCCATTGATTTGAAAGGCAGAGTTGGTAGCTATTTTGCATGTCAGAGAAATATTAAGAAACATAATGATTTGAAAATTACAGTACGGAGCACTGGGTGAAATTATAGGTTTGAACTTTCTTTTAACTTTGGAACATGAATTTGAGTGCAGTTTAGGTTTGTGTGAGAAGAGTCTCCTTTCTCCTCTGGCCATGAGATTTTGACAAGTTGTAATTGTGACCATCTCAGCACAGTTTTCATTGCTGTCTTTTCTGCTTTTGCTCATTAAATTTTGTTTTAATAGCTTCAGGTGACATAAAGCATTCTATGCAGCCATTAAACTTCATTTCATCAGAGCTCAGATCCTCCAGTTTCTGGGCTCTAATAGTACACTTTTTTTCTGACAGAGAAATGCATCATCTGGTTTCAAATTTCTGATGCAAACAGACAAGAAATTCATCAGGATGAAGCTGAAATTTTCATTCACTGGTTGGGTGCAGAAAATCAGGAAATTTCATGACTCAAAGAATAATGTAATCTCTAACTGTGGAAGCAAGTCATTTGGCCCACCCAGTCTACACTGACCTTGCAAAGAGTATCTCAGCCAGACTCACCCCCTATCCTATCCCTGTAACCCTGCATTTTCTGTGACCAATCCACTTAACCTGCACATCTTTTGGACTGTGGGAGGAAGCCAAGGTACCTGGAGGAAATCCACACAGACACAGTGAGAATGTGCAAACTGCACACAGACAGTCGCCTGAGGCTGGAATTGATCCGGGTGCCTAGGGCTGCCAGGCAGCATTGCTAACCACTGAGCCACAGTGCTGCCAACCTTGGATGAAACTATCTCGAATTGCTGGTTCCTTATTCTCGAGTAGGACTGGTGAAGACACTGCCAACTGGCCCACAATTCCTGATAACAGTTTGGAAGGACCATACAGACAACTGGATATGGAGGGGGCTCTGTAATGGTCTGTCCAGTGCTTTGGGATCTCGTACCAGTTGTAATCATAACATTGGAACAAAAAAAGCTAACCCTCTAGCCTTTATCCTTCAAACCATCCCATTCCCACATAATCCACATGGCTCCTCCCACCCTCCATGCCAATCTATGCCTCTCTACCCACCCTCAATACCCCTAAACCTCTCATTGACATGCTATGAACTACACCCACCTCACAGCCTTCTCATACCTTCTATGGCAACATATGACCCTCCCCACTCTACCTTGGCCCTTCATACTAATCCATTACCCCAATTTATCTTCATGGCTTGTTATAGGCCCCATGCCAACTTAACATCTCTTCATGCCATCCACTACTCTAACCCTGACACACCCCTATATCAAATCAGCCAGTATCCACCATGGGCATTCTCAGAAACCATGCTGAGTTGAGATTTAAAAAGTTTCAATTTGTAGACTTCACTATTTTAAAAGAAAACATCTGCTTGAGAGTTATTAGAAGTTAATTCAATACATTTAAATTTCATTGAATACTTAATCCCTTATGAAAGCAAAGAAAAAATAGCCTCAAATCAAAGACAGATAATCTCTTTCTAATCATTTGAAAAATTTAAACTGCTGGTATACAATCCCCAAAACCCCACTGTGATAATGTTAGACAGTGAAGCAGCCAAGCACATAATGCAAAATCTTAAAGAGGCCTGAGTGATGTCAGCTTTTGTGAGAAGTATGGGAGAATTGTGCATGAAGTCTAGCAAGGCTTACCTTGACATCAGATCCAACTCGTTACATTTTTTAACAAGGTTGTAGGCATTGAGGTGAAATTCTAACTCAGCAGAAGCATATTTCCTATTCAGGGAAAGTACAGTTTGTAAGCAATTTTATTAACTCCACATCTCATCTCATTACTGTGCAGCTTTCTATCCTAAGTGCCCGCTATGAGCAAATAGTTGCCTAGATGTTTTTTAATGGAAGTCAGACAGGGTATCTGACATTTTCACATCTCTGTAAGAAATTAAGAGACTGTAGGGGATCTTCAGCATCCCAGTGCCCATGTGGGTGCACTGTAGTTTTAAAGATGGCTCAGGCACCAGGGATACCCATCATTTGGCACATGTTTGTTAGATTAGATTACTCAGTGTGGAAACAGGCCCTTCAGCCCAACAAATCCACACTGACCTGCAACCCACCCAGACCCATTCCTAATACTAAGGGCAATTTAGCATGGTCAATTCACCTAACCTGCACATTTTTGGAATGCGAGAGGAAACCGGAGCACCCGGAGGAAACCCACGCAGACACGGGGAGAATGTGCAAACTCCACACAGTTAGTCGCCTGAGGCGGGAATCGAACCCGGGACTGTGGTGCTCTGGGGCAGCAGTGTTAACCACTGTGCCACCGGTGCGGCCCACATGTTACATCCACATGAATCCTCATTTCTCATTGGAAGCATGCCATAAGCGAGTGATAGAGAGATAAGTCTTGATTATGATTAGATTAGATTCCCTACAGTGTGGAAACAGGCCCTTCAACCCAACTAGTCCACACTGATCCTCTGAAGAGTAACCCACCCACATCCATTTCCCTTTGACTAATGCAGCTGACACTATGGGCAGTTTAGCACAGCCAGTTCATCTGACCTGCACATCTTTGGAATGTGGGAGGAAACTGGAGCACCAGGAGGAAACCTGCGCAGACACGGGGAGAATGCGCAAACTCCATACAGACAGTTGCCCGAGGCTGGAAATGAACCTGGAATTCTGGTGCTGTGAGGCAGCAGTGCTAACCACTGAGCCACCATGCCGCTAAATCCCTCCACAAGTCTTGTGGAGGGAGGCTGATCAGTTGGATTTGTGAGGGAGGGGTGGGTAGGCTGATTTGGTGACTGTCTCTCAATGCGCCCCCCTTTCCTGATGCCAGGTCTGCCAAGCAGGCATTGAACATCTTTGAACAAGAGACCCTCCACCATCACTCCCTAAAAGCCAGTAACATGCAGGTGTTTCTTTTTTCACCTTCCCCTAATCAACTTGTATACTCTTTGGAATTTAGAACAATATGGGGAGATTAATTTGACGTATTCAAGATGATAAAAGGTATGGATAAAATAGAGTCAAAAAGTCTGGTGCTGGAAGAGCACAGCTGGTTGGGCAGCTTTGAGGAGCAGGAGAGTTGAAGTTTCGAGCATAAGCTCTTTATCAGGATAAAACAGAAGTGAAGTGGAGGCTTCCTCTTGCGGGGCATTATAGGCCAAGAGGTCATAATCTTAGGAGAAGTGGAAATTTAAAACAAAGTTGAGGAGAAACTACTTCTCCCAAAAGGGTTATGAATCTGTGGAATTCACTTCCCCAAAGTGCAGTGGATGCTGGGACAGTGTGTAGATTTAAGGAGTTGACAGCTTTTTAATTGTAATGGGTTGAAGGGTTTTGGGGAGAAGGCAGGAAAATGGGGGTGAGGAGCATATCAACCATGATCAAATGGCAGAGCAGACTCGATGGGCCAAATGGCCTAATTCTGCTCCTATGTCTTACAAACTTATGAAGAGGAGTTATGACACATCTCTGGAGGTGGTAGACTTGAACTCAGGCCATGTTAACCAGATGCAAAGTTTAATTTCCACCTGATGCTGAAACAAATGCATTAAACGTTGAGTCTTGCAGTGAACATCTTACAATGTACAGTATTGTTTTAGTGTTCATGAGACAGGCATGTCAGGTATTGCCACAGCCCTTACTCTTCTGGCTGTTTCCCACTTTTGACATTGCAGCATTCCTTTGTCGTCAAATGAATGCTGCAATGTCAGTCTCCAATATTTAAGTACAATTTTGTGTTATCAACATAAATCTCTTGGTAGACAGCTAAGTTTTCCTTAATCATTGTATGCTTAGGGAAAAGCTTTCTGTGTGAAGTTTAAATGTACTATCATCAGATTACACAGCAAAACCTATTAAAAGTAAAGCTGAGCCAGGCTATTGGATAAAAAGTTCAAAATGTATTGATAGAAAATCATAATGTCAAGTGAGATGATAAAATTTTAATATCCACTTATTGTACTCACCAGCTCAGTTTGTGCCTTTACTGTATGTAACCACTGTCCTATTCTTTCCTGAGCTCAGTTCCAAACACGTACTTTTGACAGTTTCCTGCTACTTCAAGGAAGCAGACGTCACCAGTAGGAACACCAACAATGTTGCCTTCGGCCCCTGCAGCCAAGGGCTGTGGTGCAAAATTGGTTGTGTCGATCCACCTGACAACATAGGTGCTTGAAAAACGCAGACTGAAAGTGTAAGGAAAATAGGAGGGGGAGTGAAAGGAACTAAACTACCTTGACCGTAAAGACAGCCTTGATATTTATTGGGGGGGGGGGGGGGGGGGGGCGGGTAGGGGGTTTGTAGCTGGAAGGGGAAGCATGGGGCGTGCTGTTTTGCATTTGGGAAACCCGGAAGAACAAGCACCCTCAGATTCTGCTGAATTTAACAGAACTTAGTTCACAGTTGTTTTTTCATTTCTTGACTGCAGGCAGGTAGATTGAGAGATTCTCACGTTTGGTGTATTTTTAAAAATTCATTCATGGGATGTGGACGTCACTGTTTATGACAGCATTTACTGTCCATCCCTCATTGTCCTTGTGAAGGTGGGGTGAGCTGCTTTCCTGAACAGTTGCAGTATACTTGGTGCTGGTATATCTACAGTACTCTACAGAGTTTGATCCAGTGAAAGAACAGCAATGTATTTCCAATTCAAGATGATGAGTTAAACGAAATGGTAAAATGGAATCGTATAGCATCATTAAAAGATGAGGAACATTTCTTTAGGAGGTGGATTTGTTGCCTCATCTCTTCCGGCACACCAGCCCCTTCCCCATATAAAATAAAACAAAGAACTCTGAATATTTGAACCAAAAACAGAAGTTGCTGGAGAAATACAGTAGGTCTGCTAGCATCTGTGGGGAGAAGCAGAGTTAATGTTTCAAGTCCGTTGACCCTTCAGAAGCCCCTTACTCATTCCCATTGAAACCCTAACTGCTCTGACAGCTGTTTGAACGCTTCTTCTTCACAATGTGGCTGGTACTCGATTTGAACTCACAGCTTGTATTTCTCAATTTTTAAAAATGTTACAATTGCTTATTGCTTTGATTTGTTGAGTTAACCAGAGGAAAGGTTTCAACCTGGTGCGGAAGCAAATGCATTTAATATTGAGCCTTGCAGTGAAATCCTAAATGCTGAATCATGTTCATGAGACAAGAAATGTCTAATATTGCCCTGGTCATTCCTGAGCTGCACATTGTGGAGTTGTGCATCTGACCATAGCCCTTTTCTGGAAGTTTCCCACTTTGTCATGCAGTTCTTTACTTGAAATAATTGTTGCAATGTCTGTTCATGCAGTTACATACAATTGTGTATTATGGAAATAAATCTCTGGGACAGGTGTACAACATTTTAATGTTTTAAATATAAAGCTGCTTCAGGAAGATTTAAATAGGGTAAATTGAATGGGCAAGAATGTAGCAGATGGAATATAGTCTGGAAAAAAGTGACATTATCCACTTTGGTAAGACAAACAGATATGTAGATAATACAAAGTGGCCTATAATTTCCTGTCAATAAGGCACCAAAGGCAAACATGCAGGTACAGTTACCTATTAGATTGATTAGATTAGATTTCCTACAATGTGGAAACAAGCCCTACGGCCCAACCAGTCCACACTGACTCTCCAAAGAGCAACCCACCCAGACCCACTTCCCTCTGGCTAATGCAGCTAACACTATGGGCAATTTAGCATGGCCAATTCACCTGACCTGCACATCTTTGGACTGTGGGTGTAAACCTACGCAGACACGGGGAGAACGTGCAAACTCCACACAGTCACCCAAGGCTGGAATTGAACTTGGGACCCTGGTCTGTGAGGCAGCAGTGCTAACCACTGAGCCACCATGTTAAGTAGAGTACCAGCCTATATTGCAAGAGTATTTGAGTGTAGGAACAGATATCTAGGAGTTTGTTTAGACTGCACCTGGAATACAGTGTGCAGTTTGGCCTCCTTATGTCAGGAACGATATTATTGCCATAGAGGGACTGCAATAAAGGTTCACCAGACCTGTTCCTAGGATAGTGGGACTGTCCTATGAAGAGAAATTGGGCAAACTGAACCTCTATTCTCTTCAGTTTTGAAGAATGAGAAGTGATCTTATTGAAACTTACACGATGCTTAAAGGGATAGACAGAGTTGAAGCAGGTATAATCTTTACCCTGGCTGGGGAGTCTAGAACTAGGGAGCACAATTTAAAAATAAAGGGGATGCGACTTAGGCTTGAGCTGAGGAGAATTTTTTTTTTTTACCCAGACAGTTGTCAATCTTTAGGATTCTCTACCAGAGAAGGCTGTCGAAGCTCCATTTTTCGGCATGTTTCAGGGAGAGATTGATAGATTGCTGATTACCAGTGGTGTACAGGGTTACTGAATGGGGTGCAGAAAGGGTGCATTGCAGAGTTGATCAGCCATTATCATGTTGAATGTCGAGGCAAGCTAGATGGACTGGATGACCCACTCCGTTCTTATGTTTCTAAGCATGGAAAGAAGGAGAGGTGGAGATTGACCCTTAATAGAGGTGTGCAAAACCATGAAACTTTTCATAAGTAAGGAGATTCTTATACTACCAGAAATGTCAGCAACTACAGAACACGGATTGAAAATAATTGACAAAAGAACTGGAGGAATTCTAAGGAAAAATAAATTAACAGCTGCTTGTTAGGATTTGGGCTGCATTGACAGAAAGGGTGGAGGAAGGAGATTAGATAAATCCTTCAAACAGGAATATTCTTGAGCTTGGGAAAAGCAGTTTGAAAAGAGACAAGTCTCTAAGTGCCCAAGAGCTGGCACTAACACAATGGGAGGAATAGCCTTTTCCACTGCATCATTCTTTAAAGTGCCTGTGATCTTTCTGAAGTGGTGTTTGAAAAATCATTGTTTAGGTTGAGATTTATAAAAAAGTCTTTAGTGAGACTCTGATGGACATTTATTGCCCTGCAGCTTTATCTCAGGCTGCATAAATGTTTTCAGCAGGAGATTAAAATGATAAAACAAAATGGTGGGTATGTTTATTTGTTGTATTCTACAGGACGCTTTGTTGCAAATTTGAAGCTCATAGGTTTGCGCCGGCAATTTCCTGCAAAGTGATGTTCCAATCTTTTTCTTGGTGTTGGGAAGATTTTGAACAGACATTGTGTAGTTATCCTCGCAGAAGGCAAAGGCTGAGATTGGCTGCTGACTCCCCTGGCTTTGTTCATATAGCAGCGATTGAGAAACTGGAGCAGCTTTCTGTATTGTCCTCACAAATGGAGAACAGTGTGTGTGCTACCCACAACCAAGAGAACTGAGAGAGTAGAACTAAAGTTAACTTGGTTTGAATAAGAGCAGTAGAGGAAGAGAATTTTAAAAATGCTATTAATAGAGTGATTTCTCAGTAGGCCTAATTTTCACAGCAAGCCTTTTGTTTCAAAAACAACATCATTATAAAATGGCAGACAGAGAGGCAGGTATGAAATTAAAGTTTGTTGTTCAGTTCCCTCACGAAAGTACTGATTTTTAAAAATGTTTTCTATTTACCCTCAATGCTGAAGCAATATGGTGCAGTATGCGCATGTGCTGCTGCCAAGCTGAAGTGTTTAAAAAAAAACATGAAGTACTGATGGCTCCTGTGTCAAGAGGTCTAGACGAACAGTGGAAGAGGATGCAGTAAGCATCTGTATCTAAAAATAAAGAAATCGTGAACACAGAAGGATCTGTTTCCTGTTTGTAACAATAATTCTGAGGCTGCACAGGAGTGTGATTTTTTTTTTGAGGTTTGGACAGAGGCGGTGCTAACAGTTTGAACAATTATGATCACCTAGAGCTCTGATAAAATGCTGAAGTGAATTGCACTTTATTGGTTATGACTCTAATTGCTGGAGAACCTTTTTGGCTTTTATTGGATCAATTAAAAAAAATCTTTATGTGAATAGTGTTCCTGCCAGTTATAAAATGTGCTCAACTTAGCCATGGATTAGTTTGAGATACGAGGTGGAATCTCAGCCACGGGCTGGAGAGCTGTCGAGAACTTTGTATCACCTCTGAGCATAATGGCCTACCCCAATGTGACCATGCAGTCATCTGGCACACCAATGGTAGGCCTTCCCAGAGATCAATGACCATAGGAGCAGTAGTTCATCCACTTATCAGAGCCAAGCAATAGAATTGAACGGCCCAGCCACTGTGGAGGTGACGTTTCCTGTCAACATCCATCTTAAGCTTGGATTGAGGAGGAATCCAGGCATGTTTGTCAGTAGGAAGTGGTTTTGGGAGAGGGAGGGTCAGCAGTAAGAGATGGCTGTCAATGTGTCCCTACAATCCCTCAATGCTCAACCCTTTGTTCAGGTACTGAACCTTTGAACAATGCACGCCAACCCCACTCACACATACTGGGAGTCACCTGCCTGCCATAGGTTAATGCAAAATGGTGGTGAGATGAGGCACTTTTTGTGGTCAGTAATTCCTCACTTAAGGGCCTTAATTAGCAGCAGTCTGTGAAGGTTGCCTAAGGGCCCTCTTGATCCAGACCTAACAAGTGTGGAAGGGGAAAGGTGATAGGAGCTCCACTGCTATCTTCTAATCCAAATAAATGAGCCCAACACTACACTTGCCATGAAGGCATGGCACCCATGCGAATTGATTAGGCTTTGAGGGGGACATATGCAGGGCTATTGAGCTGCTGGCGAGCTGGCTGTGAAAACAATACTCACATCTTCCTCAGATAGTGAGCTGCCAGCAGACTACACATATTGCTATTTTTGTTTGGACTTGGAAGATATGGCTGCTCAATACATGGCCCTAGTAGACCCACCAGAACCACAAGAACCTGCAGGAAAGTAACTAGAGGAGTGGGTCATTTTGCCCCCTCATTGATCCGCTGTTCAGTGTGATCTTTGCTGCCCTGTGGCCTGACTCCGTCTGCCTGCCTTTGTCCCATACTCCTTGATACCTTTGGTCAACAGATATCTGTCAATCTTATTTTTAAATCTGACAATTCATCCACTATCTACTGCCATTTTTCACAATGAAGTTGTAAACTTCAGCAAATTTTTAGATTTGAAAATGTTTCCCAGCTTATTTATAGTCTCTTTTCTACTGTCCTAACCTCCTCTCTCTATCCTCAGCGTAGTGAGTCCGTGGATTCTTTATTGCAGATGGCTCTTGAACCTTGGTCAAGAGGAATTCAGATATTTTTTGTGTATCATTTTAGGATTCCTGTGGATAATTTGGCAATTTGTGTCATTTTCTGTTGAATTGTACTAGACTTTGAAATGGTCAAAATCTTTTTAGTATTTGACAAATAATGAATTTTAAGTTTTAATTTGCTTTTGAAGATTGTACTGTATTAGATGTAAAAAAGAATGTGTTACCAATTTCCTTTGAGTGCTCTGGTTTCCTCTCACAGTCCAAAGACATGCAGGTTAGGAGGATTGGCTGTGCTAAATTGCCTAAGTGTTCAGACTTGTGCAGGCTTGGTGGATTGACAGGGATACAGGGATAGGGGAATAGGTCTAGGTGGGTTGCTCTTCAGAGGGTCAGTGTGGATTTGATGGGTCCAATGGCCTGCTTCCACACTGTAGGGATTCTATGATTCATTGGGATTTTAGAAAAGACTTGCAATTCCTTGCATGGTGAGGTTCTGATCTCACTTTCTATGGCTGGATGCTTCTTCCAAACTGGGAGAAAAAGAAATCAAGAATTGTTCCTGTGGAGCAATTGTAGAGCAGCATTGGCAATGGCAACTACTGATGTGCTGTTGGCTGAAAATATGTTGTGGGGTTGGGGCAGAAATAACTTAAAATATTAATTCAGAAAAAAAAGAATGGTGGGGGTGTGTGCTAGCAGAACCATTTGATATGACTTCTTAGATGAATTAAATATTTCTTTTCATGGCTCAGGTTAGTTTTATTTTTATTTGAAGATAGCTTCCCTATGTACTGACCATTGTTTCTCCTCAGGTGTTATTAGGACCATTGTACTTGCGGCTAAAGACTCTTAGGTCTCTCAATTTTTCAAGAGGAATTTACTATCCAGCCAATGGCTTGGTGGCATTGTCATGTTAACTAGTAATTGAGGAGTCCAGCTCATGTTCTGGGGATCTGGGTTCAAATCCCACTGCAGCAGACAGTAGAATTTGTACTCTATATTTAGGGGCGACATGGTGGTTCTGTGGTTAGCACTGCTGCTTCACAGAGCCAGGGATCCAGGTTTGATTCCAGCCTTGGGTGACTGTGTGGAGTTTGCACATTCTCCCTGTGTCTACGTGAGTTTCCTCCGGTTTCCTCCCACAATCCAAAGATGTGCAGGTTAGGTGAATTGGCCATGCTAAACTGCCCATAGTGTTCAGGGATGTGTAGGCTAGGTGCATTAGTCAGGGGCACTATGGACTTGTTGGGCTGAAGGGCCTGTTTCCACACTGTAGAGATTCTGTGGAGTTCAATTCCTTCCTGGAATGATGCATTGGAGAAAAGGAAAGAACTTCTGTTTATGTAGTACATTTCATGATGACGTACCCCAAAGTGCTTCATTCCAGTGAGGTATATTTGAAGTAGGAAACAAAGCATTAATGAGCTGGTGGAGTTAAGCCGACATAGCTACACTTATTGTAACCGCTGCACCACTTTCAGTGACTGACCTACATTAGCTGGGGATCTTTTAGGATACATTTTCCGTTAAGTTGTTGGCGGCACTTTGTTTTGAAAGTAGTTCCCCTACAGTAATGTTCTCCTTCAAATAAGGTTTGTAGCAACTAGCGGGTTGTATCCGATACTGGTGAAAGTGAAAGACTACTAAATAAAATAGACTTAAATATTTTTATCTCAACAAACTTTTATTACAGACCTCATGCAGACAAAGTTTTTTTTGGCTGTATTAAAAGTTGCGTTTTGATTGGAAGAGAATAGTTTGAGTCTTTACAGGGTGAGCTGAGATAGAAACATAGAATGTGAGACTAGGAGTAGGCGTTTTGGACCTCAAGCATGCTTCGCTGTTCTGTAAGGTGATGGTTGACAGTCTCAACTTCTTTTGGTTCTGCCCTCCATAACCCTTGAATGTTGTCTATCAAAAGTTGAACTCAGCCTGAGTGAATTCTTGAACTGAGCTTCCACAGATAATTCTATCGAGTTATAATCATAACAGGGAAAACATTTATCTTCATTTCCATCGTAATTCCATCCTCTAATTCTTAAACTATGATACCTCGATCTAGTTTCCTCTATGAGGAGTCACCCTCCTAATGTCCATCCTGTAAAGCTTTCTCAGAATCTAAAATGTTTCAGGAAGATCACCTCTCATTATTCTAAACTCCAATTTGTGTAGGCACAAACTGTTCAATGTTTCTTCATCAGATAATGCTTCTATCCCAGGAATGACTCAATCCAACCTTTTGTGAATGACTCCTGAAATGATTATGTCTTTAGTCACATAGACTAAACCTATGGAAAATGCTCCAGAAATTGTTCACCAACATGCTGTACAATGGCAGCAAAACATTCCAATCTTTATATTTTCAATCCCCTTCCAATAAACATCAACATTCCATTTGCTTTTCTAATCACTTGTTTTATCTGTAAACTAACGTTTTATGATTTATGCATCAGGATGGGCAAATCTTTCTGTATCACCAAGTCTGCAATCTTTCTACATTTAAAAGTACACTGCTTTTCTGTTCTTCCTGCCAAGGTGAACAAGTTCACATTTTTCCACATTATACTCTGTCTTCCAAATTTTAACCCATTTACTTTTTCTTGCCAACTCTCTACCTTCTCTTGATAGTTTATTTTCACACCTATCATGTGTCATTGGCAAGTTTAGCTAATATATATTTAGCTTCTGGATCCAAGATATTAAGATTTCAAATACTTGATATGCCAGTGTTGATCCCTGTGGCACTTCACTAGTTACAGCTTGTTAACACAAAAATACCCATTGCTTTCTGTGAGCGAACCAATGCTATCCCCAACACTATGAGCAGTAACATTTGATGTGGAAATTTGTTAAGTGCCTTCTGGAAGTCGATGTACACCTTATTGACGGGTTATCCATGGAGCATGTCCTTCAAAAATTCGAATCGACAATATTGTGACTCAGTTGGGAAGAATGTGCTGATAAGCAAGCTCCACTATTTCATTAGTGGTCACAAATGCTGTAACCTCAATCATAGATTGTAGAAATGTTTCCTCTGACAGATGTTAAGCTAACTAGCCTACAATAAACCTGCTTTAAGTCTTCATGCTTCCTTGAATAAAGGTGTTACCTTCAGATCATATGAAGTGCCTTGGGAAGTTTCACTACTCTCTATATAAATACAACTTTTAGTTTAGATACGATATAGCAGTTGGCAGGAAAAGTAAAGGAAGTAATTGAATGTCTGTTTTAAGATAAAGGTTTTTAGGGGGCTTTTGAAAATGTACAGCTATGTGCTTAGGTGCACAAGTTTGGGGATTGCATTTCATACTGTCACATTGATTTAAGACTAGAATAACTACAGTGTGGAAGCAGACTACTCAGCCGTACCCACCCTCCAAAGAGTATCCCACCCAGATCTACCCCATCCCGCATTCTCTCCATGGCTAACCTAGCTAACCTGCACATGCCTGAGCACTATGGGCAATTTAGTATGGCCAAAACACCAAACGTGCACATCTTTGGACTGTGGGAGGAAACCAGATCAACTGGAGGCAATCCACACAGACACAGGGAGAATGTACAAACTTCACACAGACACTTGCCTGAGGTTGGGATCAAACCTGGGTCCCTGGTGCTGTGAGGCAGCAATGCTAACCACCGAGCCACCTGTGGATATTAGGAGGATGGTTCCTCATGGGGGAAACTAGATTTCGGGGTGACAGTTTAAGAATAATAGGTCTCCCTTTCATGAACAGAATAGATTAGAAATTTATTGTCACATGCAATTTTACATGAAAGATACAGTGAAATGTTTTACAAGTCAGCCCGTCACACACCTACAACAATGACAGAAGTCATTCTTAATTTTAAAAAAAGTAAAATTAAGACAAGGTTCATCACAGTTCAGTTACTGGCTCCTGGGCTTGGGGAAAGCCAATTAAGGAATAATGGCTTGAAGATGTAACTGGGATGAAACTGCCACTCTGGGACAGGACTGCCATGCTGGCTGTTGGGATGCTGGGCCAGAAACCTCAGCTGAAGAAGGCCACGACTGCCATTCCTAGATGAGACTGCCTGCTGGACTGCTGGAGTACTTGGACACTGAAGATGATGAAGATCTCCATATGGGGACAAGACGTCCACATCAGGACAAGACCACTACACTAGGGAACTGTCTCCTCCTTCAGGCACCTGGGCCTAGCTGCGGACCTGAAGAGACTCTGCCAGAACTTACAGAAATGGCAACATCTCAGTGTGAGTGAGAGCCAGGATGAAAGAGATAGTGCGGATTTGTAAATGAGGAGAACCACATTTAAATCTTTGGGGCAATTTTATACACAGTGAAAAACTGCCAGTAATAAACAAGCTGCATGATAGCACAGAGGTCAGCATTACTACCTCACAGCAATAGGAACCTGTGTTCAATTCCTGCCTTGAGTGTCTGTCTGTGTGGAGTTTGCACATTTCCCCTGAGTCTGCTGGTGCTCCAGCTTCCTCCCACAGCTCAAAGATGTGTAGGTTAGCTGGATTGACCATGCTAGATTGTTTGTAGTGACTGGGAAAGTGCAGGCTAGGTTGGTGTTAAGTGTGGGGTTAGAAGGATAGGATAGGGGGCTGGATGGGATCCACTTTGGTGGGTTGGTACAGACTCAAAGGGTCAAATAACCTCTTTCTGCACCGCAGATATTCCATAAATATTAGATCTCGGCTACTTTTATTTTCTTTTTTTTTTGTAAAACGTACATGCAGTAAAAAAGGACAGCCAAGTATCTTTGCGTGAAGGGCCCAAAGTTATTTTGCGCCACAATAAACAGGGACCTGCTGCTGGTTGGTAGGATCTGTATTATAGAAGAGTAAAACTTGAAATAGCGGTAGGGTTTTCTCATGAGCTTAAGCTCGCCTGGACTTTGGAAGGCCTACAAATAAAGAAGAATGATAGCAGAGTATGGAGGCAACTAAATACTAGATCTGGATTTTGGAGGCTTCGGGATTAAGACTGACAGGAGGGGCATTATTTGGGTATGATGATGCACTGATTTAAAGATTTAATGCCAGATTTTGACTCAGTTTCACATTGGACTTGGGTACTATGGGACCAACTTGAAGAAGCAGCTAGAACAAGAATTGAATCCAGGGTTAAGATTTCATTTGTTACTCAGAAAGAAAGGTACTTGTGTCCTGCCAATCTTGAGTTAGACAAATAACTTAATTTTACAGTTAGCTTAGTAAAACTATTTGAATACATGAATCGATGATGTCAGGAGATTGTAATAGTATGGTGTGAAATATTTGTAAATGCACTTTTTTAGATTAGATTCCCTACAGTGTGGAAAAGGCGTTTGGTCCAACCAGTCCACACCAACCCTCTGAAGGGCAACCCACCCAGACCCATTTCCCTCTGATTAATGCACCGAACCCTATGGGCAATTTAGCATAGCCAATTCACCTGACCTGACCTGCACATCTTTGGATTGTGGGAGGAAACCAGAGCACCCAGAGGAAACCCAGGCAGACTCGAAGAGAATGTGCAAACGCCACACAGACAGTCACCTGAGGCTGGAATTGAACCAGGGACCCTGGTGCTGTGAGCCACCGTGCTGCCCACCTATTTTGACCTCATTATTTCATCCTCAGGATGACAATGTTGCTGTCATCTCTAATTGTTTTGGTAAGGAGGGTGGTGATTAGACATTCCTCTTGAGCTTCTTCTAAATGAAACATAAATTACAAACAGGCAAGAACATATTAGGTGAATTGGAATAGGTTAATGTTGCTCAAGTTGGATTTCAGCCTAAGGCCAGTGTGAGGACATTCAAGTTCTATCTAAAATTGGTGGATCAGAGTCCTTTCTAGTAATGAAGAGGTGAAAGCAGTGGAGGTCCAAAGTTACTTAGAGGTCCAAGTCATTAAGCTGGCATGAACAAGTGCAAAACATAATCAGAAAGGCTCAGAGAATCTGGAAACAGGTTTAGGCCTCAACTAGATCAAGTGTTGGTCAGGTAATACTTGGAATTCAGTGCTCAGTTTGGAACACCCCACAGTATAATGTAGACATTGGCCTTGAAGAGAATGCAGTATAAATTCACCCAAATTATACCTCAACTCCAAGGGGTAAAGCATAAAAAGATATATCACAAGCAGGGTTTCTATGCAGTACTCTTCTATTGTTATTGCTTAATGCTGTCTATTTTTTGAAGTAACCAAACATTACATACTTTGTGTCTGCACAAGCGCACTAACTTAAAGAGATGAACTTCTGCTTTGCTTGTACAGGAACCTCTGGGTTCGAGAGAAAAAAGGTATTTCCTGGAATTTAGCTGGGTGAAGGAGTGATTTAAAAGAACTTTTCAGGTTATTAAGGGGAACAGCTGGATGAAAATAAATTATTTTCACTGGTTGAAAAGTCGACAAATCAGAGCCATATCTCTCAGTTGTGAAGTTGGGAAACTCTTCTACACATCAACAGAGGTAGAGGTTTTAAATTCTCATCCATAAGATGCTGTTGATGCTAGGTTAATTGTTCATTTTAAAGCTGAAATTGACAGATTTCTTTTGCTCAGAGAAATTAAGGATTCATAGAATCCCTATAGTGTGGAGACAGGCCCTTCAGTCTGGCAAGTCCACACCTGACCTTCCAAAGAGTATACCACCCAGACCCACTCCCCTGTTACTGTACATTTGCCCTGACCAATGCACCCAATCCCAAACACAGTGGGCAATTTAGCACGGCCAATTCACCTAACCTGCACACCTTTGGATTGCGGGAGGAAACCAGAACACCCAGAGGAAACCCAGGCAGACATGGGGAGATTGTGTAAACTCATACTGACAGTCGCCTGAGGCAGGAATCAAACCCTGGTGTCTGGCACTGTGAGGCAGCAGTGCTAACCACTTAGCACCATGCTGCCCCAGATATGGGACAGTGACATGGATATGGGGAATATTATAAAAGCAAAGCATGACGATGCTGGAAGTCTGAAATAAAAAACAACAGTGCTGGCAAAACTCAGCAGATGTGGCAGCATCTGTGGAGAGAGAACCCAAGTTAATATTTCATGTCCAGTATGACTCAAAGTTGGAATAGATGTCTCGACAGAGTTTGATCACGGATCATTCAAGATTTCACTGAATGGCAGAACAGTTGAGGGGCTGAATCATCAACTCCTGTTCTTACATTAATATATGTTCCTTAGGCTACAGTATTCATTATGGTCTTTTACAACTGAATGGCTTATTAGGCTATTTCAGAGGGCAGTGAAAGGTAAACCACATT
Organism: Chiloscyllium plagiosum; assembly: GCF_037043375.1. Lineage (NCBI taxonomy): Eukaryota > Metazoa > Chordata > Chondrichthyes > Orectolobiformes > Hemiscylliidae > Chiloscyllium > Chiloscyllium plagiosum. The sequence continues at coordinate 36,874,252 of NW_028270148.1, forward strand.
GACATAAGATTCAAAGCACATAAAGAACATTGGTGAATTGGTTTGGTTTTTCTGACAATTTAATAACTCTGTATGAATTTGTATTTCCAGAATTCTTTCATACTAAACTCAAATTCTCAAATGAAATCTTGGACTGTAAGATTCACAGATTTTAATTTGATTTGTAATTCAGTTGGCTAGATGGCTGGTTTGCAATGCAGAGTGATGGTATTAACATAGGTTGAATCCCTGCACAAGCTGAGGTTATGAAGAATGACTCTCACTCCTAACCTCTCCCCTCACCTGAGGACTGGTGACCCAGTCTTTCTAATGAGAGAGCAGTCCTGTGGATCAGCAGGACTATTGTTACTTGAGACAAAATTTACTATTAGTGCTGGCTGTCACTTAACACGCCATTATTTGTAACAGGAAAACACTCAAAGCATAAATTTGACAACCATAGCTGATGCATCAATTGTCCAATCCCTCCCTATATTTATAGTTTGTTGCCGTAGCAGCAAAGAAGTACTGGGAATAGGAGCTAATTGATAGAATAAACAAAAGGTGGGATTTCCAAAATATCAAGGACAACTGGCTATTATGAAAGCTGGTAGGAATCTTTCAATGCATTTGAGAGTTTAGCATAAGTAGCTCTATTTTCAATATTGAAAAGCATCAGAGAAGTCAGAGAAAAAAAATTCTGACTTCATATCATTTATATAAATAATTTGGATGTGAACATAGGAGATATAGTTTGTAAGTTTACAGATGACACCAAAATTGGAGGTGTAGTGGACAGCGAAGAGGGTTACCTCAGAGTACAACGGGATCTTGATCAGATGGGCCAATGGGCTGAGAAGTGGCAGATGGAATTTAATTTAGATAAACGTGAGGTGCTGCATTTTGGTAAAGCAAATCAGGACAGGACTTCGACACTTAATGGTAAGGTCATAGGGAGTGTTGTTGAACAAAGAGACCGTGGAGTGCAGGTTCATAATTCCTTGAAAGTGGAGTTGCAGATGGATAGGATAGTGAAAAGGGAGTTTTGTACTTTATCCTTTATTGGTCAGAGCATTGAGTAAAGGAGGTGGGAGGTCATGTTGCAACTGTACAGGACATTAGTTAGGCTACTTTTGTAATATTGTGTACAATTCTGGTCTCCCTGCTTTAGGAAGGATGTTGTGAAACTTGAAAGGGTTCAGAAAAGATTTACAAGGATGTTGCCAGGGTTGGAGGGCTTGAGAGGCTGAATAGGCTGGGGCTGTTTTCCCTGGATTGTCAAAGGCTGAGAGGTCACCTCATCGAGGTTTATACAATCATGAGGGGCATGGATAGGGTAAATGCTGAGGTGGGGGAGTGAAGAACTAGAGGGCGTAGGTTTAGGGTGAGAGGGGAATGATTTAAAAGGGATCTAAGGGACAACTTTTTCACACAGGGGGCCGTGCATGTATGGAATGAGCTGCATGAGGAAGTGGTGGAGGCTGGTACAATTGCAACATTCAAAAGACATCTGGATGGGTATATCAATAGGAAGGGTTTAGAGGGATATGGGCCAAGTGCTGGCAAATGGAACTAGATTGAGTTGGGATATCTGTTTGGCATGGACGAGTTGGATCAAAGGCTCTGTTTTCATGCTGTTCACCTCTAAGACTCTATGACTCTATGAACTAAGAACTTGTGGAATAAGCTGCCACTTGCTGTGAGAACATGAGATCTGTTGATTCTTCTGAGTGGAAACTCAATGGATATCAGTGGAGGTTGTGAACTTGAGAGGCTTAAACTAAGACTAATTTAGAATTAGGTAAGCAAAAGCTAAAGAGCTACAAGAGTGGAACATCAGATTTACGGTGCAGTGTCTACTCTTCGAAGCAAACAGAATTCAGCTAAACAGCCCTTGATGGGACCTGGAACAAAAATATAAATTAGCAGTTAACGGAAACATACAAAATGAAGTGGAAACTTAAATAAAAATAATGTTGTCTGAGTTGATAAGGGATCCAAAATCACTGTGTTGCTCACCAGTCTCTATTGTGCTGGTGAACACTCCATGCTACCTCTCCACAATAGACAGGCAGGAGGCTGGAAGAACACAGCAAGCCAGGCAGCATCAGGAGGTGGAGAAGTCAGCGTTTCGGGTGTGACCCTTCACGTAACTACAAAAGAGAGGCAGATTGTCAGGTACAATATCTTCCTCTGCACCTGCTGCAACTTTGACTCGGCCTTGAAGACCCACCACCCTATCTCAACTTACTAGAAGAGATTTGTTTGAGTCTTCCTGTTAGACAAAGTTCTCTTGTCCTTTCTGTCTTTAATTGCACTTAGAACATTGCATGATGTTTACCAAAAAGCCCAAAAGATTTGAGTAATGGAAGCAATACAGGCAGAATCCTGATTTTTCTGAGACTAAATGTGAAGAAGTGTATAAAAGCAGGATAGACGTCCATGTCGGGCTGGGGCAGGTTCTCTCATGTGAATATGTTTTTCTCAGGTCATTGCATTTGAGGCTAAAGCACCAAGCTTAATGGGCAGGCAGGTGGGAGCACCTGGAATGGATTTCACTCTTTGCCACCCAGGAGCATCACTCAAGCTTTTCACATCAGCTCTGCCCATCCCCAGCAGTGACAAAGACATGGTGAAAATCAGCGCGATGGTTAAGCAGTGGCTCCCTAGAATTTCTCTTCAAACCTATCAAGGAGAGAAAGGAAGTGTTTACCTTTAGGAGTGACCGCAGTTGAGGTTTGAAAGGAACTGGTGGCTAGGAAGTTCAATGTTTCTTTGATCTTCGACTCCATCCTTTTGTATAACATTATTCCCAACATTGTTCCCATTAATTATTTCAAAGAAGAAATAATTATAAAATAAATGAAGAAGCAGTGGTACGAATCTGTACAGGTTCATCAAAAATTGGACAGATGCTCCAACTTCATTTTTTTTTAATCAGAGAAGCACAATCTGGTTGAAAAACTCTGATAATGTCTGAGAGGGTTTGTCAAACACAACAGCTCTACTTAGAGCTGGAAAAATTAGTGAGTACAAGAATCTGATATTAATTACAGAAGGCATCAGTAGATATCAGTCAGCGTCTGACAAAGATGGAATTTAACATAGTATGGGAAACAGGAGAAGTGGTGGATAATTTGGTCCTTTGTGTCTGTTTGCCATTTACTAAGATCATGGCTGATCTGATCAAATCTATTTTCCTGTCTGCTAGCCATATCCTAAACTCAGTTGTTGACCAAATATCTGTCCACCTCAATTACAAATATAGTCAATGATTGAGACTCCACTACTCTCTGGGGAAGAGAATTCTAAAGATTAATGACTTTCAGAAAGAGGATATTCCTTATTTCTGTCTTAAATGAGATACCCCTTATTTTGAAATTGTGCTCCTTTGTTCTAGGGAAACGTTGTTTCAGCATCCATCCTGTCAAACTATCTAAGAGTCTCTATGTTTCTCAAACATTTCCTCACATTCTTCTCAAGTCCAAAGATTATGAGCCAAACTTAATCAGCCTTTCTTCCTAAGACACTCAGTGGTTAGCACTGCTGCCTCACAGTGCCAGGGACCCAGGTTCAATTCCTGCCTCAGGCAACTGCCTGTGTGGAGTTTGCAAATTCTCCCCATGTCTGTGTGGGTTTCCTCCGGTTTCCTCCCACAGTCCAAAGATGTGCAGGTTAGGTGAATTAGCTGTGTTAAATTGCCTGTAGTTTTAGGTGCATAAGTCAGGGGTGAATATAGGGGAATGGGTCTGGGTGGGTTGCTCTTTGGAGGGTCGGTGTGAACTTGTTGGGCCGAAGGACCTGTCTCCATGCTGTAGGGAATCTAATCTCATCACAATCTTTTCAACCCAGAAGTGAGCCTACTGAGCTTTCTCTAAACTGCCTTCAGTGTGATATATCTCTCTCTAAATAAGGAGATGAAAACTGTACTTAATAATCTAGCTGTAATCTCAGCAATGTCATATAGAATTGTAGCAATTATTCTCCAGTTTTATACTTAAATCCCTTTGCAGTAGGTGCCACTTGTTTTCCTAATTACATACTGTAACTGTATGCTAACATTTTGTGATTCATGTACGAAGGCATCCTTTATACCATAACATGCTGCAGTTTGTCTCCAATGAAGTAATATTCTGCTTTTGTCTTTCTGCTGCCAAGCTGGACAACCTCACAGTTTCCAAGATTATATTCCATTTGCCAAATGTTTGCCCACTTAAACTATCTATATTCCTTAGCAGGCTTTTCAACGACACGTTCCATCGCAGTGATGTCAGCCTCGCTATTGCTTCCCATATGTTTAAAGCGAATAACGTTAATGCTGACTAGAAGTATATTCCACTTCATTTCTGCACTGTGTGGGTGAATGCCAGAGATTAGCTGTTCAACTGAGTGAAGGAGTTGTTATTTTTATCTGGGTAGGTATATGCGAATGTTGATTGGAAACTGCATTTTTGCTTTGAAATAAAATCTTCAAAAGTTGCAGCCTAACCTTGGTGCATACAAGAGAGTGATCTTTATCACAGTCAGCACTGTGGAAAGATAACATTTGCTGGATAATCCTGAATGTGTGAAGAATTATACCGCCAACTAATTTAGGATTGATAGTTGGGCTTGTAGTGTGGCACACTTGCGCAAACAGGAAGCTATACTTACTAATACTAGTTCTTTGTAGATAGAAAGAACATATGCATGCATTGTACCTTTTTCAACTCAACGAGATAGATTACAGCTATTGGCTGCAGTGCCCTGATGAATCAGTATCTACCAGTTTGTGTTGAAATCTAAGCAAAGTTGGCAGTTAACTGTCAACCTCTGCAATCTGCACTGTGTTTTCCATGGCAGTGACTATACCAATCAATTTCCAACCAGTCAGCACTGTCCTCTTAGATACAACATTAATGTTGATTTTCCTCTGTATTGATATTCTTGTAAAATGTCCTGATGTGTGCAAGATGAAAAACCTGTGACTTCTCTAAGTAATAATTTGGAACATATTGTTCTCTTTCAGGATGACTGGCCGTGAACAGTGGAATGCAAGCCTACCTTTACACATTTCTACTTGTTTTTATTCACAGAGATACAAATTGTAAATATGCACTTCCTAACATAAAACCCCAGTTACAGCCTATTCCAATTCATAGCAGCACAAATAAATCCCATTAATTGATATTCAATGAATGTAAAATAGGAACAAGAGTAGCCCTTTAGGCTGTAACCCTGCTCCTTTAAAATAACACCACACAGGATTTTAAAAAGCTTTGCACAAGAAATAGTGCCTTTAAGATATGCACATGTGACCTTATGATAATGTTAAAAGAATTGTAGAGTGCAACAAATGAGCTGCACGCTGTGAAGACAGATTAAAATGAATACTGGTTATTGAAATTAATCACTATTCCCAGTACAACATAAAATCACAGCAGCTGCTTTATCTTAGGGAGGTGTCTGTTTTAGTCTCTCATTTGGCTACAGTATGGATTTTGTCTGTGCCAGAAAACTACAGTGGTGTTGGGACAAGGTTAGCACTGCTGCCTCACAGCACCAGGGACCCAGGTTTGATTCCAGCCTCAGGCGACTGTCTGTGTGGAGTTTGCACATTCTCCCCGTGTCTGTGTGGGTTTCCTCCGGGTGCTCTGGTTTCCTCCCACAGTCCAAAGATGTGCAGGTCAGGTGAATTGGCCATGCTAAATTGCTCATGGTGTTAGTTGCATTAGTCAGAGGGAAATGGCTCTGGGTGGGTTACACTTTGGAGGGTTGGTGTAGACCTGTGGGGCCGAAGGGCCTGTATCCACACTTTAGGGAATCTCATAATTAAAAAAAAGAAACTTTGATCCTTAAATCATTTTTTTCTGAAGATGATGATATTGGGAATTAATGATTAGTCAAAACTTTCACTGCATGACTATTTATATAAGTGGTCATCTGCTGAGGATGTTTCACTAATTTTTCCATTCTGACTTTCTTAAATTAGCTCCCTTGCACTCATGCACTCAGTCTTTTGTTTGAGCTAAAAAGTCAGTGCCCTGAAAGGATCATCAGAGAGTTTTAATACACGTTTTTGAAAAGCACTCTGACCTGCTTTTGTTTCTAATGTCAACATTACACCCCTACAAGTTTCACACTGATAAATTATGTGAGGGTTATATGTAACCTAATGGATTTACAGCTGTGTAAGTAGGTTCAATTCAGTCAAAACTTCTCAGTCCATTGCTCAATTTGATTTTATTGCAAGTGATGTGACTAAACAATTATTTCATATTTCTTGCTGTCCTCCCTTCCATATATCCTGCTGTAGTGGGAAGCTTGCTGATTCTGAATGCAGGCCATGGTTTTATCAATACTCTTCGGTGCCCCTTTGAGGTGATGAGTTTTGACCGGTTTTGCTTGAGTGCACAGCGGGATGAGTTGCAAACTTACTTCCTATTCCAGAAAATGAGGTCCACGACAAAGTGTCTGCTTCTCATCAGCAAGGTATTTCTGAGTTTTACTGAAGATTATAAACTTCATAAGATCTTGCTTCTATAAGAGGTGTTCAACGTCTTAGGTGGAATTCACTGAAATCCCTAAAGAAGATGAATGGTATTTCTTACCATGTCCCATTGCAATTGTAGCATTTTCATAATGAACAACATACTAAAAACACCATTTCTATTATGTCAGTGTTGTTACTGGATGGATAAACAAGGAAGTACTTCTGTTGAAAAGTAATTGTTACTTTTGAGTTAAATTCTGTCTAAGTTCAGAGCAACTGAACAGTTGTCATGTGGGTTTTCTTTCAAGGATTAGATTCTTAAATTTGGATACATTTGGAATTCTGAAATTACGTGACCTGTATGTGAGTGGTTAGTGTGCATGTTTGCTCAGTTCATTTTTGCTTCTCTAAATCCTGATGAAATTTTTAACTGTTGTATTAACATTTCTGGTCTGTTACCAATGACAGCTGCTGCCTGCAAGACAAGGTTTCTGTCACTGAAGTACCAGCTAAAGAGGAGTGTGGTTGGAGTTTTGGTATCTCACAATCTGAATTCAAGCTTCCTGCACAATTTTACATTTCCAGATAGGCACATAAATGGTTATTGCAAATTGCTGTTTGTGGTAGATGTTTAAACATGTGTCAATATATAGGTGCAATTTTGTTCTTTTACTGCAGCATTCCAAAACGCACATTGTTTTTGGTGCTAGTGAGAAGGCTTAGAAAACGTAATGTTTAATGGGAGATTCTACCACAATTTGCTGTGATCTAATTTTCTAGCCTTAGGTTAATACATTCCTATTTCTTTCACAATTTCTTATTTTCTGCTCAGTGTTGATTTAGGCACTGCTTTATCTCAGCTGATTGTTTTGTCAGTTGTTTGCTCTTCAGCAGCTGGAGTTCAGCAGCAGGCCCCTTCTGGCTGACAAGACAGAGCCTCTTTAACTGACATTCATTTTTGTATCTGGCGTCAGAATGCCATGTTTTCATCGTTTGAGTGCCTTTTGCAGAAGTACCTTTTGTTTATTTTTCTTTGGCTTTCAAGTGTTTGGTGATGTTCTGTTGCAACAGCCAGGGACATCACTCCTCACTGCTGACCAGTTTCTCCAAATAGAATTGGATGTTTGCAGTCATTCGCTAAGAACGGTGTCAGGCTTGTGCTCTTCCGTGTTTGATTTCATTGTTGATGTTCATTGTGACAGCTCATACATGAAGAAAACCTACTTAAACAAGGTATCAAACAGCTACTGGCATAAATGCACAAAATATCGGAAAATAGATTTGGAAGCAGAGGTTAGTCAAGAAAGATGGGTAGGCAGGGCAACATCCCATGATCAGATCATATATGTGAATCACTTTCTGATTGTCCTTCTTCTCCTCCCCTACTTCATTTCATCAATAACTTTGTACTTCCCTAAATACCTTCACTGATTAAGTCTCATGGTTGAAAACCTGAGTCCTTACAGAACACATTTGATGAACAATTAGAGAAAAATTGTAATCAAATAAGCTGAAATAGATATAAATGTTCCAACAAATGTAAAAGTCCATAACTAGATAGTTATTCAGTTTAGGAAGGGAAACCAACACTTTTGGTCATTTTATTGCTGCTTCATTATGTTTGCAGTTTTCTACATTAAAAAAAAAATCTGATGTAAAAAAGTGAAGATCTCGTCTATCGAATGTTTAAAGTTGTCATTTATTCCTTGAATTGCTATATTTTTGCTCTCACTTTATACATTAATAAACTTGATTTTCTATGAACAAAGCACAAAAATGTTGGTATGTACCATTTCAGAAAATGAATAGCCAGTTATACTTTCCTTTACCCAGCACTGACATCCTTGACTTTAATGTGGATAATATTTACATTTGCTTTTAAAACAGAGCAAACACACAAAGTTGATTTTAACCAAAACTTGGGCGTTTTCCCCTCATTAGGTATGACTCTCCTTGTGAAAAGGAAGCTGGCTATTGAGGCATTGGTCATTATTTACTAAACTGCCATGGGGAAGGGAGGATAAAATACAGTTAAGACCAAAACAAATGAATTTGATAATGTAACTATTTAAGAATTCTTTCATAGATTTTATGTATTGGCTGAAAGGTTGAACTGAATTGAGTAATAATCAAATTTGCAAGTATTTCCCATTCCATTTTGATGGAAAAATATTCTTCAATGCTGGGTGGTGTTCAATCTGTTTGAATTCAGGCTGATGGGATAAGTATTTCCTTTTTTTCTGGCACTCAGTTAGTGTTTTGCAAACCAGTTTATAATGGATTGGTCATCATTTAATGTCTTTTTCCTGATTACATCCCCTTGTGAGTCATCTCCGAATGCCCTTCTGTGTGAAAGGTACTATTTAATTGTAAGTTGTTGTAATAACACTAAAATGGAATGTGCATGTGAGCGTGCTTCGTTATAGTTACTTGCCAATTATTTTGCAGAAAGATACATACACTGTGGGAAGGAGAGTGCCACCTGGTCTTTTAAGAATTTAAATATTGGGACAGGCTATTTTCTATGTAGTTGTGTTGCAAATGAATAAGCCATAAGTCAGCTCACTCAGTTCTATTTAGTAGACAGGCAGGAGGCTGGGAGAACACAGCAAGGCAGGCAGCATCGGGAGGTAGAGAAGTCGATGTTTCGGGTGTAAGCCGTCTTCAGTCCTGAAGAAGGGTTACTCCTGAAACATTGACTTCTCTACCTCATGATGCTGCCTGCCTTGCTGTGTTCTTCCAGCCTCCTGCCTGTCTACTTTGGATTGCAGCATCTGCAGTGTTTTTTGTCTCCTGCCAATGGCACTGCCCATAGAGAGATCATAAGTTAAAGCACCATGTCCAGTTCTTCATTACCCACTGGGAGAAATTTGTCCTTCACCTAATATTGCTAGCACTGTGTCACTGAATTAGGGAGCTCAATAGTAAAAACAGCAACAACCATATGCATTATATTGCATCTTCCATGTCGTGAAATATTCAAAAATTCTTCATAGCTCCATTATCAAAGCAGATTAAAAGTCTTGTTGGTTCCTGCCTTTACCAGCAGTTCCAAATCTTCTGATTGGAAAATTCAGGGATCTGTGGCCATGCAATCCTAGGATCCTCTCTTACTCAACACTTCAGTGTCCTTCCATATTAACTTGCCTGATCAATCTTCAACAAATTAGGTACCTCCTCATTCTCTGGATTAAACTCCATTTGTTATTGTTCCAATCACCTGACTAGTCCTACAAATCCTACACATTGGCTCAAGCAGGTTAGAGAATTTACATGCATGTCTTAAAGAGTAGTGTGGGAAGAAGGGGCAATATTCAATGCATTGTTGTAATTTTCCAAATTACCCTCAATTCTGGAAAAGCCCCATCAGATGAAATAATAGCAAATGTAATTCCTCAATTCAAGAAAGAACGGAGGTGTGCAGTAGGAAACTACAGGCTAGTTCGCCTAAATTGTTTTTGAGAAATGCTATAATTAAGGAGATTAGAGCAGTGCACTTAAAGGACCTCATCGCATTCAGGCATGGTCAGCATGATTTTGCAAAAGGGAATCACGGTGTTTGATTAATCCATTCAAATTCTTTGAGGAAGTGATAAATCGCATGGATAAAAGGAAATCTGTAGATATGCTGTACTTGGATTACTGGAAAGCAAATGACAAGATGCCACATCAAAGGCTACTACACAAAATAAAAGCTCACGGGATAGAGGGGACAATATTAGCATGCAAAGAGATTTGATGAGCTAACACAAGGTATTGAGTAGGGATAATGTGTCTTTTTTCAGGTTGGCAAGCTCAAAGCAGTGGAGTGCCACAGGGATCATGACTAGGCTCTCAGCTATTTACAATCCTTGGCAATGACCTGGATGAAAGCACTGAATGTATATTTGCTAAATTTGCTAATGACACAAAGATAGGTAGGAGAGTAAGTTCTGGATCAGTGGTGCTGGAAGAGCACAGCAATTCAGGCAGCATCCGAGGACAGGCAAAATCGACGTTTCGGGCAAAAGCCCTTCATCAGGAATAAAGGCAGAGAGCCTGAAGCGTGGAGAGATAAGCTAGAGGAGGGTGGGGGTGGGGAAAGAGTGGCATAGAGTACAATAGGTCAGTGGGGAAGGAGATGAAGGTGATAGGTCAGGGAGGAGAGGGTGGAGTGGATAGGTGGAAAAGGAGCTGGGCAGGTCGGACAAGTCCGGACAGGTCAGGGGATCGAGTTGCTGGAGGTTAGAAGCTAGGATGAGGTGGGGGAAGGGGAAATGAAGAAACTGTTGAAATCCACATTGATGCCCTGGGGTTGAAGTGTTCCGAGGCGGAAGATGAGGCGTTCTTCCTCCAGGCATCTGGTGGTGAGGGAACGGCGGTGGAGGAGGCCCAGCACCTCCATATCCTCGGCAGAGTGGGAGGGGGAGTTGAAATGTTGAGCCACTGGACGATTTGGTTGATTGGTGCGGGTGTCTCGGAGATGTTCTCTAAAGCGCTCTGCTAGGAGGCTCCCAGTCTCCCCAATGTAGAGGACACCGCATCGGGAGCAACGGATACAATAGATGATATTAGTGGATGTGCAGGTAAAACTTTGATGGACGTGGAAAGCTCCTTTGGGGCCTTGGATAGAGGTGAGGGAGGAGGTGTGGGCGCAGGTTTTACAGTTCCTGCGGTGGCAGGGGAAAGTGCCAGGATGGGAGGGTGGGTCGTAGGGGGGCGTGGACCTGACCAGGTAGTCACGGAGGGAACGGTCTTTGCGGAAGGCGGAGAGGGTGGGGAGGGAAATATATCCCTGGTGGTGGGGTCTGTTTGGAGGTGGCGGAAATGTCGGCGGATGATTTGGTTTATGCGAAGGTTGGTAGGGTGGAAGGTGAGCACCAGGGGCGTTCTGTCCTTGTTGCGGTTGGAGGGGTTGGGTCTGAGGGCGGAGGTGCGGGATGTGGATGAGATGCGTTGGAGGGCATCCTTAACCACGTGGGAAGGGAAATTGCGGTCTCTAAAGAAGGAGGCCATCAGGTGTGTTCTATGGTGGAACCGCTCCTCCTGGGAGCAGATACGGCGGAGGCGGAGGAATTGGGAATACGGGATGGCATTTTTTTTTAGATTAGATTACTTTACAGTGTGGAAACAGGCCCTTCGGCCCAACAAGTCCACACCGACCCGCCGAAGCGTAACCCAACCATACCCCTACATTTACCCCTTACCTAACACTACGGGCAATTTAGCATGGCCAATTCACCTGACCTGCACATCTTTGGACTGTGGGAGGAAACCGGAGCACCCGGAGGAAACCCACGCAGACACGGGGAGAACGTGCAAACTCCACACAGTCAGTCGCCTGAGACGGGAATTGAACCCGGGTCTCTGGCGCTGCGAGGCAGCAGTGCTAACCACTGTGCCACCGTGCCGCCCACCGTGCCGCCCTACCTCTTTTGCAAGAGGTAGGGTGGGAAGAGGTGTAATCCAGGTAGCTGTGGGAGTCGGTGGGTTTGTAGAAGATGTCAGTGTCAAGTCGGTCGTCACTGATGGAGATGGAGAGGTCCAGGAAGGGGAGGGAGGTGTCAGAGATGGTCCAGGTAAATTTAAGGTCAGGGTGGAATGTGTTGGTGAAGTTGATGAATTGCTCAACCTCCTCGCGGGAGCACGAGGTGGCGCCAATGCAGTCATCAATGTAGCAGAGGAAGAGGTGGGGAGTGGTGCCGGTGTAATTACGGAAGATCAACTGCTCTACGTAGCCAACAAAGAGACAGGCATAGCTGGGGCCCATACGTGTGCCCATGGCTACCCCTTTGGTCTGGAGGAAGTGGGAGGATTCAAAGGAGAAATTGTTAAGGGTGAGGACCAGTTCGGCCAAACGAATGAGAGTGTCGGTGGAGGGGTACTGTTGGGAACGTCTGGAGAGAAAAAAACGGAGGGCTTGGAGGCCCTGATCATGGCGGATGGAGGTGTAGAGGGATTGGATATCCATGGTGAAGATGAGGCGTTGGGGGCCGGGGAAATGGAAGTCTTGGAGGAGGTGGAGGGCGTGGGTGGTGTCTCGAACGTATGTGGGGAGTTCCTGGACTAGGGGGGATAGGACAGTGTCGAGGTAGGTAGAGATGAGTTCAGTGGGGCAGGAGCATGCTGAGACAATGGGTCGGCCAGGGTGGTCAGGCTTGTGGATCTTGGGAAGGATGTAGAACCGGGCAGTGCGGGGTTCCCGGACTATGAGGTTGGAAGCTGTGGGTGGGAGTTGTCAGGTAGATGTAATGAGTCTACAATAGGATATTAATAGGTTAAAATGGGAGCAAATGGAAAAATGTGAATCTGTGTGCCTAGTTTGTGAATCATAAGCTTAGTATGCAGGTACAACAAATGATGAGAAGTACACTCCACTGGTTAGCATTTTATTCTCAGGGAATCAGGTATAAAATTACGCATGTTACTTCTTTGGGAGAGGATCCTGATGAAATGGCGTCTGGTATGCTGCATACTGTTTTGTTTTACTCACTTAAGAAAAGAGCTAATTACATTAAAAACCATTCACAGAAGGATTACCCATACCTAGGATATAGGTGTTATGAAAAAAGCTTGGGCAGGCTTAGAGTTTAGAAGAATAAGAAATGATCATATTGAAATGTAAAATTCTGAGACACTTGACAGTGTGAATGCTGAGTGGATGTTTCTGCTTGTGAGAGAGACTAGAGCTATGAGACACAGTTCAATAATAATGTGCCTTCCATTTATGGATATGATCAAGGGAATTATTTTCTCTCAAAGAGTCGGTGGAATCTCTTCCTCAAAGAATAATGGAGGCAGGGCCATTGAATATTTTTAAGGCTAAGTGAGATGCAATTTTTGATTAACACTAGAATCGGAGTAGTTGGAAAAGTAGAGGTCATAATCAGATCAGCCATGATCTTACGAGATGGTGAAGCAGTCCTAATGGGCCGAAAGGCCTACTACTGCTTCTGGTTCAAGTTTGGAACTTCATTTGGAATGGGTACTATACATGGGAAAGAAAGAGATTTTCCATTGCGAGGGTCTTTACATTAACCCTTAGTTAACTCATAGTGAATCAGTGTTCCGGGGGATCATACAACTAAGACTTTAAACTAATTGTACAACATCTCAGTCTGGGGCACAATGCATTTTCCTACTATTTTAACCCTTGTATCATTATTCAGTGAGTGGTGGAAGGTCTTTAAAGAGGGAATATTCTAAAACTTGGTTACAATTATCTCACTTACAAACTATATAAATATTGTTGTCAGTGCTATTATAATCATCATAAAGCTCATAGCAATCTAACCATAGTGTGTCTTTGTTTGCATACAGATTTTAGTATTGTTGCTGATATGAAAGAGAGTGCTGTCAGGTCATTATTTCACAGTTGGTATGTGTGTTAGGGACATGACAAAGCAGCATGTTTAGAAAGAAGCAGTTGAATAATTTCTCGATCAAATGTTCACCAATCTAGAATTGAACTGAAAATAATAAACAATATTAACCTGCTTCAGGTTACTGGGGGGCAGCAGGCCTAGGGTTATGTTTGGACCTTGACTTGGTGTTATACTGCCTAAGTTGAAGCAAAGTCAGCGACAGGGGTTTTGTTGCAGCTGCAGTTTGTAAGTTCAGATGGGTCCATACATCAATTGCAATTGCCAGCTGATCATAAATAAAACATCGGCAGGGAATTCAGGAGGTTGCGCATTTTCATCAACTGTAAAATGTATTTCCGTTTGAAGGGAAGCGCAGGAACAGTGATTGGTATTATCACCCTGTCTGCATCCATTGACTTTAAATTGTGCACTTCCATGTATCGGCTAAATACTGAGGATGAAAGGCAATAAATGCTGCTGGTTAGTTATCTGGAAAAGACACAGCTGTTGTTTTGGGTGGTTATGGCATAGAGGATGGTACATCCATAATTCTTCAGATGGCAGCTTGCTGACCTTAACCAGATCTACTGGTTGAGATTTTCTCAACATGCTGGAAAGCAGTAGGTGAGTTAACTCCTCCGTTCCTTTCCTCTTGTCCTTTCCTGAGTCATGCAGCATTACAATTCCATTGGAAAAGGATAAATACAGAAGGAATTTTGGGGAATATCCTCAAAAATGCAACAGGCACCAAACAAATTAATCTTCCTGGTCAACATCCTTTGTCAGACCTGAGTGTCAATTTAAATCTATTAACTTATGTTTAGACTTTATGCTATTGATAGAGCTGGGTTAATTTTCAGCCTTTTCTACCTTAGTTTACCACTGCATAGCTGAGTCTCCACGTCTTGGTGAGGTGATCATTCTTTCTGCATGAGAATGATAGTTGTTTTTAGAGTCTGTAACAGTTTATGAGTTACAAATGCAATTTTCACACGCATGAAAAAGAAAGTCCTGGCAGTGATTTCAGTTGAAGACACTCAAGCTCCACTCTTTTACAATGTTCATAAATTTTTCTTTTAGATCCTATTGAGAAATATTGTGGTTTATTACTTAGCAATGCAGCTGTCTTAATGTTTGTTTAAAACTGGTCACTACAGTGCGACTGTATAGTTGGCCTATTGGTCTATTAAAGACAACTGTGTTTAGTGGACAACCCTATTTGCAGCTGGTTTTCAGGTCCCTAAATCTAAT
This sequence comes from Chiloscyllium plagiosum, assembly GCF_037043375.1. NCBI lineage: Eukaryota > Metazoa > Chordata > Chondrichthyes > Orectolobiformes > Hemiscylliidae > Chiloscyllium > Chiloscyllium plagiosum. Next base: position 36,889,297 of record NW_028270148.1, read on the forward strand.
TCTGAGCTGAAGCCTGAGGTTGAGCAGCTTTCTTTGATCATTTAGTGTATAAAATATGACCACTGTTTTCAACACGCCCCTGTCTGCATCAATGGTGCTGAGGTGGAGGTGGGTGAGTGTGTCAAGATCCTGGGTGTGACAATCATCAACAATCTGACCGGTCCACCCATGTTGATGCGACGATCAAGAAAGCACAACAACATCTCTACTTCCTCAGGAGGCTAAGGAAATTTGGTATGTCCACAAGGACTCTTCACAATTTTTATAGATGCTCTATAGAAACTGTCCAATCTCGATGCATCACAGCATAGTATGGCTACTGCTGTTCTCAAGGCCACAAGAAACTACGGAGAGCCATGAACACAGCCCAGTCCATCACGCAAATCAACCTCCCATCCATTGACTCCATCTATTGCCTTGGGAAAGCAACCAACATAATCAAAGATCCCTCCATCCTGGTTATACTCTCTTCCATCCTCTTTCATTGGGAAGAAGATAATAAAGTTTGAATACACATACAAACAAATTCTAGAACAACTTCTTTTTCACTGTCATCAGGCTTTTGAACGGACCTGATTTTGATCTCTCTCTCTGCACCTTCTCTGCAGCTATAACATTGCATTCTGCACTCTGTTCTGCTACCCTGAGCACTTTGTAAGGTATGATTTGCCTGTTTAGCACACAAAGCAATGTATCTTGGTACATGTGACAGCAATAAATGAATGAATGAGCGAATGAATGGATGAATCAGTCAAAGAGCAGATGTGGAGATCATGTTCATACAAGGTATTGTGAATAAAGGATAGTCAAATGACACTACAACAGAGGCACTGAAGTATTCACAGCCCACTTATCTTAAATTAGCAAAGGTGGCAAAAGAATCCGAATGATTAGGAGCCAACTGCAATGTTTGTTGGACATTGAGTTCAAACAACAAATGGCATTTATATAGCACTTTTAATGTAATATAACATCCCAAGGTACTTCACAGTGGCATTAGAAAGCAAAAATTGACAATCCTTATTGAATCAATCTATTTGCTTACAGTAGTAGGGAGGCTCTAATTGGTAAATCTTTGGTTAGTTACGGTGAAAAGGGAGTGCTGACAGGACTAGATCTTTTAGCCAAAACTCATTGGTTGACTTGACACTAATAACTTTATTCAGTAACATTCTAAGCTTTGGAGTTTACTGAGTTCGATTGCAGCTTCTTGTCTGGGACACTTCTTTGCAACACAGGAGCTAACATGTTTAACAGAATGTAGTATCCCAAGGTGCTTCACAGGAGTATTATATGGCAAATTAGCTGCCAGGCCACAGAAGGTAAGAAGGCTAAAAGCCTGTCAGAATACGTATGTTTCAAAGAGAATTTCAAGGAGGAAAGAATTGTAATGGTAAACGTTTCCAGGTAAGGAAGGCAGGTACTAATGAGGAATATCTCCTAAAAATGAAGTCAGGTCACAAGAGTTAATGGTGAGGTAGCAGAAAGAAAAACCATTTACAGTGATAGTCTGGTTCCAGTCAGCAAGATAAGAATGGGACCAGGTGGGAGCAGTCGCACCCAGCAGGCTGATAGTGGAGAGGTGTTGGATCTTTCAGACATTAACATTCATGTTTTGAATTAGGCAGCAAAGCCTTCCAGATATTGACAAAGGTTTCAGTGTAAATTTGTAGAATAGTACAAACAGCAATTTCTTCACGTACTTTCTGGAAACTTTCCAAGTCTAAACGCCAACAGCCACTGAGGAAGAACTCAACTCTTTTATTAAACCTCCATCACATCACTTCTGTTACTTATTAAGCAATTAACAAGCACTACCCATGAGGGGCAGTGCAACAGTAACAAAAGGGAAGGATCAAGAAAGAGGGAGGGGTTTAAATTAAAATGGAGTTGTAGGGGGGAAATAATGCATTCCAACCCCACTTCTGTCTAAAGATGAATAGTGTTACACACAACATGCTCCTTCTCTAAGGATACCTGGACATGAACATATCCATGGAATAGCAGTCAGGAACTATACCTTCTCCATGGCTCCCTGCATGGACCTGTTGATGGCTACTTTAACCAAGCCCAGGAGCAGATCCATCACTGTGTCTCCCTCTGCACCAGGTGCCAAGAGAATTCAGCTCTTAGATGCAAATGTCCAATGAGCATCACCTACTCTCAATCAACTCTGGAGCTGATCTGTTTGAGCCTTAAAGGAACCTACAATTCTAACATTGGAGAGGGTGAAGTGGTTAACTGTCTTGGAGGCTGCAGACAGTTTTAGAAGGAGGTATAGTTTATCTTTGTCACAATCACATAGAGTTCTGTTTACAACTTTATTAAGAGCTGTTTCAGTTTTGTAGCAGAGGTGGAGGAAGAAACCTTATTAGAGGCATTTCATCATGTAGTCCTGGGAAAGATGGATATTGATTTGGGAGGTGACAACTTATCCAAGAATTTTGCAGTGGAAGGGGAACTTGGGGATCGGGCAGCAGCTTTCAAGGAGATTGGTGGCAAGGAAATAGTTAATAATAAGTTTTGAAGGAGAGATTGGCAGTAGCTGGTAAATGAACAACTTAACAAATCAGCAAGTGAAGGTCCAGTAAAGGCTGCTAAAGTATTCAAAAGGTCAGATATGACCCAGGCATTTTATAGACTGGAGCCTTCTGGTCAGTACTTAATGGATTGATTTCCACTGGGACGCACACAGTTTTAAGTGGTTATTTTTATGTGCATTAGCTGACTAATAAAAGGAGGAAACAAAATTGAATGATGCGATTAGTTGGTTTTGTTGAAATAGCTTTTTTTGTCTGTCAAATTGTGAAGGAATATTCCACTGTTTTATGACTGTCAACTGATGTGATAATGGTTATTTGATCTGTTTGAATTAGGATTCCCTACATCCACTTTTGAAGTGGGATACCCAATTTATGTTTAAAGATGTTGGGCTGAGGATTCTTGGCCACACTGAGGTGGATTTGGCGGGACGGTGGGGCTGGGTCAGGAAAATAGGAGAAAACATTGTTGCTCAGCTCCTGAACCCTTCTTGTCTTTGGGAAAATTCAAGGGAAAAGTGGAAACAGAGTGCACAATCCACTCTAAGGAAGAGGCCAGCCAGTTAGATCAATTGAGATCAGTTTTGAGCTTATTTTCTGAGATGACAACAGTTGCTCACTGTCGGAGTAGTTTCCTCACCAAGTACAAAGCCCACCAGCTCCTTGCAGGCAGCTCCTCATATCACGCGTTGTGTTCAGTGGCTGCATCAGGGGAGTGTAAGGCGTACAGGAGACCTAGAGATGGCCGCAAGTATTCTACTGGAGGAATTATCCTCCACCCCAAGACCCCTGTCATGATCAAATGATTTTATTTAATCTGAAGGAGGCTTCTGTGACAGCCTCCATTGTGAGGTACCTCTAGGGCTCCCTCTTCTCCAGCAGTGCTCAGCTCTTCCAATGGGACTGTGAATTCTCCAATTGAGTTTGAAGCTTCTCTGGTCCAGTATCTGTCCTCAATTGGTTTGGTTCCCAATCATAGCTTCATAATTGGATATTCCAGCAAGGATGTGAGCAATACCCTGCCACAGCCACTCTACGTTCATAACCTGGAATTGAAGCCAATGGTGGGTTTCCGTGCACTAACGTTCTGACTGTCCATTGTTACTGTTTGCAGTGTTGCGATGACTATTTTCCAATTGCATCAGATTAAGCCAGCTATAAATTTAGTGTCTGCAAGCTGCCATCAAATGTGGCATGTAAGTGCAAATGCTTTATTTCTTATACGAAAACTCTTGTTGCAGTTCATGTTTATAATCTTAACTTCTGGTTAGCTTGTTCAATAATGCACATATTTTAAGTGGTAAAATGAGACCTTAGCTGTAATAGAACTTGGCACACTGCGTACAAAGCTCACTCACAGCAAGGTGTCTTTTAGGAGTTGGCTGGGAATTGAATACTGATCAGACATTGAGAGAACATTCTTCTTCAAAGTAGTATCATGTGATCATTTATATCCTCAGGAGGGGGCAGACTGCATTCCGGTTTAGCAGAAGTCAGTTTACATTAGAATTTGCCTCTTTATATCTCTTTCACCTCTTTTGCAAGGTGGTATTATGGCAGTGCAGCAGTGCCTAATGCTTCCATAGTGGTGGCAGTGAAGGAATTGCCATTGGTTTGCATTGCAACATGCCCACAATAAACCTGCAGGATGCTCTAAGACTAATGTTGAAGAAGTGTGAAATGTCTGTATTCTTGTGGCTGTGGCAGGCCAATACTTGATTGCATGTCTCTACACAAGACTTTTGTTCCAGAAGGAATCAGTGGTTAGCACTGCTGCCTCACAGCGCCAGAGACCCGGGTTCAATTCCCACCCCAGGCAACTGACTGTGTGGAGTTTGCACATTCTCCCTGTGTCTGCGTGGGTTTCCTCCAGGTGCTCCGGTTTCTTCCCACAGTCCAAAAATAAGCAGGTTAGGTGAATTGGCCATGCTAAATTGCCCGTAGTGTTAGGTGAAGGGGTAAATGTAGGGGAATGGGTCTGGGTGGATTACGCTTCAGCGGGTCGGTGTGGACTTGTTGGGCCAAAGGGCCTGTTTCCACACGGTAAGTAATCTAAACAAGTACAGGGTCCTTAGTAACAGCTAGACTCAAGCTAACAGGTCAGTGATTATTTTCCCCTTTCTGCAATTAAGGGACTCATAGGCCAATGCTGCTGTCATCAGACTGTGACCAGGAATGTGGGACATTCCTGGTTTGTTTGTGGCTCAGTGCCATAACACGGTGTTACTACTCGATGAGTCATCTGGCCTTAGCTTTAAAGTTGGTCTTTCACTTATAAGTTTTTGACAAAAATGTCTCACTATCGCTTGCTGTGCCACCCCAACTAACAGGAAGTTTGTTCTTTCACCAGTTTCACTCTGTTAGTGTAACATGGCCATGAATTTGTCTGCCTGTAAACCACAAGTGGTTTCTGCTTTATACTGACGACCATTGTACAGTGCATTATCTTTTAGATTCAGTCATAAAGTTTCACTGTACAATCCTCTCACATGCTACATGTGAATGTCAGTTATCTGAGAATTATCATTGTGGCAGGGCTGGAAATGACTGAACTGATTCCGCTTTGTCTATAGTTTACAATTAACTGAGTTCAATGGCAATCTGGCAGAGGAGACTGGCTGCCTCTTATAGAACCCGTCTAATTTTTATCACATTGATTTATGCTTCATGCAGGTCAGAGGATATCTTGAATATTATGTCTGATTTTGATCAAGTCCCCGGGTGGGGGTAGGGAGTGTTACTAAATGTACAAGCCTAATCTGCCACGTCAGAGGACTTGCATTATGAGTTAATAGTGGAGCTGTTGAGATATTTCAGCATTTTAAAAATATAGAGAGAGGGGACTTGATTGAATCATTTAAGATAGTAAATAGGACAAAGAGGGATAACTGGAAACATGCTGAAAATGATTGCAGTGGCAATTCTTTTTCAAACCAGTGTTGCTTATCATTGCTTCGCAAACCAAATAGATTGCACTAAACAAAAAAAACTGCAGGTACTGGAAATCTGAAACATAAACAGAAACCGCTAGAGCAAGCCATAAGTCTGGCAGCATCCGTGGAGAGAAAACAGACAACGTTTTGGTCCAGTGACCCTTCTTCTGTACTAATTGTAGCCAGGAAAAGGTGGTATATGGGCTGAAGACAGTGTGTGTGTGTGTGTGGGGCGGGGGGGGGGGGGGGGGTTGTTGAGAGAAAAATATAGAGGGAGCAGTGAGATGGAGGCCAGAGAGAGAGGAAACAGCAGTTGAGCTGACAAAGAAATGGGTCTAAAATCAACAAGGTAAAAACAATGACTGCAGATGCTGGAAACCAGATTCTGGATCAATGGTGAGCCAGGGAGAAAAAAAAGCTGCTAATGGGGACCATTAATGGGTGAAAATGGGTTGGCTGTATTATAAAGCAGCTCATGGGATGACAGGGCCTGGGGTTGTGGGGGTGGGTAAAGAGAATGGAAGGAGATGTGCAGACGCTAAAATTATCGAAATTCTTATTGAATCCTGAAGACTGCAGGGTCCCCAAGTGGAAAACCAGATGCTGTTCTTCCAGCTTGTGCTGAGCTTCACTGGAGCACTGCACTAAGCGCAAAACAAAGCTGTTGGACAGCTGTCACAGTGGCAAGCAACCTGAAGCCTGGGATCATGTTTGCAGTTAGAATGTAGCTATTCTATAAAGTGGTCACCCATTCTGCTTTTCATGTGCACAGAAAAGACAGTAGACTAGTTTGAGTGAAATGAAGATAAAGCGATGCTTGATGATAATCGCGAGTGAGGGTGCCTTAACTCTCTGGTATATGGTGATAGCTGATGAAATACGAGAAAGCTGACGGCTTTCCAGGATTGGTGAATACCAGATGGGATAAAATGATTTATTAATTGCAATTTAACAGTAGTTGTGTGATGACTTAGTTGATGCAGCTCCAGTTTGAACTGGCTGCCAGACAAATATTCATTATGATTGGGTCCTGCTCTTGTCTGCTAAATCTGCTCATCATCCTGGAATGCAGAGTTAACCCCAGCTTTTTTTCTCTCTACTGCAAACTGACTTCTGAGATAGTTCTCCCCATATCCCGCAACCCCAGGCCCTCCACCAAGTGTGAGAAACCTTTGGACTTCTTTGTCACTAAGAAATGTGCAATCACCTGCCTCTGCTATATACCTTCGTTCTGTTAGTCAGTCTGACCAAACGTCTTTTGATGTTTCCCCTCCTCCATTAACAATCTTTCTCGAGTTTCTCTCCCATCTTCCTTATACCATCCCTGTAGGTGCAAGTTATAGAATTTTTTTTTGTTGATATTTGGCTTGCTAAATACTGTTGGACTTGCCTGTACCAAATAGGATAACTGGATCAGAAATGCAACTTCATGCACCTGTGAGGAAAATGTATAAATCACAATGGAGGATGTACACACAATGAATGATGAAGTGATTCTCTGGATGTGGTAATGCGGATAACAAAATGGAATCAGTTCAGAGTTTGGTGGCTGTTCTGATGTGTGGATGGGTACAAGATAGGTGCTTTCTCAGTGGTTGAGCTAGAATTGCCATGGTGGTTGTCTCTTCTTTCACATTCACAAGACAGAAGTTGCTTTCTTGGCCTGACAGTAATCTTCTCAGTGTAATTAAACAAAATACAGTTTTAAAGTAAAGTGCATGCCAATTTCAACAGCCAGGAGGGGCACGGTGGCTCAGTAGTTCGCACTGCTGCCTCATAGTGCTGGAGACCTGGGTTTGATTCTGGCCTTGGGTGACTACTTGTGTGGAGTTTGCAAATTATCTCTGGATGGGTTTCCTGAAGGTACTCTGTTTTTCCTCCCACAGTCCAAAGATGTGCAGGTTAGGTGGATTGGACATCCAAAATTGTCCATACTGACTAGGGATGTGCAGGCTAGGTGGATTAGCCATGGGAAATACAGAGTAACAGGGATCGGGTAGGGGGATGGGATTGGGTGGGCTGCTCTTTAGAGGGTCGGTGTGGGCACTTTGGACCAAATGCTTCCATACTATTGGGATTCTGTGATTCTAATCACTAAAATGATTCAAGTTCACAGACACAATCTCCCAACAGCATATGAAAGTACATTGTTATTTGAAAAATAATAAACATTTGGCCAATTTATTAATTGTGTTCAATCTGTAATCAAAACACTGTTTACTAGCAAGTTAAATAAGTGGATTATATTGATAAATTGCTTAACAGTACATTTAAGTTGTGCTTTTATTTGCTGTAAAACTATAGTCTTCCAATAATTTCATGTTAGTTGATGACAAAACCTAACATATTGCATGACATTTCTTTCCCTGTAATCTTAAAGCTGACTAATATGTTTTCTGTGGGCCAGGCAGCATCTGAGGAGCAGGAGAATTAATGTTTCAGGCATAAGCTGTCCATTCCTGATGTAGGCTTATGCCTGAAACGTCGATTCTCCTTCTCCTCGGATGCTGCCTGACCTGTGCTTTCCCAGCACCGACACCCTCGACTCTGATCTCCAGCATCTGCAGTCCTCACTTTCTCCTAGTATGTTTTCTGAATGGGTTATCATTTCCACTCAATTAGTGAACACAGGATATAATCCAAATTTATTGAGCACAATACCACCAACTAAATTCTCAGTTCACCAGAGGTTTGCTCCCCAGTGTCACAGATGAGGAAAAATTAACTCATTGTTACAGCAACCGCAGAGACAGAGAGAGAGAGAGAGAGATGTCAGCATTAGACATAAATGGGAGCTCACAGACATTGTATTTTCCTCATCTACCTATCGGTACTTACACACTTTGTATTGGATAGTTAACAGCCTGACTTTTGTTTTCTTTGCATGACTTGTTTCAGTGCTGAATTATGATGAAACATGAGACTTTTTGAGTTATTTCACTCAATTATGCAACAGGGGTGGTACCAGGGGACTGGAGAGTGGCGAATTAGTGCCCCTGTTCAAAAAAGGGAATAGGGATAACCCCGGGAATTACAGGCCAGTTAGTCTTACTTTGGTGGTAGGCAAAGTAATGGAAAGGGTACTGAGGGATAGGATTTATGAGTATCTGGAAAGACACTGCTTGATTAGGGACAGCCAGCACGGATTTGTGAAGGGTAGGTCTTGCCTTACGAGTCTTATTGAATTCTTTGAGGAGGTGACCAAGCATGTGGATGAGGGTAGAGCAGTGGATGTAGTATACATGGATTTTAGTAAGGCATTTGATAAGGTTCCCCATGGTAGGCTTATGCGGAAAGTCAGGAGGCATGGGATAGAGGGAAATTTGGCCAGTTGAATAGCAAACTGGCTAACCGGTCGAAGTCAGAGAGTGGTGGTAGATGGTAAATATTCAGCCTGGAGCCCAATTACAAGTGGAGTTCCGCAGGGATCAGTTCTGGGTCCTCTGCTGTTTGTAATTTTTATTAATGACTTGGAAGAGGGAGTCGAAGGGTGGGTCAGTAAATTTGCAGATGATACGAAGATTGGTGGAGTTGTGGATACTGAGGAGGGCTGTTGTCGGCTGCAAAGGGGCTTAGATATGATGCAGATCTGGGCTGAGGAGTGGCAGATGGAGTTCAACCCTGCCAAGTGTGAGGTTGTCCATTTTGGAAGGACAAATAAGAATGCGGAATACAGGGTTAACGGTAGGGTTCTTAGTAAGGTGGAAGAGCAGAGGGATCTTGGGGTCTATGTTTTAGATCTTCGAAAGTTGCCACTCAGGTAGATAGAGCTTGTAAGAAGGCCTATGGTGTATTAGCGTTCATTAACAGAGGGATTGAATTCAAGAGTCGTGAAGTGATGTTACAGCTGTACAGGACTTTGGTTAGGCCACATTTGGAGTACTGTGTGCAGTACTGGTCGCCTCACTGTAGGAAAGATGTAGAAGCTTTGAAGAGGGTGCAGAGAAGATTTACCAGGATGTTGCCTGGAATGGAGAATAGGTCGTACGAGGATAGGTTGAGCGTGCTAGGCCTTTTCTCATTGGAACAGAGAAGGATGAGGGGTGACTTGATAGAGGTGTATAAGATGATCAGGGGAATAGATAGAGGAGACAATCAGAAACTTTTTCCCCGGGTACAACAGAGTGTTACAAGGGGACATAAATTTAAGGTGAAGGGTGGAAGGTATAGGGGAGATGTCAGGGGTAGGTTCTTTACCCAGAGAGTGGTGGGGGCATGGAATGCGCTGCCTGTGGGAGTGGCAGAGTCAGAATCATTGGCGAACTTTAAGTGGCAATTGGATAGGTACATGGATGGGTGCTTAAGCTAGGACAAATGTTCGGCACAACATCATGGGCCGAAGGGCCTGTTCTGTGCTGTATTGTTCTATGTTCTCTTGGTAGTGAACAAAGCAACTAACAGGGAAATCTTTGATATTTTCATTTCCTGAGCATTTATAGTAACAAATGGAGGAGTAATTGGCTGAAGAAGAAATGTGGAGAAAGTGAGGACTGCAGATGCTGGAGAGCAGAGCTTAAAAATGTGTTGCTGGAAAAGCGCAGCAGGTCAGGCAGCATCAAAGGAACAGGAGAATCGACGTTTTGGGCATAAGCCCTTTTGAAGAAGAAATGTATAAATATAAAATCTGTTCTGAATGGACGGATTAGATGCTGAACAGCCATAGTTTTTTGGAGCCTTTTTATATTTACAAACTGAAGAGTTTTATTGAATGGTGGGTGGAGAACTGTCTAAATTGTATTTCTATAAAAGGAAAAGGTAATTTCACACACACACACACACACACACACACACACACACACACACACACACACACACACACACACACACACACACACACACACACACACACACACACACACACACACACACACACACACACACACACACACCCTGCCAACCCACCAATACAGAAAGTTGTGGCATTGACATAATTGATGAGAGCTGAAAAGTCGCAGAGCCTGTGACCTCACTGCCAGAGATGCTGTAGATTGCGGCCTGTGTCAAAGATCAGGGCCATCCATAAGGTTGTATTCTGCACTTGTTAAATACCTCAGATTGCTCAGTCCTTTGGATGCTCCTGATCTTTGTTGCAGGCAGCTTCCTGTGACATCTCTTGACAGTTGTAGTAGACGTAGCTGACAAGAAAACGTGATTACAGATGCGATAACATGCGCTGAGGTCATAAGAATCCATCATTTCACTGTCGGCCTTGATTTTTCAAGATGCAATCTTGAGAATTTGCAGGGCTATGATTTTGGTGTGATTGAGAGAAGACGTGGAGGCGGAAAGTTTCTGGCAACAGTTTGCAGTGCCTCACTGTTAACAGCAACAGGTTTTCGGCCTTACTGCATTTGAGGTGCAGTTGAACACTGGTTTTATTCTTAAATCAGTCGCTAAAAGTTAGTCCCAATTCTCTGCCTGCTGATGCATTTGAATCCCAGAGTGCAACCTGGCTTGATAGATCATAAATTATACTTTTACAAATTGTCTATAATTTTACAAGTTGGTGAGTCACTGATTATTTCACAAGAGGCTGCTAATGTACTTTTCCCATAAGAACGCCAAATTTTACATGAGGAGAAAAGCATCAACTGTTTTATGCTCTATCAGAACTGGTTTAAGCAGTCTTATTACAATGTGAAAAATAAAATTACAATTTTTTTTTACCACCAACAACAAAATTACAGAAATCAAAACCTAAAAGAAGTTTTTTTTTCCCTTTCGTAGTTGTTTGTTCAGTGAACAAGGTTGAACTTGGTTTGTTTCTGGAAAAATGTAGCAATCTATTATGCTATCATTTTTATTCAATGTCTCTTCATAAACTATTAAACAAATTGCAAGCACAGTTCACTTCCTCCTTACAGTTCCTTATGTTTATGCATTCAACAGCTCTGTCAGAGATCTTCCTCCTTGACACCTTAAGAGCTTCTATTTCTGGCGTTTTCTCTGAGTAACTTGTCAGCTACTCCGGACTTCATTTTTTCTGCCCAGACTATTTTGGAGATAGCTAAGCTGCATTGCTGATGTTACAGATTTTTTCTCTCTGAATAACCTTCTCGTTTCTCTGAAAGAAATCTGCATACTCTCTAACCTCCTCTATGTTTCTGGGTTTCTTTCTAAAGGCAATCTTCTTTCTTTATTTGTCACCCTGTTGCTGTGCAACATATTGTCTTCTGTTCCACCCTTGTTTTCTAAAGCTGTGAACTGTTCACCTCAAGAATTTTTTAAAGGTCTTACTTAAACGTATATAACTGCATTCTAGACAACTCTTCACCATTCACCACAGAAAAAAAAACTAAAATGAAACTAAACCTGGGCAGGTTCAATTTAGACATTCAAGGAGGCATGAGATGATAATTGTAAGGATACACGGAGAGGGCAAATGAATGGCACCAAGTCATGACGGTGGCCTGGAGAGGCAGTGCAGGCACTGATGGCCGAGGGGTCTCTTTCAGCAGCTTCTCTGTTTCTATGCGTAAGGCAAAAGGAGAGTTGGGCCACAGTCATCACCTCGTGATCCAGCATTACAACACTGTAGGTTGGCATTTAAGAGCACAAAGTACTTTATCGACATCAGCCAGATAGCCATCTTCAGAGTTAATTACTGCCCACGGAGTCTGTCCTGATTCAGGCATGATCGAAGATGTTAAACAAATGCCGATCCTCTGGGATACAAAGGATCCGTGATTTATCTCAGATTTTTCAACTTCCTCTAGCCATACATCCCGACTTTATGGAAAAGATATCCCTGATGAGAGATTTCTTCAAAAAGAAGAGTCTGACCCCACTAAAGAAGTACTGGTTTGTTCATTTTGGTTATGGAGAGCTGAACTTGGGACATCATGCCAAGTGACTTGCAGGGGCAAACAGGTCCTAATGCATCAGGGACACATGGGTATTTAAGAGCACAAAGTGCTTTATCTTGTGAGTATTGAACTCACAAGACAGCCAGCACAAGGCTGTGTGCTGGTCAAGGATGAATCAGCATATTCAATGACTTGGGAATGCATGTGAGGCATGCTAAATGTACCAATCACAGCAGTGCAGGGAGCTCCTACTTACATAACAGCTTCTTTCTACTGTCTGGACAAAGGTAGCAACAGACCTATTCACAGTGTGTAGGAAGATTACATCCTTGTGATGGCCTATTTCTCCAAATTTCCATTGTTCAGCAACTTGGCAACACAAATGCATCTGTTCGTGACACAATCCTTACTTCAGTTGTGGTTAAAGTGTTGGAAAGGGTTATAAGAGATAGAATTCATAATCATCTAGAAAGGAATAAGTTGATTAGGGAGAGTCAACTCGGTTTTGTGAAGGGTAGGTCATGCCTCACAAACCATATTGAGTTCTTTGAGAAGTTGACCAAACAAGTAGATGAGGATAAAGTGATTGATGTGTTGTATATCGATTTCAGTAAGGCATTTGATAAGGTTCCCCACGCTAGGCTACTGCAGAGAATACGGAGGCATGGGATTGAGGGTGATTTAGCAGTTTGGATCAGAAATTGGGCTAGCTGAAAGAAGACAGAGAGTGGTTGTTGGGAAATTTTCACCCTGGAGTTCAGTTACTAGTGGTGTACTACTAGGATCAGTTTTGGGTCTATTGCTCTTTGTCATTTTTGGAAATGACCCGGATGAGGGTCTAGAAGGATGGATTAGTAAATTTCCTATGGTCAGTAGAGTTGTGGAGAGTGCTGAAAGATGTTGCAGATTACAGAGGGACATAGATAAGCTGCAGAGCTGGGCTGAGAGGTAGCAAATGGAACTTAATGTGAAAAAGTCTGAGGTGATTCCCTTTGGAAGAAGTAACAGGAATGTAGAGTACTGGGCAAATGGTAAGATTCTTGGTAGTGTAGATGAGCAGAGAGATCTCAGTGTGCAGGTACATAGATCCTTGAAAGTTGCCCCTCAGGTTGATAGAGTTGTTAAGAAGGCATACGGTGTGTTAGCTTTTATTGGTAGAGGGATTGAGGTCATGCTGCAGCTATACATAACTCTGGTGTGGCCGTACATGGAATATTGCATACAGTTCTAGTCGCTGCAATATAGGAAGGATATGGAAGCTTTGAAAAGGGTTCAGAGGAGATTTCCTAGGATGTTGCCTGGTATGGAGGGAAGGTCTTTTGAGGAAAGGCTGAGGGATTGAGGCTGTTTTCATTAGAGAGAAGAAGGTTGAGAAGTGATTTAATTGAGACATATAAGACAATCAGAGGGTTAGACAGGATGGACGGTGAGAGCCTTTTTTCTTGGATGGTGATGGCTAGCACAAGGGGTCATAGCTTTAAATTGAGGGGTGATAGATATAAGACAGATGTCAGAGGTAATTTCTTTACTCAGAGTAGTAGAGGTGTGGAATGCACTGCCTGTAACTGTAGTAGACTCACCAACTTTAAGGGCATTTAAATGGTAATGGAATGGGATGGAATGGAATGGTTAGATGGGCTTCAGATTGGTTCCACAGGTCAGCACAACATTGAGGGCCGAAGGGCCCGTACTGCGCTGTAATGTTCTATGTTCAATCCCAAAATTCCTGATGAAAGGCTTATACTCGAAACATTGACTCTCCAGTGTCTCAGATGCTGCCGGACCAGCTGTGTTTTTTTCCAGTGCCACACTTTTTGACTCTGATCAGCACCTGCAGTCCTCACTTTCCCCTGTTAATGACACATTTACCACTGTTTTCAATTTTATTCATGCCCTGGAATTGATAGTGTTTGACCACAGACTACAGTTTACTGGCAAACCATTTCAAAACTTGTGTACTAAGAGGGGAATGACCTTTTATTAAATCATCACCTCATTATCCATGCTCAAATGGCCTAATCACACCTATGATAAATAATGTCAAATCAATAATCGACAAATGTCAAAGCGCAAGACAAGATTTTCACCTTGCGTTACTGCATTTTAGTGCAGCATCACTGGAGAAGGGATGAACATTCCAGAACAAAATATGCTCAAGGGCAATTGTGACTGACTTTCCCCAGCAAACAATCATCTAACCATAGACGCAGGACAGTCTTTGTCAAAGACAGGAAAACAAAAGCAATACACAACAAACAAGCAGATAGAGAACTTCCAAACTGCACACTGGGCAGAGTGCGAGCTGAACATACAAACACAAGTAGTTGGATGCCTGCAAAGTTTCTCAAATATGGAACCAACCCAGATCACACAGAGTCATGCTGATCACAGTGCTGCATTGCTAGGAATCATAACCCAAGTCATGATGGTGTATGACACAGTAATCATACATGAAGGTGGTGATCAGGATGAGTTATCAAACATTGCATTTAAGTATGATGTGTTAATCTTATAAGCACTATTTTCCATTTTATAAATATCAAATTGACAACGTGCATCTATATATACAATCTGTTTGACAATATTTTTTAATCTCTGAGATAATGGGGTGTTGTGCTCTGCCTCACAATTAGAAAGCATGTGACCTGGGGGTATAAAGGTCTCAGAGTCCATCTTTAGCCTCTTGAAGCATGATGGACTGATGGAAACATGCTACTCTTTGTAACTGAATAGCTTAATGTTAGCCCAGATGCAATAATGACCATAAATGTAATTTTTATTTATTAAAGAATTATAATAAAGTCATTGGAACTTTCAATACTATGTTACCCACACTGTAGTCACTTATGTTATAAGACGCAACAGAACCTTTATCATAACAGTATCCTGTTGAGGTCAAGTGTTCATCACTTTCCACTTGCTTGGATGGCTGCAGCTCCAACAACTCTCAACATCTTTCAGGCAGAGCATCATTAACTAGTTGTCTGAGGACGGAGTGGTGCTTCGAAAGCTTGTGGTTTCAAATAAACCTGTTGGACTATAACCTGGTGTCATGTGATTTTTGACTTTAAATATTCACCTCCTTCACCACTGATGCACAGTGGCAGAATGGGTACTATTTGTTGCTTTTCTGTTGCAACATCTGACAAAGGCTTAATTGACGGCATTTTATAAACCAATAAGTTCAACCAGCTAGAAGGTCAAGAGTACCTGACACAGGGAAACATCACCGCCTGTAAATTCCTCTCCAAGCCACTCACCTTCCTGACTTGAAAATGTGTCACCCTTCTGTCAGAGTCATTGGACCAAATTCCTGGACCTCCCTTCCCAGCAGCACTGTGGGTGTGCCCGCAGACATGTAAACTTTTTTTTTGCTTTATTAATATTGAATATTCTCCTCCCATAGAAGAACATAAGAAATAGAAGCAGGAATGGGCCAGTCAGCCCTATGAGCCCACTCCACTATTCACTGAGACCATGGCTACCTCAACACAATTTACCTACAATATGTTCTTTAAAGTTTTTAATTTATAGAAATCTATCGGTCTCTTTCTTGAACATACTTAGTGTACTGTGCTTCCACACTCTTTAGATTCTCTTCTAAACAAAATAAGCCTCGTCTCAATCCTAAGTGGTCTGTCTCTTATTTTGAGATCGTATCTTTTGTTTCTAGACACAACAGATAAGGGAAAACATTCTTTCTGTATCTATTGTCAAGCTCTGCAAGAACCTCGAATACTTGAATGAGATCACCTCCCATTCTTTCAAACTCCAGTAAAGGTGTTGAGTGCCTTGAAATTCTGAGAAAGAGAACTATCTCAAGAATTCATCATTGACTTAATTGCAACATTACTCTTTGTCTGTTAGACAATCACTGCGTTGTCTAGGGACTTGATGAAAATTATTTCTGACCAAATAATGGATGAAATGCCTCTTTGGAAATCACCAACAGCCTCATGTGCCATTAATAGATCTGAACTTGATGGTAAATAGGTATATATCTGCTTTGAGGCCACAGCACTTTCTGGATAGAAATGAATGTGTGTGAAAGATTGTCAAGTAAAGAAGCCAGGGATTAATTTAATCTTGCACTCACCCAGAACGTACCAGTGCTTATTTTTTTAAACCGCTTTATTGGAGCCTTACTCTGTCAAGTGTAAATGATATCTCCATTTTTATTGTTTATATTTCCGTTGTATTTTTGAACAGTTAATTGAAAGCGAGAACCTTGAAAAGATAAATTGTATATATGAGTGATTTTTTTTCACAAGTGCACTGCTAACCCAGTAATCTCATAAGATTAGTTTCAATAGGCATGTTTGCAGAATGAGCCAAGAATAAGTATTTATTGTAATTCAGCAATTCTGATAACATATGTCATATTTCAAAACGTAAAACTACAGACCCGTTGATAGAATGTTCATATTAGAGAGGGGTTATATTGCAATTTAGACTGGGAATGATAACAAAATAAGCAGTCTTTTTGGATTGATGTATACAAACCTCCTTGTAATCTCCCATATTTCATACAGTACAAACATAGAACTGTAATGTACAGAATAAAAATGAGGGAACAGCTTGATAACAAAAACAGTAACTTATTCTTATAAAGTAGCTTTTTCACAGAAAGCAATTGTCAAGGCCCTTCCTGGAAGTGTTATAACTTTATTACAGAGCCAAAGGATTCATGAGGACAGGTGAATAAATCTTTCAGCCACAGATCTGGCTTTTAGTAAGGTTCTTAAAGGAGGAGGAAGAGATGGAGAGACAAAGTGGTTTCAGGAAGGTTTTGAGGAGTTTAGGGCTTACAAGTTGAAAGCATAGCCATCAATTTTACTTGCAGGAAAGTTGGGAGGGTGGGATTTGGTGGTTGGACAAGAGTTCAGAGTCAGGAGAATCTAAATAAATTAATTTGCATGTTGTGAAAACAGAATGCACTCCTCGGGAGAAAACCTTCCTTTAAAATTAGATGATTAAGTTTACTTCTTCCCGTCAGAACTTCCCAATAGTTGATTATCTCATGAACAGCTCATGAACATTTCAGGAATTGAACCCGGAGGTGCCCATTTATATTTATTAAACCATTACATGGTAAGGTTAGATCTATATTCTTGTTTAAATGTTAAATTGCTTTTAATGGCAACATTTAGTTTGAATAGGCTTAAATCATTACTTGTATACATTTTTTTCCTTTACCCTCCTATACCTTACCTGTTATTATGATTCCTTTCATCTCTCCCTTTTGGGTACTTTGCCCTCGCTAAATCCTTCCTGAAACTTTCAGTACTCCTCAGCCTTCCTTCTCACTTGCTGCTATCTTCAGTTTAACTGCAGTGTATAAGCCTACTACTTGGAAAGATTCTTGGTAGTGTGGATGTTCAGAGGGATCTTGGAATCCATGTGCATAGATCCCTGAAAGTTGCCACTCAGGTGGATAGTGCTGTTAAGAAGGCATACGGTGTGTTAGGTTTCATTGGTAGAGGGATTGAGTTCCGGAACCGCAATATCATGCTGCAACTATACAAAACGCTGGTGCAGCCACACTTGGAATATTGTGTACAGTTCTGGTTGCCCCATTACAGAAAGATGTGGAAGCATTGGAAAAGGTGCAGAGGAGATTTACGAGGATGTTGCCTGGTCTGGAGGGAAGGTCTTATGAAGAAAGGCTGAGAGATTAGGGTCTGTTCTCATTGGAAAGAAGAAGGCTAAAGGGGGATTTGATAGAGACATACAAGATGATCAGAGGATTAGATAGGGTAGACAGAGAAAGACTTTTTCCTCGGATGATGACGTCAGCTTGTACGAGAGGGAATAACTGCAAATTGAGGGGTGATAGATTTAAGTCAGATGTCAGAGGCAAGTTCTTTACACAGAGAGTGGTAAGGGCGTGGAATGCCCTACTTGCTAAGATAGCCAACTCAGCCACATTAGAGAGATTTAAACAATCCTTAGATAAGCACATGGATGATTTTGGGATAGTGTAGGGGGATGAGCTGAGAAAAGGGCTGAAGGGCCTGGTCTGCGCTGTATTGTTCTATGTTCTACTTCCCTCTGTGTATCTCTTGGCATTCTGCAAATGGCCCATTAAGCACTAAATAAATATTTTGACAGTGTTCACTATAGAAAATGAAAATGTTGGCGAAGAAGATGCAGAGATATTTGCACCTAGACTAGCAAAGATTGAGGTTCACAAGGAAAAGGTATTAGAAATACTGCAGAGTGTGAAAATAGACAAGTCCCCTGGGCCGGATGGGATCCATCCTAGGAACCTCTGGGAAGCAAGGGAAGAGATTGCCGAGCCTTTGGCATTAATCTTCAAATCATCATTGTCTACAGGAATTGTGCCTGAGGACTGGAGGGTAGCAAATGTGGTTCCCTTGTTCAAAAAGGGTAGTAGAGACAACCCTGGTAATTACAGACCAGTGAGTCTCACTTCAGTTGTTGGTAAAGTGTTGGAAAAGGTTATAAGAGATAGGATTTATAACCATCTAGAAAAGAATAATCTGATCAGGGACAGTCAGCACGGTTTTGTGAAGGGTAGGTTGTGCCTACCGAATCTTTATTGAGTTTTTTGACAAAGTGACCAAACAGGTAGATGAGAGTGTATATGGATTTCAGCAAGGCATTCGATAAGGTTCCCCACAGTAGGCTATTATACAAAATGTGGAGAAATGGGATTGTGGGAGACATAGCAGTTTGGATCAGTAATTGGCTTGCTGAAAGAAAACAGAGGGTTGTAGTTGATGGAACATGTTCATCTTGGTGTCCAGTTACTAGCAGCATACAACAAGGGTCGGCATTGGGTCCACTGCTGTTCGTCATTTTTAAAAATGACCTGGATGAGGGCTTAGAAGGGTGGGTTAGTAAATTTGCGGACGACACTAAGGTCGGTGGAGTTGTGGATAGTGACGAAGGATGTAGTAGGTTGCAGAGAGACATAGATAGGATGCAGAGCTGGGGTGAGAGGTGGCAAATGGAGTTTAATGCGGACAAGTGTGAGGTGATACACTTTGGACGGTGTAATTGGAATGCAAAGTACTGGGCTAATGGTAAGATTCTTGGGAGTGCAGGTGAGCAGAGAGATCTGTGTCCATGTACACAGATCCCTGAAAGTTGCCACCCAGATTGACAGGATTGTTAAGAAGGCATACAGTGTTTTGTCCTTTATTAATAGAGGGATTGAGTTCTGGAACCAGGAGGTTATGCTGCAACTGTACAAAGCACTGGTATGGCCACACTTGGAGTATTATGTACAGTTCTGGTCACCGCATTATAAGAAGGATGTGGAAGCTTTGGAAAGGGTGCAGAGGAGATTTACTAGGATGTTGCCTGGTATGGAAGGAATGTATTACGAGGAAAGGCTGAAGGCCTTGAGGCTGTTCTCGTTAGAGAGAAGAAGGTTGAGAGGTGACTTAATAGAGACATACAAGATAATCAGAGGGTTAGATAGGGTGGACAGGGAGAGCCTTTTTCCAAGTATGGGGACGGCAAACACGAGGGGACACAACTTTAAAGTGAGGGGAGATAGGTATAAGACAGATGTCAGAGGTAGTTTCTTTACTCAGAGAGTAGTAAGGGTATGGAATGCTTTGCCTGCATCGGTAGTAGATTCGCCAAGTTTCAGTGCATTTAAGTCGACATTGGACAGGCATGTGGACGTACATGAAATAGTGTAGGTGGGATGGGCTTCAGATTAGTATGACAGGGCGGTGCAACATCGAGGGCCGAAGGGCCTGTACTGCGCTGTAATGTTCTATGTTCTATGTTCTAAGTCTCTCATCACTGCGTCCTAACAAACAACAACCCTAAATGCTTCATGATATAGAAGATGGTATTAGTAACAACATTAGCAAATTTGCTGATGATACTAAGCTGGGTGGCAGGGTGAAATGTGAGGAGGATGTTAGGAGATTACAGGGTGACCTGGACAGGTTAGGTGAGTGGTCAGATGCATGGCAGATGCAGTTTAATGTGGATAAATGTATGGTTATCCACTTTGGTGGCAAGAACAGGAAGGCAGATTACTACCTAAATGGAATCAATTTAGGTAAAGGGGCAGTATAAAGAGACCTGGGTGTTCTTATACACCAGTCAATGAAGGTAAGCATGCAGGTACAGCAGGTAGTGAAGAAGGCTAATAGCATGCTGGCCTTCATAACAAGAGGGATTGAGTATAAAAGCAAAGAGGTTCTTCTGCAGCTGTACAGGGCCTGGTGAGACCACACCTGGAGTATTGTGTGCAGTTCTGGTCTCCAAATTTGAGAAGAGACATTCTGGCTATTGAGGGAGTGCAGCGTAGGATCACGAGGTCAATTCCTGGAATGACGGGACTACGTTACGCTGAAAGACTGGAGCGACTCGGCTTGTATACCCTTGAGTTTAGAAGACTGAGAGTGGATCTGACTGAGACATATAAGATTATGAAAGGATTGGACACTCTGGCAGCAGGAAACATGTTTCCGCTGATGGGTGAGTGCTGAACCAGAGGACACAGCTTAAAAATATGGGATAGACCATTTAGGACAGAGATGAGGAGAAACGTCTTCACCCAGAGAGTGGTGGCTGTGTGGAATGCTCTGCCCCAGAGGGCAGTGGAGGCCCAATCTCTAGATTAATTTAAGAAAGAGTTGGATAGAATTCTCAAGGATAGTGGAATCAAGGGTTATGGAGATAAGGCAGGAACAGGATACCGATTAAGGATGATCAGCCATGATCATATTGAATGATGGTGCATGCTCTAAGGGCAGAATGGCCTCCACCTGCACCTATTGTCTATTATCGTATTTTCACACCAGATTTCCCATCCATACTGCCTGCTGGGCAGTAATTTCACCAGTATCTTCCCATTCAACCCACACATCCAGTAATAGCCTTGTGAAGTTTTGCCACCTGATCAGTTATCCCTGCCTGCCTGCCTATCCCCTTTCAGAAGGCTTGGTCCTTACTGACAAAGTCCTTGCCGTCCATAACCTTATGATATATGATTGCATCAACATAATTCATGGAAGTGAAGTTGTGTTTGACAAGTCTGCCTGAGTGTTTTAGAATTACATCCACACCCTTGGGCCCTGCAGTAACCCAGCCCATTTGAACCACATCATCAAACTACATTTTTTGGTGAGACCACGTTATATCAGTCGGTAATAATTGCATCATTGCTGTACTCTGCACTTCTCTACAGATGTTGAAGTCAAAATGAAGGAGTTTGAAGAATCAATGTTGCTACTAATGAGTGACTATGAAAAGTTATTCATCTTATCATCTTTCTGACTTTGAATTCAACTAATTCCATATTCCACGAATTTCCGTATACTGTGATTTGCCCCTTTACTTTAACCATCCATCCAATCTGTTTTAAAAGTATTGACATGACTTTTCTACCAGCGCTATACAAAATAAGTTTTCTGCTGCTCTCTCATAAATCTTGACCATTTAGTATTTTATCCACCTTCTTCCTTAGAACCCCATAAATTACTGAAAATGGTCTCAACCTATCAACACTGTCTCATTCTTTTGCAATTTTAAATAACTCTATCAATCTGACAGCTCCTCCCTTTCAATAGAAAGAACCCCAGCTGCTCACTGTTAATTCATGGAGCTAATCCCACTTTAGATAATATTACTTATGCTCCTTTATTTTGCTGGGTTCAATTACTCCTTTGAATCTCGATTCTTTTAGTGTCATCAGTAGTCTAAACAATAGTAACCTATGAATTAAAAGGTTTTGAATGTCATATTTTTAAATGTTTCAACCAAAACAACTACATTTAATTCTGATATGACAAGGTAGTTCTGTCCTGGTGCAATCTTGCGTTATAAGTAAATTATGCAATACCGCACCCTTTTAAACTAATGGGGCCGGCATCACATTATAGCCAGTACAGGTACATGTTGTACAAATACCGGTCTAAATTCTTCAATCTTGTTAAAGTCAAAACACATTGAAAAAACACGCATTATAGTACAGCTGACTGTGCAGATAGTTCTCCCATAATACCATAGTTGTATGGCAGTGAAACCTCGCCTAATAGAAAGTTGCTTAATAGAAATAATGGAGTCTGTGGGAAAAAATAAAGTTGGAGCAGACCAACAAACAAAAATCACTCACAATCACTCAAAAATCAGCCAAACTTCTAGTGCAAAGTATCTAATGCAAGTACCTCTCACAGAAAGCTGCTCTGTCAACTGCTGACATTGACCGACATGCATGAAGACCAGCACCAATGTCAGACACGTACAGAACAGCACAGACACCAGCGCATGCACAGAACAGCACGGACACCAGCGCATGCACAGACACCAGCGCATGCACAGAACAGCACGGACACCAGCGCATGCACAGACCCCAGCGCATGCACAGAACGGCACAGACACCAGCGCATGCACAGAACAGCATGGGCACCAGCGCATGCACAGAACGGCACAGACACCAGTGCATTCACAGAACGGCACAGACACCAGTGCATGCACAGAACAGCACAGACACCAGTGCATGCACAGAATGGCACAGACCCTAGCGCATGCACAGAACAGCATAGACACTAGCGCATGCACAGAAAAACACAGACACCAGCGCATTCACAGAACGGCACAGACACCAGCACATGCGCAGAACAGCACGGACACCAATACATGCACAGAACAGCACGGACACCAGCACATGTGCAGAACAGCATGGACACCAGTGCATGCACAGAACAGCACGGACACTAGCGCATTCACAGAACAGCACGGACACTAGCGCATGCACAGAACAGCACAGACACCAGCACATGTGCAGAACAGCACGGACACCAATACATGCACAGAACAGCACGGACACCAGCACATGTGCAGAACAGCATGGACACCAGCGCATTCACAGAACAGCACGGACACTAGCGCATTCACAGAACAGCACAGACACCAGCACTTGCGCAGAACAGCACGGACACAAGCACATCTACAGAACAGCACAGACACCAGCACATGTGCAGAACAGCACGGACACCAATACATGCACAGAACAGCACAGACACCAGCACATGTGCAGAACAGCACGGACACAAGCACATCTACAGAACAGCACAGGCACCAGCGCATGCACAGAACAGCACGGACAACAGTGATTGCACAGGACAGCATGGACACCAGCGCATGTGCAGAACAGGACGGACGCCAGTGATTGTACAAGACAGCATGGACACCAGCGCACATACAGAAACATGTGGACACCGGCACATATGCAGAACAGCATGGACACCAGCGCACGTACAGAACCATGCGGACACCAGCGCATGTGCAGAACAGCATGGACACCATTGCATGTGCAGAACCATACAGAAACCAGCATATTTGCAGAACAGTGTGGATACTAGCACATGTGCAGAATGAAGCACATGAAGCAATCCCCACTGGCATTGCACTATTGCCAATGGAGGTAAGCGTTCTTGAAAATACTGTTCCCTAATTCTTCGATGACTTTATAGCCAAAACATGTTGCCGAAAAGTGCATTATCCCAGAACCACCTCTACCTTGTAATGCACTTAGCCTTTTCTGAAAACTTTAATCTCTGAAATCAGGTTCACAATTTTGCAGGCATACCAGCAAAATCGAGAAACGCAGAACATATTACGGAGGTTTCCTTTCATTATAGCCAAGGACGAGAGGTGCAGGTTGGTGGGATCGCTCTAAACTGCTGGTAAAAAAAATTGAAGTGGCTGTACTTTGATAATATTGATCATAGTGCAGGGGTGGAGGTGGGGAGGAGAGACAGAGATGGGGTCGGCACAAGTTATTTTGACCATCTGAAGGATACCTATCCCAGAATGCAGAGCTAAAGCTTAGCATTGATGTTGAGAGTATGGAGGGAGGGGTGGGAACAATTTTGGGGGGTGGGGGGAGGTGCGGGGAGGAGGTGGGAGGTGGGGGAAGTTGATAGCAGTAAGCAGTTTTTGTGTCTTATCTGTCAGATTGTTTTTAAGATGTCGGAGGTGAATCCGTTGGAAGAGTAATGATTTTAAATGCAAATCTAAAGCTCAGCTGGTGTGGGTGGATTCTGCTTTGACAGAAACATCTCAGTAATGAAATAACAACCGATCTTCTGGTAGGTGTTGGGAGTAAAACAGTCACCACTTTCTGGTACACACAGCAGATGATTGCTAACTGCCAAGAGAGTACATCAGCGGAACAGATGTATGCATGGCTTGGTGCCAAAGTGAATCAAAAAAATCAGTTGGAATTGAAGTGAATTTGGCTTGTGTTTCTCTCTGAGATCCACGCAGGATTGAAGCTGTCTTGCAATCTCCATGAGCCTCTAGGAATTGCTGCCTCGTCCTCTTTCCTGTTCCAGGACACTGGACAACCGCTGACCTATCTGACTATCACTTGTAATTGATTGTTTTGTAATGTTGTCTGCTACTACTTGTTCTTTTTCTCTTTGTTCCTATGCTGAAAATATGAAAAAAAACTGTACTCTTTGTTAAAATGCTAACACAGTCAATACTAAACACAATCACTAGATATCATTGATGACACTGTTACAAATGTTAAACAGTCTAGATGAACAGCTTTCTCTTGTTCCAAATCACTCTGTTTTGCACGAACAAAGATAATATTGGGAACATTACTCACAGATGACAAAGGAGATCTTTACTAATTGGAATCTGTGCTGCCCATACCACTCTCGCATTTTCAGTAATTTTCTGATTTGCCATCTCCTTACTGTTAGCTATCTCATTATCTTTGGAGAGATCATCTCTCAAAATGCTCCCTGAAAATCCCAAAGGTGGAACATCACCGAAATGGAGCAAAGAAGCTAGGAACGGGTCAGACCCATTTGCTATTGAACCGGGCTTTGCTTTGGTGGTTTAACTCAGCCAAGATGCTATCAAAGGGACAGTTTTCAATGAAGGGTACTCGGGACATTGATTTCAGCAACCACAGGAATAGGAAATCGGGGGAGGCTCTCTGAAGCGCTTGGAATCTTAGCTGGAAGAACTTCACAAGGGTGAGAGTGATTGAAGTGAGCTGATATTTGCCCTGAAGAGGAGGAAGAAGGCAGTCTCGCAAACCCAAGTGGTGTCAGCCTAAAGTGGTTATGGAAGTGAGCTGCAGCAGTGTGGTCCATTGCAGTCAGTGCCACAAGAGGTTCAGAGATGTCGGTGAGGCAGGAAAGATAAACATGTCCTTTTCAGGTGCTAAGTCCCACCTTTGACTTGTTCATTATGCTCCTAGACAGCGCACACCCCCTGCAGCTCCACCCATTCCTCTCTTCCAAGGCAGCTCCTCACATATATGAACGCCCCACGCCCCATGCCTCAAAATCACCCTGCACACATGTATCCTTTCTTCCTCTGTACCCAATCCAGTTCTCAAAAACACAACTCTCTGCTTTTTCTCCTTGAGACATGGGAGAGGCAGAGATCTGGGTGTGATGAGGTGGTCCTGGATGTTGAGAAATTTGATGCTATGGTTATAGACTCTGTTGGGGTCACACTTCCCCGGAACTGGATCTCAATGGCCATGACCTCTGCATTGTGGAGCAGCATGAGGCTGCTGCTCATGTTGCTGCTGAAGTTAGGGTAGTGTGGTCAAACCTCTTGCCACTCGGCAGAGTTTGTAGGTAAGTTGCACGTGCTATTCCATGCCATGATAAAGCATGGAAATGCAGCTGAAGGTGAGTGAAGGACTAGAACAGTTGTAGCGCTTTCCAAGAAGTCGGAGATCAAGCACAGGAAGCACACTTCCAGAGGAAATGCTGTCAGCAACAATCTCCCCTTTGGCTGCAGACCTTCAGTTACCTGTTCAAAGTTTCTCCAGCCTGGTAGTTTCAGTTAGGAGGCACTCCAGCACTATAAACCTGCCTTTTGACTCCAGTGCATTGTAAACATTGGGAAAATCTTCTGCCAGCTATGAAATGGAATGCTGGGTTAATTTAAAAGTGTTTACATGTTGTAATGACTTAGCTGGGAACTACAAGGGGGTTTTCCATTTCACTGCAATACTATATGGATTAAACCTGGAAATGAGTGAGATCATGTCAGGCTCCTGACCCATTGCGTTTTTTTGAGCATTTAATCCCTCACTGACTCGTAAACCTGTCATTTCTTGGGCTGTTAAAACTGTGCCCCGAGAGATCAGTCTCTGATACAGCTGGCAGAAATATTCAAAGCATAGTCTGAACAGAATGTGATATAGTCTGATTATCATTTCCTGTTTTTTTATACAGTTGAATATTTTGATGGTGT
Organism: Chiloscyllium plagiosum; assembly: GCF_037043375.1. NCBI lineage: Eukaryota > Metazoa > Chordata > Chondrichthyes > Orectolobiformes > Hemiscylliidae > Chiloscyllium > Chiloscyllium plagiosum. The sequence continues at coordinate 36,915,805 of NW_028270148.1, forward strand.
TTTTGATTGGTGCTATGACTGTTTAAGCATCTCTAATTCAACTCTTGGGTCTTTTTTCAACTTCGTCCTTAGGTGTTTCAGAAAAATTCATGGAGTTTTATATCATCTGTAATCATAGCCAATTAAATTGGGTTTCTTAATTTAGCCCTCTATTTTAATTTAGGTAATGTCAAAGTGAGCATTAAACTGTTCGACTTTCCCGTGTAGACTGAGGAGGTTTTTAATTTCCTGACACTTACTTCCGTCCATAGTTGGTGGAATGATATGAAGACTGGGAAAATGCGAGTCATAATATTTGGGGAGCCAAACTAACAATGTAGGTAAGGATTGGGAAACAACAGGGTTAGTGATGGTGGAGGTGGGGCGTGAATGCTCGGACAAGGTAGCTCGAAAGTATTTTTATGAGGCCAGAAAGGGAGCTCCTGTGCTTCTTGACTAACAAAACATATTTTTAAAAAATGACATTCAACCTACCGGGACCAACTGGAAGCAGGATCCTGACTGCTACCAATACTTGTTGTGTTTGAGGATGTACCAGTCCTTATGTGAGTGCATGGTTAAAATGGAGGGCACACCCTGATGACATTATTTGATGTGGCTTTACCCACTGTGCAAAGCCCCACTTCTTTAGTCAGACAGCATTTCTATACCTGATTGTAAGCTAGAAAAGGTGATGGGAGTGGGAACCTGTCATGAAAGTGGTACAAATGTTCACAGTCATTTTAGCTGACTGCCTGCAGAGTTACTGACCAATTAAAATTCATTCTTTGAGATAATTAATGTAATTGAGAAACAGTAATGGCCTGAAACCAGATCATCTCATCATTTCACTTATTACTTCCCATTCCTCTGAAACCTCATCCAACAGTTACTTGAAGTTTTCTAGCTTTCAGCCAACTTGTTATTAATACCCAACATTTACACTCAATCTCCACAGCTTTGAGTCAACACATAATCTTTGAAGCGGAACTGTTGTCAAATGTCTTTTGAAAGTCATAAACATTTCATAGAACCATGCTTCGCTTCACTTCACACATTTGGCTGCTTCAAGAGCCACACGTGAAATGCATTTGCCTTCCTGCTTGACCTATTTTATTTGATATTTCAAGCATTTATCACTTTTCTTTTTATCTCTGATAGTTATGTTGGCATTGTACCCTGAAGGTTGCTGCACAGGTGGATAGAGTGGTCAAGAAGACATATAGTATGCTTGCCTTCATTGGACGGGGTATTGAGTTAAGAGCTGGCAAGTCATGTTAAAATTGCACAACACATTGGTTCTGTCGCATTTAGAATACTGTGTACAGTTCTGGTTGCCACATTACCAAAAGGATGTGGGCGCTTTGAAGAGGGTGCAGAGAAGGTTTATGAGGATGTTGCCTGGTATGGAAGGTGCTAGATAGCTAGGTTGAGAGGTTGAGTAGGTTAGGTTTATTTTCACTAGAAAAAGGAGATTGAGGGGAGACCTGATTGACGTTTACAAAATCATGAAAGGTATAGACAGGATGGATAGAGACTAGCTTTTTCCCAGGGTGAAGGATTCAATAACGAGAGGTCATGCTTTCAAGGTGAGAGGTGGAAAGTTTAAGGGGAATACACGCGGCAAGTACTTCACACAGAGAGTGGTGGGCGTTTGGAACGTGTTGCCAGCAGAGGTGGTAGAGGCAGGCACGGTAGATTCATTTAAGATGCGTCTGGACAGATGCACGAGCAGGTGAGGAGCAGAGGGATACAAATGCTTAAGAATTGATCGACAGGTTTAGGCAGTACATTTGGATCGGCTCAGGCTTGGAGGGTCGATGGGCCTGTTCCTGGGCTGTAAATTTTCTTTGTTCTTTATTCTTGTTCTTTGAACCCAGGTGATAGTTGAGTGCATGGCAGTAATGCTGCTTACCTGGGTTGTGGAAGTCTAGAAATTGGCCCTCCCTTCATTTTAATCACTTCTCATAATGTATGGGATATCCTGTTCAGCAGAAAAAAACTTCCATCTCAGAACCTATTAAACCCAAAGGGAGTAAGTTATCTTCGATCCTGAAGGATTGCTAAGAGGCAAAGGCTTAGAGGAACCGAGAGATCTTGAGATGCTGGGCCACAGATCCCAGAAGGTGGCAGGACAGGTTAATAGGTTGCTTAAGAAGGTGTACGGATCACTTGCCTTTATCAGTCATGGTGTAGGGAGGTCATGCTGGATCTGTACACAACTTTTATTAGGCCACAGCTAATTGCCACAATGTAGGAAGGATGTGATTGAACTGGAGTAGGAATAGGGGAGATTCACCAGGATGTTGCTTGGGATGGAGTATTTCAGCTATGAAGAGAGAGGCTGGATATGCTTGTCTTGGGTTATTTGGAGCACAGAAGGCTGATTGAAGCATATAAGATTGTGAGGGGCATGGGCAGGGTGAGTAGGAAGCAGCAGCTCTCCTCTGGAGAAGAGTCAATAATGAAGGGCCATATTTTAAGGTGAAGGGCAGGAGGGTATTTGAGGAGAACTTTTTTTCACCCAGAGTTTGTGGGAATGTGGCATGTGCTGCCTGGAAGGGTAGATGAGGCAGGAAACTTCACAACACTTTAATGAGTACTTGAAATTACATAACATTCAAGGCTATGGACCAAGGCTGAGAAGTGAAACTAATTTAGCTTGATCCAGTGAAGACTTGATGAGCTGAAAGGCCTCTTTTGTATTGTATGACTCTAATAGGTATTCTGAGTTCCAGGACGATTCTTCAGTGGCCTGCATTGCTTGTTTTGAGTTTTGTTACCTGTCATATTCACCACCAGAGAAGACTAACTGGGAAGATTGGACAAGCTGTCCCAGAATAATAAACATTGATCCTGAGCACCCCAGTTATACTGAGTCCCAAGTTCTCACTGAAGGGAAAACTGATGTATTACTTTAGTCTTTTAGCCTGTGAGAAATGTCACCTTGAAGCTCTCAAATTAAAACTTCCCTCCCGATTACTGAAAGCTTCCTCTGAGTTTGAAGGCCATTGCTTGATTATGAATGCACTATTGGTCTGAAATCCTCTCTGAGGGAATGAACAGGACTGCAGCCATCTCAATCTGTAATCACCTCGTGATATTTGCAGAGACTCCATTCTTCCCTGAGGAAGTTTGACATAAACTTGTTCAAAATTCTCAGGTAAACGGAAGACTGTGTTATCGAGTTTATTATGACGTACAGGAAGTCCCTGGGTTATGAACGAGTTCTGTTTTTAAGTCTGTTCGTAAGTCGAATTTATATGTAAGTTGGAAGATGGTTCACATCTAGCGTCAATTAGTCAAATGCTTGACTTAGTATATATTTTACCTAAAACATCTTAAATATAATATTTATTATATTATAAATATAATCGTTCCTCGGCCGACGAACCACTGAAAACACGCAGTGTTTTGAGCGTCGTGCAAAGTAGTCTGCCCGTTCATTAGTACGAACCATTTTATGTAACTCGATTTTTAAAAATAATAGGCTTTACGCAGGTCGGTTTGTAAGTATGGGCGTTCATAAGTTGGGGAAAGCCTGTATTCGCAATGGACACTTCTCAAACTGAATCTCAAACTGTTGTTCATAGTAACTGTTCAATCAGTGGTACCATTGAAATAAAGAGAGCCAAGCTAAATGACCTTGGTGACAAATTTCAGTTTCAGTTTAAATACTTTTATCAATGGGCTTTAATTATCCCCTTGAATTTTAATACATCGCTATAATGGTATCTGTGGAACTGCTCCCCTTCCTCAAGGCACCTGCTCCTTCTACACAATACAAGCTTTAAAAACCAGAGCATGGTATTGCCTCACCATGACTTCCCAATTTTCATTGCCTTTTCTCCAAACCTTTCAACCTCGCTGGTGTCCTTTACAGTGGGCCTTGCAATTTGCCTTGATTATTAATAAAACACTTTTTCCTGCAAATCAAAAATAAATTTAAGAAAGCGGTGTTTATCAAGTTGAAGAGGGTGACTACATATTTTAGATTACATTACAGTGTGGAAACAGGCCCTTCGGCCCAACAAGTCCACACTGACCCACCGAAGCGTAACCCACCAACCCACCCATACCCCAACATTTACCCCTTACCTAACACTACAGGCAATTTAGCATGGCCAATTCACCTAACCTGCACATCTTTGGACTGTGGGAGGAAACCCACGCAGACACGGGAGAACTTGCAAACTCCACACAGTCAGTCGCCTGAGGCGGAAACTGAACATGGGTCTCTGGCGCTGTGAGGCAGCAGTGCTAACCACTGTGCCACCGTGCCACCCACCAATGCAGTTGATGGAGCAGATGGGGTGGTTCACATGGAACAAAATGCTGATGATTAATTTTGTGGATTGTCCTTTGGGTGAAAAAAATGTAAAAAATGTAAAATGTTACGCTCTTGAAAGAACTTATTGATTTTCCTTCAGTCTTGTTTGCTGGCCTTCTAGTGTTTCTAGTGAGACATATCGCCAGCAGGGAACATTCCCTCTTCGTATTACGTGTGGTGAAATGACAAACACATTTATAAAGAATGTGCTTTTCATTTATTAGCTCCTAGTGACATGCAACAAAAATCTTCCTTGTTGCCTAATTAAGTACTTCTTTGTGAGTAGTGTTGATAGCTACTTAGACATTAATATGATTCTTAATGATATTTGGAGAAGACAAAAATGTAACAGTTTTTTTTAGGAGGGAGACAGATAGAAGCTATGAGGGATTTGCAACAGCAACAGTACGTGATGGATGGCAGTTACAGGAAGAGGGTAAAGTATCCAATACAGTCACATAGATGGGTTAACTCCAGGAAGGGTAAGAGAGGTAGGCACCTAGTGCAGGAGTCTTTTGTGAATATACCCATTTCAAACAGGTATGCTGTTTTGGAAAATGTAGGGGGTGATGGATTCTCAGGGGATCGTAGCAGGAACAGCCAAATTTCTGGTATTGAGACTGGCTCGAATGTAACGAGGGCTGTGTCGGATTCCAAGAGATCAATTGTGTTAGGGGATTCTCTAGTCTGATGTACAGACAGACATTTCTGTGGCCAGCAGCGACAAAGCAGAATGGTGTGTTGTTTCCCTGGTGCCAGGATCAAGGATGTCTCAGAGAGGGTACAAAATGTTCTCATGGGGAAGAGGGACCAGCAAGAGGTCATTGTCCACATTGGAACCAACGACATAGGAAGGGAAAAGGTTGAGATTCTGAAGGGACCATAGAGTTAGGCAGAAAGATTGGTACAGTTGAGAACAGAAGCGAGTCAAATAGTCAGGGCAGGCAGGGACAAGGTAGGACGAATAAATTAAACTGCATTTATTTCAATGCAAGGGGCCTAACAGGGAAGGCAGATGAACTCAGGGCATAGTTAGGAACATGGGACTGTGATATCATAGCAATTACAGAAACATGGCTGAGGGATGCGCAGGACTGGCAGCTTAATGTTCCAGGATACAAATGCTACAGGAAGGATAGAAAGGGAGGCAAGAGAGGAAGGGGAGTGGCATCTTTGAGAAGGGATAGCATTACAGCTATGCCGAGCGAGGATATTCCCAGAAATACATCCAGGGAAGATATTTGGGTGAAACTGAGAAATAAGAAAGGGATGATCACGTTATTGGGATCGTATTATAGACCCCCTAGTAGTCAGAGGGAAATTGAGAAACAAACTTGTAAGGAGATCCCTGCTATCTGTAAGAATAATAGGGTGGTTATGGTAGGGGATTTTAACTTTCCAGACCTAGACTGGGACTGTCAGAGTGTTAAGGGTTTAGAAGGAGAGGCATTTGTTAAGTGTGTACAAGACAATTTTCTGATTCAGTATGTGGATGTATCTACTAGAGAAGGTGCAAAACTCGACCTACTCTTGGGAAATAAGGCAGGGCAGGTTACTGAGGTGTCAGGGGGGAGCACTTGGCCAGCAGCCTAAATTCTATTAGATTTAAAATTGTGATGGAAAAGAATAGACCAGATCTAAAAGTTGAAGATCCAAATTGGAGAAAGGCCAATTTTGATGGTATGAGGCAAGAACTTTCGAAAGCTGATTGGAGGCAGATGTTCGCAGGTAAAGGGACAGCTGGAAAATGGGAAGCCTTCAGAAATGAGATAACAAGAATCCAGAGAAAGTATATTCCTGTCAGGGTGAAAGGGAAGGATGGTAGGTATAGGGAATGCCTAATGACTAAAGAAATTGAAGGTTTGGTTAAAAAAAAGGAAGCATATGCAAAGTATAGACAGGATAGATCGAGTGAATCCTTAGAAGTGTATAAAGGAAGTAAGAGTATACTTAAGAGGGAAATCAGGAGGGCGAAAAGGGGACATGAGATAGCTTTGGCAAATAGAATTAAGGAGAATCCAAGGGTTTTTACAAATATATTAAAGACAAAAGGGTAACTAGGGAGAGAATAGAGCCACTCAAAGATCAGCAAGGCGGCCTTTGTGTGGAGCCACAGAAAATGGGGGAGATACTAAATGAGTATTTTGCATCAGTATTTACTGTGGAAAAGGATATGGAATATATAGCCTGTAGGGAAATAGATGATGACATCTTGTAAAATGTCCATATTACAGAGGAGGAAGTGCTGGATGTCTTGAAACGCATAAAGGTGGATAAATCCCCAGGACCTGATCAGGCGTACCCTAGAACTCTGTGGGAAGCTCGAAGTTATTGCTGGGCCTCATGCTGAGATTTTTGTATCATGGATAGTCACAGGTAAGGTGCTGGTAGACTGGAGGTTGGCTAACGTGGTGCCACTGTTTAAAAAGGTGGTAAGGACAAGCTAGGTAACTATAGACCAGTGAGCCTGATGTCGGTGGTGGGCAAGTTGTTGAAGGGAATCCTGAGGGACAGGATGTACATGTATTTGGAAAGGCAAGGACTGATTAGGGATCATGTCTCACAAACTTGATTGAGTTTTTTGAAGAAATAACAAAGAGGATTGATGAGGGCAGAGTGGTAGATGTGATCTCTCTGGACTTCAGTAAGGCATTTGACAAGGTTCTTCATGGGAGACTGATTAACAAGGTTAGATCTCATGAAATACAGAGAGAACTAGCCATTTGGATACAGAACTGGCTCAAAGGTAGAAGACAGAGGGTGGTGGTGGAGGGTTGTTTATCAGACTGGAGGCCTGTGACCAGTGGAGTGCCACAAGGATCGGTGCTGGGTCCTCTACTTTTTGTCATTTATATAAATGATTTGGATGCAAGCATAAGATGTACAGTTAGTAGGTTTGCAGATGACACCAAAATTGGAGGTGTAGTTGACAGCGGAGAGGGTTACCTCAGAATACAATAGGATCTGGACCAGATGGGCCAATGGGCTGAGAAGTGGCAGATGGAGTTTAATTCAGATAAATGCGAGGTCCTGAATTTTGGGAAAGCAAATCTAAGCAGGACTTATATACTTAATGGTAAGGTCCTAGGGAGTGTTGCTGAACAAAGAGACCTTGGATTGCAGTCCACAGCTCCTTGAAAGTGGAGTTGTAGATAGATAAGATAGTAAGAAGGTGTTTGGTATGCTTTCCTTTATTGGTCAGAGTATTGAGTACATGAGTTTGGGAGGTCTTGTTGCGGCTGTACAGGACATTGGTTAGGCCACTGTTGGAATATAGTGTGCAATTCTGGTCTCCTTCCTATCGGACAGATGTTGTGAAACTTGAAAGGGTTCAGAAAAGATTTACAAGGATGTTGCCAGGGTTGGAGGATTTGAGCTACAGGGAGAGGCTGAACAGGCTGGGGCTGTTTTCCCTGGAGTGTCGGAGGCTGAGGGGTGACCTTACAGAGGTTTACAAAATTATGAGGGGCATGGATAGGATAAATAGACAAAGTCTCTTCCATGGAGTGGGGGTCCAGACTAGAGGGCATAGGTATAGTGTGTGAGGGGAAAGATATGAAAGAGACCTAAGGGGCAACTTTTTCACACAGAGGGTGGTACGTGTATGGAATGAGCTGCCAGAGGAAGTAGTGGAGGCTGGTACAATTGCAACATTTAAGAGGCATTTGGATGGGTATATGAATAGGAAGGGTTTGGAGGGATATGGGCCAGATGCTAGCAGGTAGGACTAGATTGGGTTGGGATATCTGGTCAGCGTGGACGGGTTGGAGCGAAGGGTCTGTTTCCATGCTATACATCTCTATGACTATATGACCAGCACCATACGTAATGCCTGATACTGAATAGTTAAAAGTTGTCAGGTAATGCACAAGCAAAATTAAAAGCGAAAGCCTACAAGTGATTTAGTAAAGCATGAAATGAGGGCCTGGAGGATTTCCATCTTTTTTCTGAAGTAATGAGTCGAACCATACCTTCGCAGTAAGGTTGCACCTTAAGATAAAGCTTATACAATGAGAACAGTAAATTCTAGGCAATACCGAACACAATTGTAAGTAACGATGAAATGTACCGACTAACTAATGTGTAATCAAATAAATTCCTTGTATTGCCTTCTTATGAATATTAAAATCCTACATGTGACATTTTGAACACACTAGGTTAAATTTCACGCTATGTTCAGTTGTTGACCGAGCTATATTATTTTATGTAGTTAAATGCCTGAAGCTTTAGAATTGTGGAGAAAAATCTAATGTCTCTCCCAATGGCAGGTAGCACTTAATCTTGTGGGAGGTATGTGGGTGGGAATCCTGCACTTCCTTGTTTCCATCTGGAATAGGTTTGTGGCAGTTATTCGCACGGATGTCTTTCCTGCTCACTTGACAATTACGGACCATAAGTGGCTAATTAATGACCACACAAGAGCCTCATGTTACTGCTGCCTCATTTTAATCCAGTGGCAATTGGTGGCTTTAGATGCAGGGAGCATTGCAAGCAAATCTAATTGAGTCTGCTTATGGGTTGCAGGCTCCTTGAGGTCAGGGCTCCTTTGTTGTCAGTGCCTGATTGAGGAACCTGGTATCGTGAAGGTGTTGGGGTTGGTGGGGGAGGAGGCAGCTGAGAGCTACCTCCAGCACTTGCTTCCAACTTTCTTCCTCTTTGAGCCCCTCCAATCATTTATAACATGAGGTCCAGAGATTCACAGCGGACATCCCCTCCCCATGACACAGGCCAGCAGCTCTAGGTAGACTGGGTCACTAGCCACCCAGGGAAGGAAAGGCCCACTGCTGGCCTCACAGTGATGGCACATCTGAGAAGTACCTGACTCTTGGTACATTTCAATCTGGTTTTGAAAATAATTTCCAACTCAAATAAGTAAGTTTTGCTAAGTAATGGATCTAATGAATAATATTGTAATGTGTAGTTGTTAGAATCATCAACAAAGAGAAAAAGCCATTAGATTTATGCCTTATTCAATTATTTCATTGATTGAGCTTTTCTGATTACTCCTCATTCAATTACTTCTCTCTTCCAGAAATCTACCTAATTGTCTCTTCAATCCACTTATACTTTCCCTTTAATGGTCTTCTCTTAATTTGTATTCACAATTCATTTTCCAATTTACAGTTGCTCAGCTGATTATATGGGTTGAACTTCTACCATGCTGTTCTGTACAGTTAATGAATTCATTCAGTGGAATAGATGTTACAAGGGTCAAGTTCATGATGTTTGTTCAAATAAATTTCAAGATCTAATTGAGAAGATACTAGTTAACTATTAGGATATTGATAAGTACACATGCAGTTTGTTTATTTACTGATCATAACGCTCCAATGACTTGGAGAGTGTTTATCCTGCTTGCTAATTTGTGTCTGATACCAAACAGTTGTCCTGAATGCATTCATCCATTTATATCTAAAGGGGTTATGGGTGGCAGTGAGCTATTTCAAGAGGAATATGCAGAGAACATCTTACTAATTAAGAAGAGGTATCAATCATAATTCTGTAATTGTATTCAAAAGGAATAGATTCCTTTTCTCTAATAAACATTAGCTTTGTTAAAGTGGATATTGTAGCATAAATTTTACTAACTATTCTGAGAATAACCTCTCATGTGGTGCCAACTTTAAAAACACCACTTATTTCAGCTTTGTATTTAAATAGCTGACAAAGCATTCAGGGGCTCCAATGCCTTCCCAGTTATGTGATCATACAGTCCGTTGAAAGTTTATGATTTGTATAAATAAGATGGAGATACATCTCTCAATCCAGATTTATATGTTTTGTTCACTCTGAATCAATCAGAGGCCAGAAAACAAATGCATAATTTAATCCTCAGTCCAAATTTATTAGTTGTTACCAAATGGTGAGCTTAGGATTGTTATCTTGAATGTAATAAACTGTCTTCTTGTCTGAGGAGTGCCATGTTCTAATATGTATTTAGCAGAATACTGTTGAAAATTTAGGTATTATTAAAATGAGGCAAACTGTCAATGGTGCTTCTGTAAGTTAATGCGGCATATCATGTGCAAGAATCAAAAGTAGCTGAATTTTGAGGTGTACTTGTTCTTAGTACAGTGAATTATGAATGAATAAAAATGTTTACAGAGTTAATTTAACTCTTGATTAAGCCAGACTTTCCAAAATGATAATTGTTATCAGTTGAGATTATTGGATAGGATTTTGCAGACCGGTAATTGTGTTTTCATTCAAAACAAATTAGGAAATTGACTGATTGCAACTACACAAGCTGAAGATCTTTGCCATTCATTCAATTAATTCTGAGCTTTGAAAGAAATAAAAAAAAGGCCTTCTCTCTGCTATCATTCAGCTGATCATTTTCTGAATTGATAGGTATCTATAAATCCTGTGTTATCTGTAACGGCAGCTTGATAGTAGACCTATGTTGACCTCAATATTTTTAACATGGCTCTGGAAATGTTTTATGAACCAAGTGTTTCCAGGAAAACTAACCTTGGTTTGAGCATCCCATGTACAGGGATATTAGCATACTTGAACAAATCCTTTCTCATGTTATTCACCTCCAACTCATATTATACATTATTAATCCCAAGCCTAGCTACTAACCAGAGATTGGGTGCAAATATTGTCTGTACAATACGTTTAAAATAAAATATTACATGCAGAATATTAGAAGCAAAAGGATTGTAGAAAAACAGAAAGAGAAAATCTTTCAGAGAAAAAACCTCAAGTAGGAAACAAATGGGCTGAACAAGATAAATAAAGGAAGAAACCAATTCACAAAGAAGGGGAAACTCTTGGAAGGAGACGATAAGGGGAAAGAAAAAAACCTGCTCTAAACAGAAACAAACCGTGATTCTCAAGAGCTTTGTTCAGAAACTCACACACACACCTCGAACAATCTCTGATTTCTACCCAAATTTGTAGATATAATTTCAAACTTAACTTTTGTCATGCCCATTTAGAACTTTGAAACTGATACATTATCTTATGTTTTACACATTTTTGTTCTGATTTTAATAATGTAAATTATGCAATTATTTGTAGAATCTCTAAATTATCATTCAGGAATTATACAGAGCTAATCAATTTCCAATAGTATTTTAAATGAACAAAGCAGACAATTACATTTACGTGAAAAATCCTTTCCAATCCAGATGCTGTTGGCATGACCCCACATATGCCATTCACTCTTTGCTGCTGCACTTAAGGGGATATCTTCCATGTGTGAGCCCAACCAATGACATTAACAAGCTCTTCTGCTACAGAAAGCAACAGTTAGCATTATCCAGCCGGCAGATGTATGCATTATACAGCAGGAGTCTCTGAATTCCAATCTAAAATGGGGGTTCCCTTCCAGATGACAATTGAGGCAATTGTAGCACCGCAGTGACTCCATACCTCCAACAAACTTAGCAAAAATTGAGCGTCAAACCTGTGACGTTTTAGAATGTTTGACTCATTTCTCACTGTCCTGACTACGTGAGTGAATAAAATGGCTTTTAAAAAATGATTTACTTTAAGCTCTGTGGTTGCTTTAGGTACAGTGGCTGTCACCCAGTCCCTGTTATCACTTGAATTTCCAATCCTAATTAAGTAGGACATCAAAATTGGCTATCATCGCTCAATGTGTGAAAAATGAGGTAACATGTAGGCTTACTGAGTGCTTGTGGTCTGTGGTTGTGGTTAATTCACTGGATTTTCAACCAGAAACTCACAGCTTTGAGACCCAAGGATGAGAATTTTCCTGTCTCAGCTTGGTGAAATTATTTTGTTGCTGTCGAGATGCTATATGGAGCACTTGGCAATAATGAGGAACATTACCAGAGTTGGAGAGGGAGAAAGAAAAGAGGGCAAGGATTATCAACCTATCCTAGTAAATCGTATTCTTTGGCAGTAAACCTTTTCCTTCTGGAACGGTTGAAGAATATAGTATCAAAGGTCAAAACCAGGAACGAACCTGGTAGATCTACGTGGGGCACTGATGCTACAGCACCCCAGACATCAGCACTTGCCCTATGGTATCTGTAACAGAGAACCCTGCAACTGTCTGGCAGGGGTCATTGCACACACATATCTTGTTGACACTCAATTAAATCATCTTCTCAAATACCCCACCCCCAGCTTTCTTTCTTGCAAACACACTCCCACATACATTCACCAAATGATGAAAACATGTAAGGTGGCTGAACCTTACTGCCACTCCAGGTGGACCTGCGCAACCCACTTACTGTCCAGTTTCCATCTCGGCACCCCATATGGAACAACCTTCCTGAGCAATATCCACCAGTTGACATCCTTTAGATCAAGAAAGGGAGAAAACGGGAAGTCAATAACAAGCATTTTGTGACAACCCCAATCAGTTGAGTGAACTTCCCTGGTGCAGGACAAACCAGGGCCCATGCTTGGCCAATGTGCATGGCTTGTGCTTCAGTTCAAACCCCATATGCCCGGTTGGAGAGAGACAGGCAATGCTGCACAGTACCAAGGAGTTCCCTTTCTAGAGAATAAGAAGCAAACTGATTTGTTTAAACTCAGCAAATGAGGAGACTATCACTTGGCTTCACTTGCGAACTAATAAACTAAGTGAGAGAGTCATAAGCATAAATATGTAATGTATACCTTGTGTTCTTGGCCTTGAGTTAAAAATAAGATGATTAATACATATTGGAAAACTAGAGGCTGGCGATAATCAGTTCAATGATATTCAATATTATAGATATTGCATCAATATCGTAAAGCTCCCTGACAAAGGAACAGTGCTTCGAAAGCTTGTACTCACAAATAAACCTGTTGGACTATAACCTGGTGTTGTGTGATTTTTAACAATATCATAAACTCACTACACAACATTTCTGGTTGTTACAATAATTTATTACTTGGTTACTTCTTCAACTTATCCTAATATATTTTTCTAAATGGTGGTGGCAGGTATATTAGAGGTGGAACAACTTTGGTGAAACGGGAGCAAATATTAAAGGAGGCAAAAGATTATATGGGCTTCACCTGATTGGCATTTTGTGACTTTAATTTTATTCTTGTACCAAAACACAGGAAATGATCTGAACCTATTAAGCATAATATTTTGTCAGGAAGGAAATTGGAATTCTGTTCTGAGGTAAAAAGTAGTGTCAGGTCTTGCTGGGTAGATATTAATGTAGCTACTTAAATGTATTTCCACAGGATTTTTCATTGGTGCATTGGTGTTATGTTGGGGTGACAGGGAATAAATGACCTCGCATGCATGCTAGCAAGAATGAGATGCCTCACTTCCAAAAGTGGTGGAATCAAACCCAGCCATTGAAGAATCACAGATTTTATAGTCCAGATTGTTAGCAGGCAGTTATCAGGGAGCAACAAGGGGCTGATGGGAATGGTCCCTGGTAATCAAGTTCTGAAGTTTGTGTGTCAGTGTGGTGGTGGTGCTCCGAGTTGGAGGGTGGAAGAGAGAGTGGACAGTGAAGGAAGAATCAGATTGGTTGGAATAGAGATCAGGACAGGATGCTGGGAGGGAGAACTTGCAACTGGGGGAGAATGTTCAGATTGCCGGGAAAGAGAACAAAGTAAGTTTTCTTATGGATCAACCACAAAATATTCCGACTCCTTTCTGGCTTGCAAACAATTGTGAAAAAAAAACACTTACTTGCTAGACCCCTCAGTTCTCATCTCTCTTCAGTTGCTGAATTTCCTGAGCCTAGGGAAATGGATCCTGCAGCCATTAAATGAAGTGCCTGTCAAAATTTGAGCAATGCAGCTGTACTGACACATTACGATCACTAACTCACCTCTGGAACAGATCATTCAGTTGACCTCCTACCGGCCACTGTTAAACCAGCAGTCGGCATATTCTTGTCTAGTTGGGGTTGGGAATCAGATGTCTTCCTGTTTAGTCCCAGCAAAAAAGGAAGAGTGATCAAGCAGGTTTGAGAAACATAAAATATTTTATTTGGATGTACAGGAACATCTGCATTCTCATTCAGTGCTCACTGCGACTGATGCCTAAAGAACTAACATGAAGCACTGTGTTTAAATAGAAATGTGTTTTTAACCAACCTAGTACTGCCTGGAAATGATGAATGATAAAAGATTGTTTAGTCTATTCACAGTGTTTATAGCATTCTACATATTTTTGAATAATTTCTGAATCTCCCACATTCTATGTAATTGTGAAAAAAAGTAATGATTTCCTAAACAAATGGGATCAAGTATTGTTAAAAATAATTCAAGTCTTTGTCTTAGCCAAGTCTGCATTCTCTCCCACCTTTGTGTTAGTTGGATTAAAAGGAAATGTTAATTTTGATTTGATTTCCTTTACAGGGTATTCTAATTTAGTCTCTTAAGTAGCATTTAAATCTAATGCATAAGAAAGATGCTAAATTTAGAAAAAAACACTTTTTTTTGTTTATGCATGAGATGCTTGCATCATTGGCAAAGCCTGACATTATTGTCCAGGATCTCATTGTCCTTGTAAAGTGATGAGCCAAATTCTTGAATATCACTGAGTGGCTTGCTGGAGCACAGTTAAGCAACCACATTATTGTGGGTTTGGAGTCAACTGACCAGACTAAGGACAGCCAATTTCCTTCCCAAAAGGAATTAGTAAACTAGACAGGTTCTAACAACAATCCAGTGTGTTCATTGTCGTTATTGATACTAGCTTTTCTTTCTAAATTTATTTAACCAATTGGATTGAAGTTTAGATTAGATTAGATTAGATTAGATTAGATTAGATTAGATTAGATTACTTACAGTGTGGATTACTTACAGTTCTCCCTCAGTAATGGTTAGATTGAGCTACAGCTTGATAACCCAGAGGCAGTATTTTATGGTGACCCCCACGGATGGATTTGCAAGAGAAGGTATGGGATTTGCAAAACTCTGCAGGTCTCTGCTACTTGAATTTGCTGGGATGTTACAAGTGGCAGGTGTTGCTCCAGGTGACCTGCCAGCAGCAGCTGGTCAATTGGACAGGAGATGGGATTTTCTCTCCCAATAGAAGGTCTGACTCCAGTCAATTAATGTTCTTTAAAGCTTTCAATAACTGTGTGGCAGCCATTCGGAACAGGGTGACATTCCCAACATTTTCAGTAGCAGGACAAGAAGCACCAGTATCCATTAATTTTTTTTTCCCAGGTCTCTGGACAATGATTACAAAACAAAACCCTCAAAGCTGCTCCTAATTCAAAAAGATTGTGGCTGATCTGACCTTTGCTACCCGTCCCCATCACCTTTAATTCCCTTTTATTCAGAAAATCTGTTCAATACAGCTTTGGATGAATCTCATGATTCAGTCTCCAAACCTTGTTTCAGTTTGCCCTACTCAAAAAGACCTATATATTCTGAATCTTTGTTTTCTGTTAGCAAATCCACTGTCCCAACACTATGAGCTTTTATATTACAGAATAACCTTAGTTATGTGGCACCTTTTGAAAATCAATATATATCCACTAGTTGACCTTTATTCAGTCAGCTTTTTTACATTCTTGTAGAACTGTTACAAATGAAATTTCCCATTTTTGAAACCACATTTGTCTGATAGTAAAAGGATTTTCTAAAGGTGCTCCAACTGTTGCATGTGTACGTTGCCTGTATGAGATGTTGCCTTTAAGGACTAACTGTGGTGAGTGTAAACCATGCTACACAACTCTGCCTGGCAATTAGTTTGTAATGGGTTCGCTAGTTGCACAAACAGAAACCAGCTGGCAAACTGTAATATCTGCTTAATAATTTCAAATACATTTTACTGTTTTAAGTAAGTTAATATGCAGCATTCATCAGTCCCTGATGAGTGATTGATTTTAGATTGTTATTATGAACACAACAGGTGCTATGTCTTTAATAGTGGATTCTAACATTCCCCCAGTGACAAAGGTTAGCCTGCCTGGCCTGTAGTAGCCTGCGAGGAGAAAGTGAGGTCTGCAGATGCTGGAGATCAGAGCTGGAAATGTGTTGCTGGAAAAGCGCAGCAGGTCAGGCAGCATCTAGGGAACAGGAGAATCGACGTTTCGGGCTCCTGAAGAAGGGCTAATGCCCGAAACGTCGATTCTCCTGTTCCCTAGATGCTGCCTGACCTGCTGCGCTTTTCCAGCAACACATTTCCATCTGTAGTAGCCTGCGTCTGGTGTTTACTACAGTCTTCTGTGGATCATTCTTTTAAACCAAACTGAACCTACTTTGTTATCACGTAAGCTTTTTCTTTTAATTGTCCATGCCTAATGGAACTGGCCACCTCAGAAATAGAGAACATGCACATACTATATAGTTGGCAGATCTATTGAATTTGCTTGATATGTTTTATCTGTAAATTAATTCCTGAAATTTAAACGGTCAAGAAAGCAAATCATTTAGAATGCTTAGCAGAATGACTCAAGAAAAGAAAAGTACTTTTTTCTCACACAGAAGACGCAATAGCGGTGATGTTATGTCTGTAGTGCCTGTAGGGAGCCTTGTATGCCAGCAGTGCATATCAGGAACTCATGTATTTGCTGGCCATCATTTTTTTGATCATTTATTGACTGTGGAAGCGTGGGGTCAGAAAACTGCTGCTAATGTATACAACAGGGATTGACCTTAAATATTTGTAGTTTTTACAAAGAAAATCAGACATTTCATTCAGGGCTCAGGCTTGAAATCTGTTGCAGTTTTCCAGTCTGCAAGCTTCCCTTGCCAAAGAGTAGTTAACTCCGATTGACTTTACTTGGTACTTACTTAACAGCACCCAGACTTTGGACATTAAAATACATTGTTCACATTAGCAATTTAGTAATAGAGGATGCATTAAATGGTTCAATATTCCTGCATTCAGAAACAATACCTCATGTTATATTGAGAACATCATATAATTTACAGAGGAAATTGCACTAATTTAAGAAAAGTCCCAAACCTTTTCAAACAATGCACTGTCACACATTCCACTTAGCTTACATGACTTCCCTCATCCAGTCCCTTCACATAACAGAATGATTGTGAAACCTATGTCCCTGTTGGCTCTCTGTCTATGCCTCTGTACTTCAGATGTCAATTCAACTCAGCTGACATACCAAGGCCCAACATGAAGAATACATTCCTGAACAACATACTAACGGCATTCCAAGTACTGATAATGCCATCCAACCCTGCTCCTTCTGGTTCTTTTGTAGGGCGATGCTAACCTCCCACTTCTTCCATGTTGTGCCTTTACTGTTGGCATTGGCTGCTGCATCCTGCTGTGGGGTTTCTGGAGGTAGTGGCAACAGTTTGCATACACTCTTGGAATAAGAGAGAAAACATTGCGTGAGTTGAAAGAGGAACAAGGATCAACAAAGAGATTGAAGGAGACATAATAAAAAGCCAAGGAAGAAGACTGAGAGTATCAGTGGGAGAAGAGGAGAGTAGCACGAGGGGACCTTCAGTGTACATTGCAGACCTCTTGGTGTGACCGTGCATTTGTGTCTCTGACAGGGATGCATGCATAGCTTATAATAAGCTTGAAATATTTGATCTTCTACTGACCTCATTAGTGAACAAATCAAGCCTCTCACAGACCTAAAACAACAGAACTGGATTTTTATTTTCAGAATGAAATTAGGAGTCGGACCATTTCCCTACCTTGTGATCCAGTCTTTTGCCCCATGCAAGTTTCATGGCTGATGAAGGACTGGTGCTTTGGAGTCCATCTCCTGAAAGAAGGAGAAACAGATGCTGTCAGGTTAAATGTTCACCTTTGTTCACAGGACATCAGCCTAGTACTATAGCTGTACGAACTTGAGACCCCCTCAACCATTACAGTCATATGTCCACTCACCCGGTACTCACTACGTACAGGATTCCCGAGCCCTACAATAAAAGCGGGGAGTCCTTGAAATGCTCAAAAACCACCTGAATAAACAAACAGTCAAATAAATAAAATCTATTTCAAAAGAATTATTATTCTATAAAGTGGCCAAAATAACTAAAAAGGTAAACAAACACTCATTCAGAAACCACTTCAAAAACATTATCTTATTAACAGATCATAAAGCTGTCACCATAAAGAAACAGTCTCCTTAACAGCTGTATCAACAACTCCTTCGAAGCTGAATCTGTTAATGGAGTTTAGAACTAAGCTAGGCACTCCAAATGAAATTGCCTTGCACATATTGTCACAACCCATCCAGAGCTGAATACATTCATGTATTTGAAGTAATTTGAAGAGGTCAGCTGTCTGTTCAGACCTTGAAGCTGGCAAACAAATGTCTCAAGTGTCCTTCATTGGAAATAATAATAAACTGACACAGGCAAATCTGAATATTATTACTGTTCAATACAAAAGTGCAATTTATCCAGTGGATAATGTGGTCTAATGCACTTGATGACTTTTCTACTGTCATATATTTTGTGGTCGGTCTAGTGGTCTCTTACTGCTTAAGAATAAAGATGTATCATCAACTGTTGGATTAAAAGTATAGATAACCGAACATACAATGTCCGATTATGACATATAAAGTTGGCAATACTTTTGAACCTACTTGTCAAAAGGTTTCCAGCTTCAGACAGGGATTTTGCCATAGTTCTTGACACCTCCAAGCTTGTGTGAACCATGTCGCCTTTTGTAGCTAAGCCCAACTTCCCATCAAAGTTTTTGAGGGTCTGAAATGTCCTCCTGCAATGGAGCTGGTGATGTCAGGGCTCTGTATTGTCTTGCAACTTGTGCTGTTAGCCCACACCATGGAAAATTGCCAGTAACTGGAATAATGAAGGGAATTCCAGAAGCTGGGCCCATCTTTTTGTTGGCCTTCCTTAGTTCTGGTATGGGTGTGAAAACCTGGCCTGTAAATACAATTGCTTCCAATCCATTGCTGCACCTAAAACAAACTCTGAAGATATGATTACATGATCAATATGAAAAACAAATTGGGAACACAAGCTACATACAGGCATATGTAAAATGTAAACCATCACAGTCCATGATCAATCTAGCTGAGAGCAAATCCATGTGAAATTTGTTAGATTGTATTCATAAATATTGAAGTACTACAAATGGTAGAAATCTAAAATAAAACAGAAAATATTTGGAAGTGCTCTGCAAAATATTTATGTATTATATATATAATCTAAAGTTTTAACTGGAGACTGGCATTTATTCTGTTGTGCCTTCAACATTGAGGGACATCCACCGTTGGAAGCTATGAAGCAGTTATGTACTGCATCATTCCTTATGCGACATCCTGATAGAATAAACGTCTAAGTAAGACTTTACTCCACAGGATGGAGCGCAAATCAAATATTAACTCTCTGGGCTTCTCATAAATCTTCTTGCGGTCTTTAGCATAGCTATCCTACCAGGCTTGGAAACTGCTCTTGCTGCTTTTACACAATATTGTGTGATGTGGGCAGATTGAAGAAACAATTTGTGAATGAAGTTGGGAATACAATATCTGTGCTGCACAAAATAAAAATAAGTCTTTTTTCTGTTAATTCATTTGAAATTTAATAAGGAATATTAAAGCAGGCAAGTCACATACAGCAGTTGTCTGTTCAATGTCCCCCTCATCAACTTCAATACTTGGAATTAAGCACTCCACTTGTTTAGAATGTCCAAACTGAGCAGGAAATTTGACCTTTCCTGGTCAATAACAGCAGTTGGATGAAACCCAACAACGTTACTGTTCTGAAATATTTCAAATATTTCACATTTAGCATGGTAAATAGCTGTCAGGAATGTAATCACTGACTTTTCCACTTCTGTTCTAACAACACATCATGACATGTGCCAAGGTGATTGTTAATTGAGTTATTGGAGTGGCCTTTCCAAATATCTTTGAGAAATTGACTAAATTAGGCATTTCTTCCCTCAACAAAATGTAAGATCCACTAAAACTATTCCCACCTCTCTTTTTGAAGATGGAAAGGAATCTAAAGCAATGAATTGATAAACAGTTTGTGACTGCCTGCACGTATTTCCCAGCCTGCATGGGTCAGCATGTCAGCCACCCAGTCTTATCCACAAGGAATGCAGTCACCAGTTAATCATGTTGCCTGAGTCTTTTATTGTGCAGTATTGCTCTTTGGCAATTCTGAAAAAAGAAGCTAATTTAGCAGTGAATGCAAAGCATTTAAAAAAGGCTTGCATTTACATGGTGTCTTTCATGGCCACTGGCTGTCTCAAAGCACTTTATAGCCGATGAATAAGTATTTTGAAGTGTAATCACTGTTGTAATGTAGGAAATATTGCAATCAATTTTGCACATATCAAACTTCCACAAGCAGCAATGCAATAATGATTAGCTAAGGATTTTTTTTTCGCGTGATGTTGCGTACAGGATAACTATTGACCATGACACTGAGGATAACTCCCAGCTCTTGGAAGTAAAGTCTTGGGATCTATCAATGCTGTTTAATCCTAGAAGATGACATTACCATGTTGCAACACCCCTTCAGTACTGCTTTGGAGCATCACCATAGACGTTTCTGTTCAAGGCCAGAGCCTTGTCACTCGGGTGAAAGTGTTGCCAACTGAGCTATAGCTGACATTATAAACATGATGTAACATAGTTCTCCTTCAAACACATGGCTTGCTTTTAGTGTGGATTCAGTGCCTGTCAGGACTGCATTGATAGCACAAGAAAATGGCAGCACCACTTATTGAGAGATAAGGCTGTGTGCAATGGAAGCTTTTAATCCTCTCTGCATTGAAGGTGGTATTTAGAGTTGTAGGTAATCAATAATATGAAAGAATATTTCCATTTTCTTCCATTCCTGAAACTTGCTGCACATATGGCTAGAATCCGCATGCCTGAATGACCAGTTGGCATTTAGGAGGAAGGTGGACAGTTTTGTGTTTTGTCAAGAGAATTTTTGAAGTCACTGTCTTGCAGATACTGTCTAATTGGTTGTGCATTTCCAATATTCTCTGTATTTCCACTTGCAATCAAAAATTTGTTTTAGCCATGTTTAGAAAGGTGCTGGGCAAATGAGTAAATAATCTAAGTGAAACATTCAATTATGGTTGTTTATAAGAAAAATCCTCTAAGACCAGTACAAAAAAAAATCAGGCGTGCCCATGTGATAATTGTCAAACTTGGCTTGATCTAAAAGTATGCAAAGCATGTTAAGAAAATAAATTCAAGAACTAAGCGGTTCTCCAATGATGTCGATGCCATTTGTGGAAAAGTCACAGTTTGGTAACGATTTATGAGAAGAGAAATTAAATTGACAATTCTGAACATTTGTTCAGTTGTGGGTGTCTATGTTATAATTGACTCGATTTTACTTATTAATTACAGATAGACCTGGAACCAGAAGGAAGAGTGTATGTTGTCATAGATCTATCGGGATCATCAAGTGAAGGTAATGTTTCATTAAGCAATTAAACTTGGCAGTTTTCTTTGGCACATTTAATTTAGCAACTCCAATATTTTTTAACTTCCCCTTGTCACTGTCAGCAGTAACCTTTCCTCTCGTTGACAGTGTATTACAGTATTTGGTAAGCTCCCAGTGCCATGATTTCCTCAAGTATCAATCAAAACAATTGTAAAATAAAAACATACTGCCAGGTCATGATTCCATGGAGGTTTAAAACAAGTTCAACTACTCTGATACAATAAAGATAATTTAATGTCAACTATAAGATCAGTGCCGTCTTAAAACATAGCACCCTCACAGTGTATCAGTTTCTTTATCCTGTATCAGATATCCGTGGGTGAACTGTCTTTAGAGTTAGTTGTGAAGGATCTGATTTTTAAAAGGATTCAAATGTACAATATGATATAGTTATGACTTTTAAAATTCATTCTTGGGAACCCTGTGTCACCGGGGCCAGCATTTATAGCCCATTCCTTGTGACTATTTCCTGAATTGTGGTTGGGTATGATGTGGACGCTCCTCAAGTCTACCTGCACTACAGCTTTAGTTAAACTTAGTGGGGTTATCCTTTATGTGGGCATGTATATGATTTTTGAAAACTTGTATTAGCAATATTCTTGAAGTACCAGTGGACTTATATATACTTGCTTTCAATTCAGGAATATGTGCAGTGCTTTTTTTGTAGTTAATTGCACCTAAATGTGGATGGTTAAATATGAAATCTGCTACATTGTGGAGCAAGTTAAATTTGAAATTCCTGGGGACAATATTTCCTGGATTACACATATACTGACTATGTGCCTTATCACTACGCTGACCCCCTTCAGAATTGCATTACTCTGGAGAGAGGTTCTGTTGTAATCTAGGTGAAGCCACATGTATAAAAGTCATATCAATTTTGAGTTGCATATAATGCACTAGTATATCTTGTTTGCACCTCACATTCCATTCACCTTCAAAATGAAGAAAAAAATCTGTATTTCTTTTGTGATTTCTTTTTTAGCCCTTAATGAGCCATCTGATATTTGTGCCATTGTGGAACAGCTCTGCTTCAATTAGGAAATAGGATGTTTCAGTGTCACTCTTGATCATATTATTTGCATTAACCCTGGGAAGCTGGATCTGCTTCAGGGTTGGGATGCTTTTACCACACGCTGACTGGAGAGATATGAAGATTAGAAACGTTTTTACAATGACTTAGAACAGGTGCTTTTAGATTAGATTCCCTACAATGTGGAAACAGGCCCTTCGGCCAAACAAGTCCACACTGACCCTCTGAAGAGTAACCCACCCAGACTCATTTCCCTACCTTTACCCCTGATGAATGCACCTAACACTGGGCAATTTAGCATGGCCAGTTCACCTGACCTGCACATTTGTTGTGTGGAAAGTAATAGAAAATTGATCTAATAAAATGACCCCAAAGGCTTGGTGACACTGTCTGGCCAGTGATTCAATGCAGTAACAAAACTTAGGTAGGGCAGAAATCAACTGTAGGCACAATCATTTTGAAATGTTTAACCAATCTCTCCTCTCCCATCCAACTTATCACCTCCTTTGTATGAACTATGCTAAGTTTGAACAGATCACCTGCAACATGAGTTATTAATAGCTTGGCAGAGAGACTTTTATTTAAATAACCACACTCCCACCAGAAAGCTGGAGGTTAAAAAAGGAATAAATTGTGTGAGCTGGACTCCTGTTTGCCCTGTATGCATTTTGTTGCCATGCTTATGGTGTGTCATTATCCAGCTGTCCAGAAATGGAACTGTTCATTTGAAAGTGTAAGTTATGTTCCCTTTCTGCTCGGAGCCTGATTTAAATTAAGTGCAGACCACTTGGGTTTTCCAGGTTTTCAGAAACCTTGCTGCTAAAGAGTGGAGGGACAGCTTGATCCAGCAGATACTTGTTTTTTTTCACAGTCAGAAGGAGCACAAATGTACCCCCTGTTAAAACTCCTTATAAGCTAGTTCTTTCCCTGTGAACCACTAAGTCTTCCATCATGCCAGTGATCTTTTCTTTATCTTCTTCACTGCCATACTCTGAGCTCCCTCCTTGATTTTTTTCTTTTCCTGATTGCCAGAGTTCATTTCTGACCTGTCGCTGCCTGTGGCCTGATGGCTTCACTGTTTGGCAGGTGGACAACCTCTCAGTCTGATTCAAAAACAGAAGTTGCTGAAAAAAGGTTTGACTGCATCTGTGCAGAGAAAGCAGGGACTAACCAGCAACTGATCCATGTTTTCAGGCATCCTGGTTCTAATAGGGAAGAAAATTGGGGAATTCTGCGCATTAAAAAAAGTGTTTAATTTTGGTGAAAACTCCAGGAACAGTGGGAATTGATTTCCAGTGTCACTCCAGTGGAGTGCAGCACTTTTCATCTGTAAATATCAAGTTATCTAAGTAAATACTCCTGGTTTTAATATAGAACAATATCAAGTTTAAATGTAAGAATATGGTGTGCAGAGAGAGTAATGCAATTTGGGAATTTTAATTGAGCCAACATAATACATACAATGTTATGACTGTTAGTCCAGCAGTGATCTTTGAAACATTTTGTCACAGAGATCTTTGTCAGATTAACATGTCCACATGGACTCTGTCGTGCATGTGAGCACCAGTTCAAACTAATTTATTTTTCCTGTGCTTTTCCTGGAATGGATCCAAATGCTGCAATTTGCTCTGAACTAAGATGCATTTGTCAGAGATGCTCAAAACAAAATTGTAGGGTGATAAGACAGAAAATGCTTTTAAAATTGTCTTGTAAATTCAAAATATTGAAAAGGTTCTAAGAATGTTCCAAGATCCCTTCAGAAGATGTTTCCCATCTGAATACAATTTTCAGTCCTGTAACTACAGTAATTACAGTTGACACAAATTGCAAAGGCAATTGTTACAACTCTAAGACAACTTAATTAAATTGCTGTTCTCATTTTGCAGAATGCATGGCAAAGCATATGAATCTAAGCAGCAAAGAAATAGCAAGGATAAGGAGGTTTAAGCAAACAGACTTGAGGCAGAATGTTTCATTTCTTGCTTTTCATCGGCTACAGTCCTTTTAATTATTATGAATGGCAGGTTTGAAGCTAGAATCCCAGCCCATTAATTCTGATTAGGTGAGCATCTTTGTTTGCACACTTTATCTTTATCAACTTGCATTACTATTTTTAACAAACTATACTTTTATATTCTTAGATCTCTTGGCTCTGCCGTTGCATTTAAGTTGTTATCTTCCAAAAAAAAGGTGTTTTGCACTTGTCTTTTTTGCACTCTTCCGACTGGAATGAACTATCTCATAAGTTAGTGAAGTTAATTTCTAACATAGCTCCCGATTCTTCAAGCTGGTTACCATCTTGCGGACCTTTTTTATAAACCTTCCACATCATTAGCTATTGTTAACATTGAAGGGGCCCATTGCTCTCTATTATATTTGACATAGACTGGTTAGCCCAAATGGCTTTTCTGTGTTACATACTTTATATAATATATAACATGATGATGCACCTTGATTACAAGCAAGATATAAAGGGCAGTTTAATGTTCCTTAAAAGTAGATTCTAAATGGCGGATACAATAGGTGGAATCTTATTAGATGGTGTTATCTGAGTGGCATGAATTATGGGAAGATGAGTGAAAGAATTGGGCAAAATGATTGGCGTGGCCCACCAACATCACAATCATCTCGCCACATCTTGTACACTTTTCGCAAGCAGCGTGGCAAGACTCTTGCTGGGGAGTAGCAAGTTCCTCATTAATGCATATTATTCCTTCATATATGTTTTATTCACAATCTGATTCACCATGGATTGCAATCTTACCAAACTCAACATACACACTAACCATCAAGAAAACCCCACATGAAAAGCAGAGAGCATTCTTAGCAGGTTCAATTTGCGGCTTACTCGAAAGACCTCCATGTTGGTTATCAAGTACCAGCATCTCGGGCAGACTCCATAGGCACCAGAACCCCATGCCCATGAACATTTGCATCTGACATGTGCCAGTATTGTGGCACATTTTCAGTTCACACATGTGACACCTCTGCAGTTCAGTGCTGCACGTGGGGCTGCACCAGCATCTATCATTGTAATGCTGCAACAAGGACATTGCACACTCAAGGACATGCACCCAGCATGTGGACTGGACCCAGCTGCACCTTTGGGCTCTTCATTCACTGTTGTTGTGCTCACTCACTGAGCCTAACTGGACGCTCACATCATCTTATGTGTTGCCTTTTTGTGCATTTGTCAGAGATGATCAGAAAAGAATGTCAGGTGATAAGACAGTACAGAGATACCTGACTCATGTTGCTGCTGTCCTCCCATGCCATTTGTGCAGACACAGTTGTCAACATGTTTTAGACCAGTCAAGGGGGACAGGCATTGCTTTGGGATGTAAAAGGTGGCCTCTGATACCAGGCCAGGTTAATCTCCCCGCAGACTGGTCAGAGTCAGTATGCTGTCCACGTAAGGGGTGAGGAACCGAATGTGTCTTGAGGCTTTCCGCCCTTTTTGGGCTGTTTTGTTCCTGGAGTAGGAGAGAGGCAGTTATGAAGGGAAATGACAGTGGATGGCATAGCTATTGCAGTTTATGCAGGTGGGGAGGCTTTCTGTGTGAGTGGGTAGGTAGCGCAGATGGAGTGCAGTGTTAGTGATGTCACAGGTTGGGGTGAGTGCTGGTGAGTGGGTACGATACGCGAATTCGAGCATGAGCTTTATTGGGAGGCACGTGCAGTAGAAGAGAGTCACAGAGATCAACAACACAGAAAAAGGCCCTTCAGCCCATCAATCCATGCTGGTCAAAAACAATCCCTTTACGATTCTCATCCCATTTTCAGCACTTTGCCTGTTGCCTTCTGTGCCTTGACATTGCAACTGCATATGTAAATACTTCTTCAATGTAAGGAGGGTTTGTGCTTCTATCACCCTAACAGACAGTAAGTTCCAGATTCCTCCCACCCTCTGTGTGAAAACATTTCCCCTCACATCCCCTCTAAACATTTAAAAGGATAGAGTGAGTGTGAAGTATCAAACAGAAATGGTGAAATTGCTGCTGGAAAAGTGGAGAAAGACATTGATCTTTTTCATACAGCACTGGGCATTTCTCCCAATGGTTGAGACTGCTGTAACACGGCTGTCAGCTTCCGACCAGGCTGGCATGGTCTGATGCCATAGCCTCCCTGCTAATCATGGGGCACAGGAAGACTGGCCTAATCACCACCCTGTTCAGCAGCAGCATGCCCATAAAGGGGATCGGCGGGTGAAGGGGGAGGGTGGGGGGGAAGGTGAGCACCTACTTCCTCCATCTGCCATATCTGCGGCAAATATCAGGAACTATGTAGGGCAGGTCCAGACTGATAGTGCTTCTCCAAGCGCATGGTGACCGTTTAACTATGGTGTTGGTGCCAGTATTAGTCGATGCTGATCTCTGGGGAATGGCGGTGAGAATGATGCACGGATAAGATGGGGTGAAAGACGGTTGTGATACTCACTGTGAGGACTGAAATGCCAATTAATGCACCGGTTTGGTAAGATACAGTAAGGAAGTATGCTCAGGTTTTGATGTCAAGAATTACTTAGAGCCATAGAGTCATAGAGATGTACAGCACGGAAACAGACCCTTCAGTCCAACCCGTCCATGCTGTCCAGATATCCCAACCCAATCTAGTCCCTCCTGCCAGCACCCGGCCCATATCCTTCCAAATCCTTCCTATTCATACACCCATCCAAACGCCTTTTAAACGTTGAAATATGTCAGGTATAGACTGGATAGATCGAGTGAGTCCTTAGAAGAATATAAAGGCAGTAGAAGTATACTTAAGAGGGAAATCAGGAGGGCGAAAAGGGAGATAGCTTTGGCAAATAGAATTAAGGGGAATCCAAAGGGTTTTTACAAATACATTAAAGACAAAAAGATAACTAGGTAGAGAATAGGGCCCCTCAAAGATCAGCAAGGCGGCCTTTGTGTGGAGCTGCAGAAAGTGGGGCAGATACTAAACGAGTATTTTACATCAGTATTTACTGTGTAAAAGGACATGAAAGATATAGAATGTAGGGAAATAGATGGTGACATCTTGAAAGATATCCCTATTACAGAGGAGGAAGTGCTGGATGTTGTGAAATGCATAAAGGTGGATAAATCCCCAGGACCTGATCAGGTGTACCCTAGAACACTGTTGGAAGCTAGGGAAGTGATTGCTGGGCCTCTTACTGAGATATTTGCATCATCGATAGTCACAGGTGAGGTGCCAGAAGATTGGAGGTTGACTAACGTGTGGTAAGAACAAGCCAGGGAACTATAGACCAGTAAGCCTGACGTTGGTGGTGGGCAAGTTGTTGGAGAGAATCCTGAGGAACAGGATATACATGTATTTGGAAAGGCAAGGACTGATGAGGGATAGTCAGCATGGCATTGTATATGGGAAATCATGTCTCACAAACTTGAAGAAGTAACAAAGAGGATTGGTGAGGGCAGAACAGTAGATGTGATGTATATGGACTTCAGTAAGACGTTCAACAAGATCCCCCATGGGAGACTGGTTAGTCAGGTTAGATCTCGTGGAATACAGGGAGAACTAGCCATTTGGATACAGAACTGGCTCAAAGGTAGAAGACAGAGTGTGGTGGTGGAGGATTGTTTTTCAGACTGGAGGCCTGTGACAAGTGGAGTGCCACAATGATCGGTGCTGGGTCCACTGCGTTTTGTCATTTATATAAATTATTTGGATACGAGCATAAGAGGTACAGTTAGTAAGTTTGCAGATGACACCAAAATTGGAGGTGTAGTGGACAGCGAAGAGGGTTACCTCAAATTACAACAGGATCTTGTTCAGATGGGCCAATGGGCAGAGAAGTGGCAGATGGAGTTTAATTCATATAAATGTGAGGTGCTGCATTTTGGGAAAGCAAATCTTAGCAGGACTTATTCACTTAATGGTAAGGTCCTAGGGAGTGTTGCTGAGCAAAGAGACCTTGGAGTGCAGGTTGATAGTTCCTTGAAAGTGGAGTCGCAGATAGATAGGATAGTGAAGAAGGCGTTTGGAGTGCTTTCCTTTATTGGTCAGAATACTGAATACAGGAGTTGGGAGGTCACGTTGCGGCTGTACAGAACATTGGTTAGGCCACTGTTGGAATATTGTGTACAATTCTGGTCTCCTTTCTATTGGAAAGATGTAGTGAAACTTGAAAGGGTTCATAATACATTCACAAGGATGTTGCCAGGTATGGAGGATTTGAGCTATAGAGAGAGGCTGAACAGGCTGGGACTGTTTTCCCTGGAGCGTCAGAGGCTGAGGGGTGACCTTATAGAGGTTTACAAAATCCTTTATAAATGAGGGGCATGGATAGGATAAATAGACAAAGTCTTTTCCATGGGGTGGGCGAGTCCAGAACTAGAGGGCATAGGTTTAGGGTGAGAAGGGAAAGATATAAAAGAGACCTAAGGGACAACTTTTCACGCAGAGGGTGGTACGTGTATGGAATGGGCTGCCAGAGGAAGTGGTACCAAACTCAGCGTGACTCATACTAACATAAAAAAGCACAGGATTCAGCCCAGTGTATATTGGTTTAGTGGAGCTTGCCTGACTTCAGTATACAAGTGCAGCATGATTTCTCCATAAAATATAAAGGTTTTGAGAACACTGGTCTAGGAAATATGTAATGCAAAGTGATATTTAATGTTTAATCCATTTGTATCAAATTCTTAAATGTTTAAATGGAAGCTTAACACATTTATTTTAATGAATTAATTCTCCATTAACACAAAGAAATATCTGAAGATGTTAAATATTACTTTGATAAGATCTCAGAGCATGAACGCAGGGTTTACATCTTCCGAACAGATTATCAGATCTGAATTATTCAAATATGCTTAACATATTTCAGGTATGAGAAGTGCAAATATATGTCTACATGTGTAAGTTTTAAGCTTCCCACGTGAGAATCATCAATAGTTGGTTGCAGATGCAATTCGAAACTGTGGCATCAAAATAGAAAAATTCTCAGTTGTCTCCTTTGCCAATAAGGTGGCCAAAAGGGACATACAAAGCTCCTTTCCTGATATAATGTACACTGAACACATATTGGCTTGTGGGTGGGTGGACTTCAGTATTAAATGCTACCAATTACTTCAGGGGTTCTGTATTCTCAGAAAGCAAATGGGGAATTTAAATCACCCCAATGCCAGCAGTGGATTAAGAGGTGCTAGCAGGTGGGAAGGGGTTGGGGCAAAGGTGCAATGAGGGGTGATCGCACTGTCTCCAGCAGCAAGGGAGGTCTCCACATGCTGCATTGGGAGGTCACTCAGTAAAACAGTTGGTTTGTCCTGCCTGGGCACCTTGTGACCTACAGACAGCACTCCCTTGGCAGCAAAGGCCAGTTTTGCTGTAGAATCCCTCCCCTGGTCCTACCGTTCATAATTATCCCATCCAGCCTCTTTGCCAGGGCCTGGTTGATTGGCCTCAATGAGCTTGATCCACTCAACTGTGTTCTGGTACCTGCTGCAGTACTAGCCATGACCATAACTTCTGGTGGCACTGCTTGGACTGAGGAATAACCAACCTTTTGATTGACAGATGGTTCTTGGAGGTGGACTGAATGTCTTTAAAAGCACATATGTCCTGACAGCAGCAGACAACTTATGCTGTCATTGCTTCTGAAAATGGCTACTGCAGAATTGGCACCAATTTCATCCTCCGATGTGAGGCTTGAGTGCTACACGGGCATTAAGCGAGCTTAATGGTTGCCCTCTAGAATTATATATAAATATAAGTATATGATCATGCAAAGATATGAATTACGAGTGGAGTAGGCCATTCAGCTCCTTCAGCCTGCTCCACCATTCATTTAGATCATGGCTGATTCATGGCCTAACTCCATAATGCCTGCCTTGGGCCCATATCCCTTGATAACCTTGCTTAATAAAAAAATCGTCTAGCGCAGATTTAAATTTAACAATTGAATTAGCATTAACTGCCGATTGAGGAAGAGAATTCCGAACTTCCACTAGTCTTTGCAAATACAAGTGCTTTCTGACATCTCTCCTGAAGGGCCTCTTTCTTAGATATGCTCCCGGTTCCAGAATCTTCAACTAGTGGAAATAGTTTATCTTTATCAACCACATCTTTCCCACCTCGATTAGATTACTCGTTAACCCACCAAATTCGAGAAAGTAAATGTCTAATTTGTCTAATCCCTGAAGTTCAGTTATTATCGTTGTGAACCTGTGTTGAACTCCTTCCTCGGGAAAAGTATCCTTCCTAAGGTGCTGTGCTCAGATCTGTTGACAGTACTTTATGTGGGGTCTTACTAGGGATTTGTAAAACTGCAGCCTTATACTCCAGCCCTTTAAATGTGAAGGCCAGCAGTTCGTTAGCTCTCTTGACAATTTTCTGTACCCGGCCATGGCTTTTTAAAGAGCTATGCATCTGAATCCTTAAATCTCATTGGACATCCACTGTATGTAACTCTGTGCCTTTTAAAGAAAGCTTAAATCTGTCTTTTTTGGTCCAAAATGGTTGACTTCATCCTTGCTTATATTATAATCTATCTGCCACAGCTTTGCTCATTTATCTAATCTATCTATTTCCTGTTGTAATTTTATGCTGTCATAAATACTATCTCTCAATGCTGTTCAACGTTATATCGAGGAGTAAATTTGGATATTTGACTTTTTACACCATAATCCAAGCCATTAATGAATATTTTGAATAATTGAGGCCCCCGCACAGATCCCTGCAGGACACCAGTAGTCAGGTCCTGCTCATTTGAGTACTTACCATTATTCCAACTCTCAACTTTCTGCCACTCAACTAATTTCCTGTCCATGTTAGTAATTTGCCCTCAAATCTGTGAGCATCCACCTTAGCTAACAGTCTGTTGTGTGGCACTTTCTCAGAAGCCTTCTGGACATTCATATAAACAATATCCATCAGCTTACCTCTGTCCACACCTTTGCCACCACTTCAAAAAGCAGCGGAGTTCTGACTCTCACTGATTAACTGAAGTTTTTCGGGGTGATCAGTAATTCTATCCTTGATTATAGACTCCATCAATTTTCCCTACCACAGCTGTTAAATTACCTAGCTTCCTTCTGTTAGCCTTCTTAAAGAGCAGCATTATATGAGCAAATTTCGAATCCAGAAGTATAACTCCTGAGTCCAGCGAACAGTAAGATTATGGATGGGGCAATGGCAATGTGCTGTCCCACCTCCTTTAACACCTGTTAGTGGAAACCAGCAGGTCCTGAGGAGTTGTCACTCTTCAATTCCATTAATTTCCCCACTATTGATGATTTACTTCAGCTAATTTTCTTGAGACACTGTCCCAAATTCTCTGTTAATTTCTCTGTGATTTCAAGCAAGCTATCCTCTTTTCCTGCTGTGAATACTGATCCAACAAAATTCATTCGGGATGTCTGACATTTCCCTATGGTCACTGACAATATCCCCATGCAGCCTCAGTGGACCAATGGTACTCTTAAGCAGCTGCTTTCCATTTATATGACTAAAATCTCTTCTTATTGCCTTTTCTGTCCCTAGGAAGTGTTGTTTCATAATCCTTTTTAGTCTCTCTAAGTCAGTTTGTGGCTCTTCATTAATATTTGTATTCTGTGGGATTTGCATGGTTCTGTGTTTAGAGTCCCGGAAAAATGATGAATAACCTTCCTACCTTTTGATCAAATTTGCCTTACAATAAATTATGACATTATATTAATCCTCCTAATTACTTGCTTTATCTGCATATTAACCTTTGTGCTTCATGCACACAGATCCCTGCATCTCAGAGATTCTGTTACTTTTCACCATTTCAAAAATATTTTTGGTTTGCATCCTTGGTGACAAAATGGATAATTCCACATTTTTCCACATTATGGAATCATACAGGATGGATTGGACATAATCCATTTAATATCATAAATGTGATATATATATATAATGTTATATACTCTTTGCTTTACCTTGGAAATGGCAGCAGGAACAATTTAATCTTATGAACATTAAAAAAAGGCAGTACTAAAGGAAGAGAATGGGGCCACAGGATTAGATTTAAATTTTTTAAATCAGTACTGACACAATGGGTTGAAAGGCCTCCTTTGCTGCTATATTGGTCACTTATGGTTGTAATAAATGGAATAAAAGGCAACTAATTCAAATCTTTCTTACCACAGTTTATATTCAAACTTGAAGGACTTTCTCACACATAGCTGAAGGATATGGGCTGGGTACTGGCAGGTGGGACTAGATTGGGTAGAGATATCTGGTTGGCATGGACGGGTTGGACCGAAGGGTCTGTTTCCATGCTGTACATCTCTGTGACTCTATGACAAAACTGTGAGAGAAAAATACATCAAACTACTTAATGAAAGCACTGATTGATGGGTTGAGTTGAAGAGGGGTCTGTTATCTCGTTATTGTAAAAGAACACTGTCACATGGCTAATCCAAAAAAAATGAAATTTGTTGGCATTTTAAACCAGAATCAATATATATGTGAGAACTATGGATTATGTTTGTGGTGTTGCTTTAGTATGTATACAAAAGAAACCAGATAGTATGACAGAAGAGCACTTGTTCAAATTAATATATTTCTTTCACTGAGTATGTGATAATTTCAGCAAACAATGTGTTATACTATTTTTGGCATCTGCATTGTGCTATGTATTTTCAATAGCAGCTGAGTACTGAACAAGTACCTTGCTAAGATTTCTAAAAGTAAGCAAAATAGAGTCTGTCCAGTGGAAAGTTTATCTTGTAAATCTGGGGTCGCTCTCTGTTGCTAGTTTATGACAATAGTACTCACTATTTCTGGTGAAAATGCAGATTCTACTGGAATGGGTTCATTTCCACTCCCCAACATATGCTTTAAAAGAATATCAAATTGAACTTACAAAGTTTCAATTTTAATATAATTCTGAAGCTCCATTGCATGTACCATTTCCACCTGCACCTGTTTAGTTGCTCTGTATTTTGTTATGTCTTGAAGTAAGATAGAGATGCCGATTAGGTCATAAGGTGAGCATCATGAACAGGTCCCTTAAATTTAGATCTGCAGTGAGGGATTTTCAAAGTGGTGAGGCTGTGGTGGTGGTGAATGTACTGCTGCTTACGTGCCCCTGCCATGCAGCAAGAAAAGTCAGTATCACACTGGCTGATGTATTATGAGACTGTGCAGCATCTATTACTCACTGCAGGAGACTTTGAGGACATCAGTGTTGGACATCAGCTACTCAAAGAAGGAAGTCCTGCCCTTGATAGCTGCTGGCCAGTTGGATTGGTCATAACTCAGCATTGAGGAGAAAGTGAGGTCTGCAGATGCTGGAGATCAAAGTTGAAACTTTATTGCTGGAACAGCACAGCAGGTCAGGCAGCATCCAGGGAACAGGAGACTCGACGTTTCGGGCACAGGCCCTTCTTCAGGAATGAGCAGAGAGTGTTCAGCAGGAGAAGATAAAAGGTAGGGAGGAGGGACTTGGAGGAGGGGCGTTGGAAATGTGATAGGTGGAAAGAGGTCAAGGTGAGGGCCATACTCAGTAGTGGACACTCCTGGAACTGCAAGTAGAACCAGTAAGAAGACAGTCCATGGCATCTAGACCCAAGGAAGGCTGGGAGTTTGGACATGGAAGGATTGGAGATTGGAGGCCAGGCAGACAGGAACAAAGGATGCAGTTAACATCGTGGTAGCAATTTGCCCTAAAGATATCTCTGAATGATGCCTCCTTACTTCTGGTTTTGCAACAGTGCAGTTTAAAAATGGCCTTCTGACTCCCATCTAACTGCCCACATCAACTTGGATTATGGTTGTATTATTATCAAGCTCAGTAGCCCTTTAAGGATTTTTTCAAGAAAAACAGTGAGAAGGCTGCCTGACAGGATACTAGAGTCCAGCCATTTTCCAACCAATTGGACAGTGAATGTGTCTTTTATGTTGACTAGTTTAAGGGAGCAAGACACATAGGTACAGGAGTAGGCCATTTAGCTTCTCAAGCTATTCTGCCATTGAGTGAAATCATAGATGATTTATAGACAATAGGTGCAGGCGTCGGCCATTCGGCCCTTCGAGCTAGCACCACCATTCATTATGATAATTGCTGATCATCCACAATCAGTATCCTGTTCCTGCTTTATCCCCATAACTCTTGATTCCACTATCTTTAAGAGCTCTATGCAACTCTTTCTTGAAAGTATCCAGAGAATTGGCCTCCACAGCCTTCTGGGGCAGAGCATTCCATACACCCACCAATCTTTGTGTGAAGAAGTTACTCCCCATCTCTGTTCTAAATGGCCTAGCCCTTATTTTTAAACTCTGTCCTCTGGTTCAGGACTCACCCATCAGCGGAAACATGCTTCCTGCATCCAGACTGTCCAATCCTTTAGTAATCTTATACGTCTCAATCAGATCACCTCTCATCATTCTAAACCCAAGTGTATACAAGCCCTGTCACTCCAATCTTTCAACATATGATAGCGAGGACATCATTTGGGACGAGGACATACCACAACCAAAAGGACTAGTCACACTACCATACATCAGGAGCATCTCGGAACTGACAGCCAGATTACTGCAACCCCTAGGACTCATAACGGCACACAAACCAACAGCCACGCTCAGACAACAACTCACCAGAACGAAGGACCCGATACCCAACATGAGCAAGACGAATGTAGTGTACAAAATACCATGCAAGGACTGCACTAAACACTATATAGGACAAACAGGAAGACAGCTAGCAATCCGCATACATGAACATCAACTAGCCATGAAACGACACGACCAGCTATCCTTAGTAGCCACACACGCAGACAACAAGCAACATGAATTCGACTGGGACAACACTACTATCGTGGGGCAAGCCAGACAGAGAACAACCAGGGAATTCCTAGAGGCATGGCATTCATCCACAAACTCCATCAACAAACACATCGACCTGGACCCAATATACCAACCACTACAGTGGACAGCTGAAACTGACAACCGGAAGCGGCAGGGACAGACCACTAT
Organism: Chiloscyllium plagiosum; assembly: GCF_037043375.1. NCBI lineage: Eukaryota > Metazoa > Chordata > Chondrichthyes > Orectolobiformes > Hemiscylliidae > Chiloscyllium > Chiloscyllium plagiosum. The sequence goes on from NW_028270148.1 coordinate 36,951,408, forward strand.
AAACACCGGAGGAAACATCAAAGAAGCGCTTCGCAGGAGGCTCCCAGGCACTGATGATGTCGCCTAGCCAGGGGATGAAACGTTTGCAACAAAAACTTCCAGCTCGGCGAACAGAACCACAACAACGAGCACCCGAGCTACAAATCTTCGCACAAACTTTGAACACTTACGGGCGAGAGACGCTACGACAAGCCAGGAAATGGGAATCCTGCGCTAACCGACTAAGCACCACATACGAACAACTCCGGTTCCTGCATGAATGCCGAAAGAATCGAATCCTTCCACAATGTGTCAGATACAGACCACCAGTCAACAACCCACAAGCCAGGGACACAGCCAGACAGAACGGATTCAGGATGATCCAGGTAATGATCACAGACGCGCACAACCGTCTTCACAGATACAGACATGAAATTGCGCGCCAAAAGTCGTTAATTTCAAAAACCACGAATCAGGAATGGACCCGGACCATAGAACAGGCCGTCACCATAGGACAGAACAGGACTACACACCGCAAAAAAACGGCACTAAAAGAAAAAATGGCCAAACTAACACACAACAAAGAGGACACTACAACACACACCTGGGTTAAAAACCTCTCCCACAGACAGCTCACAGACACGGAAAGAACAATACTGGCCAAGGGGCTCAACTACAACCACAGGGACGCCAAGACAACAGACTTCCTAGCAGCACTAGAAGGCACACTCAGGAACAATGGACTGACAGAAGAGACACAACAAACAGTGAGACAAACTGTCGTACCTATGATAATAAGGAAAAGACAAACACATAATCTCAACACCAAGGAGAGGGAAGCACTAAAATCACTAAGAAACGATAAGAACATAATCATACTACCAGCAGATAAAGGCAGAATGATGGTCATCCTAGATAAATCTGATTACATCCAAAAAGCACAACAACTACTTGAAGATACCAACACCTACCAAAAGAGGGAGTTTGACCCCACCCCACAGCTCACCAATAGGATAAATAACACACTAAGTAATCTACAAAAAAACGGACAGATAACCAGAGCTGACCTACAAAGAATGAAACCGGAAAGCAACAACACCCCCAGATTCTATGGATTACCTAAAGTACACAAACCAGACATCCCACTCAGACCCATAGTATCACTACCAGGGACACCATCATACAAACTGGCCAAAGAACTACAACAGAAACTGAAACACCTGGTCAGCGGATCCAAACACTCTATACAATCAACACAGGAATTCTTGGACATCATCAGAAATATAGACATAGACAAAGAAGAAACCATGATATCATTCGACGTGACGGCACTGTTCACTTCGATTGACAAAACCCTAGCCAGAGAAACAATAGCCAACCTACTGGACATACAGAACAGAAAACAGGACGCTGAACCTATCAACAAAGACGGCATACTTAAACTACTGGACTTGTGCCTCACAACACACTTCACATTCAACAACCAGATATACGAACAAATCAACGGAACACCCATGGGATCACCAATCTCGGGACTCATAGCAGAGGCAGTTATGCAAAGGTTAGAACAAACAGTCCTACCACAAATTCAACCCAAACTCTGGGTCAGATATGTCGATGACACGTTTGTAATCATTAAAAGCACGGAAATAGAAAAAACACACCGGATTATCAACGCCACACTCACAGGAATCCGATTCACGAGAGAAGAAGAAAAGGATAGCCAACTCCCATTCTTAAACGTGATGGTACAGAGAACACCAGACGGAGAATTCACTACAAGAGTATACAGGAAAGCCACACACACAGACCAAGTCCTAAACTATGAAAGTAACCACCCCAACACACACAAACGAAGCTGCATCAGGACACTATTCAAAAGGGCCACAACACACTGCAGTACACCAGGACTGCAAAAAGAAGAAGAGGAACACCTATACAAGGTATTCGTCAAAAACGGATACCCGCGCAACTTCATCAGCAGATGCCTAAGAGAAAGACCATGGAACGAGGACATACCACAACCAAAAGGACTAGCCACACTACCATATATCAGGAGCATCTTGGAACTGACTGCCAGACTACTGCGACCCCTAGGACTCATAACGGCACACAAACCAACAGCCACGCTCAGACAACTCACCAGAACGAAGGACCCAATACCCAACATGAGCAAGACAAATGTAGTGTACAAAATACCATGCAAGGACTGCACTAAACACTATATAGGACAAACAGGAAGACAGCTAGCAATCCGCATACATGAACATCAACTAGCCATGAAACGACACGACCAGCTATCCTTAGTAGCCACACACGCAGACAACAAGCAACATGAATTCGACTGGGACAACACTACTATCGTGGGGCAAGCCAGACAGAGAACAACCAGGGAATTCCTAGAGGCATGGCATTCATCCACAAACTCCATCAACAAACACATCGACCTGGACCCAATATACCAACCACTACAGCGGACAGCTGAAACTGACAACCGGAAGCGGCAGGGACAGACCACTATAAACACTGGAGGAAACATCAAAGAAGCGCTTCGCAGGAGGCTCCCACGCACTGATGATGTCGCCTAGCCAGGGGACGAAACGTTTGCAACAAAAACTTTCAGCTCGGCGAACAGAACCACAACAACGTGCACCCGAGCTACAAATCTTCGCACAAATATGATAGCCCCGCCATTGCGGGAATCGACCTCGTGAACCTATGCTCATCTCCCTCAATAGCTAGAATGTCCTTCCTCAAATTTGGAGACCAAAACTGCACACAATACTCCAGGTCCAGTCTCACCAGGGCCCCGTACAGCTGCAGAAGGACCTCTTGGCTCCTATACTCAATGCGTCTTGTTATGAAGGCCAGCATGCCATTAGCGTTCTTCACTGCCTGCTGTACCTGCATGCTTGCTTTCATTGACCGATGCACAAGAACACGTAGATCTCGTTGTACTGCCCCTTTACCTAACTTGACTCCATTTAGATAGTAATCTGCCTTCAAAATGGATAACCACACATTTATCCACATTAAACTGCATCTGCCATGCATCCGTCCACTCACCTAGCCTGTCCAGGTCACCCTGTATTCTCATAACATCCTCCTTTCATAACATCACATTTCACCCTGCCACCCAGCTTTGTGTCATCAGCAAATTTGCTAATATTACTTTTAATACCTTCACCTACATCATTAATGTATATTGTAAACAGCTGCGTTCCCAGCACTGAACCTTGTGGTTCCCCACTGGTCACCGCCTGCCATTCCGAAAGGGACCCGTGTATCAATACTCTTTGCTTCCTGTCAGCCAGCCAATTTTCAATCCAAGTCAGTATTTTGCCCCCATGTGCCCTAATTTTGATTACTAATCTCCCATGTGGGACTATATCAAAGACTTTCTGAAAGTTCAGGTACACAACATCCACTGGCTCTCCCTTGTCCATCTTCATAGTTAGATCCTCAAAAAATTCCAGAAGATTAGTCAAGCCCGATTTCCCCTTCATAAATCCATGCTGACTCTGACCTATCCAGTTACTGCTATCCAAATGAGTCGTAATTTCATCTTTTATAATTGACTCCAGCATCTTTCCCACCGCTGACATCAGGCTAACCGGTCCCTGTTTTCTCTCTCCCTCCTTTCTTGAAAAGTGGGCCAACATTAGCCACCCTCCAATCCGCAGGAACTGACCCTGAATGTATAGAACATTGGAAAATGATTACCAATGCGTCCACGATTTCTATACCCAGCTCCATAAGTACCCTGGGATGCAGACCATCAGGTCCTGGGGACTTAACAGCCTTCAGATCTAACACCATTTCCTGCCTAATATAAATTCCCTTCAGTTCATCCATTGGCCTAGGTCCTTCAGCCACTATTACACCTGGGAGATTGCTTGTGTCTTCCCCAGTGAAGGCAGATCCAAAGTACCTGTTCAACTCTTCTGTTATTTCCTTGTTCCCCATAATAAATTCACCCGTTTCTGTCTTCAAGGGCCCAATTTTAGTCTTAACCTTTTTTTTCTTTTCACATACCTAAAAAACTTTTACTATCCTTCTTTATATTTTTGGACAGTTTGCCTTTGCACCTCATTTTTTCTCCGTGTATTGCCTTTTCAGTTATCCTCTGTTGCTCTTTAAAAGTTTCCCAGTCCTCTGGCTTCCCACTCATCTTTGCTATGTAATGCTTCTCTTTTATCTTTATACAGTCCTTAACTTCCCTCGTCAGCCACAGCTGTCCCTGCCTCCCCTTAGGATCTTTCTTCCTCTTTGGAATGAACCGATCCTGCACCTTCTGCATTATATCCAGAAATACCTGCCATTGTTGTTCCATGCCATCCCTGCCAGGGGATTGAACCATTGAACTTTGTGACCTAAAGTAATATACCCATCTACCTCATATCCCTGAATCGATCTCACATAGTTGCCATTGTCAGAGCAGAGTTCCAAACTGCTGCCACTCTACTACATATGTATCATTACCATTAGAGGTGACAGTGATGATTAATCAATCTCTTCCCTTCTCTTCTTACAATTGTGTGTCTGCATCTGTAGTGACAATACTTCATGCAGGAGATCCAAAGCTAATCAGTAACTTATATTGATGAGAAACAAATTGTATTTATGTGGCATCTTCCAATTCCCCAGGTTTCTTGTGAGCACTACAGGGCCAATGAATTGCTGTTGTATGAATGTGACAGCCAATTATCAGACAGCAAGCAAGCAAGTATGTTGAACGGTTAGCTCATCATTTTCTAATGTTGTTGGTAAGGCGTAACAGGAAGAGAAGGGATGGATTGCAGATTTAACCCTAAGAACTCTTGAGAAGTAATTCTGTTTCTCAGCCTCATTTGCTTGATGTCTTGTACTTTTGTTAGGGACGTGTTTGTTGCCCATTATCTACTCATCACTGATAGTAATGTTCTGGATTGAGCTCCTTCCTGTTGCTTATTTGAATCAGTCTACCAATACTAAACTCTAACCTAGAAACACTGGTTAATACCTTGTTGGGAATATTAACCAACACGATATATTAATACATATAGTGCAGTGATTTTTAACTAGGAGCAGGTTAAAAGACCTGAGAAAGGGGCTAAAAATACACAAGGTGTGGAAGGAAAGAATGATTGGAATTTTCCCATCCCTTTATCCCTCTATGCTCCCAGATTAATGAGTTCAACACACGCTGCCACCTTGAACGTTTCTTCTGCCTCCTCCGCCTCCGGGCCCGCTTTTTCAACCAAGACAGTTTGCACATTCTCCCCGTGTCTGTGTGGGTTTCCTCTGGGGGCTCAGGTTTCCTCCCACAGTCCAAAGATGTGCCGGTCAGGTGGATTGGCCATGCTAAATTGCCTTAGTCAGAGGGAAATGGGTCTGGGTGGGTTACTCTTTGGAGGGTCAGTGTGGAGTTGTTGGGCTGAAGGGCCTGTTTCCACACTGTAGGGAACCTAATCTAATCTAATCATAGCATCCACCCACTTACTGAGGACCCCTTCTGCTGCCTCCAACACACCCCATCTACCTGGACACCCTGTGCTGGCCTGTTACCTGCCTTTGACCTCTTCATTTCAAACTGCCGCTGTGACGTTGACCACCTCAACCTGTCCACCCCCCCGCACCCACTCTAACCTCCCACCCTTACAACACGCAGCCCTCCGCTCCAACCCCAACCTCACCATCAAGCCCGCGGATAAAGGGGGCACAATAGTAGTGTGGCGCACTGATCTCTACACCACCGAAGTCAGGCACAATTCACAGACACATCTTCCTGCTGCCCCCTTGATCACGACCTCACCTCCCATCACCAAACCATCATCTCCCAGACCATGAATAACCTCATCACCTCTGGCGTTCTCCCATCCACAGTCTCCAACCTCATTGTCCGTGAACCCTGCACTGCCCAGTTCTACCGCCTACTGAAGATTCACAAACCTGACTGCCACGGTCGACCCATTGTCTCAGCCTGCGCCTGTCCCACTGAACTCATCTCGTCCTACCTTGACACCGTCCTGCCCCCCTTAGTCCAGGAACTCCCCACCTGTGTTCGTGACACCACCCACGCCCTTCACCTCCTCCAAGATTTTCGTTTCCCCAGTGCCCAATGCCTCATCTTCACCATGGACATCCAGTCCCTGTGCACATCGATCAGCCATGACGAAGGTCTCCAAGCCTAGGCGGCATGGTGGCACAGTGGTTAGCACTGCTGCCTCACAGCGCCAGAGACCCGGGTTCAATTCCCGCCTCAGGCGACTGACTGTGTGGAGTTTGCACGTTCTCCCCGTGTCTGCGTGGGTTTCCTCCGGGTGCTCTGGTTTCCTCCCACAGTCCAAAGATGTGCAGGTCAGGTGAATTTGCCATGCTAAAATTGTCCGTAGTGTTAGTTAAGGGGTACATGTAGGGGTATGGGTGGGTTGCGCTTTGGCGGGTCGGTGTGGACTTGTTGGGCCGAAGGGCCTGTTTCCACACTGTAAGTAATCTAAGTAATCTAATCTAATCTAATCAAGCCCTCCGTTTATTCCTGTCACACCGTCCCAACCAGTTCCCTTCCACCAACACCCTCATCCGCCTGGCTGAACTGGTCCTCACCCTCAACAACTTCTCCTTCCAATCCTCCCACTTCCTCCAAATCAAAGGGGTAGCCTTGGGCACCCGCATGGGACCCAGCTATGCCTTTCTGTTTGTCGGATATGTGGAACAGTCCACTTTCCGTAGTTACACCAGCATCACCCACTACCTGTTCCTCCGCTACACCAATGACTGTATCGGCGTCACCTTGTGCTCCCACGAGGAGGTTGAACAATTCATTAACTTTACCAACTTCCACCCCAACCTCAAATTCACCTTGACCATCTCGGACACCTTTGTCCCCTTCCTGGACCTCTCCATCACCGTCTGTGGCGACCAACTAATCACAGACATATACTACAAGTCCACTGACTCCCACAGCTACCTAGACTACACCTCCTCCCGCCATGCCTCCTGTAAAAAAGCCACCCCTTATTCCCAATTCCTCCGCCTCTGCCACATCTGTTCCCAGGGTGAGCAATTCCACCTCAGAAAGTCTCAGATCGCCTCCTTCTTCCATGATCGCAACTTGCCTTCCCACATGGTTGACGCTGCCCTCCAACGTATCTCTTCCATGTTCTGCACCACCGCCCTTGAAACCCCACCTCTCCCAATGCAAGTAGGACAGAACCCCTCCCGGTCCTCACCTTCCATGCCACCAACCTCCACCTATAACGCATCATCCTCTGCCACTTCTGCCACCTCCAAGTGGGCCTCACTACCAGAGATATATTTCCCACCCCACCTCTATCAGCATTCCAGAGAGACCATTCCCTCCATGACTTCCTCGTCAGGCCCACGCCCCCCACCAGCCCACACTCCACTCCCCTCACTTCCATCCAAGGCCCGAAGGGGTCCTTCCACATATGTCAGAAATTTACCTGACCTCTACCAATCTCATCTACTGCATCTGTTGCACCCGGTGTGGTCTCCTCTACATCGGGGAGACAGTTCGCCTATTTGCGATCGTTTCAGAGAACATCTCTGGGGCACCCTCACCCACCAACCCCACCGCCCCGTGGCTGAATACTTCAACTCCCCCTCCCACACCATCAAGGATTTGCAGGTCCTAGGCCTCCTCCACTTGATGCCTGGAGGAAGAACGCCTCATATTCCCCCATGGGATCCTGCAACCACACAGGATAAATATGGATTTCAACAGCTTCCCAGACCTAAGCCTCCAACTCGGCACCGCCCTCCTGACCTGTCCATTGCTCCCCCCCAACCTATCACCTTCTCCCTCACCTTCATCCACCTATCGCTTTCTCAGCTACTTTCCCCCTAACTCCACCCCCCTCCCATTTATTTCTCAGCCCCGACCCACAAGCCTCATTCCTGATGAGGGGCTTATGCCCGAAACATTGATTCTCCTGCTCCTGGGATGCTGCCTGACCTGCTGTACTTTCCCAGCAACACACTCTTGTCTAGACCATTGTGGAACTGCTTCTTCAGAACAATGCCCATGGTTGCTTTATGGTCACCATCCTCCCTTGGCCCTTCATTCATGCAGGTGAGTATTGGCAAACTACCAGTCTCACCCATGTCATCATGCCTACTCCTGGGCTAACTCCCACACCATTTCAGTCTGTCAACACTTGGGAACTCGACGTCACATATGACTTTCTGCCAGGTCACTTTGCACACAGGGCCACATCTACACAGGATGCATCTTATGCCACTTAACTTGCTTTCTTCATGCTAACTCGCTGCTCTGTTTACTTGGACAGTACCAGCCCAATATTTCACATTGCTTTCTAAGAGCGTTCTCATTGTCTTCAGCACTAACTTACAGGCTGCCAGCCTCTGTGGCTTTCATTGCTTGTCATCGCAGTAGGAGAAGCAAGCAAGGTGTGACAGTGGGGAACACTATTAAGCAAATCTATCCATCAGTCCTATTGATTAGTTTAGATTCCCTACAGTGTGGTAACAAGCCCTTCGGCCCAACAGTCTAGACTGACCCTCTGAAGAGTAACTCACTCAGACCCATTTCCATCTGACTAATGCAACTAGCACTCTGGACAATTTAGCATGACCAATTCACCTGCCCTGCACATCTTTGGACTGTGGGAGGAAACTGGAGCATCCGGAGGAAACCCATGCAGACACGGGGAGAATGTGCAAACTCCACACAGACAGTTGTCCGAGGCTGGAATTGAACCTGGGACCCTGGTGCTGTGAGGCAACAGTGCTAACCACTGAGCCACAGTGCCACCCTGTGCCAGCAGTTGACCCTGCAAACCCAGTGCAGCTGCTTCAAGCATTTCTGGAATATTTTCAAAATCTTTGCCTGAAAGTCAAAGGGGAGCAGTTTTTAATGTGGTGAAGGAGAACTTCAGTCAGTCCGGGGGTATTGCCACTGTCAGTCAAGGGTCTCATCTGATTGCACACAGGGGTTGGCCCCAGTCAGTCAGGCTTTTGTTTGAGTTATAGTCCAGGGATCTGTGCTCTTGCAGGCCAGGTATTGGGCCACAGTCAGTCCTGTAGGTCAAGTGCAAGCATGTTGGACATGTGGGGTGTTGTTAAGTTATCAGGCCAGGGGTTGGGCCAGTTTTTCCTGCAATGAGACAAAGGGAGAAATTGAGAATGCTGCATGCGAATGAAAGAGCATTTAGTGGTGATGCAGGAGCAAGAGAGGTGGGGGGGTGTCCCCGCTGAGTGAGTAAGAAACATTGAGGGCAGAAAGGGTTTATCGTTCGGGAGTATGAGAACCAGTGAACGGACATGATGTATGCTGTGAGTTGTGGTCCTAGATCCTTGCTGAGATGGATGTGCAGTGGTAGAGTTAAAGAGAGTGAATTTGAGGTAGCAGGAAGAAAGTGCAGAACATAGAGGGTCATTGATCGTCTTTCTCAATTTCTGCTCCATAGAAGGCACCACAGCATAGCCAAGGGCTGAAATCTGTGTCTAGGCTGGCTGGGTCTGGTAGAGTGGCCTACTGTGGAAGTCAAGTGGAAAAACGATCTTCCCTCACTCTCTCACCACGCTATCCACCAGCATTTCCAGGTCCTTGTCTATGAAGCCTTTCCCTTGGGCCATGTGTTCAGTAATAACGGTCAAATCCTTCAGTGTGAAGGCTTGTTCTGGCCACTCTGAAGTGGTTTGTAAGTGTACTTTGAATATGAAGGAAGAGACCTCAATGTAGGAAGGTACTGGCAGTGATGAGCACTGCCACCTCGACAGTTACATGACTTCCTGGTAAAGAATCAAAGACCTGGAACCCAGTGGCATGATTTTGCCGAGGTGCAGAGCGGAAGACTGCACTGTGCGTCATGGCTGAGCAGGTACCATAAATCTCACCTGATAAAACAAATCTGATAGTGGGATCACTCTGCCAAATGTATTCAGGAAATAAGGGGAGCAGACCAAGTAATAATGGGAAATATATTGAGACCCGCATTATTGAATAAACTGAACATGTGCAACTGTTTAAAATATAGATTTATATGTGACCCTTGAATGTTATGGATAATTGGGAATCATTGTGGAGATATTATACATTTGCTTTGTGTATTAAAGATCTCATGCCTGTATAAACAAAATTACAAAAAGAACAATTTAGTGTGTAGGATGCTTAGTGTCAGCTAATATTGCAATGATTGTCACATCATAACAGAGTGCAGTTTTGATTATGCTCCTTCCTCCTGTTTCAGCCTCCTGTTATTAAATTACAATTGTCAACTGCGTCTTTATTGGTAATTACCAGCAGCAAATTGCTGGCCTGTTTGCAATAGTTTACAGAGTCAGGCACAGTGAAGGTTCTAATCCTGCTGTTTGCTTTCATGATTTTGTATTGGCTTTCATTTTAATATGCTTTTTCCCGAAGAGAGAGGAAAAGAGGATTTGTTCCTTCTGTTTGTCTTCCGAAGTGGTACACCAGGCTCCCAGCTCCTTTCTCTGAATGTGTCATTGCAGGGTGTTTTCCTTTACATCTTGCATTTTCTTTTCCACGTGCAACCTCTGGTGAACCTGGTCAAAATCAGGATAGATTTACTGTATGCCTATGAATATATCACATACTCATATTCCCTAGCTGTTAATGTTTATGATGCAATGAACACAGACAGTAAGGTAACAAGCATGTAAAAGGAGCCTTATGGAACTGTAGGCATTGTAATGCGCAACTTGTTATATGTCAATTCTGTGTTACTTTGCACAAAGTAAGATGCCAATGAGGCTCAGCATTTTTTAGAAAGCCAGATATTTTCTGTACTGCTGTGTCCACGATGCTCCCTTTAAACAGACTAAATTAGATTGCCTTATAGCTGTATTTTTTTTTAAAAACACCCTTGCAACTGTAAGAAAACAAGTCTTAACCCAATTGACTGCAAGCAGTCTCTGCTGTAACACTGATTTTTAAATTTGGGCTGTGGTGGAGGTAGTTATGTGAATTATGACTTTGTGATCGGAACTTCCAAAGAGCCTCTTTTACCTATACTGAGCTGTGCACTTGAAAGGAGACACAGATTTATGAAGATGTGCCTTTTCTCCTTTCCCAGCCATGCTCAGAAGTTGGCCTTTTCATCTGAATTTCACAGCGCTGCTATAATCAGATTGAAATATTTCATAAGTAGCAGAAGGGCACTTGAAGTCACCTGTCCTCTATAGCTCCTATGATCTTGAATACAATTTGCCTTTCCCAGAGCTGTGAGGTTTCATTGATGCAAGTCCATCATTGTGATTAGCTCAGAGGAGGCCAGTACTTAGCCCTGTATTTCTGAGAGAAGTAAGTTGCGCCAGTGGAGACGACAGTAGGAGATTGGCTCCCATCATACAGTGGCTTAGTGGTGGGTGGTGTGGTGGCTCAGTGGTTAGCACTGCTGCCTCACAGGTTCAATTCCAGCCTCAGGCGACTGTCTATGTGCAGTTTGCACATTCTCCCTGTGTCTGCATATGTTGCTTCCCACAGTCCAAAGATGTGCTGGTTAGGTGGATTGGCCATGCAAAATTGCCCATAAGTTCAGGGATGTGTAGGTCAAGTGTATTAATCAGGGGAAATGTAGAGTGACAGATTAGGGGAATGGGTCTGGGTAGGTTACTCTTCAGAGGGTCAGTGTGACCTTGTTTGGCGAAACGGCTTGTTCCCACACTGTAGGGATTCTATTTCTAAGCCAATCCCTGACTGCCATTTGAAGCAGACTTTTGAGGCCAGAGTTCCATTTAAAAAAAGTAGTTTTTAAGTCCTGTTTTTCCAGTGCCTTTAAGTGTTTTTGCATGACTGCTCACATGTTATTTATCATAAAACTAGGCCAGCACAATACCTTGTAGGCTGCTGCTTGGCTATACACGGACATTGTATAGTGGGAACATAGGCTGTGACAGCCAGCATGGACAGGCCTCTAACTTAAATTGGGGGAATTTGTTGCAATTATGTCATCCCTGCCATTTAAAGACAAAATTGTAAATGTCCAATGTGGTGTTGGGCATGCCAAGAAATTCTAAATCACTGAAGCTTTATTTCCTTGCTTCTTTTTGACTCATATGATCTTTCTGCTATTTGTGATGTCAGGAAAGCTTCTAGCTTCCAGATGACTCACGGTAGGAAAGAGATACAAGCTTTTTTATGCTTTATTTCCCTCAGTCAGCTTGCTGTTTGTAGTAGTCTATTATTGATAGTTTCTTCGGGGTGGAGAGGGGCACCTGGAGCGAGAGGAGCTGCAGTGGTCTCAAGAGCCTTAAACTCAGCAGCTGAGTCCATCCAAACACAATGGGTGAGGGTCACGTTGGGTGGGAAGCTGTTCCTGGCACTTGTGCAGTTTAGACCAAGATATACTTCCTTGGATCTATCCGAAGATTAGTGCAACGGTGGCATGCTGTTTCTTGCAAAGACAAGAGGAGGCGTGGTGTTTTCCAGTCTCGAATTAAGTCACCTTGGTTCTTAACTTTTTTGTCAGTGTCATGACAAAAAAAAATGGACTACTGGTTTTCAAATTCCACCATCCAATTTAATACATGGGACGTGTGGTGCTTATGGTCCACTGAATGGCCCAGATACCAGAGAAAGTACGACTTGTCAAGCAGCATCTGAAGAGCAGGGAAGTCAACATTTCAGGTCGGAACCTTTCATCAGGTAAGTCTGTGACCTGAAATGTCGACTCCCCTGCTCCTCTGATACTGCTTGACCTGCTGTGCTTTTTGAGCTCCACACTTCACCGACTCTGACTTTCCAGCATCTACAATACTCACTATCTTCCAAATACCAGAGAAGCCTTTTAGTAATAGTTACAGTGGCGTATTGAAGCTCCTCACTCTATAGAATTGGTCAGTCTTTAGTCAGGGCACCATTCATTCAACATCTGTATTATGTAATCCTGCTATGATGTTTTCCCCCTTATTTGTTTGTTCACAGGATGTGGGTGTAGGCAGCATTTATTGTTCATCTCTAATTACCCAGAGAGCAGTTAAGAGTCAACCATATTGCTGTATGTCTAGAGTCACATGTAGGCTAGGCCAGTTAAAGATGGGAAAACCAAATGGGTGTCCCAGAACAATCGGCAATGGATTCATGGTCATCATTGGACTCTTCATTCCAGATTTGTTTTGACTGAATTCAAATTCTACCATCTGCTACAGCACGAATCAAATCCCATCTCCAGAACATTACCTGGGTCTCTGGATTTACTGTGCAGAGGTAATTACCACTGCCTCCCCTTATATGTTATTTTGCTGCTGGCAGAGCTGAAATAATTATGTAGGAGGTTCTGTAGTTTTGCTGGAAAGGAAAAAAAAACCTGAAATGACAAGTAAAAATGAAATCCCATGGTAGTCCTTATTGCATCCTTCAACATTTCATCCTGCACTGAAGAACATTCAAATTATATATCCAGCTTCTGTCAATGACATACTGACAGTGCAGATATAGAAGCTGCTACTAATCCAAACTGCTAACCAAAGTGTGCAACATGATAAAGAAGAATAATTTAATGTGACTTGGGAGTTAAACCATGCTCTGTATGCCATGGGGTTTGCCATCCACCTTCAACACACTGGGTTTACGTCCCTTATTAAAATAGAACTTCAAATTCAGTAACTATTAGCGATTGAATGAAGAACTCGTGACCTCCATTTTTGAAGCAGTGAAGGTTCTGAAGCCTTTTAAGCTGAATGTAGACTGTGCAAAGCTTGTTTCGGCATTGCAATGATAGAATTAAATCTAGGTCACAGCTGCAGGTGTGACAGCCAAATCCATCATACAAAACCTGGAATGATCAAAATAACTTAGAAAAAATGTAGGGCATCCAAAGGAAATTAATTTTTAAAAGTACCTTCTTCTTTCTCTTTAATTTAAAGACATCTATTTTGCGACAGACAAAAATTCAACAACTTCAAAAGTCATACTTAGAGTTTTAGATAGAAGCGCAAATATCAAACTGTGGCCAAAGAACTTATTAATGCGATGTTAATATTTCTCACAGGTAGCAGTATCCTCAGGTTGTCGCAGTTATTTTCATTGTGAGTCACACTGACCCAGATTTTATCGCAGCCTATTTGTGGTGGTTATAGAGCTTATTGAGCTTCTCAATTTACAGAATCAATCGATCTTTAGTCAGGACAGAATTTACCATTAGAGCTAATATAATTGTTCATTTAATTATGTGTTTTTGCTTAACATGAATATCTAAATAAAAAATAAAAACAAATCCCAAAGTAGTTCTTCCAAAATATATTCAACCTTCCCTAATGCTTCCTTCATCAGGACAAGAGTGAAATAACTACCTGAAGAAATAACTAACTTTGATTTCTAAGTTGTGCCTTTTCAGTGCTCTGATAGGAGCATTCAATAGAAAAAGGGCAGGCCATTAAGCCCATCTAACCTATTCTATTAATGATGCCTGGCTAATAAAAATGCACTGGTCTTACTCTTGAAGAGTTCAATTAAATTAACATCACTGCTTTTGAAAGGAGAGTTCCAAGTGTCCACTAAACTCAGTGTTTCCTGATTTTATTCTGTAATGACCCAGTTCTAATTTAAAGATTATGTCCGCTTTTCCTTTACCATAATGGATCCTGTTATCATATTAAAGATGTTGATGAGATCACGATCAATCTTTTAAATTTGAGTTGATATAAATCAAGATTATCTTACTTACTTCCATGGTCTAACCTTTCAACAGCAGCATAATTTTGTTGAATCTATGCTGTACCCACTGCAAAATCGCTGCATCCTTTCTTAAGCCCAATTTGACCATTCCAGATGAAGGGCTTATACCCGAAGCGTCGATTCTCCTGTCCCTCGGATGACGCCTGACCTGCTGTGCTTTTCCAGCACCACACTCTCGACTCTGATCTCCAGCATCTGCAGTCCTCACTTTCTCCTGAGGCCCAATGCCCCGAACTGAATGTAGACTTTCAGGATCCGATAAGGGGTCTGTTTAATGCAACATTGAAGGCTGCCTTGACTCTGATAGAAACAAGAGCAAAGTTGATCATCATTTTGAAGTGGAAGGATTGGTGAATGGGCCTTTCAAAGAGCAGGCAAAGGAATGATGTGTCATAAGATTCTGTGATTGGTCAAACCATTGTTAAACCTGGAACCATGCTGGGAGGAATGGAATACTGTTGGGAATTTCCTCCTCTTTTCTTCCTCTTAATTGGCCTTGGACTTATTTTGGTTTGATTTTTCACCTCAGCCAAGAAACTACACGGTACCCAGTGGGTAGTGAGTATCATAATGTGGCATAAGAGGCATCACGACGGTATGGGATGACCTAGATTTTGCAGCCATCTTTTTCAGTTTGATGTAGTTCGATTTCTTATGTATCATGTAGCAGAAACCTTATTTGCAATCATGCGGATGATCCTGAAACAAACCATGAAACACTAAACTCAAATTCATTTTAGATGCAGGTTAAAGAATGGATATTTGCTATTTTGTTTTATTTCCGTAAGTGTGATCTGGTTAGTTTAAATGGTCAATTTTTAGAAATTTCAATGCAAGAGTTTCCCAGTTTTTTTTATATATTAGTGGCAGTGGCATGTAATTAGCCGTGTGGCTAAGTGTGTTTCATGCATGGAAAAGAATGACCATTTATATCCACTTACTGGATCCAGCAAATTTATATTTTACTCTTTTTGTTGTTATTTCCACTAAGCCATATTTTAGGATGTTAATTAGTTAAAGGTATAAGGTATCACTACATAAGTATTAATCTAACAGTGAAACAAAGGACAGCCCTGACTAAACAAAGAACAGCTTTTTTTGAATTAAGCTATGAGAGTAGAACATGAGGTCACATGTAAAAAGTGTAAAATGCAAATTTTGGACTTTTATCAAGAACATAAGCTTCTCTGAAACATAATTGATATAGCCGTCAATTTAAAACATTGGAGGTTATAACCGTGGAATCATTACAGAACCTTCTAGATGTTTTAGTCAGTCGTTTTTGGTCAGCTCTGTGATTGAACTAAGAAGGCTGAGTGCTTGTCCCCATTCATTATTACACTGCAATAATATTCTGCTCATGGTCCTTGAAGGTGAAGGTTTAAGTTAGTTCATTTGAAACCATCTCTGTCTTTCAGCCCCATTCTATAATTTCAGTATATAATCCAGTTTAACAGATTGCTACAGCACTGTATTGTCCGTTGAACCTTCATTAAGATGGAATTTCAGGATAAGGCTGTTGCATGTTCTCTTGGGTGGATGGAATAGAACTCTTGGTGCTCTATCCAGAAGAGTGATGTAGTGGTGCCGGTGTTGGACTGGGGTGGACAAAGTTAAAAATCACACAACACCAAGTTGTAGTCCAACAGGTTTATTTGGGAGTACTAGCTTTCAGAGCGCTGCTCCTTCATCAGGTAACTATGGGGCAGGATCATAAGACACAGAATTTAGAGCAAAAGGTTTCAGTGTCATTAAAACGATATATTGAACAAACCTGGATTGCTGTTAAGTCTTTTATCTTTTAGAACGGTTTGCAGGTTTCAGATAAACCTGTAACCCATTCTAAAAGATGAAAGACCTAACAGCAATCTAGGTTTGTTCAATGTATTGTTTTGATTGCATGACACTGTGATGTTTTGTGTCTTATGATCCTGCCCCACTAGTTACCTGCTGAAGGAGCAGCGCCCTGAAAGCTAGCACTCCCAAATAAACCTGTTGGACTATAACCTGGTGCTGTGTGATTTTTAACTTTACCCGGAAGAGAGCATGGTATTTATTCATCAATATCCAGACCAATGTTTCT
This sequence comes from Chiloscyllium plagiosum, assembly GCF_037043375.1. Taxonomy (NCBI): domain Eukaryota; kingdom Metazoa; phylum Chordata; class Chondrichthyes; order Orectolobiformes; family Hemiscylliidae; genus Chiloscyllium; species Chiloscyllium plagiosum. The sequence goes on from NW_028270148.1 coordinate 36,968,132, forward strand.
ATCCCAGCAAATGAAGTGTTCGGGTTGAATAAAATAGTGAAGTTTACAGCTGTTCAAACACAGTGGAGACTTTCTCTGATTTTAGTTGCTTTACATTTATTTTTGAAGATCACTGCTCCCATGAACTTCGTTGCCTGTGGCTATGTGCATCATGAATCATTAAAATAACCACACTTGACTGTATACAGGCATTTACTGATTCAGTGACCGTGAAGGTTTAGTACATTTGCCTAAAGGAGAGAGGAATTAACACATACATTATGTATAGCCAGTATTTGAAGGATAATTCTTGGTGTCAGCTGTACTTGTGAAGATACATTGCCAGTGTCTTAGTACCTGTGATGAAGTAGTTGGTTTGTAATAGTTGGACTATCATCAACCATGCATCTGTCAGGCTCAGTGATGATTTACGCATTGTGTTTCAATTTGCTGTGCCTGGATTTGAGGCAGGTGATTGATTACATGGGAAGTTTTTGGGGCAGCCTCCAATATGGCATTGAATCAAGGCACATAATCCATAAATGCCTGGAGAATGCAGATAGGTTGGGATACATAAATCCAGCTGTTCACCAAATAAAGGCACTGGATTGCTGCAAGTATTTTCCGTCAATCAAGTAGTGCTCTTCAGCATTTCCAAAAAATCCTTCTGCTCGTCATACTAGTTTGGCCACATCTGTCTAGAAAGAATGAATATCTTAGCTTTTGAGAATGCTAGGTTACAACAACTTGTTGATGTTGGTGAGTATATTGCCAAGGCAGAGAAATAAGGGCAAACATTGTCTAGTGTTCAACAAATAATATAAAATATGATTCAATCTGATTACTTATTTTATCTTCACTCATACGAGTTACATTTGGTGATCAAGGGTATTTATTACTTGACAGGCTTTTAGGGTTGCAGAGTGGACTACCTAACTACCGATTTTTTAAACAAAATCAACAAATTGAAACTAAATGATCTATTGATATTAGTTCTTTGTCACAAGTTTCATAATTTAAGTTTGATTCTGTTTGGTTGATTTTTTTGAATAAAATGTAAGAATTCTTCCTAAAAAGCTAAAGAACTGCAGTTGCTGGAAATGAGTAACAAAATCAGAAATTGCTGGCAAGTCTCAGCAACTCTGCCAGTATCTGTTCAGTTCTGAAGAAGGGTCATTGGACCCGAAATGTAAACTTTGCTTTCTCTCCACAGAATTCTTCTAGTTGTTCAATAGTGACATTGTAATGCATTGCAAAGATGGAAACCTCATGGCTATTCTTCTCGCGAATAGAGATGATTTTATAAAAGCGCAGGAGAGAGAGGTAGTGTTTGAATGTACTGGTATGTCATCACACACGTAGGTTACAGACTGAGTGAAATCCTGGGAGATGAGTCACCTAATGTGAATTATGGGGAAATTTATATTGGTAGAGTTTGGGATTTGTAGTGGTCAGGGAAAGTTAGGAAAGCAAGACCAATCACAAAATGCCCAGAACAAGGAAAATCCATAATCCCTGCTTGAATTAATATCTGTGGAAGCCTATATTATTCAAAACTCTAATGAGTAATTGGCTTCATAACGGGTACACTTTATTGTTAATAGTTAAAGTTGAGTAGTTTCTGAATGTAATAGATTATACAGATTGAATACATGGGCAGAATAAGTAGAAAGGTAATTTGACAAATAAATACTTCTGTTACTTTGTAAATTTAACTGAAAAGGATTATCTCTGATTTAATAGTTCAACACAGATTTACATCAAATGTAAGACATTTTCTTCTGCAGCCATTGGATAGTGGGAGGCTTGAGAATTCCAAAGATGCTTTTTCATCATCCTGATCCTGATCCTGATCCTGTGGAGGTCTTGATTATGTCTCAGCCATTATGAGCTCAATTGCTGGATGTTTTTAGGCATCACCCTCTACATCCTCTTCAGCCAAGGCTACTATTCTGATCCTGTGCATGTATTGTTTATTGTCAGATCAGACATGGAGCTATCTTGGTCTGTCAATGTTGTCATTTTGAGCATAAACACCCTCTAGTGGCCAATGAAATATGATTAAGAAATCAAAAGTAAATATTGCTAGAAATACATAGAAAGTCAGAATCTGTAAAGTTACTTGTTGGGTTTAAACCATTTTCTCCACATAATAGTGCTTCACATTCTACACCTATTTCTCTTGGTCCAGGTGTTGATATACCTGCTATATATTTGCAATATAAATTTGAGATGTTCAGTAACTGCAGTGTGTTTATTTTACACAGTTTTGTTTTGAGTTAGGTAATGGAAACAGCTTTCTAAATGAATGTATTATATTTAGAGCCCAAGTCTGTTTTCTACTGGAACACTGACAACAGCTTCTATGTGAAAGTGAGGACTGCAAATGCTGCAGATCAGAGTCGAAAAGTGTGGCGCTGGGAAAGCACAGCAGGTCAGGCCCAATCTGAGGAGCAGGAGAATTCCTGATGAAGGCCTTATGCCTGAATGTATCAATGAAATCACTTTTAGAGAAAAAGGCAGACCAAATGTCATGGTCTCACCCTAGTTAGGTCCACCTCAGAAATAATCATTTGTTTCTCTCATGTTGAAACATAAAATCATAGAAAACAGAAACAGAAGTAGGCCATTCAGCCCTTCAACCCTGCCCCACCATTCACCGTGATCATGGCTGATCATCCAACTCAGTCCCCTTTCCCACTTTCTCCCCAAACCCTTGAATCCCTTTAGCACTGAACACTATATCTAACTCACTGGCTGCTGGAAGAGTTTCTTCCTTTGGTAATAAAAAAACTCTGCATTTTTTTTGTACTGGCCATGTAGTTCTTTGCTTCAGATTCATTCTGTTTATTTAAAGCAATCATTATTTAACGAGGTGCAATTTAATTCTGTCTTCTGTGGTGTGTTTGATGGTGCAGGACATTTAATCAAATGGGAGTCCATGGTAGTAAAACTCATGGATGTCTTTTCATCTTTGCTGCCATTTAAGGGCCTCATTCTGCTGCCACTGCACTTAACGTGTTTGGCAGAATGATAATGAGGCTGTTGTAGGGATTGAGGTGTGCACCTTTGCTCAAAGGCACCCAGTGGGAGCTGGAAGCAGGGAGGGGATGGCCTATCGAGAGCCGGCCTATCGAGAGCCACCCTCCCTGACCTTGCTGCTGACCTCTCTTTGCCCCACATCACTTACCTATGCCTTAGTCCACTGGCAGTTCTAGGTCTTAGGAATATGTTGTACCAATAACAACATCTGCCTCCTCAAGTAGCAATGTCTTTCAGTAGAGCTGCCGCTGGCCTCTGACTGGGCTGAGGGGAAATGGCTTTCATCCTGATATCCTCAATCCTGAGGAAAGTCTGCCGCTGAACAGTGAACTGTTCGACTGACACTAATTATGATGGGCCTTCCTGTAATGAGGAGACATGGGACTCTTGTTGGCTGTCTAGCTCTCAAGGGAGACCTCTGTTGGCTGTATTGAATACCATGCATAATCCTTTCTCCTGCTTTCTATAATGGCAACGATTTGTTGAGTATGAAATAAATTCACAAGCACATTGCATTTGTTGGATTTACAATAGGAGTTTTCTAAATTAATTGATACTGCAGAACCTCAATCTACAGTCATCCACAGAATCTGATTGAGGTTCTGCTGTATCAGTTTCACCCATTTTGAACAGCACCAGAGAAAATAGAAATCATAAGAAACTGAGGTACGGTAGCATATTGATTAGAGATCATTATGCATCTTATAATTTCATAGAAACATGGGCAATTAATCTTCCAGTGTTGGCATGAATAAAATCAAAATGTAAATTGAAATCAGTGCGCATTTATTAAAAATAAGCTTCCACATTTGCAAATGGTTGCTGATATCCTTCAGGGAAGGAAACAGGTTGTCATTACCTCGTCTAGCCTTGATATTTTAATCAACTACTTCAGATGGAGTAAGTGAGATTGAATACATTCCTTTTAGCTGAGAGGTAGGGACACTGCACCACTCCCTGCTTTGCATGGGTTTCCTCTGGGTGCTCCAGTTTTCTCCAACAATCTAACGATGTGCAGGTTAGGTGAATTGGCCATGCTAAATTGACCATATTGTCCAGGGATGTGTAGGGGTAAATATAGAGTAGTAGGGTAGAGGGATGGGTCTGGGTCGGTTACTCTTCGGAGGGTCAGTGTGGGCTTGTTGGGCTGAAGGGCCTGTTCCACACTGTCGGGATTCTATGATTCTGTGATCTGGACTAAATGTGACTCCAAACCCAAAACCTGGCTGACTCTCATCTGTCCTCTGAAATGGCCTAGCAAGCCACTCAATTGTATCTAACCACTAATAAGTCTCAAAAAAGGAATGAAACTAAAGGGCTCACCTGACATTGGCTGAGGTACCAGAAATGATAACAGGAAACAGTTGACCCTGTAAAGTTAAAGAGTCATAGAGATGTACAGCACAGAAACAGACCCTTCGGTCCAACTCGTCTGTGCTGACCAGACATTCTAACGTAATCTAGTCCCATTTGCTACACTTGGCCCATATCTCTCCAAACCCTTCCTACTCATACACCAATCCAGTTGCCTTTTAAGTGCTGTAATTGTACCAGCCTCTACCACTTCCTCTGGCAGCTCATTTCATACATGCACCACCCTCTGCGTGAAAACGTTGCCCCTTAGGTCTCTTTTATATTTTCCCCTCTCACCCTAAACCTATGCCCTCTACTTCTGAACTCCCCGACCCCAGGGAAAAGACTTTGTCTATTTATCCTATCCATGCCCCTTATAATTTTGTAAACCTCTATAAGGTCACCTCCCAGCCTCTAACGCTCCAGGGAAAACAGCCCAAGCCTATTTAGCCTTTCCCTGTAGCTCAAATCCTCCAACCCTGACAACATGCTTGTAAATCTTTTCTGAACCCTTTCAAGTTTCACAACATCTTTCCGATAGGAAGGAGACCAGAATTGCACGCAGTATTCCAAAAGTGGCCTAACCAACATCCTGTACAGCTCCAACATGACCTCCCAACTCCTGTACTCAATACTGTGACCAAGAAAGGAAAGCATACCAAATGCCTTCTTCACTATCCTATCTACCTGCAACTCTACTTTCAAGGAGCTATGAACCTGCACTCTAAGGTGTCTTTGTTCAGCCCTCCTTATCACCGCTTTCACCATCCTGTAGAGTTATCATTGACCAGAAGCTGAACTGGACTACCCACATAAATACTGTGGCTACAAGAGCAGGTCAGAGGCTGGGAATCCTGCATGAGGAACTCATCTCCTGACTCCCCAAAACCTGTCCACCATCTGCAAGGCACAAGTCAGGAGTATGATGGAATACTCGCCACTTGCCTGGATGAGCGCCGCTCCAACAACACCTAAGCAGCTTGACGTGATCCAGGATAAAGCTTGAGTGGCACCACACTCACAATCATTTCCTTGCTGCACCATGGGCCTGCAATTGTAGTGGTATATGCATCTGTAAGGTGCAATGCAGATATTTACCAAGGCTCCTTAGACAACGCTTTCCAAACCCCTAACCACTACTTAAAACGCCAAAAGCAACAGTTGCATTGGAACACTCCCACAAACTAAAAACTGCTGATCAATGGTGCAGAGTGAAGCATCAGTGGATAATGAGTCATAGAAGCTACTTCTGGGCAGAATGACTGAATAATGATAGAAAAATTATAAAAGGGGGTGATAGTTTATGTGAGCCACAAAGCAAGAGACTGAATAAATAGGAAATAATATCACCAGTCTTTGAAATTGTAAATAAAATAATTATAATTTGAAAGTCTGGTTGTATAAAAGAGTATTGGTTGCCATAAAATATCCTTTGATATTTCATCACCATTGTTTGATCACTGTGTTTAATTATGAACAGATTGAATATGACAGATTCAAGCATCCAGGGCAAAGAAAAAACAAGCGACGTCTGAAAAGATTTCAGAAAGAGTGCAATTGGAGATTCTATTGAAAGAATTTAATGCAAAGCATAGAGCAGACATGGTTCTGACGTGGAGGAAGGGATTGAGTAGTGTCATGGCTTCTTATGGCTGTGAATTGAGTACAATGGGGACAAGGACAATGTTGGGTCACAGTATTCAACTGAGCACATTTTGGCTTCGACAGATGCCTGACTGGATGGTGAGCAGATGCAATTGAAATACAAAATAGCAGCATTCTACATACAAACTGGAACAGAGAAACAGAAAAATGATGGCTGATCCATCCGACATTATCAGAGACAAAAAAAATTGCTGGAATCCAAGGTAGACAAGCAAGAGGCTGGAAGAACACAGCAAGCCAGGCAGCATCAGGAGGTGGAGAAGGGTCACACCCAAAACGTTGACTTCTCCACTTCCTGATGCTCCTTGGCTTGCTGTATTCTTCCAGCTTCCTGCTTGTCTTCCATCCAACATTATGGTGACTTTGGGTCAGTTGGGTGCATTCTTGTCTCTGATCCACAAAATTCAATGTTTAAGTCCCACTTCAGGACTTGAGAGGCCAGGCTGTAAGGATGATAATTCATTTGTAATACTGAGGGAGCACTGCTATGTGGAAGGTGCTGTGGTTTGGATGAGATGTTAAACACAGCCCCATTTGCCTGTTCAGTTGGACATAAAATATTCCATGGATCCATTTCAAGGGAGAGCAGGGAGCTTTCCCTCATGTCCTGGTCAATATTTATCCCTCATTTACCATCAGAAAAGTAAATTATCAAGTCATTATAATATTGTTAATCACATTGATAATTTATAAAATTGTTGGTAAAATATCAATATTAGTCTCTGACGCTGGTGTCCCAAAAAAACAAAAAAAGCTTGCCCCACCATGTCATACCGTCTGATACATTACAACACAATTCCTTCTCACTTACTCAAAGGGCAATAAAACTTATGGAATGTTTCATCACGGGGTTCGTTGAGTCAGAGATGAATGAGTTTGAAGCAGAAGGATATGGAGAGGACAAAAGAAATAGAGAGAGAGAGAGAGAAAAAAACAGAAGCACAGTGGGATTGCCCTGGCAAAATTCCAGTATGGACACAATGGGCAGAATGGCATTTTATTAGAGCTTCCCTGCACTTCCCTGGGTCATTTGTCCCAATATGAAGCATAATAATTGGAATTACGGACCAATGAGCCTGACATTGGTGGTGGGCAAGTTGTGGGAGGGATTCCTGAGGACAGTATTTACATGTATTTGGAAAAGCAAGGATTGATTAGGGATAGTCAACATGGCTTTGTGCATGGGAAATCATGTCTCACTAATTTTATTGTGTTTTTTGAAGAAGCAACAAAGAGGACTTATGAGGGCAGAGCGGTGGATGTGATCTATATGGACTTCAGTAAGGCGTTCAGCAAGGTTCCTCATGGAAGACTGGTTAACAAGGTTAGATCACAGAAATAGAGGAAGAACTAGCTGTTTGTATACAGAACTGGCTCGAAGATACAAGACAGAGGATGGTGGTGGAACGTTGCTTTTCAGACTGGAGGCCTGTGACCAGCGGTGTGCCACAAGGTCTACTGCATTTCCGCATTTACATAAATGATTTGGATGTGAGCTTAAGAGGTATAGTTAGTAAGTTTGCAGGTGACACCAAAATTGGAGATGTAGTGGACAGCGAAGAAGATTACCTCAGATTACAACGGAATCTTGATCAGATGGGCCACTGGGCTGAGGAGTAGCAGACGGAATTTATTTTTGATAAATGTGATGAGCTGCATTTTGGAAAGGTAAAGCAGAGCAGGACTTACCCACTTAATGGTAAGGTCTAGGGACTGTTGCTGAACAAAGAGACCTTGGAGTGCAGGTTCATAATTCCTTGAAATTAGAGTCGCAGGTAGATAGGATAGTGAAGAAGGCATTTGGTATGCTTTCCTTTCTTGGTCAGAGTATTGAGTACAGGAATTGGGAGGTCATGTTGTGGCTGTACAGGACATTGGTAAGGCCACTGTTGGAATATTGTATGCAGTTCTCTTCTCCCTCCTATAGGACATAGGTGCTATAGGAAGGATGTTGTGAAACTTGAACGGGTTCAGCAAAGATTTACAAGGATGTTGCCAGGGCTGGAGGATTTGAGCTATAGGGACAGGTTGAATAGGCTGGGGCTGTTTTCCCTGGAGCGTCAGACACTGAGGGGTGACCTTATAGAGGTTTATAAAATCATGAGGGGCATAGATAGGATAAATAGACAAAGTCTTTTTGCTGGGGTGTGGGAGGCCAAAACTAGAGGGCAAAGGTTTAAGGTGAGAGCGGAAAGATATAAAAGAGACCTAAGGGGCAACCTTTTCACAGAGGGTGGTGCATGAATGCCATGAGCTGCCAGAGGAAGTGGTGGAGGCTGGTACAATTGCAAGATTTAAGAGGCACCTGGATGGTTATGTGAATTGGAAGGGTTTAGAGGGATATGGGCCATGTGCTGGCAAATGGGACTAGATTAATTTAGGATATCTAGTCGGCATGGATGAGTTGGATAATAGGGTCTGTTCCTGTGCTGTACATCTCTACGACATTCATTCCTTTGCCAAACTTTTCAAGTCAGTTTGGGATATTCCTCATACTGGCACCAAATAGTGACATTCTCTATCAAACTGTCCATTTCACTTAAAAAGGATACTGTGTATTCCACCTGAAAATGAATACCCCAAAACTGTTTTTATTATTCTTCTCCTCCATCATCTCTTCCTCCTTCCCCCTTTGGACAGGTTCCTGCTCCAAGGTGCCAAGGTCAGCACTCTGCCCAGCTTTATGATCGTCTTCATCCTTATCTTGTCGGCTCTCAAATACGTTGCATATGTCAGATCAGGACATTTACTGCTGATCCTCAATATCTATCTTATCAGGGATCACCTCACTCGATGCACTTGAACATCCCACCACTGTGGAAACAAGGTGTGAATAAGATTTGGAGCAAACTGTCTGAACACTCCTCCCTGGCCTTTACGTTCGGAATGGCTCCAATTCAATTACCCAGAGCTAAAGAGATTTGATACCAAGATATTGACTGCTTAAAGTGCACTCCATTTATGATTCTTCTGGACTGCTGCATCTGAAGTATTGTGACCAGTTCTGGGCAGGAATACTCTCGAAGAGATAAATTCGCCTTGGATTTTGTGCATTGTAGATATATCAGACTTCAGGAATTTGCTACTGCTGTTGGGGAGGTTTTAAACTAATGTGGCAGGGGTTTGGGAACCAGAAGAGAAAACAAGTAGGCAGCGAGGTAGAGACTGGAGACTGTAAGAATTATGAAGATAACATTAATAAAGGGAAGAATAGGCAGAGAGCAGGTGAGCGCAAAAGAACTGGTGGCGTGAAATGCATCTACTTTAATGCAAGGAGTATAGTGTGTAAGGCAGATGAACTTGGGGCTTGGATTGGTGCCTGGGAGTATGACGTTATTGCCATCACAGAGACTTGGTTGAAGGAAGGGCATGATGATTGGCAACTAAATGTTCCAGGATATAGGCGCTTCAGACAAGACAGGGAGGGAAGTAAAAGAGGGGGTGGAGTTGCATTGCTGGTCAGGGTTGATATCACGGCAGTGCTAAAGGAGGACACTATAGCAGTCTTGGGTAGTGAGGCATTATGGGTGGAACTGAGAAATAAGAATGGTGCAGTTACATTGTTGCGGCTGTATTACAGACCTCCCAACAGTGAGCGTGAGGTAGAAGAACAAATAGGTAAACAGATTATGGAAAGATGTAGAGACAATATGGTAGCGGTGATGGGAGATTTTAATTTTCCCAACATTGACTGGGATACACTTAGCGTCAGAGGTCTGGATGGAGTAGAATTTGTACGAAGCATCCAGGAGAGTTTTCTAGAGCAGTATGTCAATAGTCCGACGAGGGAAGGTACCATATTGGACCTGGTACTGAGGAATGAGCCAGGACAAGTGGTAGAAGTTGCGGTGGGGGATTTCTTTGGGAACAATGACTGCAATTCTGTTAAGTTTTAGAATACTTGTAGATAAAGAAGAGAGTGGTCCTAAGGGAAGAGTACTAAACTTGGCCAAGGCCAATTATATCAAAATTAGGCAGGAGTTGGGAAATGTGGATTGGACACAGCTTTTGAAGGGATGTCCACATTTGAGATGTGGGAAGCTTTCAAAGATAGGTTACAAATAGTGTAGGATAGGCATGTCCCGTTGAAGGCAAAGGATAGGAAGGGCAAAATTCGTGAACCGTGGATGACAGGAGAAATTGTACGACTAGCCAAGAGGAAAAGGGAATATAAGGTCTAGGCAGCTAAGAACAGAACGGGCCCTGGAGGAATATCGGAAGAGTAGGACAAGTCAGAAACAAGGAATCAAGCGGACTAAAAGGGGTCATGAAATAGCTTTAGCAAGCAGAATTAAAGAAAATCCCAAAGCATTTTATTCTTATATAAGAAGCAAACAGGTAACTAGAGAAAGGATTGGTCCACTAAAAGATAAGGAAGGCTGTGTGCCGAACCTGAGAGAATGAGTGAGATTCTGAATGTTTACTTTGCATCAGTGTTCACTGAGGGGATGAACATGATGAATCTTGAGATTAGAGACTGACATTTGATTAGTCTGGATCACGTTGGCATAAGTAGTGAAGATGTGTTGGGTATGCTAGAGGTTATTAAGGTGGTCAAATCCCCAGGACCGGATGGGATCTATCCCAGGTTGCTGAGGGAGGCAAGAGAGGATATAGCTGGGGCCTGACAGATATCTTTGTGGCATCCTTAAATACAGGTAAGGTGCCGGAGGACTGGAAGGTTGCTCATGTTGTCCCCCTGCACAAGAAGGGTAGTAGGGATATTCCGGGTAACTATAAACCAGTGAGCCTGACGTCGGTGGTGGGAAAGTTGCTGGAGAGGGTACTCAGAGATAGGATCTATTTATATTTAGAAAAGAATGAGCTTATCAGTGATAGGCAACATGGTTATGTGCGGGGGAGATCGTGCCTTACCAACTTAATAGAGTTCTTCAAGGAACTGACCAAGTTGATAGATGACAGAAGGGCTGTTGATGTCATATACATGGACTTTAGTAAGGCATTTGATAAGATTCCCCATGGTAGACTAATGTATAATGTGACGTCACATGGTGTGCAGGGTGTTCTAGCAAGGTGGATAAAGAACTGGTTGAGCAACAGGAGGCAGAGAGTAGTAGTTGAAGGGAGTTTCTTGAAATGGGGAAAGGTGACCAGTGGTGTTCCACAGGGGTCAGTGTTGGGGTCACTGTTGTTTGTAATATACAAAGATGATCTAGAAGAGGGCACTGTTGGTATGATCAGCAAGTTTGCAGATGACACAAAGATTGGTGGAGGAGCAGAAAGCATAAGGGACTGTCAGAGAATACAGGAGGATATAGGTAGACTGGAGAGTTAGGTGGAAAAGTGGCAAATGGTTTTCAATCCAGCCAAATGTGAGATGATGCATTTAGGCAAGTCTAATTCTAGAGCGAATTATACAATGAGTGGAAGAGCCTTGGGAAAAGTTGATGGGCAGAGAGATCTGGGAGTGCAGGTCCATTGTAACCTGAAGGTTGCTGCACAGGTGGATAGAGTGGTCAAGAAGGCATATAGTATACTTGCCTTCATTGGACAGGGTATTGAGTATAACAGCTGGCAAGTCACTTTAAAATTGTACAAGACATTGGTTCGGCCGCATTTATAATACTGTGTACCAGTTCTGGTCGCCACATTACCAAAAGGATGTGGACGCTTTGGATGGGGTGCAGAGAAGGTTTATGAGGATGTTGCCTGGTATGGAAGGTGCTATGAAGAGAGATTGAGTAGGTTAGGTTTATTTTCACTAGAAAAAAGGAGATTGAGGGGGGACCTGATTGAGGTTTACAAAATCATGAAGGGTATAGACAAGCTTTTTCCCAGGGTGAAAGATTCAATCACGAGAGGTCATGCTTTCAAGGTGAGAGGTGGAAAGTTTAAGGGGGATACATGCGGTAAGTACTTCACACAGAGGGTGGTGGGCGTCTGGAATGCGTTGCCAGCAGAGGTGGTAGAGGCAGGCACGGTAGATTCATTTAAGATGCGTCTGGACAGATGCACGTGTAGGTGGTAAGCAGAGGGATTCAAATGCTTAAGAATTGACTGACAGGTTTAGGCAGTACATTTGGATCGGCTCAGGCTTGGAGGGCCGAAGGGCCTGATCTTGGGCTGTAAATTTTCTTTGTTCTTTTGTTCTTTGTATATGACAATTAGATTACACAAACTTGATTGTATTCCCTGGACTTTAGATTTTATTGCAGTTTTTATGTTATGAAAGAGAACAGATAGGGTACGTAAAATATTTATGTTGTTTGAGCAACGAGGGGGAGAAGTCTAATAATTTAAAGTGAAACTAGGAAAGACTTGTAAGCAGAAAGTATGATTGAAGTTTGGAGCTCTACTCTGCAAACAGTGGTGCAAGATTCATTGCTAATTTGAAATCTGAGATTGATAAGATTTTTGTCAACCAAGGCCATTATTAATGATAGATGGACGGGTCGGTTCGCTCAGTTGGATGGGCAGCTGTGATACAGCCTGATGCCAACAGCTTGGGGTCACTTCCTGGACCAGGTGACAGAGTCTCCTGCTCAACTCAACCTTTCACATCGCCTGAGGCATGGTGACCCTCAGGTTAAATCACCGCCGGTCATCTCTCTCCAATGAGAGAGCAGCCCTGTGGTCTGACAAAACTATGGTGACTTTATTAATAAATATGGAGTAAAGATTGTATATGGAGCTTGGTTATAGATCAGTCATGATTTCATTGTAAGTCCTTAATAAGCGTGAGAAGCTAAATGGCCGACTCCTTTTTGAAAGTTCCTATGCTTTCACATGGCAGACTTGAACCCACTCCCATTCCTTCCCTTTCTTTTAGCTTGTTACATTCTCTGTCACGGTGTCCTCTATCTCCTCTCCCACTGCAGTGGAACAGTCTGTTCTTTCCAGTCTGTCAGTGAGACACACCATTGCTCTACCATTCTCACATTCCGATCACTTAATCTGAACTATCCACATCCTTTCTCCCCCAACATTCCTCTACCCCCCTCCACTATTGCATAAATGCTGTCCCCTCCACACTTCATGTCAGCTCTGCAGAAGAGTCATCTAGACTCAAAACATTAGCTTGCTCTCTCTCCATGGATGCTGCCTGATTCGCTCTGATCGCCAGCATTTTTTTTATCTGCAGTACAGGTTGCAGCATCCTACCTTCTGTGCTGTAAGTGTCTGTGGCACATTCTTTACGCTGTTGTATAAGTTATTCATGAAACATACATTATTACAGTCTGCAATTTTCTGATGGGAACAAAATCAAAAGGCAAAGGTAACTTTTTAAAGATTAGATTCCTACAGTGTGGAAACAGGCCCTTCGGCCCAACCAGTCCACACTGACCCTCCGAAGAGCAACCCACCCAGACTCACTTCCCTCTGACTAATGCACCTAGCACTATGGGCAATTTAGCATGGCCAATTTATCTGACCGGCACATCTTTGGACTGTGGGAGGAAACTGGAGCACCCGGAGGAAACCCCCGCAGACACAGGGAGAATGTGCAAACTGTAATTACTTTATTTCATTATATTTATTTGTAAACTAAAATATTTGTAACTCATGAGGAGTGAATTATTTTTGCCTTCAAAGGCAGGATCAACTGTAAAATATTGATTAATGCATCAAAAATGTCTGTGAATCTTTCTTAAAGAAAAGTAACATTTCTGTTCACTAGTCACAGGCTCACCACACACAGAGTGAAACATGTCTTCAATCGGTAAGAATCAAGCATAAGAGGGATGTCACTTTTTTGTAGCATGCCCAGTTACCTTTTCCATTTGATTAAACTGTTGGATAAACCTAAACCAAATGGAATTGGAAGAAGTGATAAATTGAATTAAACGTTGGTAGTAAGGAAAGAAACAAAGTGGGAGCTAAAGCCTGTAGGATGACATTTGATGTGGACATGATGTGGAGTTACTGGTGTTGGACTGGGGTGGACAAACTTAAAGATCACAATGCAAGGGATTTACATATTAATGAAATGAAACCTGCCACCCATTCTAAAAGATCAAAGGCTTAACAGCAATCTAGGTTTGTCCAATATATTGTTTTCATTGCATGACATTGTGATCTTTTGCGATAAAGTCTGTGCCCCATTAGTTACCTGATGAACGCGCAGCGCTCTGAAAGCTAATACTTCCAAATAAACCTGTTGGACTATGACCTGGTGTTGTGATTTTAAAATTTGACATGGAAGCATTGTAGTTAGAAATTTCTTAATTTCTCTGGATTATGATTGGAAAGTGTAATTGGATGTATGAATGTTTGAAATAGGCCTTTGAAAGTTTACATCAATTGTCAAGGGATTAGTTATTTTTTTTTGGATCTAAGTTTGTAGACAATGCTTAAGTAAGGGCCATAATAAATAACGTGGAGAAAGAAACTGCAAGTGGATGTTGTTGATAAGATGGTGAAATGGTGGGAAATCTAAGATGGTCTACTGTGCTGGGCTCTGTGCCATACCACTGGGCAAGTTGGACCTTTACCCCCCCTCATTAATCACCCCTAGGAGAAAAAATTGTTAATATAAACTTACTGAACACCTGGAGCTGCTAAAATTGTGGTTTAACAGCTTTAAGACCAGGATGAAAGCAAATAAAGGAAAGGGCAGAAAGGAGTGCAGCAGACAGGGCACTCCCCTGATGCATCTGGGGCACCTGGAGCCATTGCTCAAACTCCCAGGGTAGCCCCTTTGCATTTAATGGGGCAGCAGCGGTTACTCTCGAAGTTTGGCAAACTCTGAGAAAAGATTGAAGCAGCAGTGGAACCACTATCTGCCATGCTGAAAAAGCATGAGCAGGAAATTCAAATGTTGGACCAAAGAGTAGAGGCAGTGGAGGAAAGGACTGCGGCATCGGAGCCCGTGGCATAGCTCTCAGGAGGAAGGATCCGAACGCGGAAGACCAGGTTCGGGTCCTTCAGGAGCAAGTGGATGACCTGGAAAATAAAAGTAAAAGAAAAAGACTTTAGGCTCGTTGGTCTTCCAGAATGCAAGGAAGACGAAGACCTCATTAGTTTCCTGGAGAAGTGGCTCCCGATGTTCCTGGGGCAGGGGTTGGAGTCGGGTCTGGTGAGTATGAAGCGGGCCCACCGGATCGCAATGCGCAGGTCCGGGCCAGACCCACGCCCCCGCCCAGTCCTAATGTGACTCCTGCATTATAAAGAAAAACAGTTTGTCATTGAAACAGCAAGTAGACTGGGAAAAGATCCACAAGCTTTAATTCACAAAGGCTCAGAATAATGTTTTTTGAGGACTTCTCAGGAGCCCTAATTAAGAAGAGAAGGGCATTTGATGAAGTTAAGAGAACATTAAGGGTTCTGAATATTCACTATTCCCTGAGGTACCTGGCCGTGTTGCGTGTCGCTAAAGGAGCGACGGTATATAATTTTGATTCAGCAGAAAAGGTGAAGGACTTTGTGAATTCTCTGAATTAAAGGACTTGGGTCGGGGTGGGGGAGCGGGAGGGGCATCGTTATGGACAATGGTATGGGATTTTTTTGCCCCTTCTTTTCTCCTCTCTCCCCTTTTTTGTGATTATTGGCTTTATACATACTGCCTTGATGTAAAACCGTAATTATTTAGTATATTGGTCGGTTGGGTATTACCTGGGGCCTTTTTCTAATCTACTATCCTTTTGTTTGTGGATTGGGGGTGACTATACCTGTGGTTAAGATGTATGAAGAAGGGGTGTGGTGGAGGGCTGTTGGTGGGCATCCATTGTTAACTCTCAGAATGTAAATAACATGGTGGCCTCATCTGTGAATTGCCTGGGGGCTAGGGCATGGCCTCAGCTGGAAGGAGCTGGGATGGTCGCAAGGATTGGGAGGAGTGCCCCCTATGGGCAAGGGGAGAGCTCATGTGAATTGGGGGCTATTTCGGTGTTTGCTAAAGTTAAATGTAGTGGTTAGTTTTTTAGTTGTAGTAATTTCTAAAGGAGTAGTTTTTAGATTTTATAGAGTTAATGTCTTTTTCGCTCACCACACCTCATATAGGCTTCCTCCTCTTGGGAAGCCACGGGCTACCCTGGATGACCATGGCTGATGATCTGTTTAGGTGGTGCACTTGGAATGCAAAACGGAGCCATTCCCCCATTAAAAGCAAGAAGATGCTGTCAAGCCTTAGGAAGGAAAGGGTGGACATTGCCCTGCTGCAGGAGACACATTTTAGATTAGATTAGATTACTTACAGTGTAGAAACAGGCCCTTCGGCCCAACAAGTCCACACCGACCCGCCGAAACGCAACACACCCATACCCCTACATTTACCCCTTACCTAACACTACGGGCAATTTAGCATGGCCAATTCACCTGACTTGCACATCTTTGGACTGTGGGAGGAAACCGGAGCACCCGGAGGAAACCCACGCAGACACGGGGAGAACGTGCAAACTCCACACAGTCAGTCGCCTGAGGCGGGAATTGAATCCGGGTCTCTGGCGCTGTGAGGCAGCAGTGCTAACCACTGTGCCACCGTGCCACCCACAAATTTACTGATAAGGAACATCTGAAACTGCAGCGGGGGGGGGTATGTGTGTTATAACAGGGTATTCTTCTCTTCCTTTCGCTCCAAGAGTAGAGGAGTGGCTACATTGGTAAGAAGGAACCTCCCATTCCAGGTAACTGAGCAAATTAAGGACGAACATGGACAGTTCATCATTCTTAAAGTTCTAATACATGGAGAAGAGTATGGCATCCTGAATGTTACTTGTCCACCGGCGCACCCTCTTAAATTTCTAATTGATGCAGTTGCTCAATTAATGAGCCTTGGGGTGCACTGCATGACCATAAGCAGGGATTTTAGTTGCTTAATAGATCCCGAGGTAGACAGGGTCCCAAGAGACATGCCCCACAGGCATGCCTGTGCAAACTAAACAGTTTTGGTGGACATGTGTGAGGAGTTGGAATTAATGGCACCTCCACCCTAATGGAAGAGATTTTACTTTCTCTTCTAACCCACACAAGTGCCACACATGAATTGACATTTTTTTTATGCCATCAGTTTGTTTGGACAAACATTGACGTGCAAAATTGGGAATATAGCTGTCTCAGACCATGAGCCAGTATCTTTAGGTTTTTGAAATCAAGGGTGGCAGAGTAGATGCACGGCACTGGCGCATGGACCCATTCCTTTTAAGGGATGGCAAATCCGTTGAGTACATCAGAAGAGATTCAGGGCCTTCTAGGATATCAACTCAGGTACAGCCAGTAATCTGGTAATACTTTGGGAGGCCACTAAGGCATATTTACAAGGCCTGATCATTTCATATTCAATGAGTAGAAGGAGGCAGAGTGAGGTACCGGAGACCCGGCTGCAGGTAGCTGAGGAAGCATATTATAATAGACCCTCTTTGGTCAAGCTGCAGCAGGTCATTGCTCTCTGGGCTGCTCTCGACTCATTGCACACACAAGTGGCAAACAAAGAGGTCAACTTTGCTAAACAAAGATTGTTTGAATTTGGAGATAAGCCAGGTAGATGTCTGGCATATCTGGCTAGAAAGAAAAATGCTTCCCAATCTATTATGTCGGTTAGAGAGAAGCCTGGCACAGTTACCAGTGAGTTGAAGAAGATCAATGTTAGATTTAGGGAATACTTTGCAGAGCTATATCGGTCAGAAGGAGGTGAACATGGTGCAGTGAGAATACAGTCCTTTTTTAAGAACCTAGACCTGCCCAGTGTAAACGCGGAACTGCTTTGCCTATTGAATGTGCCTATGACGATACAAGAGGTGCAGGAAGCAATAAGGTATCTCCAGGATGGCAAAGCACCAAGACCAGATGGATTCACAAGTCATAGTCATAGAGTCATAGAGATGTACAGCATAGAAACAGACCCTTCAGTCCAACCCGTCCATGCCAACCAGATATCCCAACCCAATCTAGTCCCACCTGCCAGTACCCGGCACATATCCCTCCAAACCCTTCCTATTCATATACCCATTCAAATGCCTTTTAAATGTTGCAATTGTACCAGCCTCCACCACTTCCTCTGGCAGCTCATTCCATACACATACCACCCTCTGTGTGAAAACGTTGCCCCTTAGGTCTCTTTTATATCTTTCCCCTCTCACCCTAAACCTATGCCCTCTAGTTCTGGACTCCTCAACCCCAGGGAAAAGACTTTGCCTATTTACCCTATCCATGCCCCTCATGATGTTTGTAAACCTCTATAAGATCACCCCTCAGCCTCCTACGCTCCAGGGAAAACAGCCCCAGCCTGTTCAGCCTCTCCTTATAGCTCAAATCCTCCAACCCTGGTAACATCCTTGTAAATATTTTCTGAACCCTTTCAAGTTTGACAACATCTTTCCAATAGGAAGGAGACCAGAATTGCACACTCCCTAGGACCTTACCATTAAGTGTATAAGTCCTGCTAAGATTGACTTTCCCAAAATGCAGCGCCTCACATTTATCTGAATTAAACTCCATCTGCCACTTCTCAGTCCATTGGCCCATCTGGTCAAGATCCTATTGTAATCTGAGGTAATCTTCTTTGCTGTCTACTACACCTCCAATTTTGGTGTCATCTGTAAACTGTAATTGTACCGCTTATGCTCACATCCAAATAATTTATGTAAATGACAAAAAGTAGAGGACCCAGCACCGATCCTTGTGGCACTCCACTGGTCACAGCCTTCAGTCTGAAAAACAACCCTCCACCACCACCCTCTGTCTTCTACCTTTGAGCCAGTTCTGTATCCAAATGGCTAGTTCTCCTTGTATTCTGTGAGATGTAATTTGATAACCAGTCTCCCATGGGGAACCTTGTCGAACGCCTTACTGAAGTCCATATAGATCACATCTACCACTCTGCCCTCATCAATCCTCTTTGTTACTTCTTCAAAAAACTCAATCAAGTTTGTGAGACATGATTTCCCCCACACAAAGCCATGTTGACTATCCCTAATCAGTCCTTGCCTTTCCAAATACATGTACATCCTGTCCCTCAGGATTCCCTCCAACAACCTGCCCACCACCGACATCATGCTCACTGGTATATAGTTCCCTGGCTTGTCCTTACCACCCTTCTTAAACAGTGGCACCATGTTAGCCAACCTCCAGTCTTCCGGCACCTCACCTGTGACTATCAATGATACAAATATCTCAGCATGAGGCCCAGCAATCACTTCTCTATCTTCCCACATAGTTCTAGGGTACACCTGATGAGGTCCTGGGGGTTTATCCACCTTTATGCGTTTCAAGACATCGAGCACTTCCTCCTCTGTAATATGGACATTTTGCAAGGTGTCACCTTCTATTTCCCTACATTCTATATCTTCCAAGTCCTTTTCCACAGTAAATACTGATGCAAAATACTCATTTCGTATCTCCCCCATTTTCTGCAGTTCTACACAAAGGCTGCCTTGCTGATCTTTGAGGGGCCCTATTCTCTCCCTACTTATCCTTTTGTCCTTAATGTATTTGTAAAAACCCTTTGGATTCTCCTTAATTCTATTTGCCAAAGCTATCTCATGTTCCCTTTGTGCCCTCCTGATTTCCCTCTTAAGTATACTTCTACTTCCTTTATACACTTCTAAGGATTCACTCAATCTATCCTGTCTATACCTGACATATGCTTCCTTCTTTTTCTGAACCAAACCCTCAATTTCTTTAGTCATCCAGCATTCACTGTACCTGCCAGCCTTTCCTTTCACACGAACAGGAATATACTTTCTCTTCTATAAGGAATTCTATAAGGAATTCATAAATGTGTTGGTGGAGCCACTTTTGGGGATATATAGCTATTCATGTGCACTTAATTGTCTGCCGCCCTCTCTTAGGGAGGCTAATATCTCCCTCATTTTAAAGAAGGGGAAAGCCCCTGACGAATATGCTTCATACAGACCCATTTCAATGTTGAATGTAGATTTTAAAATTCTATCCAAGATGCTGGCTCTGAGGTTGGAAAAGGTATTATATTATGAAAGAAGATCAGATGGGTTTTGTCAAAGGCCGTAGCTCCTCCAACAATATCAGGAGGGTACTGCAC
Source organism: Chiloscyllium plagiosum (assembly GCF_037043375.1). NCBI lineage: Eukaryota > Metazoa > Chordata > Chondrichthyes > Orectolobiformes > Hemiscylliidae > Chiloscyllium > Chiloscyllium plagiosum. The sequence continues at coordinate 36,988,125 of NW_028270148.1, forward strand.
ATAATTCAGGTATGCCAGCAAAGATTGATCCTGGGTTTGGTGGTCTCACTAGATGCAGAAAAGGCGTTTGACCGGGTAGAATGGTCATACCTGTTTGGCACCCTTGAGCACTTTGGTCTGCGCGGACCCTTTTCCAGATGTTGTATTGTATAATGATCCTAAGGCAGCAGTCATCACAAACAGCACTAAGTCAGATAACGTTAGTATTGGGAGAGGTAGCTGACAGGGATGTCCTTTCTCACTGCTGTTATTTACCTTGTTAACTGAGCCGTTAGCCAAGGCTATTAGGAGGGACCCTGAAATGGTGGCGCCAAGGGTGGGAATGGGGGAGCATAAGATTGTTCTATACGCTGACTATGTCCTTTTGTTCTTGACCAATCCGGAGGAGTCTGTTCCTCGTTTGATTCAAACAATTAATTTAATTGGCAGTTTTTCAGTATACAGGATCAACTTTACAAAATCGTAAGCCACGCCATTGGGGGGAATTAGTGGAAAGATGGAATGCAGTTCCCATTTAGATGGTTGTCAAAAGTTTTTTTTGTATTTGGTAATTTTTATTGCCCCTGCCTTCCACCAGCTGTATCAAGCTAACTCTGTACAACTATCGGAGAGGAGAAAACAGGATTTGCAGTAGTGGGAGGGATTATTGTTATCATGGTTAGGCCAAACAGACCTGATTAAAATGGTGGTGGCACAGTGGCACAGTGGTGGCACTGCTGCCTCATAGCACCAGAGACCCGGGTTCAATTCCTGCCTCCGGTGACTGACTGTGTGGAGTTTGCACATTCTCCTGGTGTCTGGGTGGGGTTCCTCCAGGGTAATCTAAAATGAATGTTCTTCCTCACCTGTTGTACCCAATGAGAATGCTCCCATTGTTGATACCCCCACGGGTGTTACAGAAGCTCAATGGTTGACTAGGTGCTTTTATTTCGTGTCACAGGCGAGCCCTAATTAAATTTACCAAATTGCAGCTCCCGCAGAGTGAGGGGCAGGTGGACCTTCTGGACTTGAAGAGAAAACAAATAAGCGCTTTGTTAGCATATGTGAGTGACTGGGTATGGGGGAATTCAGGGTCGATTTGGTTTGATGTTGAAGTCTCGCAGTCGTGATGTCCCCTAGTTAATCAATTATTCAAGAATAAGATGAAATTCGTGACCGAGCAGTGTAAGAGACCAATCATTTTAATACAGTGAAAGCCTGGAGGATAATGAGGCAAGACGAGGGCAATTGGTCTAAGACCTCGTCATTTACCCTGTTGGCAGGAGCCCAAGGATTTAAACCCGGGGCAATGGACTATGGCTTTAAGGCTTGGGAGAATAAGGGAATCTCTTGTTTGGGAGATTTATTTGAGAGGGAGGTCTTGATGATGTTTAGTCAATTAAGTCAGAAATATGGATTGTTTAATAGGGACCTTTTCTGGTACTTTCAGATAAGGGATTATATACAGAGGAAGATCACGCTCCTGGCTCAGTTTTACAAGTCAGACGTAGAGAAAAGAATGTTCTGGTGCAGGGGCACTCTTTCGGTTCATACTTTGTATCATTTACAGAAATGACCTGCCTTAGGGGACGTGGAGGGACTCTCTAGGATGTGGAATCAGGAGCTAGAAGAGGATAATTCATTGGAAGTATGGGAAGATATATGGGAAAATGTAAGGAAAATTTCAATATGTAAGAAAGGGTTCATATGGCGCCAGAAAGGCTAGCTAAGTTCAAGAGAAGAGCTTCTCCAGGGTGTCCCAAATGTAATCTTAGTCCAGGCACTCTTGCACGCTGTTATTGGTCATGTTGTAAGATCTAGAAACACTGGAGTGCTATAGTAAGGGAGCTGAAGGACGTCCTGGGGATTGAAGTTAAAGTGGACTTGGTATTTCTTCTTCTGGGGTTGCCAAACATGCTCTGTCTGAGGGGAACACAGGAAGAGACTGTGTAACATTCTTACGCACTGTGTGAGGAAGAACATTCTAATGAATTGAACATTGGAAAACCCCCCAGGGTCTAATGGGGTGGTGCAGGCTGGTGATGGGGCATCTCCCACAAGACTACATCACAAATATGGTGCACCACAAAATGCAACAGTTTTACAAGACGTGGAGGCCCTTTCTAAATTATATTGATGCTGACTTATCAGCAATATTAACTAAAGCCATGGTATAGCCATGGAAATCATCTGGGTGCCTGTGGGGCCCTGGGAGAGGGAGGCTGGGGGAAAAGAATGACTAGTGTCCCCAGGGATGGGAGCTTCAGTGGAGGTGTGGTGAGTGAAATAGAGTAAAGTAATGTGACATAATTTAATTTAGGTTCATTTGAATTCAGTTTAATTTAATTTTTATTTACTTTGTTTGTAGTTTAGTTTAAGCAGATACGTTTGTTCTGGTAGAATAGTAGGTGATATGTATTAATAATATCATGATGTGACATTATTGTACTGCCTCTATCTTTCTGTATTTTGGTATTGTTCTTTTTGTATATAGATGTTCTGTAAAATATTTGAAAAAGTTTCTAATAAAAATATTTATTAAAAACAAGATGGTGAAATGGGCAAAAATCTGATTGGTCAAATTTAATGTTTGTAAATATGAACTGGTACATTTTGTTTCAAAAGTAATTCTTATACTTTGATTGGGGAATAGCTGGTTGATATGGAAAAGCAGAAGAATTGTGCGGTTTAGACTCAAAACTTAGCAGCACCTCAAATTGAAACCAGCAAGAAAATCTGGTGGAGTAATAATCAATAAATGTTAATGTATAAAACTCCATGAAAGAGGTCAGAGGCCTTTCAGGACAACATTACATGCAGATTCACCAGAATGTTGCCTGGTATAATAACATTTTAAAAAGGCAAACCCTTTTTCATGATGCTGTTTTCATCAGAACAGAAGAGAAATTAGGTTGATTAATTTAGGTGTTCAAAATTATTAATAGCTGAAAGAGTGGAAAGGAAAACTGATTATTTCTACTAATTGAGCTGTCATTAGGGGCACATTTCTGGTAAGATTAAATGTAAGCTATTTGGAGTAGAAAGCATGAGAAACATTTTTTTTACCTTGAGGCGTCTTCTCATTGTGGAATGCAGTCAGGAATACTGGTTGGAGCAGAGACAGTGGGATGAAGTTTACTGCGGTGGTAGGAGGAAGGACTAATCTGAAAGTAAGTCTGCCCCTCACTGACATGCAATATGGCTGTCCTGTGACCTGAATTAATGTTAATTCTTGTTTGACTTGTATTGGTTTAGATCCAAAGTAACGGAAAGGTCACAAAAAGTGAAATCTTGTTTATAATTCCTTCATTTGGGAGTCATTCAGTAAATTTCGTTATTTTGGTTTGCAATTTCCCTGTAGCGAACACAACCTCCAGCATTTCAGCACGTTTGGAAGTAGGCAGCAGTTGATTCAAAAGTTGTAATTCTCTTGTTGGTCATTGTGATTGACTAGCAGCTCTGTAGTACCACCATCAACACAGCGGATTAGTGGCCTGCACTGCCATAACTGAACCAGTCCCGAAGTAAAATGGAAGATTAAAGAGAAGTCCAAGGATTCTGGGAGAACATGGCTGCAGGAACCCCAATGAAGGGTTTGTTTGGGTTGTGTCTCAAACAACAGCATGCACAGTCAAATCTGTCAGTTTGCCTATCAACTTGTCCCTCTTCCCTGTGGGCCACAGAATCTTTATAGAGGCAGGATGAGACCATTAAGTGACAATTAATTGTCCATGTAAGGGCCTTGATAGAGGTGAATGAGTGAATGGCCTTTCTGTTGCCTTACCTGTCCCTCTGTAGAACTTCCATATCCGCCACAGATTCACCTGCACCTCCACCCACATCATCTACTGCATCCGCTGCAGCCGGTGTGGCCTCCTCTATATTGGGGAGACAGGCCGCCTACTTGCGGAGCGATTCAGAGAGCACCTCTGGGCCACCCGGACGAACCAACCCAACCACCCTGTAGCACAGCATTTCAACTCCCCCTCCCACTCCACCGAGGATATGCAGGTCATTGGACTCATCCACCGCCAAACCACAACAACGCGACGGTCGGAGGAGGAGCGTCTTATCTTCCGACTGGGAACCCTCCAACCACAGGGGATGAACTTGGACTTCACCAGTTTCTTCATTCCCCCCTCCCCCCACCTTGTCTCAGCCGAATCCCTCCAGCCCGGCACTGCCTTCCTGACCTGCAGTCTTCTTCTTGACCTCTCCGCCTCCATCCTACTCCGACCTATCACCCTCACCTTGACCTCTGTCCACCTATCACATTTCCAACGCCCCTCCTCCAAGTCCCTCCTCCCTACCTTTTATCTTCTCCTGCTGAACACTCTCTGCTCATTCCTGAAGAAGGGCCTGTGCCCGAAACGTCGAATCTCCTGTTCCCTGGATGCTGCCTGACCTGCTGTGCTGTTCCAGCAATAAAGTTTCAACTTTGATCTCCAGCATCTGCAGACCTCACTTTCTCCTCTGTAGAATGGGGACAGTTTGTGGTAGGTGGGGAGGTGGCGGGGTTGGTGATCTGCTTTCATTTAACAGATCATGCTCACTTTGAGATCGCGTAAACACAGAACTTATACAGGAGAACATGGGGCCCATTGTGTCTGCTCTCTGAGCATGTTAACGTAGTGCCGAACACCCCCCTTTTACCTGTAACCCTGTGCAGTGTTTCTATTTAAATGGTCATCAAATGCCCTCTTGAATGCCTCAATTGAACCTGCCTACATTGCATGTCTAGGAGTGCCTAATCACTCCCTGTGTGAGAAAGGTTTTTCTCACTTTGCACCAAAACACTTGAAAATTGTGCCGTCTGGTTCTGCATCCATTTACAACTGGGAGCAGTTTCTCTCTATCTGACTCCTCAGGATTTTCAAAACTTCTAATACATATCTTCTTAGCCTGATGTTCTCAAAGGAAAACAGTCCCCCAACTTCTCCAATCTTTCCTCATAGCTGAAGTGTCTTAACCCCGCAACCATCCACATAAACCTCTTCTGCACTCTCTCCAATGCATCCACATCCATCCTGTTGTGTGGTGCCCAGAACTTGCACAATACTCCAAATGAGGTCTAACAATGTCTTATGTAAGTTCATCGTCACCTCCGTGTACTTATACTCAATATCCCAATTTATGAAGCCGAGAGCATAGTATATTTTATGAGTAACTGTTTCTATTTGACCTGCCATCTTTAAGACATATGTACACCCATCAGAATTGTATTGTTTATTTTGTGCTGTCTCTGCATGTCCATTTCACCGATATGCAACACCTCACACTTCTCCACACTGATCTTCAATTGTCACCTATTTACCCACTCCACCGTGTGCCAATGTCCTTTTGAAGTTCTACAGTGCCCTCCTTTTGTTTACAATTCTCTCAAGTTCTATGTCATCTCTAAACTTTGAAGTTACCCCTTCACTCAGAAAGAGCGAAGGTTCCAATGTCAACTCTCTTCAGAATTCTACCACAAACCTACTCCCAGAATGAAATTTATTAATTAACCATTACTCTCTACTTCCCATCACTCAGCCAGTTTTATATCCATGTTGCTACTGTTCTTTTTATTCCATGACTTACAACTTGCCTCACAAGTCTGGTGGTACAATATTGAACTCCTTCAATGGCCTTCTTCAAATCAACTGTCTCTGTTACCTCTTCCAAAAGCTCCAGCAGATTAATTTGATGCAATGTTTTCTTCACAAATATCTGTACATGCTGGAGTTCCAAATCAATCTGCAGTTTTCCATGTGACTATTAATTCTATCCTACACAAATGTTTCTAGGAGTTTTCCCACCATTGAGGTAAAGCTGACTGGTCTGTAATTGGTGACCAATTTACAACTTCTTTTGAACAAGAGCATACTATTTGCAATTCTACAGTCCTCCTCCACCATCCCCAAATCCAGGGAAGTTGGAAAGATTATTGGCAGTGACTCTGCAAATTCTACCTCACTTTCTTCAATGTCCTTGGATGCATCTCATCTAGTCCGAGTATATTATCAATGAGTATTGATGTCCAACACCAACTCCTCATTAATTTTATGCCCTTCTACTGTCTGGGTTTCTAGATATACGATCAGGGACCATAACATTCACCCCCAAGTCAACATTGAAGGATAAAAGAAAATTTGGTGAAACAGAACACAGTGAGCATTTAGAATTTGAACTGTTTATGTGGAGGATAAGCACCAAATATGGCCTGGTTCAACTGAATGGCTCTGTAGTTACAGGTACTAGGCCAACATTGTCTGTTGTTTGGATGGTCAGCTTTTGTCTGAAGCTGTAAAGCCATTTTCTGAGTTGATATATAGGAAAACCAGCCAGGAATACAGGAAGGAATGAGAACTGTATCAGGTAACTGATTGATAAACATTGTAAACCAAAGCAGTATAGATCCACTACAACTGACACAGGTTTTACTGAAATTGTTTCAGTCCTCTCAACCCATTTTGCAGTATCACAGGCCTAAACCATAAAACTGGAGAATTCCACTCAGGTCACCCAGTGAATGGTTTAAGAACTGATAATGTTTACTTGACCCAGTGAAGGAGGAGGATTTTGCAGTCTCTGTGTTATGATGCACATGGAATTAGTCGATGAGAATGTAAAATGGAGAATATATCTCCATTCCGTAGTACAACTGTCCTAGCAAAATAGCAGAAGAATTCATATAAAACAGCATACTCAATAGAGATTTTCCTCCCTTCGGACAAGGTGCTGATTTTGCTGATTTTGCTGATTTTAAAGTGAGCCCAATTCGTAAATATAGTCAAACACCAGTCCATTGATAACCTCCACTGAAGTACATTTTGAAACTTTATAGAAATACTTAACCCATAAATAGTGCAGCATTAATAATAAATATTACAGTATGGAACAATGGCAGTAGATGGCAAGTACGGAAAAGTCAAATGCTATGCTTCCGGTTGTAAGCCACAGACAGTAAGTGGTTATTGGTGCTTAGGATTCAGCACTGCTGTTCATAGTTACCAAACTGTTACTGGCCAGTGTTAATTTCTTGCAGATCAGCAGTTATTTTATTTTAATGTCTGATCCAACAATCTGTTTGATCTGTATTTTTGGATTGTGACATATTGCAACTTTCTATTTCCTCATGTTCGATGGTAGTTTTTTTGTGCTGTAACGTTGCCTGTCACTGTTGCAGACTTTATCATTTACATCGTCCTGCTCAGCTGTCCAGAGGAGAATATAGAATCATACAATCAAATCATAGAATCCCTACAGTGTGGAAACAGGCCATTTGGCCCAACAAGTCCACATGAATCCTCCGAAGACTATCCCACCCAGACCCATTCCCCTATCCTATAACTCTACATTTCCCCGACTAATGCACCAAACCTACACATCTCTGAACACTGTGGACAATTTCGCATGGCCAATCCGCCTAACCTGCACAATAAAAAAGAGCACTGTGATTTTTGAGGAAGAAGTGAAAGGAAAATTGAAAGTAAACCTACTTGTCTGTTGAATTTGATTCTGCAAAATAGCCTTCCTTATATTGCAGGGTAACTCAGAACATCAATAGTTGTAATTCAACAAAGCACACAGTCTCTCACGGCTTACATTCGTGATTACACTTGTTGTTACTGATTCCCCAGTACTTTAATAAAGTGTCAGTCCATTATCTGCCAAAGTTTGGAGAACCTTAATGTTGAAAAGTGATAATGGGATAATTTTGACTTTGAGAAAGTGGGGACTGCAGATGCTGGAGATCAGAGCTGAAAAATAAGCCTAAAGATTCCTGAAGAAGCCCGAAACGTCGATTCTCCTGCTCCTTGGATGCTGCCTGATCTGCTGCGTTTTTCCAGCAACACATTTTTCAGCTCTAATTTTGACTTTGGACAATAGTGTAAAACTGGTGACTTGGCTACCCATTCAACACATCCCCCAGTTACTTTCATTCCCAGGAAAGCTGATCTAACCCCTCTTCGCCCAGACAGCAGATGTAAGTATATGTTTTCTTTCTTCATGTGTATTGAAGTTGAGGGTTTAAAATCAGTGTGTAATTAAGAGAAATGTTTTATTGTGGCTGTGAGAGAAACAGTTACTGAGGAGTTTGTAAATGTGAATTAGCAGATGTCTGAAAGAATGGTTTGACTTTTTTGCTTGCTAAGCAGATCTTATGTTTTGGGAAACAAGTGGGATTTTATTTATGATGTGAGAGTGTTTCAGCACAATTTCTGCCAAGATGTTTAACTTTCACATAACTGAACTGACTGTAGTTGAATTGACTGTGTTGATGTTTTGAGAGCCTGGGTTTATGTAGTTTATAATACACACAAGCATTCAGAACTCAGTCCTACAATGAACACAGTGATCATCCTGCAAATCTAGAGCCAAAGATTCATGTACACTCATCACTACCTTCTCAAGGGCAGTTATGGATAGGAGCAAATGCTGGTTAAGCCAACGATACACACCTCCTGTGAATGAATAAAAGAAAGCTGCACTGAGGAGGCCATTTGGCCCACTGACTTCACGCTGGCTTTCCCTGAAGCAAGCATGTCATTCCCACACCCTAGCTTTGCTTTGAGAGACCAAGCTGCACCAACGCCTGCTGAGAATCCAATTTGGAAACCACATAAAGAAATTCAGTGACTGCTGGATTTTAATTGCCAGTGTGGGACTGAGAATCTTGGCCGACAGAGTGAGATGAGCACTCAGCAATTTATAAGTTCTTTGCTTGACTAGCCTTTGGAGTGCCTGATGGAGAAACTGAGCAGTGTCTTCTTGAGAGATGAAGCAACGTGGTGGCAAAATTTGCAAAAAAACTATTAACAGCACATCATATTTCACTCTGCTGAAAGAAAAGTTTGTCCTGAACAGAAAAAGAATTTGTTAACATGTTTTTACTGGAATTAAATGGATTTGTAAAGTGTTTCATGACTTCACAAGTCCAAAAGCAATTCACAGTCAAAATACATATATTTGAAGTGTAATGGGTGTTGCATGGGAAATTTGTGCTCAGTATGATATCAAAACCTCAGCGATGAGAGAAATAAGTAATAAATTAGTTTAATTAATCCTTGCTGACCCAATTGTGTGAATTATCTCATGCCACTTGTATCTGGAAAGCAATTTTGGGTCTGTAACCTGAAGCGATAGAGTGTAAGTATGTTTAGTGATGTTTGCAAGCAATAGGAGAAACTAGAGGAAAAGGTGAGAACTCGTGAGAATTGCTCGTTAGGGATTTGCTGATGTAGCAGCATATGCAAGTCCAATACTTTAAACAAGTTTTCATAATTACATACCGAGGCCTGAACATTATGGACTTGAGCCAATAGGGAATGGGGTGGTTGAAAAGGAGAATTTGGGATTCCTCATTCTGTATGGATCTTTGTGTTGTCAACCATCGACCTGATTCTCCACCAGGGAGTCAGCCCGACTGATAGACCTGACTCTTGGTGAGACCAGGAATCAATTAGTAAAGCCTAACCATTGTAAAGGATAGGTTTTGAGGTGATCATGAGGGAAAAGAGATTGATTTGGAATTGCAGATTGAACACAGAGTGAAGTGAAGTGTTAGTTTGAAGACCTAGAGGTGGGTCTTCTGAAGTAGCTACTTTGTTTCCTGAGGTTTGGGGAAATCCTGCTGACCACAGCTGCGAAGCTGAATAACAGTGAGTTTGCAGCCTGATTATAATATCTGTAATATCTAAAATGCCAACTTCCCTCAGTTAAAACCAGTATCATGTGGATCAGAGGCAGATTTGCGGAATTTAAGATTTTAAATGCCGTGCGTGATCCAAACCCACTTACTTGTGTTTTTTTGGTTAAACACCATTATGATCTCAATTTTATTGACTAAAAATTATGAGTGGTAACTATCCAAGTGTCTAACTCATTGAGTTTTATAGTGGTGAAGTTTTAAAAGCACTTGGTTTAAAATGCAGTAGAGAATTTTTCATGTGTATCAATGTAAGTTGGATTAAATTAGTCCAGAAATTGAAATATTTGTTGTAAAACAAAATTCATTTGGTGGAATTAAAAAGTAACTCGGCCACAGAGAAAATTTAAGGTTACGAGACTGACAAGAGTGAATGAGTGAGTAACTTTACACGGAGTAACATGACATGACTGAGCATTGATTAAGATGACTCCATCTTGGTAAAGATGGTGAGAGACAAATCACCTCCAACACCACTTCAAGATTAATACCACATTGGACCAATTCAGTAGCTCTTTTTTCATGGTTGTCCGTTTAGATGAAGAGTCCATTCAGCATGGTGTTTATTATAAAATCGCATCTGGAGTCAATCTCTTTGGCACAATGTTTATTGTTGCAAAGAAACTCTGTTTCATTCCTACCATAAACAAAAATGCTGTCAACTACTGCTGTTTGTGCCTGTGAATCCATGAGACTTGGTCGAAAGCAAAATTCTACATCCATTGTGTTATGTAAATGTGTACAAACACCAGCAAAGAACAGCTTATTTCTGAGTGGAATAGCTTATTTCTGAGCTTTTAAATATATATATATATATAATACATGACAGAAAGAAATTTAACTCCATTTGAGAGACAATAATCTTCAGTATTTTTCACTTCTTCACTTCAGTTCCTTTCAGTCCATTGCTAGTTCCATGATCCATCGAGTTTTTCTGCACAATTTCAGCCTAGAGATTGAAAACCGACCGAGGAGCAGATCCTGATCAAACTGAAGGTTAACCTCATCTGTCATTCTGAAGCAGGCTGTTGGTAACATGGCTGATCTGATTGTAACTTCAAATCCATGTCCCCTCCTACTCCCCTAATTCTTTAGTCCTTGCTTAACAACAATCTATCAACCTGTTCATTAAAAATATTCAAGGACTCTGTGCCTATCACCTTTTCAGGAAGAGGGAAGAAAGTTCCAAAGACTCATGACTATCTGAGAGAAAATCATTTACCTAATCTCTGTTTTCAGAATTCCATGTTATCAACGTCCCGGATCATTATTAACCAGAAACAGGCCCAGGTCACTCCCAACGTTCAATTAACTCAACATCGACCAGGACAAAGCAACTTGAACAGCACCACCTAACACAATGAACATTCACTCCCTCTGCCATTAGCAGACCATGGGATAGGCAATACATGCTGACCAGGCTAATTGTGCCAGTGACACCTCCTGAATCAACATACACAAATAAACACTGCTAGCCTGCATTGGAAATAGCTGCAGTCCACTTTCACATCAGGTTTATTGGTGTTTGAAGGGCAGGAGCCAGAGTATAACACAGGAGAACTGAGAAAAATAAACATGAGCTTTTTTCAAAATTAGAAAGCCTGCTGATTCTTTTCATAAAGTAAATACATTTGCTCCTAAAAATAATCATGTTATTTGTTGACTAAGTTGTTTCTTTTAGCATTTCCGTTCCCAGTTCCCATCTCCTCCTCCCTTACAGACACATTGTGGCTATATTGGCACTGGCTGCCACCCATTATTTTGCCCACATGACTGTTCTCCTTGTTTGTACTCCAACAGGAGGAGTGCCAGTGTGTTCTGATTAATCACGTGGGTATTCACGGTCAACCTTGTAGCCACCCCGATTCTGTCTTCATACTGCATTTATATGTACTTAACCAATTTTCTCACATATACATTTCCAATTTATAGCAAAATCATTGCCTAACAGTCAGGAGTGGCATCCTTGGGTAGACTTTTTTTTACCTTTGTAACCCAAAGTGTAGGAATAACCTCTGTATTCCTGCTCTGGCTAAGATCAGCTAACACAGCACAATTCTCGGTACTTTTCTGGTCTGGCCGATTCAGACCATTGGGTTGTGTATTGTAATGGTTACATTTGCTGGTAACAAGTTGCCTTTTGTGAAAATGGCTTTAGTGCAGTCAGTAATCTTTCTGATGATAAAATAGACACAAAGCATCAGTAACAGCAGGAAGTCAGAGCTAACAACTGGGTTTATGCTTGTCTATTGCTGAAGTCTTTTGTGAGGGAGATTTTGGAATGGAATTCTGAAATGTAGATTATGAAGGATTTGAATACACTATTTTGGTCCTGATGCTACAACACCATCTGAGGAGTTTATAAGGCAATTCCTCTTTATACAAAGAGTGTTCAATCCCTGGAATAGGCTTCTAGTTATTATTGACATCATTCTCACTTTTAAGTCAAAATGTTGTTGGTTATTCACAGTTTAGGCTCGCACTTGGATGTTGCACTGCGTTATCACAGCAGTTGTCTTTTGGATGAGAGAACAAACTGAGGCCCAGTGGGGCACACTGTTCAGATTCTAAACAACACGCCCGCTTCTCAGATGGTGCAGGCTTTTGTAGAGTTGTGGGTGAAGCACCAACACTTGTTAAGTGTTTTTCCAAATTTGTTATGCTACATGCTCCAAGTTTGTCACATTTGAGGTTACTGTCTTTGATGAACCCCTCAGGAGGGAGGGGCATCTAGAACTCAATCTACTAGTTCTCAATCTTTCCAATCCTTTGCTTCGGACCTTCACAAAGACACCTTGTCCAAAGCTGAAGTGAAAACAGTATAAAAAATCCCATTCCATAACAACTTTATCAGCCAACATTTCCAATAACAACAACAGAAGTGAACTATTTATTCTTATGTTTTCCCTAGTATCTGTCTTGTGGGAGTCTAGTGCTGCTAATGGCTGTTGTCCTAGTGTCTCCAGCACAAGCGAGGAAGTGTGTAGTAGGGAATCCGCAGATGGCTTTGCAGGGCAGCATCAAGCAGTTGTAGGTGTCAAGGTCCCTGCTTCAGACTGCACCATTTGGGGGGGTAGCATTTTGGGCTGGCTGGCTGACAGGCATGGCAAAGCTACTGACAGAGTGGCAATGATGTGAAAACAGATGATTCCCTCCTGAGAGAGAACAGTGGATTTGCACTCTGCAGTCACCCTCTCGGAAATGCTGAAACGCAGATTGCTGGGATGCTGTCACTCCCTTTGAGCACTGGTGTGATGGCCTGTGTGGCACCAGTCTGGACAAGCACAGATTGAGCAGGTTTATTCTCCGCTTCCAAAATGCAGTCCTGTAACAGTGGCAGGCTTCTATCTGCGCTACAAGGAAACTGAGACATTTGCCATGAGACTGCTTCACAATTGCTTCTGCAAGTGCCAAAATAGGATTGGCCACCATTTTTGTGGTGGAAAGGATAGTCTCCAAGGGCTGTACAAAGCCCTGTGCCAAGTTATCCACCATGTTTCTTGATAGTGACAGCAAACCCCTGTAGCAGGTCTGCTATAGGATCAAGTATCTCTGTGGGAATGACCATCATTTTGCTGATGGGTTCAGATGGTCAGATCCTGGGATAGGGTTTCTTCATCAGACATTTGCTCTTGCTCCATCCCTTTGTTATGAGGCTGCAGAAGCTGGCCAGGCAGCAGTTTAGATTAGATTCCCTACAGTGTGGAAACAAGCTCTTCGGCCCAACCAGTCCACACCAACCCTCTGAAGATCATTTCCCTCTGAGTAATGCACCTAACACTACGAGCAATTTAGCTTGGCCAATTCACCTAACCTGTACATCTTTGGATTGTGGGAGGAAACCGGAGAACCCAGAGGAAACCCACGCAGACAACAGGGAGAATGTGCAAACTCCACAGAGACAGTCGCCCAAGGCTGGAATCGAACCTGGGATCTAATAGTATCTAAATGTATAGTTTAATAATATCTAAATGTATAGAGAACAACCTTGATTATAATGACGAGATGGGCTGGGAGAATTCTGTTCAGTTAGCTGATTGTTCAAATAACTGATTGTTCGGATAACAGATAATGTTTTTAACAGGACATTGAGATCTTGTTCTGATAATCCAAAATTCGGATAATTGATGTTCGGATAACCAAGGTTGTTCTGGAAATGTCAAAGTGGATGGTTGGGTCCATTGGCACGCCCTCTGCAGCTTGCACTCATATAAAACAGTGGAGTGATGGCAAAGTACAATTTGAAAATGTGCCTAAGGCAGGAACATACCGTCATCTGAGTGCTCATTCCTGTGGCCTCAATCATTTCTGGGTCAGTATTTTACAGCACTTTTCCTTTAGAGAATGTGTGAAATGTAGCTGGCCCTGTTGCTGCTTCCTGTTATGTTCAAAATTGAAAAAAAGAAATTTCTGGAGCAACTTAGTAGGTCTGGCAGCATCTGTGGAGAGAGAAACAGAGTTAACATTTCGAGTCCCATATGACCTTCATAATTGCAAAAATATTTTGAATGATCATGTTTAGGCACGTAATGGTCACCTCTGGAGCAGGTGAGACTTGAACCCAGACCTTCTGTCCCAGAGATAGAGACATGACCACTGCACCACAAGAGCCCTTCTCGAATTTAGATATTTTTAATCAATCTGTTTAGACAAGTTATAACAGGTGGGACTTGAACCCAGACCTACTGGTCTTCAGATTAATTGACTATCTCAGATTTATTGTACTTTAAACTTCATTACAAACTTTGGCTATTATAATTATTTGTAATCACTAGGCATTCAGTCACTGATTTAGTGTCATGCACTAAATGACGAATGAGAGCAAGTGACTAGAGTACTCAAATGAAATAACAGAATGTGAAACAAACATTCCCAGTTGATAAAGAGCAGTGACTAGAGATGGGAATGTGGGTGGAAGAGAGAACTGACAGGGATAAAGGCCATTGACGTGTGCATTCAAATGTCATTTCTGTTGTGGAGGTGAGTGTTATATACCAGTGTAAATAATGTGTGGAAAAAGAAACAGATTTGTGAAGAATAACATGCAACACAGATTTGAAGATGGGATGACATGCGCTGAGTAATTTTGAGGGGCTTAACAAATGTTACTTTCGACTCAAAGGCACCTGTGCTGCCTTTGGAAAAATTTTGTTTTCTTTCCCCTCACAGTTTCTCTTTTTTTTGCATAGATTTCAAAATCTATGCTGAGCTACATGTACAAATGCTGATTTACCTCTGGTATTTCAGTCAACCCTCCATGATACCTGTTTGTTGATAATTCTGGCCTTTTGAGCATCTTTGATTTTAATTAATCTTCCTTTGATGGCTTTTCCTTTAGCTGCCTGGGTAATAAACTCTGGAGTTCCCTCCTTAAACCTCTCTGTTTCATTATCTCACTTTCCTTTTGTAGGACATTCCTTTTAACCAAACTTTTTGCACTCATATCTTCTCATGTCATTACGTGTTATGGTTCATTCTACAATGACTGTGTGCAGAACGTTGGGATGTTTTATCACGTTAAAGATGCTATATAAATGCAAGTTGTGATTCCAGATAGATAAATATTGGAAGGCACTTCAGCTATGAAGTGTATCATATGTCTGCCTCATTCTGTCGTCAGCTAGCATTTACACAGACAGCAGGGACAGAAATCTCACATATGTGTGGGCATTCTGACACTTGGCACATGTTGCAATGCAATCTTCTAGAAGGCACTCTCCCAATTTCCACCTCGGTGCTTGCCATCCTCTTACTGATATGAGATGGACTCCTGATGCTGCATGTCCAATCGTTCTGGAGAGGTGGGCAATGCCTGGACAGGTTGGTAAATTCATGGGCACCTCAAAATGGAGACTTCTTTCCTGGCACTTGCAGCCTTTCACTGAGGAATGGCACTTCCGCCAGCAAAGCTATCCAGCCTGCAGCATGGAGACCACAGCCAATGAACTGGCAGGTGCTGAACACCATGGGGTTTTATCCACTAGTGAGCGAGTTTGCAGCGGTGTTGCAAAATTGCATGTCATTGGAACCTGAATCACCCTTAACATGCTGTTCACCACCATTGTCCAGCCACCCATCCTGTCATCAGCTCCCACCTTGGCACTGCATTGCAGAGCTGGGAATGCATTAAGCACCTGTTCCAACATAGGCCAGGAAAATCTCACCTCCCCAAAATTAGTGAACTGGGATCATTTCTGGGTTTTTTTCTAGCATTGGAACATTGAGGAAATTTGTGTTCCTCCCCCTTTACTGCTCTGATTGAAATTTGTGGACCAAGCTTGGGTGTTCTCTTGTCTCAGTAGCCCCTGCGCCATGGAAATCTCTTCCAAAAGAACTGAGCATTAAGAATGATAAAGCAACAGGAAGCAGCATTGCTTTGTGATGGTTTTTCCTTTATTGCTGTTATCAGCACCTAAATTAGTTCGCCATCCATGGCAATGGACAAAGTAAATCACAGATGCATTATAAGATAAACATTTGAGCTCCAATTGTTGCAAATATAGTAGCTTCTATTATGGTACACCAAACTGAAAATATCCAAGTAGAACTGCTATCAACATGCATTCAAGACTTGTTATCGCACTGAAGTACACTTACATCTTATCATTTTTTTTAATATACAGATACATAATACAAAGGTTAAGATGTAATTCCGCACTTAGAGTGCATTTGAGTGCTTCATATCAGTATTATATGAGGACAGTCAGTGACCTTGAAATATTTGCTGTGGGCTAGTGTCTGGATCAATTGCTATTCAAACAGTTTGATTTTTCATGACCATTTCACACTTAATTACATCAGCTGATCACACACAGCATAAAAACTCTTCCTGTGAGGACATGCCTGGCCATCCGGCATTGACAATCAAGTGTATCAATACATATTGTTATCGCACTGAGAAAGTAAGGATCTCTGTTTCGTTCATGGCTCTGGGAACTCAGTGCGGGAAATTTTGACAATATACAGAGGAAATTATTCTCCAGGTATGGAGGAACCAGATGCAAATGTGAACACTGTGAGGTGTTGTGTTTGCTCACCAGCAAGTTGTGCTTGCCTATATTTTATTTTATCATAAGTCTGTTAAAGATGATGGTGATGAACAATTACCATGTTAGTTCATTCATACAGTAAAGTCTCTCAATGGTCCAGATTAGCAGCCAACCTGTTTAAATGTTTACTTTGAGCACCAATACAAAATTCCATTCAATGTGTTGACCACATTTTGTGTGAAGAAAGTCTTGAGATCTTCTCATTTTTTAAAATACAGATACATAATAAGAAGGGCTCAGTGGTTAGCACTGCTGCTTCATAATGCCAGAGACCTGGGTTCGATTCCAGCCTTGGGTGACTGCCTGTGTGAAGTTTGCAGATTCTCCCCGTGCCTGCTTGAGTTTCTTCCGGGTGCTCTGGTTTCCTCCCACAATCCAAAGATGTGCAGGTTAGGTGAATTGGTCATGCTAAATTGCCCACAGTGTTCAGGGATGTTTAGGTTAGATGTATTAGTCTGGGGAAAACATAGGGGAATGGGTCTGGGTGGGTTACTCTTCAGAGGGTCGGTGAGGACTTGTTGGGCCGAAGAGTCTGTTTCCACACTGTAGGGATTCTATGACATCAGTGAACAATGCATCGTTTGCTTGAACTGGTGTTCCAGAGTATTTTTTCCATGTCATGTAAGGTCAAATGACTCCAACAAGAGAGAAACCTAAGGGTAGTATTTTCTGCTGCCTTGAGGAGTGTGGGCAATGGTGAGAAAGTTGGGAAAATATGGTGATGATGGAAAAATCAATTTTTTGATTTTAAGGAAAGGTTTGTGATGTTCCCCCTAGGGTATAAACGGTGGGTTCAAATTCTCGCTCATGACTGGTGACGTCCTTATTTCTACAAATAGCATCTCATTATCAGGTAAACGTGTCTCATTTCTATGCAGTTTCCAAGTTTTCTCTCCTTCCTCAGGAAGTTAGACAGCCCCAGTAGCTGAAGTGAAAGTTGGAGGGTTTACTTGGCAACAGTAGCTTGCTTAGAGAAAGTGAGGACTGCAGATGCTGGAGTATCAGAGTTGAGAGTGTGGTGCTGGATAAGCACAGCAGGTCAGGCAGCATCCGAGGGGCAGGAGAATCAACGTTTCCGGCATAAGCCCTTCATCAGGAACAAACTTGCTGCTTGTTTCTCCAGGCCTTCAGACTCTTCCACTTACACCACCCTATTCGTGCATACTACATGGACACCAACCCTTCTTGTCCATTGTCCATGCAACTGGGCATCACCAGACCACTAGCCTCACCACTTCATCATCATGGCAGCTTTCATATCAGTGCAAACGCCATTTCAACCTGCCATGACTTTACTTTGTAGCTCAGGGACATCTATCCATTGTATACTTCTTCCAGGTCACTTTGGCCAGAGGGATACATATACACACTTCTCATCCATCTGCACTAGTTGCATCTTATGACTCTTAAGTTACTTTAGTGCTTGCTCATTTTACGTTTTCTTAGAGGTCTCTGTGGCAAATCTCTTATTGCAGTGGGAGGTCAGGCAGCATATCCTCATGGTTTGAAGCACTAAACGTCTAGGGAATGGACATGTTGCTGCTACATCAAAGTGTGAGCACTTTATGCAACAGCCACAATGCAAATGCTCCATCAAATGGCCTTGTCTAAATGTCAAAGGGAACCAGTCCTTAGTGGGGTCAAGGGGGCTATTGTCAATCAGTGGGTCCCAGTGCAGTCAGTCAAAAGATTTATTCACTTCCTGTCTAGCGTGTTGGACATAGTCAGTCCTCCACATCACTCTTTTACAGATAGGTCTCTGAGGAGGCAATAGAGATATAGTCTGAAGAGTGTGGGATTTGAGTGGGGACAGCATTTTCTGCAATAATACAAGGAAAGCATTGAGAATGATGCAAATGGGTAGAGGAGCAGTTAGCTATGATGCATGAACAGGAGAGGTGATAAGAGCAGTGAGTAACTAGGAAGCACAGAGGACAAGTAGAGTTGGTAGTTTGGGAGGATAAGGTGGATGAGAACCATTGAGTGAACATGGTGATGGGATAATAGAATTGTTGTCCATGAGCTGTGGTGAGGTGAATGTGCAGTGGCAGAGTTAAAATGGTGGCAGCTTGGTGAGTGAGATAGCAGAAAGAAAGATGGCAGCACTTAGCTTTGCAGAGCAAGGAAGGTCACTAACATTCGTTCTGCACTGCTGTGAGTTGAGTTTCTTCGGGACATTTGATTGATTCATGCTGCTACCTGGGTACACCTTGTTGAGTCTGGTTGTGGTTTGACCTCCTTTGCTAGTCAACAGAAAAAAGCACTGCCATCCTCTCCATCACCCCATCAACCAGCAGCTCCCTGTTAGTGAACCAAGGAGTCAACACGCCTTTCTGGGTAATCTCATCGGGATAATGGTGGAGGACTGTAGTGTGAAGGGTTGCTCCTGGCTTGCAGTGCCTGAAGTACATTGGAGCAAGGGTTTAACTATGGTGCCAGCAGCATAAATGTCACAAAGTCCTGGCAGCAGTGATAGAGAAAAAACATCCACAAGACATTCACCCAAAAGGCCAGCTACATAATTAATGAGCCAAAGAAAAGAAGGTAGCTTGGAAAACGTGGACATGGATCACAGTGGATTGGATTTCATGAATCTCACTCAAAAACCACTTTGTTTAAAAAAAAATTGGGAACATCCTCCTTCAGTTTCTCTATGTAATTAAACTTCTATCTTGTCTCCACAGTTTGAATGTCTTATATGTCACAGTAACAAAACGTATTCAAAATGTGTTGTGTTTTTCTTAAGCATTTAGATAATGCAATTTAAGTATGTCTTTGTCCAATGTTTTATCCATCTATTGGCTAAAGACATTAGCATTCTATTTGCCTCGTTAATTGCTGTAGCACAGTACCTAGCTATATCCCCTTTTACATCCCCTTTTAACTGTGACACCATTCGTGAAGTTCACAATCTTTTTAATTCTATATTCAAAATTTACACATGTCCAAATTGAGATTCCTTGCCATTAATTACATCATGTTGTATTGCTAAAAGCAGAAGATGGAGGTGTTTGGCACCTCAGTATAACTTACTTCAATGAATTGAAGAGAATTTTACAATATGTCAAAGAACACATTTGAGTTATTAGTCGTCTTGGATCCTGGTGCCAAACTCCCTTGAAATGGCTCTGCATGTCTGCGTGTGAGAGTTCAGTGAATATGCTTGAAGATAAAGATGAGAAAATCGGGACAATTATCTTGGTGAAAGGGCTCGGGCAACAAAAAAATGTCTGTGCTAACTGTAGCTTTTTGATCAGCATCTCACTGCTGATGCTTGGTGACAGTGCAGTGTCTGGAGAGCTGTCTGCTTCATTTGCCTGTCTGTGTGGTGAAGATTGGCAGATGGAGAAGTAACGACTCAGACAGTGACGATAATGTAAGTCACTCAGCTGGACCACCTCAGGGAGCTTTGAGAAACTGTTCTGATAAATTCGAGCCTTGGATACAGCTGGGTCTGCTAAAACATTGCATTAACAGATACTTAAAGTGGGAATTGATTCCATGGATGCTGTCTGAAGGGCTATAACAAGGACTTGGAATATGATGCAATATGATTTTCCAGTCTCTGAGCTTAGAATGATATAAATTTAAAAAAAAACTAAGCTGAGGCATACTTTATGAAAATTGTATCTGAATCAACATGACAAGTTCCTAGGATTTATGCAACATGTGGGGTGTGCTGAACTATTTCTCTTAACTGATGATCAAGTTTCTGGTGCTCTTATGTTCTGCATAGTTGTAATCAGGATAGATCAATTGATATTCAGCCTTGTGGTTTGGTCTCAACAAATTAAGGATTTGTATTAATCTTTATTGAGATAAAGTAGAGCAGGATTTGTATTTCTGAAACACTTTAGACCTTAAAGTGCCAGAATGTATATTTTGAAGTTTAATCACTGTTATGTCGACAAATATGGCAACCCACTTGCCAGCAGTAAGCACTATTGATAAAAATGGCCAGATAATTGGCTTTACTAATGTGTGATGTCTCCAGGTCATTAGACATACTTTAGGATCTTTATTCAATGCCACGAAGTGGCTCATACTTACCTGAATGACCTGTCTAAGTCTTGGTTTAATATCTTAGTTGAAGGAAAGGGAATTACCAATATAGCACTTACTCCATGATGTGCAAAAATACTAGCCCAGATTGTGTGATCAGGTGTGCAGGAGTACTTAAATCCAAGACCTTCTTACTGAGTGACAAGAGAACAACAGAGCTAAACTGATACTGTGTGCTGCTGCATATGCAAAAATGAAGAACATTAAAACAGTTTTTGTTGTTACTATTTAGTTTAAGCCGATATTATAGTTTTTTTTACATGATTTATTTTTCACTTTGTGGAAGTTTTAATTTCTGTATTTTCATTTTGCATTTGAGAATGATTTACGTCGGTTGCAATGACATAATGTAAGAAGGACATTTGGCTGTAGAGTCAGAAAGTCATGGAGTCATGAGCACAGAAACCGACCCTTTCGTCTAACTCAGTTTGCACACTGACAAAATCAGAACATGCTGAAAAACTCAGCAGGTCTGGCAGCATCTGTGGAGAGAAAGCAGAGTTAACGTTTTGGGTCCAGTGACCCTTCTTCAGAGCAGTCTGCACTGTGATGCTCATTGCTGACAACACCTTGGCTGAAATAAAAATTATTTTTTATGCTTGTTGCATAATAGTAGTATTGAGCCAAAAGAATTGTACCAAAGAAAGAAAACAAACAGAAGACAATGGTTTATGTAGCATTGCAGCATATCTTTGAGAGGGATTTTACAGTGATTTATTTCAAACTGTGGTGACTTATCTTTGTTAGAAAAGCATTAGTGATTTTTCAATTGATTATCTGTCTCTGAGTTATTTGTGAAGTAGGCAACAAAAGAAAGCAGTAATTTTGTGTTGCTGGTCATGATAACATTTAGTGCATCTCACAATCTAATGTGTGTTGACTACATATTAATATCAATATGCTATGAACCAGAACTGTGAGACAGACACAATTGAACAGCAGTCCGCGGAATGGAAAAGCAGGATCTCATGTGTAATCTCTGTCAGTCAATCAGCTCCATTTGTGATGCACAGATCTGCACATAGATTTCCTTTGTGGTCACTTTAGCATGTGCTGTTTTCCTGCTTCATCCTACATCTCAAAATCAGCATTGTGCTAATTTACAAAGATTTTCCAGAAAAGTGGGACCCTCAGTTAGATCATGAAATAAATGTCATTATTGGTTAGTGTAAAAGTTAGGGAAAAAATTGTCAATGATTCTGAGTGTGGCTGTCAATGGTAAAGCCAGCATTTCTTGTCCATTTATAATTGTCCTCAAGAAAAAAATGGTGAATCATCTTCTTGAACCATTGCAGCACATTAACTGTTGATGAACCCAAAGTACTGTTCTTTGGGGAGTCCCAGGATTTTTTGTCAAGCAACCATAAAGAAAAAAATAACTTTCCAAATCAGACTTAAAGGTGAACATGCAGGCGGTCCCAGTAATGAAAAGCTTAACATATGAGAAATTTTTGAGGACTCTGGGTTTATACACAATGGAGCTTAGAAGGATGAATGGGGATCTAATTGAAACATACAGAATACTGAATGGCCTGGACAGAGATGATGTTGGGAAGGTGTTGCCATTGGTGGGCGAGACTAGGACTCAAAGGAATAGCCATAGAATAAAGAGAAGACCTTTTAAAACTGAGATAAGGATAAACCTCTTCAGCCAGAGATGGTGAATCTGTGGAACTCATTGCTACAGAAGGCTGTGAAGGCCAGGTCATTGAGTATATTTAAGACTGAGATAGATAGATTCTTGAGTATCAAGGGGATCACGGGTTATGGGGAGAATGGGGTTGAGAAACCTATCAGCCATGATTGAATGGTAGAGCAGACTCGATGGGCTGAATTTCTGCTCCTATGTCTTGTGGTCTTATGGCTATGTTCCCATCTTATTTCCAACTGAAGAGACATATAAAAATTGCCAGAAAAAGCAGCAAGCCTGAAAGTTAGGAGCAATTTAGAATTCAGCAGAGGAAGATAACAAGTTTTATCATGAGGGAGAAAGTGGAGTCTGAGAGTAAAATTGCAGAAAACATAAAAGTGGACTATAAAAGCTTCTGTAAAAATGTGAAGAGAAAAAGATTAGTACGATCAAATGTCAGTCCCCTACAGTTATAATGGGGAATAAAGAAATGGCAGAAGAATGGAACATATACTTTGGTCCTGTCTTCACAAAGGAGGGCACAAATAATCTCGCAGAAATCTTACCAAGCCAGGGCCTAGTGAGAAAGAGGAATTGAAGGAAATAAATATGAGTGAGAAAATAGTGCTAGGCAAATTAATTGGCTGATATATCATCAGGGCCTACGTTCCAAGAATACTAAAGAAAATGGCCCTGGAAATATTGGATGCATTAGTGGTCATTTTCCAAACTTTGACCCACACTTGGGCATTATCAACAGATTGGAGGGCGACAAATGTAACCCCACTATTTAAAAGGAGGATGAGCAAAAGCAGAGAATTTCAGATTGGTTAGTGTGACATCAGTATTGAAGCAAATGGTAGAATTTAGTATAAAGACGTGATAACAGAACACTTAGGAAGCATGGTTGTTGGGTGGCCTCCCCCAAGGCTCCTAAGTTCATGGCAGGGTGGATGGGCCAGGCCGGAAACACACTACCCCAGTTTAGAGGTCTATTTGCCTGTTTACCCATGCACAGTTCAGCAGTAAGATTCTGCCCAAAATGCATTGGAGTTCCAGTGCAATGTATTTGAAAGTTGTTGAGCAAAGATGCCTCAACAGATGGCTTATCCATCTTAGCCACTCCACATAGTGGTTGGATGCTTACTGACAACTGGAAGATTGAAGCCAGAATATTGCTGAATTGCTACTTTATGTGCCTTCTCATCATCAGTCAGTAATAACAGCATTCATTTTTACACTTGATATGATTTGATTTATTGTGACGTGTACTTATCTACAATGAAAAGATTTATTTGTGAGCAGTACAGGCAGATATACTAAGCAAGGACATTCACATCATAGGGTACTTGGAGAGTGTGAGGCATACAGGTTACACTGCACGGGAGGTGTGTGAAGCAAGATCAGCATTATTTGAAGTCCATTCATCAGTCCAATAACGGCCGGGAAGAAGTTGTTCTCAAACCTGTTGATGCGTGTGTTAAAGCTTCTGCTTACCAATGCACATCCAGGACCATTACCAACCAAACATTGAACTGTATATAGAGACATTAAGACAGAAAAGTGGTATATTTTTCATAGCATTTTAAAGGAAGAAGCACAGTGATTTAGGGAGGCAATTTCAGAGCCTAGGGCACAGGCCAGCGAAGGCACAGCTGACAGTAGAGGTGATAATAATCTGGTATGCGCAGAAGCCCAGAATTGGATGTGATTTTGAAGGATTGTGGGGAAGGGTAACAATTTTAGGAAAGGCTTGGGGGGATTTGAATACAAGAATGAGAGTTTTAATACTGAGGGAACAGGAGCCAATACAGGCTTGTGAGCACAAGTTTGATGAGTGATCAGGATTTGGAGCAAGTTAAGCTATGCTGTTTGTTTTATACATTAGCAATTTGGGTAGTAGTGGGTAGTGTGGAGTCAAAATGATGTAGATAGGTTGGTGGAATGGGCAGAAAGGTGGCAGGTACAGTGCAATTCTGATAAGTGTGAGGTAATGCATTTAGGGAGGTCAAACAGTCAAAATGAATAAACAATAAATGGAAATATACTGAGAGGGGTAGATGAAGTGAGAGATCTTGGCATGCACAGGCCTCGAAAGGGAGCAGTACAGAAAGTTAGGGTTGTACAGATGCTCTCATTCATTGGCAAAAGAACAGAATTCAAAAGTAGGGATATAATGAAACTGTATAAGACACTGGTGAGGCCACGACTGGAATATTGTGTGCAGTCCTGGTCACCGCATTCCAGGAAGGACAGATCAGCATTGTCAAGATGGGCCCAATGACCTCTTTCGGTGAGCAACAGAGTTTTGGATGAGCTCAAGTGTACGGAAGATGAAAGATGGCCAGAAAAGCATTGGAGTAGTTGAGACTAGCAGGATGTGAAGCATGTGTGGACGGATTCAGCAGCAGATGAGCTGATCCAAGTGGCTTTGGTGGAGGGCTTAGTCATACAATTGGCATTAGGTTTGTTCTTATAACAACATGTCCTTTGCATATTTAGCTCCTGGAATGCTGATATTTGTCATTTCTGCAAGGGCTGTTTTGAAAACCATGCTGCTGAGAAACGCTGTAAAAAAGATTTATTGGAATAGACCCAGAAATGTAGAGCACAGACGGCAGTCGGTCTGGGTATGACAGCATCTATCCTTTCCACTCTTCTGGTGCTTCAGAAACCGGAAATTTAATTCATAACTAAATTGTGTTCTTCGAAACCATTTTTTGAGATTCAGTAAAGGAGTTTTGATTGAAGATTAAAGTTTTAGGCATTGATGAAGCACAAATGTCAGTCTTGCTACATGCTAGCTTTGCTTCATTTTTAACCTGAAGGGATCCAAGGAAGAGGTTGATAGGGCTTGCTGACATTCCTGTTAGTGTTTGCATGCGTGAGTTGTGACTGTCATATTGGTCACAGCAGGACAATCTGCTTTTGAATAAATTGACTAGTTCTAAAATTAAAATGGGATTTTTCTTTTGAGCTGAGCGCCATGTTAATTGTGCCAACTTAAATTGTTTGCACAGTGTCGTTTCATTTTAATGCATGATCCCTTCAATACCATCAATCCCACTGTAAGCCACAGTCTTAATAACAGTTGCTCCAATTGTGTCTAACACTGTCAGCCACGCTGTCACCATCCAGCCAAATCCTGCTGCTAACTGTTAGTTGTGTGTCACCTGCAAGAGAGAGGAAGTGAGTTTGTGAATGTTGAGCCATGTTTTTGGGTGATGCAGCTATCATAGTTGAATAGCTTGCAGTATGTTTGAGATGTGTACGTGAGACCTGCACCAGTACCAAGTGTGTGATAGTGAGGTGAAGCATGCGGATATCCTGATTGATTGAGATTGTTGACTGGGAGCAATGAGGGTGTGGTGAATTGAGCTGTGCCTGAGATGAGTGGTGAAGTTTGTTAGCCATGGCATTTAAAGAATCATGTGCAGACCTTGACCATTTGAATGAAGTCATTGAACCTTGTTGTACCACTGTATCCAGGTTCTAGCAGTTTCCATCCTTGCACTGGCCTCTGTGGCTATCTGCTTTCACTGTCTTCCAAGCATGTTACTAGCAAGCTTCCTAGTCCCCTGCTTACACAGGACATTTCTCCTCCTTTCCATCTTTGCTGCAAACTCTGAAAACATTGGTACCTACACGGACATGTATGTGCCAGGCTTCAATGTTTCACAGATCAATTCCTGCATGACTGCCTGTACCTGCTCCAGCCACAGTGCACCTCTCTTTAAAGAGCTACATTCTTGCTTTGAATTGTGCAGATCCCTCATAATATTGGCCTTTACTGATGCATCTAACCATTCAACAGCACTGTTAGTGCTGGCAAGACACATTGACATGGGCAGGCGGCGCAAAGTTTGATATTGTCATTTGGGACACTTCAATGTGCTAAAGGGTGTAAAATACAAGTTGTTGGCTGGATGAATTCAGGGGAGAGGAAAGAATAGATAGGATTAGAGGGAGTAAGATATTTGTAATTAATTTCTCCCAAAATCTGGAAGACCACACGAACTATGATTTAAAATGGCTTTTTTTGAGAAACATCAGATGATTTCTAAGTAATCTGTTTAGAGATGGTATGTAGGAGGTGAGACCTGAATCCAGGCCTCCTTAATCGAGTTAGAGACACTACCACTGCACCACAAAGGAGCCTTCTAACTTTCTGATTTGTACTCAGATGTGTTGTCTGTTGCACCACTAGCCTTGGCTGTTTTTAGAAACTGTATACTTGGTTAAAACTGGACATTGATAGGAAGCCAACTTAATGCCACCAATGGGGGCTCCTCATCATGGCTGGACGGATAAAGCTGTGGAGAGAGTGAGGCAGGTAAAGTAGATGTCAGTTAGGGCCTCTGAAGCAGATTTTAAATCATTCACAATGCAAGCTTTGAAGTTACGTAAACACAGAGAAACGTTTGCACCATGCCTGATTTTAACCCTATAAACTTAACAGATCCACTTCATTACTATGAGTGTAATGTACTGGTATGTTTTTGTGTTCATTAAAAGGTGAGAGTGATGTGTTGGGGAATAAACCACTTTAATGTGTTCAGAAATAACTGTCAGCATCAAACATTTAGTTTACTAGGAGTTAAGAGCATAATCAGTTTGACTTATTAATATGTCTTGCATGCTAATAAAAATGATATCAAACCAAAACAAAAACTGCCAGATGCTGGAATCCAAGATAGACAAGCGAGAGGCTGGAAGAACACAGCAAGCCAAGCAGCATCAGGAGATGGAGAAGTCAACATTTCAGGTCTAACACATCTCTAGAACTGGGGTTGGGTGTAAGGGGAGCTGCAGATAAAGGGGGGATGGGTGTTTGGGGGAGTGATGAGGTAGGGATAGATGAACACCAGTAAAGGGTACGACTGGTTGGCCGATGGGAGGAATGAATCCAGTTGGTAGCAGGAAGGAAGGGTCAATGAGAGGAATGGAAGGGAGGGGGAGGGGCTGGGAAGGCAGTCGGGGGATGGGAATTAAATTGAATTTATTGAAGGGAGGTTATTTGAAATGGCAGAACTCAGTGTTGAGTCCTTCAAGCTGTAGGCTGCCCAGGCGGAAGATGAAGTGTTGTTCCTCCAATTTGTGGTCTGATTTGTTGTGGCAATGGAGGAGGCCAAAGATGGTCATGTCAGAAAGGGAGTTGGAAGGAGAATTAAAATGGGCGGTGATTGGGAGGTCAGGTTGGGCCCGATGGGCCGGGCTGAGATGCTCGGTGAACTGTTCCTAAGTTTATGTTTGATCTCCCAGATGTAGAGAAGACCACATCGGGAGCACCGGATACAGTAAACTAGGTTGGAGGAGGCAGGTGAACCTCTGTTTCACCTGGAAGGACTGTTTGGGGGCCTGGATAGAGGTTTGGGGGGGGTGGGGTATACTGGCAGGTTTAACAACTTTTCTGGTTGCAGGTGAAGGTACCTGGGGGTGTGGGGGTGGGGATTGGTGGGGAGAGTGGTGCTAACCAAGGATTGGCACAGGTAACAATCCTTGTGGAAGGCAGAGAGGGGTGGGGTGGAGAAGATGTTCTTGGTGGTGCGGTCTAATTGAAGTTGGCGGAAATGTTTAAGGATGACATGCTGGAAATGTGTAAGCATAAATGCACATGTTAAGTGTGGCTCAAGACTCAGGTAGCTGTTCATTTATGTTCTCATTTGGTTTCTTCTTATTTCTGTTAACCAGTCTTCCCCTCTGTAATTTTCTCTTGAAACCCAGTTCTTTTGGATTGTTCTCCAGGTACCCTGTAGTATTTTACATACTTTTTTTTAATGTGTCAATATCATCATTGAATTTCAGCAGGTTATTCAGTAATGGGGTTAACTGAAGTGTGTGTAGGCTTGTCTTCACTGGAATTACACAAGGATATTTTCCAAAAAACATGAGCCAGCCTGACTTAGTTTCTTTGGATTAAGTTGCAAGTGGATCAATTTACTGTATGTCCTGTGCAGTTCCTAGGCCCACTGTACAACCAGGTGCCCAATCAATTGTGCCACTTTGTCCTCAACGATATATTTCACTTGGTCCTGGATCTCAGCCAGTACATGTGCACTTTGGTATTCTTTTGCAAATTGTCAAATAAAGGGTGTTAACTCTCGAGTTAAATTCAGATAATTTGGCAATTCATTCTTTGGCTTTGACATAGTTTCAAAGTAGAAAATTCATATCAGTCTGTCAATGTTGCTAGGCATTGCGTCAAACATAACAGACTTCAGATAGCGATCTTGTACTTTTCAAGATGAATGACCTTCACCAACTAGCTTCAAGTACCAACTACAAATAGTTGGAGTTTTGTTCCATTAAGGGTGGTCATTTTGTAAAACATGAAATAAACAAGCATTGAGGATTTTGCAAGCTCTGCAATTTGCATTGAAAGAATAATTTCATATCTTGTGTTTGACTTTCTAAACAACTGAATATTCTCTATTCCCTGTTTTGAAAAGCAATTGGTAATCAATGCATTTATATAAAGTACAAATAAATATTGATGTCTGATATCTAACATACACCATCCCACATCAATGTAATGCATTGCAGTAAATATGAAAAGGGAGTAACAGCCAATTTCTGCTCATTTTTCTGATCTTGATTATCTCGTCTCTGTGGAGATGCAAGTGATTTATAAATATTTATAAAAACCTTCACTCAACAAGTTGCTGTGCATGAGGACCTGGCCCAGAACTGACCAGCCTACTCATCCTCAACCACCCCCACAGCACTGAGAAGACAGAAATGTCAAATGTTAATGGAACTTTGGCATTTGAACCTAAGTCAAGAGCGTAATTGTAGTTTAGTGCCTGTGTAGCTTCAAGTTGATGGATGATTTTGGGTATAATCCAGTCAGTGGCTGTTTTCAGTTTGACACTTCCCGTTATTGCTGAATGAACATGCAGCTGAAGATTGGTAGAACACTGTTGGTAAGGACAGCACATAGTAATGATACAGAAATTGACACCATCATGATGCACTCTGTGGAGGCTAATACATGTAGAGCATTCACTCAAGTGACACGCTAGCTTGTGAAACTTCCGTCCAGAAAGAAATAAATGAACAAACAAGAATATTATAAATCAAAAATAATTGATGGTGTATCCTCTGAAATTTCCTGAGCCTTTGAAAACAGAACATGGTGATGTTTGCTATCATTAGTTATGTTTTCGAATGTTGAGAGTTGCAGCTGTTTTGTTCTTCTTGTCTGATATATCGTGGCACCTTTGTCACTTCATTCCGTAATTCTTATCACTGCTATTTTATTTTTAAAGAGGCAATAGCAGGCATTTCAAAGTCATTCCCACTTAAAAAACAAACACTCTAGTCTGTGCAAAATGTTGTAGTTTTATTCTGATTGAAGGCTGGAATGCAAGAATCAGAAAGTGTAAACAATACCTTGAAAGTCAAGTTGCCACTGAAGCTACTAACTGGTTATTCAAATAGTTTCAGTGATACCGTGCATAGTACAAGCTCTCTATTAATAAAACTCAATAATGTTGATCATAATGTATGATGACATGTATAATTGTGTATGATGAAACTCTACGAATAATGGTCAGCTCAACTTTATTAACATACATTGTCCTTGCAGTGATTAAACATTGCCCAGTCTAAACAGCACACTGATTAAAACTAGTGAGCGGCCATAGGGTGAGTTGTATCAGCCAGCTGTTCAGGAATCCAGGGGAGATATGGCCATAAGCCTCACCTAGTTGGAATGCATAAATGTGGTTGTAAAATTGGTATCAGTCGGCAGCTTGCTGATTTCAAACCTGAGGAATTCCATTGCACAGGTAGTTCCTATGATGAGGAGGTAGACTGAATGGTAAGGTGTGAAGAGACTGGGACATCCAAGTTGGCAGTGATCCATGGTTTACATAGAGTCATAGAAATGTACAGCATGGAAACAGACCCTTCGGTCCAACCCGTCCACGCCGACCAGATATCCCAACCCGATCTAGACCCACCTGCCAGCACCCGGCCCATATCCCTCCAAACCCTTCCTATTCATATACCCACCCAAACGCCTCTTAAATGTTGCAATTGTACCAGCCTCCACCATATCCTCTGGCAGCTCATTCCATATACGTACAACCCTCTGCGTGAAAAGGTTGCCACTTAGGCCTCTTTTATATCTTTCCCCTCTCACCCTAAACCTATGCCCTCTAGTTCTGGACTCCCCGACCCCAGGGAAAAGACTTTGTCTATTTATCCTATCCATGCCCCTCATAATTTTGTAAACCACTATAAGGTCACCCCTCAGCCTCCGATGCTCCGGGGAAAACAGCCCCAGCCTGTTCAGCCTCTCCCTATAGCTCAAATCCTCCAACCCTGGCAACATCCTTGTAAATCTTTTCTGAACCCTTTCAAGTTTCACAAATCTTTCCGATAGGAAGGAGACCAGAATCGCACGCAATATTCCAACAGTGGCCTAACCGATATCCTGTACAGCCGCAACATGACCTCCTCCCAACTCCTGTACTCAATACTCTGACCAATAAAGGAAAGCATACCAAACACCGCCTTCACTATCCTATCTACCTGTAACTCCACTTTCAAGCAGCTATGAACCTGCACTCCAAGGTCTATTTGTTCAGCAACACTCCCTCAGACCTTACCATTAAGTGTATAAGTCCTGCTAAGATTTGCTTTCCCAAAATGCAGCATCTCACATTTATCTGAATTAAACTCCATCTGCCACTACTCAGCCCACTGGCCCATCTGGTCCAGATCCTTCGTGATAGAGCCAGGAGGAAATGTTGTTTTTCTTTAGCTGCACAGAAATATACCAATGCAACTGTTTTGCGCCTTTATATCTAATAATTAGCAGTGAAGTTGTTAAGGATCTCTGAGGCCACTGAACACCACAGTACGCCTGTGGAGTGCATGCACTGTCCTTGTCCTTGAAATTATAATGAGATTCCTAAGTATTTTGTAATCGTAAGCAATTAGCATTCTCTCCACCCACAGGAAAAGCCTTTCAAAGTAGTCGTGAATAGAGCATCCTTATTAACAGGATTGTGATCTACCTATTTCATTTTGAGGGCGTAACTCCCTCATCAATGAAGGTTTGGGAAAATAAAATTCAGAGCGTGTAACAGCTGATGTGACAAAATCAAGAATGTGGTGTTGGAAAAGCATAGCAAGTCAGGCAGCCTCAAAAGGAGCAAGAGAATCAACGTTTTGGGCACAAGCCCTTCATCACGAATGAGGCCCATGTCACAAAATGACTACTATTGATGTACATCGGAAGTCTAATCATGGTACAACACAGTCTCTACTAATTGGACATATTTGGGGATTTGACTTCCAGAAGTGGTTGGATTATGGTTGGGTCCGGCAAGAAAGTATTTTAAACATCTCATACCAGCCAGACATTCGCCCATTTCCAGTTCTCACAGAAACAGATGAGAGGGCAGGCAACCACTCTTCCCTTACGAAATAGATCAGTTACTAAAATCTTTCAATGAGACTGTGTCCATCCATTTCAACAGACAGACCCTGTTTCGCTGCAGCAAGAGCCATATCCCACAGTGTATGAATTATAAATCTTTAAAGAGGTTCTAAAATAGTCTTGAGGAGTGGATAAGGGCCCTTTAGAAATTTGAAGAAATATGCCTACCTGCATTGGAATGTTGAGTTATATGTCAACATAACCCTATATGCAATTATGCAAGCATTTTAATGATCGCTATATTTTTATAATCATTTTATTAACAGCTCTGTCCATGTGTCCTGCCACTTTTAATAACTTATGTACAGATATATCAGGTCTCTTTTTTTGTACACACCCTTCAGAACAGTACTCTTCATTTTATGTCCTTTTGTGTTTTTTATACTGAAAGTACATCACCTCACACTTCTCCAAATTAAACATCATTTGCCCCTTACCTGCCCACCCCACCAACTTCTCAATGTCTTTGCAAAGTTCTCCACTGAGCTCCTCACAGTTTACAAAGCTCCCAAGTTTTGTGTCTTCTGCAATCTTTGAAATGATCTCCTATAAATTAAGAGCTAGATCATTTAGGTAAAGCAAGCGTCTCTATACTGGTCCCTGGAAACTCTATTATGAGCCTTCCTACAGCCCAGGAAAGACCCATTACTATTACACTCTCTGTTTCTTATCCCTTTTCTAACTGACCCTTTTATTCTGCAACCAAGTGCTTTCCTTATAAGTCTATTGTGTGATGTTGCATTGAACGCATTTTGAAAGTCCATGTATGTGCACCCCTCATCAATCTCTTCTGCTCCCTTTTCCAAAAACTCCAGTAGGATAGTTCGACATGACTTCCTGAAGAAATCAATGCTGATCCTTCCCAATCCACAACTTTCATGTACCTATTCACTCTCTACTGAATATTGTTTCGAGACATTTCCCCACTGCGTCACCAAAGTTAAACTGACTGTTCCATAATTACTGGTCGATTTTTGCAACTTCTATGAACACAGGTAAATGTTTCCAAATCTCCAGTCGTCTAGCCCCATCCACAATTCTGGGAAAAATTGAAAGGCAGTCTGCAATTTCCATTCTCCCTTCCTTCAATATCCTTTTATGTATCTCATCCAGTTCTGATGCCTAAGCATGGACTGCTTTTCCAAAATTATCAATTATAAGCCCTTCTAGTGATTGGAAAAGAATCATTGTTCTTGAAAAAATTAACTCTGTTTCTCTCTCCACAGATATGCCAAACCTGCTGAGTTTTTACATCAAGTTTTGTTTTTATTATTATAGAATCGGTTGTATTGAAGGTGACATTATGATACAAGTGAGGGCGTTGTGATGAGGGATTAAATTCTTGAGGCTATTTAAAGCTCTTAAATGGGCTTTTATGGGACATTTTAAAAATCATGGAGGAACTTTGTAACAAATATTTAAAACCTAATTTTGGTTCATCCCAGCCTCTTGTCTGCTTGTGGTGAACACTGTGTGAGTTGCTGTGAGATGTAAGATATATGGGTGGGAGGGGAATGGGTTCATAAGTTGGTATGACTTCACACTAAGTTGGCATTGAGATTTTCAAGGTAAAATGAGTTAACACTGTTTGAATTTGTGCCATTGAAGCCAAAGTGTCAAGACGTGGTATAGGGGTTATAAGGAGCCATGGGGTAGGTGGGGTGTATGTTGGCATAGGACCTATAAAGAGCCACATAGCTAGGTGTGAGAAAAATGGACAGGCATGGAGAGTTTGAGGGGCCGTTGGAGGTTGGGGGCGGGGTGGGATGTTGGCACAAGTTGGAATGTAATGTTTTCGGGTATGGGTAGGGGTTGGGGGGGATGCGGGCCTAAGGCAGGCTTTTAAAATAGCCCAGCCTGGCACTCCGCAGGTCCAAAGGCTGACTTTGACATTGACCTGTGGGATAATGGGCCCAACTCCATCCCATACATGACCCCGCACCTCAGCATAAATTATGCTATTCAGGCAGTTTCTTTCAAGTGCACTGATCCAGGTAATGGTCTGATTTCAGCTAGCTGCCTTAGAATTGACAATTCAGCCCACTGACTGTATTAATTCAGTCAATTTTCTTTGCTAATTTGCTGATGATTGTTCATGTGTACAACCTTGCTGTGAACTCTGACACTACTGATAGCCCCTGTGGATAGTGATGAAAGGACACACTGACACTGCAGATAGCACACACCAAGGCTGGTAAGAACACATACTGACACTTCTAATAAGACATATTGACTCTGCATTTAATGCACATTTTCACTGTTAATCAGCCACTCACAAACAAATAATGTACAGTTGTGTTGAAAACCAAGTAAAATGGCAGCATTAATGCTGAGACTGAATAAGAAAATTGAATTAACACTGACCGACGCTGTTTGTTTGCATTCTGTTTATACATGTTTATAACTCCAGCAAAATGACTCAAATTTGAATGGTCTAGAGATAATTTCATATTTTGCTAACATGGTGGAAATTTTATTATGACCTTGTACATAAACGTACAACTGCTGCTGTGATATTTGTACAGACTGAGAATTTTCACAAATAAATTCAAACTTCATTTAATAGGTGAAACAATGACAAATCATAATGTCACACTTTTAGATAGTTACTCTGTAAAAAGTGTCTGAAATATTGTTATCTAAATACTATCTATGTAGGAAACTTATACTTAAATAAGAGTGGAATGCACTCCTTCTTATTCTTAACCCAATAAGAAAACACACAATACACATACACTTGACATTTTTCTTTATCTAGACATTCAATTTTTCTTAGGCTCAATCCAATGTGATTAATGTTCATTCCTGTTATTTTTCTTAGCCAAGCACTTTCAATCTTCCAGCTATCTTTCACGATGAGTTTTCTTTTCCCAATTACTCTCAATATATTACTGTAGAGGATGGGGGGGGACAGTCATTTGGTAGAAGGATGGGGGTGAGAGTTGTTGGATTGGCAATGGCGAGAGTTGTAGTCCATGAGACTTTGTGAGAGATGTGTGCCATGGCAGTGTTATATTGAGTGAGATCCTGTGAGATTGAGACAGCAGGGAGAAGATGGTGGCACTTACTCTTGCATACAGCAGATGATAATTACCCTTCTCCCTGCGTTGCTGCTGGGCGCAGCATTTCATATGGAACACAGCACTTTTGTCCTGGTTATTATTTTAGTCCAGATGAGCTGGGTCTGGTAGACAGCCTCCTTTTTGCCAGTCAGTGGGATACAACATCGCCCTCCTGTCTACCCTATTGGCATACCAAGAAGATAACTTGCTCTTCTGGGATATTTCCATGAGGACAATGGTGTCGAACCAAAGTGAGACAGCTACATTCTAGCTTGCAGCATCTGAATTCCTGGGAATTAAATATGGTGCCTGTGGTTTGGGCATCACAATGTCCCAGCAGAGGTGGAACACCCGACTTTCTGGCCTCACAGTTCCATCAACCGGGCACCACAGAGGCCGGTGGCATAATTAGTAAGCAGAAGATTGTCTGAGAACAGTCAATGTAGGTCAAGGCAGCACAGCCACCATGCACTGCACCTCAACAAACATGGGAAAATCCAGCCATTATCTCTGACAGTGAAAACCTTGCAACTTCTTCACAGTTAAATAATCTGAAGCTTCCTTTGACCTCTCTATCCATCAAACCACCTAAACCTACTCTTCTGCAGACTTCAGAACAACTCATATGACCCTCTTCATTTTACCTTGAACTTAAAGGTAAAAGAGTAATGGGAGTTGAACCATTAACCCTTTCTCTCTGTAAAGATGCTGCCAGACCTGCTGAGTTTCTCCAGCACACTCCATTGTAACAATTTTATAAACTTCATAGTTGTAGCACTGCATAGAACACATCAATCTGTTTTCACTGTTATTTTGTTGATTAGTGACTTATTTCCTTTTGGAATATTGATTAATGTGAGGGTGGCATGGTGGTTAGCACTGCTGCCTCTTAGCACCAGGGTCCCAGGTTTGATTCCAGCCTTGGGTGACTGCCTGTGTGGAGTTTGCACATTCTCCCCGTGTCTGTGTGGGTTTCCTCCAGGTGCTCTGGTTTCCTCCCACAATCCAAAGATGTGAAGGTCAGGTGAATTGGCCATGCTAAATTGCCCACAGTGTTCGGTGCATCATTCAGAGGGAAATGGGACTGGGTGGGTTACTCTTTGGAGGGTTGGTGTGGAGTTGTTGGGCTGAAGGGCCTGTTTCCACACTGTAGGGAATCTAATCTAAAACATAGGTTACATTATCATTGATTTTGAAATAATTTCACCTATTGAACTTTGCTTGACCTTTTCTCATTGCATGAAGTAGAGCACTACATAGGATTAGAATTGTCCATTTTCTGTTTTATATACCATCTATCCTTACCAATGCTAAAGTATATTTGCAATTTTTTCTCAAGTTTCTATTGTGACTGAAGCTAAACTGTCCACTCCGAGGACTGCAGCAGTTTTCTTGTTGCTTAAGCTTAGTTCAAGCATCAATCAACCAGCAATCCTGCACGGGTGAACAGATGTAGAGCAAAGTTTACTTTGCAACGTCTCAACAATTTGTCTCAACCCAAAACTCAGAATGTACCCCATATTGTATCTGTATGGTTGTTATGCCATTCCTACAGTCTGTTTTGTGCATCAAACAGAGATTACACAGGATTGATGTTATTTGCTGCCTTCTTGTAAGTTAGTTCTGTGTGTTCCTGTTTATTTCACTCACAGCTGCTGTAAGCTTAAAGGGGGCGGGATGTTCGAACCCCTCAAATTAGGTTGTACTTGAACTCTTTTTTTTGGAATCGGAAGAACGCAATAGTGAGAATGCATTACATTCAATAGCCTCAGGCTTCAGTTTGCTGTAACTGCAAATACTCTTGTGCTGGATTATACAATAATGGCAGGGACCTGCACCCCAGTTTAAATATTTCTGCTGACATGTTTCTTTAAATTGTCATGATGTGGGGATTTTATTTGTCTCCAGGAGGATGTGCTGTCTCATACAGGTGTCAGCTAATCTGAGGTCAGTGGCTCTATACCACCCCAGGATTGGTGGCCACTGCTGTTATTGCAGGAGGCCTAGCAGAATGAGGGGCCATGGATATCCCAAAATCCAGTTTCATGTGGAATCTTGTGGGGGAAGAATGTTGGTAGGGTGGGGGTGAGCGTGGGGTTTGGGGAGGAGATGCAGATGTGGCCTTGCTGGGTTGGAGATGGGTGGATTGTGTGGACTGGAGATTGGTACAGAATTCTGGGAAGGAGGCATCCTGGCCTTCTCTGACCAGCAGTCTGGAGGGTCAATCTTCTCATCATAGATTGGCCAGTCCAGCCATTCTTTTTATGAAGTGGTATCAGCAACCTGAGTCCCTCAGTTGGATGTGACTGCCTATTTGAGGGCCTCAACTGGGCCATGGCTGGGCACTCTGCCAGATACCTCCCCTTCTGCCTGTATAATTAGATGGGCAGAGGGGCCAGTGGTGGTCATGCTGTCGACAGCACAGCATCCTTATGTACCCATCTGTTTTCCTGCCTATCAGTGGCCATTCAATTCAGGCTTTTTGAGGACAGTGTTTGGAAAGCTTTATCTAGTTTTAGGCTGATTAACTCACTGTGACCATCTGCTATTTAATGAGGATTTCAGATGTTAGTTGGCCTGCACTAGAACAGGGGGAGACTGTATTTTCTTGTTATAAAGGTCAGGCTAAATTTGCCATGTCAAAGTATTTCACGAAAAATTGCATCATGTCACCGTGACTCCAGAAACAAAAAAATACACTTTGTTATGCTTTGCCACAGGATGCCTGTGTGTTTGCAAGTACAAGCACTCACAGCATTTCACAGAAGAAGAGCAAATAAATTAGTCTTTTTTGTTCTGGATTGTTATTGTCTGGATTCTGTGTTCAATGAGGCCCTTTTTCTAAAAAGGAACACAGATCATTCCCATCAAGGGATGGCTTCATTAAAGCTCTATTTTCACATGAGTATATTCTCATAAATTTCTACACAATCTATTCTTAAGGTAGTGAGTAATGTTGGGTTGTAGGTCTGTGAGCATTAGTTGACTTTTGATACTGCCCTTCCACTCTTTCTGTGTGACATCTGAGGAAGGGAATGTCAACAGGATGTTTAACTGTGGATGGAACTTCATAGCCAAGTTGAATCCTATCCACATCCCATTTACATATATGTTGTGCATACTGGAGTATTGTGTCCAATTCTATCCAAGCAGAGATCAACTAATTTGACATAGAGCAGAGCTTCTGCTTTTGTGTGGCTTTCTATCAGACCAAATGGTGCATTTACTTATTGTAGCAAACAGAGACATACGTTTAACATCAGGCCCAGCTGATGATTTTATTGTATCATTACATCACTGTCAAGTCACGAAAAACTCTGATCTTATTAACTTGACTTACAATCTTGAAAGGTAATTCAACATGCTCCTGGATTAATTGAAAATAAATTTGTTTTTCATGCTATCACTAAATTGGGTGAATGTAATATTATGCCGAGATTTAAGCTGCGGCCTGTGCTGAATTTTCAGATGAAAAATAGCTTCATACCCTCTTCCAACTTGCCAAGAACTGATACCTAATTAAGTTGTTCCTATGGAAACAAGCACTGCTAAGTAAAAATTTATCCCAAGTAAAATCTCAAAGTAAATCAAGTTACAGCACAGTAAATGCATCAAGCAGTATACTTATACATGAGTAAATTGAATCCAGAGAGCAGATGGTGGTTACATAATTGGATATCAAGAGGAGAAGAAAATAAATCCAGTTTGTATAAAAGCAAACCTCAAAATTAGTAATTACTATCTGACAGTATATTTGATCTGAATCCAGCTCCTGGCAAGATCATTTGCACTGTAATCGGAAGAGATATGATGTGATCTGAGATATCTATGTAGTTTTAGATACTGTAAATTAAGGAATTTGTACAAACTTATGGTACAGCTTTTATGTATTTTAATGTTTGCATCTAGTGCATTGACATTATTGATGGGGAGACTTGTTCATCTGCTTTATTCTCCTGGGCGGATGCGAAAGTAAAATCGAGCAGAAAGTAAATAGTTTACACCACAGGGAGTGACCATTTCCTTTTGGGAAGATGCTACATTGCTAATAATTTACATTTGTTCAGGACATCAGAATATATTTCTTTACACTCCATGACAACTCAGGTGTCTTTTATTCACACCTCGAAAGACTAAAAAGACCAGAAAACCGAAGGGTTTTTTCCATAAGCGAACCCGAACTGCCCCGAACTGACCTAAAAGTGAAATTTGTTTCCCCCAAAGGGCCCGATCTCAACACGTGTGCAGGTCTGTTTGGAACCGCTCGGGACAAACAAAGCTTCTTCCCTCAGAGGAGCCGAACAGACCTGAGAAAGAATAATAAGTACAAGAGATAATAACAGAAACAAAACGTTTATAGATGCCTTCAGGATCTGGATAAAGATAATGTGAACCTATTTCCCAACAGGCTGGAGTTCAAGAGTTAAACAAATATTTTGATTTTGGTTGTGAGATGATTAGCAAAAGGTTTTATAAATATCCTTCCTCCCTAAATAAGTGGTTTTCCGATAAAGGATCATGTGGAGTGTGTAAGATGCAGCATTTCATGATATGATTGCTGACTGTTGTGATTTGATTTGACCTGCACATCACTGACTGCAGGCTCTCTCTCTCTCCCTTTCCCTCATGCCTAGCTTGCTCGTTCAATCACTTCAGGTAATGAATGTGGTATTACACTTGGGTGAGATCAGTATCAGTCAACTTCAGCAGTTTTCAGCTCATAAAATGCAGAAGGGAGGCTCCCTCTCAAAATGCGAGTTTTGAATTGCTTTGAGGCCCATGGAAGAGCATCAGAATTTTCAAACTGAAAAGATGGAGGTCCATTGTGGTTGCCTTTTTCCATCTAGTAGTCACAGGATACAATGGTATTGGAGTTGATGATTGGTCACAATGATAATCTCTATCAGATAGTCTCTGACAAACTCAGGCATGAGGTTGAGAATTATCCCAGTGGTGAAAGATTTCGAAACTATAGGTCTAAAAGTTATCTGTTCCTCTCAAGCATGCTGTGTGCTCATATCTCAAAATAGTATTTTTTTGAAGTACAGTATATATTTAAATGTACATTCGAGCTAATTTTATTCAAAACACAATTGTGCAGCATTTCCTGTCAAAATAACACTGAGGCTAAAAAAGCTTGCTGCTATTTATACAAGTATGAGTCAGCGTTTTCAGGTAATAGGCAGGTGCGTGTTTAAACTCCAACATCCAAAAAATGCTGTCTATATCAATCCATCATCTCATTGTATGCCTCATCATTGAAATGCACTGAAATAAACAAAGAGCTGTGGAAGCTGGAGATTTGAAACAAATAAAAATAGAAATTTCTGCTAGAAACGCAGCAGGTCTGGCAGTATCTATGCAGAGAAAGCAGAGTTCACGTTTTGATTTCAGTAACCCTTCTTCAGAACTTCTCCAGCAATTTCTGTTTGGATTAGGTGTGTTGATTTAAAATGAACAATGAAGAGTGAAATTTCAATCCTTCAATCTTTAGTTATTGTTGGAGATTATAAAAATGTAAAATTTAACTTATTTTTTCCTTTTTGTCTCAGTTATTTCCAGGATTTAATTATTTCCTTTTCTCTCTTTAGTTTTCTTTCTGCACCTGATTTTCACCCTATCCTTTGTTTTAAATCTCTTTCTGTTATTACCACAGTCCTTCAATTTGATTGGTTAAGGAGGTATATTGGAGGTGATGGCCTAGTGGTATTATCACTGACTGTTAATGCAGAGACTCAGGCAATGTTCTGGCAACGCAGTTTTGAATCTTGCCATGGCAGATGGTGGAAAATATGAATCCAATTTTAAAAAGTTTGGGATTAAGAGTCACAGAGTCTTAGAGATATACAGCACAAAAACAGACCCATCAATCCAACTTGTCCATGCTGACCAGATATCCGAAGTTAATCTAGTCCCATTTGCCAGCACTCGGCCCATATTCCTCTAATCCCTTTCTATTCATATACCCATCCAGAAGCCTTTTAAATGTTGTAATTTTACCAGCTTCCAACGCTTCCTCTGGCAGCTCATTCCATACACGCACCTTCATTTGCGTGAAAAAGTTGCTCCTTAGGTCCCTTTTAAATCTTGCCCCTGTCATCCAAAATCTATGCCCTCTAGTTCTGGACTCCCCACCCCAAGGAAACGACCTTGTCCATTTACCCTATCCATGCCCCTCATGATTTTATAAACCTCCATAAAGTCATCCCTCAGCCTCTGACGCTCCAGGGAAAACAGCCCCAGCCTGTTCAACCTCTCCCTATAGTTCAAATCCTCCAACCCTGACAACATCCTTGTAAATCTTTTTTGAACCCTTTCAAGTTTCACAACATCCTTCCAATAGGAAGGAAACCAGAATTACATGCAATATTCCAACAGTGGCCTAACCAACCGCCTGTACAGCCACAGCATGATCTCCCAACTCCTATATTCTGACCAATAAAGGAAAGCATACCAAACACCTTCTCCACTATCCTATCTACCTGCAACTCTACTTTCAAGGAACTACGAACCTGCACTCCAAAGTCTCTTTGTTCAGCAACGGTCCCTAGGACCTTACCATTAAGTATATAAGTCCTGCTAAGATTTGCTTTCCCAAAATGCAGCACCTCGCATTTATCGGAATTAAGCTCCATCTGCTACTCCTCAGCCCATTGGCCCATCTGATCAAAATTCCATTGTACTCTGAGGTAACCTCTTTGCTGTTCACCACACCTCCAATTTTCGTGCCATCTGCAAACTTACTAACTATACCTCCGATGTTCTCATCCAAATCATTTATGTAAATGACAAAAAGCAGTGGACCTAACACCACTGGTCACAGGCCTCCAGTCTGGAAAGCAACCCTCCACTACCACCCTCTGTCTTCTACCTTTGAGCCAGTTCTGTATCCAAATGGCTAGTTTGCCCTGAATTCCATGAGATCTAACCTTGCTAACCAGTCTTCCATGGGGAACCTTGAGAAATGCCTTACTTAAATCCATATAGATCACGTCTACTCCACTAGCCTCATCGATCCTCTTTGTTACTTCTTCAGAAAGCTCAGTCAAGTTTGTGAGACATGATTTCCCATGCACAAAGCCCTGTTGACAATCCTTTGCCTTTCCAAATACATGTAAACCCTGTCCTTCAGGATTCCCTCCAACAATGTACCCACCATCAATGTCAGGCTCACCGGTCTATAAGTTTAATGATGACTGTGAAAACCTGTTGTCAATTGTTGGAAAAGCCCATCACTAATGCCCTTTATGGAAGGAAATCTTACCTGGTCTGACCTACGTGTGACTCCAGACCCATAGCAAAGTGGTTGATAGTTAACTGCCGTTTGGGGTAATTAGGGATGGGCAATAAATGGCCAGTGATGCCCACATCCCATGAAGGAATAAAAGAAATATGAGAAATCCTGTACAGGAATATTTGACCACTTGTCAGTGAGATTTCAGTACATTTGAGGACATGTTAATTTCTTGGTTATGTGAAGTTGAGCTATAAGGGTGCCTGGCAACATAATTATAAATCTGGTCCTTCTGCACTTGGTCTGTATACGCCTAGAACGACTTCCTAAGTCATAAATAGTGTAAAATACTGTCCTACAACATCATGACTAGTGGAATTGAGTTGAGGTGTTATGTCAAGGGAATCATATTAAAAATATCACTTCAATATAGCTTCCCTTTCTGCAGCTAATTAGGGCCAGTAAAAATTACAATTAAATTGCACAATAATGAATGACAGATTTAATGCTTTAATGATAACTTTAGTTAAGTGAGCATTAGATAATGAAATAAAGTAGAAATGATTAGGTATATATATTAGCTGACGTTTTTATGAAAGCTATATTCAAAGGGACTGTGGCTGAGAGTAACATTGTAACACTGCATTTCTGATTGGCTCGTTAGGCATGGCTCTTTGGTTAGGGGGTGAGACCAGCATATTTACATTAAGCCATGTATTATTATTGCAAGAACAGTTCCAACTACCAATATGTTCACATTTGGCCTTCCACAGTGAAAGGACACACTGACATATCGCTAGAATCAGTTTGTGCCTATTGTCTGACTCCAACAGCTGTTGGCTGTACTTCTGATAGATCTCAAACACAACATCTCTGCAGCATCTTCAAGCACATTTGGAGAATGTATAACAGATGCCACATTAATTTTTCTTTCTCCAGTTGAGTGCTTAGACTTGTTTGGAGGCGAGCCACCTTTTTACAAATGTGCTTGAAGGTAGGTTGTATTGAAATCTCACTGACACCTAGTGAGTAAGAATGAATATTGTCGTATGTGATGTAATTGCCGGTCAGTCGCATCTTGAGGAAGGGTGCCACCTGTCAACTATGTTAACAATAGGTAAAAACTAGGTAAAAAGGTTAGAAACACAAGCTCCATTCTTCCTCACTGTCTGTTGGACAATGTTATCACTGAAAGAATGAGTATTAAATAGTAAGCATTAACTATGTGGCCATTGTTAATTTTCATTGTTTGAATTTTGGAGTTTTCACTTCAATTTTCTCTGTTTCTCTTGTTACTGGGATAGCTCAGGACTTTCTCTAATATACATCATATAGAAGTCTAAATAGTGATTAAAGGCAGACTATTCGATAGGGGGACTGACAGCTGGATCACAAAATGCAATCCTGACCCCATGATCCACTCTTGTACTTGCTGCCAATTGTGACTAGATAACATGCAGGACTGGGAACCCTGGCTAATTTCCTTTCCATCCCCTAATGCTGAAGACAGTTGTAGTTCCCAAATTGCAATTATCTGATTCAGTAAAGATGTGAAACAAAGCTAAAGCCTGTACCATACGGTTTACGAACCATAACATGTTATTTCATATCGACTATAGGCACTTCACTATAAATCCTTGAGCCAATGATTTAGATTAGATTCCCTACAGTGTGGAAACAGGCCCTTTGGCCCAACCAGTCCACACCGACCCTCCAAAGAGTAACCCACCCAGACCCATTTCCCTCTGACTAATGCACCTAACACTATGGGCAATTTAGCACGGCCAATTCAGCTGCCCTGCACATCTTTGGACTGTGGGAGGAAACCAGAGCACCTGGAGGAAACCCATATAGACACTGGGAGAATGTGCAAACTCCACACAGACAGTCACCCAAGGCTGGAATTGAACCTAGGACCCTGATGCTGTGAGGCAGCAGTGCTAACCACTGAGCCACCGTGCCACCCACTTAATTTTTTCTTATTTTCTAAATGTTTAGAAAGTCATTAGGTAGAATTTTCACTGTGATGTGGGTTCAGGTGAATGTCCGATTTCACACATGCTGCTGGCATATCTACTCTCTCTCTCTTTCTCTGTCTCTCTCTCTCACTCAAAGCTGTTGGGAGGATACCTTACAGTGGACGCTCCATCCAAGAATTAGAATTTGATTTTATTGTCATGTGGTACTGAAGTACAGGGATACAGGAGTACTGTGAAAAGGGTACCCTCCAGGCTGAAGGGCCTCTTGTTGGCTCTTCAGCTTTGAAAGCTTATCCAATGTCCTTAATAGGACAACAAGGTTGTTCCTGAGCTAATTCAGTGAAAATTGTATCAATCCCCCGCACTTTTGATGGTTTGCATTGTCCATATTGGGCTTTGCTTGGAAATATTTAATTGGCTACATGGGCAATTACTGGTGGTCGAGAGTGTGGTACTGGAAAAGCACAGCAGGCCAGACAGCATTCGAGGAGCAGGAGAATCGACATTTCGGGCATAAGTCCTTCATCAGGAATGTTTCTGAATTCCTGATGAAGGGCTTATGCCCGAAATGTTGATTCTCAAGC
The DNA here is from genome assembly GCF_037043375.1 of Chiloscyllium plagiosum. Lineage (NCBI taxonomy): Eukaryota > Metazoa > Chordata > Chondrichthyes > Orectolobiformes > Hemiscylliidae > Chiloscyllium > Chiloscyllium plagiosum. The sequence goes on from NW_028270148.1 coordinate 37,032,846, forward strand.
TCCTCGGATGCTGCCTGATCTGCTGCGCTGTTCCAGCGCCATACTCTTGACTCTGATTTCCAGCATCTGCAGTCCTCACTTTCTACTGATTACTGGTGGTGGTCAGTCGTTTAAAAAAAAGTCACAGTGATTTGGTGGTGGCCAAATCATTCATTTCTGTGTGATAGCACTTCTGGATATATTAAAAAAAAATCATATCCATGTGAGTGTCACTAATGTTTGGGGGATTGCAGACTCCATCTGACCTGATGTCATAGTTCCTTCCCAAAACCCAATTCTAACCAGTTTTGTTTAATTAAAGAGGCTTAATAATAGTACAGAAATGCACATACTAGAACTTGGAAATAAAATCAGAAATCGTTGAGCAGACCAGGCAGTGTCTGTGGAGGGAGGAATAGGGTTAACATGCCATGTTGGTAATCCATCATCAGAAGAGATCTGGCAAGAATTGAGCAGCCTGTACCATTGGGTTGAATTTTGTGGAGCTATCAGAAGTCCTGTCTCTGGAGCTGAAGAGAGGAGGCAGCCAAACAGCAGCAAGTGTTGGGACTTGTGGAGGAATATTGCCATCTGCAGAGAGTGAACAGGCTGCCCTGGGGCCACTGCCCAATTAAAGGTGGTGGCCAACCCTTACAGGGTGCCAGCTCAATCAGGAAAGGGTTCTGTTGAGGCTACAGCTGCACTGCCAAGCATCGTCCAAGAAATCTCTGTAGGTTTGGGGAATGCCTGGTGCAGGCAGGGCAGGCAAGCCCCAGGAATCAGGGAGCTGTTGGGAGTGGGCCAGGCAGCGTTCACCTAATGTGCTCCCCAACTTAATGTTGATCTCTCCTGATGTGTGCCACATACCCCCAAGGTGGAAAATGCCCCTCCATTTGTTATTTAAGTGGCTTGGTTCACAGGTAGCTGCTCTGCCAACTTTCCTGCTCCTTACAAAGTGGCAGGAAGACATTGACACTGCCCTTGACAACCTCCTGCGCCATTTTGGCAGCCTTTCCACAGCTTGGTCTGGTGACAAAGAACTGGTTAACTTCAGGCCATTAACTGTGTGATTGGACCAGCTAATTATTTCCAGGTTTAATACAAAACTTGCTGTGGTGGTACAGTGATGATGTCCCTGCCTCTGAGCCAGAATATATGGGTTCCAGTCCCATCTCCTTCAGACGTATGTCGTCCTATTTCTGAACAGGTTGATTAGAAAATGTCGACAAAATCTGCCTCAATCTGTTATTAGGTTGTTCTGCCATTCAATGCACATTTCTTGTGATTCGAAGTCACTTTATTATTGGTATGGGTTCCTAGCAATGCATTGAAAGAATCAGTACTTTCAGCTCACTTTTACTTGGACTGTTAACAGATCAAACAGATACTAATGTGGTACACCGAGGAGTTGTTGGGTAAATGGTCATGGCCACAATGCTCCACTGTGTGACCTCTCAATCTCCGTGGTCAATAACTGGAAAAACGTAGTCTCATCGAGAACATAGTCTCACAGAGATGGAGGGAAGGCTGAAATTGATGTTTTTAATCAATATGTTCAAAAATGTTACAATATGCCTCTGAAGCAAATGGGACTTGAACCCAGGCTTTTTGGCTCAGAGGCAGGGACACTGCAACTGCATTGCAGTAGCCCTTAAAAATTGTAATTCCACCAGAGAGAGAAGGCTGGTCTTCAGTGCAGCTTTCACGAGCCAGCTAAAGAGAGCGAATTGGCAAAGAATGATTACTTGCTTTTTCTGCTGAATATAATTGCCAAATGATATTAAGAGAGTATTGGAACAAATGGCCCATCAAAGCCTCTATTACTATTACAAGAAAACAGCTCCAGCTGAGTTGATGAATGCAGCTCATTTGTATTTTCATGTTCTTGTTTCTTACCGTCAAATATGCATGTTTTTTTCAAGCACGTATATGTTTTTTATTGAATCAGTTTAGTGCTCTTTCAGGATGTTATGAATTTTAACATAGCTACAGTCTGTGTGGAGTTTACACATTCTCCCTGTGTCTGTGTGGGTTTCCTCCGGATGCTCCAGTTTCCTCCCGCAGTCCAAAGATGTGCAGGGCAGGTGAATTGGCCATGCTAAATTGCCCATAGTGTTAGGTACATTAGAGGGGAATGGGTCTGGATGCATTACTCTTTGGAGGGTTGGTGTGGACTTGTTGGGCCGAAGGGCCTGTTTCCACACTGTAGGGAATCTAATCTATTCTAATCTACTGTACTACCTCTTGGAAGAGACTATGGCAAAACCATTGGAGAGCTGCATTTACTTTTGTTAAGGAGGCAACCTGTAAAGTTTGTGCATTTTTTGCCATTTGCAATTGCTTTGTTGACACAGTGGCCAGGAAGCTCTGCCTATCCCAGCAGCAATTTGGGTGGCAAGACTGAAGACATTCAATTGGGCAGGAGGAGGTAGGTATGGACCCTAACACTTTTCTCTTCCCATCTTGTTTCAGTCCATTGTGGTCTTCCTGTCCATTGACAATCAAAGCCATAAATAAGTGTTTAGTTCCCACTTAAAACCTCATGAGTCACTGCTGGTGTAAATAGACACGGGCATGTCAAACAGAGAGCATGGCAGGGAAACCTATGGGGGTAGTTTGTGCGCTCAAAGGTGGAGGAGTGAGACTGAGGGATGTCTTTCATTCAAAGGCAGTCAATGTCATATTGAGTGACCTGGAATCAGGAATTTGGGGACCACTGAGAACAGCAACTCTATTCATCCTTCTGAAACACCCCCACCTTTTCCTGTGACCCAATCCCACAACCACCTCCACCATGACCGGCCTCCCACCATCAGTTATCTGCAGATTGGGAAGTAGATCCATGGCTTTGGGTGGGTTTCTTATGGATAGCAGTCACTCCCTTCCCAGAGGTGCGGCCATTACTCTCGGCAGGCAGGACACCTTCTCTGTAGCCCTTGATCCTGGGAAAAGGCTCATCATTGACCTGTTAAGTGGTACATGATGTGGCAGACCTTACAAAAGGGGTGACACAGAGCCCTCACTGGCTCTTCATGCACCAGCAGAGACCACATGTCACCTCCACATAATTCCGGCCAATGTTGGTGCTGACCATGAACAAATTACTTGGAATTCTGGATCGCAGAATAATGGGGGAACCTTTCCTTATAATTAGTCGAACAATGATTGACTGATCAAACAGGCCCCCAGGACAAAAACCTGTTAGGAAGTGTATCAGTGAAAGGATAAAAATAACACTGAAAGAAATTTTTTTTAAAAATGTGAAGCTGTGCAGTGACAAAGAAAGGAAGAACAAATCTTGTCATTTTATGAAGATGAGGAACAGAATTCTTAAAAGGAAGAGACAATGGAAGATGACTGAGGAGAAACCTAAATTTGACTGCAACTGTTAAAGAAAGAAACTGAAAGGTAGAATAAACCCAAGCCCAAGGTTTAAAAACAGTCTAGTCCAGATACCTTGTCATTTAACAAATCGCCGACTGCTCTCCCAAGTTCATAAATACCAATGGTTTGTGACAGTCTTACTTCATCATCTTTACCTTGATGGCAGTACAAAGGCAATACTGTACTGTTATGAAGGTCTTGAAAGGATTAAGTAATTGATAACAGAAGGCAGTCTGTTTGAAGTTTTGCTGCATTGAGAATGTTGGCACTTCTTCAGATAATGCTCAGCACAAAAGGACCACAATTACATTTGATTTCCAGCCTCACTAAAATGGCTTTGGCAGCATGATGTACAAGGCTAAACCTTGGGACAAACTGCACAAGGTTTTCATTTTTGCTTTCTTTTCCGGCTGCACAGCTTGAAGGACATCTGGGAAGAGGGAGATTGAATTGAGCCCACCGGTTGTTTTGAAAGGGCTAAATTTTGCCAGCTCTTTGGGAAGTCGGGGGCTGGCAAAATGGCATGGAGAGGTATAAGCTGGAGTGGGCTGCCAACCTCACCCTTTTGTGTCATTTTGTCATTAGTAGGAAAGCTGGCTAATGGCTCATTCACTTATACAGAGTCCATTTGAGCCATTTAAGAGCCTCCTCCTGCCTCCACTGACACTTTACAAGCACTTGGTGGGAGCTCCTTTACCAAGAGACCATGAGATAACCTGAGAGCTCCTTATCATTGGGCACCCTTTGGTTTAAGGAAGTGTAACTTCAGTTCAAGAAGTCCCCCAGCAAAGGCGCTGTCTGTCCTCAGTGGCACCTTCCCTCCACCTCAATGGATCTGCCTGACTGACCCCAGGATCCCCAGACTTTACCAGTGAGGTTGGCACATATGGTCCTGATCACTGGAGCCTGTGCCTTCATGAGGGCCAGGCTTATTGGCTGAATGCTCTGTAAGTCTTGATGGTCAGGGTCGAAAGCAGCCAACCTGGCACATTGACTTCCCCGGTTGATAGGCTCATCAGCTAAATGGTGACATTCGGAACAATGCCCATCGTTGGCTGAGCTTGATTTACTAGGTTTGTCACTCTCTCTCCTTTCTTTAATGCTTCGAGTTGAGATTTGGTACTGTTCAGGTGGACCAGACTGGAGGCTGCGGGAATGTAGGGTGAAGTAAACTAAAATGTCTAGTGCCTTATCTGTACCCTGGAACTATGGCCATTGTTCCGAATGTCACCATTTAGCTGATGAGCCTATCAACCGGGGAAGTCAACGTGCCAGGCTGGCTGCTTTCGACCCTGACCATCAAGACTTACAGAGCATTCAGCCAATAAGCCTGGCACTCATGAAGGCACAGGCTCCAGTGATCAGGACCATATGTGCCAACCTCACTGGTAAAGTCTGGTGATCCTGGGGTCAGTCAGGCAGATCCATTGAGGTGGAGGGAAGGTGCCACTGAGGACAGACAGCGCCTTTGCTGGGGGACTGGAAGGTGCTTGTTGACCTTGATTGGAAGCAGGTCCTATCCTGGGCCTATCTGATCACCATCTTCATCTCCACCACCATCCCTGCCTCCCGTCAGTGGCTCTTTCACCTCTCACTCAATCACTCCCTAGACCTCCTTTCTGTCCTGACAGTCCCCCCTTTCGATGGTGTCCCAAAGATGATGGTTCCTTCCTTGTCCCATCCCTGGGCCCCACTTCCCAACCTGACCACTGAGTGGTGTACAGTTATAGCTAATGGCCCCTTTACCCACTTCCTCCACCACCACCACCCACCCATTTTCAGGGTCTGCATTCCTCCTTCTCCTCTCGATGGGCTCCTATGTGATTGGTTGATAGTGACACCGCCCCCCCCAACTCCCCACCCCCCTGCAGCCAGCCCAGCATCATGACCGAACTTCTTCGTACTCAATGGTGTCATTATTGACAGAGGGAGAAGGAGTGCAAGAGAAAGTGAACTAACGTGTATGAGAGAGAGAGAGAATGAGAGAGGGAATGAGGGAGTAAGAGAAGGAGTGTGAGGGGTGAGAGAGACCCCTGATACTGGAGGTGAGCTCGCATAGACATACACATGTGCCCCTCCTATGCCTCCCTTTTCAAAATATTCCAGTAGACTTGGCCAGATGAGGTGAAATATCCAGACTGAGAGGCAACAGGCTTCCATGCTCCATTTTTCATGTGATTTCTACATGGGCCAACTTGTAATGTGCCCCATCAGAAGTCAAATCCTTTCCTTAATCCTGGCCCCCTCACCCTCCCTGATGACCATGATTTGGGACCTATTCTGGTCTCTTTCCAGCTTTGCTTTTTAAACAACAAGGCAAAAAGGTTCTATTCATAAACTGCTCTTTAGTACATTCCTAATGGGCATTAATGAGCGAATGAATTAGTTAAAATGATCAGTTTATTGCTTTGATGTTGAATTTTTTTTGCTTACCAAGTTGTTTATGTTTTCTCCACATCTTATTTTTTATTTGAGACTTATGTTTAATGTTGTGCCAAACAAAACCCCAGACAGCAGCTGCAGCATTTCTTGCTGAAGGGGAATAATAAACCTGACTACTTTTTGGAGGGCTGGCAAAAAGAGTCTTTGTTGCTTCAGTAGAAACTCTCAACATATCTGTTGGTACCTGTGCAGAAGGAGACGGTGATCATCAGAACGGGTGTGGATTGTGGATCCATTTCTCTCACCACTACCTGGTCTGCTGGATATTTCCATTGATTACTGTTTCTGCTGTCCTTTGTTGTCTTTATATGCACTTCATGTTGGCCGATTGTAAAATTGGTTAATTTAAATTTAATGAGAAAATATTTATCACTCATTGCAAAGTGTAATTTCTTTGTTGACAAAGCCAAAGTCTTTGGATATTGCTGTTTGGATATGGCATAGGCCAGGGTCAATGAAGCAGAGATTGTTCCAAAATATAAGCAACCAAGCTGAGTGTAATTAAAAACAGAAAATGCTTGATAAACATCGCAGGTCTGTAAACATCTGTGGCGCGAGAAATAGAATTACTGCTTTGAGATTCATTTCAAAGCGAAACATTAATTCTACTCTCTCTCCACAGATGCTGAGTTTCTCCATCATTTTCTATTTATTTCAGGTTTTGATTTTAATCAAGTTGTATGTATTTGTCTGGCAAAGCAATGGTTATAAAATATATTGTACTAAAATCCAAGACTTTTAATGGCCGTTATAAATGGAGGCTTACAGTAAAAAGCCATGAGCTTTTGCTAAACCTAAATAAGAGATTTCAAAACTAACTGTGACTACGGTTCCCAATTATGGGCAAATGGGAGAATGATGGCTGGGGTAAATGGAGGAGCAAGGGGCCTGGAAACTGCTGAAGCATGCAAGACGCATGGATTCTCTCCCTAGCTTTGGCGCGTGATCATCCATGTGCCCTTGTCCTGCAGGTTCGGCCCCACAAGTTGCTACTTTTTATGGTGGTGTTGTTGAGGTCTTTTAGTTCTTAGGAGCAGGCTGTCCATTTTCCTCGCTATGCTATCCCAATGTCAGTCACCTAACTGGCTGCTGCTGAAAAAAATGTGGCATTTGACCCTGTTGCATTGACTGCTTGATATATTTCATGCAAATTCTATTAACTTTAATTCTTGCAAGAATGCTGAAATTATTCCAGCAATGTTAAGGTAACCATGACAGTATGAATTAGTGAAGTGTTTCTTCCAGCACCTTTGCGAAAACTGTTAATCAAAGAAAGAAAAGAAGTCTCGAGGAAGCTATGACTGTGACAGGATTTGTTTATAAGTAGAATTTATGTCATTTTCTGTATTTTAATCATTACATCATTCCCCTATTGGGAATAGTTCCTTTGATATGTGTTTTATTTGGCTGGTGGCTGTACAATATTGCAGAAGCATACTTAGACATTATGTGAAGCATACTTAGACATTATGTGGTGTTGTATAGTTACACATCTCCTCAGCAAATTGGATATTTCTTTTTCTGCAGGATCATTGAACTATATTATTATAAACAAGCCCCACTGTACTCTGTCATATTAGAACTCTGTTCATTTCACTCTTAAGCATAGGTTGCTCATTTAATAGACTGTAGTGGAACATTCATATCAGTCAATGTCTTCCTTGCCAACAAAGGAGAAGGTGCAGCTATTTTAAAGTGCAAGTTTATAAATTGGAACCAAGAGATGAAAAATGCACTTTAGCAAGAAGCATGAATTTATCTCTCTGACACACTTCATCATCTATATGATACCAACACAAAGCAATCTTTGCTCAATAATAACTATTATAGCCTGAGCATATCTAGACTCCATTGTGCTAAGAAGTGCAAATAATGCAAAGTGCTTATCGGCCACATTGATTCTTCTAAATCTGTGATCATCACATGATGAGTCCAGTGTTGTAAATACAAGATAAAACCAGAAATGTTTTTGATCCAGTATTGTTGAAACACAGTTATAGGGTCAAGAACAATTGATGCTAGCAACTGCAATTTGTTAACAGCAAATGCCAAATAGTGCATCGAGCGAGCTTATTTGATCAAAACTGTGGCTGAAATGATGCATCAATTCCACTTTCCTGCTATATTCCTTTGTTTCTTGATTTTCACAAAAATCCACCAATCTCAATACTGAACCTATTCATGAACTGAGTACCTACAGCTCCCTGAGGTCAAAGATTCATAACCATCTCTCTTCTAAATTGTCATATCCTTATCCTTAGACTGTGGCCTCTAGTTCTGGAATTTCTAACCAGAGGTACTAATGGTTTAATGGAATCATCTCTCATGCTTCTGAAATCAGAGAATGTAGACCCTCCTACTCAATGTTTCCTCATTGGACAATATTTCCTCAACCTAAGCAATCTCACTAAGACAAGTATAAGAAGTTGGAATTGTAGCACTTGAAGTTTGGTCTTACTAATCTACTAAATAACTGCAGAAATTGCTTTATTTTGTACTCAAACATTCTTATAATAAAGTAAGACATTATCTTTGCCTTCCTTGTTCTTTGCTGCAGGTGTGATGATTCTTGCTTTGTATGCAAAAGGAGCAGACCTCTGATTCTTCTGATCCCAGCTGCTGTTAGTACTGGACAGGTCAGACTGGAATCTGGCTGGATAGATTGTACTCTCCTCTTCTTTATTTAACAAAACGGGCTTTCACTGAAACATAAGTATACAATGATGCAGTATGCAAGTATGCAATCTGCTTGTAAAAATAATATAGAAATTTGTTAAAGGCTAAATACTGTGGAAGTTAGAAATCTGAAACTGACACAGAGAATACTGCAGAAACTCAGCAGATCTTCAGCATCTGTGGAGAGAGAAACAGAGTTAAAGTTTTGAGTTCAGTATGACTTCTTCAGAACTGTGCAACTTCAGAAATTTGTTGTGCAAAAGAAAAGAACATAAAATACAATTAACCAAACTATTTACATAGAATACATTCGAAAGATTTTGAAGCACAAAGTAAAAATACAGCATCCCATTTATCCTGACAGCAAGTCTTCACAATATTCAAGCACCAGAGAGAATTCCCTTCACAAGCACATCGATAGTTTGCTGTAGACTGTTGCATTCAGTTCCCAGTCTTGAGTGTCTGAAATGCTTTTGCTTGTACATTTGCACATTGAGCTTAAACTTTCTCAGCTTTGAATAACCCATAGGGTTCCAACCAAACATTTTTGGTCTGGAGGTAGACTATTTCTAGCTTTTCACAGTCAGTTCCTTACTCCTACTGTTTCATGCAGCTTATACTTCATACACACTTCATATATCCAGTTTTAATCAAAATGTCTCCAAACTGAAACAAAAATATTTTGAAGTTATGGTTGTTTTCTGTGACCAAAGAAATCAACCCTTGATTTTTGAACTGAAGATATCTTAGTACTCTTCAATATTTAATGTTTCTGTTTATAAAACTCTTACATTTCAAACAAATTCTCATTAGCACTCCAGGAACTATCTCCCTCATACTGTTTGCAATAAAAAAAAACCTTCAACATATTGTCAAGTTAATCACTAAACCCCTTCATACACGCACAGACCAAAACCCACATGCTGCTAGTTTAAAATCCCAAAGCTTTTTAGAAATCACATACCTACAGATAAAGTTTCTGTACCTCATGTACAAGGATACATGAACATCTTTGAATGCCATTACTTATTAAACTTACATCTTCTTTAAAAATGCTGATTGCCAGTCTTCTTAATGAAGTGGCTAATATTACACTTCTCCACATAAGACAGTACATTATTTCATCGCTGTAACTGAATGGTCAGGTTAATGGCCATGGCAATGATAGTGAAATTGTGCATGTACACTGCCATTACTTCACCAAAACTGACAGCAACTTTGGGAGTCCACACTATGTAGAATAACAAATAAATTGAGACATTGCTGTCAGTGAATCTGCACTCCCTCATTTGGTGTTGAAGGTCCCACACACTTCACTCTCCAATTTGAAGGCATTGAAAAATGTGCAGAAGGGATTCATGAGAATGACTCAAGGCATAAACTAGAGTGTTTACTTGGAGAAGAGAATGCTGAGAGGAGATATGTTCAAGATTTTGAAGGATCTGGATGAACTAGATAAGGAGACACTGTTGTCAGTGTCATTAAAGGATCAAAAACAAGAGGGCACAGATTTAAAGTAACTGCGAAAAGAACCAAAGATGACAAGTGGAAAAACATTTCAGACAAAGAGTGGTTAAGGTCTTTGCACTGCTTGAGAATATGGGGAAATAGGTTCAATTGAGACATTCAAAAAGGAGTTTGAGTTTCAGCTACAAAGGAAGAATATGCCACAGGGAAATGGCACGAGGCAAATTGCTCAGTTGGCGGTGATGTGATTGGCCAAATGGCTTCCTTCTATACTGTAATAATGCTGCAATTCTGTGTCTTCCACTTCTAACCTGTTTCTTTTGTCGCAAAAAAAAATCTCGTAAAGATAAGACCTCATGAGTTTCAACTGTTGTTTGAGCAGTATAATAACCTCAGAAAGATTACTAAACACCCTTCTTCGGTCAGACAAGCTAATTTTATCTATATGTAAATTAGCTAATATATATGATATGTATGGTATAAATCCAATTTTTTTTCCATTTAGTTCCAGTTTGTTTGCTTAAATTTAGATTCTGTCATTATGCAGTTATACTCATATATTTCACAGTTTGATTATGTTTGAAAAGTGAAGGATATTGAAGGATTGTAGCCTCTTGGTTTGCCTGATGTGAATATTTAAAAGTGATTGGTTTCTTAGCAGCTTGCTGAAATCACTGCTGCTGCGCATCAAGACACACTGTTGGCCTGGCACCAAAATAAATTGATATTGGCTGAGCCGAAAACCATCCTGTAGAAATTGCTAGACCTTGTGGGAAGCTTTCTCTGAGTAGAAGCGAGAGTATTTGTTTCGCTGTTAACTACAAAATGACTCCAGGCCTTTACCTTACATGATACATTGTATTCAATAATGTGGCTTCTGACATTGTGTGCAAGTAAGAACTTTGGATTTTCCTGACATGCATCAATCCTTGAAATGTTTCATAGCTAGTGGATTACTTCTGTGTCAACAGACATAATAGACTGAGTGCTGTAATGGCCAGTCAATCTTTTTGTTTGAGTCAAGAGTTTCAAATATGAGAGTGAGAGAACTCCATGCTTTGCTTCCGTTGGTTGTTTGAGATCTTTAATGTCCACCTGAACTGGCAGATTGAGCCATGATCTGACAATTGATCTAAAGACAGCACTACAACTGTGCAACACTTCTGCATTGTAATTTATTGACTGTATAGGTTATGTGCTCAGTGCTAGACAGTGACAGGGATATTCAAAATTCATTTTGAATGTAACTTTAAGATACAAATAATTAAGTAATTTAGCATATTGAATACCCAAGCATATACCCAAATGCACTAATCTGTACATTTTGTATGTATTTCCATTGTATTTAACCTCAATTAATTTTGCTACAATGTGGTTAGCTAACAACCAAATTGTACGGCTCATGATAAAGCCTTTGCTGTCATAATTCTAAAGTTTTTAAAATTAATTCACAGCAATTTTTATTGCCTGTCACAAACTGCCATCAAGAAGGTTCTGAATACGAATGAATAACTTGCTAGGCCAAAATATCACCCCTTATATCCATCACATCTCAGCAGTCCATGAATATGTTGTATTCCCATTCCCTCACATTCCCCCATATGAGCTTTATGCAATCCCCCCCACTCCCATATTATGTATCCTACATAGCTACTCACTGAATAAGTTTCATGCACACTCCTCAGATTTATTAAAATGTCAGTGGGAAATATTTTACTTCCCTTGGAGACAAAACAAACATCTTAACAATATAATAAAAGTCTGCTTTTCTTTGATACTCAGAAAAATACTTCCTCCTATTTGAAAAGTAATCTTTTAGCTTTTGTAATCATAATAGTTCTTGTCAACAAACCAGAAACCATGTCAACGTGGCAATTTGTTATTACAATTTCTTGAAGCTATCATTCATTCTCAGATGAATAGTGTCCTGTGACAAAACCCATTAACAGGGGAAAGGTAAAGTCAATGGTACAGGTAGACAACCCTTTATCCGAATTCCCAAAATCTGAAAAGCTTCGAAATCCAAAGGTTTATCGTGAAGTTTTTATCTCATTAACAAGGTTGTTTGGCGTGCAAACAGTTAACCCAACTCCACACGCACTCAATGTGTGTCACTCAGATGCAACGTGGGGGGGAGCTTGGTCCAGCATTGGCAGGCCTCAATTTTGTTTCAGGGCTCGTTTTACACACAGTGAGTCTGTTCTCTGGTAAGATTTTTAAAAATTTCACCATCAAATTGTTACTTATTCTGAAATTTGAAAAATTCTGTATTCCGAAAACCAGCTGGTCCTGAGCATTTCGGATAAAGGATTACGCACCTGTACTTATTCAGTTTCAAGGCAGAGTTCCTGTCAATCGTTTAAAAGGATTTGGTCATGAGACGACTTTCTAGTGTAGATTTTTTAAAGTATCAAAAGCAATTTTCACAGCTTTTTAGGTCAGTGTAGAGAAGGTGACAGACAGAACAATCTGACAGGAAATTTAGTAACATTTTTCACCATGTTATGGTGCTTTCTGCATTTGAATAATACGTGCGAGTAAATACACAAAGCTAGTCAATGTAAGGTTCAATTTACCTTTAAAGACAGATTACTATGATGAATCACTGAATGAAAAACATTTACATTTAGATATAACATCTAACAATGACATTTGAAAGTGTAAAGAAAACTCTTTGCACTCACCATTCAGAATATTCTAAATTCTTGAGGAAGCTTCCAGTTTTCTTCATGAACTGTCAAACCAGGTGTCCTTTAAATAGGCTACCAATAAATGGTGTGTGGAAGAAATTCTGATTTTTCTCTGACCTTTAAATTGGGAAGCTCTCAGCTGAGGCTGGTATGTGTTGTGCACAGCAAGGCCGAATGTTTCAATGCCAGTTCAGGAGCACTAAACCGGGACATTTCCTGGCTGCGCAAACTCAGAAGTTGTGGTTTTCATGGTGAGTTGGCTATTTTCCTTGGGAGTCGGATTGATGACCACAGGTGGATGTGGCTAGGTGCAGAGGTTGGAAGGCTTGCCACCTGCTCTGGTACTATGTACAGCCATCTAACCTTCACCACTAACACTCCATGTCACACCTTAGCGATATTCAACTGCAAGACCCTTTCTAAGAACAAACATTTCATACAAGTGCATAATCCCTTATAAAAGGAAATATTTTGTTCATGTACTTAATCTCATATGAAAACAAACATTGGAATTTAAAGTCCCACTTTCAGAAAGTTGATAACCACTTGGAAAAGTTGATTTAACTATGAAATCAATGCCACCCTATTGTGACAATGAATGGTTGTGAAATCAATCATGCAGTAGTAATCTAGTAATCATAATCTTCAATGATATGTCAGTCGACAGAGTAAAATAGTAAGAAATAACATTTTTTTGACACAGAAGCCTTTATTTAAAATGAATGATAAGAGTTTTAAATTTGTGACAGCTTGAGATGCACTTTTGACAGTTGTGTTTCATAGTTCCTTTTACCACTTCAAACAACTCTTTTGAAAATGTATATAATTTTACCACATTCAAATATATTTTCAACAATCACAAAGAGCATATTGCCCCTTCTAACGGGCACTTTACCTCTTGCAAAGGGGAGCTAATCTTTCCCAGTGGTGTTCTAAGTCTGCAGCCAGTTTTGTTATACTGTGCGTTTCAGCAATACAAATTGGCTTGAATCCGATTGAAGAATTTATACCGTTATTCATAGAATGCGAACTCTCTTTCCCTGTATTGGCTATAACACAATTTCGATCCCATTGGTTTAAATGGCGCTGCTACGATGCAATTTTCCTATATTGCAGGATTGCAAGGGAACGGAACTATTGCATTATATCAGAACAGACTGCATATCCAAAGGGAGAAGTTATCTCTCTGAAAGGGTATCTTAGCTCTCCAGAGGACTCTGCAAAGCTTATGTCTGTGCCTATCAAGTCTATTCTATACACCTTGAGTTTTATACAGTAAGATTACCAAGATCAGACATGAGTGGAGGCAGCTATTGAATTATATTATAAAATATGTGTCCACAAAATGTAAGCTGGCCCCATTGAAAATGGTGGGAGTGCCTTTAAGAGCAAGCCATCAAGATTCTCATCACCTTTGCTCGTAATGTGAGCTCAGGCATTCCCAACCCACGAAAAGGCCTGAGAAAAACAATATGAGGTCGGAGATGCAGATGAAAATTTGATGTCCTCTTAAAAAACATTAGCTCTGATCATTTGTGTGTTGAATTACATCTCAGGACACAGAAAAAAAATGGTGTTCACAGCTTCTGGCTACTAGTCCATTCACACAACCAGGGTATTATGTACCCCTGTAAGTGTGAAGCTTAATGCAACATCAAATCAGGATTAATTACACTAAAAGCAAAATCTCCCTGGTTGGCAACAATATTTTGGATGATTAGTTTGAAATGACATACGCATGAAAGGCAGAGTGTTCTTTTGCCTTCTGAATTGCTTACATTGTATTTTTGTTGTAGGCAGGGGTTAAAGCTAAAAACGAAAGAAGTTATTTTGCACATATGGAGAGAAAGGGCAAATCTACTTGGTTCTTGAAAGGAAAAAGAAATCTAATCTCGCCTCCTATTGCTTTTCCTCATGATTCCTACAAAAATGCATGACTTCACATTTCTCTACATTAAATTGCATGCTGTTATGTATCTTCCCATTTCACCTGTCTGTTTATATCCTCTGTCTGTTATTATATTCCTCACTTTTTACTAGCTTTCCAAATTTTGTGTCCATTGTAAAGGGTTAATTGTGCTCTTAATACCCAAGTCCAAGTTATTAACGTGGATCAAAAAGAGCAGTGGTCCAAATACTAAGTTCGGGGAAGTACCACTGTTTACATCTCTTGAACTTGTAAACCCCGTCACCATTCACAGCTTTATATTCTAAAAATGAAGGGTTCCTGGACTCAAAACATTAATTCTGTTTTTTTCTCCACAGATGCTGCTGGACCTGCTGAGTTTCTCAGACTCTTTCTGCTTTTGTTTCAGATCTCCAGCATTACAGTTCTTTGATTTATTTTAGATGTCTCATCAAGTTGACTGGAAATGTACACACTTCTGGAGTAGGTGGGACTTGATCCTGAGCCTCCTGGCTAAGATGCAGGGACACTACCACTGTGCCACAAGACAAATTGAACTATCTCTAAGTTCCCCAGACAATTCCCTGTCCATACTAACTTAAGCTTTTCAATCTAATTTCACTCCTGTGTCATTTATATGATACTTGATCTAATGTACTTGATCTTTTGAAAGTCCATATGGTACAAGATCACTCACACTCCCTTCATCAAGTCTTTCAGTTATCTCATCAAAGCACATACTTAGTTAACCAAACATGATTTCCCATTAACAAATCAATGCTAGTTGTCATTTAGTAATCCACATCTTGCCAAATGATAATTAATTTTATTTCAGATTATTGTCTTTAAAATTTATATTGTGAATTTATTTTATTTCACTTGCAGTGACATAAACATTTCTTTGCAAAAGATACTTTTTCTGGAAATAAAATAGTTTCATTCTTTGACCTTTCTCCTTTTCTTGGATATTAGTTTCTATCTGATTGAAAACAAGGATCCAAATTGGCATTGCGCTCTAGAGTGTGATCATTGTAGAGTTTCAGGTATCATCATGAGCCACTTTACCTTTCATATAGTATCTTAACTTCATTGCATACTAATTAAACATCTGGTTTGGATCGTACCATTTCACAGCAGCATTAATATTATTAGCTATTGACAACCTTTTCACAAGCACAGTTTGCAAAGAAGCTTTTTTTGACACAATGTGGTGAGCATTCAGCATCATACACAAGGTCTGTTTTGCTGCCATCATATGTATTTATAAAAGCGCGTGATTGTTGTATCAAACAATGGGGTGGTATGGTGGCTCTGTGGTTAGCACTGCTGCCTCAGTGTCAGGGATCTGGATTCAATTCCTCCCTTGGACGACTGTGTGAAGTTTGCACATTCACCCCGGATCTGTGAAGGTTTGCTCCAGTTTCCTCCCACAATCCAAAGGTTAGGTGAATTGGCCATGCTAAATTGCCCACAGTATTCAGGGATGTGTAGGTTAGGTGCATTAGTCAGGAGTAAATATAGGATAATAGAGTGGGGCAATGGGTCTGGGTGGGTTGCTCTTTGGAGGGTCACTGTGGACTTGTTGGAGCAAAGCAGACTGTAGGGTTTCTATTCTAACAATATACATGTTTACAGATACAATGTTGACATTCAGAGGTAAGCTATCATTCTGATCTTTTACACATTAGAGTTTTAATCTGAATAAACCTACGTTCTGTTCAGCTGTTGAGAGAGCAAATCCAAAATCACCTGGCCTTTGATTAAAGTGGATGTACTTCCCAATAGCCAGCTAGAATGATTGATTAGAATGCTAGTCTTGCAAGTGAACATAAGGTAGAAACATTAGACCAGCAGGTATTTAGCCATAATTCAGGTTTCCACTGAGAAAACCCTACCTTCCAGGTTTTATATCACCTCTATTAAATCAAACGACATACTTTCTTCTGTTTTACTTAACATTTGCAGAAACCATAGTATTTTGCTTTGATCAGAAAAGGTATTTTTACATTTTTTTACATATGTGTTCAATGGTTCATTCTTTTTTAGAATTGTAATGCTGTAAGCAGTAGACTGAATGTACTGTGGAGACAAATTCACAATAATTGTAAAGTCAGCAGGCAAATAGCACGTCAAAATCAGTCAATTTGGTAATCAGTACTGAAGGAGGCCACTGTGCCTGTGATGGATGTATTTCAGATCTAAAACAAAACTATGTTAATGGGTTAGTAAGCTATGTCAGCCATTCTGTTAATGAAAAAAAAATCTAATGGGAGACCTGTCTTTCTTCATGGTAGAGTGGTCTGTCTGTGGGCAGGGCCCGCTTGACAGGAGCCTGCGTGGAACCTGTACGATTTTCCAAAATGTTGTTGTTATTGTGCAGAAGAACTGTGTAGTGCCAGATTATTGGTCTTTGTTGTGACTCAGACAAGGGTTGAGTCTGCTCCAACTCACTGCATGTGTAATTGTTCTGTTGAAATACAGGGATTTGAATTTTTTACTTTTATGGTTTTGTTGTTGAGGTCAGTCCAAGACATGGACATGTTGTGCTTCTGTGAGTGCAGTGCGATTTGTAACATGATTAACGTGAATGAACTACCGAATTGGAGTTTGGAATATTAAGGAAAATATAACTTCATAGAACTACATAAAATGATATCACAGCATCAGCCTGTTCAACCTAATCTGTTCATCCTTTGGACCTACAGTCGTTTCTTCCCTTATGTTCCTGCCTGATGTCAGGGTTTTTTCATCAAACATAACAATGAATTTGAATAATTTTCAACCATCTTGACACCATTTGAATCTCTTTCTTTCTGCTTCATCCACTCTACAATGTATATTGAATCCTTTACCAGCATTGCAATTCTTCTCTCCACATCTGAGGTTTCTGTTTGTGCTTTTAAATCAATACTTACCTGTGACATAACTGTTTATATTTCCCTGCTCTCTAAGCTTTGTAAATCCTGATGATTTCAACTTTCAACTTTTGCTTTTATTGAATGGTGCTGCTACTTTGGCTGTGATTTTATTTTGTCCAAACAAATATATTGTTCCTTTGTTTAAGTCTTTTTTTATCCTGCTTGTGACTGGTAGGTTTGATTTTCCTTCTTGTATTTTCATGCTGACTTTTACCTTTTTGCTAAGTTATCTTTCCTTTGTATGTTAATTGTATCTATTTTGTCTTATTTCTAATTGGTTTCCTCTCTCCCTCTCTGTTTCTTAGTTTGCTAGAGTATTCATTCTCCTATTTATCCATTTTCCTGGTTCACTAACTCCTCTTCAAATGTAGCTTAAGTTTGTGGAATAGCTCAACTTTCTAAGAGGTCACATTAATGGTTCACAAAATGGAGACTCTGTTCCTGATCCCACCCCTTTCACTATGTGTTGAGTTCACTGACCCTCCTCTTTTGCTACTTTAATAGAATAATCCAGAGCTGACTTGTCTTGAAGTATGCTTCTAAACCTGTGTTATGGACCAGGCCAGATCCCCTCAAAATATTTCAAGAAAGTAGCCTGGACCCTAACTTTGCTAGTTATTTTAAGCAGGTGTAGAGTGGATATTAAGGAGTGATGCAGCTGGCCCAACAATTTAGTTTTAAACAAAACAATTTATTTGCAAGATTACCAAAGGAGAACTGAATATAGAATAGCTTAACCTACCTGAAAACCTAACAGATTATCCCAACTTAATGATGCCATTCCAAATACTTGCACCCCTTGGCAAAAAAGGGAAAGTCAAACACAGGGTCTTACAGGAGAGAAAGAGATGGTAGAGGGACTCAGCATGGACCACCTTCTTCCATGTCACTTTGTTTTGACCAGCAGCCCCAAAGCCAGACTGCTAAGACCCAAACCAAACCAAACCAGAGAAAAATCTGAGTTAGGAGAACTGGCGACTCCCTTTTCATTGTACAAGTTTTTTCTAAAAACTTAAAAGCTTCTTCAAGTAGACCAAGCCAGACATTTTGGAACCTGTGTCATAAAACACTTTTGAAAGGAACCAAGGACAACATAACCTTGTTAAAGAAGCATCGTCATCATCATCACCTGAACCCTATCTCACATTTTCGTGGATAACAAAAGAGCTAGCATTTCAGCTTCATTTCAAAATGCTTTGTGGAAATGAAAAATACGATATAAAATTACCTTACTTTCCTTTTTATTGGAAAATTGTGAAGTGACCTTTAATTTGTGAGTTTTAGAATAAGATAGAGATAGTCAGAAGTGATTTTATAAATATGAGGGATTTGTGAACAACTGGAAAACTCTCATAACAAGGAACAATCTCTGAAACGCTGTACCGCATTCACTTTATCGTATGCCTCAGAAACTTAGACAGTTTACAAAGATCTATAGAAGAAAAGGTCTTTGTAATGTGTTTGCTGAGACATATGCTAAATATTCCATATATAGACCATAAGACAAAGAAAGAGGTATTTTCAATTGTAAGAGAGAAAGAATGTAAAATTGTCAATGAGAAAAGAAAATGTCAGTATTTTGGTCATTTGATCAGAGATGGAATGCTATAGAGGTCCCTTCTCATTGGCAAAGTGAGACCTGCAAGCAGACGAGTCAAAGGGCAGAGCTGGATGACGGATTTCCCAGGTTGATTGCAGTGGGAGTGCGAGGATGGTGCAAGACAGACGAGCATGGTATCTCCTGGCTAAAGTATCTACACACAGCATAATGACAAGAGTGGTATGTCCTTTCTATCAACCTTAGCATGAGGAGCTGATGTGATTTGCCATATGACCCCGCCCAATGACAAACATTTCCAAATATGTATCAATGGGAGAAGTGGCTGTTTGTTTTGTATGAAGGATTATCCAAGTATGTGACACAGAATCTTGGTTTGAGCTACTGGTCAATATTTATTTTTCAGTCAACATCACTAAAAATAAATTATCTGGTCACTATCGTAATGCTGTTTGTGGAATTTGTATGTGCAAATTGCCTGCTGTGTTTCTCCCATTCCAACGATGACTACATGTTAAAAATGTAGCTAATTGCCTATAAAGTGGTTTGGGACTTGCTGAGATTTGTGGTAGGTGCCATGTTAGTGCTCAACCTTCCCTGAATATGTGATTTGGAGCTGCCGGTGTTGGACTGGAGTGTACAAAGTTAAAAATCACACAACACCACCTGACAACCACCTGATGAAGGAGCAGCGTTCCGAAAGCCAGTGCTTCCAAATAAACCTGTTGGTGTTGTGTGATTTTGAACTTTGTACTTCCCTGAATACTGTTTCTTCCAATATTGCAATGGTTTGACCTGCTTTCAAAGCAGTTCAGTGTATTGTGATGTATATCAGCATTTCAAAGCTTGAATTGTGAGGATGTAAAGATTGCCACTGGCTGGTATTGTTTTGGTGACAATCAGAACAGCATGACTGGTGCAAAAGTTGTACCTAAAGCTGCTTAAATGAAATTGCTAATTAGCGTTAATTAATTTTAGTCTGAGAAATGAGAACAACAATTGACCCAGTAGAGAGAGAGTATACCTTGTGTTTCCTGCTACGAAAGCTCACGTAGAAATACTATATCACAATTGACATTACCAGTAAATCAGATCATGAACCGGTGTGGAGCAAAGTGCGTCTGCAATTGCTTTCCATTCTCCTTCTAATTCGTTTGAGGTATTCAATTTCTAACACACTATTTCAGCTATCATTTTCATTTCATTCATTTCATTGCATCTGACGGTTCCATTAAAGTTATTTTTTCACAGCCAGGAGCTAAAGGAATTAATTTACACAATAGATTTTGACTAGAGGTAAGAATTCTGAAGATAAAACGAAAAATACAAATGCAGGAAATCTGAAATCAAAATCGAGGATGCTGATACGGTTCACCGTCTGTTAACATGAGGCTTCATGTGCGGTTCCATTGAGTGCATGTTGGCTGCTGTTCAACTTTCCAAAGTACTTCACCTGCTGTTCAGCCTTGCAGAGTACTTTACGTGGGAACAAAAGCTCCAGGAAGCGGCTATTATTTAAATGGAAAAATAAGAATGAGTAATTGCATGGAAGATGTAACAGATCCAGGGATCCTGATTGACAATAAATTGAATTAAATATTGAAATAATCCATGGTAATAGTGTGTAAGCCAGATCTGAAATTAAGGTATATTAAAAGGTCAATGTTAACCTGTAATAGGGAAGGCAATCCAGACATGTTACAAATTATTGGTATGGCCACATTTAAAATATTTTAGTACCGTTTGTCTCACTCTACCATGTAAAAGTCTTTTGCAATAGAGAAAAGACATAGGAGAGAACAGTCAGGATGATTGTGTGGGTGGAGGATTGGGGTGGTTACATTTGTACTCAGGTATCTATTGAGAAAGCATGTGGTCTCGTTATGGACCAGACCAGACCAGATGCCCTCAAAACCTTTGAAGAAGGTAGCATAGACCCTAGCTTTTTCTTATTTTAAAGGTGAATGTAAAGTGTTCTCAGATGCAGTGTGACTAGTCAAACCATTCGATATGAAGCAAAACACAATTTACTTAAACACTGTAGTTAAAATACAATCAAAGAAGGAGGAATTTAAAATGACTTAACTCCATTGGAAAACTTAACAAAATAATAGATATGGTACTTAATACTAATTAACTGTTTTAATATAGTAACACCCCATAAAGACACCCCTTGGCAAAAAGGAAATTTCGGGCACAGATTCTCACATTCAGTTCTACAATCCAGGAGGAAAAAGACATCAATAGAAAATTCAGGGAGTGCAGCAGCCAGGAGACTTTCACTGAAGCTTCAAACTCTTTTGAGACCCCAATAGCTTCTACTTGAAGCTAAACCTAAAAACTGAATAAAAAAACTAGAAAGCCTGGTCTGTGAGAGCTGGCCACACCTGGGCTGCTTCCATTGTTCCAACTTTAAGAAAAGCCCCAAGGCCTCACAAGTTGTTTACTTTCTTAGAGACTGCCCCATACCTCTGTCTTACCATTTAACCTCTTTGAAAACCACATCATTGTCACAGGTCTCCACCAACACAGCAGAGGCCTTTATGGACCAGGGGGGCCCACAAGGCGAAATGTCATAGTTAATAATGATGTTTCGATTTAATTTTGTTATGTTTCTATTGACCATCTGATTTTGTTTCTGTGCCTCACTATGGGCTAACGTTTTAAAACTTTATTTAAAAGAGTAGTAGGATTGGAGTATGTTGAATGATGATGTAAATTATTTATGTTTTCATTAGAAATGAAAAGATTGAATGGCAATAATAATGCTGCTTTAGCATAATAAAGATTCAAGAAGGTGTGATAACAAGTTGTTTTGTTTTATCCAGGACAGGAGGACCCGAAGACATAGTTTGTACATTAATGGAAATAAATTCCAAACAATATTTCAATGATAAATCTATGAAATATGAGTTTTGGGGAAATGATGTAGACAGGATGTTGAGTCATTCAAATGCAAGTTCATTTTTTTTAGAACAGAATACTTCAGGGGATAGTGTCTGAGCAGAAGCAAAGAGCCAATATTTGCAGTCAAAAAGACTTCATGGACCTTTAAGAATGTCAGGCAGGAGCTGGAAGCAGAAGTCCTGCCTTCATTTCTCATGGATTCAATCTTTTACCTGTGGAGAAGGGAAGGAACTGTGACTCACACAGAGAATGACTCACTTGAACTTAGCAGGGCCATTTGAACTTCGTCCTGAGTTCAGACAAAGCCCATTTTCTGTTACAAAGGTCCTAACCCTACACTGTGCGAGTCACTAATCAATGGGAGTCGATGTAAATATAATTGAAAAATGGATAATGTCTATTCAAGACATAATCAGATTTTTTAACACCCTCCACCCCTATAAAAAGGCTTAAGTTGTCATCATGTCAGACTGATTTGATTGATAGATCATCTGGTGCAGATGAGAAAAATTGAAGCACTTGATCTGCATTTCAATTGAGCTCTGTCTTGATCTTGCCCTGAGGCCTACTGGTATGCTTTAGAGGATTGGACAATCTTGATCCTATGATTCCCAAACGTTCCAATAGTGGGACTTCTCTGATCTTACATCTGGCTCTATTTTCAATAATTCATGCAGATTCATTTCTGCGATTAGTCAACAATTTTATTACCCTTGTAATGATGAGACTACTAGAATGATAGGAAGTCTTTCTTTTATAGAGTCATAGAGATGTACAGCATGGAAACAGACCCTTTGGTCCAACCTGTCCATGCCGACCAGATATCCCAACCCAATCTAGTCCCACCTGCCAGCACCCGGCCCATACCCCTCCAAACCCTTCCTATTCATATACCCATCCCAATGCCTTTTAAATGTTGCAATTGTACTAGTCTCCACCAATTCCTCTGGCAGCTCATTCCATACACGTACAACCCTCTCTGTGAAAACATTGCCCATAAGGTCCTTTTTACATCTTTCCCCTCTCACCCTAAACCTATGCCCTCTAGTTCTGGTTTCCCCGACTGCAAGGAAAAGATTTTGTCTATTTATCCTATCCATGCCCCTCATAATTTTGTAAACTCTATAAGGTCACCCCTCAGCCTCTGACGCTCCAGGGAAAACAGCCCCAACCTGTTCAGCCTCTCTCTATAGCTCAATTCCTCCAACCCTGGCAACATCCTTGTAAATCTTTTCTGAACCCTTTCAAGTTTCACAACATCTTTCCGATAGGAAGGAAACCATAATTGCATGCAATATTCCAACAGTGGCCTAACCAATGTCCTGTACAGCCTCAACATGACCTTCCAACTCCTGTACTCAATACTCTGACCAATAAAGGAAAGCATACCAAACATTTTCTTCACTATCCTATCTACCTGTGACTCCACTTTCAAGGAGCTATGAACCTGCACTCCAAAGTCTCTTTGTTCAGCAACACTCCCTAGGACCTTACCATTAAGTGTATAAGTCCTGCTAAGATTTGCTTTCCCAAAATGCAGCAGCTCACATTTATCTGAATTAAACTCCATCTGCCACTTCTCAGCCCATTGACCCATCTGGTCCAGATCCTGTTGTAATCTGAGGTAACCCTCTTTGCTGTCCACTACACCTCCAATTTTGGTGTCATCTGCAAACTTACTAACTGTACCTCTTATGCTCACATCCAAATCATTTATGTAAATGACAAAAAGTAGAGGGCCCAGCACCGATCCTTGTGGCACTCCACTGATCACAGCCTCCAGTCTGAAAAACAACCCTCCACCACACTCTGTCTTCTACCTTTGAGCCAGTTCTGTATCCAAATGGCTAGTTCTCCCTGTATTCTGTGAGATCTAACCTTGCTAATCAGTCTCCCATGGGGAATCTTGTCAAATGCCTTACTGAAGTCCACATCTACCACTCTGCCATCAAAAATGTTGATAATATGATCCAAAATCCACTACATTTTTGTACACGCTCATTTCCATCAAAGTTCATTTATTTTTTTCCTACCCGTTACCATCCCCACTGCCTCTGTCCTAGTACTCATTCTGAGGCTAATTGGTACACTACTACTGTGACCGGTTAAATCAACTCAGAATAGGAAATCACTCTGGCTTATTACTTTTGGACTCAAATAGGAGAAACACATTGACAACACTAGTTGCTTGGAAGGGTCACAAAGATTGTCACTTCGTCAATGCACAGAAAGGTTACCAGCATCATCATGGGCAATAAAATTAGGGGAAGGCAATCTGGGATTATGGTGACACCGGGATAGTGGTTTGAAGTTAAAATGTCTGTTTTTGCTTGATATGTTGTATCCTAAAGGCAGTCCATCAATATTGTTTGCGAAATATGTTCTTCCATACAACTTTCTGAAAAATTACCAACAGGTTTGAAAGTTAAAATCTGATTAATTCACTCACGCACATTCACTGTTTGTAAAATGTTTCAAGAACTGCAGGTACAAGGGGCTGAGGGAGAGAGTTCCAGAAAATGCTGTTCCATTCCACAATTAACTATAACAACATCTGTGTTTTTCTCATGTGAATAGACCTGTAAAAAACCATTCAGCAATATGACATTTGCTACAAAATTCATTACTGTGGCCTGTTTGAACGGGTTTGGCAATTCATTATTGTTGCTGGTAGTTTAGTTGATGTGAAGATTATTCTTTACAACATTCAGATTCTTCCAGATAGTTTTTCTTTTTGCATGGCAGGAGCAAAATAGGTGTGAACTTTCCAGTTATAATTTATTGTTCATCAAATATTTAATCTTCATTTCTATGGATAACCAAAGCTCTATGTTGACTGTAGCAACAAAGGTACATAAACAGCATCCACACCACTGGGGATGCAGTAAGGTGGAAGAGTGTAAACAGATTAACATTTAGTAATGGATTCAGACAGTACAGAATAATGTGTTGCTAACCGCAGGCATTGTACAAATTAGTATTTGGTTTAAATAGTACTCATTACTCTGTAATGAATGATTAGTGATTCAGATACTGCACGATAATTATTGTGAACACAAATGATATTCTCTGTTGCAGAGAATATTTCTGTACAATTGTGATCAAATAGGAGATGCAATATACCTTCCCCAACCCACCTGCTTAATAGGGCTAGATGAGCCCTTGCTTGATAATTAAAATGACAAGCTGCTTTCTATTCAGACACACCATACTGTAAATGCACAGCATTTGAAAAAGAGAAGACAAATTGGCTTTTCAGATGAAAACCATTCATTGTGAGTCTTTCATTTCTTTTTCAGATGCTGCCTTGAACTGCTGAATGTTTTCCAATTTTTTTTATTGCTTGTTTCTTTTTTATTCAATCTGAGCATTATATTTAGATTATTTTGCTTTTTAATGTGTATTTTTATAGATGGTTATTTATATTCTCTTCTTGCTAGAAGGACACAGTCCGAAAGAGCAAAGAATAGTCAGTCACTGCCAACAACCATTAAAGGTAACAAGTCAATCAGTAAATAAAGTGAAGTTCCAAGAACAAGTAGGTTTAAATTTGTCATTAATATAGAATTATAGAACTGTTACAGCACAGAATGAAGTCACTCATCAATCATTTCTGTACTCGCTTTCTGCAACAACAGTTCATCTAGTGCCACTCGTTGGCTTACCCCTGTAATCCTGCAAGATTTACTTCTACAGATAATGATCCAATTCCCTTTTGAAAGCTACAATTGAATTTGCCTCCACCATGCTCATGACCACCATGTTCGAGATTGGAATGACTCATTGACTTAAAACATTTTTTCTTGTGTCGTTGCTGAATCTTGTGTCATTTTTCTTAAATCTTAGATGTGTTACAGAACCAAAAGGAGAAAGTGAGGACTGCAGATGCTGGAGATCAGAGCTGAAAATGTGTTGCTGGAAAAGCGCAGCAGGTCAGGCAGCATCCAAGGAGCAGGAGAATCGACGTTTCGGGCATGAGCCCTTCTTCAGGAGTTCTGAAGATTCCTGAAGAAGGGCTCATGCCTGAAACGTCGATTCTCCTGCTCCTTGGATGCTGCCTGACCTGCTGCACCTTTCCAGCAACACATTTTCAGCTCGTTACAGAACCAAAACACTGGAAACGTTAGTTTATGTTCAGAGTCAGTGGTCACTTCTAATAGTAGCTGTATCGTTTTGCTAATGTTCTCTGATTGGTGTGGTTTGTTTGGTCTCTATTAACTGTGCAGTCATTATTTCAGGAGATGGTGGCGTGCACTTTGGGTTGTAAAACAGACGGAATTACAATCTGTACTCAAAAATACTTAAGAGAAGTGTCCAAAGAAAGCGATTCACTTCAAGGGGTATTTTTTGGTAGAACTAGTCAGAAATTGACTCCAGATTCTCTAATTGTATTGAGTTAATAGAAATGTTTGGCTGAGCAGAGCAGGTTGCAATTTGTATATAACATACTGTTACTTCACCTGAAATGGTGGGATTGCAGTTGATGGCTCCAAGCTGCATTTGAAGACAAATAAACAGTTATATAAAAATTTGGGCAATTTGCCTCACCATTGCGAAAGGAGAACCACAATCAAATGTGAAGAACATTCAGAAGCATCTCCAGTTCAGTCACAATTGAAATATGATTTGAGTTGATAGATAATTGGATTTATTCCAACACTTATCTATGTTTCAATAGGGTGACATATTTAACATTTTAAAAAGCTACCAAAGACATGAGAGATGAACTTTACATCTCTGTTTGAACTCCAGTGGTTTTGACAGCAGGGCAGTGTCTCTTTGTCCGCTGCATTTCACACCAATGATTTGCTTTAGTGCTGCAGCTTACAGTTTTTTGGCTAATTCCAAGTTGTGTTGAATGTTTTGGAGGAGTTTTCATTGCAAAGCCTCATGACTTTCCTTGCCGTACCTACCAAACCTGCCTCACGAATTACTTACCAAGATCCTGTGGCATCCCTGGTTCTATCTTACCATGTACCGTTCCCAGGACAACTCCCCACTCAGCAAATTTCCCAAAATTCACCAGTATCCCTTGTGCCTGTGCCATCTGTTGTGCACCCAGAGCTGCCCTGCATGGTTCCTGACATTTGCCCAGACATGGCGGACAGGGGAAATTGGTGTACGGACTGGGACTTGGAACTCCTGCTGGGTGGGGTGTGCACAGGTAGGATCTCCTCTTGTCCCAGCACCAGGGATGGAGTCCACAGCATTGCACCATGCCAGCCCAGTCGGAAGTTGTCACCTAGGTTCAAAAGTCTTGGCCATTTCGAGGAATACCCAGCACTGTAGGAAGAAGGTTAATGACCTTTTCCACTCCACCAGCCTAAGTGTCACCATTGTTTCTCTCTGATATATCACAGACTCTATATCTCTTACCCTCCACACCTCCGATCAAGGCTAATAGTCTGCCACTCTCATTGATGCTAGCAACATCTTCCCTCACTTGCTGTCACCCACCACTCAATTCCTGTGGCACCTCTGAGCTGCCCAGTCAGTCACTTTGGAACATCTCAAAATTAACAACTGTGTTACTCACTTTCATCTCCTTAAATACCTGTCTGTCTTTAATTCCAGGAGGAAAACATAGAGCAGAAACCTCTAGACAGGTGATGGGCTGCCCGATATTCAGTTCCTCATCCCTTATATGGAGAGATCATGATTCTGACCACTGTGAATTGCTCCCTTCCATTTCCCAGCCCCTGGACTGAGGAAATGGAAAGTGTGTGAACTTTGCTCACGCTGACTTGTGAATTTCTCACCAGTCACCCTATGTATGAATTTGGCTGATGCTTAGCAACCATGTCTTAATCACAACATTGATATTATGGAGGTACTTTTACTGTTGGGGATTAAGGCTTCAAAGAGACTCTGGGATGGTCAAACTATGGTTTGTGCTGCAGCGTTTGATTAATCAATCTTTAAAGCAAGATGCCATTTTGGTAAAATTGTTTAAACATAAGCTAAGGACAGCTCACTGAGGCTGATTAAACCTCGAATTATCAATTAAACTGACCTGTAATAATCAATAACAAGGCAGCACTCCAATTTGATGCCTTATGCCACTATTAGCTGCCCTTCTTAGTGGTGAACAAAAGTTGATGATAAGATTTACAAGCAGTACTTAAAGCAGTGCTGAGTTTTC
Source organism: Chiloscyllium plagiosum (assembly GCF_037043375.1). Taxonomy (NCBI): domain Eukaryota; kingdom Metazoa; phylum Chordata; class Chondrichthyes; order Orectolobiformes; family Hemiscylliidae; genus Chiloscyllium; species Chiloscyllium plagiosum. Next base: position 37,060,915 of record NW_028270148.1, read on the forward strand.
ACAATTCACTTATTGAAAGAGATCAGCTGACTGACTACACTACATTTGAAACCACTTTTGATAAACACCAGAAGTATTGTATCAATAATTCTCCATCACTGTCAACAATCTTCCATGCTCATTACTTAAAAGTGAGTACGGTGCTACTGTGCCTTTGTTGGAGATCTTATAGGAGTTCCCAGGAGAAAGGGAGATGATAGTGATGGAGATCCTACTTGGGAATCCCTTTAATGTTTGCGAGGAGAAGGTGAAGCCTTTTTTTCCTGGCAACCTCTAGTGACCCTTTCACCGTGGCTGCTGGGAAATAGAGCAATATGTTCTGTCCAGAGGGTCTGTGGCCTACTCCAACCTGCGGTTAAATGAGGTAGCAGTGTCTGGCCTGCTGTCTGTGATAGCGATAGGATTTGACACTTCCCAACCACTGAACAACCTGGGCAATGGCAGGTTAGTTGGTACAATATGGCCAGAATGTAAAAGTGAGCCTCTTCATATCGAGAGAAGAAAAATTCAGTTTTCCACCCAAGGTTTTAATGGCGAGAAGAAAATCCCGCTAATGAATGGTGAGAGTTCTATTTACATTCACTAACATTTCAGTATTACTTAATTTTACCTTTTTATGTGCAGTTTGCTATTTTCCTGCACAGCGAAGAGAAACTAAATGATGACAAAGCTTGATGTGAAAGTTTGAGCAGGTACATGGTGGCTGCAACTTGCCAGCAATTCTCTCCGGGATCCTCCTTGGCCAGCATGCTCCAAGACCCTCAGGTCTTCATTGACAGCGACTGCTGGCATATTCCATCTGTGGAAGCTGGCATTGCCAAAGCACCAGTCTCAACACATCATCAGGTTTCCAAGCATTTGGGTCTCAATCGTCATATAGTTCACCACCTCTGTGTGCCCGTTAAAGTTCACCTCATGTTGCAATGTCGCTGCCAGACTGTTTCGTGCATAGGGACAGGTCCTCATCTCATTTCGCAGAACAGGGTGCATCTCAGGCTCTTAAATTGCACTCTTGTGCTCACACACCTTGCTGCTACTTGGATGCTTGTAGAATCTTTGTCTTGCCATTTATCACAGACCGGCAGCTGGGCAGGTGGCTTATCGTCTTATTGATTTTTGCTGGTTGGTTTTGTTGCTTAGGAAATCTGGTGAGGTGTCCTGATTGTAAATAGGATGCACAAGAGGCAAGAAGGGTTTGTGGTCTGGGGAAATAGGGCAGGTGAGAACCATTGAGAGAAACAATGTTGAGAGTGGTCAACACTGAGTGCAGGTGGGAGTTCAGTGCAATGGCAAAGTTAGAGTGAGTGTGAGGTAGGAAGGAGAAAGGAAGTGTTGGCACGTACCCTGACAGAGCATCGAAGATCATTAACCTTCTTTATGACATTGCTGCATGATCTTTCAGACTGTGTGCAGGAAGGCCACCCGACCAAGGAATGTAAGGAGGCCAAGAACTGTAATCTGTGCGGAGAGGCGGGCCACATGTACAAGGCCTGCCCAAGACGAGGGGCTGCCACCTACGCACAGATGGCTGGAGGTGGCAACACGAGCCGTGGACCACCTAAGACCAGCAAGGTACCACAAAACAGCACGGGAACGGTGTCTGGAGGCACCCAGAAGGAAGGGCAGGCTGTAGCGGAGCAGACGGCAGACAGTGGGGAGATGCAGCAGCCGATCCAAGCTCCTTCAAGACAGATGGAGGAAATGGAAGAGGAGGGATCAAAGGAGGCAGAGGATTACTGTCAAAAGCAGGAAGAGGAAACCTCTCAAGGACCCCAAAGCCACCCAGCGAAGGGGGAAGTGACACCTATACAGGCAGTTCTTCCGACGGCGCGAGGAGAATCGTCACCAGAGGAAGAAACAGAGCGCCGCGGAGAAAAAGGAGGGCAGCACCGCCCAAACAGGAAAAGACAATCCCTCTGAGGGGATGGGTAAAGGCCTCCCCCCACCCGGTGAGAACCAAGAGGTACCCACCGGCCCACAGCTCCAGGTAACTGGGAGCAGCGGTCCTGTGACAGCCCTGCTGTCAGATGGAGAACTGGACTATGCGGACCATGGGCCCGACCCGAAGACACCAGAGCGGGGAAATGGCTCCATCGTGGAGCCGGACAGCTACCTCAGCCCTGGGAGGGTCCAGCAGTTTGCCGTCACCACGGGGATGCACACAGCTACCCCAGAGGGTCAAGACCAGCAGCAAATGGACACTGTTAACCTCGTAAACTGTTAAAATGGGGTTAAAGATTGCCAGCATCAATGTGCATAGCATCAAATCGGCTACGCGATGTGTTTCTACGATGGCCTTCCTGGCCAACGTTAAAGCCGACGTCCTGTTTTTGCAGGAGTGTGAGATACCGCACCTCAGCAGCTACAGGAGATGGTCGAGCTTGTGGGCCCATGGGCCGTCAGTTTGGTCGGGGGCAACGATAGCTGCACCTCCGGCCTGGGTATCCTGTTGCGAGGAGGCAACTTCACCATCTCCGAGGTTAAGGAGGTGATGGGCGGGTGCCTCCTCGTCGCCGATGTCATGTACAGGAATGCTCCCCTGAGACTGATTAATGTGTACACCCCAGTGTGTAAGAGTGAACAGTTGGCCGTCCTGCAGCAGCTTCCACTGTTGCTGGCTACGTCCAGGCCGGTCATTCTGGCCGGAGACTTCAACTGTATCATTGATGCAGATGGACGATCCGGCGGGGGGGACAGTAAACTGGACGCCACGTCCAGAGCCCTGATGGACACGGTAAAAGATGCCAAGCTGCACGACGTCTTCAGTACCCCTGCAGACGGAGCACAGCATAGATATACATGGTCACGGGCAGACGGGTCTATCCGCTCAAGGATAGATTACCTGTTTGTGTCCCAAACGCTCTCGATCAGATCCACCGACCTCAAGCCGGTGTTCTTCTCTGACCACTGCCTCCTGCTGGCCAACTGTCACCTACAGGACGAGCAGCGGGCTGGTAAGGGAACGTGGAAGCTGAACACAAAGCTGTTGACCCCGGGAAACATTGAGGAGCTCAAGAGGGACTATGCAGGTTGGAGAATCGTGAAGCCCCTCTTTGAGTCCCCAGCGGACTGGTGGGAAACAGTAAAAGGGAACATCAAGAGGTTCTTCATCCTCAAAGGTGTTCAGGAGGCGAGAGAGAGGCAGGGAAAATTGTCCCAGCTCCAGGAAAGTATGCAGAACCTGCTCCTGCTGCAGACGATGGGGGTCAATGTCACAGAGGACCTCAAGGAGGTGAAGGGCCAGCAAGCCTCGCTCTTTGCCTCGGAGGCCTCCAAGATAATCTTCTGGTCCAGGGTCCGCTCGGAGGAGCAGGACGAGATGTACTCACGTTTCTTCTTCCAGAAGGTGCACAAAGTGAGCTCTGTGCTCAGCAGCCTGAAGGAAGAAGATGGCTCGATAACGTCATCTCAGGCTGACGTCATGAGGATCAGCAAATCCTTCTGTGCCAGTCTGTATGACGCGAAGCCGACCGACAGCGCGGCCTCCCAGTCATTCCTGTCCTCTATCACGGAGGTCTTAGACGACAGAACACGGGAGAGGCTGGACCAGCCGCTATCTCTGGACGAGCTGACCAAGGCCCTCGAGTCCTTCGAAAAGAATAAAACTCCCGGAAGCGACGGCTTACCAGTCGAGCTCTATTCTGCTCTGTGGGACTTGATTGGCCAGGACCTGCGGGAGGTGTATGTCAGTATGCTTCGGGCAGGTACCATGAATGAATCCATCAGGAAAGGCATCATCACCCTCATCTACAAGCGGAAGGGGGAGAGGGAGGAACTCAAAAATTGGAGACCAATCTCACTGTTGAATGCAGATTACAAAATTCTGTCAAAGGTAATCGCCAACCGGGTCAGGTCTGCTCTGGGGTCAGTGATTCACCCTGACCAAACCTGTGCTGTGCCGGGCAGGAAGATCACTGAGAGTCTCACACTCCTCAGGGATACGATCGCCTATGTGCAGGACAGAGGGTTGGACACCTGCTTGATCAGCCTGGACCAGGAGAAAGCCTTTGACAGATTATCACACACGTATATGAGAGATGTTCTCTCCAAAATGGGCTTTGGGGAGGGAATCTGCAATTGGATCAGACTGCTCTACACCAATATTGTCAGTACAGTCTCAATCAATGGGTGGGAATCAGATAGCTTCCCAGTCAGATCTGGAGTCAGGCAGGGCTGCCCTCTCTCTCCTCCCTTGTTTGTGTGATGCATAGAGCCATTTGCTGAGTCCATCAGGAAGGATATGAGCCTGAGAGGGGTGACTATTCCTGGCAGCGGGGCCCTGCAGGTTAAGGCCTCCCTGTACATGGATGACGTCGCCGTTTTCTGCTCAGATCCGCTGTCCATGTGCAGACTTATGTGCACATGTGACTAGTTCGAATGGGCCTCGGGGGCCAAGGTAAACCGAGGCAAGAGCAAGGCCATGCTCTTCGGGATCTGGGCCGACCAATCCTCGATCCCCTTCACTGTCAGGACCAACCACCTAAAGGTGCTGGGTATTTGGTTCAGGGGGGCTGGGCCGTGCGCCAAGTCTTGGGAGGAGCGTATCAGCAAAGTGAGGCAGAAACTGGGCAGATGGAAGCTATGGTCGCTCTCCATCGCGGGAAAAAGCCTGGTTATCAGGTGTGAGGCACTGTCATTGCTGTTATACGTGGCACAGGTCTAGCCTATTCCCAGAACTTGTGCCGCTGCAGTCACCCGGGCCATCTTCCAGTTTATATGGAGGTCAAAGATGGACCGGGTCCAAAGGGACTCGCTATACAAAGATCTGGGCAACGGGGGAAAAAATACACCCAATGCCACCCTCACCCTGATGGCCACCTTTGTGTGTGGCTGCATCAAGCTGTGCGTGGATCCCCGGTACGCAAACACCAAGTGTCACTATGTACTGAGGTTCTACCTGTCCCCGGTGTTGCGAAGGATGGGCCTGGCCTCGCTGCCACGGAACGCTCCGAGTAGTTGGACCGTTCCGTATCACCTGTCCTCCGTGGAGAAGTTTATGAAGAAAAACACCTTTGACCACAAGTCCATCAGGAAGTGGTCAGCACGTAGTGTCCTTGAGACCCTTCGGGAAAAGGAGAGGGCGGATCTTATCGAGCGATTCCCAGAGCAGACTGTCAAAGCCATTTGGCAGAATGCCTCATCGCCAGAACTTTCCAACAAGCACCAAGACATGGCTTGGCTGGTGGTGAGAAGGGCTCTGCCTGTGAGATCCTTTATGCACGCCCGGACTCTCAGCTGCACCGCACGCTGCCCTTGAAGCAGCTGTGGGGGGGACGAGACTGTCACACACCTCCTTCTGGAATGTGCCTACGCAGAAGAAGTCTGGAGGGGAATGCAGTGGTGTTTGTCGAGGTTCGTCCCGAGCAGCGCCGTGACGCGGGACTCCGTGCTTTACAGCCTGTTCCCCGGGACTCACACCGAGACGAACATCAACTGTACCTGGAGGATCATCAACTCGGTGAAGGACGCTCTCTGGGTGGTCCGAAACCTGTTGATCTTCCAGCTGAAGGAGTTGACCCCGACTGAGTGTTGCAAACTGGCACATTCCAAGGTCCAGGACTACGTGTTGAGGGATGCGCTGAAGCTTGGGGCAGCTGCTGCGCGGTGGGGAAAGACCACCGTGTAACATCTGCCTGCCTAAAGAGGAACAGGGGGCCCGCGCAGTCATTTGGGCTCTGCTGACGCCTCAGCTAAAAATGTAATCGTACAGACCTGTAAATAGGAATGATTACTCTGTTTTCGGTATGCAAACAAATGGAATGCTTACATATGTATGGCATGTCCAACTGTACAGACCATTAAAGTATTTTATGAATAAAGTATATTTTTGAAATAAAAAAAAGATCTTTCAGACTGTGTGCACTGCACTGACCCTGCTCGCTATGTCAGGCCATGCCGACAGTGTTTGACCTAGTGTGCAGCTGGGCTTTATACATAACACCCGCCATGTGAGAATTGCCATAATATCCCAGCACCAAAGAGAATTTTGACACTGGTGAATGCAATGTTATGTGAGAATGGCAGCACTGATACAAGGTGCAGAATTAATGAGATGAACAATGGAGAGTTAGAATCTTAGAATCCCCTCAGTGCAGAAAGAGGCCATTCAGCCCATCGATTCTCACCGACCCTCCAAAGACCATCCCAGCCAAACGCAGCACCTCCTCCCATCCCCTGTGAACCATTGCTAGTGGGTTTATCATGACTAACCTACCTAGCCTGCATACTATGGGGCAATTTACCCAGGCCAATCCTCCTAACATGCACATCTTTGGACAGTGGAAAGAAACTGAAGCACCCAGAGGAAACCCATGCAGACACATCGCATGAGACAACTGGCTAGAGCTCACAAAGAGAACCTTCCATGTGATTTCCTAAAATTGCTCTCTAGCTAATTTTGGTAATATCTTCAGCTTGTGACCTCTTCCTCATCTGTCACTCTTCCTCTTTCTCTACTGGGTTGAGGTGGTTCTTCTTTGTCTTTTAATTCATCTGAATGGGTGGAGGGTGGGGAGAGCAGTGTCAGACTTAGGTGCAATGCCTTTAACCACATTAGAGTTCCTGAGGATGAGATGTCATGGAGTGTGTAAGTACAATTAAGCTTGGCAATTAGGAATCAGGAATAGTTGTGAATGTACGGCATCTCTGTGATAATGGTTTATATGAATTTACTCTTCATTTTCCTGTTAGCTTCAATAATACTTTTAATATTAAGCACAGTAAAATATGTATAGCTTTGCTTACCTCAATATATCCCCTTCACATTAAACATTTCATTTTATGACTACACATAAATTTGCCAACAACTCCTGTCCTAGTTACGCTTCAATTATTTTTTGTGCTTTAATGATGAAAATTTTTATTTTATTTACCCGAATGGCTATTTTAACGAGAAGGAAGTATTTAACAGGAAAATGGATTGCTTTGATGTGAATGATTGTTAAAAAAAAGGCAAAAGCTAGTTTACCTGTTTAACCATGCTCCCAGCATTATTGTAGCTCTCTATGTGATCATTAACCTCGTGGTTTAAGCAGGTTCAGTCACAGATCTGCTTGTTTTTTGAATCCATTTTGCAAACAATAGAATTCTTATGCAAGCCACGAAAATTTAAAGCCACTTCATCATTATAGGCAATAATCTGTATTGCAAATGCCTGTTTTTGCCCAGCCAAGCCATCAATGCAAGATGGACCACGTGGAGGTTGTAGTGGTGCAATGGTAGCACCCCACCCCAGGAACAGAAGCTTAGAATTGAAATCCCATGAACTGACTTGTTGACTACAGAAAGAATGCTCATGATGTGCTTCAATTAGTTAATAATCAGCATGGGAATCCTTCCATTACATCCTCTCTCTATTTCTCAAGCAACTGGATATACTGCAGCTCATTATGAGACAAGCTGCACTGAAACACTTGATGATGGTGGAATCTGTCCCACAGCTTACTGTGTGTATTAGCCTGCTCCCAGTCCAGGGAATGATGGACACGAGGTGAACCATTTTAATGTTTTCAGTATTCCACAAATGGTGTGTCGGTGGAGGGAAAGAGGGACTAGGAGCATACATTGCCAGTGCTCGCTTTCTCAATCACAAAACAGCTTTGATAGTAATCAGGAAAGCTGTTTTTTCATACAACCCCATAACTCTCTCACCTGCCCTTTCAATTAATTGTTTTGAAACAGAATGAATTGAAAGGCTGCATCTTTGATAATAACACACTCAGTTAATGCATTGAAGCATCAGCCCAGTTTACATGCTTTAATCCTGGAGTGAGGCTTGAAACCACAACCTTCTGACTCACAAATTAGCCAAACTGACACATATCAAATGCTCACAGCACATTCATCCCTTGTGTTTAAGAGGTTAATGTCTTTTAAAGTGGGACAGTGTTATTCATGATAGTGCTGTTTGTAATTATTTCATATTGTTAATGACTTATAGAGCAAAGCCTGCACTGTAGCAGGAGGGAATTTAGTGGGCTTTAATACTTTTTAGTGCACACAATTGGCAGGTCAATTATAGCAGCTTTCATCGTTATTAAATACAATCTGTCGAGTGTATTTTGTGAAAACAGTTATAATAGAGATTAGTATTTTAGCTTCATGAAATCCCCAACTGATCTCTGTTCTGAACTGTGGACTTTTTACTTTTAAGAATATCAGCTTATGTAACCTGTAGGCGGGCAACACATTGCCAAACTCTGCAATGACATAGCAAAGATAAATTGCAACATTAAATTTGGGTTTCTTTTTACTTACTGTAGTTTAAATTTAATAGGCTGAGGAAAATTCATTTCAGAGCAATGGAAAGACTGCTTCTATTTCTGTCATTTCCTTTTCAAGAGACAATTGAAGAAGTGAGGTGAAAATTTTATTCACTATCCAGAAAAAAACCGAATAAGTTAAGTGAGTTTACACTTTTAGAATCACAGTTTGAATTCCAATTTCACTGATAAAGCCTTCACTCTTGAATAGTTACTGATGACCTCAATGAAATAGATATCATAGTTCAATGCAAATTTGCAGCACAACTTCATCACTTATTTGCCAACTCGACTTTACGGGCTAAGTCTGAACTCCCAAAAATAGGCAGAGTGCAATGGTGGCAGAGGTCAAAATGCAACAATTCATAAACAGGAATTGCTCCTGTCTCAAACTCAGTTACTTCCAGTTTGAAAGGCATCAGGGCTGGTTGGGCAACCAGTCCTTTCATGGGAAGTAGTCTAGTGTCTTAAGTACTATAGTGAGACTAATACATTCCATCTTTAACTACAGAGGGTTTCCTTAGACCTTGGATCTGACCTATTTATGTTAAATTTATTTAAGATTTATTTCAATCCCCTGCACCTGATCAGGTATACCCTAGAACTCTAGAAAGCTAGGGAAGTGATTGCTGGGCCCCTTGCTGAGATATTTGTATCATCGATAGTCACAGGTGAGGTACCAGAAGACTGGAGGTTGGCTAACGTGGTGCCACTACTTAAGAAAGATGGTAAGGAAAAGCCAGGGAACTATAGATCCATGAGCCTGATATCAGTGGTGGGCAAGTTGTTGGAGGGAATCCTGAGGGACAGGATTTACATGTATTTGGAAAGGCAAAGACTGATTAGGGGATAGTCAACATGGCTGTGCGTGGGAAATCATGTCTCACGAACTTGATTGAGTTTTTTGAAGAAGTAACAAAGAGGATTGATGAGGGCAGAGTAGTGGATGTGATCTATAAGGACTTCAGTAAGGCATTCGACAAGGTTCCCCATGGGAAACTGGTTAGCAAGGTTAGATCCTGTGGAATCCAGAGAGAACTAGTCTTTTGAATCCATAACTGGCTTGAAGGTAGAAGACAGAGGGTGGTGGTGGAGAGTTGTTTTTCAGACTGGAGGCCTGTGACCAGTGGAGTACCACAAGGATCAGTTGCTGGGTCCATTACTTTTTGTCATTTATATAAATAATTTGGATGTGAGCTTAGGAAGTATAGTTAATAAGTTTGCAGATGGCTCTAAAATTGGAGGTGTAGTGGACAGCGAAGAAGGTTACCTCAGAGTGCAACAGGATCTTGATCAAATGGGCTAGTGGGCTGTGGAGTAGCAGATGGATTTTAATTTAGATAAATGCAAGGTGCTGCATTTTGGAAAAACAAATCAGAGCAGGACTTATACATTTAATAGTAAGGTCCTAGGGAGTGTTGCTGAACAAAGAGACCTTGGAGTGCAGGCTCATAGTTCCTTGAATGTGAAGTTGCAGATAGATAGGACAGTGAAGAAGATGTCTGATATGCTTTCCTTTATTGGTCAGAGCATTGAGTATAGGAGTTGGGAGGTCATACTGCGATTGTACAGGACATTGGTTAGGCCACTGTTGGAATATTGTGTACAGTTCTGGTCTCCTTCCTATCGGAAGGATGTTGTGAAATTTGAAAGGGTTCAGAAAAGATCTACAAGGATGTTGCCAGGGTTGGAGGATTTGAGCTATAGGAAGAGGCTAAACAGGCTGGGGCTGTTTTCCCTGGAGCATCGGAGGCTGAGGGGTGACCTCATAGAGGTTTATAAAATCATGAAGGGCATGGATAGGATAAATAGGCAAAGTATTTTCCCTGGGGTGGGGAAGTCCAGAATTAGAGGGCATAGGTTTAGGGTGAGAGGGGAAAGATATAAAAGGGACCTAAGGGGCAACTTTTTCATGCAGAGGGCAGTGCATGTAGGGAATGAGCTGCCAGAGGAAGTGGTGGAGGCTGGGACAATTACAACATTTAAAAGGCATCTGGATGGGTATATGAATAGGAAGGGTTTAGAGGGTTATGGGCCAGGTGCTGGCAAATGGGACTAGATTCGGTTAGGATATCTGGTCAGCATGGACGAGTTGGACTGAAGGGTCTGTTTCCGTGCTGTACATCTCTGTGACTTTATGACTGTAGGTGGACTTGATCAATATAGATCAGCAGCTTAGAAGAAACAAACACAGGTCACCACCCAAGTTCAAAAGAATAAATAGTAAATGAGATGAATAATGACTTTGCAACGGCAAGTTTGTGAACTAAATACATACAGCAAGGTAGGAAGACAGAAGATATAATATTCACTAAAATAAAAACTTTCAGTGTCTCAAATTGCATTAAAATACTGTGAAACTGAAACCCTGGTAGGTCTGGCTGCATCTGTGCTCTGATAAATTGCACCTATATTTTGAATCACACATGACTGTTGTTTAGAATTGAGGAACATTTTTTAAGAATTCAGTTTGAAATGTTAACAAGATTTACACTGGTTTGAATCACTACAATGAATTGAGTTAGAGTAGAAATTTTGATTTCAAGACTGAAAATACAAGATACAATATTTTTTTTAAGAAAGTGGAAACGTAAAAGGATATAAAGAAGGAGAAAGTGAGGTTGGTGGAGACTAGAGTGAAGATAAATTTTATTCATATTCTACCCAGGGATGAAATAGGAACACAATTATAATAGCAGTGTTCAAGCCTTTGCTTACTTTTGTTGACCTATGTTTATAACAGCTTGTATTTATGTCATGCCATTAATATAATGTGGTTTAATGACTAAACATTTGATAGAGAGGTTTTAAGGAACATCTTTCAAGGACAAGGTGGGGAGTTGGAGTGGGGCTTTCCGAGCTCAGGGCCAAAACAAAGAGTGGAACAAAGATTGATGGTTACTTGGGAAGCCAGAGTTGAAAGAACCTGTAAGAGAGTTGCAGCGCTGAAAAAGGTGATGCAGACCGAGGGGGAGGGGGGATGATATAAAAGGATGGCTAACAAAAGTGAAGTTATGTGCAGTTGGGTTAGTGCAGCACAGCGAGCGGGAAGCACAGTCAGTGTTACACCTGATATCAGTGCCATTTGGCTTCAAGCTTTCTTTAGCCAGCGGCTGCAAATTATGCAGTTCTTTAGCTGCGGCTCTTCCTGTTGCTTGGCAGCTGTCTTTGTTGCCTGGTGATTATCATATTCTGCATGAGTCAGCTGCAGAAATTAGCACTTTCTTTTTTGAATTATGGAGTGCTTTTGAACATACGGTTGCTTTATATAGCATTGAGAATTTAGAGAGTTCTAAATCTCCTTGAAAGTTGATAAAATGATGCAGCTTGGTTTATTTTTGTGTTTGTTCCATAATAATGTTTGCAGAATATGCACACGTTTATTCTTATTCAAACCCTTTAAAATGCTTGACAATTAGTAAGTGGGAATGATCATAGAATGTATATGAATGTTGTGATTGAACACAAGAACATGGGAACACAGGAGCAGGAGTAGGTGGCCTGACACCTTGAAGCTATTCCACCATTGTAGATCATGGCAGATCCTTTATCTGTTTTTCCATGCTATCCCCAATTTCCCTATCTGGAAATGGATCAAGCTCTATTTTGGACAAATTCAATGACTGAACGTCTGCAGCCCTCCAGGGTGGAGAATTCCAAAGGCTCATTACCCTCTGAGTCAAGAAATTCTTCCTCAGCTCAATTCTAAATGGCTTGACCCTTATTCTGACAATGTGTCCTCTGGTTCTAGAACCTCAGCCAATAGAAACCCACTACACCCACTCGATTCAGCTCTTTCAGAATTCTGTCAGTTTCAATCGGACCATCTCTCATTCTCTCAATTCTGGATAATGCTAGTTTTATCGATTTCTCCTTGTAGGACAATCCAACCATCCAGGAATTAATCGGGTGAGCCTCCTTCATTGCATCTCTTTATGGAAAGTGTATTCTTCATTAGGGATTGGGATTATTTTTGGAACTATCTCACCAAGGCTCTATATAACTGCTGCAAGATACTCTTTTACTCCAATCCTTTTATAGTGAAGAAAAGCATCGTGCTTGCTTTCCTGATTGCTTGCTGCACTTGCACATTTGCTCTGACTGACTTACGAACAAGGCCATCTAATTTCTTTCAACACTAACACTTCCCAATCTCTCACCATTTACGAAACACTCTGCATCTCCTCCTTTCATCACCTCATCTTTATCCACCTTATCTTCCATCTGGCATGTTCTTGCCCATTTACTTGAGTTGTCCAAATCCCCTTGCAGCCTTCTTTCATCCTCCTCACCTTTCTCATTCTCATGTTGTTTTGCGTCATTCACATACTTGGAAATATTACATTTCATCCACACATTTAGATCATGAACAGCCGGAACTCAAGTACTGACCTTTGTGGTACCCCAATAATCACAGCCTGACAACCCGAGAATGATCTTTTTGTATCTCTTTGTTATGCACACTACATGCGAATTTATAATTTAGAGCAGGGAGTGGGTCATTTAGCCCTTGCTGCAATATTTAATATGATTATGGCTGATTGATTGTCATCTCGTGTATGGAATGAGCTCCCAGAGGAAGTGGTGGAGGCTAGTACAATTGCAACATTTAAAAGGCATCTGGATGGGCATATGAATAGGAAGGGTTTGGAGGGATATGGGCCAGATGCTGGCAGCTGGGACTAGACTGGCTTGGGATATCTGGTCAGCATGGACGAGTTGGACTGAAGGGTGTGTTTCCGTGCTGCACATCTCTATGACTGAATGACTGTATCTCAACTCCATTTCCCTGCCTGCCCTCAATACATTCTGACTCCCTTATTCATCAAAACTCCAGGTGCCTTAAAAATATTAAATGTCCCTTTTCTTTCTGTTAATCAATCCCTAATACTAATAACCCATCGGCAATCATTTTGTTTATTAATTTCTAGATGGAAAAATGAGACTGAGATAATCAAACAGGCAGATAAGAGTTCTGGGATTCCATCTGAAGGATAGCACTTAATACAGTGTAGGATGACCTCTGTACTGCACTAATGATTTAATTTCTCTGCAGACCTAGATTTCTTACTGAAATCATGGATTTGGAATGGAATTTATTTCTCAGGTTCCATTTTAATTTCCCAAATTTTCTGGAATTAATTTAATTCTTACTTTGAAAGGCAGTTCATGACCTCGGCTTGGAACCCTGAAATACTGCGAGCACTTTAACTCTGTAATTGCAAATGGTGTTTCTTAAAAGGTACAGCCAAAAATGGTTATGGATGTAAATAAAGTAGCTGTCTGGAGATAGTCATCTGCACAGGATGTCACACCTGCAGTCGCAAATGGGTCTTCAAAACTAGCCCCCCAAAGGCATGGGGTGGGACGGGAGAAGAGGTAAGTTGAAACAGATTGGACTGAGATCTTTTATGTCCACAAAAATAATGAGGGTCTGACATTTCTCTGCTGAACAGGAAGCCTCCTCTTGCAGATTACGTCCCAAACTGCAGGCACATGTTTTGCTATTCTGTATGAAGAATACACAAGAGCAGGGGCTTACAAGCCAGTTTCAACTCTACTGGAGTGTACTAGTGAGGCCGAAGGTGTACCAATCTGGGTCTGAGCATTGGTGTGAAAGTCACAGTCAAAGAGCCATCCTCGAGTCTTGGTTGTGTTGCAGATGTAGGGAAACCCTCTCTTTCCCTCTGCATGTTGCAAACCAGACAAAAGGAAACAGGAGATGAAAAGGATTTCACCCTGAATGCTGAAGTTCAGTCACTGTTGAAGTGTATCAGAACTATAGAATCTCAGCTTGCAAAACTAAGGATCATGAAAGCAACTGTTCACCTACTGATGTGAACTTGTGGCAACCTCCATTGTAACTATTCATTGTTGGTTACAATTGAGAGACTGATTTGCATATCAGCTTTTATTTTAATAACACTTCTTTGAACTCATCTGGTTATTTCTAATCTGTGTGTTGCATTAGTGTTCCGTCTTGTACAGAGAAATGAATAAACTCATTCTTTTTGTTAATTCTAGAGAAGTCAAGTTGACTTCTTTTAAATCGTAAGTTTGCTTACATCTGGGAGAAGGCTAGCCACAAGGGAAAGTTAAAAATCACACAATACCAGGTCATTGTGCAACAGGTTTAATTGGAAGCACTAGCTTTCAGAGCGCTGCTCCTTCATCACAGCCAGAGTGTTGTGTGATTTTTAACTTTTGTCCACCCCAGTCCAACACCAGCACCTCCAAGTCATCACAAGGGAAAGGGTCCTTTTAAATTTTTTAATTAACCTTGTTGCAACCGGCTGAGGGTGTGAACAAATAAATAAGTGGAGCCAGTTAATCTCTCCCTACTTTGGAGCTTCTCAGTTTGTGGTATTTTGTCTGGGACAGTGTTCATGAGACCGCACAGGTACTTGAGGTTTCCGCGCATACTGATCAGCATCTCACCGGACCTTGGAGTTCCTTGAAGCAGAAGAAAATGTTTCAAGAGATCGTTGGTCTGGAACTGTAGCAAATTGAGTAACCTCACCAGGGGTCTGGTCATTTGAACTTGTGCTATAACGTCCATGTAGAAGCTTGTATTCACTGAGATTTTATCCTGAATATTTTACATGTGTAATATGAACTTTACTGTACAAATGTTAGCCTTGCCTTATGGTCCTGTACAGTCGTATCAAATTTTGTGTGAAATTTTAAATGATTTATGTTTAGTAAAGAAGAGCTGACGTAGGAGGTACTTTGTGGAGGCATTGGCCATGACTGGTTGAGTATTGACGATTTTAAAGGTTAGTATATACAACAATGGAAATCACACCTCCCATAATGATGCTGTAAGCGGACATATGACTGAGGCTTTGAGGGCGGATGTGAGCTGGAAGTGGGGGCGGACGGGGTGGAGTTGGACAGGTAGTGGGGTGGAAGGGGTGGGGTTGGATGGGTTGGGGGGTGGGCAGGTATGGGGGCAGATGTGGGCAGGGGCGGCTGTGGGCTGGAATGGTGTGGGGGCAGGGGGGCGGGGGCTCACACACAGTGTCCTGCTGCCTATTCTCCTGAACGGGGAGTGGACTTAGCAAGTGTTCGCTGTGTCAATCCCATTGAACTGATGGGGGTGCGTTGGAGTTGGGGGGGAGGGGATGCGGGAGGCTTCAGCAATGCTGCAGGTCCCTTACACACAAGAGTGTGTCTGCTTAGAAACAAACCCTGAGACAGAGAGAGAGAGCAAGGCAGGCAGAGCGAGGAAAAAGGAAACTTCAGAACACTCCAAGCCCCAGAGGAGAGGCATTGAATCAATTAACCGAATAATCAATTATCCGAATGAAATAGTGCTCGACCATCTCGTTCAGATTATCAAGGTTCCTGTGTATATTGTACAGCAGTATAACACTAATGAATGGTTGTTTGAACGTATCAATGACTCAGGAAGCATTCCAAAGCTAGATGAACCAATACACAACAGTTGAGATGGTAACTAAATGAACTTTACATCTGTTTTTACTAGAGAACAGCTTATCCTATGAGTGACAATAAATTTTAACAAAATTAATTGGTGTTTGAGATAGAATGAGTAATAAATTAACGCCAACATGAACTTGCTAAAGGGAAATTATGTTTGACAGACTTGAGTGTTACGAAGTTGTGGAGGGAATTGATGCGAATTGGGTGGTTGCTGTATGTATGATTGGCTTTCACAATGTTTGTCATAAAGTACTACATAATGCTCTACTCAGCAAAATTAAGCCATGTGGACTCAAATGGATTATAGGAGCATATATACAAAATTTGCTCTAGCAGTAAGTAAAGAGAAGTGGTGAAAGGTTGCATTTCAGATTGCAGAGAAATCTTGTGCTTTCCAGTTGTTGTTATTAGGACCACTGCTCTTTTGATGTCCCAGACTTTGGCATACCAATAAATAATTGTAAACTTTTAAGGCCACTCGAAACTTGTAAAAGATGTGGGTATATCATGAAAGAGTAATAGATTTGCCAGAATGGTTCCAAGAATGAGAAACTTCAGATATAGTGAAGAAGTTGTGATTGCTCTCCATGGAGAGAAGAAGGCTGAGAGGATATCTGAATGAGGCTGGCTGGAGTAGGTAGCTGGAGCCTGTTTCTGGTTGTAAAAGACCCCAGAACAAGAAAGCATAGATTTAAAGTGATGCTCAAATTAAGCAAGAGTAATATGAAAAAAATACTTTTCACTCGGCAAGTTGTTAATATGTGAAATGCACTGCCTTGGAATGTGGTGGAAGGAAGTTCAATTGAGGCACCCAAGAGGACATTAGATGACTTTTTTTTGGACAGTTATGGTGTGCAGGGATATGGGAAAAAGGCGGGGAAATGGCACTGGGTAATAGAGCCCAATTAGATAGTAGAATCAGAGTAGGCAGGAAGGGCTGAATAACCACCTTCTGTCTCACAATCATTCTGTGATTCAAGAAGATATAAGCAGTCCTGGTGAAATAGGCAGAAAAAAATGTGCTGCAGAGAAGTAATACAGTTTGGTAGGAGGAATACTGAGAGAGAGTATGGACTAAATTGTACGATTTTAAAGGGTGTGCAGGGACAGTGAGTCCTGGGATGGCTGCTTGTACATAAATGTTTGAAGATGGTAGGACAGGTTGAGAAGATTTTAAAATCATAAAAAAAACTCATCTCCTCACATAACTGAAGCTTTCCATCCTTTTATCGTTCTAATAAATCTTTTCAGCATTCATACATTCATTTCCTTGCTGGTCCTTGATTTAAGCAATAGAGGAGTAGATTATAAAAACAAGCAAGGTAAAATTCAAGAAAATACTGGTTACACCCTAGAAAGAATTTCATGTTAGCATTTCAGAAAATATGTCAAGACACTCGAGAGAGTGCAGAAGAGATTTGTTAGCATTGTACTAGTGGTGAAAGGCCTCAGTTATGTGAAGACACTGGATGAGGTAGATTTGTTCCAGTTAGCATTGGCTAGAGGAGTTGTTCAAAATAATGAAGGGTTCTGCTAGAATAACTAAGAAGAAACTGTTTCCATTGTGAAAAGGATTGATAAATAGACCATACAGCTTTAAGGATAATTGGCTAAAGAAGCACAATTGACATGAGGAAACATTTTCGCACAGAGCAAGTTGTGATCGGGACTGCACTGGTCAGAATTGTATAACTCATAGAATGGTAAAAGTCTGCATGGTTATGGAGAAAGAACAAAGACCTGGGGCTGTTTAGAATACTCTACTGAAGAGCTGACATAAGCAAATGGGCTGAATGACCTTCTCGACCAGACCGTTGTCTGATTCTATGATTTTAATTGGGAAAAGCACGTACCATTAAAGAGAGAAATTTGGTGTAAGTATATTGATCTTAGCTGACAATGAACTTATACACCTTCACCTCTTATTATTTGTGCATATTTGTGTCAGAAGTAGGAAGTGATTACTCATTATCGCCTTCATTGAATTTTATTCATTGCCACTTCTAATTAACAGTGATTTAATCAGGGGGCTAGAGGAAAGAAGCAGCTGAATGAGGGGACATAATATGCAAACTATTACTTTGTGCTGTTGGGCCAGCAGGGTGCGGTTGTTGGGAGTGAATGAGATGGCCCACACAAAATAAAATCAGTGCCACCCTAGAATTAACCATTGTTTTCTTGATGTTGCAAGTGAGTTAACTGAATAGTTGATGCCATTGTACAGCTTTTGTTCATTTTCACTGCAATTATATAAAGGTTTGTCCTTTGTAATCTCTACGTGTCATCTTTTCAGGTGATGCACTCAAGCGCGTCGTCATCTGGAGTGCACTCTGATTAGCCCCCACCTAATGGGTAGCTTTTGTTCTTCTGTAGGTGTCTACTCCCCTTAGGATTGCACCCACCTGTTCTAGTGGTTTCCATTGAGCACAACTTGAGAGTACAGAAAACCAGAAAACCATCTTCCCAGTTTGTCCCTATAATGGATTTTTTTGAGAAGAGTTGTCACCTTCTGGAAAATAACACCAGTACCCAAAAGATAAAGATAAACGGGCTAGGAAATTTGACCAAAGCATATCTGAAGCTTTAACCCACTTTTCTTTGATCGGACACCAACTCAGCAACTGCGGATGCAGCAGTTTTAGTTTTCATAATAGGTTACAATAGTTGTGTTACCCTTTTGTCTCTCTTGTGCAATTTTCACAAGCACAATTTCAATTTTCAAGTTAAAAATAACCTGAAAGAACTGCAGATGCTGGAAATCAGAAACAAAGACAGAAACTGCTGGAGAAGCTGAGCATGTCGAACAGCATCTGTGGAGAGAAATCAGAGAGAAATCAGAGTTATCGTTGCAGATCCAGTGACCCTTCCTCTGAACTGGTTTTGAGACCCAGAACCCAATTTCTGAGGAAGAGTCACTAGACCCTAAATATTAACTTTGATTTCTCTCCACAGATGCTGTCAGACCTGTGAACTTTTTCAGCAATTTCTGTTTCAGTTTTTTGTTTCAATTTTCAGGTGCCTCAATAGTTCCCACATTCCTACTGTCCACAATTTTTCTGGCAGCCAGCATTTGGAGGCCACTGAACACACATGGAAAATCAGCACAGCTTTCCAATCGATTGAAGCAGTCTATGGTCCACAGAGATACTATTGCAAGTTGCTCAGTCATAACAGTTGCTCGCAATGTTGTCATGTGACTCTTTTGCTCATGATCCCTGTTGTTAAATGCATGTTTCATTGATGCATCCATTGTCATGAGTAAGCTGCAACTCAGCTGTTCACTTCGGGAGATCTGAGCAAATTCTAATCTAAGCAAACATTTGGCTTCAGAACTGAGCTCATGATATCAATATTCAGTAAACTGATCATTTCTATTTTCCAAAGTATGGGTTACTGACAAATTAATTTGCATTGTGCTGTTATTACTGAATAATAATTAAAAGTTATCTAATTTTGCATTTTTATTCAAACTTGTATTGAGCCGTTTGAGAGACATAAGAAAATGTAACGGAGGCATTCTGAAATTTGTACTCCCCAGCAATCAGTAATACCTGTAATTTTTATAGGACTGATCATGTTGGAATGAAATGTTAGCTTTCAGTACATCCTGAAATATAGGGAAATAAACCAAACGAGAGTTTCAGAAGCATGCTTCACAATGGAATTTAGACTATCCAAACTTCAACCAAAAATGAACATCTCCAATCAGTACTCATATTTTGTTTTGATTGCTTCTGAATTCTCCACTGTCAAAACTGACTTTGGTGTTCTTTATAGTCTCTACCCACCCCCGCTCCCAGTTCAACTGGTGGAATTCTGGGTGTGTTTCAAGCTTAAGTTATGAACAATCTGTGTTTTGGTGCACTTTCAATGGAATTAATTATTGCAACAGAATTTTGGAGGGATTTTTAATAGCAATCTGTATTGACCTATTAAGGCGACAGTCAAAACCTATAAAAAATTATATAAAGAATAACGTTTGTTTTGGAATAATCACAAAGCAAAAATCTAGTGGTGTGCTTTATGTAACATGCATTAAAATGGTTACTATCTGCTAATGCAACTTTGAGATTAGATTACTGTCTTGAAATCACATCAGGGTGTCATTAGCACATTGAATACAGTTACCGGGCTGGTTTTCTCATGTAGCTGTTGATGAGTGTAATTCCTGATACACTTCATGCTATTAGTGAGTAAGGATTAAAGACTTTCGTCATTACTGCAAGCCTCATCAAAAACTGATTTGCAGCATATTACTGGAGCAACTGTGACAAATAGAAATGATATATTGTTAAAAATGTACAAGCTTGATAGTACAATAAACCAACATTGTGTAAGACTGTAAGACATAGGAACAGAAATTAGACCACTCAGCACATCAGGTCTGCTCCACCATTCAATCATGGCTGACAAGTTTCTCAACCCCATTCTCCCGCTTTTCCCCTGTAACCCTTGATCCCCTTGACAATCAAGAACCTATTTACCTCCATCTTAAATATACTCAATGAACTGGCCTCCACAGCCTTCTGGGCAGTGAATTCCACTGATTCACCATTCTCTAGCTGAAGAAGTTTCTCCTTATCTCCATTCTAAAAGGTCTTCCAAAGTTCCATATGGGTCTGAATTGAATGAGTGTTTGAAATGAGAGGTAGGGGATGAGCAGCTTTTGGGATTAGAAAAGACGATCAAGCCCACAGTGTTCTGATAGATCAACTAAACTCCCATCCATCTCTCAGTCTTTTATTTGTCCAGAACAAACAATTCAATTGAAAAGCTTTGAAGTTCTTCATGACCTTGATGTTTCTTTATTCCATAACTCCTTTATTCCTTGTGTCAGAATCCCATGACTGAAAAGAATCGGAGTTCATGTACTAGTGCTTTTTTCAATCATGTCATTTGAAACATATAAACTTGAAAAATCCTATTGTAAGCCCTGTGCTTCAAGTACTCTGAAACTGAAAATGAAAAGAAAATGGAAGGTCACTAGGTTTGCAATGTTTAGTTGATACCAAACTTGTATTTTAAATTAACCCAAAGCAATGAATGGATAGAAAATGTTCCCAAGGTGCAACATTATTTAGATTTCAAACATTGGAAAGAAAGAACAGAAAAGGTGAAGGGAGAGAGGCTGAATGTAGCATATTTCACAACTTGTCATGGCAGCTAGATAATGAGGACATTTACACTGATTAATAATTGTAGTGAAAACATAAACATTGCTGTTGAGATGTCATGAACAGTTTGCGACCAGAGAAAGTCTCCTTCCTGTTCTGTTCTGATCTAACGACTCGTGTTGAATTTTAAAGACTGCTGATATGAGCTTTAATTCTCCACTCGTTCTCCCATTTGTAATCATGAGAGCACTGACAGTGAGTTTAATTCTGAAGTTATTGTTGGAGCTTGTGCAAATCCCTTTATATTTGTCCATCAGACAGTCCATTTATATTATTGATTATTTTCTCATTATTTATCTCAGTACTTTACATGAACATTTCTGATTTTTCTTGACAACAATGTCAAGGCTTGTTTCTTGACAGCAAACAAGCCTTCAAATATCAATTTGCAGAAAGCCTTTGAATAGTTAGGAGTTGACAAATGATTGAAGGTGATGCATTGTATAAAAGTTTGAATACATGTAAAAATATTTATAAGAACAGCTTCTTCTCTGCTGTTATCGGAATTTTGAACTGACCTCTCAAATGTTAATTCTGATCTCTCTCTCCCTGCACTTTCTCTGTGGCTGTAACACTGTATTCTACACTCTCTTCTGCTATCCTGATACACTTTCTATGGTACAATCTGCCTGTATAGCATGCAGAACAATACGTTTCAATGTATATAGTACATGTGGTATCAATCAATCAACCAATCAGCATATAATGGAGGTGATAAGTGTCTCATTTAGGCGAAAGTGAGGACTACAGATGCAGGAGATTAGAGTCAAGATTAGGGTGGTGCTGGAAAAGCACAGCAGGTCAGGAAAGGGCTCCTGCCTGAAATGTTGACTTTCCTGCTCCTCGGATGCTGCTTGACCTGCTGTGCTTTTCCAGCACTACTCTAATCTTGACTGGGTGTCTCATTTGCCAAATGAAAAATTGGCAAGAACTCATGTTGCCTCTCTTTGGGCAAACCAACTGAATTGAGTGCCACTTAGCTGCATGAAAAAGATAGATATGAAAAGCTAAAGGGGACAGAAGACCCGCCTGCCAAGAGCTGCCAGTTCCCCCGAACCCCAGAGCACAAATGAACAGCACTACTGTCTGAGGGGTGGTGCCTGCTGCTGGTATGACACTTATCTGCGGATTATGGCCATCACTGGATGGCAGGTTTCGAAATGGTGGGGAGGGAGATCAGTAGTGAGGGCAGCACAGTGGCTCTCTGTGGCTTCCCCCCTTTCCTAATCTCTCCATCAAGCGCAGAGTGCATTTCAACAAAGGACCCTCCCCCGGCTGAGCCCCAGCACAGCGAGATCCCATCTGTCTAGGTTAATGTAGGCGGTGAGTGGATGGTTAGTGGTGGAATGGTAAAGCTGTCCATCGGACCTCCCATTACATACTCCATCAAAGAGGTAGGAATGCAGTTGAAGCCTTGCCTGACACCTTCCCACATGATTAAATATCTCCCCCACCACCCAATTTGCCAGAGCGGAGGGGTGACATTATAAAACACCCATAAAAGTTTACTTAATCTTTGGAAACTTTTGATTATTGATTTAATAATATCGATGATTGAAATCAGTATCAATCTCGCCATTAATAAATTAAAGCTAAATAAAATCTAATTATATTGCAACCAACTCGAGACTACAGTGGGGAGAAGTTAAACAGCAATCAACGATTTGCTGTTAAACAGTTTGACAGGGGTTTTTGATAAACCAGCTAATTCCACAATTTCAACTGAATTGGATGAGATGAAACATACCAAGCCACTGAAATTATTACATGACCCAGCTATTTTTCACATTGTTGTGATGGTGGTGATGAGGTTAATATGCACTGTAAGTTGTATTAACTTCGTGTAAGTACAATAATGATTTTCAAGAACAAAGTAATCTTCATCATAAGAATGTTTTTGTGTTTATCAATATATTATCTTCATATATTGTTTAGCTTACTGATTTTTTTTGAAGTTTCAAACAACTAAAATAATTTACCTCAAAATATTGGTTGAAATGAAGGCAAAATTTTTACTTAACGTCACTTTACAAGGAGCTACAACTCTAATAGACCAGTTATACTATGCATTCCGCATTGACCTAAACTCCAAACATATGCAGGTTAGGTGGTTGGCCATGCCAAATTAACCTGAAGGCGGTAAGATGCAGGCTTGGTGGATTATCCATGGTAAATGCTGGGTCACGGGGATAATGCAAGGGGGTGAGTCTGATTAGGAGGCTCCTTGGAGAGTCAGTGTGAATACAATGGGCCTAATGGCCTCTATTTGCACTGTCGGGATTCTATGATTTTGGCTTCACATAACGACAAATTGCTTCATTTATGTGTCAGTCTACCCAGATGATTTTGAGGTAAAGGTTGAGACTACCTCTGGAAAGTGGCTTCATAGCACTTCAACTTCACCCCATTGGCCATAATACCCCTGGGAATTGTTCATTGGTAGAATAAAATGTCCAACTATTTGCTTGCCAATGAACATATTTACATTTGCATACATTCTGATTTAAAAATGTGTTGCTGGAAAAGCGCAGCAGGTAAGGCAGCATCCAAGGAACAGGAGAATCGACGTTTCGGGCATAAGCCCTTCTTCAGGATCCCTGAAGAAGGGCTTATGCCCGAAACGTCGATTCTCCTGTTCCTTGGATGCTGCCTGACCTGCTGCGCTTTTCTAGCAACACATTTTCAGCTCTGATCTCCCGCATCTGGCGTCCTCACTTTCTCCTCCTACATTCTGATTTCCCTACCCAGAGAGGGGAGAGAGAGAGAGAGAGAGAGCTGTGGATAGTTATATAACGGATTTGCTGACTCACATTACTTTGGACAGGTACTGCTGTCAAATCTATGTCTTAAGAATACTATAAAGGCTGATACATTTATGACTTTGTATGCTGTTACTTCAGCCACCTCATGGTTTTAATTTTTCTTTTTGTTTGTAAATTAACTTGTTCAGAGATGTTAATGAGCTCTGGAGCAGTTGGGAACTGAACCTGGACCTCCTGGCTCAGGGATATGGACAGTACCACGATGCCACAAGCGCCTTTCGGTTTAAACTTTTGTATGAAATTGGAAAATGCCGCACACCATCTGTTACCCATGTGTGTTTATGGCAGTGAGACACAGACCAAATTTAATCAGTCCACTGAGTTGCACGCATCCAATTCAGGGGGAAAGTATTTAACGCAGGGGAAATGGTGGTAGCACAGGCCATCAGGCAGAGGGCTGTAATTTGGAGAAGCATTCCTGCTCCTCTTGGAGCCACAGAATAAAAAAGTGAAAGCAGTTTTAGACTGTGTCTGGAGAGCTCTCGGCCTGATGTGTATCAGATGGTCCTAATTTGCATATTAAAGGTGTTTGTCACTTCAAGTGAGCAGGTATTTTCATTGACCATTTTAAAGGCACTTATATGGCAGCAACTCGATGGCATGCCAGCCATAACAGATTGCTGGATGGCTGTACTGTCAGAAAGCTACCTTCTGTTTCCTAAAGACACCTACTGTTAAAAAAAAACCCACCTCATAACACTTAAGACATTCAGTTTACAAAAAATTATGTGAATTTAAAAACTGCATACACTGGTGGGATAGATTCTTGACGAGAGCATAGTGATGACTCATCATGCCTTTGGAAAGCAACTTGTTAAGTCTAAGATGGACTGTGCTGTGTAGCATGTTTCCTTCTATACCCGACAGAGAAATTATAATCAGTTGTCTATGGAAACATTGTGAATCAGAGGTCTTCATTCAGAATGTTTACAATAAGACTTTTTATACTTGGGGTCTATATACTTAGGTTTTTGACATTGACTATGCCGATGATTGTGCACCCTTGTGAGCTTCAGCAACTCTGCATAGCTCACTAACAGTCACGTGCACATCCAGCCATCTCCTGTCAAAACCCATCACCAACCTTGACTAATATAATTCAAATCATGCAATGTTGTCACTTGGACCTCTACAGTTTAATGATGAATTTATACATTTCTTTTTAACAATGTTTACTTCACTACGGAGCAGACATTCTTACTTCCAAACTTTGATTTTTGTGTGGACAAAAACATATAAAATAGGGTGTGGTTCTGTTGAGGAAGAAAGGAGGAGCTTGTATTTACATAGTGCTGATCATCATCCCAGCATGTCCTGAAGCAGTTCAAAACCAATATATATATAGAAAAATTAAAGTTTGATCACTACTGTGGTGTAGAAAATGGGACACGTTGTGTCCTGCTAACAGTTTAAAATACAGGACCAGATCACCATTTTCTGGTGATGTTGATGAAGGAATAAATAGCTGAAAATGTGTTGCTGGAAAAGCACAGCAGGTCAGGCAGCATCCAAGGAACAGGAGAATCGACGTTTCAGGCATGAGCCTTTCTTCAGGAATGGCTGAAGAAGGGCTCATGCCCGAAACGTCGATTCTCCAGCTCCTTGCATGCTGCCTGACCTGCTGCGCTTTTCTAGCAACACATTTTCAGCTCTGATCTCCAGCATCTGCAGTCCTCACTTTCTCCTAGAAGGAATAAATAGGGAAAGCACCCCACAGGGATAACACCCTCACTCTTTTTCAAATCGTGGGGATGTTTATATGTACTTGAGAGGGCAGATAACAAGTCTATCCCAAAGACAGCTCCTCTGCACAGTTCCGCATTCATTGTTCCGTTGGAGTGTCAGTCTGCATTAGATGTTGCAGTCTCTGGAGCAGGGTTTGAATCAACATATTTCTGATTCCGAATTGTGAGTACTATCTTCAAAACAAGGCTGATACCGCTCTGTAGAACTTTATTTTGTCATTAAGGCATTCCAAATTTCTTAGCATGTAATAACAGTTTTTGAAGTGTACTTAGTTTTGTTATTTAATACCATGCAAAAATTGTTTTAGTGTCATATTAAAATTTAATGGTTTGAGTGCAGGTTTTCCGGTTGTGTATTATTATGTACCTCCTAACAGCAACACTGATACGAAGCAGTAATGGAAATTTGTTCTCCATCTCTTTTCATGAAAACATTTGTGAAGACTAATCATGAAAAATAAATTGCTGACCTGGACCTCCAACAGTGCTTGTGAATATGAAATAATATAAGCTGATGGAAATCCAAGAATGGCATGATAATCAAAGCTTAAATCTATTATGATTTTAAGTGTCATACGTCAGCGGTGTTTCTGCTTTCGAATACCTTGCCTAGAATCTACTCATTGTTACTCTGGTATTATCTTGCTTTTCATCTTCACTGTCCTCTCTCCCCAGATTCTCTCCTCTTAGCTTCTATGACTTGCCAATCCAGCCTCTGTTCCAGGTCACTTCCAGCTTAATAAGACCATAAGAAATAGGAACAGGAGTATGCTGGTCAACCCTTCGGGCGTGCTCAGTCATTCAGCAGCATCATAGCTGATCCGACATTCCTTATGTCCACTTTCCTGCCCTTTCCCCATAATCCTCGATTCCACTACTATCAAGAATCTATCTCAGCTTTAAGTATACATAAACACTCTTCCCCCACAGCTCTCTATGGAAAGGAGTTCCACAGACTCAGAACCCTCTGGGAGACAAATTCCTCCTTATTTCAGTCTTAAATGGGTGCCTCTTTATTCTGAGACTATACCCTCTGGTCCTAGATTGCCCCATGAGGGGAAACATTCTGTCAGCATTTACTCTGTCAAGCCCCTTAAGAATTCTATATGTGTTAATGAGAGCACTCCTCATTCTTCTACACTCCAGTGAGTAGAGTCCTAACGTGTTCAGCCTTTGCCAATAGGATTATTCCTCTATAGCAGGGATCTTCCTCTGAACTGTCTGCAATGAAATGATATCTTTCCTTAGGTAAGGGGACCAAAACTGCTTACAGTACACCAGATGTAGCCTCACCAGCACTTGTAGAGTTGCAGTAAGATTTCCCTATTTTTATACTCCAAAGCCTGGAAATAATGGCCAACATTTCATTCACCTTCCTGATTACCTCCTGTACCTGTGGGCTGGCTTTCTATGTTTCATGCACAAGGACCTCCCCATTTCCTTTGAGTTGAGCTTTCTGCAGTTTTTCTACATTTAAGTAGTATTCTGTTCTTTTGTTCTCCCTTCGAAAATGAACAACTTTGTATTTTCCCACATTATACTCCATTTGACAACTTTCTGTCCACTTACTTTACCTGTCTATATATCTGTAACCTGTTTGAATCCTTCTCATAACCTGTATTTCCACCTATTTTTGTGTTATCTACAGTACCTTCAGTTCCTTCCTCCAAGTCATCAATATATAGTAGAGGGGAGTAGGATGGCATAGAGAGTATGAGGGGACATGGAGATTGGTAGAGGTGCATAGGGGCATGGAAGGGAAATGGGAAATATGTGGTGGGGTGGTGATGGGGCATGTGCAATGAGAGCTGGAGGCTGTTTTTTGCCTACACCTGATCTGCCTCTCCATCTTTGAGCCTCCATACTGTTTCCCAATCACTAACCATGACTGAAAATAAATCAGCCCCCAGCCCCGGGGGGTGAAAATCCAAAGTTCCAGGCCATTTTTACCTAGGTTGGATTTGTGGAGCCAGAAATTGTCCCCACCCCATTCTCCCGACTGGGAAGAAAGCTTCAGATGATAGCAGTCAGTTAGCATGCAGGTCCCACCAACAGTAAATCAACAATCACCAATGAATCAGTGTTAGTAATGATAAAGTTGCTTTGCTCTTCTTCGAATAATACTGTGGAGCACTCCACTTCCAGTTGACAAAGCAAATGAAATTATGGCTTAATGCTATCTTTTGAAAAATAGTGCTTCTGACTGCATACCATTCCCTCAGTATTTTACCAGAACGTAAGGCTACTTTATATACTCAAGTGCCTAGTGTGAGACTTGAACTTACATGACCAGTGATTAAAGGGAAGCATGATACTATTAAGTCAAATTCGACACCTGTTGCTTTTTCTGGATTTCCTCCAAGTTCTTGCTTTCTCATTTCCACATTCTCTTCCTGTAAAACCCTTCCGTCTTCTTAAATTGATGAAGTAAACGACTCAAACTTCCAGTGATCATTTTGTTAGCCAACCATCCATCATAGCAGGTTGTGTTTGAATACTAGAGGAGCTTTATTTGTTCCTGCTTTCCCACTCTGCACATTTTATTTAAACAGTAAGCCTTTCCTAAATTACGAAAACTGGACACTGTTTGCAAATAAAGCTCAGATTAGATGGCAACTGTTCACTTCTGTTATTCTTGTTTAAGCAGGGGTTTTTGTGTCTTTAAATAGGTTGCTGTCTTGCAGTTATACCCAATCTGGTGGATATGCCTTTACCTGTGCAAGCCCCAGCCATATCTGCTAATATGTGCAAACTAATTTTAGAAACGGTCAAATGATATGTTTGTCTCATCAAAATAAATTTCTGTTTAACCCACTGGATTTATTTTTGAAGTTTCCAATACCTAAAGTTTGTGTCCTTTCTGCTTGCTGCATGTAATTGCTATAGGTTACTTCAAAATTACAACAAAGCTGCAGCAACGAGCATTGAAATTTTAAAATTGAAAATGTGTCTCAGTAATTTAATCAGTGATACTGTCTGTACAGATATCTAATTAAGTGTAAAAGTTGCCATCCCTCGTGGACTTCAACAAGAATTATTTCCATTGAAGGCGATTACAGATTAATCTGTTAACCAAAGATTAATCCTGTAATAATTACATATATATATCTGCTGGGAAGCTGCTGTTGAGCGAGAGGACAAAATAGTATTAGTAGTTTTGTTCTGTTTTATTACTTCCCTTTTCTTCCCAGTTGCTCTACATTTTATAATTTCAGCCCAGCGAAAGCACAGCTATATATACTGCTGCAACCACTTCATCAGCACTAACCTGCCCACCAAAAGTGTGGCCCAGGTGTAATTCTCTTCCCTTTGGACTTGCTGAGTTTGGGAACTCAACATAATTCTTTAACATATCATTGAATATTATCACTGGAAAAGAACATAATTTTCTATGGTGCTGGTGCTGTATCACCACAAATTATTTTGACTGTGATGAGACCTATGTTTTACCTCCTGACACTAATTCTTGGCCTGAAATTTCATGCGAACATCATCAGGACATGGAAATTCAAATCCAAAGTTGTTTCCACACTCTTCTTGAGCAGGTTATTCTAGTCACTGCCTTGAGGCACTCAGTGTTACTATATCAGGAATATGTCAAGTGCTAATATTTCAGTAGATGGGGGTCATTGCTTGGGGACCCTGAGGTGGAAATGGTTAGAAAACATTATTAGTTGGCTCTCAAAATTATATTTTAATAAAATGAATAGTGCGTAAATTACATCAATTGAGTTTAAATATTTAAAAGAAGGAATTAGATTTCAATTTAATAATGAATACTTTGCAAAGCTGCTTTATTTTGTGATTAGGATTAAAGCAATTGCTAATGCATTCCAATCTCAGGCTGGTTTATTGCAGTAACCCTATATAGTGCAGGGGCTTCATATCTATTTTGTAAACCTGATGTTAAAAGGAACAATGTGCCAAGCTTGCACCATATGGGTCCAGTGCAAACACCCTACTTTTGATGATGAGTATAATGACCAGTCTGTAGGTGAGATTCCCCAAATTGTTAAACCTTCCGCGTGAGAAGGGATGAACTGGCTTCCCTTCTTTTTTCACACTTGCCTTCATTGATTACAGGGAGGAGAAAGTGAGGACTGCAGATGCTGGAGATCAGAGCTGAAAAATGTGTTGCTGGAAAAGCGCAGCAGGTCAGGCAGCATCCTAGGAGCAGGAGAATCGACGTTTCGGGCATAAGCCCTTCTTCAGGAATCCTGAAGAAGGGCTTATGCCCGAAATGTCGATTCTCCTGCTCCTTGGATGCTGCCTGACCTGCTGCGCTTTTCCAGAAACACATTTTTCAGTTCAGGTGATTACAACAAGGTTAATTTCAAAAGGATCCTTTCCCTTGTTGATAGTTTTCTCTCACACTCAAATTAATTTGGGTTTTACAAGGGGCCAATTTAATGAGGCTTTCTTGAGTTAGTACCATGGAATCCCTACAGTGTAAAAGCAGGCCATTTAGCCCATCAGTTCCACACCAATCTTCCGAAGAGCATCCCAGCCAGACCCACCTCACTATCTTATCCCTGTAATCCAGGATTTCCCATGGTTAATTCACCTAGCATGCACATTCCTGGACACTTTGGGCAATTTAGCAAGGCCAGTCCACTTAACCTGCACATCTTTGGACTATGGGAGGAAATCGGAGCACCTGGAGGAAACCCAGGCAGACACATGGAGAATGTGCAAACTTCACACAGTCACCCGAAAGCTAACAAAAGTGAGTTTATTAATTGCTAAGCACAAGAAGAAAGTCACAGCACAGGTGGATAAACAAACATACAGCACGCTCGCCTTCATCGAGCTGGGCATCAAGTATAAAAGTTGGCAAGTTATGTTACAGCTGTACTAAACTTTAATTAGGCCCTGTTTGGAATGTTGCATTCTGGTCACTACAGAAGAACGTGGATGATTTGGAGAGGGTGCAGGGAAGGTTTTCCGGGATGATGTCTGGTCTGGAGGGTTTTAATTATGTGAAGAGGTTGGATAACTGTGGATTATTTTCACTGGAAACGTGGAGGCTGAAGGGTGATGATAGGGGTCTACAAAATTATGACAGGCATAGATAGGGTGGATAGTCAGAGGCTTTTTTCCCAGTGGGAAGGTCAACTACAAGAGGGCATAGGTTCAAGGTGAGAGGAGCAAAGTTTAGGGGAGAAGTGTAGGGAAAGTTTTTCACACAGTAAGTGCTGGGTGCCTGGAATGTGAGGGTGGTGGAAGCAGGCATGTTAGCAACGTTTAAGGCACATTTTGGTTGTCACATGAATGGGAGGTGAACAGAGGGATAGAAACCACATATGGGCAATACGTAGCAGGTCTAAATAAGGAAGAGGCATTGGTACAGGCTTGGTGAGCCAAATGGCCTGTTCCTGTGCTATATTGTATCAGCTAAATGCAAGCTGTAGGAACAACACCTCATTTTCTGCTTAGACTTATTACAGGCTCCAGGACTATATTTCAGAGCATGACCTCTGTCCTCCATTTTATTCACAACACCCTCTCCAACCATGCCTTCTTTGTGGCTTGTTAATTTTGCTCTCAGTGGGGTGAACCATTTTCTATTTTTCAAACCTACCCATTTCCATCTCAATCACTCCTTTACCACCATTAGAAGTCCCTTTCTCTTTTGCTCTGAACATCTCATATACTTTACACTCGCTCCTTCTCCCTCTCTGTCAAAACAACATTTTCAGACTCTTTCTGTTCTGAACAGTTGTATTGGACCCGAAATGTTAATGCTATTTCTCTCTCCACAGATGCTGCCAAACCTGTTGAGTTTCCCCAGCAGTTTTGGTTTCTATTTCTGACTTGCTGCACCAGCAGTATTTTGCTTTTATTGTGCTGTGGTTTTGTGATCTATTCGGGTTTGAGGATTGTGAATGTGTCCCCCATTATCAGACCGATCTTTGTGATATAATCTGTATTTGAATGTGGGTGAATTCTCAGCCTGATTGATTAGTGGGAATGTTGGACTGTAATTGTGGTTTAGAGGAAATAGATCACTTTGCTGTCAACTCTTGTATGAGGATGCAATTCTTGGTGTTGTGGAAAAACAAAGCAGAGGCCACAGAAAACTGTCATCATTGACCTTTAGCTCAAGTGAAATTAAGCTTTATTGCTAACTGTTAATGAGCTTTCAGACTGTTACCCAGGTAAGCAATTGGAACCTTTATATATATATATATCAATGTGTGCACAAGCGAGAAGTGTTTTTTATATTCATTACTGTCAATGTGACCTCCACAGTGTGTCCTGGATAAATTTCAGAAGCTGTTCTTGGCCTATGTTCAGGTCTTAAGGAATGCATCACTCTCAATAAATTCTGTAAGGGCTGCTAACGATTACAAATTAATGTTGGAACTTCTGGGAAACCCAGTATTGTACGAGCCTGCAGAAACCATCTGGAGGTTTTCGCACAGTTCTTGGTTAATTCAGCTCCGTGTGATTTTGAACCAGAATTAAATTGCATGCATTAAATTGATAGAAGGAAAAGCTATTAAATATCAACCCAAACTCTATGGTGTAACTGGTCTGAAGGTCTTCAATTTTTTGTTCAAGATTCCATCTAGCCATTGTTGGGTCAGGTCAAACACATCATATCAAAATCATGTCGGAGGACAGGAAAATACAAGTGCAAATGTCTCTGTGTCCAGTCTCTCAGATTATATTATGGCAGCCACGCAGCCTGTTATCAGAGTAACTAGGTGGCTAAGGGATGGGTAATGCGGGTGTAATTTAATCAAGGGGTTCAGACTACATTCACTGATGCGGAGAACTTTAATTTTGCAATTCATACAGACGTCGGAACTGACAATTAAAGTGTAGCATCATTAATCTTAGAAAACCACTTAGAATTCCATTCAAAATACATCCTGCCTTCTCATTCCTGTTTTTTCTGTCTTAAAGGCACAATGACAGCTCTCTTCTCAAGCTGTTCTTTGCACTGTCAGGTTTTATTATTCTGGAGTGAACCCATAGCAATAGATAGTCAAGTTCTTCAAACAGTGCTAGAGCAGGATATTTAATTCTCAACAACAATGACTTGAATTTCAACAGCTTCTTTAAAATAGTTCAAGGCCTAAAGGTATATGATAGGAATGCTGCCAAACAAAATTTGGTACTGCGCCACATACAAAGATATTAGAATCGGTGAGAAGATTTTGAAGAGTGCCTTAAAGAAGGAGGGAGGAGAAGATAAATGAAGAGCTTTAGGAAGGGATTTCTAGAACCTTGCGCCAATGTATTTGGGGGTATGCCAGTGGTGGAGTGATGAAAATTGATGATATTCAAAAGGATAGATTTGATAAGTGTTTTGCTCTTTCCTTTGTTTAATTTACAGGTAGTCTGACAATAGTGGCTGCTGGAAAGCCATTGTACCAGCACAGGTGGGATTAGCATAGATTAGTCTACTTGATACCTGTAAAGACACAGGATAAAAGTGCAAGTAGTGCAGATTATTAGATAATTATAAATATGAAATTGTGTGATTCAAACAAGATGCTGAAATCTAATAGCAGGTTAGTCAACAGAGGAAGAGGATGGCAAGTGACAGGTTATTGTATTAGGTTGGAGTTCTTTCTCAGAGCAATGTTAACAATGAGCCTTGACCAAAGACATTAATCTGTCTTTCTTTTTCAGAAACAGTCTGAAATTTCAGCGTCTTGAGCTTTCAAATCTCAAATATTTCTACTTCAAGATGGACAGCGTCGGATAAATAAATACAATCCAGATTTCTGTTTTGTACATTTCATCTTCCCATGTTATTTCTTGCTCCCTTGATGACTGCATTGGGATCAGTTACCCTCAGGAGGAAGCTATTCCATCTTAAATGATTTGTTAAGTGAAGTGAGGCGCATTTCAAAACATTCATAATTAATGAAGCATTTGGGGCACGCTGGTATTTTTCACCAGTCAGCTAGAACTGGCACAGCTGCTTACCTCAATTCAATGTGTAGCTGTAAACCGCCCAAAGATTTGTCTTCTAAATGCAAGGTCTAAGCACTAATTTTAATACTCCAATCCAATTTCGTTCTTAGACTAACACATGTATGCACTCACACCACCAGGCATATGCCAGAGCACTTAACAACAAGGACTGTAGAGTTGAAAACATTTTCTGTATTTCTTTATTTTTCAGCCTTTATATTCTATGTTTTGGTTTAATTTTCTGTGTTTTAAGATGGCACTGGAGAGTGACGACACTATACAATACTTCTTACTATATTTTGTAACAAAATAAATCAAATCAACATATCATCATATGTAAATTTGGAGCCTGCTCCACCATTCAATAAGATTTTGGCAGATCTGATTTTAACTCCACATTTCTGCCTCTCCTTCTTATCAAGAATCTCTCCATCACTGCCGTCAAATATTCAAAGGTTCTGCCTCCAGTTCCTTTTGAGGAAGAGAGTTTCAAACCCACGGAGACAAAAAAAACCTTCCTGATCTCTGTTGGAAATGGGAAACAGTAACCTCTAGTTTCAGTCTCCAACCAGAGAAAACATCCTTTCCACATGCACCCTGTTAAGACCTTTTAGGATTTTTATATTCCAATCAAGCCATGTCTTACTCTGTCCAACCTTTCCTCATAAGATAAACCATTGAATCCAGGTGCTTTTAATCATAACCCTTCTCTGAACTGTTTCCAAAGCATTTAAATCTTTCCTTTAATAAAGTAATCCTGACATGATCTCATTAATGTTTTGCATTTCTGAAGCATACCCTATCATAAGCTATGTGTTCATTTCCCCTTGTGACAAACAATAATGTTCTATTTTATTTCCTGATTATTTGCTGTACTGTTTTCCATTTCTTCAACTGAGTATTCCACTAATCACGTCCACTTAATTTCCCACTATTTTGCTCTCATCCATTTCTGAGAACTATAATTGGAGTTGCTCCAGTGCTCACCTCTTTTTATTGCTGATTTAGGGGATTTGAGCTTTGCTAGCTAGGTCAGCATTTATTGCCTATCCACTGTTGCCCTTGAGAACGTGCCTTCTTGAACCGCTGCAGCACATTTGCTGTGGGTACACCCACAGTGTTGTTGGGGGGTGTTCCAGGATTTTAACCCAACGACACTGAAAGTACAGTAATGTTTCCGCATCACTATGATGGGTGGCTTGAAGGGGAACTTGCAGGTGACGGTGTTCCTATGTATCAGCCGTTCTTATCCAACTGGATAGAAATGGTCATGGATTTGGAAGGTGGTGTTGAAGGAACCTTTGTAAATTTCTGCAGTTCGTCTTGTAAATGGTACACACTGCTGCTACTGTGTGCCAATGTCAAAGAGCATGATTTTTAAAAATTCATTCATGGAATGTGAACGTCATTGGTTAGGTCTGAATTTATTGCCCAACCCTAATTGCTGTGGGTCTGGAGTCGCGTGTGGGCCAGATCAGTTAAGGATGGCAGGTTCCTTCCCTGAAGGACATTCATGAACTAGATGGGTTTTTATGACAACCGACAATGGATTCATGGTCATCATTAGACTCTTAATTCCATATTTTGTTAATGAGTTTAAATTCTACCCTGTGCCATGTGGATGTGGTGCCACTCAAGTGGTTTGCTTTGTCCTGGATGGTATCAAGATACTTGAGTGTTTGGAGCTGCATTCAAGTGGACAAGTGAGGAGTATTCCTTCACACTCTTGACTTGTGACTTGTAGATGATGGACAGGCTTTTGGGTGTGTTGTGAGGTGAGTTGCACACTGCAGGATCCCTAACCTCTTTACCTGCCCTTTGTAAGACAAAATTTATATTTAGTTTCTAGTCAGATGCAACCCCAGGATGCAGATATTGGAAGATTTAGGAATGGTACTGCCATTTAATATCAAGAGATGATGGTTAGATTCTGTCATTGAAGATGGTCATTTCCTGGCAGTTGTGGGTCGTGTATGTTACCTGCCACTTTTCAGCTCAAACCTGGATATTGTTCAGATTGTGTGTCATTTAGAAATGGGCTGCTTCAGTATTCGAGGAGTCACGATTGGTGCTGAACATTGTGCAATGATCATGGAGCTTTCCCACTTCTAACCATGTAATGTAGAGAAGAGAATTCTATGTAGTATGTCTCGAAATTCAAGGATCATCTGCGACCATTTCCTGTACCTCCAGTGTGATGCCTCCATAGGTATATTTTCCCATTCCCCATCCCATTTAAGGACCATTCCTTCTTTGATTTCCTGGTCCATACCTCGTATCGCCCTCAATATGCCCGCTCCTTCCAACAGCATCTTCCCATGAAAGTGTGGGTGACACAACACTGTGTCTTTTGCCTCGTCCTTCCCAACATACAGAATCCTGAAGAAGTGAAGAAATTTAGTCCCTGGCCTCACTGCTCACAATGCAGTCTCCTCTGCATTGGGGTGACTCCTGTGTGAAACAATTTCGTTCAGTTCATACGCGTGACCTCAATTTGCCTCTCCTTTTGGTTCTCTGACCTTCTCCCACCTTTTGAAACCCAGCTTTTGACTCAGACACTTCCATTGAACCTCAATGTAATTTCACGGTACAGAAGGCGACATTTGAGTAGGCACTTTTGCACAGGCCACAGGACTGAACGTTGCGTTCACCAATTTCAGATCATAATTTCTGTCCCCACTTTTTCAGACTACAGCATTTAATGGTGAACATTTTTGTACTTTTAGATCCATTTTTTGTTGTCTTTATTTGTACCATTATCATTTCCTTTGGCCTTGCACCATCATTTCTTCGGACATTTTATTTCTCCTATTTTCCATCCCCTCATGGATCTTCCTGTTTGTGTTTGACATCTCCCTTTTACATGGCCCTGTACTTGCTTAGAACCTATTATATCCCTCAATTTCTTTCAAGTTTTGACGAAAGGCCATCAACCTGAAATAATTAATTCCTTTTCTCTTTCCATGGATGCTGCTTGCATAACTGAGTATTTCCAACATTTTCTGTTGTTATTTCAGATTTCCAGCGTCCGGAGTCTTTTACTTTTCAAAATTACAGGAAACTTCATTAACTTAGACATTCTACCAATTTTAGTCAAGGGGTGTTCATTTTGTAATTCCAAACCTTTGATTGACTAATTGCTTGCAGTAACAATCGAAGCCTTTGTTTTATGAGACTTGCAAAGTCTATTTGTTGCAAATTATTACCAGATTGGCACAAAAAAAGTCAGTTTGTCAATGCCATTTGAAATAGGCACATCCAGCTCTTGAACTTAAACGAGGCATAGTTTGAAAAATAGATCCCTTATGTCCAGATTTGTTTAGCTGGTCAAGCACTCCTCCTCTGACTTTTTCTCTTTAGCCAAACATTATGCTTAACTCTTTTACCAGGTAGCTAACTCAATGTATTCTCATATGGCAAATGTTCTGCAGTCAATTAGACTTACAGCTGTAAAGCTCAAGAAATTGTAACATTTGCAGGTTTTTAGGTGAGACTGTTTTCTACTTCAAGAGAAGCAAAAGGACTCCCCCAGCGCAATAATTGGTCAAAATCATTGTGTATTATGGAGCCGAATCAATAAAACGACAACAGTTCCAACTTTTATTCCCAGACCAGATGACAGCCTATTGATTGCAATGCTTGCTTGTTGGAAGGGAAAACAAAATCAATAAAGATTTTTATACCTAATTGCTATCGAGGAATTCCTTTGGGTGATTTAGATTTGGTTTGATTGTGATGCCTTACATGACTGCCAAGACTTAGACACTCAGGTAAAAGCAAAAATGGAAATTTGAAATAAAACGAGGCCCCACAACCGTATCCGACTCACCTCTTAGACTTTTACCCTTACATCTTCCCTTTCTTTCCAGAATAACGATAGGATTCCTCTTGTTTTTAATTTCTACAAACCCCTAGTCTGCACATTCAAAGGATCATCTTCCACCTTTTCATCATCCTCAGCAAGGTGCCCACCAAACACATCTTCACCTTCCTTCCACTGTCAGCATTCCTCAGGGAATGTTCCCTCTTTGACACTGAGTCTACATCTCCATCACTCCGAACAGACTTCAGGTACATAACTCATTGAAAGTTGTGTGACAGGTAGACTGAGTGGTAAAGAAGTCATTTGACATGCTTGCCTTCATTGCTCGGACCATTGAGTGTCGGAATTGGGACTCTCGGGCGCGAAGGTGTATAAAATAATGAGGGGCATGGATAGGATAAATCGACAAAGTCTTTTCCCTGGGGTGGGGGTAGTCCTGAACCAGAGGGCATAGGTTTAGGGGAAAGATATAAAAGGTACCTAAGGGGCTACTTTTCAACGCAGAAGGTGGTGCGTGTATGGAATGAGCTGCCAGAGGAAGTGGTGGAGGCTGGTACAATTGCAACATTTAAATACCCATCTGGATGGGTATATGAATAGGAAGGGTTTAGAGGGATATGGGCCAAGTGCTGGCAAATGGGACTAGATTAGGTTGGGATATCTGGTCGGATTGAGTTAGACCAAAGTATCTGTTTCGTGCTGTAAATCTCTATGACTCTATGAGTTGTCCAGAGTCATAGAGCTGTACAGCATGGAAACAGACCCTTCAGTCCAATTTGAGCCATCTGACCAAATATCCTAACCTAATCTAGTCAGTTGCACTATTTTTCAATACCGCCCCTCCATTGCCACCATTATCACTGTCTTTTTATTTCACACCGGGATACACTCTCAATCTGTTTCACTTGCTCTTCCTTTCCCTCTGCCCAAAAAAAGTAAACCCCACCGTTTTCCAACTCCTCTCAGTTCCAAAAAAAGGTCATACCAGACTCAAAACATTAACTCTGTTTTTCTCTCCACAGATGCTGTTAGACCTGCTGAGTTTCTGTTTTAGTCAAAATTTAGTCTCAGTAGTGTTGCAGGAGATGACTAGTCGATGGCAGACATATCAAAGAATTCCTGGTAGCTAAAAAACAGCAGCAATAAGAAGTATAGGAAAGAGGTTCCAAAGAATTTAAACTTTTTGACTCAGCATCATTTGTACTGAAGCCAGTTTCCATTAACAGTATTGTTGAGTGCTGCAGTTATATCCATTGTAAGAGTGAATGTTCAAAGTACCTTAGATAATCACAAGGGAGACAGGCTCAGAGGAATACATCTGACAACTCATTACTACAATCAGCTGTTCTGTCTTATTATTTTTTCTTTGTTCTGGTGGTAATAGTTGCTGAATATTTAATCTGAGTACTGTCATAAGCCATTTTAAGCAACATAGCAAACAAGTTGGACGTTCTGTTTTCCTGAGAACTGCAGGAGCTGTAAGAGGGCTGTGTGCACCAGTGGACCCTCAGCAGAGCATGAGGGTTAGGGAGGAATTCTTTGTTGAAGCGGAGGCGATATAATTTAAAATAAAATCAAGAGATCCATTGAAGTGGGCTTTTAGAAGATGACTTTTGATAGCCTGGGTAAAGTCTGGTATTGGTGCGGCAAGTATAAATCAGTGTAGCACAGGAAAGCACGAGTATTTTGATGTTTTGTCGTGAGAGTAGAATCATAGCATCCCTAAAGTGTGGAAGCAGGCCATTCAGCCCATCGGGTAGGTTTTCAGCTGAAAGGTCGAAGATAATTGCAAGATGAAAGAGATTTGGTTTTCATTTCATCCCTCAGCCACATTTTGTTTTCCACATACACAGACTGTGAAATGAAGCTCCAGATCAGATTTTCCCAATCTGTCATGTTGCCCTATTGCTCAAGTGTCAGCCTGGATTCAAATCTCCACAGTTTTTTGGTCGTGAGAAGGACCACTCTCCCCAGTTTGCAACCGGATCCTCTCCGGAACAGGAATCATTGGCAACTTTCCTATAACATCCATCTCCCCTTCCTCTGCGCTGTGTGGGGATTTTTGAATGGAGCTGTAATGTTCCTACTTTCTAAGTGGGTCGAACATTTTAACAATGTCCTTTACAGCTGATAGACATTGAGCACATTGGTTTTATTCTAGCTTCAAATCAGATGAAATAATTTGAATCTGATGGTATAAAATGAATATTTTCTAATTATAATGAAAATATTAGTTGAATATTTACAGCAATAAAGCAGGTAGGTTGCTGAAGAGCTATCAACATTGTCACAAACACTTCTGGAGCTGTATCAGTTACGTTGGTTCAGATCATCTGATCAAATTTGGTATTTCTGGCGCTGATTAGACAAAAGAAAGTTTAGATTTAACCTTGAGGCGTTCTTTGCATGAACTTCATGGGTCAGGAGCCTTTCCAGTTAAACCAGTCTTGTCCAGGACAAGAATTCGCATGGACAACAGTAGGTTGGATCAGTGTTTCTTTCAACACTAACTGCCTATCCCAAGATTTCAAGATCTTGGAGCCACTTTAACAGGGGGGTCAGTGTGAGTGATTGGGGTTCAGTTACACAGGATTTGGACTCCTCTGATGTTTCCTGTCAGTAAAATAAGTAATATGGAACTCCCCAACTCTGATGTAGACATTTTATGAGGGTTCCCAACACCAGGTTATTGCCCATCTGAAGTTTCAACTTCCAGGGCAGTTCCTGCAGAGTCAGTGCTGTGCGATTTCCGTGTGGTCACAACATGCATCTTCCAGGATACATCTGATCTCTGACTATCCAGAGACTGAAAGCTCCAGCCGCTGTCCATTTCCTAGGTGAAAGTGAGGACTGCAGATGCTGGCTCCTGCCTGAAACATCGATTTTCCTGCTCCTCGGATGCTGCCGGACCTGCTGTGCATTTCCAGCACGACTCTAATCTTGACATTGTCCATTTCCTGTCCATTCTTGTCCATTGCCTAACCATCCTTTTATTAGTTCCAAAGAAAAGCAGTGCAAGTGGTACATCTTCTTCTGTTCATGAGTGTGACCATGCAGACCTCTTGACTAAGGAGTAGCTGTTTTGCTCCATTATTAGAAGGCATAGAATGCCTCAAGACAGAATTCATAGGGCTAATCATTTAAAACAATCTTTCTTTTGACTGAAGCCAGAAAGTACAGAAATATATTTCTTGGACACCAGAATTAATAGTGATAATACATTCATGGGGCGTTCTCTGACTGAAATCACTAAAAGATCATTTCACTTATTAATGATACAAGTCGTTTAATGTATTATGATTCAAAAGAATTGGGAGGATTTATAATATACTGCCCTCTTGTGGTTTCATTGCAAAGCACCGAGATTAATTTATTGTATGACACAATTCTCATATTGCTGTTTCTTACATGAGGAAAAGCTGTATCAACATTTTGTGAGTGATAGCACTTTTAAAAATAATCATTGAACAAATAGATGCTCAATTTTGTATCATCTTGGCTGTTCAATTTAATGTTTAGTATAGATTCTTATCCAGACCATATATCTGCAGCTCAATTTATGAAAACACTGTTGTTAGTTTAAGATTCCATTTCTATTATTTATTTTACAGAGGTTCCCATATCCATTAGAAAAGAGCTAAGGCATTGCTCATGTGTACCTATCCATACACTCTGATAAGATGTCAGGTTGACCACCAGAATTTGCCTTTAATCGATCTAATTTAAACCAGATGTAACAGTTCATTTTAGTGTTCCTGTGCTGGGAACAAAGGGAGTAAGGTGTCATTTATCTGATTAAGTAACTTAGAAATTGGATCACCCAGATTAATGTGTTATGAGTTGGACTGTCAATTTTGAATAATCTTCACTTTGAAAATGTGACTATACTGTGGCTCGAACATGTCTCGACTATCTTCTTGACATATTTTCCGGGGATTTGATCTAGTCCTTGACAAATTGGGTGCTTTTGTTGGGATCAAAATCTCTAAATTCAGGTTGGGTTTAGGATTATTGGATTCAAAGACAGTCAGTGGTGAGTGTTGTGTGATGATACTTTGGTTTCAAGAGGTATGTTTTGTCCTGTTTCCTTTAGAGCAGGATTGGGGGAAAGATGATGAGCAGTCCATAGGCAAGTAGACAGCTTGTGAGGTCTGGGATGTTTCTTAAAAGTTGGAATAATAGAAGCAGCCTGAATGGGTGTGGTCGAGCTCCCACAGAACCAGGGATTTTAGATTTAGCTTTCAGCAGATGCTGTTGGCATCTGAAGGGGGTGGGAGTTGTTCTTCCCCTCTCTCAGTTACAGCCAAACGGTAGTGGAATCTCTGCTTGCTATGGGAGTTTCGGATAAGACAATGTGTTTTCTGAATTTACATTTTGCCAAGGGTGTGTTTATGGGATGTTATGAATGGGAACAGTTAATGAGGAAAAGTTACTGTATCTGTTATTCTGTTATGTTTTTCGACTTGACACTGACATTTTTTACAAACCCACCGACTCCCACAGCTACCTGGATTACACCTCTTCCCACCCTACCTCTTGCAAAAATACCATCCCGTATTCCCAATTCCTCCGCCTCCACCGTATCTGCTCCCAGGAGGACCAGTTCCACCACAGAACACACCAGATGGCCTCCTTTTTTATAGACCGCAATTTCCCTTCCCACGTGGTTAAAGATGCCCTCCAACGCATCGCGTCCACATCCCGCATCTCCGCCCTCAGACCCCACCCCTCCAACCGTAACAAGGACAGAATGCCCCTGCTGCTCACCTTCCACCCTACCAACCTTCGCATAAACCAAATCATCCGCCGACATTTCCGCCACCTCCAAAAAGACCCCACCACCAGAGATATATTTCCCTCCCCACCCCTTTCCGCCTTCCGCAAAGACCGTTCCCTCTATGACTACCTGGTCAGGTCTACGCCCCCCTACAACCCACCCTCCCAACCTGGCACCTTCCCCTGCCACCGCAGGAACTGTAAAACCTGCGCCCACACCTCCTCCCTCACCTCTATCCAAGACCATAAAGGAGCCTTCCACATCCATCAAAGTTTTACCTGCACATCCACTAATATCATTTATTGTATCCGTTGCTCCCGATGCGGTCTCCTCTACATTGGGGAGACTGGGAGCCTCCTAGCTTTAGGGAACTTCTCCGGGACACCCGCACCAATCAACCACACCGCCCCGTGGCCCAACATTTCAACTCCCCCTCCCACTCTGCCGAGGACATGGAGGTCCTGGGCCTCCTTCACCGCCGCTCCCTCACAACCAGATGCCTGGAGGAAGAACGCCTCATCTTCCGCCTCGGAACACTTCAACCCCAGGGCATCAATGTGGACTTCAACAGTTTCCTCATTTCCCCTTCCCCCACCTCACCCTAGTTCCAAACTTCTAGCTCAGCACTGTCCCCATGACTTGTCTGGACTTGTCCTACCTGCCTATCTCCTTTTCCACCTATCTACTCCACCCTCTCCTCTCTGACCTATCACCTTCATCCCCTCCCCCACTCACCTATTGTACTCTATGCTACTTTCTCCCCACCCTCCTCTAGCTTATCTCTCCACGCTTCAGGCTCTCTGCCTTTATTCCTGATGAAGGGCTTTTGCCCGAAACGTCGATTTCGCTGCTCCTTGGATGCTGCCTTAATTGCTGTGCTCTTCCAGCACCACTAATCCAGAATCTGGTTTCCAGCATCTGCAGTCATTGTTTTTACCTGGCTCTTTCAGTCACTCAGAGTTTTCTGGGAGTGGAAGAAGACACTTTGGGTAGTTTATAGAAAGTGAGCAAGACAAAATCTTTGGAGTTAGCTAATAGGTTGAAGCTGGAGTTGCTTGTGTCTGTGAGGAAAGAGGAGATAATTTCAGCATCAGCTCGAGATTAACAATTATCAATAATGCAATCAGAATAATTGGAAATGGCTAAAACTCAGTTATAAATGAAGCAGCTTGAATTGGAGGCAATGGTAAGGGAATTAAAAAAAGAAAGAATAGCCCTGATAGAACAAAAGATAAAAGAAAGAGAGGCAAAAGCAAAAGAGAGAGAGAAAAATAATTGCAGTGGGACAAACAGCAAATGAATTAAAACAGCTTAAATATGAATAGGAAATGAAACAGTTTGAATGACGATTAAAAGCAGAACAAAGAGAGTCTTTGAATGTGGGAAGTTGGAAATGAAAGATGAAAGTCA
Organism: Chiloscyllium plagiosum; assembly: GCF_037043375.1. Lineage (NCBI taxonomy): Eukaryota > Metazoa > Chordata > Chondrichthyes > Orectolobiformes > Hemiscylliidae > Chiloscyllium > Chiloscyllium plagiosum. The sequence continues at coordinate 37,104,305 of NW_028270148.1, forward strand.
GCTTAGAATGGCAAAGGTAGAAAATAGGTCTATTAATGATGAAGAGCAAAGCCATCATAGCCAAAAGTTTAGTTGGGATTTATTTAAATATGTCAAGCATTACCAAAGTTTGGTGAGAAGGACATAGAAGCCATTTGCATTTCATTTGAGAAAGTGGCTATACAAATGAAATGGCCAGTGACCATGTGGGTATTGTTGATTCAGACAAAATTGGTAGGTAGGGCAAGTGAGGTATTTAAATTACTATCAGAGGAGTTACCTGGGAAGCATGATGAGGTGAAAAGAAAACCATATTAAGTGCTCAAGGAGTAGTGCCAGAAGCCTCCAGACAACATTTTAGGAATTCAAGAAGGGAACCATGTCAAGTGTACATAGCGTTTGAAAGGATCAAACAAAGCAACTATGATATGTGGATGGGGGATTGAAAATAGATTTGACATATAATACTGACAGAGGCTGTTATTTTGGAGGAATGCAAAACTTAACTTCCTGAAGTGGCATGGTGGCTCAGTGGTTAGCACAACTGCCTCACAGCATCAGGGACTTGAATTCAATTCCACCCTTGGGCGACTGTCTGTGTGGAGTTTTCACATTCTCCCTGTGTCGACCTGGGTTTCCCCTGGTTGCTCCAGTTTCCTCAGTCCAAAGATGTGTAGATTAGGTGGATTGGCCATGCTAAATTGCCCATAGTGTCCAGGGATGTGCAGGCTAGGTGGATTAACCATGGGAAATACAGGGAGAGGATAGGGGCGGTGGGTCTGGGTGGGATACTCTTTGGAGGGTCGGTGTGGATTCGATGGGCCGAATGGCCTGTTTCCACATTTAGGGATTCTATGGATAGTGAGAACTCACATGGAAGAGCAGCGAGTTAAGACTGTAAGATTAGCAGTGGAAATGGCAGATGATTATGAGTTAGTCCGTAAATCAAAGTTTGGCTTCCAACATCAATTTCAATCTGTGAGGAATAGAAATTAGGGAAAATGGAAATCCTCAGATTGTAAAGGAAAAGAGATCTCATTTAAGATAGTAAAGATAGTTTACCACAGGGTAAAAAGGAAACCCATGAGGGGGAAAGAGAAGCGAAAAACCCTGAGGTGTTTTTCACTGTAATAAAGTAGGCCACATGGAGTCACAGTGTTGGTGGTTTAAGAAAAGCTCTGGGAACACAAGTGTAGTAAAACAGGATAAGCCTGTGGGGTTTATGGAAGTGGTAAAGGAGATCCGACTGGAACCCAAAGAGTTGCAAAAGGACGTACAGGCATATCACGGGTTGGTAAATAAGAAAGTACCAGATCTCTTTAAAGAATTTACCTGTGTTGCTCAAGTTTACTCATGTGCCAGGAGAAGAAGGTATGACATTAAAAGTTTAAGAAATACAGGAGCAAGTCAATCTTTGATGGTGAGAGATGAGGAGGTATGTATTTTGGAAGGAGTACGGCCTGAATATATGGTAACATGTGGAATTCAGGATGTGAAGAATAGTGTTCCATAGTATAAGGTGAGGTTAGAGAGTCTGGTGAAAAGTGAAGGGCTGGTAGGAGTAATAGAGAAATTCTCTATTCTGGAGATACAGTTTACCCTCAGGAATGATAGAGCTTGCTCAGAGATGGGATTGAAGCCTACTGTGGTTAAAAAGCCAATGGAAAATCAGACAACTGACATGGTGTAGGAAGTATATCCTGGAATTTTTTTCCTGACTTTGTGGGAACAAGGTCACAAAGCCATAGGTTGAAATAGGAGGACAAATCAAAGAATAAAAATAAGGAATCAAGTGATCAAGTGATTGCTTGCTTCGAGTCAATGTAGTGTATGTGTATTGTATTATACTAATAGCGTAAGACTAAATATTTATAAAAATGAAGCCATCTTTATATATTGTTGTTTTAAAGACAGAGGGAGGGATGATGATATTGTTGCTTGAAGAGGTGTATTTTGCCCTGGATTTTTTGTTTTAAAGAGTGGTTTTGAGTCATAGATATTGAGTCTATTTGAAGCCAATAAAGTAAAACTGTTTGTGAGGCCCTGAGGTTTTTATTTTCAAAAGTTGTAACAATAGAAGCAGCCTGAATGGGTGGAGTCAGATTCCAACAGAACCAGGGTTTTAGTTTAGCTTTAAGCAGTTGTTGGGGTTTTGAAGTTGGCTGTGGAAGCTGTCTCTCTCAGTTTCTCTGTTACAGCTAAAAGCTTTGGTTCTTTGTCTCACATTTGATTCTGGCAGCAGCAAATCTCTTTTACTGACTTTGTCTTTGCCAAGGGTGTGTTTATGGGATGTTGCTACACTGGAACAGTTGCTGTTTAGTAGGTATAAATATATTATTCTATCAAGTTTTCCAATAGAGTTAAATAGTTTTTCCTTATTTTGTTTGTATTTTGATTGGGGTTAATAATAATGTCTTCTGCTTTAAGCCAAGTAGAGTGACCACCTTACACTTGCCTTTAAATAAGATAAAAGTTAGGGTCTAGGCTATCCCCTTGATATATTTGCAGGGTTTGGTCTGATATATAACAAAAGGTATCTTGTGTGTTGAGCCCTGTATCCTGTGATCTGACAATTAACCTTATGTATTTGGTCTTAATGATTTAGCACGCTGGGGCAAACTGCCCTCTATTTAATTGTAATTCTGTCACTGAGCAATATGTGACAGAATTTAGATTATTAGCCATGCCAAGCAGTTGGTAATAGGCTAAACTATCCAACATGTGCAACTGTCCTTGTCATCAACACAGCATTTAACAGAATGTGGTATTAAGGAATCTAATAAAATTGAAATTGGAGGAAAGCAGGAAGAAGACTCTCCACAGGCAAGAATCAACTTAGCATGAAGGAAGTTAGTTGTGGTTGTGGCTGGGCAATGCTCAAGGGTAGGATAAACAGAAATTTAATCATTAAGGGGATCAAGAGTTCTGGGGGAAGGCACTAAGGTAGAGTTGAGTATTATCAGATCAGCCAGGATATCATTGAATGGCAAAGTAGATTTGATGGGCCGAATGCCTTACTTCTGCTTCTATGGTCTCATGGGTTTATGGTCTCATGTTTGTTGGAAATTATTTATCTCAGCCTCAGGTCATCACTTCAGGAGTTCCTCAGGGCAGTGTGCTCGTTCCCAACGCCTTAAACTGCTTCATCAGTGAACATTCCTCTGTCATCCGATCAGAAGTGGAAATGTTCACAGTACTCAGCACCATTTGCAACTCTTCGGAAAGTGGATATTCTGTGCCCGCATGCACAAACCTTGAACAGCCTTCACATGAGCTGAAGAGTGGCAAGAAATGTTTGCACTACAATCATTTCTGAAAGGAGAAAGTCTAACCATATGAGTGAATAACACATTTCATGACCAATCCCAAACATGCAAGACTCAACTACCACACATTTGACTGGATGAGCAATGCATAAACAACTTTCTGGAAATTGGACACCATCGCAGACAAACCAGTCTACTTGATTGGTACCCCATCCACTCTCTCCATTGTGGGTACAGTGTGTACCACTCACGTGATGTTCTGCAGCAATGGGCATGGATTCTTTGACAGCATCTCTCAAACCAGCAACCTCTAATACCTAAAAGGATAGGGAAAGAGATGCAAGAGAATACAACTGACTAAGTTCCCTGCTAAGTCATATACCACCCTGATCAGGAAATATATTGGTGTTCCTTCTTTGTTGCTAGATCAGAATCCTTCACTACATGACGACATCAGGTTAGGATGATAACTCACTGGCAACTTCTTAAGGGAAATTAAAGATGGAGAATAAATTGTTACCTTGTTGGCAACCCTCAAATTCTGTGAACGAATTAAAGTAAAAATGTTAAACAAGCTTATGCATCAATAACTTAGCTTATAAAGATAGGATACTGGATATTACGCTGTGATGCAAGAAGACTAAAAGCTGGTCACAAACCCTTAATCAAACAAATTGATCAGACAACTACTTATTTTTATCTACAGTGGAGTATTTCTTTGTAATATGAAATAATGTCTTGTTTTGCAGTTGAAATGAAATAGTGTTTGTGTGAATCTTTATAAATGTATGGTTACACAGCTTGCTAGATCAGTAACGTTTGGGCATAGGATTCCATTTTGACCTCAGAGCAAATTTCCTTTCCAAGAGTCATGAGAGTCCAGCCAGTTGTGATTGCTGAGCATACAGACGATTTGCAAACATTCCAGGATTCTGCGTGGCATGTTCAGTTAACATTGGCTTCTGTGAATTGTTAATAAATAATATTTGCCCAGTTTGTCAATTCTTGAAAAGTTTGGAATTAAAACATTGGCATCTGAAAACATGCTGAGCCTTTTATAAAGGTTGCAATCGACCAGTCATCTCCTCCAGCAGCAGACATACTTCATCTGGACAGTTTCAATAAAGGGTCAGAGTTGCACCTTTTTGTAATTCATTCCTAGGATGTGGGTGGCACTGACTGTGGCAGCATTCATTGAGAAAGTGCGAGTGAGCTGTCTGTTGCTAAGAAAATTCTTGTGACTCATATATGGTGGTTTCACTCCAAAGCATCATGAGATACTAATTTCCTTAATACTTTACAGCATTTGCAAGGTATATTGAGGGGGATAAAAAAAGTTAATTGGCTCATTAAACTAGCTCCAATTCCCTAAATGAAGTCCGTAGAATTTGACTTAAGTTTTTGCCCAACATTTAAGTGTTGCAGGATCTGAAGTCACTATTGTTAATTAAATTGAAATTATTTTGTTCTTTACTGAAATTTGAACAGTCTCCTACATATTTAATGCTTTTAAACACTATCGGTCAGTGCCAGAAAAGCATTGTGGGTTGGAGATCCTATATTGTGCAGTTTTGTTTATGTTAGCTCTTTCCCTTACAATACAGATGATGAAAGATTGGTGAAACATAACTGATGGTGAAATCATGACAAGATCATGTTCTGCTCTTTTCAAATGTTAAAATTGGACTTTTCTGTATAAATTAAATCTGTGGTTTGCTTTTTACAGAGCAACAAACTGTATTGGAAAATGTGATGCACGTGTTGAGTTGCCTTGAAGCGTATCAGTCTCGACTACGGGCCATTACTCAGACCGATTTCCAATTGTACATTGTTTTATTGGATTGTGTGTGCATGCATTTAAAAGTGAATGCAATCGAAATTCTGTTGAAATTATATCCTAAAGGAAAACTGCCTCATAACCGTTTTGGGTGTTGATGAATGCTTTTTCATCCTGAGAGGGACAATATCATATGATCAGTATTACAGAAAGATGAATCATATTCATTCATGTTGATCGAACGCTGCTGCTTATGTTACTTTGCACAGGAAATGTGACTGCTTTAGCAAAGAGAGAAGCTTTGTATTTGGCAGGGTTGCTAAGTTAAATTCGTATTATTGATATTGAAATAACTGTTCTTTCGAGCACTTATTTCCTGCTGTAGCAACTTGGAAATTTCTCACTGTTTTGCTTTTTGTGAACCATTTCTACAGTGAGCATTTCTGCAACATTTACTAAGATCAGTGAATTGCAGAGCCTGTGTAATGCCTGCTATGCAGTCTGTACATCCCAAAATTGATGGATAGTATCAGTCACATGTTTGTAACAAGTAAAATATTGACCACACCTAACACCAGTGCCTGCTAAATTCATGACATAGGACCCAACAAAGATTTGATTGGATAATTGGGCAACATTTGCTAAATAGTCCCAAGTGTGCAAAGAATTACACTGACAACCAATTTAAGATTGGTTTAGTTAAGTTGGGTTCACAGGATTTGTGAGTTCTGGATGCTACATGTATTAATCGATATGGCACTGTTCATTACATGGTAGATTTGATTTGTTTCAATTATTATTGTCCCATGTACCCAGGTAAATGTTTTGTTGTGTGTGCAGTACATGCAGATTAAACCATACAAAGAATGTAGGGTGAAAGAACAGTGAAAGGAATACAAAGTTACAGTAGCAAGGTAGGTGTACAGAAAGCGATAAATATTAGATTTGGAATTTAAGAAGATCATAATAGTGGAAAAGAAGCTGATCTTGAGCCTGTTGGTATGTGTGTTTAAGCTTTTGTGTCTTCTGCCTGATGAACAAGTTTAGAAAGGATTATAAACAGGGTGGGAGGGGTCTTTGATGATGTTGGCAGTCTTTCCGAGGCAGCGAAAAGTGTAGATGGAGTCAATGGATGGAAGATTGGCTTGCTTGAAGGACTCAGTTGTGTTCACCACTCCCTGTAGTTTCTTATGGTGATGTGAAGAGCAGTTGCCATACAATGCCATGATGCATCCAGATAGAATGTTTTCTACTGGTTAACTCTCTGCTTTCTACTGGTTAACCAGTCCTCTATCCATGCCAGTACATTCCCTACAACTCTATGCATTCTTATCTTATGAATGCGTATTTTATGCGGCACCTTATCGAATGCCTTCTGGAAATTCAAGTATACAATTTGCACCTGTTTCCCCTCCATCCATCATGCTTGTCACATCCTCAAAGAACTCCAGTAAGTTTGTCAAACAGAGCTTCCCTTCCTGAATCTATGCTGTGTCTGCCTGATGGAACCTTTCCATCCAGACATCTCACTATTTCTTCTTTAATGATATCCTCCGGCATTTTCCTGATTACAGATATTAAGCTAACTGGCCTATAGTTACCTGCCTTTTGCCTACACCCTTTTTAAAACAGTGGACCTGCCCGGAGTCCAGTGAATTTTGGTAAATTACCACTAATACTTCTACTATGACTTCTGCCATTTCTTTCAGCACCCTGGGATGCATTTCATCACGACTACCTTTAGGCCCTCAAGTTTGCTCAACACTACCCCTTTAATAATAACAATTGAACTGAGGTCCTCACCTCCCATCGTATCCTTAACATCATTCTTTGGGATGTTAGACACATCTTCCACTGTGAAGACTGACACCAAATAGTGATTAAAGGCCTCAGCCTTTTCAGTATTAACCAATATTAATTCCCCTTTTTTCATCCTTTAAGAGACCTACTTCCACCCTTTTCCATTTTATATATTTATAAAAACTTTTCCTGCCTGTTTTTAAATTCTTTGCTGGTTTGCATTCGTAATCTATATTTCCTATCTTTATTGGTTGCTTTGGGGTTCTTTGTTGCTTTTGAAAGTTTTTCTAATCTTCCTGTTTCCCACTACTCTTGGCTACTTTGTAAGCCCGAGCTTTTAATTGGATGCCTTCCTTTATTTCCTTGGTTATCCCAAGCTAGCTCTTCCTACCCTAGATCTTCTTGTATTTGACTGGAATTTACCTTCCTTGAGCAAAAAATCTCTTTGCTCAACTATTCTACCATGTAACTTGTGTTCCCATTCTAATTTAGTCATCATCGTGTTGTGGTCTCCTTTGTTTAAACATAACGCCCTAGTTTTAGGTGATACTATTTCACCCTCCATTTGTATCTGAAATTCGATCATACTATGATCACTGTTTCTGAGAGGATTCTTAACTATGAGACCACTAAATTTACTTGTCTTATTACACAGGAACGGATCTAAGATAACACGCTCCTTTGTAAGTACAGTGACATGCTGTTCAAGAAAGTTATCACGGATGAATTCTATGAACTTCTCCTCAAGACTGCCTCTATTGACTTGATTCAGCCAATTAATGTGCATGTTGAAGTCTCCCATGACTACGGCTGTTCCATTCTTACATGCATCAGATTTTTCTTGATTGATCGCCTACGCCACTGTAGCATTATTATTGGGTGGCCTATAGACTACTCCCACCAGTGACTTCTTCCCCTTGATATTACTGATATCTGCCCAAATGGAGTCAACATTTTGCTCCTGAGATCCTATATCGTTTCTCCCTATCACCCTAATCTCGTCCTTAATTAAGAGCGCAACCCACCTTCCTGCCTATCCTTCCTAGTTACCTGACACCCTTGGATATTTAATTCCCAGTTATCACCAACCTGCAACCACGTTTTTTCAGTAAGGGCGACTAAATCATACCCTTTTATACTGATATGCAGAACAAGTTCATCGACTTTGCTTCAAATACGACAGTCATTCAGATCAAGTGCTCTTGTACGCATTGTCCCTTTAGAATCTAGCAATCTAGCAATTACATATGATTCTGTCACCCAATTTTACTTTTGTCTTTTCTAATTTTTGCTCAGGTCTTTACATTGCTTCCTTCTGCCTTTCTGCCTGGACTCCCATCCTCTTTGCATTTTAGTCTACCCTTCCTCACAATCTCTCTACTCATTGCAGCTACCTTTACACCAACTGCTGCATCTTCTGAGCTGACGCTGTGGTTCCCACCCCCCCCCCCCCCACCCCCGCCAACCTAGTTTAAAGCTTCCCCAACAGTTCTGGCAAACCTGTCTGCAAGGATATTGGTCCCCCTTGAGTTCAGGTGTAACCCATCCCTTTTCTACAGGTCATACCTTCCCCAGCAGAGAACCCAATGATTCAAAAATCTGAAACCCTGCTCCTGTTATTCAATACAACACTCTTACCATTCTGTGTTCACTTGCCAGTCAAACAGCACTCTCCCCTCATCCTAAGTTTCCCTCCCATTGGTATTCTTACAAATTGTCCTGATGACTGTAAGGCCAAAAGCTTTGACAAAATGTGACAGTTTTCAACAGCATATTAAGTGCATTTGATTGAAATATAAGTCTAAAGATAGTTCTTAGATTTGCCTTCTCCTTGACTAGTCTGTGTCAAATTCAAACTTATAGTGAGGCATCAAATGACACGATAAAAGAGCACACAGGAATACATATAGGATGTTGTATTGCACCCTGTATTGCAAGCTCTCAAATTAATGAGCTGTAGTGATGGAAGAAAAATAACATCAAAGTATCACATTTACCAGCTATTTAGTTCAGACATAACACAAGTTAATGCACCCAGTATAGAGAATGAAATTACACTGACAAAAACATTCTTTGATGCTTTCTTCTGTTTTCAATTTCCTATTTAAAGCAATAAACAAGTAATCTAAAACATTCATTTTCATTCTACATTACAGCCGTCCCAATGAGATGAAAGGATGTGTATCTGTAGGAGGTGATTCACAGGATTCCACATTAAGAATGCCTGCAGATGAAATAATTAACATTCATATAGCCAACCTTCACTAACTTAAGATGACCCAAGTGCTTCTCAGCTAATTAATTACTTTCTTTGAACTCACTACTACAATATAGAGAACAAAACAGTTGGTTTGCACATATTAGGGTCCTATAATGAGATAAGTAACAACTAGAGTTGAGAGTGTAGTGCTGGAAAGCACAGCAGGTCAGGCAGCATCTGAGGAGCAGGAGAATCGAAAATTCATCAGGAATTTTGCTCAAAGGGCGTTTGCTCAAAACGTCGATTCTGCTGCTTGACCTGCTGTGCTTTTCCAGCATAACATTCTCTACTCTAATCTCCAGCATCTGCAGTCCTCACTTTCGCCATAAATAACAACTAGTCTGGTGTTGGTTGTAGGATAACTGTTGTCCATGAATCATTTACATCCAATGGGAAGTTGGTTTAGAATTTCATATTGAAGTAGCATTTTTAACAGGTAGTGCTTTCTTAATATTTGCGCTGAATTGATCACCAAGATAATATGTCTAAATCTTTAGAGCTTTCTGGTTCAGAGATTACTGAGGATGCTGCTGTCCAGCTAATGCACTAATTCATTTCCCTTTTGTGTTCATACAATTGTATAAAGACTAAAAGTGAAGTAGGTTAGAAATAGGGCATGATTGACTGAAGGTAATTCTAGGTAAAAACAATGACTGCAGATACTGGAAACCAGATTCTGGATTAGTGGTGCTGGAAGAGCACAGCAGTTCAGACAGCATCCGAGGAGCAGTTCTTGGGCAACCAAAACTCAGGCATTACATCACTGCTGATGGGAGTCAGATGTAATTTATGTAAACATATTCATAGAATCTCTACAATGTGGAAGCAGGCCAATCAGCCCATCGAGTCCACACCAGTCCTCTGAACAGCATCCCACCCTATCCCTGAAACCCTGCATTTCCCAAGGCTAATCCACTTAACCAACACATCCCTGGTCACTATGGGCAATTTAGCATGGCCAATCCACTTAACCTACACATCTTTGAACTGTGGGAGGAAACCAGATTACCCGGAGGAAACCTGCGCAAACATGGGCAGAATGTGCAAACTCTATATAGACAGTCGCCTGAGACTGGAATCGAACCCGGCTCTGTGATGCAGCTGTGCTAACCACTAAGCCACCATGCTGTAATATTAATATTGTCAAAAGAAATTCTAAAACAAAAAGTTGGCACAAAAATGTGACAATAGTTAAGATTTGAAGAGAGGAAATATGAACAGATGCTAGATTTTTAATAAATACAGGAGAAAGTGAGGACTGCAGAAGCTGGAGATCAGAGCTGAAAAATGTGTTGCTGGAAAAGCGCAACAGTTCTGTGAGGGCACAGATTAGAAAATGGAGGCTCTGTTTTTCAAGTTTCACCAAGCACATTAGGTTATGTTCAATAAATGATTTTTACTTATGAAATTAACAAGAATATGAGCATAGTGTGAGCAGCATGTACCGTGGGTACAACGAACTGCCCCACAAGAAATTGTAAAATTGGACTCCTGTTTGTTCCAGGATTCTGTAATCAACATTGTTAGAAGTCATTTTCACTTTTGGAAAAGATGGAAATGGAAAGGAAAATTGACAAGGTGTATACTAAGGGACCAATCATGACTGTCTGCCTGGTATTTCCATCAAGGGGGGAAATCAGCTTGCAGTGTAGACATGCTGTACACCGTACACAGTGCATCACTTACACAAGGCTCATGAATCCTGGTGTTGGATGGGTGTGTACAAAGTTAAAATTCACACAACACCAGGTTATAGTCCAACAGGTTTAATTGGAAGCACTAGCTTTCAGAGCGCTGCTCCTTCATTACAAGCACTGATGTTGTGTGATTTTTAACCTCATGAACCCAGTGTGAGGAAGAGCTTGAATGGTTTGACAGTCTATTTATCTCTTATTTTTCTTATGTTCTTGAGTGACTAACATAATAAACATCAGTTCAGATTAAGCTTTTGTATAATTGTATTGTTAGAGTACTCATGTGGTGCTCAATTTGTGAAATGCAGCTCCTTAAAATTACTGAAAGGCAGCTTTGTGCTAATGATTCTGAAATGCTGTAAGGTTCCTATTCATATGCATTGTGAGCACTAATTTCTCTGAAGCCTAACCAATTGTACAATAAATTTGCAGAATACCCCAGTGCAAAATGTCATCATGTTTGGCTGTTGGCTTTTATTTCTCAGCTCCTTTAAGCAATAGCACTTAATCTAATTGTCATTATAATTTGATGATTTTTGGAATCCCTTTCTATTCTTGAAGCAGCAGAGTCACGCGATAGCTTATGGAGCTCCGAAAGCAAATATTGGCGTTTTTTAAGTTATTCTTTCAGTCATGCGACAGCCATGTTGTCTGTTTCTTGCTGTATTGGGCCAGATTTGTATCTCAGAATATTAGAAAGATCTTTTAATTATTTATTTGTCAAACGTCACAGAAATTTTAGGTGTGGGGCAGACTCACACTTAGATGCCATGGATATTGTGTTGTAACCTGTACTGATCCACAGTTGGTAAAAAATGGTACCTGTGTGTCTGCCTGACAATTGAAATCTGTTGAATGGTGTGGAGTGGTTATACTTAAGCAGATGATATTGCCTTTGAAATTTAACTACTCTTGTTTTGAGTAGAAGTACCCTTTCAACAATATATGAATTGGTAATTACTTCCAATCAGTCTCCAGCACAGAAAATTACAAATGTGGAGTCTCATTCTTTCAGATTTTATTTATTCGAGATTTTGATAAATGAAAAATTCTGTGCAAGTTTTTTTAAAAACTTCCCTTCTTTTTGCTCTTACTTAATCCAATCATTCTTTCCTTTTTTTCATTCTGAAACTTAATTATTCTTCAGTACACATTCTTGATATCTTCTTCTTGGTATTCATTCTGTTACAATCACAAATCTGTAATAATGTTGGCTTTTTTCATTCACTCATGGGACGTGGGCATCACTGGCTGGCCAGCATTTTTATTGCCCGCCCCTACTTGTCCTTGAGAACATGGTGGTGAGCTGTCTTCTTGAGCGAATGCCAGGTTGAGATTCTAAATAATTGCTCATCCTGTTCATTCATGTTTCTGATGCCCTGCTTCTATTGCTGCACTGGTCTCAGCTCACATTTTCAATAACATGCCACACAAAAATCATGAACATTCAAACATTCATGGGGAATGACAGATACTGCCAAGGAACAGCAAATTTGTCTGATAATTTTTTTTTGTATCGGAAATGATTTAATTCTGTCCTGTTCCAAAATAATGTTAGGAATGTATATTCTAAGTCGGTAAAATGGATGCTAATGCATTTGGCTGCAGAAGAACACTGTACTTACACTGTTTGTTGCTTTCTCAATGTCAACACTTGACTACACTTCCACAGAGTCCAGTAATATAAATTAGAAGAAAACAAAATGCCAGACATCGGTATGTTTTAATTTCCTCTCAAATAATAGGTATTGTCGAGAGAAAACTGCTCAAGACTAAACTGGCAGTACTGATTTCACAGCTGATGTTTCAAAAATATCTGTCCCAGTTTTTTGTATGATTCATGGGGTGAGGGTGTCACTGATTAGACCAACATTTAATGTCTATTCCGGAACCTTGAAACTGCTGCAGTCGCTGTAGTGTAGGTACACCATTGCATTGTTAGAAAGGGAGTTCCAGGATTTTGACCCAGAGATACTGAAGGAATGATGTTTTACTTCCAAGTCAGGATGATGAGTGGCTTGGAGGAGAACTTGCAGATGGTGTTCCTATGTACCTGGTGTATTCCTAAGCACAGCGGTCACAGGTTTGGATAGTATGTTAGAGCAGCCTTGGTGATTCCTTCCCCCACTTTCATGAGAGAAAGTAGATTAATGTGTGGCTTGCTGGTTTGGAATTGTTCTACTTTTTGTGTACAGGACATACATGGGCTACTTTCCATATTGTCAGGTAGATGCCAGTATTGTAGTTGTACTGCAACAGCTTGGCTAAGGACACAGCAAGCTCTGAAACATAAGTCCTCAGTACTGTTCCTGGAATATTGTCAGTGCCAGAGCCTTTGCTGCATCCAGTGCCTTCAGCCATTTCTTGATACAGTATCACGTGGAGTGAATTGAATTGGTTGAAAACTGGCATCTGTGACATTTAACATCCAGTAGGGGGCCAAAGTGGATCATCCCCTCAGCACTTCGAGCAGTAGATGGGTGCAAATGCTTCAGCTTTATCTTATGCACTAATGTGCTGGGCACTCTTTCATTGGTGGTGGGGATATTTGTGGAGCCTTCACCTCCCTGATAGTTGTTTATTTGTCCAGTACCATTCATGACTCGATGTGCCAAAACTGCAGATCTTAGACCAGATCTGTTGGTTATTGGACCTCTTAATGCTGTCTATTGATAAGACCGTTGTCAGACTAATAGTACCAAAAAATGTTGTGTCCCAGGGTATGATTCACCCTCCTCTGTTGGGTTGGGGGGAGGGAAGAGATCAGAACTATTTCTCTGACCCTGAATCTGCCCTTCAGGGAGCGGTCATTGAAACATCATAGAATCCCTACAATGGGAAAGAGCCCATTTGGCCCATCAAGTTCACATTGACCCTTCAAAGAGTATCCCACCCAAACCCATTTTGTTGCACCTTGTGATTTTTCCGAGAATGGCTAATTAACAGCTAGAAGACAGGCCCATTGTCCAGTACAGGTCAGAGATGGCCTCTGGGTGCAGTTAGAGACTTTATAGTTTGAGAGGAGCAACAGGCTGTGATGGAGGGTAAATGCGATGGAAGGTGCTTCAAAGTGCAGCTGCCCTCCAGACAAGGTCCTGAATCAAAATTCAATCTTTTTGCCAGCCCCCCATTGTGAGGATAGTGGGGAGGGAACCCAGAGTGCAGCCAGCAGCTGCTGTTCAACCAGAGAAGGATGTCACTGAATTAACAGTAAATCTGTGTGGAGTGATGTACCCAGTGTGTGTCATTGAGAGGCTGCCACATCATCCGTAACTGGCTCCTTCCAGCTGTCGGAAGCTGGACCCTAACTTGAGAATCTCAGTCAGCCTGTTTTCATTGGACTCAATAGGCTTTTGAAGATCCATTTTGATAATGTTCTGTGTTAAATGTTGGGCTTGATTTTGATATAACCACCGGGATGGCTACCCAAGGAATTTTCTTCTAATTTTCTCACCTCTTTTTGAACTCAATTATAATCCAGTCATCAGTACCACTGGAACACTAAGTGGAAATCTGTGTGCATGCCATAAAGCAGTGAATACCAGGAGCACTCACAGAAATGGTCTGATTTACAATCATTACTGCACTGTTGATATAGTCTGTTCTGCTGTGCATGCTTCTTATCACTCATACACTGCGTTCAGCATACAGGCAATTTAGCATCACTATCCTGAGCTGACCTTTCAGTACCACATGATGTGAATACAAATTACTTTGTACTGATGTGGAAAGTAACCTATTCAGCTTCCTTTTCTGTCAAAAATTACATGTGCATGTTCTTCAAAGTGGCCAATAAGAAAAAAAAGTGTTGATTTCATAAAGGTTATGACAATGTTTAGATTAGAAAAGTAGTTCCCATTAGCTAATGGAACAAAGAACAAATCAGATTCATGGTTTTGTCCATGAGGTGCAGATTGGAAAAGCCCATCGCAGTTCAAGCTTAATCCTTTCCTAATCTAACCTGCATTTCCAGTTAGTGATCAGAAGCAGAAAGCTACCCGCAATGAGTCCCTCTCAAACAAGCGTGGTGAAGGCAAATATACTGCCCCCTACTGCCATCCCAGTTGAGATCAGCCTTTCTCAGCAGAGGCAGAGATCAAACCAGGGAAATTTATGGTCTCTGTGGCCTAGTTACTCCCTAGATAAACACACTGACCTTCCCTTTTATGGGAGCCCTGTTGTCAATAAACTTAATTATGGCAAGAAAATTCACCAAGTAAAATTGTCAAAAGTCAAACTTTCCAATTAAGCTCAGTGAATGTCCACAGAACTCATGAGAAAGTAAACCTCTTGCCATCAGTTCTTACAGAGATTCAAATTTTAAAATGCATCACTGTGAAAAATTGCTTGTTGGGTATACTTGATGTTTAGCTCCACTATAAGAATGACTAAATATTGGACTTGCCTACTACTGTGATTAAAGTTATTGGATCCCTTTCAATCTAACTCTTTATTTTAGATTTCATTTCTTAATATTCCAGGATGTCTCAAACTGTCAGCAACATTTTATTTTGAAGTTGCTCATGGAAAAATATATGTGAGAATAACAAAAAACTTAGATGTCTGAGTTGTTTACTTCAGAAAAACATGCAGATATTTTAAAATTCAAATCTTCTGAGAAATCCAATCTGCTCTTGGAAATATTAAAATTGTAAAATAGTGTTCCAATTATGCTGTTTGATGTGTTCAAAATACTTGAGTATAAAATGTAAAATGGAGGGACTAAAGTGATCCACAACAATTTTACCTGATATCATGGCCATTGAGAATCTTGAGGGATGTGTGTATGTTCAGTGAGCTTTCTATTGTGTTTGTTGATCCTTACACTTTGAAATATGTACAGCTGGTTCATATTTGCAGACCACATTAACAAGAATAATGTCACTCCCATAGAATGAACAGACTCTGTTTTCCGATGCCTGGTGAGAACAATTAATGGGCAGAGAGTAAAATCTTGATACAAATGTCACTTTAATTCTTCGAACTTAGCATCACCTGGTTTCCATTGAATGCCTATTGCTTTTTGCAATTTTCTGTAACTCGAGCAGAGGCAGATCATAGCTTCAAGATCTTACCAAGGTTGCAAGACAAATTAATGGGATTGTACAACTGTGATTTTTTTTGTCAAGAAACCTCTCTACTGCCTGCTGTCATGTCTGACAGATCAAAGATTTTCTATGTGGAATCATGGCCGCCAAAAAGCATTCTGCTCTTCCATGTTATTACAACGAATGTGCCTTGAGATAGCTCAACCCTATTGAGGAGGAGCAAAAATCCCCTCCAGTTAACTCAAGCTTTCAAGCCCACGAGAAATTCGGTTCTCTAGCAACCAACTGTAGATCCCAGGCATATGGATGTGAACCAGAGTCCTCACAACTTTGCATTCATATTTGATCTTCAGATGAGCTTCTGACTAACTGTACAAACAGCGAAAGACACTGCCTTTTTCCATTTCCAGAACATCATCTGACTCCATTCTTGCCTCAGCTTTTCTGTGACCAAAATCTTCATCCTTCCATTTGCTGCCTCCAGACTGGACTTCTTAAACATACTTCCCACTGGATTTGCACTGCCTGTTCATTTGTTATCCTCCGTGCCTTGGAGTTGTTGTCAAGGTCAACTGATGCCATAATATCACATGACTTCTTCCACTTGCTCCAAGACAGCATCCTCAGTCAGTACACAAATCCAATCCTCACTCTCAGTGCCATTAAGCACTTCAGTCTTTACCATCTGAGCCAGCCGGTACTACTCATAATTCTACCCTCCTCAGTAGCTTGGTTGTGACCTTGCAAATCCATCTCAGCTATCAGCCCTGTGGTTCATGACCTATATCGGCTCCCAGTTAAGCAACATCCTGGTTTGAAACTTTCATTCTGGTTTTCAATTCCCTCCATGATTTCACCCTGCCCATTTTTTGCAATCACCTTCAATCTGCCATTATATTTGTGGTCATCCAATTCTGACATTAAAGAACCCTGATTTAAATTTGTCTGTTGTTAGTGCTATATCTTCAGTGGCCTAGGCCTCAGGCTGCCCAGTGGTTAGCACTGCAGCCTCACAGCGCCAGAGAACCAGGTTCAGTTCCCACCTTGGGCAACTGTCTGTGTGGAGTTTGCATGTTCTCTCCATGTCCGCGTGGATTTCCTCCGGGTGCTCCGGTTTCCTCCCACAGTCCAAAGATGTGCAGGTTAGGTGAATTGGCCATGCTAAATTGCCCGTAGTGTTAGGTGAAGGGGTAAATGTAGGGGACTGGATCTGGGTGAGTTGCTCTTCGGAGGGTCAGTGTGGACTTGTTGGGCCAAAGGGCCTGTTTCCACACTGTAAGTAATCTAATCTAATCTAATCCTCATAAGGTTGCTCTCTCCTCTAAGATGCACCTGCTACTTTGATGAAGCTTTTGGCCAACTGCTCTGATATCTTATGTGTTATGATGCCAAATGCTCTTGTGAAGTATTTTGGCACATTTTATTATGTTGTCTAATTAAGAGAATTGCTGTAGTAGGACCTTTCCTAGGAAAACATTTTGGGCATAACTTCATGCAGGAAGCAGAACTCCTGCTGAAGAAACCAAAGGCAAGGAAGTAACATTGCTTTGACCAACAGTTGGATCCTCTCAAGGCACATTACCCACGGTGGCTAATCAAATGGAGACTAATGAGTGGTAGAAGCCTGTGTGAAAAGTACCCAGCCAACTCAGAGGGTCAGCAGTCCCTGTGCCACGAGGTGTCTGGTGCTGAGGCTGAAACTGCAAGAAGATAACATCTGAATGGCCAAGGTACCCTCCAGGAGGGTTAGGTGAGGTTGGGGGATGCCATTGCCAGGCAAGCCTACACTGTTATTTTGGAAGAAGGGGTTGCTGGTGGGGTTGGTGACGTCATGGTAATGGGAATGACCAATTTTACTGGGGTTAGGCCCTTTGTGGGTGATGGAGTGTCCAGGAAGGAATGTCCAACACCCCAACTCTAGCAAGTGCTTGTAGTTTCAGCAATTTTAAAGGCCTGGTCACCTGACATTTTAATGCAATAAAAGCAGAGGGGGTTGAGGTGTTGGGGTGGTGCAGAGGCAAGGTTTTGGTGATGAGATGGGGAGGAAGGAGGAGAAGGAGGAGAGTGGGGTTGGGAGGGTTAGAAAGAAACGGGTGAAGTGAGTGACGGCATGGGGAAAGTGAAGGGGAAGAGTAGGAGAAAGTGGGATGGGTGGAAAGCAGTTTGTGGGGTGGGGAGAGTAGTTCAGAGAAGGAGGAGTGATGAAATAGAGTGGAGGTTGAGGGAAGTGGGCAGAGAGGGTGAACGATATGAGGGCATGGGGAGGAAGGGGCGTGGAGGAGGGTTCATTATACTAAGTAATTATCATAATTATAATTTTTTAATTGATACTGTTAACATTATAATGCTCATTGCCGTCATTTGTCTATGTTAAAGAATCATACAGTTCACACCACTGTAGCTGAC
The DNA here is from genome assembly GCF_037043375.1 of Chiloscyllium plagiosum. Lineage (NCBI taxonomy): Eukaryota > Metazoa > Chordata > Chondrichthyes > Orectolobiformes > Hemiscylliidae > Chiloscyllium > Chiloscyllium plagiosum. Next base: position 37,122,535 of record NW_028270148.1, read on the forward strand.
ACTTAGAAAGAAATGCTTGATACTTATGATTTTGAGCTAAAGAATTTCTAGATTTATTCTAAATTTTGTTAGTTTTAAGAGAACCTCAATTGTGCTCAAACATCAGTTCTAGGAGGAGATAGAGGCTAACAGACTCTTGAGCTGGCTTTGCTATTCAATAAGATCACAGCTAATCCTAAACTCAACTCATGTCCAACCCATAATGCCTTGTGATTCCCAAATACCTATCAATCTCCTTAATGAACACAATTAAGACAGAGAATTCCAAAGATCCAGAGTCCACTGAATGAAGAAAACTCTCCTCATCTTTATCCTGAGATAATTCCTTTACCCTGAGACTACTCCCTGCCCCTTGTTCCAAACTCTCCAGTCAGGAAACAGTCTCTCAGTATTTATCCTGTTCTGGGTTTCGGATTCTTGTACATTTCAATGAGAACACTCATTCTGGCTTTTATTGGTAGAGGAATTGAGTTCCGGAGTCCTGAGGTCATGATGCAGTTGTATAAGACTCTGGTGCGGCCGCATCTGGAATATTGTGTGCAGTTTTGGTCGCCATACTATAGGAAGGATGTGGAGGCACTGGAACGGGTGTAGAGGAGGTATACCAGGATGTTGCCTGGTATGGAAGGAAGATCGTATGAGGAAAGACTGAGACACTTGGGGCTGTTTTCATTAGAGAAAAGAAGGTTTAGGGGTGACTTGATTGAGGTGTACAAGATGATTAGGGGGTTAGATAGGGTTGACAGTGTGAACCTTTTCCCGCGTATGGAGTCGGGTATTACAAGGGGGCATAGCTTTAAATTAAGGGGGGGTAGATATAGGACTGAAGTTAGGGGTAGGTTCTTCACTCAGCGAGTCGTAAGTTCATGGAATGCCCTGCCAGTAGCAGTGGTGGACTCTCCCTCTTTATGGGCATTTAAGCGGGCATTGGATAGGTATATGGAGGATAGTGGGTTAGTATAGGTTAGGTGGGCTTGGATCGGCGCAACATCGAGGGCCAAAGGGCCTGTACTGCGCTGTATTCTTCTATGTTCTATGTTCTATGTTAACACCTTTGAACCTTCTAATGAACAGAGAGCATAGGCCCATTATACTCTATTGATCTTCATTGGACAACTCTTGTCATTCCAGGAATTATTACAGTTGATTGTCATTGCATAATCTTAAAGACAATATATTTGTTGTAAGGAAACCAAATCTGTACAAGCACTGATACAATATATACATGCTCCAGGTGTGATCTCACCAAAACCCTGTAAAAGTGCAGCAAGGCTTCTTTACTCATGAAACGAAGGCAGATATATTATTTGTCTTCCTATTTGCTAGATGTTCTTGCATATCCATTTTCTGAATCTCTTGAGGAAGGATACCCAAATTCCTCAGAACATTAACATTTAATACTTCTCATCATTTGCAAAACAACATCTAATTTCCTTACTTTCAAAGTAATTACCTCACACTTTAGCTCATTACACCCCTCCTTCCTGCCCTCTTCCCCTCCCACATAACAAATCTACATCCTTTGCACACTCTTTGGCCTGGATTACTGCTCCTGGATTAGGCACATGCAGAATCAAGATATTTCCTGGCACTGCAAACCTGAGCTGGGTAAAACTGCCCCCGAAGTTGGAGTGATCATTCTGGGGAGCAGGGTTCCCCAGTGGGGGGTGGGGGTCATGCCAGGTAACCCCAGAATGAATCTAAAATATGCAGCAGCCCTCAATCTTCAAATCCCACTCACCCCTTGCACAATGCCCATGCTGCGTGCCAAACTGTGCCACCGCATGCCCCCGCTCATCCTCATGGCTCCTCATACCTTCCTACCATTTGTCCCTTTACTGACCCTGTAACTCTTCTTACCCTTTGTTCACCCATCATGTGCACCCCCATGCACTGTCCATGGTACTCTATAGCATCATGTCATCTTAATGCTAATACATTCCAAGATTCATTTGGCACTTTTGAGAGTTCCATTTGAAAACTCACATTAATAGTTCAAGGTGGATGACAGTTAATGATTTTAAGCATTTTTATCCACATTTCATTGATTTTTATCAATTCCAATCAACTCTATTGGAGGGTCAAAACCAAGCCTATATGTCTTCCTCCCTCCTTGCTTTCTTCCCTAACTCGTGTTACCCACACTTGGCCCCTCTGCCTAATGTAGATTGTAAATATCCGAAGGCCCAACATGGATCCTAATGGCACTCGAATAGGAACACCAACTAACCTGAAAATGATCAATTTATTCTCACTCTGTTTTTTTGGTCTTTGGCAAATCTGTCACCTGAGACTGAACATTCCAAATTCTGGGGAAATTTTACCTACGTTCAGGTTTGCAGTGCTCGGAAATATTCTGAATGTATCTGAACCATGAACAAATACCCAGCCAAAGAATCTGCAAAGGATGCATTTAATTACTGAAAACTACAAATGCTGGAGCTCACAGCAGGTCAAGCAGCATCCATTGTCATCTAGACTCGAAATATTAACTTGCTGTCTCTCCATGGTTGCTGTCTGACCCGCTGTGATCGCTAGCTTTTGTAGTTTTCAGTATAGATTGCAGCACCTGCAGTAATTTGATCCTGCTGTTCATGCATATTCCTTAAGGGGAATAAGGCCATAGGAGGAGTGTAATGAGCTTAAGTGTGAGGGGAATTATATTGATTGGGAGAAGATTTGAATTTTTTTTAACAAAGGATAATATATTATCCCCACCCTCATAAACCATTGTCTTGTGCATCATCCTTTATTGTGACACTTCATCAAATGCTTTTTGTAAGTTCTGATATTAATTATCCACTGGATTACCTTTACCTTTCTTGTTAGTTACATCCCCAAAAGAACCTAATAAATTTGTCAAGCACAATTTGTCTTTCATAAAACTATGCTGCCTCTATCAATTGGTGATACATTTTTCCAAGTGCTGTGTTAGCACTTAGTTCATAATGGATTTCAACATTTCCCTGATGACTGATATCAGGCTAACTGACCTGTAGTTCCTGCTTTTCTCTTAATCCTTCCTTGGAGAATAGTATTGCACCTGCTAATATTTCAATCTAAAATCTAGGGACTGAATCTTACCAGAAATAGTGTGTGTTATTTTTTTGCCTGTTTCCTACAAGCTTTCTTGCTGCAGAGTCCAGCACCTTTTCTCATGCTAACATCTGAAATATGTTTCATTAACGACACAACAAAGCCTCTATGGCACCCTGCCTGTCCTGTTGTCCCACTTGCCATAGGTGGTAATGCTTACCATTACCGGGAAATCCCAGGATTCCTGGCACCGCAGCTATTGTTAAAAGGCCACTGTGCACCTGATCAATCTTTGACAGTCTGAGGTTGCTCTTTATCATACAATTAGTGGGACAGCAACTATAAACCAATGCTTCTTAGCGCACATGGGGAAACAGCTGACACTTCATTGCAAGTACAAGTGCATGTTTGCACTCACATGTCTTACCAATCCTCAGCAAAATCCATCTTACAGCCCTTTCTAAGTTAATGCTACTCTTTCCCCAATGCTGAGTATAGCCCAGTAACTTAATTTATTGTGGGAGCATCTCGTACAGAAAAGTTTTCAAAAGCTTCAAAGCATTCACATCTATTCAGCAATAACAAAAAGGAACAGACAGAGACTGTATGCGTTCTGAGACTAGCAGGCATTGAGTGATCACTGAAGCTAGCTCTCGCTTACTGGATCTTGGTGTCCGGCCTGATTTGTGGCACCTAACATTGCTGGTTGCTGTGTTCTGTCATGCGGATTGCCATCTCCCTGCTGCTCAATATCCTTATCTTCCTCCTCTGAAGATTGTTCCCTCTCTCTCAGCTTGTCTGTCTCCATCACATCCCTTTTTTGCCTACTCCAGTTGTGCAGAGCACAGCCTGCTTGGAATTTGAGGCACAGTGTCTGCAAGGCCAATCCAGACTGATCAAGGCATGTCAGAGCCCCATCTTCAGGAGAGTCATCATCTTCACCACTGTGGCCCTGACCTGCATTATATCCTCTGTTACCTAAATCTGGGCTTTGTATAATGGACCCATCAGACATTGTCAAACAGCATGGCCCTTGTCCCCCAGTAACCATATTTGTAACCATCCAGCTCTTGAAACAAGCAGGAACATGAGAAATCTCAAGGATATAGACCTCATGGAAGCTGCCGGGATACCTGGCACAGACATCTCAGTTGTGATTTTTTATTCAGTCACGGGATTGTGAGTGTCACTGGCCAGCATTAATTGTCCTTCTGTAATTGTCCAGTGGACAGTTAAGCACGTTGCTGTGGGTCTGCAGTCACGTATAGGCCAGATCAGGAAATGACAGCAGTTTCCTTCCCTGAAGTACATTAGAGAACCAGATGGGTTCTTATGACAATGACAAGTGGTTGCATGGTCATCATTAGACTCTTAATTCCAGATTTGTTATTGAATTCAAATCCTACTATCTACCAGGGAAGGATTTGAACCCAGGTCCCCAGGCATTACTGGGTCACAGAATTAATAGCCTACTGATAACACTATTAGGCCTTCATCTACTGATGGTACTGATGAACAGAGAGGTTTACATTTCGATTGAATAGAAAATTTTTCTGTTAATGAACTCAACTACGTTATGAAATGGTCTTCTGAATGTGATGTTTGCACAGTCTATCACACCCTGCACCAGGGGAATGCCAACTGCTGACAAAGCCTAATACTCGGGCTGTAGCACTGACCTGGGAAGTGACATGAATGAGTATAATCTGTCACAAATTGCATTGGTAAAATCCTTAATACATTTGCGAGTGAATGATTGGGAGATATTGCACAGGTGTCCAGTTGCTCCTTGGAAGGAGCCAAATGCATAAAAGTCTGAACAGAGCTGTCATCTTCATGGTCACCATGATAGAATGCCACCCATTCCTTCAGGTCTTATGTTCCCCCTCCAGAACTAGACATTGTTCTACGACAGTGTCCCAGGACATCCTCAGTCTGCAGCCACACTTCAGACATTCATCTGGAGAAACTGGCATCAAGGATGAAAGACTCTGGTCCTCCTGTACCTCCTCTGCAGCCTGAGGGAACCTTCAGTTGTGATCTCCTCATGTGGAGGCTGTACAGTATCTGCTGGAGGTCGCTGCTCATCATGGGCTTGGTGAAGCATCGGTGCCTTTGTGCATCAAGCACCAGCAACAATACCTGCTGTGGCTTGATCCATCAGTTTCACTTACAAAGGACAACCATGGGGAGCAGAAAAGACAGAACAGGTCCTTAGTAATGTGAACAGTTAGAATTCACGTCACTCACAACTGAGGCGTTAATATACTCTTCTGTACAGTGAGACATGGAGCACTCTGACAAGGAAGACCACTCAATGCCTCCACATGAAACTTTAGCTTAAAATGTTATTCTGATGAATGCAATTCCAGGGATTTTATAACGAAGCAGTAGGAGATTCTAGGTGCTCCATGAATACTGAGACCTTGCCCTTCCAGTGTAACAATAACCAGGAAAAGGTGCATCGCATAGAAGAACATGTTAAAAAATAATTACCTTTCAAAGTGACAGAGAATCCGTTCCATGCTCCTGTGTTGCCCCAATGAGATCTTGCATTTATGCTTTATGGCGCACAGGTGTCATTTTTAACGTTGCCTGCATTGACATCTCCAGAGAGGGACTTTCTTCAACCTCCAATGGCCAATGACTGTGTCAAGATTGCTGTGAAGAGTATTTCATATGCATGGTCGCATGGTTACAGATGACTTAAACCTGTAATGTGTAAATGTTTTATTAACAGTGATTATGTTAAGTTCTTCATTCTTATTATCATCTTGGTTCCTCATTATATCTGATATGCTTTTTGTGTCTTTCACTGTGAAGACAGGCAAACAATAGTTTAACAATTTCTTCTTTGCATAACTTTTCATTTTTTCTGAATTTTTGATTGAGGGCTGAAAGGGGCTGGTTTAAAAAACCAAAGATTGTGAAGGACTGTTGCACTTTTTAAAAGCAATTTACCTGACACCCATTGTAAGTGCTGTTGACACTGCTGTTTGTTCAAGTCGTGAAGAAAACACTATTAGAGATGAGCTGGCCTGAAGGGGGTGTGTATATATTTGGCCAGCAACAAGTGGCTGATTGGTCTGTGGCCTAGTGACTGGTTATCAATGACAAATAACTCCCTTCTGCCAGCAACTATGTCATTGGCTTGCAGGTAGCTGAACTGTTGAGTGTGAGAATGTTTGGTCAGAATCAGTCATACATTTGATAGAGATGGGGGCTGCATTTCAGCTCTGCTGACAAACATCTCAAGCCTGAAGATTTATTGATTTCCCCTCATCAGTTGCTGGAAGCTGTGACTTTACTAAGACAGACCTTTTGAAGTGTGAGCCAGTCACCCTGTGCTTCCTGCAAACAAGTCAAAATATTTGGAGAGAGAAGGTCGAGAAACAGCAAAGGGGTCACCTGTGGACAAATATTACTGAACAGCCTTTGCAGTGTTGCCTTCTACCCAAAATGCTCAGGTATTTTTGCATCTGTTCATGTATATGTAGAAGGGGAGTTTTATAAGACCATAAGATGTAGGAGCAGAATTCAGCCATTGAGCCCATTGAGACTGCCCCTCCATTTGATCATAGCTGATATGTTTCCTGACCATATTCTCCCGACTTCTCCCTTACTAGTCATGTTAGTGTTTTAACTAGTAGAGTTATGTATTAGTGATTCATAGTTGCCTCCTTATTTGTCACAAATGGCAATTTTTATTAAGTACAAAAAGCTGGTCTGTGTTTATGTCAATCTGGGTGTAAAAGATAAGTAAGCTAGTGAAGTTCTTTCACTTTAAAGAGTTTTTCACTTTTGTGATGACTCTGGGAATAGTGGAGCTTGATTTCAAGTGCTCTGTACCAGTGAGGTGTAACACTTGTTACAAGTTGGCCTGCCTCAGCCTCTGAAGGACACAGGTTTACTCCTGCTCTCTCCTCCTGCACTTCTTCTCCATTTACTTTTGTATTCACTTCCTTCCCTTTTTTTTTGTGATCCTTTACTGATTTCTTTAATTTTCTGAAAGCTCTAGTTGACTGTTTTTGTTGTCTTTTAATCTGATGCTATCCTAAAGGTCTTCCTTTAGCCTCGGATGGATTACTTGTGCCGTGAAGTTTTCATTTCTCAATAAAATGCATATTACTTGAAAATTGGCAGAACCTAGCCATATTGTTAATTGCATGAAAGATAACATCTGGATCATCACGCCATTCTCCAAGTTTTTCTCTGACAAGGAGGTGATATCTTTAATCATGACAGAAGCTTCAAAACTCTCAGTTGCAGCTGCAGTGAATGATATCTATACTGAACACAATATTTATTACCTTGATTATTCTGTTTTCTACTTCTACCGTTGTCCTCTTCACTCTGCCCGTGTGAATGACATTCTCCACCACAGGGCTGTTGGCCACTTTGGTCATCTGTCATGCTGACTTAGCGCTCATCCATTCCACTGACCTATGTATTCACGCAGACAGCAGGAACCTTTTGATTAGGAAAAGGAGCAAGGCTCCTCCAGCAATCAACCTGGAGTTCCCTTAGTTACTGGCAATCAATCTCCTGTTGATGCACACTATCTTAACCTTTGACCACGTTCCAAGCTAAGGGATGTGCATACCTCCTGGATTAAAGTATCCAGGTAAATCTCTCCCGAACAATGTCTGTCACTTCAAGAACTGTCAGCTGAAGTTCCTCAAAACACTGATACTTAATGTAGCTGTGGTTGTCCAGATTGCTGTGCTCACAAAAAAATACACACAGATGTTACACACCAATTGCATGGCCATTCCTAATTTAAACTTGTTTAATGTATTTAATTAATTAAAAATAACATGCATAATTAACCTAACTTACAATAGTTAATTTTTATTTAATTACTTGATCCATTAAAGACAATGTCTCACCAAATTGTCAGCCCTCACGATCTGTTTATGATGCACTTATAATACACTTAGTTCTTCTATAATGGTATGCTTGCGTTCTTGTGCAACCCCACGTTATAGAAAAATTCACACTTTAGAAACAGCTCTTAAAGTGTTGGTGCCATAATCGAGTTACAGCCAACACATTTAAATTTTTGCACTTTAGAAATAAAAACCCCAATTTGTCAATCGCGTTACAGCGAATTTGTGTTGACGAAACGCGCATTGCAGAATGATCTGTAATTCTATGCAACAATTGCTTTTTTTTTGATTTCCCTTCGAGGTGAAGACAATGATGTTTATCATCTGTTCTGTTTGATAGGGTATGCCTGCTAAATCTGATCTGCACTGAAACTTTCAATAACAAGGATGACAAGTAATTAGGGTGACATGGTAGTTCAGTGGTTAGCACTGCTGTCTCACAGCACCAGGGATCCGGATTCGATTCCAGCCTTGGGTGACTATCTGTGTGGAGTTTGCACATTCTCCCCGTGCCTGTGGGGTTTCCTCTAGGTGCTCCAGTTTCCTCCCTTAGTCCAGAGATGTGCAGGTTAGGTGAATTGGCCATGCTAAATTGTCCCATTATGTCCAGGGATGTGTAGGTTACGTGCATTAGTCAAGGGAAATGTAGAGTATAAGGTAGGGAATGATCTGGGTGGGTTACTCTTTAGAGGCATGTGGGCTTATTGGGCCAGATGGCCTGTTTCTCACTGTAGAAAAACTGTTTCTCTATGAAGGACAAGATAACATCTTTGGATGAGCTGCTGATTTGATTTCTTCTTGCATTTTTTTTCTCTCTGATTACTTTCAAAGGAAGCCATGCTATTTTCCCATTTGGTGGTGTAAGACGCAAAGATCCTGAGTGAGTATCTCCCAGGACATCTTTCCTGCCTGCAGCCCAGTAACAAATACTCAGTTAGCTTCCTGCTCACAGCAGTTTGCTCATATTCAGGCAGGAGGCCCCAGGCATTGGGCCTCTTTGAGAGAGGGATCTAACCAGGCACCTACTTGTCTTTCTCTGGCTATGCTTTAAGAAGAAGGTTCACATTAAACACCTGTAGAATGTATGGTAAAGCCTGGCTCACATATTCATTTGTGATCTCAAAATCAATCTTCAACATGAAATTTTATTCTTCAGAGTTGTTTTGAATTTGGTTTACTAGTAAGAATTTGGTTTGTAGCAGCAGTAAAATCAGAATGTCTCGTTAAATGGGTCACTGTTACTGCTTGCTATTTTGATCAGAACGTATACAATGGTGATACAGACGCTTGTCTGAATCAGACTGGAGCTGAAAATGTGTTGCTGGAAAAGCGCAGCAGGTTAGGCAGCATCCAAGGAACAGGAGAATCGATGTTTCGGGCATAAGCCCTTCTTCAGGAAGAAGGGCTTAAGCCCAAAACGTCGATTCTCCTGTTCCTTGGATGCTGCCTGACCTGCTGCGCTTTTCCAGCAACACATTTTCAGCTCTGATCACCAGCATCTGCAGCCCTCACTTTCTCCTTGAATCAGACTGGAGCCATATCAATCTCAGCAATTTGGGGAAATGCATCTTGGATGTCAGTTTCAAGTTTGAACTGCAAGTGGATGTCTTTGAAGGGATAGCAGGAGGTTGTTCATTCAAAAAAAACCCAAGAACTAACAGGTTTCATACTCTAGGTGGGGTCAGGAGATGTAAGAGTGTTCCTCCTGGGCCCACACCAAGCATCCGGCTACAAGAAGCATGGTTCAGGTCTTTGTGCCAGTCCCTAGAATTAGGCTGTGAATGTTGACTGGCTCAGCAAGGGAAAAGGCTGGTTCTGTTCTCTCCCAGAAGCACAGTGCTTCAGCAGGACCAGCACCTGGATCTCACTGGTACAATGGAAATGAGAGTTAAGGTTACTAAGGTGCTTTGGCTGCCTGCTGGCAATAACAGGCGCCCTCTCACCTATGCTGGTAATTCAAATTGCCCACTCAATTCTTCTCAAAATGTAAGCTCTGGATAGAGGATATGTGCATTTGTGCATGGGCACACAAGCATTGTTCTCTCAGCTTGGTCATCTAAAAATTGTGTTATTAAATTTCAAAAAGCCTCGCAAACGATATTCCCCTCATCCAACACTACATTTCTCTTGAGAATGGGTGTATTATCAACTGTATATCCTTGTACATATACACGTTGACTTTTCAACTCACACATAAGCTGAAATTACCGCAAAAGCCCAGCAGGTCTGGCAGCATCTGTGGACCAGAAATGTTAACTCTGATTTCTCTCCACAGTTGCTGCCAGACCTGCTGAGTTTTTCCAGCAATTTCTCTTGTTTCTGAATTCCAGCATCCGCAGTTGTTTAGGTGTTTTGACTTTTCACCTCAGTAAGTTTTAAAGAACAAAAAACTTTTTGGTATATTTGAACAACCTTCACAAGTGACTTCCTCTCATCAGGCACTGGTTTCCTTTCGAACATGGGAATGCTGGGAACTGATCCGCTATCTGGTCTCCAGAAATCAGGTAGGGTAATTTTTGTCAAAAGGCACAATCACTTGAAATTTTAAATCTAATTTGTGATTAACAGTCTGCAAAACTAATGCATTATTTTACAATCCCATGATAGTTACACTAGATGCTTCCAGGCTCCTTTAGACTCACTTTTTTTTTATCTAATGCAGCTCTTTCAAAGCTCCACCTTTTAATTCTTAAAGGACACCTTTGCATTTCTTTCAACTTGCCTTCTATTGAGATTCAGTTTCTTATTTCTTCAAAACAGATAGAAGGGGTGGTATGGGAGACAATGAGGAAATAGTTACATTGCATTCACATTGCTCAGTCAGATATTGATTAATGTTATGGTGCAAACTTATTATCAGGTTACGCTTGGTATTCCTTTGTGTGGAATATTCTAATCCCTGCCTAGCACCATCTTGTTTTAATGTTTTTTATTCCTTTGGGAAAATCCCAAGAGGTGATACACTTGATTCAAAATTGATTTATTTTTCTCTCACAGGACTTGACAGTATATGGCAATGTTGAGTTGCTAGATTGATCTTTGTAAATGGTGTCATGTGCAATGACAAAGATGCAACTGTAATCTAGTGAAAAATAAACTGAGCATTTTGCTTGATGGATAGTTCCTTAGTCATTCCAGGCAGATTGCTTTTACCATTGAGTGATGAACAGTACTGTTTTCTTCCTGGAACGATATTCTAATCTTTTCATTAGACAGATATCATAAGAAATTGGTATTCTTGATCCAAAACTGTTGGCAAAGCAACTGAAAAGTATATATTCACTTTTAAATGAGGTATGTCAGTAACAAAATACTTTGTTTCACTATCAGCCTTTCCTTGCAACCGTAAAAAGATACAAAACCTACCAATACACCATCCCCCTCACCTCCATTCAGGGCCCCAGACAGTCTTTCCAGGTGAGACAGAGGTTCACCTGCCTCTCCGCCAACCTAGTTTACTGTATCCGGTGCTCCCAATGTGGTCTTCTCTACATCAGGGAGACCAAACGTAAACTCAGGGCACGTTTCACTGAGCATCTCAGCTGGGCCCACAGGGGCTGACCTGACCTCCCAGTCACCGCCCATTTGAATTCTCCTTCCCACTCACTTCCAGCTACCAACCGGATTCATTCTTCCCATCGACCAACCAGGTCGTATCCTCTACCTATGTTCACCCATCCCTACCACATCACCCTACCCCTTTCCCCACCCAAAACACGCCCCCACCCCTTTATCTGCAGCTCCCCTTACACCCAACCCCAGTCCTGAAGCAGGATTACACCCGAAATGTTGTCTTCTCTATCTCCTGATGCTGCCTGCATTGCTGTGTTCTTCCAGTTTCCTGCTTGTCTACTTTTCATCAAGCTGAATACAGAAGGTTCAGAAGAGATAAAAAGCAAATAGGAGAAGCAAAGAGAGATTGTGAAATAAGCCTGGCAGCTAAAGTAAGAAGAAACCCCAAAGTCTTGTCTCAGCACATTGATAGTAAAAGTGTGTTAACAGACAGAATAGGGTGAAATAATGACCAGAAGGGGATTTACACATCGAACCAAAAGCCTGGCTGAGCTGTTAAATGAATACTCTGCATCTGACCTTCCTGACAAGCTAGATCCTGCTCAGGCCATGTTGATAAAAGAGCAACTTCCATCACTATAAGGGATTCAGTTGATAAGGAGGAGGTATTTGATAAGCTGTTGCACTTAGAGTTCATAAAACAATGGGACCAGATGAGATGCATCCAAGAATATTTAAGGAAGTGAGAGTAGAAATTGCAGGGGCACTGCCAATAACCTTTCAATCTTCCCTGGATTTAGGGGTACTGCTGGAGGATTGGACAATTGCAAATTGTAAAGATTGCCTCAGCAATTATAGACCAGTCGGTTTAACTTTAGTAATTTAATTATTTCATGGAATGCAAGCATCATTGGCTAGGCCAGCATTTTTTGCCTATCTTAATTACCCAAAGGGCAAGTGAGAGCAACCACATTGCTGTGGATCTGGAGTCACATGTAGGCCAGATCCCCTAAGGGCAACAGTTTCCTTCCCTAAAGCACATTAATGAATAAGATTTTTTTCAATGACAATTGACAATGGTTTCATGGTCATCATTAGACTTTCAATTCCAGGTTGTTATTTAATTAAAATTCCACTACCTACCATGGTGGAACATTAACTAGGTCTCTGGAAGCACTAGTCCAGCGACAGTATCTCCAGATCATCATCTCCTGACCGAAACAATTATTATGGAATTGATAGTGATGTGGTAAAATGTGGATTGATTCAGAAGAGCCAACATGAATATGTTAAGGGAAAATCACTAACTCACTTATTGGAGATTTTTAAAAGAGGTAATAGTAAGCTCAATGAGGGAATGCCACTTGATGTAGTTTATGTGGACTTCCAAAAGGTGTTCAGTAAGTGGGACTTCCAGAAGGTATTCAATATAGTGCAACAAAGCCAACTTTTGAACAAAGTTAGAGCTCATGTAATAAAAGTGACAGTAGCAACATAGATACAAATTGTCTGAGCAATAAAAGATGGACAACAATGGTCCATGGGTATTTTTCCAGTGGGAAGAAGGTTGGTAGTTGAGTTCAGAGATCAGTATTGGGACACTTGCTTTCCCTGACATATAAATTACCTAGAACCAGGTATGTAGTGAACAATGTCAAAGTTTGTGGCTGAGAAAACTGGGCAAACTGTAAATTGTGAGGAAGACAGTGTCAAGCTTCAAAAGGAGACTGACACAATGGTGAAATGGTCAGAGACATGGCACAGGCAGTTCTGATATGGTGGTTCAGTGGTTAGCACTGCTGCCTCCCAGCAGCAGGGATCTGGGTTCAATATCAGCTCAAGGTGACTGTATGGAGTTTGCACATTCTGCCTGTGTCTGTGTGGGTTTCCTCTAGGTGCTCCGGTTTCCTCTCAGCGTCCAAAGATGTGCAGGTTAGGTGAATTGGCTCTGCTACATTGTCACATAGTGTCCAGGGATATGGAGGTTAAGTGCATTAGTCATGGGTAAATATAGGTTAGGGGGAATGGGTCTGGGTGGGTTATTCTTCAGATGGTCAGTGTGGACTTGTTGGGCCAAATGGCATGTTTCCACGCTGTAGGGATACTATTCTTGTATGAATGTGACCAAGTGTGAGGTGATGTACTTTGGTTCAATGAAAATGTAGAGGCGGGTCTGAAATAAAAGGTGCTCTTCTAAAGGGTGTATAGAAACAGAGAAATCTTGGGGGTGTGTATGTACATGAGCCATTAAATGTGGCTGTTCTCCATGGTAGGTTCATTCAGAAGGTCAGGAAGAGTGGGTTACAGGGGAACTTAGCTGTCTGAATACAGAATTGGCTGGCCAGCAGAAGACAGCGAGTGGTAGTAGAAGGAAAATATTCTGCCTGGAAGTCTGTGGTGAGTGGTGTTCCACAGGGCTCTGTCCTTGGGCCTCTACTGTTTGTAATTTTTATTAATGACTTGAATGAGGGGATTGAAGGATGGGTCAGCAAGTTTGCAGACGACACAAAGGTTGGAGGTGTCGTTGACAGTATAGAGGGCTGTTGTAGGCTGCAGCGGGACATTGACAGGATGCAGAGATGGACTGAGAGGTGGCAGATGGAGTTCAACCTGGATAAATGCGAGGTGATGCATTTTGGAAGGTCGAATTTGAAAGCTGAGTACAGGATTAAGGATAGGATTCTTGGCAGTGTGGAGGAACAGAGGGATCTTGGTGTGCAGGTACATAGATCCCTTAAAATGGCCACCCAAGTAGACAGGGTTGTTAAGAAAGCATATGATGTTTTGGCTTTCATTATCAGGGGGATTGAGTTTAAGAGTCGTGAGATCTTGTTGCAGCTCTATAAAACTTTGGTTAGACCACACTTGGAATACTGCATCCAGTTTTGGTTGCCCTATTATAGGAAAGATGTGAATGCTTTGTAGAGGGTTCAGAGGAGGTTTACCAGGATGCTGCCTGGACTGGAGGGCTTATCATATGAAAAGAGGTTGACTGAGCTCGGACTTTTTTTATTGGAGAAAAGGAGGAGGAGAGGGGACCTAATTGAGGTATACAAGATAATGAGAGGCATAGATAGAATCGATAGCCAGAGACTATTTCCCAGGGTAGAAATGGCTAACACGAGGGGTCATAGTTTTAAGCTGGTTGGAGGAAAGTATAGAGGGGATGTCAGAGGCGGGTTCTTTACACAGAGAGTTGTGCGAGCATGGAATGCGTTGCCAGCAGCAGTTGTGGAAGCAAGGTCATCGGGGACATTTAAGAGACTACTGGACATGCATATGGTCACAGAAATTTGAGGGTGCATACATGAGGATCAGTGGTCGGCACAACATCGTGGGCTGAAGGGCCTGTTCTGTGCTGTACTGTTCTATGTTCTATAGGCGGAGACAGCTAATCATGAAGCATACGATATCCTAGACTTCATAAATAGAAGGACAGAGTACAGCAGCCAGGAGATTATAATGAGCTTCTGTAAGGCATTGGTTAGACCTGAGCTGGAGTATTATGTACAGTTTTGGACACCACACAATAGGAATAATGTGAGTGGATGGGAGAGAGTGCAGAAGTGGTTAGTGAGAATGGCTCCAGGAGGAGGCATTTCATTTTTGAGGAAAGATTGAAGAATTTAGGTTTGTTTTCATTTGAAAAAAGGTAGGCGAAGAGGAGATTTGACTGCTGTTTTCAAAATTGTGAGGGATCCGGACAGAGTGGATCAGGAGAAATTGTTTTCCCTTGCAAATGGATTGAGAACCAGAGGGTAGAAATTTAACTATTTTGTCAAAGAGGTATATGTGAGATAAGAAAAAAGCATTCTTGCACAGCAAGTAATTATTGTCTAGAAAGCACTGCCTGGAAATGTGGTGGATGTAGGTTCACTTGAGGCATTCAAGAAGCCGTTGGACAGTTATTCAAATAGAAACAATGTGCATGAGGGCAAAGACAGGAGTTTGGCAGTGTGTTAAAACACTCCAAGAGTGAGCTGCAAAACAATGAGTCGAATGGCCTTTTTCTGTATCATTAAACTTTCGTGATTCATTGTTATTGAATGCTCATTTCTGCTCAATATCTGCTTTTTCCAAAACTCTTGAAGAAGAACTTCTGACTAAAAGTTAACAAAATATTAGAACTAGCACAAAGAAAAGGGCATCTGGATTTAGTGAAAGTGTTGGATTTTTTTTTTGCTTATAATCATCATATGTATTCATAGCTCTTTGTGATACCAGAATTATTCATTTGACACACACACACAGAAGAGGTTGTTGAGAAATGCAGCTGGAGTGGAGGTGATTGTAATTTTGATCCAGGTTTAGCATTCCGGTCGATAGTGTAGATGCAGGAGTGTGCTTGCTTGTGCTTCTTAAATGTTTGCCCGCTACTAAGTGCAACATATCACAAATCTTACTTTCAAAACTTTTTTTTCTGACACCACAAATACTTTTATGCTGAGTTCTTTTTTCTCTCTTTAGATGTAGCTTGAGCCTGTTTTGTGGAATCCTATTTGTGCCATTCTTGTTTGAACAATTCAGATGAATTCCAGTGTAAATTGTTGGAGAGATGCAGATGTTTAGTTTTCAACAAAATGTGGGTTTTAATTCAAACCAAATTTATGGTTTTATGCCTTTGTTAAAATTGTATGATGAGTCATATGTTATGAATATTTAAATATATCTTATTTAAATGTTGACTACAAGTCACACCTCTATATTTAAACTTACCCTTTAGAATATGGATTTCATGTCATAAGTATCTTTGAGATTTTTCATCATAATGTGGATTATAAGTCATACCTTCTGTAT
Source organism: Chiloscyllium plagiosum (assembly GCF_037043375.1). Classification (NCBI taxonomy): domain Eukaryota; kingdom Metazoa; phylum Chordata; class Chondrichthyes; order Orectolobiformes; family Hemiscylliidae; genus Chiloscyllium; species Chiloscyllium plagiosum. Next base: position 37,138,770 of record NW_028270148.1, read on the forward strand.
TAATAATGTGCCTTTTATTATAATTTGGTGCATAATTCGCACCTTGTATAAATTTTCAATTTGCACTTTTCTTGCGTTCGTGAATTATGTTTAATTTTTATTGAGAATCATGAGATTAGTGCAATTTATGATCTGTTTTAACATTAATTTACACTCAGGCATTGTGCTGTGTTTTGAGCCATGTGACTAGTGCTAAACTGTGAAAAAACTATAATTTTAAATTAGCAGTCTTTGGCATATGAAATCTTTCAAGGGCTTTACTTATGTCCTTTCACTATTTTTGAACAAATATGCTGCTTAAAACTAGCCTGCTTTGGAATTTTAAAGTCCATTTCTTAAAATTTGGGATGTAAAACGTAAGGCCTCCAGTTTTCATGAATAACTGAATTTATAACTTGCATGTTCTGGACCTGATTAGATTTGGCACACTGAGTACAACAATAAATTCCGTAACTGCTGCATACTTTATCTATGCTTTGGAAAATATGGCCTGGGAACAGCGGTACCTCCTGTAAATGTATGTTTGAAAATGTAAGATGAATTAGTTGTGCTCCAAGTGTTAATCACATGCTGAGCTCTTTGAAAGTGCACCTATGAATTTTAATCTTTCAATACTAAATATGTCTTGCTGTGGTTGAACTAATATACCCATTTCAATCTTCGTTTGATATGTTTTATTTAAATTAATCCACTTTGTTCCCCTTGTTTGCTAGAAAGACAGCTAAACATCCCTCCTTGTAAATATTTTTCGATTCCACTGAGGTCTATATGAATAGAGTGGTCTTCTTGAGGAATCATGTGTTTGATTGTCCAGCTAACACTCTGGTATAATGTACTTTTTTTATTATTCATTTGTGGGATGTGAGCGTTGCTGGCTGTCCAGCATTTATTTGCCCATCCTACTTGCCCCTTGAGGAGGTGGTGGTGAGCTGCCTTCTGGAACCGTTACAGTCCACCTGCTGTGGGTTGACCCACAATGCCATTATGGAGGGAAATCCAGGATTTTGACCGAGTGGTAGTGAGGGAATGGTGATATATTTCCAAGTCAGAATGATGAATGGCATGGAGAGGAACTTGCCAGTGGTAGTGTTCCTATATATCTGCCATGCTTTTCCTTCTAGATGGAAGAGGTCATAGGTTTGGAAGCTGCTGTCTGAGGATCTTTGGTGAATTTGATATTGATGCATCTGTGTCAGACTGGAAGGAACATGTAGTAATTTTTCTTTAAAGTATGCTATAGAAGCATTCCTGTGCTCCACCAAAGATAATTGTCCTGAGGCCCATTAACAGTTTGGTCTTATTTCACTGCAGCTTCCTGATTCGGGAAATCAGCCTGTATCTTTCTGGAGCTAACTGGCTGGTCATATCTTGGGGGTCGGAAAAAGAGACATTCCTGGAGGCATTGGGCATCAGAAGTGTCAATAATGGTGTATCTTTCATTTGTTTGTCCAAAAGACTAAAAAGAAATGATCATTTCCTCTGTGTTGTTCTGCAAACTGGCAGCTTCCATGGTAAGGGTTGATTTTTGGTTAGGCTTCACTTTGCCCGATGTAGTGAGGGAAAGCGAGTTCTGTTCCTGAGTTTCACATTTGAACGTAAGAACTCGAAGCAGGAGAAGACAATTCAGCCCTTCGAGTCTGCTCCACTATTCAATATGAGCATGTCTAATGTTACTTCGGCTGCCTGCTCCGCTAACCTTCGACCTGTTACTAATTAAAATCAGTTGATCTCCTCCTTAAACTTACTCAATGTCCCAGCATCCACTGCACTCTGCAGTAATGAATTCCACAGATTCACAACCCTGTGAGAGAAATAATTTCTCCTCATCTCTTTTAAATCCACTTCCCCTTATCCTAAAAATATGGCCTTTCATACTAGATTGCTCCACAAGAGGAAACATCCTCTCTATGTTTACTTTGTCAATCCCCTTTAACATCCTGTATGTCTCATTCTACTAAACTTCAGAGTATACACATAAACTCTCTTCATAAAACAAACTCCTCCAGAATCAATCTAGTGAATTCAACTGCGTCCCTCCTCAAGTCAGGGGGCCAAAACTGTACACAGTACTCCAAGTGCAGTCTCACTATTACCTTGTACAGTTCCAGCAACACTTTCCAAATTTCATACTGTATTCCTTTAGCAGTCAATGCCAAAATTCTACTTCCTTCTAACCTGCTGTACCTGCACCCTAGTTTTCTGCATTTTGTGCAAGAGGACACTGAAATCTTTCTGCACCAAAGCACTCTGAAGTTTCTCTCCATTTAGATATTAAGCTGCCTTTCAATTCTTCTGACCAAAATGGATAACCTCACAGTTATCCACTTAAAACTCCATCCGTAAAGTTTTGGCCCATTCACCTAACCCATCCATATTAGTTTGTAAATTTCTTATTTCTTTATTGCAACTTACTCCCCCATCTATTTTAATGTAATCTTCAAATTTGGAAATTGTACCTTCTATCACTGCATCCAAGTTATTAAGATCGATTGTAGAGAGTTGGGACCTGGGGACTGACTCACGTGGGGCTCCACTAGTTGCTTCATGCCAACTAGAAAAATACCCAATAATCCTCAGTCTCTGCTTTCTGATGGTTAATCAGTCCTCTGTGGAAGCATAACTGGTGGATCTGGGTTTAAACTAAATAGTGGGAAGGTGGTTCAGTTGCATGGTAAATTGTGGAAAATGTTAAAAGGGGGAGAGGGCAGCACAAACATTATTAAAGAACAGGTAATCAGACAGAGAGTGTGAATGGTTCAGGAATCTAACTTCAGGCACAGCAGATAAGGGGACACCCATGAAAAGAGGGGCAGTCAACGCAGGACTGAAGATGTTGGACTGAAATGCACAGTATACAAAACAAGGTAAATGAGCAGGTAGCACAAATTGAGATTGACAGGTATGATGTTATGGAGATCACAGAGACATGTTAAAGGGATCAGGGCTGGGAAATAAATCATAGAATCCCTAGACTGAGGCCAATTGGCCCATTGAGTCTGCACCAACCCTCTGAAGAGCATCTCACCTAGACCCACACCCCATCCAATTCCTGTAGCCCTGCATTTTCCATGGCTTATCCATCTAGCCTGCATACTAAAGGACAATTTAGCATGGCCAATCCAGCTAATCTACACATCTTTGGACTGTGGGAGGAAACTGATGCACCCAGAGGGAACCCACACAGACAGGGAGAGAATGTGCATGATCCACACAGACAGTCACCCGAGGCTGAAATTGAACCTGGGTCACTGGTGCTATGAGGCAGCAGTGCTAACCACTGAACCATCATTGTGACTAACTCCAGGATGCTAGTTTGGGACTTCAGTTTCTCATCCTTCAACATAATTTGAAATTTCATGCTGTGATCACTCTTCCCTAGAGGATCCTTTACCATGAGAACATTAATTAATCCCAGCTATTTACACAAGAGCAAATTCAGAATACCCTGCCCCCTGGTCAGGTCCATGACATATCGTTCCAAGGGGTCTTTAACACATTCAATGACTACTCCTTTGAGACTACCCTTGTCAATTTGAGTGACCCAGTCTGTAATTATATTAAAACCACGAATGATTATTACTGTACCATTCTTACAATCCCCCCTGAGTACCCCACTGTGGCACTACTGTTGGCGAACCTACAGACTGAATCTTGCAAGTTGTGCCTGTTTCAAGTTGAAGTGTTGGTCTTTGAAAAATCACTCAGAACAATATATCAGACTCTATAGGAACACAGCAAATGAGGACAATATTTGAAAGGCTCATATTGATTTTATGCCAGCACAATGGGGCATCAATGAGTTGAATTTCTAACAAATTTTGTGTTCCGTGAGATTTGTTTCAGTAATTTGTTTTTGGTTTCTGCAGCACCAAAGGAGAATGAAGAACGTGTATTCCGAGAACGAATGCGGCCCAGGAAGAGACAAGGAGCTGTACGGCGCAGGGTCCATCAGGTCAATGGGCACAAGTTTATGGCCACCTACCTTAGACAACCAACATATTGTTCACATTGCCGGGACTTTATCTGGTAAGAGCAAGAGAGCTGTTAAAGGCAAAAAAACTCCAATGAGGAAAGACGTCATTGTTTTGCAACTTTAGATGAAGGCAGTGCACCTTAGAATGATGAAAACTTGTGGGGTTATATTTGAATGGAGAGAACCCAACTGAGAAATATAAGTACATTCCCGAAATGTTATCAGAGTATATGATCCTTCATGTTTGTTCCAATATCTATCCTTCACACTTTTGTGAACATTACATTTGGCAAAGAAGGAAGACTTAAAAGTTTGCTTCCTTAGCGATTTTAACTTTTTGAAAACAGTTTACTGAATGATGATGCATGCAAATGAGAGCATTTGGTGCAATAATTATGTAAAGAACAGGTCGGGGAAAACATGAGAACATATAATGTCATAGCATTATATTTGTTATGACACATTGTATGTTGAAGATAGTGTATTCGTTATTACACCTTAGAGGTTTCAAGTTTTACTCACAGAGGAGAGAAAGGTGCAGTGTTTAATCACACCATGGCTGTGTCAGGTGGAGGACTGCCTATAGCAGTATGCTGTCTTTTTAATCCTAATTTATTTCTATGACAGTAGTCCAGATAGTGCTAAAGTGGAGGAATGTTACTTCAAAGTGAAATACTCTAAGGCTGCAGCCACACATCAATTTATTAATAATTTATGATCTGTTAATGTTTTAAAAATATGATAATGTAATTCACACAAACGATTCAGCTGAAAATTCAACTTTGAAACTCCATGTGGTGAGATTTCTGAACTTATACCCATGTGTCCAAGGATGCTGGATTGAGTTAAACTTGCCTCAACTTCGTATGCCATTTTATATTCACATCTCGTGGAGGATCTCCAAAATAAACCACATGTAAAGATGCAGGTAATGTGCTGGGACTGCTTGGAAATCAGATGCAACCTTTATAAAGTCAAGCCTGACAGATTGTAGCAGCAGGTATGCAGGAAATGCCTTTGATCACAAAGCTGCTCGCTGTTACATGTCAACTGCCCATTTTTCAAGAACAGTTCCATCAGAGCATTTGGCAAGACAGCTGGGACAAAGGCAGTGGAATGATAAACAGAAGAGCTCAAAATGCCTTTGAAACTGACCTCCAAACCCATTCAGCAAGAGTGAATACAGGAGAAACAGACTGCTGGATCAGCATGGAAGGAAATGCTAAAAAACTGCTTCTTGTGTCATGCAGAAGAAGGCTATATGCTACCTATCTCAGTGCTAGTCTTCCAGACCAGTGCCACAACCAGACAAGGACAACACCATGACCACTGTACCTTTGTTTATTTTTTAACCTGAGTATTGTGAGCATGAGTACATTCTTCACTTTTTAGTGTAAAGAACTCCATGATGAATTTGTCACAATTATTGGATGGTATAGAGGGCATCCAGTTGGAACAGTGCATTATATGTAACCAACTCTCCTAATAGAACTTATATGAAGAATCTTGAAGCTCCTTCCTCAACTTCATACGTGATACGTTTTACACCAATTGCACAGTAGATACGGTCTTTACAGGATGCACCCTATCTTGCTAGAGTTCTCAAAGAAGCACGCAGCGCATCAGAGCAAACATTACAGCCATTAAGGAGCTCACTTGCTGTGAGGTGCAGCCCGTGGACCTGACAGGAATGATGGATTGAAAGCACCATTAGGGGAAGAGTTATACAGACTTGAAACTGCACACTAACTAACTGCACACTAACTAACTGCACACTAACTGCACGCTAACACTATACTACCCAATAATTGTGACAGGTTCATCATGGATTTCTTTACAATAAAAAGTACTCATGCTCACAATACTCAGGTTAAAAAATAAACAAAGGTACAGTGGTCACGGTGTTGTCCTTGTCTGGTTATGGCACTGGCCTGGAAGACTAGCACTGAGATAGGTGGCATACAGCCTTCTTCTGCATGACAACCAATCCACTATCCATAACAGTGTAATGCCCTCTACACTATATGCTCCTATTTTACATATTAACTTTTGACGTAGCTCTTTATCAAATGCTTTCTGGAAATCTAAGCACAATGCAGTCACTCGTCCCCTTTTACCTATTCTGTGTGTTACTTCTTCAAATAAACTCTGAAAAAATAATCAACCAAGATTACCCTTTCAACAAAACCACACTGATTCTGCCTGCTTCTTTTTTCTAAGTACCTCCTTAATAATAGATTACAGCATTTTCCCGATGACAGATGTTGAACTAATTGGCCTGTCATGTCGGTTTTCTGTCTCCCTCCTTCCTTGAATAAAAAAGTCACATTCACGATGTTACGATCTGCTGATGCCTTTCCAGAATCTAGGAAAGTGTAGAAAATGAAACTAAGCCATCTAGCACCTATTACAGCCAATGGCCTTGTCAGATTTTTTGTTCTAATAGTATTTTCATTACCCTTTTTAAGTTCTTTGCTTTTTCTCATGCTGTAATTTTCAATTATTTCTGGGATGATTTTTGAATCCTTCAAAGCTGCATTTCCTTGCCAGTAGTGTTGGAGGACTTACTACAATCCACTTGAGCTGGCAAATGGGACCTTGATTACCAATCCGGCTGTTCATTCTTGAGGTGGGTGGTAGGAATTGGGAAAAATCCCACATCAGTCCATCCATGTCTGGAGAAGGTATCTGCAAGGACAGGTTACTGGCCATTGCAGAGGAAAGGTATGTGAAGCAGTCAGAGTGTTGTTGATGTTAATGGAACATGTGAATTAGGAGCCTATATTTCCAATCAGTAAGATCATGGCTGATCTGTTTGTTTCAAATGCCATATTCCCATCTATCCCCACTAACCTTTAATTCCCTTGCCTCCCAAGAATCTATTTACCTCCACCTTAATAGTATACATCCACCTCTATAATACGATCTAGGCACCTCCACTGCCTTCTAAGACTCAAACGTCTCACAGCCCTCTGATAGAAAATATTTCTCCTCCTCACTGTCCTCAAAGGGCAACCCCTAACATTTGAACCCCGAGTTCAGGACTGACCCACAAGAGGAAATATCCTTTTCATGTTGACCTTGTCAAGGCCATTCAGGGTCTTATATATTTACATTAAGTTGCTCTTAACTCTTCTGAATTCAAATGGAAACAAGCCCAATCTGCTCAATGTTTCTTCATAAAACAATGTGCTAATTTCAGGTCTCAATCTAGTAGACATTCTCTGAGCTGCCTCTGATGCATTGACATCCTTCTTTTAATAAGTAAACCAAAACTGGACACCGTATTCAATTTGTGATTCAGCATTCCCCTGTATAATCGAAGCCAAAGATCCTTACTTTTATGTTCACTTCCTCTCACAGTAAAGAGTAGTGTTCTATTAGCCTTCTTAATAACATGCTGTGCCTGCATAATAATTCTTGTGACATATGCACCAGAACACCTATATCCCCCACACATTGGAATTCTGCAGTCATTCTCCATTTAAATAATATGGGTTTTATTCTTTCTGCCAGAGTGAATAACTGAATATTTTTCTGTCTTATAATCTATTTCCCAGATTCTTGCCCATTCACTCAATTTGTCTTCACTGGTTTGTATTCTATTTATATCTTATTCACACCATACCTTCCAACCAATCTTTGTGTCACCAGCAAATGGAAGGTCTATTCTCTATACCCCGGCTCATAACTTTGACCTTCCTGAAGTGGATCGCCAGTCTAGCTTCTTGCAGATCCATGAGAGCTACAAAAATATTAACGACTTATTTAGTCTAAAAAAAAACATGTCTTTCTTCCTGTTGTCTCTCCTAATGTGGCTTGGAATTGTATCTTCAATAAACAATGAAGACAATAAACGTTTCGGAAGAAAACCAACAAAGCAAATTATTCATATGTTCTAATCTTTCTCATTTGTTCTCATGATGTGCAAAGAACTGACAAGTTTGCATTTATTCCCATCCTTCATTGCTTCAAGAGGCTGGCAGTGATTCTTTAACCAGTGCAGTAGCAATTAAATTGGACATTGGTGTATTAAATTACGTGACTGTTAACTAGAAACCTCTGGTTGCTTTTAAGTATACAAATTTAACCTGGTGGAAGAATTCATGCAAGTTCAAATCTAAAGTGTCAGTCGCTTAAATAACTTGTAAACATAATTGATTGTCTTTATGAATATAGGAAGTATGGTTGGTAAATTTGCAGATGACACCAAAATGAGTGGTGCAGTGGACAGCGAAGAAGGTTACCCCAGAGTGCAAAGGGACTTTGATCAGTTTGGCCAATGGACCGATGAGTGGCAGATGGAGTTTAATTTAGATAAATATGAGGTGCTGCGTTTTGGTAAGGCAAAACAGGGCAGGACTTATACAATTAATGGTATGGTATTGAGGAGTGTTGCTGAACAAAGAGACCAGTGAAGAAGGCATTTGGTATGATTGCCTCTATTGGTCAATGCATTGAGTATAGGAGTTGGAAGAGCCTATTGCAGCTGTACAGGACATTGGGGAGGCCACTTTTAGAATACAACATTCTGGTCTCCCTGCTACGGGAAAGCTGTGAAACTTGAACAGGTTCAGAAAAGATTTACAAGGATGTTGCCACAGTTGGAGGATTTGAGTTATAGGGAGAAGCTGAATAGACTGGGGCAGTTTTTCCTGGAGCATCGGAAGCTGAGGGTGACCTTATAAAGGTTTATAAAATCAAGAGGGACATGGATAGGGTGAATAGCCAAGTTTTTTCACCAGGGTATTTGAGTCCAAAACTAGAGGGCATATATTTAAGGTCAGAGCAGAAAGATTTAAAAGGGACCTAAGGAACACTCACAGAGTGGAGTGTGTATGGAATGAGCTGCCAGAGAAAGTGGTGGAGGCTGGTACAATTACAGCATTTAAAAAGCATCTGGATGGGTATATGAAAAGGAAAGACGGAAAGGGATATGGGCCAAGTGCTGGCAAATGGGACTAGATTAGGTTCGGATATCTGGTTGGCATGAACAATTTGGACCGAAGGGTGTATGTCCATACTGTACAGCTCTATAACTTAATGAATTGTTTAATTCTTTAATTAATCACTTAATCATTAATTTCCTCATTTTGTAGCTCTATTTAATATGATAATTGCAGATTTTTATTTTAATAATGATATTGCAATGTAACACTGAGCAGCTGTGAATAGCAAATCAAATTCTCCTCTGATTCATGCAGCTGGGACATATTTCACGTTTTTGAAGAAAAAGAGCTGGAGTGTTATAACACCTTCTCAACATTTAATTAGGATTTTGTTTCAAATGACTATTACATAAGGGCATCCCACAGTTTTAAGGTCAAGCAGACTGGCTGATCTCTGCTTCAATTGTTGGTTTGTGTGAAATCACTTGATCTCATGAATACCATAATTGCATACCACCAAAGGAGACAAATTCCATTTATGTTACATATTCAATATAAGAATGCCTCAAGCTACTTCACATGCATTTAAACCAAGAAACCCAAGAGATTGAGAACAGAGACCATAATGCTTGTTGAGGATGCAGGTTCTGAGGCAGGGTATTTTAGGAACAAGAGAAGAGTTGGATTTGGGAAGCAAGTTCCAGATTAGGACCCCCGGTTGCTGAAGACTCTGTTGCGAACATTGGGGGTAAAGGGGCATGAAGGTGAGTGAACGCCTGCAGAAAAAAAGTGTTAAAGTGTACACATGCCGCAGATGTGAAAATGATTGAAATGATTTTGCGGAATGGTGAACCATTTCCAATGGGACCAAAGGTTAAAGTATCCATTATCGATTGTTGCTGTACCTTGCGCTTCTCAGTTGAGAGCAGATGACGTGCCTGACAATTGAATTTAGAGTTCAGGTCAGACTTCAGTCAGAAGATACAATGCCTTTTGCATTTCAAACAGCATTTACTTGGAGGAAGGATATTCGTGGTCTAGAATTGCAGGTGATACACAAAGTACATAAAGCTCAAAGGTTTCAGAAGGTATCCCATACAACATGGTAATTGGCAGATTCCATGCAATCATGGCAATACTTTTTAACAATGTCATGTCATGGGCATTTTTTGAACAAGTGAATCAATAAGTTAATAACACATAAAAATAATTTTCTGATCATCGACAAAGGCTGTTTTCATTTCAAGAACAATGTCTACTCAGAGTCATGTATAAATGCCATGGATTTTCATGTGCGTTACACAGGCCAAATCAAGGCCTGCAGATCATTGGTCCCATGAGGTAGGCCATCCCATGAGATAGTGAGATTTGGAGTGGAATATTTGCTTGCCTTTCTTTCCTTCTCTGCCATCAGTCTGCCTCATAGAGTCATAGAGGTGTACAGCATGGAAACACATCCTTCATTCCAACCCATCCATGTCAACCAGATATCCCAACCCAATCTAGTCCCACCTGCCAGTACCTGGCCCATAACACTCCAAGCTCTTCCTTTTCATGTACCCATCCAGATGCTTTTTAAATGTTGCAATTGTACTAGACTCCATCACTTCTTCTCACAGCTTATTTCGTACACAAACCACCCTCTGCGTGAAAAAGTTGCTCCATAGGTCTCTTTTACATCTTTCCCCTCTCACCCTAAACCTATGCCCTCTAGTTCTGGACTCCCCCACCCCGGGGAAAAGTCTTTGTCTATTTATCCTATCCATGCCCCTCATGATTTTATAAACCTCTATAAGGTCACCCCTCAGCCTCCGACGCTCCAGTGAAAACTAGAGCCTATTCAAATCTCCCTCTAGCTCAAATCCTTCAACCCTACCAACAGCCTTGTAAATCTTTTCTGAACCCTTTCAGGTTTCACAACATCATCCCAATAGGAACGGACACCAGAATTGCACACAATATTCCAACAGTGGCCTAACCAATGTCCTGTACAGCCGCAACATAACTCCTGTACTCAATACTCTGACTAATAAAGCAAAGCATAACAAACGCCTCCTTTACTATCCTATATACTTGCGGCGCTGCTTTCAAGGAGCTATGAAGCTACGAAGCACTCCAAGGTCTCCCCAGGACCTTACCATTCAATGTATAAGTCCTACTCAGATTTGCTTTCCCAAAATGCAGCACCTCGCATTAATCTAAATTAAACAGCTTCTGCTACTCTTCAGCCCATTGGCCCATCTGATCAGGATCCCATTGTAATCTCAGGTAACTTGCTTTACTGTCCACTACAATTTTGGTGTCGTCTGCAAACTTACTAACTATACCTCTTGTGCTCACATCCAAATCATTAATATAAATGATGAAAAGTAGTGGACCCAGCACCAATCCTTGTGGCACTCCACTGGTCACAGGCTTCCAGACTGAAAAGCAACCCTTCACCACCACCCTCTGTCTTCTCCCTTCAAGCCAATTCTGCATCCATCATTAAAATGTTTCATCTCAAAGCATGAGGCATCTTGATAGAAAAGTCATTCTAAACTATTCATTAGAGTCCGTGCCTTGTCTATAATGTTAATGCTGCTGCATTTCAAGAAGTATTTCAATGTCTTGAAGTGTTTTCTTTGTCCACCCCTTCATCACTGGCTATTGGAATGTTGAAAAACATAACCTGACTGGGGTGATGCTTTTCAGCACCTGAGCAGTTTGAAGTCTGTCATACTTAGCTTTGCTTGAGTTTTGCCAGAATCTTGTGGAATTGGCTTCCAGAAAGGCACTAGCTTTTGTTTGATGAAGAAGAAAGTCAGCTACTGAACAATTGACACTGAAACTAAAACTCTGAAGTCTGAGTCAACCATTTGACAAGATAGATCACAGCAGATATTAGTCATTTCATTCTGTACAAAAGAACTTTTCAGCAGGTAGAGTTTGGGAAAAGATCAGAAGGGAATCCTTGGCATGATTTTGGCTGGGATAAGACATTAGTTGTTGAATCTACATGTATAACAGTGATGATTATACAAATGGGTTTCTTACATTCTGTGTCAAGTCCGAAAGGGCTGGACATAGACTGGAAAATCCAGAACTAAGGGGCAAAGTTTCAGGTTAAAGTGTTTGTCACTTAGAACAGAAATGAATAGGAAATTATTCATTCATAAAGTTGTGAATCCTTGGAATTCCTTATGTGATTTGGTTGTGGATGTGCTACCATGGAATAAGGTTAAAAATCACACAACACCAGGTTATGGGCCAACAAGTTTAATTGGAAGCACTAGCTTTCAGAGCCCCACTCTTTCATCAAGTGTTTGTCCTCAGGTGAAGGAGCGGTGCACCGAAAGCTAGTGCTTCCAATTAAACCTATTGGACCATAACCTGGTGTTGTGTGATTTTTAACTTTATACACCCCAGTCCAACACCAGCATCTCCAAATCATGACTACCATGGGGAATAGATTATAGGGGTAACGATCTGAGGAAGGAATTGAGGCCTGATTGGATTAATGGGAATGCAGGCTCAAGAGTTGTATGGTCTACTCCTGTTCTTATTTCTTCTGTCCTGTGGTCTGTTAGTCTTAATTAAGATGGAACTGCCAGCCCCTGTGAACCTCCTTGTCAGCATAGATCCTTGTTACAAAGCTGTATAATCAAATTAATTGGTACATAGAACCCAGGAGCCACAAACAACGAGTATCACTCATTTTCCATATGACTGAACCCTGAGACCAAGGATAGTTGAATTGTTTTGACATTGAAATCTGCATTACTCTCATTGCAATCTTAATGTACCAGTGTGTTCCTCCAGGAAGGACCATACAATAACATTGTACAAACGGTTCTAAAAACTATGCAAATGTAAGCTCTTAAAAGCATAGAAGTTACTTAAAATACAAACTACAGTAAAAGGCAACTTAGTTTTGATTTTGTGTTGTCATTTTTAATATCTTTGAATTAAAATCACAGACCAACATGATAGCTTTGACTAGCAGCACAATATTCTCAAGATAATGAGAAATTGACCCTAAATCTGAAATGTTGACAAATATTAATGTATCTTAGAGCATGTTGTTTGTGTCACATTGCAATTGTATTTTTGAAAATCAGTGTGTGAGTGACAATAACCAATAGTCTCACCATTCCTTATTTCTTCTGTGCTTTGTTACAGGGGAGTAATAGGTAAACAAGGATACCAATGTCAGGGTAAGAAATGAGTTTCAAATATCTCTGTTAAGGTTTATGTTGTAACATGTTTGATGTTCTCTGCTTTTTTGCTGTTCTCTTTCTGTGGACGGTCCAATGACTTTACAACAGACGTGCAATAAAACAGTAGATAAACATAGATCTCTGTTTGGCCACACTTGAACTTGTAAAATTCATCACTGAGACATTTTAGTGAGGAATCATGTAGCAACTGTACTTTATTAATGCATGAAACAGGCTGCACAGTCTTGAAAGCCTCAGCGGATTTGTTTATTTTCACCAAAAGAACATGAGTGAATGGATTGTTGCGAATGTCTCTGATGCATTTTGTGCTTTGAGCCCAAATGCCTGAAGGAGCTTTTCACAGAGCCAACAGAATGACTTGGAGACATCATTCGTATATGTTTTTAGCATGTGTGTTCCTGCTTATCTGAATAGTACAATTTTCCAACTCTTCATGTAGGATCTTGTGGGATGCTGCTAATGCAAAGTCAGAAGTCGACAGTACCAGGTTATAGTCCAACAGGTTTATTTGAAATCACAAGCTTTCGAAGCACTGCTCTTTAGTCAGGCGAAGTGGAGGGCAGTGCACAGTCACAATATATCGGCAGGGAGAAATGGCAAGATAATTCCAGGTGATTAAGAGTGTCAACAGATAAGTACAAATAATGTGAGTGGAGGGATGACCTATGATCCGATTCATTCAGGCAGAGAAATACTGATACCTACTTATGCTATTCCAGCCATTTAGTTTGTCTCTAATGCCATCTTATTTTTGATTATTTGTAATAATTTCTCTGCCTTAATGAATCAGATCATAGGTCATCCTTTCACTAGTTATTCAGCTGTTGACACAGCACTCACACCATTTGACACTTTTAATCACCTAAAAAGACTCGTTATCCAGCCTGTCGACACTCTTATCACACTGTTTGTACTATCGTTTGACACTCTTAATCATCTGGAATTATCTTGCCATTATCTCTCTGCCTATATATTCTGGGCCTGTGTACTTCCCTCCACTTCACCTGACGAAGAAGCAGCGCTCCGAAAGCTTGTGATTTCAAATCAACCTGTTGGACCATAACCTTGTGTCGTGTGAATTCTGACTTTATCCACCCTAGCCCAACACTGGCATCTCCACTTCATGGCTGATGCCAATTGTCTAATAATTAAGAGTATATTTTATCACAAGTAAATTATTTCTCAATTTGCTTTCAACAGAAAGTGAATGTAAAGATTCTATAATTGCAGCCCTTCAAGAGGCATTGATAAAATCTGCTGTCATGAAGGAAATTCTTAACTGTTTTGTGCAGTTTCTGAAGGCTTAACATTTTGGGTCCACTGGCAAAAACATTAACCTCCTGAAGTGGTGTATTGGCGGAGTAGGTCATGAACCCCGTGTCATCCTTCCTGCTGCTGGATGCTTTTCCCTGAGGGGAAATCTAGTTGTATCATTGTAAATCCTGTAGGCATCAGCTGTTTGATGTTGAGATGAGTTTGATATTAAAATAGTTGTGGAAATCTCCAAAATGCAACCTGCTACTCAACACTGCTGGTAAGAATCAGCTCAATTGGAAAATGTGATTGTGCCACGCCACATCATCATCACAAAATATAGTTAAAAACACTTTTAAAATAGATAATTTTGATAACTCAGAACAAATTAACCATTTGACATTATTAAGATTAATGCATTACTGGGCAGGAAGGATCAGTCATTGAATGAATCTATGTCCAAAAGTCTAACAGTCATCCATTTTTTCAATAACAGGCTTGTTTATATGCGTTTTAAATCATTTAAAAATTTGGTTGGTAGAAATCAGTTTATTCAGCTCTTCAGTACTTACATACAATTGTCCAATTAATATATGAGAATACTTCTTAAGAGAAAAGAGTTTGTGTTATTGTTGACAGAGAATTGAGAAATCCAGAGAGACTAGTTAGCAAAGATTGCTTTGGCAGACACATTTCACATTTTTTGCTTTTGGCTTTGTACATACAACAGATGTTGGAAATTGACCCTAAATCTGAGATGTTGACCAATGTCAGTAAAACATTTATTCTGTAGCATTATAAATGAACTGATGTAGCAGCAGATCTCTGTCTTTACACTTTGGCTACCATTGTGTCATTGCACCAATGGGAACATTGGATGTAATTACAGCCTGTGCAGAATGTTGTACACAATCGTTCAGTTTCAACGAGCGCACAAACAAACACATAGATTGTTTGACTCTCATCTTGCTCAGGGTGTGTAACGTTTGATGGATTTTTAAACATTTTGGGAATATTGAACAAAAGTGTATTTTTATATATGTACAGTACTACACTTCTATTTAACAAATTTTAATAATGAAGGAATACTGTCAAGAAAATAACATGAGGTTGAAAAATAGTACATAGTGAATCAGGTATGAATAATCATCACTAAGCTAAGTATAATAGTGTTAGAATATCAAAAATGCAACTTGGGCTGCATTAACCCATTCATAAGATTAGCTCCTTCAAGTAATCTAGAAAATGCCAATTTTCAGAGTGCAAACCTTCTGCTTGTGAATGGACCAAATTCCATTAGACATACCATATGTACTCATATAAAAATCGATCTCATGTAAACGTCAACCCCTTATTTTTGGCTAAAAAATCTTGTATTTTCCAGACATCTCATATAAAATTTGACTCTACCATATCACATTATAAACCTCTTACAAAGGAAACTGCATGTTACCATTAACCCATTTAAATGAAATTGCATTCATTCATTCATACTGGTAACTCTACTCACCGCTCTTTGTTTACTACATTGCATCTCTGTTCATTCATTCATTCATTCATTCATTCATTCATAACTCTCCTTTGGCCATTTAGTTGACTATAGCACGTTTTGATTCATTTTACTCATTCATTCAGACCGGTACTAAGAGTATTGGTACTTATCATGTTTTGTTCAACATACATCCAAAAGATAATATCGTTAAAACATTAATCATTTTAATTGTGCCATTGTATCTGAATAAAAGTGAGATATATTAGCTGCAAATATCTTTAACTCTTTGACAAATTTGTTAATGTTGCTAATGTTCATTGCATATGAGAGTAAATGGGAGGGAAGTAGAAGAATTTGGCGGGAAAGTTCAAGATGCTTACATATCCAGAATTTAATAAACGTTTAGTTTTAAGTGTGCCATTATACCAAGCCATGAGGATGTTGAATAGTGTGATTTTGCAGGATTTCAATGATTCTTTGATATGTTAAATTTTCGTACCGGTATGTATAAATAAACTTTCCTACCAGCAACTCATTCTTGTTTCTCTCGCTTTTATCTGGTAATTATCTTTACCCTAATTCACTGTGTCTGTCTTCTTTACCCGGGATTATTTGAACGATCAAATCAACTTCTGCTAATAATATGGTATTTCAAATATGCAGCATGCATTTCAGCCCCTCAAAACTAGTGCCTGTGTATTAGTCGCCCCTATAAATTTAACCTTTAAAAATAGACTTAAAAATTTGACTTTTCCATGAGTATATATGGTATCTCTGGATATGTCTGGATGCAGTTTTGCCGACAGAATAATAATAATGCTGATTAATTTTAGATGTTAAAAGGAAAAAGACAGAAGAGAGATCAGGTATCTCAGAACCTTTACTGACAATTTCAGTTGGTGGATTTAAGCTTGTTTTTGGTTTTATCTTGTTGCACTTCTACTTTCTCACCTTGATTAGTATTCGATGAAGTTTAAATCTGACACTGAATTAAAATATTTCGTTTATTTGAACTTGCAGTCTGTACCTGTGTAGTGCATAAGCGATGTCACGAACTTATCATAACCAAGTGTGCTGGTTTGAAGAAGCAAGAAGCACAGGATGAGGTATATATTTTGAATTCTGCAATTACGTAGAAATGTAGAGTATAGGAGCTGGAGGAGACCACTCATGCGGTTGAGCCTGCTCCGCTATTCAATATGATCATCTGACTCAGTATCCTGTTCCTTCTTTCTAAAAACGGATGTTTTCAGTCCTAAGAACAATATCCAAATCTTTTTTGAAATTATTCAGTTACCTGTGGCAGAGAATGCACCACTCTCTGAGTGGAGAAATTCTTCCCCTTATCTCTCTCCTAAAAAGCTAACTACGCCTTGACCTTGGACTTTGAACCCAGGTTCTGGACTCCCCAGTCATTGAGAACTACCTTTCCTGCATCTACCTGACCCATCCTAGTTAGACGTTTATATGTTTTGGTGAGATCGCCCCTCCCCCCATTCTTCTAAACTCTAGGCAATATCGTCCTAACTAATTCAGTTTCCCTGATTCTACCATCTCAGGAATTAATCTTCTTTGTGCTCCCCCAATAGTCAGAGCATCCTTCCTCAGATAAGGAGATTAAACTGCACACAATACTCCCACGTGTCATCTTACCTCACACAGTTTCAGCAAGATATCCCTGCTCCTGTACTTGAATCCTCTCACTATGAAAGTCAACATACCATTTGCTTTCTTCACCACCTGTTGCACCTGCTGAATTACTTTTAGTGTTTGGTGAATGAAGATACCCAGATCTCATTGCACTTCCCCATTTCCCAAGCTATCATGATTCTGATAATAATATTCCTGCCTGTTTTTGCGACCAATGTGGATAGCCTCACATTTATCTATGTTATGCTGCAATCTCCATGCATTTGATCGCTAACATAATTTGGCCATTATGGCCAATTTGGGCACACTGAACATTGTCTCCTAGTGAGCTCTCATCCTTCTTAACCACTCTGTGGCCTTTGGCACAATTGAACATGCAATCCTTCTCCAGCACCTTGAAACCATCTTCCAGTTGGGTGGATCGGCTTTGTAATTTTGCTACCTTTATACCATACTCTGAAAAAGATCTGTAGTGGATTCTATTTCTCCTCCAACGCCGTTGCCTCTGCTGTCTCCCAAGAATCTCTTTTAGACTTGTTTTCTCTTTCCCATCTACATGCTACACCATCGGTGACATCATTTGACAGCAGGTTGATTTCCTCATGCATGGTGAGACACGCTCTCTCTCACAGCACCAACTCTCCCCTCACTGCACTGAACTCATCCAGCTGCTTTTCTGACATCCAGTACAGGATTAGTATAAGTTTTCAACAACTAAATATTTGGGGAGATTGAAACAACTGTCCTTGCTCCCTGCCAAAAGCACTATTCCCAAGAGGACTCCAGCCCTCTTTCTGAAAACTGGATTGAGGCAGAACCAGATTGTCTACAACCTTGGTGTCATATTCAACCACGAGTTGACATTATAACCACATATCGACACCATTGTGATGCCTATTTCCACCTTTTCAATGTTGCCTAATTTCACCTCTCTCCCAGCTCACCTGCTGCTGAGACTCTCATCCATGCCTTTGTTTCCTCTGCCATTAACTGATAAAATACCCGTCTGATTGGGTTGACTATTTTCTATTCTTTGTAAATTCGATGTAAAGCAAAACTTAGTAGGTGTTCTAACTCACGCCTATTAATCTGTCATTCCTATGTCCCTGCCTTGCATTGGCTTCTGGCTAAGCACTCCTTCAATCTTTAAATTCTCCTCCTTCTTTTCAAATTGTTCCATGGCATATGCTCTCCTATTTCTGTAATCTCCTCTCGCCACGTAATATTTCTAGATATATCTGCTCCTTTAATTCAGGTGCCTTGACCATCCCCAATTCTGATCAGACTACATTTTTTTAGCCATACCTTCAGATGTTTGTGAGCTAAGTACAGAAATTTCCTCCAAAAACCTCTCTGTTATCCTTCCTCTCTTTGTTTCCATGTGGTGCACCTTAAACATTACCTCTTTGATTGAGCTTTTGGTCATTAATCCTTATATATATCATTATGTGGCTCAGTGTTGTATTTTGTTTACTAATGCTCCTTGAAAACACTTGGGGATGTTTTATCACATTAAATACACCATATAAATAAATATTGTTGTTGTAACTAGGTCAGTTGGACAACAGCCACATTTTTGAGAGGTTGGGAACAAGAGGAATAGAGTTTTGTTACATTGTCAACAGCATGATGACATTATTGGCTGAGCAGCCATGTTGGTCTCACTAATTTGCTTTGCCCTTGTGATATAATAAATGATAGAACAAAAATAGCTGAGCAATAAACCTATTGATGCTACATGAAATTCCAGCCAAGTTAACTAAAGGTACATCAGAGTGTATCCTTACGTCAGGTGCTCTTGTCCTACATGTCATTAATTTCTGTGAAGCACAATTCTGTTATAGCCCAGTGCTTCCCATGTCTGTTTTTTTTGTACAAGTGTCTGAAACCAATTCAGAAACATTGGCTCATATGCGTTTTTTTCTGTGCAGGTGGGCTCCCAGCGCTTCAGTGTTAACATGCCTCATAAGTTTAGCATTCATAATTTCAAAGTGCCCACATTCTGTGATCACTGTGGCTCTTTGCTCTGGGGTCTGATGAAACAGGGGTTACAATGCAAAGGTAAGAAGTCCATTCTCCTTCTCCTGTTAGTAAGTTACTTTGTACTGCAAAGGTGTAGAAAATGTCGACGATTATTCATTTTGATTATGTAATGATATTTTAATGTTATAACATTTTAACCAATGATATCGGCTGATGGAAGAAGAGGTCAATGAACCTGTAGAAAGGAGGGTTTAATTTATATAGAGCCTTTCACAGACCAAACACACAATGTTCTTTTCACTTCTGAAGTGTAGCCACAGTGGTACAGTAGAAGTATGCAAACCAAATTCCCATAGCAGGTTCCATTGAGCAGCGGTATGCAAATGGCCAGGTATAGTGTTTTTGTGATGTTGGCCAGGCTACTGGGGAGAACTCCCTTCAATTTCTTTGCAGTAGTGCCATGCAATCTTTTATGATTACCCGAGAGTTGGGACTTCGGTTTACCAAAAAGGCAGATCTGTACTTTCATTATGTCTTACTTTCAGAGCTTCATGATGAATAGTATTTCTTGTGTCCTCTGGGGATGTCAAATGGGATTTAAAAGCATAAAAAAACTTCAAGCCTATCAGTGCAAGAACTCACTGTCCTTCCCCAGAACTGGCCACTAATTCATAATTCTGGTGGAAAACAAAGATAGACCTCAAGTTATTTTCAACCCTTTTTCAACAGTCTCTTTAAAACATCTTTTCCACTCACCTCTAACACCTCCAATAAGAAGTCTTTACCAGGAAGGTTAAGATCACCATTTCAGCTGTCTCTGCTCGGCCTCCCTCCTTGAGCTTTCTTTGCCTGGATTCTTGAATCTGCAATATCTTCAATTCCTCTCCTAATTGCTGCCATGGCTTTTCAAATTTTAGATTGCCCAGTAAGCTCTTTTTTTTTTGGTCCCATTCTCAGAAATTTTTTATTCCCTCAACTTCCCTTCCTGAGTGCTATTTTAGTTGATATTGTGAACACTTTGTTCTCCTTGGGTGCAGTTATAGAGTCATAGAGATGCACAGCACGGAAACAGACCCCTTGGTCCAACTCATCCACACCAACCAGATATCCCAACCTAATCTAGTCCCATATGCCAACACTTGGCCCACATCCCTCTCAACCCTTCCTATTCATGTACCCATTCAGATGCCTTTAAATGCTGTAATTGTACCAGCCTCCATCACTTTCTCTGGCAGCTCCTTCCATACACGCATCACCCTCTGCATGAAAAAGTTGCCCCTTCGGACCTCTCTTTCAAATCTGACATCAGCAAACCCCTTATCAAAAAATTCACCTTTCGCATCTTGGGGTTTTGCAAATGGCAAGTATCCAATCTCCCCTTCCTTTCTAAAGGTTGTGATTGTGTTATTGTCTCAATTTGTGCATCTTTTTCCTGCAACTTCATATTTTAAATTTTCCAGTCAGTTTTCTGTCCTGCCACAGCGTTGAAATGGTCCACATAAAAGTCACAAGTGACAGTAACCAGTGTGTATTATGTCTGAAATCTTTGACACAGTTGAGTCCCCAAACCTTCCCCAAATACCTCTTCACCATTGTGCACCTCAGTGGGATTGCTGTTCATTAGGTCAACTCACCCCAGTTGATTGTAGTCTGAGTATCTTTTTAATCACTTTTTCAACATTATCTATAATTTCCCAAAGATAAGTCCTTGTCCCTGATTTAACAGTTGCTTTAACCATTCCAGTGCCTCTGAGTTGTTCAACTGCTTGTTGTAGATGAATCTCAATTTCCTTCAGTTAAACATTCTAAGTAATGGTAATGATAAAAGAAACAATATTTTGCACATGCTGGGAATGTGAAATAAAAACAGTGATGTTGGATATATACAGCAGCTCAGGCAACAGCTTCAGACAAAGGAAAAAAGACATTTGGGTCAAAGACTTTTAATTAGTCTGAAGAAACATAAGAGATACAACAGGTTTAAAGTAAATACACAGCTGGGA
Organism: Chiloscyllium plagiosum; assembly: GCF_037043375.1. Taxonomy (NCBI): domain Eukaryota; kingdom Metazoa; phylum Chordata; class Chondrichthyes; order Orectolobiformes; family Hemiscylliidae; genus Chiloscyllium; species Chiloscyllium plagiosum. The sequence continues at coordinate 37,160,234 of NW_028270148.1, forward strand.
AAAGAGGATCTGACGAAAAGCAAGAAAAAAAGAAGCTCGGGATGGGGTGGGGGGGAGGGAGCGGGGGGTGGTTGACTAAGACAATGGTGCAAGGCACTAACTGGTGCCACATACTCTGTGGGCCTCATAGTGAATGTCTGGCTGACCTTTAAGAATGGCTAATCACCTAGATCCCAGCGAGTAATGTCATGCAACTGTAGACAGGAGGGAAAGCTTTGTTCAATTAGCTACTTTATTTCCTTGTGATAACCTCTTTTTTGAAGATTTTTTTCACTGCCTTTTAAGATTAAGGGTTGGAAGTGAATGTAAACTTCTGACATTGACATAATTAATATTATAATGAAATGATTGATTGACAACTTGATGAGAAGGTAAGAGGCTCCGATGTATTTCAGTGTGAATATTGAATAGTTATTTTTGTTTGATGACTTGAAGCTAGCTTCCACATGGATCATGACTGTTCAGATTAGTATTGAACCATGTTAGCTTGCTGAAGGGACCTGACTTCAATAAAGTTATGAGCCGATGTTTAAAGTGTTCACCCCCACTGTGTTGAATCTGCAAAGTCTGGAGAGCAGTGTCTGGGCTGGCTCCCAATATCCTTATTTAATGTCAATGATAATTTCTGAAAATGGTAATGGGGGCAGGAATCCCAGAATCAGGTCCCACACGCCACTGATAAGTGCCTCCCTGATTGGCCCAATTTGGTGAAAATCAAGGCCCATGTCGTAACACCATAAAACCATAAGAAATAGGAACAGGAGTAAACCATTTGATCCCTCAAGCCTGCTCCATCTTTCAGTATGATCATGGCTGATCTGACATTCTTCATGTCCACTTTCCCACCCTTTCCCCATAAACCTCAATTTTTCCTAATGATCAAGAATCTATCTATCTCGGCCTTAACTTGATATGACTCTGCCCCCACAGCTCTCTACGTCCAGGAATTCCAATGACTCTCAACCCTCTGAGAGAAGAAATTCCTCCTTTTCTCAGTCTTAGGTTGATACGCCTTTATTCAGAGACTAGAATTGAAATTAGGTTTTATTGTCACATGTACTCAAGTACAGGGACACATGAGTACAGTGAAAAGTGTACAAAGTTGCCATTTCCTGTGCCATTATGCCCTCTGGAGCCAGACTGTCCCATGAGGGGAAATATTATCTCAGCATCTACTCTGTTAAGCCCCTTTAAGAAATGCATGTGTTTCAATGAGGTCATTGCTCATTCTTCTAAACTGGAATCCCAACCTCTTTTATCTTTGTTCATAAGCCATTCCCTCCATATCAGGAATCATCCCAGTGAGCCTTCTGTGAATTGCCTCTAATGATATGCTGCCTCTCCTTAAATAAGGGGACCAAAACTGCACACAGTACTCCAGATGTGGTCTTACTAGCACCTTGTATAGTTGCAGTAAGACGTCCCTACTCTTATACTTCAACCCCCTTGAAATAAGGGCCAACATTCCATTAACCTTCCTGATAACCTGCTGTATCTGTGTGCTCTCTTTATTTTTCATGTACAAATATCTCCAGGTCCCTTTGTGATGCAGCTTTCTGTAGTTTTTTTTTCCCATTTAAATATTATTCTGTTCTTTCGCCCCCCCCCCCCCCCCCCTTTCCAAAATGAACAACTTTGCATTTTCTCACATTATACTCCATTTGGTAACTTTTTGCCCACTTACTTAACCAATCAGCATCTATCTGAAACGTATTTGTATTCCTCTCACAACCTTCCTTTCCTCCTATTTCATTGTCACAGGGAAGGTACTGGCCGAGTGGTATTATTCCTCGACTGTTAATCCAGAGACCCAGGAAATGTTCTGGGAATCCCGCAATGGAAGATGGTGGAAATTGAATTTTTAAAAATCTAGAATTCAGACTCTAATGGTGACTATGTATTGTTGGAAAAACCCATCTGGCTCACGAATGCCTTTTAGGGAAGGAAACTGTCCTCCTTCCTGTTCTGGCCTACATGTGACTCCAGACCCATAGCAATGTGGTTGACTCTTAACTGCCCTCTGGGCAATTAGGGATGGGAAATAAATGCTGGCCCAGCCAGCGACACCCTCATCCTGTGAACGAATTCAAAAAACTTAAAGTTTGGCGACAGTACATTGACTTCCTTCCTCCAAGTCATTAATATATATTGTTAGTATCTACAGGCCCAGCACTGATTCCTGTCGAACCCCACTGGTCACGGGTCACCATCTGAAAAAGAACCCCTTAACTCCACTCGCTGTTTCCTGCCCATTAGCCAATTCCCTATTCATGCCGACATACTACCTCCAACGCTGTGGGTTCTTCTCTTATGACTTAATCTTTTGTGAAGTACCTTGCCCAATGCCTTCTAGAAGTTAAAATACAATACATCTACTGGTTCCCCTCAATCCACCCTAGTAGAGAGCTCCTCAGAAATCTCTAATAAATTAGTCAGACATGACTTCCCTTTCATGAAGCCATGCTGACCCTGCTTGATTAGATTATGATTTTCTAAATGTTCTGCTATTACTTCCTTAATAATTGATCTTGTTCACTGCAATTTCATCCTCACCCAGCCATTGCTGTTAGCTGAAAAAGACTTGTAATCTTGGTACCTGACTCATGCTGAGTTGAAATGCTGACTCTATATATTCTCCTTCACCACATATCGACCACCTTGACTTCCATAATGTTGTCTGCCTGTCCTCCTACCTCAAACCGCAGTAGTCCTTTGTTACTTGCAAATTTAACTCTTCCAACGTTCTTCCACATGGCCTCTTATTATCCACCCTCTGTAAACATTAGCACATGCTAAATGCTTCTGGCCATATCCTGAACTACAGCAGGTCCAGCTCAAACATTACTCCTGCAAACATGACCTACACTTTCTCTCAACACATCCAATGCAATCAATTTAAAATCTCAGTCGTGATGCTTATATCCCTACACACTCTTGCTGCTCCCTACCGTTAACCCCCTCTAGTCTACTATCCCATTTTCTCTATACCTCGGATTCTCTCTTTCTTTGCGAGCAACCCCCATCCCACTTCCCTCAACACAGCCATATAAATATAAACATGAAATTGATGTTGTAAACCGCAAACATTTGAAAACATTAGAAGATACCGTAGTTTTCTGCATTGGTGCAAAAGCTTGTTTTCCTGCAGGTGGCAGTGTATGACACCATTAACATGCCTAGTGAATGGTTTCCTTTTGGAGAGAAAGATGCCTCAGAATTAACCTGTTTACAGATTTGAACGCAGAACCAGAATTAATGCAGTTTTCCAAAAGTGATTAGGCAATAATATCATTAAGCCGTTACATCTCTCTGATTAAGGCCCCTTGATTCTGTCAGATTACGAGAATCTGGAATTCACAACCGTACTCAGTGATTAAGCATTTTCATCCCTCTGGGGTCAAGAAATTTAAAAATTCACATGAACTTTGTCCTCAGACGCTGATCCCTTATCCCACACATTAATTCCAGAAAGGGAAAATAATCAATTCTATCCAGTGTTCTCAGAACCTTATTTCTTTCGAAGAGATCACTTCTGTGAATTTCAGACAGTATAGCTGCATTGTAGTGGCCTCCCATGATAATTCTGTCATCGCAGGAATCAGTTGAGTGAACCCACATTGTAGCCCCTTTAAGGTAAATCTAACCTTAAGCATGGAGACCAAAATGTTATGTGTTGTACTGTATTTTGGATATGGTGTCATAATTGTTATTATTAGATTGTGGGAAAACTGTCACATTGGTTGCTGTGGTAGCAGAAAAAGCTTTGTAAGTTTTTAAATCCATCATCAGTTCTCCTGGGGAACAAGGGTAATACCAGCTGTCATCTGGAGAGAACCAGAAAGAAATAAAACTGAAAGTAAAAATTAGACTCCCCTGGTGATTGTAAAACCAGTAGAACATCCAAATATCACAGTGTAAAACTAATTTAGTTAATGCTTCGGTCAGACTGGTCCTTTTGGCAGTTCCCCCTGACAGGGCTCAAATAGGTTCCTTCCTCATTTCCAATCCATCCTTCGTTACAGTATATAATGGTGCTGTAACCCAGTGCCACACTGTGTTTATCCATATATGTAATGTAACAGTTAACTTTGCCAGTATGACATATCTCAGAAATTCTACAAAATTCCCCTTGAATATGCTGTCACTGCTGATATATTTACAAGTTAAGAACTCGAGGAGTATTGATAAAATAATTACCCTGAACCACATACACCTTCTGCCACTGGATTTGTCATTGATCAAAGCAGTTTTAGAAATTATATCACATCTTAGAGATGAAAGAATCCAGGGGTTTTATTCCTCATCAACTTTGTGACTTGCTTTGCCACATTTCTGCAATAAATCTTTTGTTAAATAGCACAGCAATATGGAGAATTTAAGATTCCATCTAATGCTGACTTTGAGTGTTACATTTATTTTCCAATGAATAGTTGTAATTTTTCACATAAGGTTTGACCTTGGTAATTCAAGTTTTCCATCTGCTATTAACTTCAAACATTAATCTATTTTTCTATTAATAATATTAGTAAAACAAATAATACGTTAGTTATATGTATATTTATCTGTATAGATCTAATAAGCATAACATAAGCCCAAACTGATTCCTCAAAGAAATGGTGCCTATTTGTCTCATCCAAAGAGTTTTGTTCAGCTCCTGGGGGAGGAGTTAGTCCCATCACACTCCAAACACAAACTGTCATGCGAGGAGACCACGCACCCTGTAAGATGCAGACCTCATGTCAGGTTTGGTGTGGCTACAAGGTTCAGGCTTGGTTTATAATAGGATAGTAACTGAGTCTGACCAAGACAATTACACGGGATTGTTACTCACATTAAGGTGTTCAGAAAAGACTCACAAAGCTAAATAAGTGAGATTGTTTATCTTTTAAATTTGCTGAGGTGTGCTATAACTGATGGGTACAAAAATGTCACTCATGGTGAAAATATTGTGATAACGTTACTTGCATGTGGCATCACCAATGAATAGCAAACCTGGCTGTTTTACAATTAAGGTAGCAATCTTAAATTGAAAGACAACCATGTCTATCATAAAGCTTGGCACAGTGTGCAAATCTCATTACCTGTCTAACTTTCCCTTTTTTAAGATGCCCCTTAAAAACTACCTCTTTGACAAAGCTTTTAGTCACCTGTTCTGGCAATTCCTTATTGTCTTGATGTCTAATTTATTTCGTTAAATACCTTGGAACATTTTACTGCAGTAAAGATGTTTTGTAAATGCGAGTTATTGTGTTACTGTTGCAAAGACCTGGATATTTCAGAAAGCAAGTAAAACTAGTACATCAGGTGATTTTAGTACCATTGAAGCCATTCAGTACAATAATGACTGATCATTTGCCTTAACTCCACTTTCTTGCCTATTCCTCATGGTGGACCGCTGACAAAAGCCCTGTGCTGTCCCTTTGGTGGGCGGCACGGTGGCACAGTGGTTAGCACTGCTGCCTCACAGCGCCAGAGACCCGGGTTCAATTCCCGCCTCAGGCGACTGACTGTGTGGAGTTTGCACGTTCTCCCCGTGTCTGCGTGGGTTTCCTCCGGGTGCTCCGGTTTCCTCCCACAGTCCAAAGATGTGCAGGGTCAGGTGAATTGGCCATGCTAAATTGCCCATAGTGTTAGGTAAGGGGTAAATGTAGGGGTATGGGTGGGTTTCGCTTCGGCGGGTCGGCGTGGACTTGTTGGGCTGAAGGGCCTGTTTCCACACTGTAATCTAATCTTTAAGGGAAGGCCTCGCCTTTCTTGTTCTGCCTTGGTACTTGACATGCAGGTGGCTGGCCTTTCACTGGGAACAAGGTCTCTTCAGAAAAAATCCCATATCCCCCGAGCTGCTGGCCAGCTGCAGGTACTACTTTAGGCCTGGGATTATCCCAGGATCCCAGACCCAGGGTGGTGGGACATGTGTCAGCGGACAGGGGATAAGGGGGATGGGGTTTGGCAATAGAGTCAGAGGGGCAGCTCCTGTGACCTGCAAGCGGCTCCACCTTGCTTGGTGTGCTCTCCATGATATTCAGTGCCACAACCTCCACCAGCTAGAGGCTGAGAGTTCACACAATCCTCAGAAAAACAATTCTCCTAGTTTCTGTCCTAAAAGGGCAACACCTAATTCTAAAACAGTGCCCTGTGGTTCAGCAGTGACCCAAAGGAGGGACATCTTTCTGTGTTCACAATTAACATTCAGGATCATACACAATTCTGTCAGCTCTCCCCTCATCTTCCTGCACAGCTTAGTGGAAACAAACCCAGCCTGTCTAAACTTCCCTCACTAGACAATCTGCTCATTCAAAGTATCAATTTAATAAACCAACATTTACTCTGTAACTAAGTAAATAGTAAGCCCTTGCTTGCCATTTGGCTAATAACAGCACTGGAGCAATGAGACCATTAGCTGGGAACTAGTTGCTCACTCAAAGGCCTCTATTGACGGTGAGACTGGAAGGTGGTCTACAGGCCTTCCACCACAGACTTTATCAGAGTGACAATGGGAAGATGATAAGGTCCCCACTGCCACGCTAGCACCTAATTAAGTGGCCCTAAAACTACCAAACCCATTATGAACACATGATTCTGCCTCTTATGCCACAAGAGGCCTGCAATTTATCTATCAGCTTGAATAAGAATGGGACTGTGCCAAAATCTCTCAGCAGATGGCAGTCACATGAAGCCCAATCAAATGTGTGCAGATTTTTCAACCAGTAATTTTCAAGGTCATGAATGTAAAAGAGACTTGTTACATTGAGCTGGTGTTTATAGCTGAGCATATAAATGACAGGCAGGCAGTGAAGAAGAAAGAGGAGAAAGTAAGTGTGTCACAGGAGACGCTTAATCTTTTTTTAACTAATGAACAATGATATTGAATTTACAGCTTGTTAAAATATCGGGTAAAGACAGACATAGAATGGAAGTGGAATGATCATCAAAAATAAAACTGTTAAACTAAATGAAGATCTGCCATTACATTTGTAAGATAGTACAAACAATAATACAAAACACATTAACTGATGAGGGATAACAATAGAAAATGAGATGGCAGAAGCAGAGTATATGGAAAGTAGCAACAATTATGAAAGTGAAGTGATTACTGCATTCTGATATTGCTGAACAACTTGATTAAAAATAGACTGGAGCACTATTGAGGCAAATAAGAGACTCTGCTATGTGTTACACTGCAACATGGCCTTTTGAGGATTTTGGGCAGAACAAAGCCAAGCAGAAAGAAGGGACAAAAATGCAACTGGAGTGAATGTCACATTATACTTACTTAGTCATATGCCATTTGAGTGAGGTCTTTTAAAATGGTCCTCAGTGCCTCTATGTGAGTGTTATATGTATTCAGCATCCTTCTTTTTGCAACAGGACCCCAAAGATCTGAGTCCAGAGGCTCACGAGCTGGAAGCTGACTTCTGTGGAGCATCTGCTCCACATTGTGAGACCCCATTTTCACCTCTTGAATCTTCAAGCTTCCTTCTGTGTTCTGTTACCAAAGAGAAAAACCTTCCTTAGAACTATCAACAGTCCCCTGGGTGGATTTATCTAGGTTGGTGAGTGACAGAGTGAGTGAGGAGGGGTGGATTAAGGAGTGCTGAGGATATGGTTGCTTGAGCAGAGATGAAGGTAAATTCACTCTTTCTATCCTGTCTTCCTTCTCATTAGGGCATTTTGCCTTGGATTGTTTGGAGAAAATGGAAATGAGAATACCTTCCTGAAAGTTCCTCTATAGCTTTTTGGAAAATAGGAACAGCTGTATGCCATTCAGTCCATCTATTCTGTCCCATCATTTTGTCAGATCACAGCTGAGTGGGAGCTCATTTTGATGTATCTAACTTTTCTTCATCCCGATCAATGCCTTTAACTAACAAAAACAAATCTATCAATTTCAGTCACACAGATGTACGGCATGGAAACAGATCCTTCGGTCCAACTCATCCATGTCGACCATATATCCTGAATAAATTTAGTTCCATTTGCCAGCATTTGGCCCATATACCTCCAGACCCTTCCTATTCATATACCCATCCAGATGCCTTTTAAATACTGTATTTGGATCAGCCTCCACCACTTCCTCTGACAGCTCATTCTGTACACACACCATCCTCTGCGTGAAAAAATTGCCCCTTAGGTCCCTTTTAAATCTTTATTCTCCCATCTTGAACCTATGCCCTTTAGTTTTGGACTTGCCCACCCCTGGGAAAAGACTTTGGCTATTCACCCAATCCATGCCCTTCATGATTTTATAAACCTCTGTAAGGTCACCCATCAGCCTCCAACGCTCCAGGGAAAACAGGCCCAGCCTATTCTGCCACTCCCAAAGCTCAAATCCTCCAACCGTGGCAACATTCTTGTAAATCTTTTCGACACACTTTCAAGCTTAACAGCATTTTTCCTTTGGCAGGGAGCTCAGAATTGAATGTGGCCTAACCAATGTGCTGCATAGCCGCAACATGACCTCCCAACTCCTATACTCAATGCACTGATCAACAAGGACAAGTGCACCAAATGCCTTCTTCACTACTGTGTCTACCTGTGACTCCGAACCTGCACTGCAAGGTCTCTTTGCTTGACAAAACTCCCCACGGCCCTATCATTAAGTGTATAAGTCCTGCCATGATTTACCTTAGCAAAATGCGACACCTCACACTTATCTACATTAGATTCAATCTGCTACTCCTCGGCCCATCGGTCTTGAAATTTTAAATTGTCCTAAAAGAACTCTCTTTTTGATTTCAAATACTCTGGTGTATACAAAATGCTTCTATATGATTTAACTCTGATTTTAAGAGTATTGACTCTTGTTCTGGATTATCCCACTGGAGGAGATTGCACATTTGTAGCAATTCTTTCAATTCCCTTCATCACCTTGAGCATTTTGATCAGTCTTCAGCTTTTCAAGCTCAAAACAAGTCAATCCAGTCCGCTCTCAAACTGATATCATTCCAGTGCGTCTGCAATGTACCCACACTAAAGCCAATCTTCCTGAGGAATGGTGGCCAGAGCTGAATGCAGTACTCCAGGTGCTGTCTCTTTGAAGCATCCTTACTTTTCTTTACAAAGTCATCTGTTCAAGAGGTTAATAGGCAATGGAAGCACTCCTGGTGTTAGCAAGATTAGAGAATTGACCAACAGGCAGGAAATAGAGTGAATATAAACAGAGCATTTTCACCTTGGCAGGAAGTGAGTAATGGAGTGTCATGAGGAGTGGTGCTGGGACCTGTTTCCAGTCTGCAGCTCTGGTCACCCCCGCTTCCCCAGTTAAAAAGAGAGTGGGTGAGCCTGCTGTGAGGAGCATCAGCTTCTCTCTAGCTATTTAAAGTAGCCTTAAGGCAGGGAATCTGCTGTCCCTCAGACCCTCCCTTCCCCCTAGGGGTTAGGAGGCTTCACCTCAACAAGCTGTCATCTATTCAGATATGTATAAAGCTACCAATCAGGATTCAGAGATTTCACTGGGTGTCAAAGTGACAAGAGTCAAGATTAGAGTGGTGCTGGAAAAGCACTGCAGGTCAGGTAGCATCCAAGGAGCAGGAAAACCGACGTTCAGGCAAAAGCCTGATGAAGCGCTTTTGCCCAAAACGTTGATTTTCCTGCTCCTCGGATGCTGCCTGACCTGCTGTGCTTTTCCAGCACCACTCTAATCTTGACTCTGATCTCCAGCATCTGCAGTCCTCACTTTCGCCTGTCAAAGTGGCAAGCTCCACTGAGGGTGTCCTTCGGAGAGAGGGGGTGTGGGGCTAGGTTTGAAATCCTTATAGGGAGGGGAACATGGGGAAAGTACACTCAATGGACCCCGGGACCCTCGAAGGAGTGACCCCCACATCGACCGTCAGCCTATGCAGAGAAATCTGTCACTTGGCATGGGACTCTACCTAGTTCAGGTAAACCCTTTTGGATGAAGCCTTTGAGTTGGAATTGATTTTGCTCCTGAGGACCTTAATCGACCCACTGGCTGCCTGACACCAACCTCATCGCTGGCATCATTGTGGGTACAGGGATGGACAGGTAGTTGGTTATCTTGCTGCCTGTTAGATGTAATGAGCCCTGTCCCCTTCAGACACTGCTGTAAACCCATGAGTGGTTAGAGAGCTAGTTTCATGGAGACTACCAATGAGGCCAGAGCTTCTAGGACGATATAAACCATCACCTTCTCGAGAAGCAAAGATAAGAGAAGGCATGTCAATAGCTGTTAAGGATGAGCACAGGTTTTTGTTAGAATGGTTTGACAGCAATGTTGTAACAGAAAAGTAAAAGGTACAGTATATATGAGGGAAGACTGCTTAAACAGGTACATGGCACATTCTGAAGGCCAGTATCTTTTAAGTAATGGACAGGGTCTCCGCAGTTCTGATATGATTCGAGCAGTAATCATTGAGAACTAGGCGTAAAGAGACTGAAAGGCAGGGAATCAGATCAGGTAACTTAGCTCAGTTACTCGGGTCAGGTCATTAATCTTCTTCCTCAAAGGAGACTTCTGTTCCTCCAGAAAATACATTTGTGATTGGCTACCTGTCCCCGACCTCAGTTGGCCCTCTTTGTTTTTTCTAGATGATCCTTCCCTTTCTCAGCATCTGACGAAGTGCCCACTAAATTTGCATGATTCTTTAAATGAGCAGACCCTAACATTGACAGCAAAGTCGGTGTCACCAGGTCACAGTGAGTGGAAGTTCTTTAGCTTTGCCTCATTTGGAGCAGCAGGGTAGCACCTGGCAGTTTGTGTTCTCTAGCTTGTTTTGTTGTGTACATTCCTTTTAAGCACTTGAATCAATTCAGGTTCAAAGCCTCTAGGTTTCTGGGTTTTCACTCAGTATAAACCTGAGATATTAGACAAATGATGTTAAGTCTTAAGCAGGGTAAAAACAATGACTGCAGATGCTGGAAACCAGATTCTGGATTAGTGGTGCTGGAAGAGCACAGCAGTTCAGGCAGCATCCAAGGAGCAGTAAAATCGACGTTTCAGGCAAAAGCCCTTCATCAGGAATAAAGGCAGAGAGCCTGAAGCATGGAGAGATAAGCTAGAGGAGAGTGGGGTGGGGAGAAAGTAGCATAGAGTACAATAGGTGAGTGGGGAGGGGATGAAGGTGATAGGTCGGGGGGAGAGGGTGGAAATGACCTGGGAGTTGCAGTGGGAGAGGGACTCCCTGAGATTCTTGTAGAGAGAGGAGGAAATCTTCTTCAAGGCAGGCATCCTTGCAAGAGGATTCGCTGTAGGGTTAAAATCAACTAGGTAAAAACAATGACTTCAGATGCTGGAAACCAGATTCCGGATTAGTGGTGCTGGAAGAGCAGTTCAGGCAGCATCCGAGGAGCAGTAAAATCGATGTTTCGGGCAAAAGCCCTTCATCAGGAATAAAGGCAGAGAGCCTGAAGGGTGGAGAGATAAGCTAGAGGAGGGTGGGGGTGGGGAGAAAGTAGCATAGAGTACAGCCAACCATAAAAGTGAGATCTTCTCAATTTTGAGTCCTGTGTCCATGCAGTCAACCTGTCATTCAGTGAGCTGTACTTCCTCAATGGACAGCCCAGTACAACTCATGCACTCTGGCTAACAGTATATTGGGCACCAAACCATATATTCAGGGAAAGTGAGTTCATCGCAGTGAGAGAAAGGAGCCAGAGATGTTGGTTGAGAGTGTGTTCCTGGAAAAACACAGCTAATGTTTTGGGCCAGAGCCCTTTATCAGGAATGAGGCTGGGAGCCTTGGGGGGGGGGGGGTGGAAAGGTGTTGGTTGCCTTCTCTACTGTTGTTCAGGCAGAAGAATTGTTCCTGCACCCCAATTTGTCAAATTCATTTTGACATTATTATGTTAGAATCTCTTTCCCCTGAGGGGAATGCACACTTTCTAAATTACATTGGGGTTCTCTGTGTGACATTGAACCATCATTTGCCAAAATTAAGGAAGCACTCATTTGATTCAGATCCGAGCTAGATTGTTCAGAGTGAGTCCATGTAAATACTTCAATTTAGCTCTGCAATTACCCCATTTCATAAGGAGGAGAGAATTAAACTTCTTTCTGTATTTTGTATGATTTAGGAAAACTGAGAATATCCAATAGGTTATCAGTGTTATTTCTTTAAACATCCTGAGAGAAATTCAATCTGGCTTTGGTGTTAGTTCTACTTTCATCACTTCTAACTTAGTTCGAATGTTTTTTTGTAATCTGAACAAAAGCTAATTTGACTTTAGTCCTGTCTGCTAACAAGAGGTTGATGGTCCATGCCTTTTCATCATTTAAAATTCTTCTTAAACCTCATTCGAATGGTCTTATTTGTTCCATGTCATACTTTGCTTCCACTGAAAATGATACAAGATTTCCCAAAGTTAAAAATTAATGCTCGTTCTTTACAATTATTTGGCTTTATAAAGTATTCATAACAGTAAATTAACTTCAAGTTTTATAGTCAAATTTCTAAAACAAGGGAACATAAATTAGTTTTATCTCTTGTGTGGAACATGTATCGGATTTCCGAGTCCAGTAAAATTAGGAATATAAACATTGACCTTGCAGATAGAGAAAACTATGTTCCACATCATGGGCTTTGTAACAATTGGTATATTGAAATCATGCTCACACACAAAGTCTGCAGATTTCCAAACTAACTTTTGAGACTTTTAGGCAGTTATTGGACAATACTCAGTTGCTTATGCAAGGACCTGTAGACATTTTGCGGTGTACTTTGGGAGGTCTCCTTATATGTTAGTGCAGTTACTGCCTGAAGCCATGTACTAGAGAGAGCTTGTACATCTGTACTGAATAGTTTCAGTTCTTCCACAGTTTCCTGAAGAACACACTCATAGATATGGTTTCATTTCTGAAAATTTGAATTTCCAAAATACAAAACAGTGGTGGATTGCATTATCTATTGGGAAACCACCATATAATTTAGTCTAGTTGCCCGCAAGTGTCTAAAATCAAAATTAAGATTACTTGGAAATAAACTTCTTTCTGGTCATTGTACCAATTTATCTGAAAATGAAGTTGATCTAATATATTGGAGTAAAATTGAAGACCAGTCAAAGTTCTTTTGATTGATAAACTCATATAAAGATATTGCACAGACTCCTCCCAGATACTTAAAGGAATCACACAAATCGTTTGTCAATCTGTACAGGTTTGGAAAAATATTTTGTATTTTTTACTGACAGTATTAATAGGTCTATCACCATCAGTATAGAGAAAAGACAATTTCATTTTTCAATGTGTAGATCCTTCATCAAAGTTAAAAAGTAGAAGATGAATGGATCTTAGAAAGAAATGGTGGAGGAAGAATTATAATGTCCAAAAAAAATTTCCAGAACAATAACAATGGTTGAAAATTGCTATGTGATATATCAAAGGGTGGCATGATGGCTCAGTGGCAAGGACTGCTGCCTCACAGTGTAGGGATCCGGGTTCAATTCTAGCTTCAGGCGATTGTCTATGTGGAGTTTGCATATTCTCCCTATGTCTGCAAGCATTTGCTGCATATTCCTCCAACAGTCCAAAGATGTACATGTTAGGTGGATTCCTGATGAAGGGCTTTTGCCTGAAATATTGATTTTCCTGTCGCAGATGCTGCCTGACCTGCTGTGCTTTTCCAGCACAACACTCTCGACTCTAATCCCTCCAGCACCACACTCTCGACTCTAATCTTCAGCATCAGCAGTCCTCACTTTTACCATGCGAAATTGCCCATAGTGTCCAGGGATGTGCAGGGTAGGTGGATTAGCCATGGAAAATGCAGGGTTCCAGGGAAAGGGTAGGGGGGTGTATCTGGTTGGGATACATTTCAGAGGGTCGGTATGGACTTGATGGGCCAAATGGCATTCTTCCATACTGTATGGATTCTATATGAGGATTACCTCGACAAACAATGCGAAGGCATTTAAAAATTCTGAAAATCACTTAGAAAGATAAAACAAAAGGAAAATTATGAATGTGGGATCTCTAAAGTGGAAATGGAAAGGAGTTTGCAACTAGAATAGAGGTATTCAGCAAAGTGGTTATCATCTGTTTCATCAAACTGGACTCAATGTTAACTCTGTTTTTCTGTCACTGGATGCTGCCAGACCTGCTGTGTTTTTCCTGTACTTTCTGTTTTTGTTTCAGTTTTCCAGCATCCACAGTTTTTCATCTGATCTTACTTATCATCCAATCTGCATGTAATCTCCACAATGAGAAGAAACTGGGTTATGGCAGACCATGACAGTATAAGATTGAAAAGAGTTCATATTAAGAAAAGCTAATGTTTCAATTCGAAAGAAAAGTTGAGGCTTTAGACAAAAATTTGAGAGAATGATGACCAGTTACTTTCTTCTGCCGCACGGAAAGGGGCCAGTAATGGCAGCTGGTAGTCAGGTTGGTGAAATTGTATCCTAGAGCTAGATTTCCAGCAGAAAGAAGAAAATGGAGGGAGAGATGTATTGGCTTGAGATAACATTTATGGTGCTTGGAAGTGACCTACAATTCCAAAGCTAGTGAGATGGAAGGTAAAGACACAAGGGGATCTTGTCATTTGCATTAAAAGAGGGAGAAAAGGTAAGAACAGAACACAGAAAATGGGTCAAATATTCCACAAACTCAGCACTTACAGCTGAAAGAAATCTTCCACTGACAGCGTCTTAGTTCAGAAATTCTGATAGGAAAAGTAAAGTCCTCACAGAATCATCTGCTCAATGTTTAAACCTAAGTCCAAAGAGTATAAGTTTAAGGTGAGGAGCAAGTGGTTTAGAGGCGTTTTTTTCACCCAGAGGGTGGTAGAAGTATGGAACATGTTGCCTCAGAGGATGGTGGAGGCAGATTCTCTCACAACATTTAAGAAGCATCTGGGTGAGCATTTAAAATGCCAAAGCATAATCAGCTATTGACCAAATGCAGGTAATTGGGATTAGTGTAGTTTGGTGTTTGTTGGTCAGGATGGACATGGTGGGTTTCAAAGCTGCATGACTGTGATGGTTTGTTAGAAGTTGTGAATTCCCATTGTGGAATGACAAATCTTTAAACTAGTCAGTCCTTAAAGATTATTCTTATGCTATAGCTGGAGCCCCTTCGAATAAGTGACATGTGTGTAATTCTGTCTCAGGAGCACTTTAATTCGAAGAAGAATCTAAATCTTGTGAATGTTCTTCAGAACAATCACTCATTTTATATGTTAGATGATGAGCTAATATCTAGATTTATTGTTTAATAAGGATTAATTTTTAATAGCCTGCCTGCTAAGATGGTCTGACATATCACCATTGGGCAGAATTCAACACATCCTAAAAGGACTTTGGCAATAGGAGCTATCACTCTGAGATTGTCCAGTGTCACGATCCTGGCTGGTTCCTCTCATCCTCAAACAGTCAGTAGTGTGACTTCCCAGGTTTCATATTCTTAGAGCCCAGACATCTTGATAATGGAGACAATCTGGGCTTGCATGGAAACTATTTCCTATGGACCAGCGAAATGCAACATTGTACATTTTCTGACAAATATGAACATTGATTTTGTCAAAAAAGTCAATTAAAATTACTATAACTTAGTGATTTTTATTGTTGAATGGGCAGGAGCTTAACTTTTCATTTTAGCTGGAAAGATATGAAAGTGCTTTTTCTGCACTGATGTGGGCTTGTACATGTAAATTGCTGAGATTAGAGTTTCAGCATTTGTGCTGTCAAATGTCCTTATGGATAAGACTAGTTGAAGTAGCATTATTAGGTTTAGTGGGGTTGCTGAGTGTTTCATTTATTTATGTTTCTTGCCAAATCACTGACAGCCAAATCTTTTACAGTCCATGGGAAATTCAAGAAATCAAAGGCAAAGTTTTGATTAGTCTTTGCACTAATTAATTTTTAACTTATGATGACTTTGTAGCTTTGCGTCTCCTTAATATCTCAAACTCCTTTCTGAAAGATGATGACGCTTTTCTTAAATAATTCTATCAGGGTGAAACAATAGTTATTTAATTACATCATAGTTACAACAAAGAGCATCTTTGCCCATGGAATTAGATGATGTCATGCATGAATGTTAGCTTTCACAACCCAAGTTGATTGGACTAAAGTTTCTTGCTGGCCTTAAGGATCTATCTTGAATGAAGTTGGGTTTTTTGCAATCAACTGTGGTGCGTGTGGCCCTGCATCACTACATTTGGCCAAAATTGACAGTATGACAATGACAGGTTTTGTACAGGAACTGGGCAAGAACAACCTCACTTAATGGGTAGGTGTCATCTTCTAAGGATGAAGCTAAGTAATGTTATTGGAACAGAGGAAAGCTACATATGTTCCTTGGCCATGTTGCAGCTGACTGTGGAGTGCTTGTTGCTGATGCCAGGTGCCTACATTGGATGGTGTTTCATTCCCCAGCATTCATAAGAAGAAACTCAGTGACTGCTGCCAAGTGCAAGGAAATGACGATATTTTCTGGATCAGTTGGTTTCCAAGTTCTGAGTTTATGTGCTGTGATGTACAGGCACTATGGCCTGAACCTTAAGTTTTTTTGGCAAAGTGCAATCTGTGTTGATTGTTTGTTTAAGGGATTCTCACCCTGAGAACAAGTTAGATTTCTGGCCACACCTTACAATTTTCACTCCATGGGCATTGACATTCGAAAATGTGGCAGCCTCTAAGAGATCGACACATTTCCGATTCAGTTAGAATATGCTTCTGCACTTGACGACTGCACCTCAGGCTGGACCTGTAACTATTATGAGAAGGACACTGAGCACTCAGGGACACCCAGCTCATGAACTGGACTAGGCTGCTTGTCTGGCCTATTTGCCTGCTGTCATAGAGCTCTTTCTCACTCTGAGCCTAAATGGATGGTCACAGCATTTCTGCCTTGTTCCTTTTTACACTTTGACCCTTGCACCAGACATACCAGGCTCTCAGTATTTCTGTTTTGTCTTGGCGTTTAGCACAGTCACAAAGCCAGGAAGCTTGTTATGGTTGTCTGCAGACCATAATCAAGCCAGTGATGGTACCCTTCAGACAGGGGGGGCCCTTGCACAGTAAGTCAAAGGCAGCCTCTGATGTCAATAAAGGAGCTTGGACACTCAGGGCATTTAGGGTCAGGTTGCTCTACTTATAAGTACTGAGGAGCCAAATGTTGCACAACCCACCACTCGTCCTGATTGTTTCTGTCCTATCCTGGGCTGGTTTCCTTCTCGAATGAAAGAGAGAGAGAGACAGAGTCAGGTATTAAAGGAGATGAAAGTGGGTGGGCACAGCTATTATAGTTGCTACAGTTGGGGAGGTGCTCCAAGCAAGCGAGTAGGAGGTTAGGGTGGGTGAGAGGGAGTGGAGAAGATCTTGCAGGAATTAGTGAGTGGTCAAACACAAACCTCAGTGGGAAGTGGGTGAATAGTACAGACAGAGTGAGTGTGAGGGGGCACTAACTTTGATGAATTGGAGAATGACATTGATTTCTTTCTGACAATGCTGGGCATTCCTCCAGGTGTCTGGGATTACATTGAGCTAGTTGGCAGCCTTGGACCAGGCTGGCATGATCTTGTGTAGTGGCCTCCATCCTTGGTCCTGGGGGAAGGAGACATCCAGTAACTGCATCACCCGATCCAATAGGACCTCCAGGTCCCTGCCTGAAAAATAGTTCACTTGTTTGCAACTCTGAGACAAATGTCAGGAACTCTGTTCATGGCATCTTTGAATGGATGCTGCTTGTCTGGGTTAATGATGGCCTTTAAAAGTTGGTGCCAGTGTCAGAAATGCTGGTCAATACTGGGATATCTCAGCAGTGGCACATTGCCTGGGAATGACGCTTGTAACATGGTGCTAGAGTTGGACAAGAGGGACACAGTAGGTAGTTAATGAGACAAATTTTGGTAAGATACAGTGAGATATCTTACTCAGCCTCACAATAAATTCTTGAAAAAAATTGGATGCAGTTGGCTCTTAGCCAATGACAAATATAAGCTTCACCCCAGGGTCTCAGTTTAAGATATTAGCCAAGCAATAATGGCCCCTTATCTGTACACCATAGTGGACGGTGCTATCATCTGAGACACTATTTACTCAATCACACAGTTGGGCTTGAATCCATGGTGATCTGAGAATTGCATTAACGCAGTCACAAAATGTTTAAATACGCACATTAACAATTAACTGCCGCTCAATGATGAACTGCTATGACTAATTGATAAAGGAACATGAGCAGTGCAGGATGAATTGTCATTGAAGTTGTACTTCCTCTTCTGGAAGCTGCAAGCCAGCAATTCATCACATCATCCGAATGTCAGTAGGATGGTGGCACCCAGGAAATTGTCCCCATGTATTTCATTTCCATTAGTGGCCCTTCCAACCCCAGGGACTGCTGAGCAAATAGTACTTGTAATCCCCTCGACAGTAAGAGAAGACACTTGGGGTCTCAGCTTTGGAGAATCCTCTGTGGAAAGGGGTGCAATGTCCCTAGATCGAAATACTAAACATCAGCAAGCTGGCCAGTGATGCTCAGAAAAGATATGCAGCTTTGTAAAGGAGGCTCAAAGTACAAGAATAGATGCACCACCCGCGTAATAATGGACACTGTCCTCTGACTTTCTAAAAGTTGACACAACCTTCAAACCTTTTAATAAACCTTCTGAGAAAAGATTTTCATCATTCACTTTTGTACTGAACCATGTTTTTCCTCCACATTCCCAACATTTCTCTGATTCTGTACAAATAATAAACAAAGAGAATCTTCCCACTTCTAACACTCTGCTTCACAAACTAACATTGACAAAGAAGTCCACACTGACCACTGATCAATTCATACCTTTTAATCAAAGTCAGAAAAGGCTAATGGTTATTAAAATATTATTTGCAGTTACTGTTATGAAACAGAAGAGTTTGAACTGGGCTTTGTTTGAACCGACTCTGTAGTATTTCTTTTGTAATCCTGGGAATCAATTTAACCAGTTTCAGTAAAATCCATTTATTCCCTCAACCACCCTCACTGTCAGTTTTCAGTTAAATGTGGACAGATTTTTCAGTTTGAGATTCAGTACTGTTCAGAAAGTAAGAGTAGTTTGTCATCTCTGAGTCTGATCTACCCATGAGAAGGGAAAGAAGAGATCAGAAACTCCCTGCGTTGGCAACTTCAAATATCATTCCCAACGTAAACCTAACAAGTGATGGTTTCAAGATCTTCACATTAATTACAACAAATTTTTAGGATGTCTATTTTGCAATAGATTGATTTATTTTGGATATTGAAACCATTTTCTTATTGCCATTCCTCATCATATATTTCTGATGAATTGGGCTCAGAGTGTAATATTATTTAACTATGTGTGACTCACTTGCCATGAAACCTGTGATGATGTGAACTATGTATGAAATGTCAAAGAAGCCAATAATGAGTGATGTAATTCATACTAAATGAAAACCGAAAGAACTGTGGATGCTGTAAATCAGAAACAAAAACAGAAATTGGGCGGATAGCTCAGTAGATCTGACCGCATCAGTAAAAAGAAATCAGAGTTAATGTTTCTGATCCAGTGACCCTTCCTCAGAACTGATGGTAGCTAGAGAAATGTCAGTTTTTATGCAGAAGGTAGAGTGGGAGAAGGGAGTCAGGAGTAAATATTAGGTGAGGATAGAGCCCAAAGAGAGAGAAAGGTTGGACAGACAAATTAGTCAATAGCAATATGGCTAGGAGGGTGAATAGCTGTAAATGGAGACTGTTAGTGACAAACAATGGGTAGCATTTAATGATGTGGAGGAGCCGGTGTTGGACTGGGTGGACAAACACCCCCCCCACCCCCACCGGTTATAATCCAACAGGTTTATTTGGAAGTACAAATATACTTCTTTCATCAGGTAGCTAGTGGAGAAGGATTATAGGACACAGAATTTATAGCAAAAGATAATAATGTCATACAACTGATGCAATATATTGAACAAGCCTAGATTGATGTTAAGTTTTTCATATTTTAAACTGTGTTGCAGGTTTCGATTCATTAATATGTAAATCCCAGAACTTCTTTCGAGGATGTACATGTATTTGGAAAGGCAAGGACTGATTAGGGATAGTCAACATGGCTTTGTGCGTGGGAAATCATGTCTCACAATCTTGATTGAGTTTTTGGAGAAAGTAACAAAGAGGATTGATGAGGGCAGAGTGGTAGATGTGATCTATATGGACTTCATTAAGGCGTTCGACAAGGGAGACTGATTAGGAATGTTAGATCTCACGGAATACAGGGAGAACTAGCCATTTGGATACAAAACTGGCTCAAAGGTAGAAAAGGGTGGTGGTGGAGGGTTGTTTTTCAGACTGGAGGTCTGTGACCAGTGGAGTGCCACAAGGATTGGTGCTGGGTCCTCTACTTTTTGTCATTTACATAAACGACTTGGATGTGAGCATAAGAGGTACAGTTACTAAGTTTGCAGATGACACCAAAATTGGAGGTGTAGTGGACAGGGAAGAGGGTTACCTCAGATTACAACAGAATCTCGACCAGATGGACCAATGGGCAGAGAAGTGCGATTCAGATAAATGCAAGGTGCTGCATTTTGAGAAAGCAAATCATAACAGGGTGTATATACTTAATGGTAAGGTCCTAGGGAGTGTTGCTGAACAAAGAGACCTTGGAGTGCAGGTTCATAGCTCCTTGAAAGTGAAGTTGCAGGTAGGTAGAATAGTGCAGAAGGCGTTTAGTATGCTTTCTTTTATTGGTCAGATTATTGAGTACAGGAGTTGGGAGGTCATGTTGTGGCTGTACAGGACATTGGTTAGGCCACTGTTGGAATATTGCATGCAATTCTGATCTCCTTCCTATCGGAAAGATGTTGTGAAATTTGAAAGGGTTCATAAAAGATTTACAAGGATGTTGCCAGGGTTGGAGGATCTGAGCTACAGGGAGAGGCTGAACAGGCTGATGCTGTTTTCCCTGGACCGTCGGAGGCTGAGGGGTGACCTTATAGAGGTTTACAAAATTATGAGGGGCATGGATAGGGTAAATAGGCAAAGTCTTTTCCCTGGGATCGGGGAGTCCAGAACTAGAAGGCATAGGTTTCAGGTGAGAGGGGAAAGATATAAACAGGGTGGATGGGTTTATGAATGGGAAAGGTTTGGAGGGATATGGGCCGGGTGTTAGCAGGTGGGACTAGATTGGGTTGGGATATCTGGTTGGCATGGACAGGTTGGACCAAAGGATCAGTTTCCATGCTGTACATCTCTATGACTCTCTGACTCTAAGTCACATTCCTGAGATAACGTGTAGTACGTAATAGCAGACTATGTGATAACAAGGCCTTGTGTGTGGGGTGAGAGCTAGGACATGGGAGAGTTTAAAGCCCTAAAGTTATTGAACTTAATATTGAGTCTGGGGAGCTGCAGGGTACCCAAACAGAAAGTGAGGTGTTGTTCTTCCAGCTTTTGCTGAGCTTCATTGCAGCACTGCAGCAAGGCTGAGACAGAGATGTTGGCCATGGAACTACATAAAACAGGCAGAATGTAGGTGTTCTGTGAAGTGGTCACCCAGTCTATGCTTTGTTTCTCCAATGTAGAGGAGACCATATTGTGAGCAGTGAATGCAGCAGACTAGATTGTGAGAAATGCAGGTAAGGTGTTGCTTCACCTGGAAAGTATATTTGACCCTTGGATACTGAGGAAGGTGCCATGGCATTGTGGGGGGTGTTGGGATTGAAGGAAGAGTGGACCAGGGTGTCCCAGAGGGAATGGGTCCCTGTGAAAGTTGAACAAGGGAGGAGAGGGGAATATGTGTCTGGTGGTGGCAACTTGCTGGAGGTGGCGAAAATGACGCTGATGATCTTCTGGATGTGGATACTGGTGGGATTTAGTCATTTATGCTATTTACTTGGCTCCTTCTTTCTTGGGGAAGGTCACTGATAACCATTTCACTTCTGTTCATTTGCTGAATAAATATTGAATTGTCTCTATCAAAATGATGGGTGTCATCTTCAAAGTACCAATTCTGTTCCAGCTTTCATTTTTGCTTTTAGTTTAAAACAAAATTGTTGCTCCAAAGCCAGACAAATCCCACATTTATTAATGAAATGTTTCCACCCCTTATGTAGTGTGCAAGATGAATGTCCACAGACGTTGTGAAACCAATGTGGCACCAAACTGCGGAGTTGATGCTCGAGGGATAGCTAAAGTGCTGGCAGATCTCGGTGTTACTCCAGATAAGATCACCAACAGTGGACAACGGAAGAAAAAGGTAGAATATTATAAATGAAAAATATGCACCTTGAATGTGTGACTGAATGAGGAATAATGCACTGTCACATTACAATACTTTGTATGACTGAGATCAAGTTCCTCAAAACATCAAAAACAGTTATAAAGTAGATATCACAAATATCTAAAAAAATCTTCCAATTTGATCCCTGATCTCTGCTATTCTACCTGATTTCCTCTGGGGTGGCACTACCCTACTTGGTTGAGGTGCAGCCAGAGGCAATATGGTTTGGTGGGAGGGGGAGGCTGGGGATGGTGGTTGCACATCTTTTCCTGACTTCTCTTATTGAACCATTCGTCAGTGTGAGAGAGCCATTTCCCCTTTCCACACTTGGGTTGGAATCTTGCTGGTGTGCAAACACAGTTCCATAGCTGTTAGCATTTCTCATGCAATACACATTTTGCAGCTCATTTTGTATGTGTGCATGAGGAGTGGGGCAAATCTTATTGTCAGAGCAGAGCAGGCAGGAGATCATTGCCCAGACCCCACTCCAACCTCTGTGAACTTACAGGGTTGAAGGTCCTGACACTATATTCAGAGGGCACCCAGCTAGATGTTTATTTTCTGCAAAACAGGAGCATCTGTTGAATTGGTTGCCTACAGATGAACATCCTGGTCTTTCCACCATTCCCCTTCCCCATTCAGCCTGCCTTCCTTTCCCATACAGGCTTCCACACTTGGCCAGCTACCTTATGCATTCCCATTATGATCTAGCCTTCTGCCCTCAGTCAGTCTGTGTCTTGTCAGAGTACTGGGTTAATGGAAAGGGTCTTGGTAGTGTGGATGAACAGAGAGATCTTGGTGTCTATGTACAGAGATCCCTGAGAGTTGCCACCCAGGTTGACAGGATTAGATTAGATTCCCTACAGTATGGAAACAGGCCCTTCGGCCCAACAAGTCCACACCGACCCACCGAAGAGTAACCCACCCAGATTCAATTCCCTCTGACTAACGCATCTAACACTATGTAATGTTCTATGTTCTTTTGCAAGTATATGCATCCCAGGAATACTCTTTAATAGGCAAAGTCACCATAATTAGGTGCCAATTCCAAATTAAGTTCTCTGCTAGTGAGAAATACTTGCCTTTGAATCCCAAATTCATAAAAGAGGCATGCAGGTACTGTACTGCTGTGCTTTGGAGTGAATAGCTACAGTTGTGTCCTCTTTGGGGAGCGTTCTTCCCAACTACAAAATAAAGGACCCCAGCACTCTTTCCCAGTCATTAGTTACTGTTCGTAATGCCTTCATTCTGAAACTCATCTTCCTTCACCTGCCATTAATGAAGCTCTCATGGATGGAACTTCTTCATTTTCTGGAGAATAATCTGAAGGACATAACTATTGAATATTGCTCTCTTGATCGTTTGAAAAATCGGCTTGAGAAATTGTTTCGCAGTTTACCGTGAGACAGAGAGTGTATCAGTCTTTCTTATTGGGTACTGGAAGTTACAGCACTCGAACAAAAGACAAACTACTGTGGATAAAGAAGCCTCCTTTCATTTGATTTAAAAATTATGTAGAATTGTATTCTTGTAGTCGAGTCTAGAGAGGCCAACGTGGGAAGGCAGAAAAAGCAGCAAAGCATTGCTGCTGCAGGGACCATCAGTGCAGATCACCAGTTTTCATGAGCCTTCACTCCTGCTGAGGTAGCAACACCTTGGACTGAGAACTGGAACTAAAACTGGGCGTGTGCCAATGGCGAAACTGCAAATAAAGAAGAATGGTGGGTATGGAAGAAATTTTCTTCCTCCAGTACACAAGGAGTTAATGGAGTTAAAAACCACAGCTTTAAGTGATTTTTTTTTCCTGTTGTTTTGTATGATCGCTATTTTCCCATGGCCTTGAGACAGAATGTATTTCGGATCTCCCTTAAACCATTCAGCTCTGCTCCTTGTCCTGTTTTGTTTTGCTCCATTGCTGCCAATCTTATAACCTTTTGAATGACGGCCAATTGTCTTTGTATCTACCTTCACTGAAATAGATGGAAACAAAATCTCATATTGTCAGCAGAACTTAATATGATAAATAAATTAATATTAATGGTCATTTCTTAAAACTTCTTTTGTATTTCTGTTGATTGTTGTGTGACCATTCATCAAGGATGGAAATGGAACAAGGGTCGGATTTAAGAATGTTACAAAGAAAATTTGTTAGCAGAACAAGATTGAGATTTATACATACTTAATGACAACCAGAGCAATTTCAATCTCACATTCAATAAACTTAACTGTGTGTCTGAAGCTCATTCTTGTCTGGTACAATTTCACAGTGAAGCTAGTAACATACTTATCCAATGCCTTAAGCATTAACAAAGCAAATGTCGCAAAATAAAATCATGTTTCATGCTTTTCTGGCAGATCTCCAATTCTTCTCCTTCCTCCCTTGTACTCCCTCCCAGTGTGTGGTCTCTGAGTTTAACAACCATTATTATCCTGAACATGATATCGAGTAAATGATTCTTTCATTTAAGTGACCCCTTGATAGACCTTCATTTTCCTTGGTATCTCCATGTTGCCTGTTTGCAAGCAGGTTCTGCATTATTAAGAGCTAATCAGCCATTACGTCGCCAATGCGGGACTGGCATTGTACATCAGCTGGAAGGTTGGCATTGGGCAGAAATCGTAGGATAGAAACATAAACACCAGAGCAGTCTTGATGAATGTGAGAAGGTGACTTGGTAGTTAGCAGTGCTGGGGCAGCACGGTGGCTCAGTGGTTAGCACTGCTGACTCACTGTGCCAGGGACTCAGGTTCGATTCCAGCCTTGGGTGACTGTCTGTGTGGAGTTTTTCTCCATATCTGTGTCTCCATATCTGCGTATGTTTCCTCCGGGTGTTCCGGTTTCCTCCTACAGTCTAAAGATGTGCACATTAGGTGAATTGGCCATGCTGAATTGCCCGTAGTGTTCAGGGATGTGTAGGTTAGGTACATCAATCGGGGTAAGTGCAGAGTAACGGGGACTGGGTTTGGGTGGGGTACTCTTTAGAGGTTCGGTGTCGAGTTGAAGGGCATATTTCCACACTGTAGGGATTCTAAGTGACTATTTGCATGCACTATGGACATAGAGTTCAAGTGTCTTCCCTCCCCCGCCACCAACACCACCATCACCACTACCCATACAACCATACATTACCTCCTACCTGATTGCCACAGGCCTTTCCCTTGGGTGCCCTGCAATGGCCTCCTGCCACCTAAATTTCTTTTTTCACCTATCAGCCAAGGTCAATATTCAGGAGAGATTCTTTCCTGAGTTAATTCTGTTAAAATCTGGACTTGCAACTCTAAACAAGGTCAGGACAGAAACAGTGAATGAAAAGATCCTCAGCACAGCTTTGGCTTGTTCCATCCAAGGTGAAGGGAAGTGTGTGGCAAGATTACTGGGCTGGGCAGGAGCATCTGCTATGTGCTGCTGGAAAACCTCTGGACAATTCTTGCCAGAGTTAGTAAGAGTTCCATTAAGACACAGGAAAAGTTTCAAAAACATCAGTAGTCAAAGTTTATTGTTCATTGGCATGAGCTGAAGACCAGTAAGCTCCACTGGGAGCTGAAGAAATAACAAATTTACTTGATCATTAGATACTTTGTACATTTCTCTTGTGACCTCAAAGTGGCAGGATGCTGTAATTTTTCCCGGCCTATGAAAGACTTGAATGGCACAAAGCAATTTTACAAGTAACCCCATCTCCATAATTTGATCATTGATGCCAAACAATGCTGGCAGATAGGATTCCCTTTGAGTAGAGCTTGAATTTCCTTGATTTGGAGGAGCTGGTGTTGGACTGCACTGGACAAAGATAAAAATCACACAACACCAGGTTATAGTGCAACAGGTTTATTTGGAAGCACTTGCTTTCGAGCGCTGCTGTACAAGGTGGTTGTCGAACATGACCATACGACACAGAATTTATAGCAAAAAGGTTACCATGTCATGGATTTCCAATGATATATTTAACAACTTTAGCTAAAAATCGCACCTCACCAGGTTATAGTTCTTAAGCAAATTTGGATTAAGTCTTTCATCTTTTAGAATGGGTTATGGTGGTTTAGGTTCTTTAATACCTAAGTCCCAGAATTACATATATCATTCCAACTCAATGACACTGTAATCCTTTTGCTATAAATTCTGTGTCGTATGGTCATGTTCCACAACCACATGATGAAGAGGCAGCACCTTGAAAGCTAGTGCTTCCAAATAAACCGGTTGGACTATAACCTGGTGTTGTATGATTTTTAACTTTGAATTACCTTGTTCTTGTTTTGCAGGCATTTTGCGAATGAACCAAGACCTAACTTCAAGGACCTGTGTTGGGTTCAGTCTTGCTTCAGCCTTCTCAGTGATAAGCTCCTTACATCGATAAACGTGTGGCTAATGCCTGCTTTTGACCCTGACAGAACTTGTTCTGCAACAAGTGGGATAGGTGGCAGACACTAACAGAATGTCACTTCTGTGCAATTCCACCTGTGAAGCCAGGAGGAGCAAAAGGCTTCCCAGACTATTAGCATTTGCCTGCACCCCTTCATCAGTTTTCACAACTCCTGCTCTGAGATTTGCCTTTAGGCATTTGCTAGCAAGGCAAGCCATTCATTATTTGCACAGTCAGAGCTATTTCATTTATTTTCAATTATCGTTCATTTAGGATACAAACGAATTGTGCAAATATACAGTGTTCTTCATTTCAAGATACAAAACTAAGACCATTTCAGGCAGTTATGCAACATATGCAAAGCTCTTTAGAACCTTTTAACACACCCAGAAATTAAGTTACAACAACAGTGAAGATATGGTTTACTCTGTGAGGAAATGAAAGCATTGGTCAGCCTGCTCTGCTTTGCATTTCAGGTTTTTGATGAATATAGTGAAATAGATTGAATATACATGTCATTTACAATGAAACAATCTCAAAATTATTTTGTAGCAACTTTATCAAATGTAAGCGAACTGCGTCTTCACTCTGTGGAGTGCTGCTGGAGCAGTTTTCGAGCATGGTGTAAGCAGAATGTTTGTTAAGTGGCTTTCTTCTCTCTTCAGTTGAACACAGGTCAGGATCCACAGCAATCGATCCCTGGAGCGGCACCATCAGAAGAAGACAGATCGAAATCAGCACCAACATCCCCATGTGATCAGGGTAAGATCAGCAAATTGTCGAACCATTTATTGTTCAGCTTCCTCTCCTCTCCCCACACCATTTCTTCCACTTTATTGTGGAATCATTAGCATCATTGACATGGTAGCTCAGTGATTAGCAGTGCTGCCTCACAGTGCTAGGGACCAGGGTTCAATCCCACCCTCCACAACTGTCTGTCTGTGTGGAATTTGCACATTCTCTGCGGTTCTGCATGCATGGGTTTCCTCCCACATTTGAATGATGTGGAGGTTAGTGGATTGGCTGTGATAAATTGCCCATAATGTGCAGACTAGGTGAATTAGCTATGGGAATTGTAGGGTTATAGATTAGGGGTTTGGCTTTTATTTTATTTGGCTGTTCAGAGGGGTGGTGTGGACTCGAATAGCCTGATTCCACAATGCAGATTGGATTGTTCATCATTTTCAGAATGGAAAATACCCCCAATATTTTTAGGCATTGCCATGGTCTAGTGAGTAAAGCAGTCAAAGAAAGAGGTGCTTTTATTTTCTTTCTCTCCTCCCCATAAGGAAAGATTTTGGTTACCTACACTTTGTGTAAATATAGACAGAAGCAGTGTCTCCTTCAGTTGCTGACCTGAGAACTGACCACACTCCTTCAGCTGAAACTTAGACAGCTCACATTTCCCTGATGGTTTCTGCTGGAACCACGTGCACTGCTGTTTAAGCATAAAGAGACTCCTCCAAAGTAACTGTATGTGGCTAACAAAGAACTCAATTACCAAGAACTGTGACTAGTTCAGTGTATGTTTGGTGTATTTTAAATAAAGAATATTCTGCTTATTTTTGGAACTTGAGGTTTTCTAATTTGCTCATCAATGTTTATGTTTGGATTGTTCATGAAGCCATGCAATGCATCTTCTTGAATTCCCCCATCACTCAATATGTGAATGTCTTGTCCAATATGATGCTGTTCTGATACTCAGTCCTGAATCTGCAGAGAGTTAACTTTTTATATCAGTGATGGGTTCTACACTTTAGCTCAGTGCCACTGGGCCAGGAACAGGAGGGATGAAACAAGATGTCTAATTCAAACTAAAACAAAACAAATAAGTGTGGTTGCTGAAGATCGGAAGCAGAAATAGAAATTGCTGGAGAAACTCAGCATGTCTGTCAGCATCCGCGGACAGAAAGCCGAGTTAACACTTCAAGTCATTAATTCTGCCTTCTTCCCACAGATGCTGCCAGACCCGCTGAGTTTCTCCAACAATTTCAGTTTCTGGTTCAGGATGTCTAATTCACCTGGATCAGGATGTAGTGGCCCTCTTATTTGCATGTGATGTTCCCGTCTGAGAATGTGTATGTGTTGGACAAGGCTCCAGAAGCATTGCACCATAACACAAGTCTTTCACCATATCTGTTTGTTTGAGTATTCACTCTTGGGAAGTGGGGGCTGCTGACAAGGCCAGTGTTTATTGTCCATCTAATTTGCCTCTTCAAAAGGTCCTTCTTGAACTGCAACAGTCCATGTGATGAAGATACTTGTACCTTCCATTTAGATGGGACATTCAAGAATCTTTATCTTGCAGTGATTGTTGTACTGTAAATGTGTCCAGGCAAGGTTAATCCTGAGGAATACCATACGCACCATGCACTGTAATGATGCCATAAAGCCTACAGTTTTAGATGTGAATGGAGTAAAACCTAATATCTGGTCCTCTTCAGAATCAGCAACAATGTAACCTGCAACTAGTTGCTAACATACATTAAACTGTATCTTGTTAACGGCAAGAAACAATGCTAGTTACAACAGGAAGTGGTTTTCCTCTGCCATATAAGACCAAGAAGTGCCTCTAGTTTCCTGCATTTAAAGAGGATGGAGGCAGCAACTTTCACATGATCACAGCATTTCCAATGTAGTGAGCTGACATGCCCATTCAAGAAGGTATGGGAAGGGAGCTGGTGCAAGTCATTACAGTGTCAGAGTTGTACATCAATGTTATCTGCCATCATGTAAAATGTAAATACCCAATTGGCCAATCCCTACAGTACGTACCTGATCTTAGCTATTGGCTGCTGATTGGGGCAAAACGTGAGATGCATTAACCTGCAGACGAGAGACCTTCGGCCCCTTTAGGCTCTCTCTCAGAAGATTTGACAACGGGATTCAAAGTTAAGGACTGGATGTTACATTTCTTGATGAGGTGAGGGAGGCAGAATGAAAACTCATGGTCCACCTGCTCCTGCTCCCATCCCTGCCATCTCCTTGTGTCCAGACAAGCCTATGAGATGGCCTATTAATGGCTATCTGGTGGGAACGATTATAGGTGCTTCCTGATCACAAATGCTTCCCTTTGCTCCCTTCCAACCTTGCAGTTATTATCAGGGATAATTTTTTTTGCCTATGTTTAGAAACCATAATATACTCAGTACCTGATATTGGGGCATCGTATAACAAAGGACTGGTGCCATGGTTGTGGCTTGAATTGTAAAGGCTCCCTGCTCTCAGAAGCAGTCTTTATTATTCAGTGAAGACATAACATATTTTTAAAAAGATAATTTATACGAATGCACCAATTTTCCTACAAGAATCTGCTAGTACATTCAACCATAGCCTATGAGGCAGATCTGTTCAATGGTCCTTCAGCCTCTACATTATGGCTGATATAAAGGACTTGGTGATATTGTGATGGCTGATATAAAGGACTCTAAGTTTCTAAAACATCCAACACCCACAAAATGCAGCAGGTAATGAACACCTGCATATGGTTGAATTGTTAACAATGATTTGTTAATTAATGTTTTCAGAGCGGTGAGCAGGCTGCTGTTTTCAGTTCCTATGCATGTTACATATTACTGGACAGTGGCCTGAAGGTGTTGGAAATTTCTGCC
Source organism: Chiloscyllium plagiosum (assembly GCF_037043375.1). Classification (NCBI taxonomy): domain Eukaryota; kingdom Metazoa; phylum Chordata; class Chondrichthyes; order Orectolobiformes; family Hemiscylliidae; genus Chiloscyllium; species Chiloscyllium plagiosum. The sequence continues at coordinate 37,190,378 of NW_028270148.1, forward strand.
AGCACCTGAGGAGATGGTGCAGCACACCCAACTTGGGAAGTTCAAATCCAGTCCAGAGTTTTAATGTAGTAAATTGTAAAGATCTGATTCCATTGCCCTGCATGTCAAAAACAGTAGCGCCTCAAATTAAGGCAAATAACAAAAAAAATTAACCATACATTTTTGCACATGTAGTGTAAAATCAGAATTTGTAATATATTAAAGAAGAGAAAGGGATGTATATTTGTACCAGAAGTGATCCAGAAAAGGACAGGAAAAAGGAAGAGAAAAAAGTTAAATTGGTTGTTCTGCACAGCTCTAATGGACTAAATAACCTCCTTCTGAATGGTAAAATACTATGAATTGAATTTAATGGGGCATTGTTGTCCTAGTTCATCTAGTAAAATTGTCAGGGAAGCCCAGCCTTACGTGAGACATTGTCCTGCTGCTATTTAATGGATGATTGGATCTCAACCACTCAGCATCAGGGCGTCCTGTCTCAGAGCGCTGGCAAGTCAGTGGCCGGAGGAGGAGGGGGTGTCGGTGCTGCAGTGAGGCTGAGGGGAGGGCGAGCTACCCTAGTGCTGGGAACGGAGTCGAAGCTGTAAGCTTGTCAGGACCAAGCTGAAAAGCCCCGGGGAGTTGTGGCAGAGGGAGGCCTGCAGGCTGAGAGCTAGATCTTACAGGGACAGTGTCTCTGATGGACACTGGAGATTCCTCCCCCTTGTCCCAATGCCGCCTTAAGGTGAGAAAGCAACTGTCCTGCATGCTTGGGGTAGGCCCATCCCGACGTGGATTAAAACCCTCCATTGGGATGAAACCCTTAAATGGGTATTAATTGCTCTCCCCAGCCTCTGGTAAAGTTGCTGTGGGCAAGGAGCAGGTTTGTAGACAGCAGGCACAGCACCGATGGTATTTTATAAGGGCCCCCCCCCTTTCCCCCCAGCCCTTTAGTCTGCAGACGTTCTGCTGGAGTGGGGTTGGTAGAGGGGTGGCATATTATCTAGCCCTATGATTCTCAAACAATCACCGGTACATCTCACCCACATCACAACCAATCGCAGTGGTATTCCCTGGAGTGCAGCAGTAAGCTCCATGCCTTCATTATGTAAGAAAAATGCTTCATTAGAGGATAAAGAACTTCTAGTCTCTCCCTTGTATCTCAATGGTGCATTATAAATGTATGTTGCTTTCTCATGTTTAGAGTGGTGTGTATCTAAGATTTGAGGGCGGCAGTGGAAGAGGTCAAATTATAAAGAGCTGGTGTTTTGGTAACAAGTGAAAATTTATTTGGATAACACAAAGTTAAGTCCTACTTCAAATGTCCATTTTGTTCCCTCAGAGCTGAAAGAACTTGAAAACAACATTAGAAAGGCACTTTCATTTGATAATAGAGGAGATGAACACAAAGGAGCAGGAGCAGATACACAAGTGCTAACACCTGGTGAAAATGGGGAAAATGGAGAGCTGAAACAGTTCCAGAACAAGCATTATAATTTAGAAGACTTCTCCTTCATTAAAGTATTAGGGAAAGGCAGCTTTGGCAAGGTGAGTGTTGCGCTGTAGGGAATCACAATATTTGTTTAAATATCATACACATCAAGGAGACATTCTGTCGTATGAATGTTAAGTTTCCCTTCTGTATTTATCCGAGTTACCTTATTCTCAAGGTATTTTCATTAAAGAAAACTATAAGAACTCTATATCAAAAGTGTTAGGCATAGTGGCTCAGTGGTTCGCACTACTGCCTCACAGTAGCAGACACCTGAATTCGATTCCACCCTCAAGCGACTGTCTGTGTGGAGTTTGCACATTCTCCCTGTGTCTGTGTGGGTTTCCTCATGAGGTAGCTGTCCACACACACACACACACACACACACACACATACACACGAAAACACCACTTTATTTTATATTCAATAATCCAACTAATCACTGTCAAGCACTCTTTTCATTCCCCCCGCCCCCTGTACCCCCACCTCCCCATCACTGCTAGGGATCACATCCCATTTGGGAGTGTCATGCGTGGGGATTTCCTAGGAGAAAGTGAGGACTGCAGATGCTGGAGATTAGAGTCAAGAGTGTGGTGCTGGAAAAGCACAGCAGGTCAGGCAGTATCCAAGGACCAGGAGAGTCGATGTTTCAGGCAAGAGCCTCTCATCAGAAATCATATTCCTGATGAGAGACTCTTGCCTGAAACGCCGATTTCTCCTGCTCCTCAGATGCTGCCTGACCTGCTGTGCTTTTCCAGCACCACACTCTCGATGGAGTTGGGATCTCCGTCAGTCCAGGAGAGTCGGGATTTCTGTCAGTTTGGGAGAGCAGGGTTCACTGGATGGGAGTTTGGGTGAGGAAGGGATTACATGGTCAGTGAGGGAAAGCAGTGTTCTTAAAATGATTCTTGATTTCACCCCCCCCCCCCCCCCCCCCCCCCCCACTCCCACCATTCAATCCAGTAGTAAACAAACAACAAAAAACAAATACCAAATAGACTTTTACTGCAGCTGTCAGTATTGCAGTGCTTTCCTCTGCTTCATCCATCTTCTGTGTACAGCAGGTCAGGTCATCAGTCATCACTGCCAGAGAGAAATGCTTCTGGTGCTGAATCCAGCTGTAAATACCAGGAATTTATTTTTATCTCAGACTATACTACAGCACATAATAATTGTTTTGACATATAATTTACAATTTATAATTTTTGACATACAATTGTGAATTAGTCATTACTCACAAAATAAACTAAACAAAACTTAATTCTCACTAAATAAGTAATCAGAATATGTTTTGAATGGTGAAGGACGAGGAAATTCTTACATTATTCAGAAGGATTTGGGAAACCTAGATGAATTGCAGAAAGTGAATATGTAGGTACAGGCTAATAATTAGGAATGATTCAGAGATGCCGGTGTTGGACTGGGGTGTACAAAGTTAAAAATCACACAACACCAGGTTAGAGTCCAACAGGTTTAATTGGAAGCACACGAGCTTTCGGAGCGACGCTCCTTCATCACCTGATGAAGGAGCGTCGCTCCGAAAGCTAGTGTGCTTCCAATTAAACCTGTTGGATTATAACCTGGTGTTGTGTGATTTTTAACAATTAGGAAGACAGACGATATGTTTGTTTTTATTACAAAGGATTGGAGGATGAGAATAAGGAAGTCTTACTGCAATTATCCATGATGTGGAGGTGCCGGTGTTGGACTGGGGTAGACAAAGTTAAAAATCACAACAACAGGTTATATCCAACTGATACAATAGATTGAACACACTGCATTGACACTATGATTTTTGCTATAAATTCTGTGTCTTATGATCCTACCCCACAAGTTGCTTCCAAATAAACCTGTTGGACCATAACCTGATGTTGTGTGGTTTTTAACTTTGCAGTTATCCAGGTCACCAGTGAGGCCAGTGTGCAAATTTGACCAAAGGAAGGACATGCTTTTGCCAGGAAGGATTGAAACAGTTGTGCACTTTGATGGGTTTCTGGGGTGAGGAGGGATGAGTAGATTGGGCCTGTATTCTCGGAGTTTGGAAGAATGAGAGGAGCTCTAATTCAAATGAATACCACTCTTAAAAGGGCTTGATAGGGTAGGCACCAAATGACTGAGGAATCTAGGACATGCTTTGCAGCCTCAGAACAAGACGTGAATCATTCGGAACAGAGATATTAAGAATGTGATTCCTTGAAATTCTCCACAGAGCTGTGAATGCTCAGTCAGTGAATATCTTGGAGATTTTGGGGATTAAATGAAATAAGGATAGGGGGAATTGAGGCAGGAGATCAGCCATGATCTTGTTGAATGGTGGAACCAGTTCAAAGGGCAAAATGGTCTACTCCTTCTCCTATTTCCTATATTCTTTTGTTCTTGTCTAAGACAATGTTTAGCTATTCATAATAAAAGCAGAAAATGCTGAAAACACTCATCAGATCAGTGAACAACCATGGAGAGAAGAGATAAATTAGTATTCTGGATGTTGACATCTTATTAAAACTCATTGTGTGGCTCATCTGAATATGGAGCCTAGAGAAGCAAATGGCAGCCATCAATCTTCTCTTGGTTACTCACTCACTCTCCCCAGTCAGTCCACCCCCAGCATCTACTGGAGGGCCCTTACCAAGAAGGCAGCAAACCCAGTGTTTTCTTTGTGCCATCACTGAGTCTCCTCTGGCAGTCTGATTGGCATTTGAAGCATGCTTGCAACTTAATGACATTGCCTAATGCAATTCAGGACTAAAGCTTCTAGTATGTTCTGCAGAAAGCAGCATGAAATGAACTTCTGCCACCCAGAGCCCAGATTAGTTTTAATAAATGAGACTTGTACTTTCAGAGAAATGGGAGCCTTACCCAGGGAGAAACTGTCTGTTTCATGTCCTCTCCAACGTCACGATCCACGATAGTCATGTAGGACAAAATATCCTCATTGTATCTACCTATCCAACATTATCTTTCTGAAAATGTTTTATGGCAGTATGAATGGAACACTGGGAGTGAGACTTCCCATCAGTTTTGGGGCTGCAATGTCAGGATGAATTGGAGGTCTCAAGCCTACACTTGCTGGTAACAATATTCCCGAAGACGACATGGTTTAGGTATCTTCAGAGGTGGACTTTTTGGGGCAAGCCGGGACTTGCTAAAATTAAACTAACAGCATAGGACAGGCAGTGCTGAATATCCTTGGTAATGGAGAGGAATGCTCTCTGGGAAGGAGTTTTTTGTCCACATGGGCGGCCGTCCCGTCCTGAGGCCGTGCTATTGGGGCATTGGAGCTTCCAGCTTGTCTTGCTCCCCCTTTGGCAGATGCCTGTGAGCCTGAAAGGTAATTCCCAATTGAACCTTAAGTATTTACATTTGTTATGCACCTCCATAGAATGGGCAACCAATCTACACCCCAGTCCAATGCGGGGAAATGTTCCCAACTGCTGGAATGTGTTGGGAAGCCATTCTGATGAGGCTCCCCGCTATTTTCCAATCACATTCTCCCTACGCCCGATGCAGTCTTTGTGGGGCCAGGAAAGCTCTCCCTTGGATTCTACGTCTCTGGGCCCAGTTCTTGTAATAGAGTACTAATGCCACTGCTTTTGTTTGTACATTGTAGGTCATGCTGGCTGAGCTAAAAGGTACAGATGAAGTCTATGCTGTAAAGGTGCTAAAGAAAGATGTAATTCTCCAGGATGATGACGTGGACTGCACAATGACTGAGAAAAGGATACTGGCATTAGCAAGAAAGCACCCTTACCTGACCCAACTATTTTGCTGCTTCCAGACAAAGGTATGTGTTTATGGAATAACGCTTCATTCACCACAATATATACAGGTGGAAATACACTGCTATTCCAAAAAACTAACACATTATGATTGTATGAGGAGTATTTTCAGCATAAAGGTAAGTACTGTCTAATTCATCTTAGGAACAACTGTCTATGTCAAATGCCATGATTGAATGGCGGAGTGGACTCGATGGGCCGAATGGCCTTACTTCCGCTCCTATGTCTTATGGTCTTAAATCAGGAAAATACTGAGTTTTATTTGGGGATCTGTGCTATTTTAATTCATTTTGACTCAAATAGCAGTAAATTGCAAGTACCCTCCACGTCCCTAGCTAAAAGGACAAAAGTCATTCCAGGGTTTTTGCTGGTGGCCCATTGAGCCATGCATGTGTGTGCATTGACAGAAGACAGGGTCTAACTTGGTTATGATGCACGTAAAGTCTACTTATCTGTCTACCTGACTTACTGCTTATTGATGTTTGGTGAGTACAAGAGGCACTGCATGGAACAAGCCCTGTGACAGGGCGTGAACATACTTATAGAATCAAAGAATCCTACAGTACAGAAGAGGCTGTTTGCCCAACAAGCCTGCACCTACAAAACTACTTTAAATCTATTCTTGTCCCACTTTCCAGCACAAGGCCCATTGCCTTGGATGTTATGACAGTTCAAGTGTTCACTCATGTACTTCGTAAATTTTGTGAGGTTACCTTCTTCCTCCCAGGTAGTGCATTTCAGATTTCCAACACCCTCTGGATGAAAAACCAGTTCTTCACCTCCCCTCTAAACTTCATACTATTCATCTTAAAATTGTGTCCCCTTGTTACTAACACTTCAACCAAGGAAAACTGCTGCTTTCAATTCACCCTGTCCATGCCCCTCATTATCTTATAAATCTATATCAGGTCTCCCTTTAACCTTCTCTATAACCTTCTCTGTTCCAAAGCAATCAAGCTTATCCAATCTCTCATCAAAGCTAAAGCGCTCCATACCAGGTAACATTTTGATGAATCTCCTCTGCGCCTCCTCCAGTGCAACCACAACCTTCCAATCAGAATTGCACATAGCATTCTAGCTGTGGCCTAACCAAAGTTTTGTGCAGCTCCCCATAACTTCCCTTGCCTTGTAATCTATGCTCAACTGATAAAGACAATATGCCTTCTTAAGGACCCCATTACCATGACCTACCACCTTCAAGAATCTGTGGAATAGCACTCCAGGATGCCTCATTCCTCTGAGCTTCTTAGTGTCCCACCATTCATGGAGAACTTCCTTGTCTCGTTGCTTCTTCCAAAGTACATTTCCTCACACTTACTGTCCTGGGGTTAAATTCCATTTGCCGCTGATCTGCCCATCTGACTAACCTATCCCTTTCTTCCAGTAACCTAAGAACTACTTCCTCACTGTTAACCACCCAGCCAATCCACAGACTTAATTATCGCCCCTCCACATTCTCATCTGTATCTCCTCATGAACAGTAAGTTAGCCAACTGGTCTCTGTGGCATGCCTCTGGACACCAGCCTCCACAGCCTTCTACACAACGCTCTGTCTCTTGCTATGAAACTAATTTTGGATCCAATTTACCAAGTTACCCTGGATCTCATGTGCAAATACTTTCTTTATCAGTCTGCCATCAGGTGAGATCTTGTGAAAGACTTTGCTGAAATCCAAATACACTACATCAATTGCACTATCCTCAACTGACAACTGGTCACTTGCTTGAAAATTCAACCAGATTTGTTAGGCATGACTTGCCTCTGACAAAGCCATGCTGACTATCCCTGATTAAACTTTGCTCCTCCAAGTAGAGATTAATTCTCTCCCTTCAGAATTTTCTTAAATAGTCTACCTGCTACTTTTGCAAGACTCACTGGTCTATCGTTCCCTGGTTTATCTCTGTCACCTTTCTTGAAAATAAGCCAAGCAAGAGGGCGCAGGCAATTGAGAGAAAAACAGAAATACCTGATTGAAGATAATCTGATTTTTAATCTGCTCTCATACACCCACTGTTACCAGCTTCAACTGTTCCTGCAAGTCTCCCAGATACTGATCTGTTGCAGTCTCACTAGTGCCATTCACGACATTTGTGGAAAATTTCCAAGCTGTCAATTGCAGCACTGATATGGAACTTCAGAAAATCTCTGATTTGCTCAGAGAATTATTTTAATTTTCCCTTTTAGAATATCATTCGTTACCCTGAAAGCACATGTTCTACAGTAATGTTTCCTTCAAGTGATTGCAAGGCAATGCAGCCGTAAACATCAACTCAATAGTGCAGCTTTTGCAATGCTGATTTTTTATGGATGTGGTCCATGAGGGTAGACTATGTTTTCTCTGTTATATCCTTAAAGCATTTTTGAAGATGGACCCTCCTGTTCATTCTAACTCAAGTTCTTTCAGTGCAATATGTTAGCATGGATAGAAGGGGAAGACTGTGATCATTATGGATTATGTTAGCTGTTAATGGTGCCTTAAAGTATTCGGTAATTCTGTTGCTAACTACTTGAGACAGACGGAGCTACTCACTTTTCTAATTTTGGAAAGTATTGAGTCATGTGGTGCTGCAGGGGTAACACTAGCCATGCCACACTGCAATGAAGTGAATGCTATGCTTAAATTTCTTAGCAGCCTTGCGTGTTATGTGCTCAAGCCTGTGGAGTAGCACGGCATTAAAGAGCGATGTGAAGAGGCATTGACTGGATACACTGGGTCTGCATTTATGAATATGAATTAAGTGTAAAACTATTTCTTTCTTATCTAGTCTCCTGAGACTTTTTTAAAGGACCTGTGAATCTGATAAAGCAAGGCAAAGTGAATGGATGATAGAGTGATGGAAGCTCTTTGCTAGGGTGTGGGATGGATTAGTTCTGAGCAGGAAATGGTGAGGACATGGTAGAGCAGTTTAGGAAAAGCAATGTTACGTGAGTTACTGGCATGCAGCTGTGGGCTAATTTTCAAAATCCCCCTCGGGGGAGATAGTCATGTCGTGTCGATTAGCAATGCTGAAGCTTAGATTCATGCTCTGGGGAGATGGGTTCAAATCTCACCCTGGCAGCTGGTGCTATTTAAATTCAATTAGTAAATCTGGAATTCAAAGCATGTCTTGGTATTGTATCTTCCATTGTTGTCAAAATCCATCTGGTTCACTAATGTCCTTTAGGGAAAGAAATCTGCCTTTCTTACCTGGTGTGGCCTATATGTGATGCCAGACTTACAGCAATGTGGTTGAATCTTAAATATTTTCTGAAATGGCTCTCAGTTCATGGATAACCCTGCGTCCCCTGGTTAATCTGTTTCAACCCTGTTCAAGTGGCTGAACATTCTCTCTCTGTCTGTTAGTTGCTGTGACTCTCATGACCTGGCAATATTGTGCAGGAGATGGCAGACTATCTTGGACCTTGACAGTCTCTCAAAGCTGTACTACAGGATACCCCCACCTTCCCTGTCTCTCACACAGGTCCAGGAATCCAAATTCTGATTTAAAAAACACCAAATGACTGCTCAGTTGAGTCATGGATATTTTATATCTGATCTCTGACAAAATGTATTGAGTCATCAGCCAAGGTCTGTGAGGGAAATCCCTCATTTCTAGTCTCCAGCAAATTGCTTCTCACCACAACATCGTGGTGCAGGATGCAGGCATCGTGAGCCGCTGCCCATCTTCATAAAACATTCTGGATGATCTTATCACCGTGTATACAGGAAGTAAAGCTTTCTACAGTTAGTGGGCAGGGGACAGACTGATTACAGCAAGAGGTTGTCAGGGATATTCAGATGATATTCCCTTGGACTAGGGAAAATCCTTCAGTAGTTACCATTCCTGTTACTTGCTCCGATATAGACTCATAGAGAAGTACAGCACGGAGACAGACCCTTCAGTCCAACGCATCCATGCTGATCAGATATCCTAACCTAATCCAGCGCCAGAGACCCGGGTTCAATTCCCGCCTCAGGCGACAGACTGTGTGGAGTTTGCACATTCTCCCCGTGTCTGCATGGGTTTCCTCCGGGTGCTCTGGTTTCCTCCCACAATCCAAATAAAAATGTGCAGGTTAGGCAAATTGGCCATGCTAAATTTCCCGTAGTGTTAGGTGAAGGGGTAAATGTAGGGGAATGAGTCTGGGTGGGTTACGCTTCGGCGGGTCGGTGTGGACTTGTTGGGCTGAAGGGCCTGTTTCCACACTGTCAGTAATCTAAGTAATCTAATCTAATCTAATCCCATTTCCAGCACTTGGCCCATATCCCTCTAAAGCCTTCCTATTCATATACCCATCCAGATGCCTTTTAAATGCTGAAATTGTACCAGCCTCCGTCACTTCCTCTGGCAGTGCATTCCATACACGCACCACCTTCTGCATGAAATGGTCACCCCTTAGGTCCCGTTTATATCTTTTCCCTATCACCTTAAACTAATGCCCTCTAGTTCTGGTCTCCACACCCCAGGGAAAAGTCTTTGTCTATTTATCCTATTCATGCCCCTCATGATTTTATAAACCTCTATAAAGTCACCCCTCAGCCTCAGATGCTCCAGGGACAACAGCACCAGCTATTCAGCCTCCCCCAATAACACAAATCGTCCAACCCTGGCAACATCCTTGTAAATCTTTCCTGAACCATTTCAAGTTTCACAACATCCTTCTGATAGCGACGAGACCAGAATTGCACACAATATTCCAAAAGTGGCCTAACCAATGTCCTGGACAATCACAACAAGACCTCTCAACTCCTGTACTCAATACTCTGACCAATAAAGGAAAGCATACCAAACACCTTCTTCACTATCCTATATACCTGTGACTCTACTTTCATGGAACTATGATCCTACATTCCAAGGTCTCTTTGTTCAGCAACAGTCCCGAGGACCTTACTACTAAGTATATAAGTCCTGTTCTGATTTGCTTTTCCAAAATGCAGCACCTCGCATTTATCTAAATTAAATTTAATCTGCCACTGCTCAGCCCATTGGCCCATCTGATTAGGATCCTGTATGACTTGTGGAAACTGAGTTGAATTTATCACCATGTTTATGATCTGCTTTAAGTAACAGTGCACAGTGAGTATATATTGCAAATGCGAATAGTAACAGCCTGGAATTACCAAGATGAAAATTGCTTTCATGAAGAGGGCGTCATCAGTGATAAAATAATGTTAGGTGAGATAATTGTACTCGTCTGTAAATAAAATTCAATATAAATGATTTATTGAGAAAAATATGAGCGATTCATTTGTACAGAACAAAAGGTGACCCTCTCAGATTCAACATTACGCTTCATGGGGTTTCTTTTACATTATTTAGCCATGCCATTCGTCCCGAACAATACATTGTAATGGAAAATTGCAATCATTTGTCATATGATTATGTGCAAGTCACTTGGATGTGTTTTGCTTCTAGTTAAGTAATTATATTTTCCAAGGTGAAAGTTAGTATGTTGACTTCTATATAAAGTAAAGAAACTTTTTGTAGCTTGGGCACCCATACGATTTAAAGATCAGTTTCAGATACACTGTGAGATGTACTTTTCATCACTCCCTGCTATCCTGAGCAAACTGAATACTTCAAATGTAAAGAAATCAGAGACTTCTCAAAAACTGAATCTGTATGTGCTGCAGTTCTTGGCAATATCACAAGGGATATCTCAAGTGACAAAATTATTTCTGCCTTCTGTGTCAACTTTTCTATCATTTTCATTGAGTTTTTCAATTTTTAGTTCAAAAGATACCTCTATTTGTCAAAATGGCAAGTAGGTATAAAAATATTTTCCCCTGCACTTGTTGTGACCTCTGTGAGTCATGTATATTTGGATCAGAAGGATAAACATGGAGCAGAAGATTGAGCAGAATATGATGCTTGAGAAACTATGCAAAGCTGCAAAATGATTTGGGTATCAACAAACAAATTATAGAGCCTTGCACTCTATTGCATCTACGTACATGTAGAACCATTTCATGTGCACAGAACAAAGGAGATGGAACTCATTACAAGGCAAATTAAAATGGGCAGGGATCAGTGAGTGTTGGAGACGCATAAAATGCATTTCTCATGCTGTATAATCAAAGGGTTGGCAACTCTGATGTAAGTGAATAAATAAAAGCAGGACTGTTTCAGGACTTGCCCTTGGGCTCTTTAAATGAATAGCTCTGAGCACCTTTTTTGGTGGGTTAGCATATGACTGACTATTGTAATTATGCCATCATTGGAAATTATTTGAATTGCTAATTTAAATTAATGAGCACAAATTGTGATTATAGATAAAACAAACAGATTTTTTGTGTTGCTTGTGACCTGAAAATCAGGAATGGCATGCTATGCAGGTAGAGGTGTCTATCGTAACTCACTTAATCAAATATTTTCTCATCTGATTTCCTCAGTCAAGAAATACACCAGAATTAGATTTAGTCCATACACCAGCATGCACAAAGGGAATGAACAAAATCCAGTTTATATAAAACTAACTTATAATTTGAAATGACAGGTTTCTCATCATTTTTGTATTCTTTTGCCAAGGCTTTTTAACCAATACTAAACTCTCTAAGTTTCATAAATACCGAAAGAACTGTGGATACTGTAAATTTGAAACAAAAACAGAGGTTACTGGAAAAGCTCAGCATCTGTGCAAAGAAATCAGCGTTAACATTTCAGGTCTGGTGACCCTTCCCTAGAAACATATACTCTGATTTCTCTCTGAGTTTCATACCTGGTCTATCATGACTCATCTTCATTTTGTCTTGCATTTCTTTTTCTTTGCTTTTGACAGCAGGCTTAAGCAAACTAAGCCCTGTCTGAGGAGTAAGTTGTAAATACTAACTCGCAAGGTGAACGACCCGGTATTGCTCAACATTTCACTGTTTTCTGCAGCTGTCAACTGAACCAAAGTACTCATTCCTTTCCACTCGATATCAATATGTACTCATTCCCATGGCTTTATTGTGTTTGACTACGGAATAGAAGGAATTTTGATTGTATCATTTCTCAACTGTTCACCAACTGTTCAATATCTTTAACTTTAGATGTCAAATTAGTTTCTTGCTACAATTTTTAGACTGACATCTCGAGTGCACTTGATGAAGCTCCTCTTACATTTTTCTCTAAACATTGGTGGAATAATGAATAATAAAGGTCATAGGAGATAGCCTAGATCCAGTCTTCGTTCATTTCTATGTGAGACATATTCTTATAATTTTTTATTGCCATGAAAGGAGTAAGAATCAATTCTAATGCTTATATTACCATATATAAATATCTATACTTTTAGTGGTTTGTTTAAAACAGACAGACCAATGAAGACGGCTGCTGTAATCATGTAACTGGACTTAGCAAAAATCTTCCGGAAACTTCTCAGGAGTCATAGAGTCATAGAGATGTACAGCATGGAAACAGACCCTTCTGTCCAACCCGTCCATGCCGACTAGATATCCCAATCCAATCTAGTCCCACCTGCCAGCACCTGGCCCATATCCCTCCAAACCTTTCCTATTCATATACCCATTCAAATGCCTCTTAAATGTTGCAATTGTACCAGCCTCCATCACATCCTCTGGCAGCTCATTCCATACACGTACCACCCTCTGACTGAAATAGTTGCCCCTTAAGTCTCTTTCATATCTTTACCCTCTCAACCTAAACCTATGCCCTTTAGTTCTGGACTCCCCGATCCCAGGGAAAAGACTTTGTCTTTTTATCCTATCCATGCCCCTCATAATTTTATATACCTCTATAAGGTCACCCCTCAGCCTCCGATGCTCCAGGGAAAACAGCCCCAGCCTGTTCCGCCTCTCCCTGTAGCTCAGATCCTCCAACCCTGGCAACATGCTTGTAAATCTTTTCTGAACCCTTTCAAGTTCCACAACACCTTTCCGATAGGAAGGAGACCAGAATTGCATGCAATATTCCAACAGTGGCCTGACCAATGTCCTGTACAGCAGCAATATGACCTCCCAACTCCTATACTCAATGCTCTGACCAATAAAGGAAAGCATACCAAACACCTTCTTCACTATCTACCTGTGACTCCACTTTCAAGGAGCTATGAACCTGCACTCCAAGGTGTCTTTGTTCAGGAAAACTCCCTAGGACCTTAACATTAAGTGTATAAATCCTGCTAAGATTTGCTTTCCCAAAATGCAGAACCTCACATTTAACTGAATTAAACTCCATCTGCCACTTCTCAGCCCATTGGCCCATCTGGTCCAGATCCTGTTGTAATCTGAGGTAACCCTCTTCGCTATCCACTACACCTCCAATTTTGGTGTAATCTGCAAACTTACTAACTGTACCTCTTATGCTTACATCCAAATCATTTATGTAAATGACAAAAAATAGAGGGCCCAGCACCGATCCTTGTGGCACTCCACTGGTCACAGGCCTCCAGTCTGAAAAACAACCCTCCACCACCACCCTCTGTCTTCTACCTTTGAGCCAGTTCTGTATCCAAATGGCTAGTTCTCCCTGTATTCCATGAGATCTAACCTTGCTAATCAGTCTCCCATGGGGAACCTTGTTAAAGCCTTACTGAAGTCCGTATAGATCACATTTACTGTTCTGCCCTCATCAATCTTCTTTGTTACTTCTTCAAAATCTCAATCAAGTTTGTGAGACATGATTTCCCACGCACAAAGCCACGTTGACTATCCCAAATCAGTCCTTGCCTTTCCAAATACATGTTCATCCCATCCCTCAGGATTCCCTCCAACAACTTGCCCACCACCAACGTCAGGCTCACTGGTCTATAGTTCCCTGGCTTGTACTTACCACCTTTTTAAACAGTGGCACCACTTTAGCCAACCTCCAGTCTACCAGCACCTTACCTGTGACTATCCATGATACAAAAATCTTAGCAAGAGGTCCAGCAATAACTTCTCGAGCTTCCCACAGAGTTCTAGGGTACACCTGATCAGGTCCTGGGCATTTATCCACCTTTATGCGTTTCAAGACATCCAGCACTTCCTCCTCTGTAATATGGACATTTTGCAAGATGTCACCATCTATTTCCCTACAGTCTATATCTTCCATATCCTTTTCCACAGTGAACACTGATGCAAAATACTCATTTAGTATCTCCCCCATTTTCTGCGACTCCACACAAAGGCCGCCTTGTTGATCTTTGAGTGGCCCTATTCTCTCCCTAGTTACCCTTTTGTCCTTAATGTATTTGTAAAAACCCTTTGGATTCTCCTTAATTCTATTTGCCAAAGCTATCTCATATCCCCTTTTCGCCCTCCTTATTTCCCTCTTAAGTATACTCCTACTTCCTTTATACACTTCTAAGGATTCACTCGATCAATCCTGCCTGTACCTGACATATGCTTCCTTCTTTTTCTTAACCAAACCCTCAATTTCTTTAGTCATCCAGCATTCCCTATACCTACTAGCCTTCCCTTTCACTCTGACAGGAATATACTTTCTCTGGATTCTTGTTATCTCATTTCTGAAGGCTTCCCATTTTCCAGCCGTCCCTTCACCTGTGAGCATCTGCCTCCAATCAGCTTTCAAAAGTTCTTGCCTAATATTGTCAAAAATGTCCTTTCTCCAGTTTAGAACTTCAACTTTTAGATCTGGTCTATCCTTTTCCATCACTATTTTAAAACGAATAGAATTATGGTCGCTGGCCCCAAAATGCTCCCCCACTGACACCTCAGTCACCTGCCCTGCCTTATTTCCCAAGAGTAGGTCAAGTTTTGCACCTTCTCTACTAGGTACATCCACATACTGAATCAGAAAATTGTCTTGTACGCACTTAAGAAATTCCTCTCCATCTAAACCTTTAACACTGTGGCAGTCCCAGTCGATGTTTGGAAAGTTAAAATCTCCTACCATAACTACCCTATTATTCTTACAGATAGCCGAGCTCTCCTTACAAGTTTGTTTCTCAATTTCCCTCTGACTATTAGAGGGTCTATAATACAATCCCAATAAGATGATCATCCCTTTCTTATTTCTCAGTTCCACCCAAATAACTTACCTGGATGTATTTCCGGGAATATCCTCCCTCAGCACAGCTGTAATGTTATCCCTTATCAAAAATACCACTCCCCCTCCTGTCTTGCCTCCCTTTCTATCCTTCCTGTAGCATTTGTATCCTGGAACATTAAGCTGCCAGTCCTGCCCATCTCTGAGCCATGTTTCTGTAATTGCTATGATATCCTAGTCCCATGTTCCTAACCATGCCCTGAGTTCATCTGCCTTCCATGTTAGGCCCCTTGCATTGAAATAAATGCAGTTTAATTTATTAGTCCTACCTTGTCCCTGCCTGCCCTGACTGTTTGACTCACTTCTGTTCTCAGCTGTGCCCGTCTCAGATCGATCTCTTTCCTCACTATCTCCCTGTGTCCCACCCCCCCACCTTACTAGTTTAAATCCTCCCAAGCAGTTCTAGCAAATTTCCCTGCCAGTATATTAGTCCCCTTCCAATTTAGGTGCAATCCGTCCTTCTTGTACAGGTCACTTCTACCCCAAAAGAGATTCCAATGGTTCAAAAATGTGAATCCTTCTCCCATACACCAGCTCCTCAGCCATGCATTCATCTGCTCTATCCTCCTATTCCTGCCCTCACTAGCTCGTAGCACCGGGATAAATCCAGATATTACTACCCTTGAGGACCTCCTTTTTAAATTTCTGCCTAACTCTCTGTAATCTCCCTTCAGAATCTCAACCTTTTTCTTTCCTATATCATTGGTTCCAATGTGGACAATGACTTCCTGCTTGCCCCTCTCCCCCGTGAGAACATTCTGCACCCTCTCTGAGATATCCTTGATCCTGGCACCAGGGAAACAACACACCATTCTGCTTTTTCTCTGCTGGCCACAGAAACATCTGTCTGTACCTCTGACTACAGAATCCCCCCAACACAACTGATCTCTTGAAAGCCGGCATATCCTTCGTTGCATTACAGCCAGTCTCAATACCAGAAACTTGGCTTTTTGTGCTATGTTCCCCTGAGAATCCATCACCCCCTACATTTTCTAAAACAGCATACCTGTTTGAAATGGGTATATCCACAAAAGACTCCTGCACGAGCTGCCTACCTCTCTTACCCTTCCTGGAGTTAACCCATCTATGTGACTGTATCTGAGACTTTCCCCCCTTCCTATTACTGCCATCCATCACATACTGTTGCTGTTGCAAATTCCTCATCGCTTCTAACTGTCTCTCCAACCAATCCACTCGATCTGATTGGATGCGAATCCAACAGCATTTATGGCGGATATAATCCGCAGTAATCCTTAAACTCTCTTTAAACTCCACATCTGACAAGAAGTACATATCACTGCAAAGGCCATTTTTGCTCCTTCACAATCTACAGACCCAGAAAATAACATCGTCTTATTCCTCTACAAACACTGCACCAGGTTAAATTAATAGCTATGGCTTATATTTTAAGTTTAATCAAGAGACTTATCTCCAAAAACATATAATCAAGAAAGAACCCACTGTCCTCACTAATACAGCCTTTCTCTTGGACAGACTTATTAACTTATCTGATTCTGTGCTGTGAACTTCGCCCAACAGTTCCTCCAAGATTAGTTGTGAATTTCACTGTTTGTTAATTTTCCCAGATGCACTCCGATGTCCAGCGACACACAAAATCAAACAGCATGGAGATATACAGCATGGAAAGAAACCCTTCAGTCCAACACATCCATGCCGACTAGATATCCTAAAATAATCTAGTCCCATTTGGCAGCACCTGACCCATATCCCTCTAAACCATTCCTATTCATGTATCCATTTAGATGCCTTTTAAATGTTATAATTTACACCATCCACCACTTCCTCTGACACCGCATTCCTTAACCGCACCATACTTTGCATGAAAAAGTTGCCCCTTAGGTCCCTTTGACAGAGAGCAGTGTCGGTTTCTTTCTCTCTCTCTCTCTGTGTCACACACACACATATACACATAAACACACACACACACACACAGACCATGTGGTCCCTGCCTTTGTCTCTCTTCTAACATGCCATTATTTTGATTTTTTTTCTCCCGAAGTTCCAAAACAATGAACCAGCTTATAAAATAGTAATTACTGCTCCTGGAATTTGGCGAAATCAGCTCCAACACCTATAATAGCTCAAACAAGGAGCAGCTCTTACAGCCACCATTTTTTCAGGTCCTGCATCTTGGATTATCCAGAATCCCTCACTCGATTTCAAGGTCAGTTAGACAGTCAACATTCCAGGTTCTTGAAGAAGGGTAACTAGACTCTGCTTTCTCTCTACAGATATGCCAGACCTCCTGAGTTTCTCCAGCAATTTCTGTTTTTGTCCCAAGTACCTCCTGATGGGTCAGGAATGTTTATTATTGTGTTGTAACCTGCTACAAAATAATCAACTCCAAGAAAAAAAATCCTTGAACAGTAAAATTGCAAATTACATGCATCCTACAAAGGGATTTGTTAATGACTTTCCACTTAACCTCTGGAATGTGGTACAGAGAGTTGGCTATCTGTAACATGAACCTTTGTCACTACAGTAATTGCTTCTCCAAGGTGCTCAGTCACTTGACCCCCACAGTATTGAATCCACCTTGTATTTTTATCCATGTAATTTTGCAATAGCAGTCAGACAAAGGGTGAGTGCTACTCTTTACAAAATCTGTCGAAGGTGTCAACCCCCAATAACTGCAGGCTACAAAAGAAAAATGACCGGTCTGACCAGTAAAAAGTAGTCAATTTTTATCTATGCTCTCTGCAAGTAAAATATAAAACAGTGCAGCAGAAGTTACATTTCAGATAGGCTTCCTCAGAAGACTGTTGAGGAGATTTTTAAACAGAAAGAACTACCTACATCTCCTCAATGCTGGCTGGCCAATCAATCCATCCTAGCAAAGAATTCCAGAGAGCTTACTCCAGTTTTACACTCAATGTTGAAAACAAGGTCATTGTTAAAGGCGGTATCCCTCAATTGTCTTGTCTCTCACTCATTGCTAATTGAATTCTCCTCTTATGCTTTTTAACCATCTCTGTGAAATTTAATAACGCCACACATGGTTGTTAATTCCTTTCTCTTTACTTTCAGAAGGTTTGCTTTGACTTTGCTAAGGGCTGCTAAACCCATGCTGCAGGATTCTCCACACTGTCTTCCATTATGTGAGGTAACGTCATACTAACCTCTGTGGTGAGGTATCTGCTAAGACCAGACCTTTCTTGAGATTCCACTAGGTCAAAACAGCAATACTTGTCAGTTCTTTCTTTATTTCTTCAAATTTGTTCTGGCATTCGAAATCTATTCCACATATGATCAGTTGATACAGTGGAACAATTTTTTTTAGCCAGTTGGGAGTAATTTTTCAACAATTCAAAATAATCCAAATGGATGTGTTGTTTTTTTCTCCGTGCCCTTTGCTTTCTTGATCTCCTCAATCATTTTCTGTATTGGAAGGATAGTGTCACCATCGATTTGTTGACCAAGGTATGTCGCAGTTGAAAATAAGCGAACGTCCAAATTCCAATTTACTGTGTGTACTGGAATTTTATCTACAGCTTCATTACTGTCATCTTCCATGTGCTATTTTTCTTGCTTTCAGTGTACAACTTATGATTCTTCTGCTCAATAACATCAAATTCTGCTTCCTTGTCTCTCACACTGTTTGAAGATTACCAGACTCCTGAACCAGCTTTACATCAACCATGACCTGGCTGCGACTTGAAGCTTTACTATGACCTGATCCACTACTGTTCCCTCTCCTCCATCTTGCCATGTGGATTGAAGAACAGAACAATAAAGTTGGAACTGGGGGCTTATAAATTGTTGTTGGCTGCCATGGCGATGGTAGCATCTAAATTTCTGAGGCTTTGAACTTAGATGCTGTTTCCTAGTTCCTGCCTAAATTTCCATGAGCATAACCTCAATGCAGACCTCCTTCCTCTTCCGCTTATTGGCATTGCTCAAAAGCTTAGCCTGAATTTTATTGTTATTTAGGCTTTCTGTGAATGTTGCTTTAAAGTTCACTCCACTGGCAACTTCCTGAAAGTGGCCACGCAGGTAGATAGGGTGGTAACGAAGGTATATGTCATGCTTGTCTTTATTGGTCAGGGAATTGAGAACAATAGTCAGGTGGCCCAACACCTCAAAAGCATCTGACTCCGTCAAAGTGAAGAAAAAAAAATGTTTTCCTCATCTTCCACTTGCTTCACTTGTAGCCAAATGGTAACTTTTCTTCATAATTGCACCAATCCCCTTTGTTAACAGCTGAATTTGTTTGGTGCCTTTTATTTTGACAATACACTGTTCTGACTTATTGTGTACCTCAACGTGAAATATGCATCGAGTACAATCTTTCAAATTACTCTAATTACCTCAAAATCAAATTTAAGAATTCCAAAAAGTGTTTCTTCATGTTCTTCATTTCCTAATTTGTGAAATGAAGAGTATTAAATCATTTTATTCCCCCCTTAATTTCATACTTCTTTTATTTATTGCACTGGATTATACGTTCACCTGAAGATAACCATGACTGAATAATCTTATTTTCAGCTCCTCAACAGTGAAGGCAGAGAGGTAACTGCAATATACTTTAGATACATTGCAACCATGTTGCTTTAGATGTATCACATTTTTTTGTCAATTTTAAAAATACTCTCTTCATTTAAGCAAATTAAATTCAATAGGGTTACAATATTGCAAACTTCAAACACAATTATAAAATGATATAAGTATCAAACTATGTAATAAACCGCAGGAACAAAGCTCAAGTAACTTGTGAATATCCTCCAATTGTCAAGATCATTGCAGCCTCTAATTCACCCCAACACCATTCATATTTCAATATGAAGTGATTAAAATGTTGTAAAGATTGTCATAGGTCATGCAGACTGATGTTTTCCATTAATGTCCTCTGTGAGAAATTGTTAGCATTTGTTCTGATAAGTGTCAAAGCAACAGAATGCAATGACAGTTATCATAAAAGTTCTTCATTAAGCAACAACATTGCACGTATCTCATTTTTAGCTCAAATTAATTCTGATTGACCCCTTCAAGTCTGACTCCCTTTCATCCACCTCCACCTCCTAAACCACACTAACAGTCATTGTTAAATAAAGATATGAAATAATTTTGTGTAACATGTTGATTTGCAAATTTTTGTTCTGAGAACATTCATTTAACAAAATGTAAAATTTGACATTCCTCACTACTTTCGTAACAGACAGTTCTTGTAAAACACCATTTTTAAAAATCTCTTAAACGACACCCAGGCTTTCGACAGTGCATAATGTGGATGCGTCTTATCTGAACATTTTTCTGAAACACATTTTTCATTCCAGAGATTGAGAGTGAGATTTTTGATTGCTTGTGTGAAAGCGTGACAAAGGCAGTGAGTGCGTGAGACTCAGCAGCTACGAGGAACGTTTATAAGAACCAGGAGTCCACTTTTTTTTTTGAAGCACCTTTAAACAAATCAGCTCTCCTTCAGTTCTCATGTGGGTATATAAAGTGCGCTGATATTTAGTTAATTTGATTAATTATATACATGACTCAAGAGTTTCACAGATTGCCTCACATCTGTATGAGCACGTAGCAGCTCCAACAGAAGTAAGAGTGGCATATTTTTCACTTTATTGCTTGTTGTGTGGTTATAGACCAGGAATATTGAAGCTTGGTTCCTTTGGTAGAATCCCACCATTTCAGTTTCTGGGGCACTATTTTCAGGCCTGAATCTGAACATAACAACAAGTCTCTGAGTTATTCTTAACAGAAGGTAATCCACTAAAAACCAGCCTCTGCAGCCCCTGATTAATTAGTAACAGTAGGTGTGATGATGTGGCCATTTGCAGAGGAGATTACAGAAATGTTCCAGCCAAGCTCACTGGTAATCTAGTATTCCAGGCCACTGCATCCGCAGGAATTGGGAGGAAATCTGGAAAGCCTCTGTCCTTCCGATTCTCTCACTCTTAGCTGGAAGTCCAGTTCGGTAATCTACAGCAATGTGAGCTTTGTTAAGGTCAGGATGAGAAGGACAACCTCTCTCACCAAACAGATACAGATGGAAGTGGAAAATGAAATGACCAACTGTAGTGTGTCCACTCAAACCTTGAGATCATGTGTTAACAGAATCTTGGACTTCAAAGGGTCTGTTAGGTGACCCTCACCATGCCCACTTTCTGACTTGAACAACATCCTCCTGCAGCTCAGCCCAATCCTCTCCCTGCAGGCAACTCATTCTGCACCTATTGCCCTCACACCCATGTCTCACTATCTCCATTCACAAATGGCTACCTTCATTCCTCTGTACACAAGCCATTCTGTGCTATCACTCCCTGCAGATGGAAGTACACAATTTGGCTGAAGGAAGAGATATATGTTTGAGGCAAGCAGGGCTTGGGATTTTATAAACAGGCAGCTTGCTGGCCACTGGGATTCCATTCAGCCTTGTCCACTAGGAAGGTTTTGTACAAAGGCTACAGATATAACAATCAACCTTCTATGGAAGCCCTGAGAATGTTGCAGCAACATGTTCACACATGTCAAGAGAACTGACTGTGCTGTGTCTGTGGGCCTTGTTTAAGGGTCTCTCTGTCACTTGGTATTCATTCTGTCCAATGCAGGAAAATTGGTGAGGAGATGTTGGTGCTTTTGTTGATGTTGCTCCTGTTGTTTCTGGAGCATTTTACTGGGGCAAAGCCCTGACACTAGAAACTGTGTAACAGTTGATGGGGGAGCTGCAAAAGCTGCTGCCAATCTGAAGTTTGGGAATGGAAAGCAGAGCTGAGAGCTGGTCAGATGGTACCCTCCAAACAGCTGGCACCTGAAATAGACAACAGTGTATTGTGCCACATAGAGTGATAGAAACATCTCCATTCACATTTGGAGATAATCTCATTTCATGGAGTTCTATTGGGATTCCAATAGAACTTTATACAGCCATCACTATCTAAAAACCACTATGCTCCAAACCTTTTATCTACATATATATATCCCTAAAACATTTCCTAAATATTTTTTTAGGCACAACAGAAATGCAAGCAAATTCATGACTGCATTGGTCTTGAGTCATCGTGTCATCTCATTACGATCTGCTGATTGTCACAGGTCTGTTTAAAATAAATGTTTTCCTTTCACTCCTCTCGAACACTTTCCTGTTCTGTTTTCCAGTACAATGTCTTGAAAGTAAAGATAAAATTTTAAAATCACATCCCTCCAATGCATTCGCCTCTCCCTCTCTCTGTATTTTTCTCCAGTTCCAGAACCCTCAGACATATCTGTAGTGATCTGATGCTGGCTGATTTTGTATTTCCAATTATAAATGCTCCCGACTCCCCCCATCTTAGTGGCTGTGCCTTCGGTAGCATAGCTCCCAAGCTCTGGAATTGCCTCTGTACACCTCTCTTTCTCACTTGCCTCCCCTAAATTAGTTCTTAAAATTCTCCTTATTTAACTAAGCTTTTTTTATCCTCTGACCTAATATTTCCATATGTGGTACAATGTCAGACTTCATTTTTTAACATCTCTGTGAAGCTCCTTGGGATGATTCATTATGTTACATAAATATAAGTAATTGTTGGATGCTCCAAACGCATTATTTTAGATCAGCAGCAAGACAAAAAGAGCTAATGCAAACATCACACATGCAGCAATCACGCAGTGGGACTTGCATTAAAAATGATCAGGTAACCCAGAAAAACTCGGGCAATGTGCAAAGAGAACACTGAATATTAAAACTAGACTGCAAACAGTGAAACTTTTATGAGAAATCCTTTAAAAAAACTTGATGAGGTGTCAACAAATCATCATCCTCTTCAGCAATTGGGAATTCAAATCCCCTTGCAGCTATTTTTTGAAATTTGTAAATAATCATAAAACTATAAAGAGTAATAGAAGTTAAGGCTCAATAATAAGGGCTAATTATACTGGACTGTGCCTTTTTCTTCTGATTGACTACTAATGGTTATTCATTATTAAATAACCTGTGTTTCACTAATGACACTTTATCCATTAAACATTGAAGTCACATTTCATTAGTACTCCAAATGATGTGCATAGTTTTAGCCTGCAGTTGTTCATAATCGAAGCAATATGTTGTTCCATATTTGTGGAATCAGTTGAACAAAGTGCAACTTTCCTGACTGTAAATGAACGTTTGCGGAACTGAATGACTGTACTACTACAGCCATATGATAAAAACAGATACGATGTCAGCAACATAATTGTATGGTGCAGAAAATAATTATGATTTTAAAGTGAGCATTTTCTTTCCTAATAGTCTTTTGACATTTTGCACATCGTCTGATGTGGACTCTGATTACAAGTGAGCACTAATGATGTTCCTTCATTTTCCAAACAATTTGTTCACAGCATCCTAGCGCAGTGGGTAGAGAGTTTCATTCCTGTGTTCCTTTCGGGAGACCTGTATTGTGAAAAGATTTTCTTTCTCAGATCTTATCTGTCAGTACATGGAAAACTTATGTATAAACATCAAAAAAAGAAAGAAAACTTTCTCAGCAACATGTTCTGTCGCAACTGTCTGATAAGTTTTGTACTTCAAGTTTAAAATAACTTTGAGGCATTCAAGGGGACATGACCTAGAACTGAACTTTATAACATTGCTGATAACAATTATAGACGCCTTTGATAATATCCACCTGAGCTGTCTGCATTGCCATATATATAGCCACTTGTGGGTGTATGTATATGTGTGTATTTTTTTCATATCTATAAAGTGGAATCCATCTATCAATCTTTTCCACTTGCTGACCACAGAATTGACCGTCAAAGGATTTCACAATAGGGTGGGGTTGATTTTTTCTTTTCAAAGATATGCAAGATTTATGTTATTTTTCAATATATCGTTATAACATAAATTAGTAACCTTTTGAACTGCAACTGTAACTCTGAGACTTTCTGACATCTCTCATTTAGACTGGGCTATGTTAACACTTACTGTTGAGAATAACGAGAAAGTGAAAATATTTCAATGGGAAAAATGGGTGACAATTTACAATCAAGATGGGTTGGCTGGGTGATGCACTGGCAGCGAGGAGACAGATTTTTGTACATAACTCCCCACAGAAGAAATTCATCCTTCAACTCAGCAGCTCTACTTACAGGAGACAATATAATTTGTCTCTGGGAAGGAATTCTTGTCAGAGTTTCCAAAATCATGGCTTTGCAAGATTAGTAGATTGAGCTGAAAATGTGTTGCTGGAAAAGCGCAGCAGGTCAGGCAGCATCCGGGGAACAGGAGAATTGACGTTTCGGGCATAAGCCCTTCTTCAGGAATGGCAGATTACCTTGAGAGATGAGGTTAATCCATTTATATTATTGTTTGCTCTGTATCCTTTGATTTATCTTCCATATAAAGTTCTCACAAAGGAGTTTTCTGATTGGTTTACTGTGGTGAATTTCTCAAGTTGATTTTTGATTGATTTAATTAAATTCTTTTTAAAAAGGATTTTGGGCAGCATAGCTGCCATGTGACTTCCCTGTGGCCTATCATGAAGTAATGTGCTTTTTAATTTCCCAGTTCACTGTTATTTATGAGTTATTGCAAACACAGGCAGTGGTGATGGCTGACTCATTGACCATTCTTGTCAAGTGAATGGGGAAGGAACTTAGGGAGCAGCAAGTGAACGGGACTGCCTCATTCCCCCTTTCCTCCCTCTTTCCATTCGACAATGTTGTAAATATAACTCACAATGAGATCCAGTAAGTGATTTTTAAAACAACAACTTCTTCTTCCACAAGCAGTAATATCCCCCATTTTTTTCAGTCCACAGTTCAAAAAAATAAAGTGGTCTTTCTGTCAGCGATCATAAGGTTCAGATAAACAGTGGAGAAGAGCAAGGAGCAATCTAAAGTAGGACTTATAAAATGGAAAGAGACCTAACTTCAGTAGGGGTGCAGAGGGTTTAACCAAGGTAAAATAAAACCAAGTTCTGTCAGGAAAAATGGTCATGGAACTTATGGGTTTCTTTAAGGTTGAGATTTTTCCAGTGTAGGCTAGGTAGTTTCAAACAAGGATAAAAGATGGCTGAAACAAAGTCATGGATCATGATGGAGACAGAGGATATGATAAAACTTAAAAAGAAGTGTACAATCTGTGTTGGGATAATTCTTAAAGGGAAAACCAACCAATGACGAAGTTGAAAGAAGAAGTGAAGAGGAAAATAAGACTGTCAAAGAGGGAATACGGGAATAGATTATAGTTAGCATAACCAAGAATACAAAAAATCTTGACAGAACATAATAATAAGTGGATAGTGAGAAGAGTAAGAGGGTCCTCTTAGAGTAATGTATGCTTTCTGAGTGCAAGGTATAACTAGATTATTCAATTAATACTTTATATCAGTGTTCACTAAGGAAGAATGGTGACAGAATATCAGTAAAAGCAGAGCTGGTTGAGGAAATAGATGGGGTGAAAGGAATGTAAAGGTTTTTATTATTCATTCATGGAAATGAGTGTACTTCACTGACTGCGCCAGCATGTAATGCCCATCCCTAATTGCCCTTAAGAAGGTGAGCTGCTTTACAGAATTGCTGCAGTCTTCGATGAAGTACCCTAGAACAGGCCAATTCCCAATATTGAAGCCTGTGACATAGAGTTAGGTTTATTCAGCTTCAAATTTAAAAATGGCTTAAAGAGAAGGAAATGGTGACTGGTAGTTTCCATTAAGACTACAGATTGATAAACAGTGATGTTTACCAAGGATCAGTGCTGGGCATCCTTCACATCCTTCCTTGTTGGTTCAAGCATTTTCCTTATGGCCGATGTTAGACTAACAGGTCTGTAATAGGCCTGTGAAGTTTTTAAAGATTAACAGCAATGCATCAAACTGAACTGCCATCTCTTTTGCCACCTCAGGATGTAGACAAGCAACTCCAGAGATTTGTCTGCTTCAAGTCTGATTAATTTCCCAGCTTTAACTCATGTGCAGTCATCACTAGATACTCCATTAATTCTGGGAAATTCGAAGACAGACATAAAGTACTGGTCAATTTCTCTGATATTTCATTAATCCCCATTATAAATTCTCTTGACACCACTTGTGATAAACCTGATTTCAAGGAGATGATATCAGACTGGGGTGGACAAAGTTAAAAATCACACAACACCAGGTTATCGTCCAACAGGTTGATTTGGAAGCACTGGCAGCGCTCCAAAAGCTAGTGCTTCCAAATCAACCTGTTGGACTATAATCTGGTGTTGTGTGATTTTTAACTTTGTAATAAGCCTGCATTTGTTTTTGCTCATTTTTATATGCCTGTAGAAGCTTTTACAGTCCACGTTTTGTGTCTCACTAGTTAACTCTCATTTTATTTTGTCCTTTCCTTATCTTGTTCTTAGTCACTCTTTGCAAAATTCTAAAATGCTGGTAATTAATATTTTGTGTTAGAGGATAAGTATGTTATAATAAGTTTTTGGTTTCTTGCTCTTTGATGAAACCTGGTATAGGTTTCTTTTAACTTAGATAGTGGTCACAGTCAGGCATTAACTATCCTACAGATTAAATTGGCCGTACTTCAGATTGGTGATGTGCACCGCTCCCATCAACATTGTCACATGGGCTTTATGAAAGAAAAGTGGGCAAGTAGTACTGCGGTGCAGATCAGGCATGTGACATTGGCATGTTTAAAAACAAGTATCAACAAGGACATTTTTAACCAATGCACAACTAACAGGGCTGGGAAAATTTGTTTTCCACAAAATAAAACGTGTTTAAGTGGAGTAAGGAACATTTTTTTTCTGAAACATAGTATCTCCAAGATTACCTGTAGGGGAGGCAAACTGCTTTTCCTTCTATTTTGGCCCAAGCGTGTTTATCAATAGCAACCTCAACACAACATTCCACCTTACTTTCATGGCAGCTAACTCTGGTAGTAAGAACAGTTACAACGAAAAGAATAATTCTGTCTCATTATCTAACATAGAGTCATATAGTATGGAAATAGACCCTTTGATCCAACCAGTCCATGCCGACCATGTTCTCAAACTAAACCAGTCCCACTTACCTACACTTGCCCATATCCCGCCAAGCGTTTCCTGTTCCTGTTCATCCGACTGTCTTTTAAAGAGTCTAACTGTACCTGCAACCACCACTTCGGCTGGCAGTTCATTGCACACATGAACCACTCTCTGTGTTAAAAAGTTGCCTGTCTTGTCCTTTTTTAAATCTTTCTCTTCTCGCCTTAAAAATGTGCCTTCTAGTTTTTAACTCCTCCAACACGAGCGAAAATACTCTTGTCATTCACCTCATGATTTTGTAAAAACCTCAATAAGGTCACCCCTCAACCTTCTATGCTCCAGTGAAAGAGGTCCGGTCTTTCCAATCTATTTTTAAATTTCAAACCCTTCATTCCCAGCAACATCCTGGTCAATCTTTGCTGAACCCTCTCCAGTTTAATAACATCTTTTCTATAACTGGGTGACCAGAACTGTGTACAGTGCTCCATTAGAAGCCTCACCAACGTTCTGTAGAACTTCAACATTATGTCCCAACTCCTATGTTTGATAGTCTAAGCAATCAAAGCAAGCTTGCTAAATGTCTTCTTCACCACCCTGTCTACCTGTCAATCAAAGTTTAAATAATTATGTACCTAAACCCATGGGTCTCTCTGTGCCCAAAGGAGAAAAAAAGTGTGTAATTCTCCGATTGGTATTTTTTGAATGAAGCTGTTTGCTAATGGAAAAAAAATCAAGTGCTAAAATTCTAATTCTAATCTTGCTTACCTAACAGGAGGTTTTGGTCAGAACTATGTTTAAAATTGTGCACGATTTATTACATGGGCAGGTTAGCCAAAATCCCATACTGAAATAGTATTGAAATGATGCCATCGATATTAGTGCAACAAATTCATAGGAAATTCGAAACTGCTAAACAGAAAAGGCATCCTAATCTACCATCCTGGTCATGGCATTACATAACAATAATGTATGTGTTGACTGATGTTAGCAGTCAACCTTTATCAAACCATTTACATCACATCTAAATCCATCGAAATCAGTTTGATTTGAGAAAACGCCCAGGAGCAGAGAACTAGATTATTTGTGGAGGAAGCAGAAAAGTCGAGTCAGGGACGTTCCAGCCACAACAAACAGAGCATGTGAGTGCCAAGGCGAGCTGGTTGGAAACTCAACCTCCGTTCTCTGTGGACTTCGGCCGAGTTTTATTGTTAGGTCCTTTAGCCTTCATCCATTCGCCCTCCCACACGTTCCCCATGTCCCCTCCATTCCTCCCATGCTCGTTCATTCCTCTTGCCTTCAGAATCACAGTCCAATTACAGCACAGAGGCCATTCAACCCACTTTGGCTGCACAACTCTCCACATGAGCATCATGACTAAGTGTCATTCCTTTTCCCCACACATTTGCACATAGTTTCTGTTTATATAATCATCCAGTGCCTCTTGAATGTCTCAGTTGAATCTGCATACACCACACCCATTTCATTCCAGATTCAAAACAATCATTGTGTGAAAATCTACTTTATTCCATTACATTTGCTTCTTTTGGAAGTCACTTTAAATCTGTGCCTTCTTATCTGTTTTACAAGAGGAAACAGTTTTTTTCTTATCAACTTGAGCATGCTTCATGCCTACTCTTTATATACAGAACTAATAAGCTATATAATAACAGTGGCATGTCTTGAAATGCTCATAAAATAACCACAACATTCAGAAATTACCATTGAAGAAAACTGTTGCTTCTCACAACCTTATATCAATCAGGCATCATTCATAACATCGATAACAGTTGCCTTTCTCTAACTTGTACCTCTTAATCCTGTCCAGTAAAACAGATATTGAAAAGAAACAAAGTAAACATTTTTGTAACTGCATCACAAAAGTTCAATCAAAACTAACAATGTCCTTTACCCTATGTAAATCGAATACTACTGAGCTCATATATTGGGGTGCCTTGGAGTTCAGCCAAGCATTTATAATGAATCTATCTGACAATTTTATCAACATTGCCAGCTGGCCAAGTCAGGAGTGCGGGGTGCAAGCACTGTCTCTGTGCCTTATCCTCACATGAGCAAACATTGTGGGAACAGGGTGAGTGTGGGAATGGAGGTATTGAATCTTGTTTGCCATTTTTAATAAGAAAATCTGGGCTCCTAAATCCAAAAGCACTGATTTTGCTGACCATGCTACACTTAGCAAATGTCAGGTCACGGATTATTCATATATCGTGTTCTCGAAGTGTAAGCAATTTCTCTGAAAATCCTCTCCACTTTGGTTGAAACATTGAAAAATAGAGAGGAAACTTCAAATGAATGTGAACATGTGATCAAAGAGCTAGAGTGAACATTCACCTGTTACACCATTCAATATGGTTGATCTGACTGTAGCCTCAAATCCACTTTCCTGCCTAGTCTTGATAAACTTTCGCCCCATGCAATATTTATGAAATAGTACTCAAGGATGTAATTTCAGGAACTGAAGCTCCCATTGTTTTCCCTATAAAGGTAAATGATCGAGTATCTACCAGTAGGTCATTGGATTTCCAACACGATGATTGCTACAGTTGGAGCACGAGGAGACCAATTCCAGTAGTGGCACAGAAGCCATTGGTATAGTGCTCATTCGTTACAATTGAAAACTAAAATACTTAATTTTTCATTTATGTTACAGTGTAACATTCAGAATTTTATCCATCAACCATAAAAAAACAATCAGGACCCAGCATTGAAGAACATTAAGCCCACATATCCAAGGTGCTGGGTTGAAAACATGTTAAGTAACAGGAAAACTTGGGATCAAAAGCAAACAGTTTGCAGGCCTCACTGTTAGAAGCCAAGTTACTTTGCAGTATTCCTTCCTTTATCTCTGGTTGGGAATCCTTGCCAAATTTTATCATGGTAATTACAGCTCTGAAATGTAAATAGCATTATGCAACCATTTTGGGACATGTTTGTACTTCTTATAGACGTGCTTGCATTGCAAAGAAAATATCTTACAAATCAACAGCAATTCAAAATGGGGGAGGGAGTGGGGGAGTTTAACAAGCACTGGATGATAATGTGCTATCGTTGATACAGATAAACAAGGATTTTTTTTTAAACCAAGCACAGGTTATATAACCACAGTATTTATTTTCTTCAATCTTTGGTCTTCTTTAATTGGTGACTGTAGAGCAACAACATGGATGAGCAGTTATTCCATGAATTCCTGATAACATGCAACTAGTTTGCCAAGAAATGTAATGTTTGCTGCCTGATATCTGTACATTTGGCACTGAAGACCTTGTGGAAGATTTGATCACCTGTCTATACTAGACTTGTTGTGGAAGAAAAATAAAAAATTGATTAGATGAAATGTATCATGTCAAAAGGCATGATACACGGTAGATTTTACTGAGTTGAGCCATAAAAGCTGGGTTAGGGAGGTCAAAAACTGACCATTGTTTTTCCTCCTGCTGACTGTCCAGTGACCTCTGTTAGAATGTGAAGACTTGTCCATGCAGATTAGAAGCAAGTTTTGTATCTGCACAGGATTGAACACTCGATAAACCACCTTGCTCTTATTCTAACATTCTGTCTGCTGGAGTGTTCCAATGAAGCGCAGCACAAGCTTGAGAAACAATACTCCATCTTCAACTTCGGCACTTTTCAAGACTTTGCAACTTTACAATTTTCAAGACTCAATATTGAATTCCATACCTTCAGAATTTGGCCTCATGATGTCAGTCCTCTATTTTACTTACATTCTTCTCCTTGCCTTGTTGGTGTCTTGTTTACTTATCTCTCAGCTGAGAAGATCTAATTGCTATCTCTATCCCTCTTCCACCACAAAGAGCAGCCCCTTTGTCTTCTGCATTGGACCTCAACACCATTTGTTTCCTTGCTCCTCTGTTGAAAGTATAAAATCCATCATTTCCCACCACTTTCAGTTCTTAAAAAGAGATATCTTGAACTCAAAGAGTTAACTTTGTTTCTTTCTCCAGAGATGCTGCCAGACATTCTTCCTCCAGTGTTTTCTGTATTTGTTTCAGATTTTAAGCACAATGTTGCTTTTATTAGAATACTTTTGCTGAAATTTGTCATTTAAGCAAATACATAAAGAGTATTCACTTAGGTGACGTACTGGGGCATCATCCATCTGCAGAACAATGTCTCAATGTGAACAATGAAAGGATACAAAGTAAAAAATCACACAACACCAGGTTATAGTCCAACAGGTTTAATTGGAAGCAAACTAGCTTTCGGAGCAACGCTCCTTCATCAGGTGAGTTTTCTTGCTATTTTTTCACCAAATGCTCTGCATTAATTACCTGCCACTCCTGGCCTCTTCTCACCATACACTACTCCCAGAATAACTCACCATTCAGCAGATATCCTGGAATTCATCTACATCTCTTGCACCCGTGTAACTTTTAAAAGTCCATTAAGTACCCAGACAAACAGTATTAGCCCAGAGCTGCCCTCCACCATTCCTGATGTTTGCCCGCTTGCTCAAGAGGGGGAGATTGGTGCCCTGATTTGCAGATATGGACATGGAGGTCCTGTTGAACAGGCTGGTGCAGAGGTATGCCTTCCTCAACCTTCTCTGCTACACAGGCGTAAGTGTGACCACCTTCTCTGTGATATCTTAAACTGACTTTGTCTCTGCTATTGTAGCCGTTTCCCAGCAAGGTTCACGCTCTACCACTCTCACTAATGCCTGCAACTAAAGCCTTTGCTCACAAGCTGCCACTTACCTCATTTCCTGACACCGCTGACCCTGTATGACCTCTGTGCTGCCTATTCACTCCATTGGGCACTTCCCCAGAAAGTAGCAGCTGTGCCACCCACTTCCATCTCCTTTCTATCCCTCACGCCGGCCCACAGCAGAACCGAAAGATTCAAAACAGCTGGTGGGTTCCCCTACATTCAGCTCTTTACCCCTTTTGTGGAGAGCATTCTGACTCTGACCACCCCAGTAATGCTTCTGAGTGTCAGGGGCAATGTTGAGATGCTCTTTTGCTGGCACTTATGTCACATGCCACTTATTAGCCCAAGCCTGAATATTGTCCTCTTGCTCCATTTGGACTCAGACTGCTTCATCATCGAAGGAATGCTGATAAACATTGTACAATCATCATTGATCATGAATTAATATTTTCTTCATGGATCAAATGGTATACTATCTCTGTACAACTAAATTAATTCATCAGGGGACATGATTTGGAGATGCCAGTGTTGGACTGGAGTTTATAAAGTTACAAATCACACAACACCTTATGAAGGAGCAGCGCTCCAAAAGCTAGTGCTTCCAATTAAACCTGTTGGACCTGGTGTTGGGTGACTTCATCAGGGGATCATTCTCAATATGCTTCAATGCAAAGTTCATGAACAAAAGCAGAAATTGCTGGCAAAACTCAGCAGGACTGGCAGTATCTGTGAAAAGAACGGAGAAATAACATTTCAAGTCTGGTGACTTTTCATCAGAACCAATTTCATGGTATCTGTTTCAGCCTTTTGTCCTTTCAAGGTAGAAATCTTTCATAATCTGTGTGCAGAATAATTTTCAGTACTCCGAAATCATTCAGCTTACATATCTGAAACACCTGCAATTCTATCACCCGGCTTAATTTCTGTCATTAATGATCTGTATTCATCGTCTGCCCCAAGGCATCGTTGTAATGTCATATTGTAAAACCTGATCTCGTTTGGATTGCAGAGATTGTCCTCACTTCCAGTCTTATTCTCAGCTTTCAAAAATTGGCAACAGTCAGAGCTGGTTTTGATTTCATCTGAACACTTTCCTGTATCTTTATTTCTTTTTGACAGATAGACAAATATTTCCACATTAATTAGCTTACATATGATGGCAATCTTAAGGCTGTCAAATGATCTTCATACAAAAAAAAATTATCCTTTATGTTTCAGTTTTACGGCTCGCTTCTTTCATAATTTATATTTATCACCTCTGGAAGACCATCACTATTTCATTAATAGTGGCCTGGCTTTTGTGGTCAGCCGTGAAGAGGCAGCATTCCCAGCTGACCTCGAATAAATAGATCCACAAAGGTTAAGTGCACTCCAGAGTTTAGTTTCCTCTGGTCCAATATCACTTTCACTTTGGCAGCACTAATAGAGGATCTGTAGTATCCAACAGATTTGAACATGTCTGGAAAGGCTAAGGTTTATTGACCTTCTCTAATTGTCCTTGTTGCCTTCTTAAAACACAGCAATCAATATGCTATGGATACACCCAGAGTGCTATTAGGACAGATGTTCCACGCATTTGCCCTCGTGTTGGTGGAGAAACAGTGATGTCTTCTCAAGTTTTATTGTGTGAATGGAGGGAAGTGGTGATGTTCCTGTGTGCTTGCTGCATTTATCCTTCCCGATGGTGGAGGTGAGTTTGAGAGGTGCTGTTGAAGATTTGGCAAGTTGACGCAGACATAGCTGGCGAGTAGGAGCCATGAGTATTTACGGTGTGGGTAAGATGTTAGTTAAGCAGCCTGTTTGTTCTGGATGGTGCCAAGGTTCTTGTCTGTTGCTGGAAAAGTAGGAAGGGAAGCAGGAGACATCCAGGAAAGTGAGCAGTATCATGCCACATTCTCAAACAGCTTGGCAGATGCAAGAGATGAGTTATCACCACAGAATTCCTGGCACCTGACCTGCTGTTGTCCACAACACTGTTATGCAATGTTCAATTTCGTTTTCGGTGAGAATGATTCTGAAAGTGTTGAAGTTTCTGCCCCTTAAGTGGTTCTTGACTGAATCCATGCAGACTGTAATTCTGCAGCCTGTGAAGGAGCAGCATATCACTGTCAGCAATTTCTCAATTTCCACGGCCAGGTCTGCCCAGGCAGAGATCCATCAGTGTTCCTGTGAAGTGCCTCAGGAGGTTTAATGCCTTGAAGATGCAGTGTTCATGCAAACTGTTTTTGTTGTTGATGAGAGAGCTATAATGTGGATATTTTAGCTGTTTACTCATGCCACTAGACTTGGATTGAAACTGAATTACAAATTTCATGTAGGATCCTTAAAACTAAAAGGGATTGTTAAGACTTTTTAAATATACTCGTCTTATCACTGTGTACTTCACTCAAAATCATATGGCAAAGGAACAGTACACTAACCAGCTGCATGACTGATGGTCATCTTTTATTTGTAAAGTAATTATTTTCAAATTTTAGATGCCTGTTTTGCTGCTGACAAGTTGTTGTTGTGCTTTTTCTATGTATCTGATCAAAAACGTTTTTTTTTTGTAAAGCATCCTTTTTGTGTTAATTTATTACATCAGTGAAAATCTACTCAATTACTAACTGCCTTTTCTCATTTCTGACAAGAAACATGAGAATCCAGGTTGAGTTTCTGGTAAACAAAGTGCAGTTTAGTTACTTCTAGCCGTATTTAGCAGCACAGAGGCTGTTTATGTACAAAGTGACAGCAGCTGTCCCTTCCAAGTACCAAGTCAGCTTGTTTTTGTCATCATAAATTATCGTTTAAAAAAAAATTGTAAATGCAGGAACGATAGCTATTAAAAGAAACAGCACATGTTATTCAGATTACATGATTGCATATAATTTTGAACAGAGGTAGGAAACCCAAATGTCAGAGAGAAAGAAATTGTCTATCAAGATATGAAGAGGAAAGGAAATTAATCAGTAACCTTTGTGTTGATCTAAATATATGGCAGAGTGGCTGTGACAGTTAAGATAAGCTGGTCTTATTTTCCTATTTGATGAGTGCATTACTGAATTAATGGCCTTTGTCAACAATTTGAATTTTCCTTATTCAATATTTGCAATCCATATTTCCAATCTGACTCAATTAATTTGCCATGTGCCACAAGATTTGGCATCATACAACTCAATGTTTAGACATCACCCCTGCCATTTTGCCTCCGAAATGGCACCTACTCAAAACACTATTTTGATGAGGGCATTAGTGGTCACACAGAGAGCAATCTGCCTTAAACAGTAGCCCAACACTGCCATCAAGCAATGTATAACACTGGTGCCTGAGCTAACATTTTAAAGCTTAAAGCTCCAGCTAAAGTCTTTATAGCTGAACAAGCATTCAGCAACAGGAAGGATCTTCCAGCAATATTTAAAAGGCTTATTAACTGCATACACTTTTGTTGCTGATTGATTTCTACTTGTGCAGTTTGCGCAATTGTTGGGGTTTTGGTGGTTTCTAGAGTAGTTTGCTAAAGCTACAAACATGTGATAAAGGGTTTGAGTCTGAGGGTTATGCACAAGATCTATGTGCCCATACCAAATGCAGTATATCATCCTGTGCATCATTCAGTTTCCTGGCAGCAGTGATGATGACTTCATTTTGCATCATTTCACTGTTGCATCTGAATTTGAATCAGAAAGACAAACCGCAGAGCACCTTCGAGGCATCAGGGGATATTTTTTGATAACATGGCTAATGAGTCTGGTGCACAGAGCATATGCATATGTGGATGCATGTATCTATTGAAAGCTGCTGCTACACAACATATGATGGGGTACATCATCAGAGTGTTTAAAGAAAGCTTCCACTACCTTGACTGCTCTGAAGGAGACCTGTGGTACTCAGAACAGTGACTGTTAGGAATCATGGCAGTTAGGAATCATGGCAGTGTCCTGCTAATTGCAAACATCGCCATCATAAAGCCATAGAACCACGGAATAGTTACACCACAGGAATATGCCATTTGACCCATCAGTTCCATGCCTGCTTCTGAGATAGTGATAGTATTGTAGAATTTTACAGTACAGAAGGAGGCAATCGACCTATCATGTCTGCATCAGCTACTGAAAGAGCTACCTAGCTAGTCCCAATCTCCAGCCCTACCTCTACAGCCATCTAACTTCATAAAATAGATATTCATCAAATCCTTTTCTGCTGCCCTTTCCCTGTTACACTGCAACTTTTCTTCAACTATTTAAATTTCTTTTAAAAGCCATAACTGATTCTGGTTCCCCCACACTCTTCAGGCAGTACATGCCAAAATCTAGCCATTCATGAGGGCACACCTTTGTCACCAGCTGTAGAGTGATCAGGAAAAGCACACAGGGATAATGGTAAGGAGGAAGAGGAGGGAGGAGGAGTCAATGAGCGTACCCCCCTTGCTGACTGTCTCTCAAACTGAACATAAAATTCTACCATACTATGATTGCTGCTGCCTTGGGGCATAATCTTGATGAGGTCATTGATTAATTTTGTTTCATTACACAATACCAGGTTCAGTAATAGCCTACTTTTCAGGTTGATTCCAGAACACTTTGTTCTAAGAAACTAATCCAAAACCATTCTGATTTCACCCATCTGACTTTTCCAGTCTATATGTAAATTAAATCTCCCTTGATTATTGCCATGCCTTTCTGACAAGCACTTGTTATTTCTTTCCTTGTACTCCCACCTTCCTTTGTGGTTACTGTTAAGCGACCTGTATATCACTCTCACAAGTGGTATTTCACCATAATCATTTCTCATTTCTGACCATACTGCTTTTACATCCTGGTTTCCTGAACTAAGGTCATCTTTCTCCACTGTGCTAATTGTGGTTGGGGAGACAGTAATGTTGTGTTAATGTAATTGGCATAGAATTCTAGAGCTGCAGACAGGATGTGGGTTTGATTCCTACCAAGCCAGCTGGTAAATTCAATTTTTAGAAATCTAAAAATGAAAAGCAGTTCTAATGGTGGCCATATGTGGATTGTTGTTAAAAGCCTCTCTGGTTCACCATAAAAGTCCATCTGATTCACTAAGATATCCTGGTAGAGAGAGAAATCTGCTACCTGTACCTGGTCTTGTCGACATGTGACTCTGGACTAACAGCAAGATTGACTTTACCTGACTTTTGAAATGGCCTAGATATTCAACAGTTCAAAAGGCAACTAAGTCTTTAATAAATACTAACCTTGCTAGCACCAACCACATCCCATTCAAAAATAAAGAAAAAAGTCAACAAAGCTATCCCTCTACTTTTCCACGATTCTGACATCATGTCCCTTTTTTTTTAGATTAGATTAGATTACATTACAGTGTGGAAACAGGCCCTTCGGCCCAACAAGTCCACACCGACCCGCCAAAGCGCAACCCACCCATACCCCTACATTTACTCCTTACCTAACACTACGGGCAATTTAGCATGGCCAATTCACCTGACCTGCACATCTTTGGACTGTGGGAGGAAACTGGAGCACCCGGAGGAAACCCACGCAGACACGGGGAGAACGTGCAAACTCCACACAGTCAGTCGCCTGAGGCGGGAATTGAACCCGGGTCTCTGGCGCTGTGAGGCAGCAGTGCTAACCACTGTGCCACCGTGCCGCCCATCCTTTCTATGATGGTTTCCAAACCATTCTCTTTCATTTCCATTTGTGCCATTAGTTTCATATGCAGAGCCTTTATTTTTGTCCTTTTATTATCTTTGTAAGTTCCACCTTTTTTCTGTTTATGTAGACTTATGTTTGCACTCTCTATTCCTTCCTGCCCTATTATGTTTATAATTTCCCAGATTAATACATTTCTTTCTTGCCTTGACTTTACTCTTTGATATTATCATGTCTTTCTGAATTTGATTCCCATTCAGTTTAAAACCTTCACTACTTCTGCAGTTATATGGCTCAGTAGAATACTGGCCATAGCATCAGTATAGATTGTTCCAACTGTACAGTTCCCACTTACACTAGTACAGCTACCAGTACCCCAGCAGCCTTTGAGTCACAAGCTCATTTCTGATATCGTATTTTCCCTAGGATCATTTACACTTGACTGAGGTAAGAAATCCAGGATGGTAATAACCATTTCAAGTTCACCTTCTTTATTGAATGCCTAGTACCTTCTAATGATTAGGCAGAATTTCTTTCCTTGTCCTGCCTTTGTCTTTGATTCCTTTGCTGATCATGGTGACAGGATTTATCCCCTTTCATTTCCCCTCTCACTGCAAGTTCCTCTCCATGACTAACCAGGTTCTCAAATTCTGGAACAAAGCAGGTAACACAGTTTTTTGTACTTTTGTTCTTTGCTGTGAAGAGCAATGTTGGTCCTCTTCACTATACTGTTCCCTACATCTATCTCATTCCTTTTCGTTCCCCACTCACATGGCTTCCTGTACCACAAAGTGCTGTGGTCAGTTAGTCCATCCACCCTGCAGCTCTCGCTTTCATTCAGAACTTGACACCTGTTGGACAGTTGCAAAAGCTGAGCATCCTGCACTCCTCTCCCCTCCTTGCCAGCTTCATCTGCAAACATGCTCCTTTGACCCTGAGCACTGATGAAATCAGACGTCTCTTTCCTAATAGGTGCATCTGCTTCCAGGTACAAAATATCCAAGGAGAATTCCCCCTCCCTATTGCGTTGCACTGCCTGCAGCTCAATGAATCTGAGTCAAAGTTTCCTGAGCCTCAAATCTTAACTGCAGACATGTCTGCCCTGGATCACACTATCATCCAAGAGTCCCCACATGCTGCAGCCATGACACACCTTAATGTGTTTTAATTAATTATTTCATTATTTTGTTCAACTATTTATTTTTGCTTTTTATATATTTTATTACCAACACCTTTTAAAAATATTTTGAACCCATGGAATAGACGTTAATCACTTATTACATTCTCATCAAAGGAGAGAAGCACGGGGTCAGTTTATGGTGAGCAGATTTACAAACTCCCTCCTGTAGTTTGTAAATCTGAATAGATTGTGTGATAAGATGTAACTAGGATGGGAGAAGGCACATTCTAGAGTGAGAACACCATAATCTTCGGTTGTTTCAGCATGACACCAACTACAACCTCAGTCATGATGATCAGCATTACAGTAATTCCGCCATGTGGATAAGGACATGCAACTGAGGCTGTCCCGACTGCTTGGATTTTTCTACCTCCAGCTGTGTGCTGCCTTGTCTTACAAGAAAGAGGGCACTGTGCCAGTGAATGTGGCACAGTGTAGTTTGGTGATTTGGCTGCTATGGATAATTAGCTGTCATCATGTGCAAGTTGTAAAATGTGGGTAGCAGGTTTGTAGCAGTGTGAAGTTGAGGTGATTGTTAAGTATATGAGGTGAGTGATGCAAATGTGGTACTTTGAGCAGTGTGTGAAGTTAATGATGCAGTTGGTTGGGACATGACATTAGAACATATACTCATTTGACTGTAATCACTCATATGAGGTAAGTGAATTTTATACAACTCTACTTTAGGGTCCTCAATGGTTGACTCTTGGGCATTGGTGACCATAACTATCTGCGTTTCCCTGGCATCTGCAAGTTTGCCCAGGGAGATCCAAACTCCCTGCCAAGTTCTTCATCAAGGCTTTCAGCACAGCATGGCAGAATCTTGGAGCTCACACCGACATTTTGTGCCATGATTAACTTTTCCCTTATTAAGAATCACTTTGGAATGGCTTCCAGTGTCCTGCTGCAACTACAGTGCACCTCCCCTTTAAGAGTTGTAGGCTGCCTTTTTTGACATGAGCCCCTTTTGATTTTGTGTCCCCTGCTCAGGCCTGCATCCACTCTATAAAAAACTTAGTGTCAGCTGCACTTTGTGGTCATTCAAACTAACAGGCAGGAGAAAGTTTCTGTGGTTCCTGTACCGGAAGCACCAGGAAATGGATCGTTGTACCATCGTGATCCCAGCACCATTTTTCAGAGTCTTGGGCATGGTGTTTTGAAGCTGGACATTGCATCTATCTTGTACGCCATGTATTATTAATTCACTCACCACAGCTTCGTGATTGTATGCATCAGTGAGCATCACATTATCATTTCCATCTCTTTTATTAAGAAACCTCATCTGCAACTGAGGGGCGCATTCTGTCTGTCTATGAGCCAGAGGAGCCTTCGGGTGAGAGTAAGCAATTATAGTTCAATACAAAACAAAGATTTCAATGTAGCACAGTCGATATTTCTTTTCTCTCAGTGAAATATAACATGTCAGTGAGAAAGAATGAAAATCTGCAAACCTCAAAAACAAAAAGTGTTGGGGACAACCCAGAGGGCAGTCAACATCTGAGAGAACAAAACAGATTCATAATACAAGGTGTTCTATCAGAAACACTGCCTGTCATTCCTCTTCCAGAAGCAGCGGGCTTGTGGTTTTCTCATGATTTCTGGTTTTCATTTTGCATGTTTACCCCCACAATTAGTGCTAACTGTTGTTTATTAACAACAGCATGCTTGCTTTAAATCTGTATTTATATTGTGTTGACTGTGGTTTGTCTTACATTGATGGCACAGCAATCTCACATATCAACCTAGAGGGTCAATAGCATTGAAGATAATCCACCATTCTTTCTTTAACACTGGGTAAAGGAGTGGATCAGAAAGAGCTTGTAAACTCAAATTGAGGATTTCATTTCATCTTCTGCTGCACTTCAAATGTTTTGTGCTGTACTTCCTGAGAGGCAAGCAGCTGAAATAATCTTTCATTGTTTAAGTCTTTTTCAACAGAGATGTAGGAATGTGTTTTTGTTGGCACACTGATAGGGCTATCCACCTGACTGGGTTAGTCTCTACTTTGTAAGAGCTCACTGGGGCTGTGTGAACTGGTGCTTGACTTGCTTTATTTTTTCCTACTTTTGATTACAGTAGAAAACAGCAGAGCACCCGTTGAAATTTGTAATGACCGCATCAAGAGAGAACTTTTTATAAGTGCACGGGTAGAAGTTCAGGAGGTCAAGCATATTTCCTTTCTTTGACATTGTTTATGTCTTGCACATAGGAGTGTTCAGTGAAACTAATTTGCAATTCTCCTTTGTTGTTTTTTGAAGAAAAACCCTTTGGTTGCAAACTGTTAAAGTGCATTATAATATGTCTGTGGTTGTTTGATGATAATGTTTGTGCCTTGCCCTATTTAACAAAACTCTACTTGATATACAGAGATTGTGGATGGGACTGGGAATCACCATTCAGAGACCCTATAGTCAGTGGCACTTCTGGTGTTGAACCTGATGTTTTGTTGCGACTGTATATTTTATAGACTCTTGGCAGGTTGTGGGGGGAGGTGTCAGATTTTCATGGCTGTGTTGAGTTGGGTAGAAGAAGCTCATCTGCAGCCTGACTCCAATGCACCAGTTACCAAGTTTAAAGATGCCATGTAAAATTGCCATGATTTTGAGGTACTGGTGTTGGACTGACATGAACAAAGTTAAAAATCACACAACACCAGGTTACAGTCCAACAGATTTATTTGGAAGCACTAGATATTGAGGCTCTGCCTCTTTAGCAGGTGGTTGTAAGAGGCAGCACTTCAAAAGCTAATACTTCCAAATAAACCTGTTGGACTATATCCTGGTGTTGTGTGATTTGTAACTATGTAAAGTTGCATATGAGTAACTCGCTCACACGTGTTAGCATGATCATTGGCCCTTAACTCAGCATTTGACTGTGTGGGGAGGGGTCTTTCAAATAATTTATTATTCTTTTGGATTTAACATTTAGACCATTTGTTTCCTGGGACTCAAATCTCACCAGTATAAAGGAGGGAATCTTTCATAAAACTCGTGAAGAGCCAAAAGGGCCTCTTAAAGAAGGCAGAGAGCTCAGCATCAAAAGATGGCCTGGCCGTGGGACAAAGGCTTCATGAACTAAATTGAGAGCCATGTTTGAAGCTACCCAGAGGAAGCCTGTCTCTTTCCATAAATGCAAGGTGCTGCATTTTGGGAAAGCAAATCTTAGCGGGACTTATACACTTAATGGTAAGGTCCTAGGGAGTGTTGCTGAACAAAGAGACCTTGGAGCGCAGGTTCATAGCTCCTTGAAAGTAGAGTCGCAGGTGGATAGGATAGTGAAGAATGTGTTTGGTATGCTTTCCTTTATTGGTCAGAGTATTGAATACAGGAGTTGGGAGGTCATGTTGCAGTTGTGCAGAACATTGGTTAGGCCACTGTTGGAATATTGCATGCAATTCTGGTCTTCTTCCTACTGAAAGGATGTTGTGAAACTTGAAAGGGTTCAAAAAAGATTTACAAGAATGTTGCCAGGATTGAAGGATTTGAACTATAGGGAGAGGCTGAACAGGCTGGGGCTGTTTTCCCAGAGCATCGGAGACTGAGGGGTGATCTAATAGAGGTTTGTAAAATCATGAGGGGGATGGATAGGATAAATAGGCAAAGTCTTTTCCCTGAGTGGGGGAGTCCAGAACTAGAGGACATAGTTTAGGGTGAGTGGGGAAAGATATAAAAGAGACCTAAGGGACAACTTTTTCACGCAGAGGGTGATACGTGTATGGAATGAGTTGTCAGAGGAACTGATGGAGGCTGGTACAATTGCAACATTTAAAAGGCATCTGGATGGGTATATGAATAGGAAAGGTTTGGAGGGATATGGGCCAGGTGGGACTAGATTGGGTTGGGATATCGCATGGACGGGTTGGACTGAAGGGTCTTTTTCCTTGGCTGTACATCTCTATGACTCTATGCCAGAAACTGTACAATTCCTTTGGCCACTTATGTGGTCATGTTGAATTGGAGCGTGCGTGGCCCGTCTGTCAGCCCATGGTAAAGCTGCTGATGCATTGACATCATTCTCCTTTTTAGGGATAGTCCGATGGGGTTCAGCACCTGGTCCCAGCTTGAAGAAGATTGCAATAGCAATTTCATGGGAAATAGAAGTGGGTGTCAAATAGATCCTGCCAGGCATCTTGTACCTAACACTGCAGTGCTGTATTGTGCTGAAGGTGATGTTCCTACTACTCAATGTCCTTACCTTTGTCCTTGCAACACCTCTGTTGCTCACCCAGCTCTTCAGTATCCATTTTGTCCCTCTTTGTGAGCTGCAGTTGTGCAGAATATAGTATGGTAGGTCACTGGGCCAAGGAGTGCTAGATGGAGTTTAATTTTGATAAATATGAGTTGTTACATTTTGGTCAGGCATACCAGGACAGGCTAAAGGTAGGACCCTGAGAAGTGTTGTCAATAGAGAGATCTAGGATATGTAGTTACTTGAAAGTGGTGTCGCAGGATGGTGCATTTGGCATGCTTGGGGTCATTGGTCGGAGCATTGAATAAAGGAGTTGGGACGTCAAGTTACAGCAATACAAGATATTGGTATGGCCACACTTGGAGTGCTGCAAACAATTCTGATTGCCCTGCTATGGGAAGGATGTTATTAAACTGCAGCTGTGCAATAAAGATTCACAACAAAAATGTTACCGAGACTAGAGGGTTTGAGTTATAAGGAGAAGCTGGATAGGCTGTGACTTTTTTCCCGAGAGCGTAAGAGGCTGAGGAGTGACCTTATAGAAGTTTATAAAATCATGCAACACTAGGTTACAGTCCAACAGGTTTAATTGGAAGCACTAGCTTTCGGAGCGCTGCTCCTTCATCAGGTGATTGTGGAGGACACAATTGTAAGACACAGAATTTATAGCAAAAGTTTACAGTGTGATGTAACTGAAATTATACATTGAAAAATACTTTGATTACTTGTTGAGTCTTTCATCTGTTAGAATACCATAATAGTTTCACTTCTTTCATCCGTAAATCGCAAACTTGTTTTAAAAGTTACATTCTCAGGTTAACTGTAACAATTGGTGTCAGCCCGATAATGTGTTGAAAGTGTTAGCCCCCTGTGTTCCCTGTCTGTGCCATAATGTTTAGACTGATTCTAATCTAAAAAGTGAGTTGACAGAGTCTT
Organism: Chiloscyllium plagiosum; assembly: GCF_037043375.1. Lineage (NCBI taxonomy): Eukaryota > Metazoa > Chordata > Chondrichthyes > Orectolobiformes > Hemiscylliidae > Chiloscyllium > Chiloscyllium plagiosum. The sequence continues at coordinate 37,234,127 of NW_028270148.1, forward strand.
ACATGGATTCATGCAGTTTTGAGCAAAGTACAATGTAACTCTGCAAGTACAAATTCTGTGCTGAAGTGAACCTGTCCGAGTGGCATAGCAAGGCTACGGATAGAACTAATGCCTTTGGGCTGAGGAACAGGTTTTATCGTTATTTCTAATCAAGCTAATATAATAAATTATAATGAATGTTTTATCAGAAGTGCTTTTTCTTATCGGAAGAATCAGCAGCTGGAGGACATTGTCTTGATTACATGCATCTTAAATATGAACTTTTAATTTTCCTGTTTCCAGGACCATTCCTTGCATTTGATGTGAAACTCTTAGCTTAATCTGTTTTCTAAGTCTTGGTGGTATTCTTAACTCTTTGCCGTACCCATTCCAAATGGGATGTAGCTAGTATGAAACAGTGGTTTCAGGTTGCAATAGCAAAAGGCCAATCAGATGTTCCTCACTCTCTAAAGCCAATACAGTCAAGATATTTAAGTATGAGACTTGAATGCAACTTGGGAAGATATTTAAAATTTGTAACAGAAGAGGCAATCCAGCAGAACCACTGAGAGGTCCACAAATATTGAATAAAATTATGTTAAGGAAGTTAAAATTAAATCACATTAAACCTACATCACTGTATACGACCTGGCTGTTACTCCAGTATGTCAGCCATTTCATGACACATTAACAACAATGTATTATCAGAGGTTGTAAGTTACTGCAAATAAACTCAACCAAGATAAGCAGCCATTCAGCTTTCTCACATTAGTACTGTAATCCTGCTGGGAGAATTAGCATGAGTGACCATGGTCCTCCTTTTACACAATGTGGGTAGACTTCTAGCTTATTGGAGATCTGGTAAGCATGTTGTCTGATATTGCTGTGCACTCTGCTTCAGAATATAAACTTCAATACAGAATGTTAATGTATTTTCACATTATAGCAATGCCCTTATTGGTTGTTTCAGAATATGTATGGGGGGTACAAATAGCAGGAAGACGAGTAGCAGTCCGGCAATCTAAAAAAGAGGGCTGTTGATTGCACATTAAAATATATGGTGCTTAAAGATTTGTCAAAAAAAACTTTGTAATGTCAAATATGGAAGAGATCAAAACCGACTTGGATCTTTTAAGAGTGGAAATGACAATGATGTCCGTTGACACAATAGTGGGTCCAACCACAACACACCCTCTGTATCCAAGGCTGAGGACTTTGTTATGTGGATCACCTGACTGAGGTCAATGAATTGCATTCTTCCAACAGAACCATTGTGGGGCAAGTGAGAGGCCTCCTGAATATGAGATCCTGATGTTTGGATTTTTCTGAGGAGGGAGCTTGGGGAAGGAGTAGGTGGGGGCTTGCAGTATACTCTGGACAGAGCATTCCACATGATCCTCCTGCAAAGCTGGGGCGGGCAAAGAGGGAATCTCATGGACATTGAAGAGCTGGGAGAGTAGCAAAAGTCTTTCTAGAAGTAAGGCAATTGAGGATATTGAGCAGGAGGAGTATCACCTTTGACATGTTAGAGTGGTGCAGTGATGGGTACTATAATCCAGGCAGGACTGAATTGCCATCTGATTCCAATCGGTGTGTGTTGGGTAAGGTCATCATTCACTGAGTGTATATTGATTGTTGCTCAAAAGGCAATCAGCCCCTGTTTGTTCCCAGAAGCGAATGCAGATTTCTTTTCTGTTTGGTTTTTCTTCATTTTTCCTACTGATCAATAAAAGTTAACTTTATCACATGTTTTAAGGCTTTCCAACATATGATGCCCCAATATTGACCAATGACAAGATGTTACACCAGGTAGGCATTAGGGAAGAAATAGGACTTCCTTAGATAGACTTCTAACATGGTCTCATGCTAAGGACAGGACTGTGCAACTTCATCCTTGTAGATGTAGTTGTAATAGCAATTTGTTAAACAGGTGATACTTGCGTGAGATAATACACTACAGCTCTCAGAGAAAAACCCTCCATGAAATTCCCCAAACTTAGCCCATAGCTGATTTTTGGTAAAATTTGGTACATTGTTTCAGCATTCTAATGGTTTACTCTATTGGTATGATTTCCATTGTATTCATGCTGCTCAAATAACAAATGCCATCTTGTGTCCAGATACACTTCACATCCAGGATCCGCTATTGTCCATATTGCATGTTAAACCTTCAAAACACTCTGGCAACTTAGTCAAACATGATTTACTCTTCATAAAACCATACTGACTGTGATGGATTGTGTTTTGATTTTCCAAATCTCCTGTCATTACTTCCTTAATAATAGATTCCAACAATTTCTCAACAAACATGTCAAACTAATTGGTCTAGAGGCTACTACTTTCTGCTTCTCTCCTTTTTTGAATAAGTGTGTTATATTACCATTTTTCCAAACCACTGGAACCTTTCTTGCATCCAGGGAACATTGGAATATTATATCTATTGGATCCACTATCACTGCTGCCATTTCCATGAAGTCCCTAAGATGTCGGCCACAGGCCCCTGGGGACTGATTTGCCTTCAAACCCAATAGTTTGCTCACTAGTTTTTCCCTAGTGTTTATGATTTTCTGAAGTTGCTCCCTTTCTATAACCTCTATGTTACCTGTTTTTTTGGGATAGCACTAGTGCCTTCTATCATGAAAACTGAAGCAACGTTTTGGTTTCAGGGCTCTGCTGTTTCTGTGTTCACCACTATTAACTCCACAGTCTCCTCTTTTAAAGGACCAATATTCAATTTAGCTACTCTTCTCTTTTACATATTTATAAATTTTTTGCTATTGTTTTTATATTCTGCGCTAGTTTTCTTTCATAATTTATCTTTGCTCTTTTTATGACTTTTTAGTAACCTTTTGTTGATCTTTAAAAGTTTCCTAAATTCCGGCTTGCCACTAGCCTTTTCAATATGATGTGCCTTAGTTTTCGTCTTTATATTATCTTTAATTTCATTGCTTGACTATGGGTGTTTTTTTTGGCTTTTTGTTGTTTTGTTTGGATGATTTTGCCATCTCCAATAATTCAAAACTAAAAATGATAAAGTTTAGACATAGTGCAGGAGCAGGGTCGTTCAGGAGCCAAGTGATGTTGCATTTATTGCACGTGTCCAATTTTCATAATCTTCAAAATCACGCCATTCCAAAATTGAATATACAATCTCAAATCTCGTAGCTTTCACACCTTCTGTTATCAGTGTCAGTTGTTTCCTTCCTTGTTAATCACCACCATTGCAGTCTCCAAGTTGTCTCATTGTGTTTCACAGAGAGTCTATTTTCTAAAAAGATTGTGCGGTTATGATATTAGAGCGATGGTCCAGTTGTGCATCAGCTTACAAGAACACAATGTTTGACTTAGAAAGCAGGAACAGTTCACTTTTATTGAGTTGTAATATTGCTGTCACATTTAAAAACACATGGTTGCAGTTATGCTTCAGAATCAATGCTTGGTATTTCACCGTTTGTCTATTTTAAATTATTTAGTTGAAACCAAAGCATTTTGATGAACTCTCACATTCAGTACCCTGTGTCTGTCCAGCAGATATTGCTGATAATGTGGTGTGTTTCTAAACTATATTTTCTCTTTACCTTATAGATCTCTATAAAGCAGAGTAGATCTGCAATCATAAAATTTCTTTAAAAGTACTGCAAGGGCCTTAGGTAATAAGTGAAAAAAGACGGCTAACCTGAACTGAGTTTTTATTTAAATTCATTATTTAATGTTAGCATTTTATGTGATACTGAAGATATTTTAGCAAGGATGCTGATGGCTATCACTGAATTACTAGAAAAACTAGTGAGTTTTAGATGAAAGCATAAAGCAGGACAGTAAAGCTGAGTCATTAATATGTAAATTAAGTTACTGGCTAACATACATTGATAAGCACCTAATATCACTTGTATACAGATTATGTAAAACACTGTTAAAGAAGTCTGCTTCAAAGGAAATGTGAGCTATGAAGGGGTATTGGACAGGCTCGAATTGTTTTACTTAGAGCAGAGGATATTGAGGGGGTCTTTTTTCAATTGTGGGACTTGGGCGTCGCTGGCTGGCCAGCATTGCTACCCATCATTATTTACCCTTGAGAAGGTGGTGGTGAGCTGCCTTCTTGAACCGCTGCAATCGACCTGCTATGGGTTGGCCCACAATGCCGGTAGGGAGGGAATTCCAGGATTTTGACCCAACGACTGTGAAGGAACCAAGTCAGGGTGGTGAGTGGCTTGGAGGTCAACTTGCAGATGGTGGTGTTCCCAAGTACCTGCTGCCCTTGTCCTTCTAGGTGGAAGTGATCATGGGTTTGGAAGATGCTGTCCAAGGAACTTTGGTGAATTTCTGCAGTGCATCTTGTAGATAGTACGCACTGCTACTACTGAGCACCAGTGGTGGAGGGATTGAATGTTTGTAGATGTGGTGACAATCAAGATGTTTGCTTTGTCCTGGATGGTGTCAAGCTCCTTGAGTGTTGTTGGAGCTGCACCCATCCAGGCAAGTGGGGAGTACTCCATCACACTCCTGACTTGTGCCTTGTAAATGGTGGATAGACTTTGGGGTGTCAGGAAGTGAGTTACTCGCTGCAGTATCCCTCGTCTCTGACCTGCTCTTGTAGCCACTGTGTTTATGTGGTGAATCCAGTTGAGTTTCTGGTCAATGATAACCCCAAGGATGTTGACAGTGGGGGAATTCAGTGATAGTAATACCATTGAATATCAAGGGGTGGTGGTTAGAGTGTCTATTATTGATGATGATTATTGTCTGGCATTTGTGTGGCATGAAAGCTACTTGCCACTTGTCGGCCCAAGTCTGGATATTGTCCAGATCTTGTTGCATTTGAGCACGAACTGTTTCAGTACCTGAGGAGTTGCAAATGGTGCTGAACTATGCAATCATCAGCGAACATCCCCACTTCTATCCTTATGACAGAGGGAAGGTGGTTGATGAAGCAGCTGAAGATTGTTGGGCCTGGGACACTGAGATGACTTACCCTTCACAACCACAATCTTCCTCCTTTGTGCCAAGTATGACTCTAACCACCGGAGTGTTTGCCCCTGACATCCATTGATTCGTTTTGCCAGGGCTCCTTGATGCCATACTCGGTCAAATGTGGCCTTGATACCAAGGGCTGTCACTCTCACCTCACCTCTGGAATTCAGCTCTTTTGTCCAAGTTTGAACCAAGGGTGTAATGAGGTCAGGAACTGAGTGACCCTGGTGAAACTCAAAGTGGGCGCCACTGAGCAGATTGTTGCTGCTTGATAGCAGTGTTGAAGACCCCTTCTATCACTTTACTGATGATGGAGAGTAGACTGATTGGGCATTAATTGGCTGGGTTGGTTTTGGCCTGCTTTTTGTGCAGAGGACATACCTGGGCAACTTCCCACATTGTCAGGTAGATGCCAATGCTGTAACTGTACTGGAAGAACTTGGCTAGGGGAGCAGCAAATTCTGGATCATATGTCTTCAGTACTATTTCTGGAATGTTATCAGGGCCCATTGCCTTTGCAATATCCAATGCCTCCAGCCATTCCTTGATATCATGTGGAGTGAATCGAAATGGCTGAAGACTGGTATCTGTGTTGCTGGGGACAACTGGAGGACCCCGAGATGGATCATCCACTTGGCACTTCTGACTGAAGGTTGTTGCGAATGCATCAACCTTATCTTTTGCATTGAGCTTAATAAAATAATGAGAGGCATAGACAAGGTAAAGAGGAAGAAATGCTTTTTCTTGATAGTGGGATTGGTGAACAAGGCATAGACTTAAGGTAAGGGGCATAAGGTTTAGACGGGAGTGAAGAGAAATATTTTCACCCAGAACGTGGTGGGAATCTGGAACTCGCTGCCTGTGCGGATGGTGGAGGCAGAGACTCTCAGAACATTGAAAAAGTATTTACACGTGCACTTGTGATGCTAAAGGCTATTGGCCAAGTGCTGGGAAATGGGATTAGAATAGTTAGATGGCTGTTTTTCACCAGCGCAGGCTTAGTGGGCTAAAAAGTCTCTTGCCGTTTTATAGATCTCTGTAACTTTATAATGCATAGCAGAATAGCACCCAGAAGAGAAAGGCGGAGGTAGGTACTGCAGATGCTGGAGATTAGAGTCTAGATTAAAGTGGTGCTGGAAAAGCACAGCAGGTCAGGCAGCATCCGAGGAGCAGGAAAATTGATGTTTCGGGCAAAAGCCCAATGAAGGGCTGCCTGACCTGCTGTGCTTTTCCAGCACCACTCTAATCTTGACCCAGAAGAGAAAGACAGGCTTAGATACTGAGTGAGACTGTTCATAATAACTGCCATGATCAGCTAGTACTGATCAACAATATTATTTGGTTTTGGATGCTAAATGGCCTGCTTAATTTCCTAGTATTCTGTGCTATTTCAGTATATATCTGTGAATACCACTCGAACAAATAAAATTCGATGAAGTAAGCATACCATTCAATGGCAGAAACAATGGAATGTACCTGCAATCCTCCACTAACGATGTTGTCATAATTACTCTGATACTAGTAGGGTGTAATTTCCCATACGGTGACTGTGACGATCAGAGGAACACCCTAGGGTGACAGTTCAGATCACTTTGTGGCTTAAGAATGATTTTAACCGACCTCTGATAAATGGGTAATATTTGACTCTGGTGACATAATATAGACTGTGATATGGCAACTTTTTTTTTAATACAAGGAGTGGTTCATGTGTGGAATGAACTTCCAGAGGAAGTGGCGAATACAGGTACAGTTACAGCATTAAAATAAATACATGAGGAAGAAGTGTTTGGAGGGATATGGGCCAAGCTCAGGCAGATGGGAGTACTTTAGTTTGGGATTATGGTCCACATAGTGCTGTATGATCCTCTGATTCTACATCTAGGAATAACTTTGTGCTGTGTGGAATCTTCCAGCGGCCCTGAACAATATGGGCAATCTGTGGGGAAATATGGCGAGGTCAGCGGAAATCAGATTCTCTACAAGAGAAAAAGATCTCCAATTTTGCATAAAGAGAAGAGAATCTTGTCAATGAGTAATGAGAGGCCTATTTACATGTAATTATGTTATTAGTACCTGATCTTGCCTCATTGATTAGCATTTCCCAAATCTCCCACATGTTGGAGAGAAGCTAGACAGCAAAAATTCCTAATGTCAGACTCAGAGCAGCAACCTGCCACTTCAGGCTTGTTGTTTGCTCTTCCAGACCTCCACTTGGACAGCAGTGTTCCAGGGCACACTCCATGGGTAGCGACTACCCACACGCCCATCCACAGAGGTTAGCATTGGACACACACCAGTGTCACCACACCCTAAAGGCACATCTTCAACCCACTTACAATACAGTTCTTCATTTCTCTGCTGTACTTTGGAGATGCCTTTCATCGCAATGTTGGTACTGTACACGTTGCGCACAAGGATGGGCATCCATCTCCGGGATTTGACTAGAGAGCACCTCAGGACTTCTTGCTCGCTCATTTAGCACTCACTCACTTTGCATCCATTGGGATGCTCACAGTATCTCTGGCTTTGCCAATTTGCATTTGCAATGACCCCTCATTCAGAATTGACAAGCTTGCAGTACTTCTATCCTGTCTTTTGGAGTAGACACAAAGCCAGGCTGCTTTCCTGGTTGTTGGCAGTAACTAGTCAAGGGACCATGTTCCATCAGAATTATACCTGCAATATATTCCTGCTGCTTACCCAACAAACACACGACATGTGCTCCAAGCAAATGCCACGCCTCAAGTCTAAGGGGAGTGGTTCCCACTCAGGTTAGCGGAGACAACCTTTAATCAGGGGCTCCCAGTGCAGTAAGTCAGGGCATTGTCTGACAGCAGTCCAGGTCCTTAGACAAGGTTGGTCAGCCATTTGGGACGGTCAGAGTCAGGGCATCTGTACCTCTGCAGTCCAGGACTTGAACAGAATCAGTCCTGCAAATTCATGATAAGTCAGTTGGAAAGCTGTACAGATATCAGTCAGTGGTTTGTTCATTCATCAGTCAGTGTTGTTTCCTTGAGATCAGTCAGGGTTTGGCCATAGCCATTCCTGGGAACCTGTCAACTGTAAGTAAAGGAAAGGTGGGAGTTATCAGAGGCCACCTAAGTGGTAGGAAAGCTGGAAAAATCATTTTGAGATTGGAGGCAGTGTGCTGGGATGCAGTGGGGTTGACAGTTGTGGAGAGGAGCACCTCAACGTATGCATTGAGTGGGGAGACTATAGAGCCTGGGGGAGCATGCAGGAGGGGGTGTTAATAACAGCTGGCTTCAATAAGGACAGTATACCATGTCAGGCATGACAGTGCAGTATTCCTGCGGCTCAGGGGGTAAGATGAACAGTGAAATAAACTGGTTGGGTAGGCATATGGGGATGATTAAAGCTGATGGAGTTGACAGGGAGAGCAATAAAGAAGAGAACATGAAGGCTTGGGGACTCACCTAGACTGAGAAGCTGAATTGGTGACTCACTTTGTGAAGCACTGATTTGGGGATGCCGTATTAAACCTGTTGGACTATAACCTGGTGTTGTATGATTTATAACTTTGTGAAGCACGGTCCACTGTTGCCCTCCACCTTCATGCAAACTGCAAATGTGCGATGGAAATGAAAATGGCTGCCAGCACACCCAGAGAGGGCAGATTGAGAGTTTTGTTCTCAGAGGCAGGAGGTTTACATTTGTGAGAAGTGAGGCTCTTCAAAGGGTAAGAGCATTAAACAGCCACATGCAAGCAGAGGTGAAAGACAGCAATGGTCACAAGTATGTGCACCTATTGTGTCAACTAAATATCTTGGCCTGGAGCATCATTCAGCAGGTCCAAGCCTGTTAATATCTGTGAAACATGTGCCAGTTGACAGAGTAGCAATCACTTTCCAAGGCCCAAAGCCTTCACAACGTGCAGGAACTGCTCACTTCACATGTTAGCCAATAAAAAAGTCCACACTGTAATCCTACTTGCATTGTGCCTTTCTTGTGTACTTGAAGATGGGGAAGAGCTCCTCATTATTGCAGCCACATGTAGAATCTCCTACTGAATGTGTGCCGAAAGGCATGAGGAACAAATATCTACATGAGGACAGTGTTGCTCATCGTCCGTGTCGAGCCATCCCATAGCCTTCTTGTTCAGGCCTCCATTTCCCAATGTTTGGAGAATACTATTCAAATGATATCTGTGTGTATTGTGACTGTAGCCTGGTCAGGTTACTGAGGAGCCAGTTTGGCTGCGTTGACTCATTTGAACTTACCCTGTAAGAAGGGCTTATGCCCGAAACGTCGATTCTCCTGTTCCCTGGATGCTGCCTGACCTGCTGCGCTTTTCCAGCAACACATTTTCAGATGAATTTTGAGCAGTCCACCACCCATCTTGGCTTCCTCCGTCCTATTCTTATTGTTTTTTTCCCAGAATGTGAGGCTTTGAGTGAGATGACAATGGCTGGCACCGCCATTAGACCTTAGCGGGTAAGGGAAAAGGTGGTGAGGTGTCCTGAGTGGGAGAGTAGGCAGTGCAGCAGGCATGTCGGGTTAGGAGCCTGGCAGATGTTGGAAGGGATTTGTGAGAGTGAGTGAAGGAAGTTGCAGATTGCAATAGTGAGAGTGGTGGACCATGATCCTTGGTGGGTGCAGCAACAAAGCTTGAGTGAGTATGACATATGACGTAGCTGAGAGAAGATGGTGGCAACTAGCCTTGCAGAGCACAGATGGTTATTAACTTTCTCATTTCGCTGAGCATTTTTCCAGCCTGTGGAAGTGGCACTGACCTGAATGGCAATCTCAAATAGGCTGGCAGTGTCTGGCAGTGTGCTCTCCTCTTGTGGTCAGCCCTCCTCTGCCAGATCCACTCCATTCCCTTGCCATCCAGAATATTGCTGGACAGCATTACTGAGATTTTCCTTGTTTTGGTTCTCCCAGCTCCATGAAGTATTCCATTGTCGCTCACTGGATAGGGCACTGGAAATTAAACCTGCTATAACTGTCAGAAAAGTTAAACATGTTATCAAAGTACATAAAATCCTCAATTTAATAAATCCAGGTGAACATGAAATACAGACCAGATGTCTCTACCTAACAGAAGTTGCTATTGATTACAAATTCTAACCAAAGTCTACTGGTTAAAGAAATAACTCCCTCGTACAAACCCCTGCAGACACATACAGACAGACAAATAACTTGGTGTTGTGAGCAGAGGGAAGAAACATTGGTGAGGCACTTCAATGTCATGGTGGCTCAGTGGTTAGCACTGCTGCCTCACCTTACCAGGGACCTGGGTTTGATTCCTGCCTCAGGCGACTGTGTGGAGTTTGCACATTCTCTCCGTGTCTGCGTGGGTTTCCTCCCACAGTCCAACGACGTGCAGGTTAGGTGAATTCGCCATGCTAAATTGCCCAGAGTGTTCAGGGATGTGGTAGGTTCGGTGCATTTGTCAGGGGTAAATGTAGGGGAATGGGTCTGGGTGGGTTGCTCTTTGGAGGGTTGGTGTGGACTTGGGCTGAAGGGCTTGTTTCCGCACTGTCGGAATTCTAGGAAGATCACAGGGTTTGCTCAGCTGATCCTTTTACATGCCAGGACTTTCTGTTCTTTAGTCACTTTTGTCCAGGTTCTTTTCACTTCTTCACAGGAGACACATATGTTGGGGACATTAACTAGGAAGTCACTGAGTCATTAGTTAAATGCCACAGCATCTGATAAGGGAAATGGTCTTGCTTCTTTGGGCTTCATGTATATTACCGGGGAGAAAGGTTCACCATTTGCCCTTGCAGCAGTCTGAAGGCTTCTGTCAGTACAGTTCACATCCAAAAGCTGATCAGTGACTCAGGAGCCATTCAGATAATAGTTGTCTGGCTGATGGCCTTTGGCATGCACAATTGGTAACCACTCAACAAACCAATCAGCAATTTACTCACTGCCAAATCTCACATTGTACGTATCCCCTTAGTGCCAGTCAATCTACACGGGGCAACCACTCTCCGCGTGGAGATTGTGAAGAGCACCAAATTTCTTTGGTCCACCTGACAGAGAATCTCGCCTGGTCCCTTAATACCAGCTCCACAGCCAAGGAAGCCCAGCAGTGTCTCTACTTTCTGCGTAGGTTGAGGAAAGCCCATCTCCCATCCTCCTATCCTCACCACATTTAACAGAGGTTCCATTGAGATTACCCAGAGCTGCTGCATCACTGCCTGGTTCAGGAATTGCACCGTCTCAGGTCATAAGACTTTACAACGGATAGTGAGGACAGCTGAGAAGATCATCGGGGGTCTCCCTTCCAGTAAAGACATTTACATTTCACACTGTATCCAAACGACTAAGAGCATTGTGGAAGACCCCACACACCCCCTCACTCAAACTCTTCTCCCTCCTGCCATCTGGCAGAAGATACCGGAGCATTTTGTTTGTCATGACCAAACCGTGCAACAGTTTCCTCCCCCAAGCCATCAGGCTCCTTAACATTGTATGATCAGACTCTGTTCCATCTGAAACTCTTTGCACAACTTCGAATTGCTGCTAGAACAATGTTTTATTAATTATCATTCTTTATTACACTATAATTTGTACACTACTGTGCTTATTGCCCTGACGTGTCAGGAATTACTATGCTGTCTTGCATGTTTTGCATTTCTTATGCACTTTATGCTGCCCTATGTATGATCATGTGGTTTATGCTGTCCATATAGCACCTTGGTCCTGGAGGAATGCTGTCTCAATTTTACTGTGTCAGTTGTATATGGTAGAAATGACAAATGCAAAGCTACTCTTGATTCTTGACTACCAACAGCCTCCCACTGCTCGAACAAAGCAGCAGTGTAAACACAACTTACAGTGAGTTTCAGCTTTTTAAAATAGACATCAATTCCTCAGTCCTTTTCTGTAAAACAGTCATGTTTTTTTAAAAAAAAACTCAATCCAAAATTAAAAATACAGAAAAATAAAAAGATATGGTTCTTTAAGACTGGAGATGAGTAGGTTATCCTTTGGCCTACTCTCCAAAATTCAGTCAGGGTTTCTATGATCCTCCTGACCCCCTTCAGTATACAACCCAAGCAGCAGCTGCCTGACATCTGTTTTGGCAAAACATGCACCACCTTTGCAAGGGCAGTTAGGAACAGACAGTCACTTGCATCCCATAGATAAGCAAAAACAATGTTTCACCAGCAGTATTGTATTAATGATCAGATAATCTGTTTCTGTGATGTTGACTGAGGATGTATATTGATCAAGACTCTGGGAGTAACTTGCCTGCTCTTCTTCAAAATCTTTTTTGTCCACCTGAGAAAATAGAGCTGAAAAATGTGTTGCTGGAAAAGCGCAGCAGGTCAGGCAGCATCCAAGGAGCAGGAGAATCGACATTTTGGGCATAAGCCCTTCTTCAGGAATGAGGAGGCTGTGCCAAGCAGGCTGAGATAAAAGGTAGCGAGGAGGGACTTGGGGGGGGGGGGGGCATTGGGAATGCGATAGGTGGAAGGAGGTTAAGGTGAGGGTGATAGGCCGGAGAGGGGGTGCGGGCAGAGAGGTCGGGAAGAAGATTGCAGTTCAACAAGGCGGTGCTGAGTCCGAGGGTTGGGACTGAGATAAGGTGGGGGGAGGGGAAATGAGAAAGCTGGAGAAATCTGCATTCATCCCTTGTGGTTGGAGGGTTCCTAGGCGGAAGATGAGGCGCTCTTCCTCCAGGCGTCGTGTTGCCATGGTCTGGCGATGGAGGAGGCCAAGGACCTGCATCACCTTGATGGAATGGGAGGGGGAGTTAAAGTGTTCAGCCATGGGGCGGTTGGGTTGGTTGGTGAGGGTGTCCCAGAGGTGTTCTCTGAAACGTTCCGCAAGTGGGTGGCCTGTCTCCCCAATGTAGAGGAGGCGACATCGGGTGCAGCAGATGCAGTAAATGATGTGTGTGGAGGTGCAGGTGAATTTGTGATGGATCTGGAAGGATCCCTTGGGGCCTTGGAGAGAAGTGAGGGGGGAGGTGTGGGCGCACCTGAGAAAATAGTCTATTTAGTTTAATGAAGGGCTTTTGCCCGAAACGTCGATTTTGCCTGTCCTCGGATGCTGCCTGAATTGCTGTGCTCTTCCAGCACCACTGATCCAGAATCTGGTTTCCAGCATCTGCAGTCATTGTTTTTACCCTATTTAGTTTAATGTCTACTTAGAAAGACAATGTAGCACTCCCTCCATATTATGGAGAATTAACCTAAATATTTATTCTTCCATCCCTAGAGTGGATCATGGACTTTCTGGCTCATGATTTGCCAACTGAACCACAGTAGCACTTATTAATGTCTTACTGTTAGGACAACCAAGAGATGGAGACAACATGACAAGTTAACCCACCCTCACATTTTCCTATCTTTCATCAAGACGTGCCTTCCCTAGATAACAAGTTAATTGTACAAGAAGTGTAAATGTGAATTTACATCTCACCATTCTATAAACAATGGGTAGATAACACAATTTCAAAGCCTAACTGCTCTCTATAGTACAACTCCTGATGACCAGAATCAGGGATTCTTGGGGTATAATATCAGACATCAGTAGCTAAGAAAAGGCTACTGCCTGTTTCTTGTAAATGTTATTCTTTTTCAAAAGGACATGAAGCTAGAGATTGGTTAGCCCAGTTTTTTTTTGGGAGTGGGGGTGGTGCAGAGCCCACAATTCATTCCTTGGTCACACTCGATATACATCAGTGTAAACTTTGTGTTTCCACCTTAATTCAGTGATTGTAACATTGGTCTGAATAGCTTCATGCTGCTTTTCAGTCTTGAACGCTACATGCTGACCATGTGTACAGCAGAGAAAGTCAGCAATGATGCTTGCAGGTGACAGCCAACCTACACTTAGAGGCAGGTTGCATCTTTAGCACCAATACGTTGTGCTAAAATATTGCTGCAAAGTAAATAATTTCAAATGCAACATCAGAGCAGAAAGAAGCATGCAGAGTAATGGATACAGTGCTAGAGAGCACCATGCAGGAGACAGCCAGCAATGGGGGATACCAGACAAGTGAGCAGTGTTCAGTGTAGGCAATGCTATGTGAGAAAATTAGACACCTGTTCATCTTGACACAGTCTCTGTCCTGGAGAGTCTCACTTGTGCATTACTTCTCTGGATCTCAGCAAGAGTAAAACTTTAATTTTGTATTAAGCAAAATAATAGATGTGCAGGTAAAACCATTCTAACAGCTAATGAGTGGAGCTTTTAGCAACTTCTGAAGGCCTCTTCCATTTGTAGAAAGCACCACTGTAAGAACATCTGCAAAAATGGCTTTTCTAAATAATCAAAGCAACTGAACAAGTTACATAGAATAAAAGAAACAAATTCCACTTATTTAATCCTTTTGATGAACTCAGAATGTTCTAAAATACTCCACAGCCAACTGAGTAATTTTCCAGTGTAGACATTGTTGTCATGTAAGAAACCAGGGAAAAAGTTCATTTGTCGGCAAAATGTTAACATGTAGGCATTCTTTCTCATTTGGCAATTTATTTCATCTCCTTATTGAAATTCAGTTGAAAAAAACCCCAGATTATTTTGATTTTAGTGCTTGGTATAAATTATGCACCTTTTTAAATTTTCACAATTCCCAATTTTGTGACTAGATGACTTTAGTGAGCTTAATAACTGATGTCTTGATAGCAAATTACTTAAATATATGACTTAGTTGATCTAAAATACACATCTTCTAAGGATTCATTCCAAACCCATTCAGTGCAGAGCATAGACAAATTCTGAGTTTCCACATGGAAATTATTTAATTTGAACTGACAAACTGATGGAAAATCAAAGCTTTTTTCCCAAAAAGATACACTACATTTTTTTGTAATTAGTTACAGATCAGCATTTGCACAAATCCTGGAACAGTTATCAGGCTCTGAACTGCTATTGGTAGGATTGTTAGACTGATATTAAGTACACAGAAAGGGATGGATTTATGATTAATGCTCATAAAATAATGTCATTTTACTGACATTTAACACCAAAGTTAGCTTTCTATAAATATTCTTGCAGAGCTTTTCCCAGTGACATAGCATAATTATGTAGCACTGTTTAACTCCATGCTCTTTGCTACCAACTCCCCCCTTCCTGATACTAGGTAGGCTGCGTGAAGCGACAAAAAACAGAGGGTGAAAACAAAAGTGTGAACCAAGTAGTCACTCCCATGCACTATGAAATGGGCAGTTCAGGAAGCATATTGACAGATTGGATGCCCTCTGTTGTGCGGACATTGCAGGAGGGACCAATCAAAAACAAAATAAAGAGAAAGCAATTTATATTTCTTTCCATGTAAAATTGTCACTATGTCAATTACTGATGTTATAGAAGAATCCATTGCAGGTTGGCAGGAGATTGGGTTTTTGAAGCTGAATGCATTGTTAGACTGCTTTCTTGTAACAAGAGACTTCTGTTAGGTCATTTCTGTGATATAGGAGAAAGTGAGGACTGCAGATGCTGGAGATCAGAGTCGAGAGTGTGGTGCTAGAAAAGCACAGCAGGTCAGGGAGCATTCAAGGACCAGGAGCATCAACATTTCAGGCATAAGCCCTTCATTACGAATTCTTGATGAAGGGTTTATGCTCGAAACATCGATTCTCCTGCTCCTCGGATACTATCCCTGTGATATGTCTCAGAGGGTCATGGAGACAAGTAAGGAGTTCACCAAGGCATTCCTCAACACGCCCTCCTCCTGATTTCAGTAGATCATTCCAAGATTAAATAAAACAGATAACCGATTTGAATGCAAACTTTTCTGTACCTTATCTGTCAACAAATGATAAGAGATATGTTAATAGGCACCATGGAGACATGAAACTCCATTTGAACTATCCACAAAGTTTGCATTGAAGCACTTCAACTCTTAACCCTCATGTAATGCACGCCGTAAGGTGGAAAGATTTGATAGATGGCTTCATGTATTTACCTGATCCTGTGAAGTTCTTGCTTCATAGCAATTTAAGATTGCACTGTTGCATACAGATGCCTTACTTCCTGAATTGCATAATACTGAATTTAGAAAGGAAAGGCGATGCCAATGTCACTTTGAGTATATCCAAACATGAGATAGTGTCAGACCAGCAGATTCAAATTTCCATATGGACAATCTGAATTCTGGTTCTGCCAATTTTAAAAAGCATTCCAGTGAAACCATGAATTTGGAGTAGACTTTACTTAACTATTTAAATTATGTGTTTCCCTGACCTCATGCTGAGAACATAATGAAGGAAATGTCCCCAGATGGGTGCTGTTAACGAAACCTGTGTCAAGGAGCATCACAAGCCTCATGTGCCCCCAGCCTATGTCCATCTGAAAACCTGAGACTGACACAACCAGGACGGATGGACGGAAAACCTTTATACTGCATTTTCTGTTCGTATTCAGCCTATCACTTTTTTTTACAGGAGTTAAATTTAATTTTAAATCATAGACAGCAAATAAAGAGAAAGCAAGTTATATTTCTTTCTATGTAAAATTGTCAGTATGTCAATTACTGATGTTATAGAAGAACCCATTGCAGGTTGGCAGGAGATCGGGTTTTTGAAGCGGAATGCATTGTTAGACTACTTTCTTGTAATAAGAGACTTCTGTTAGGTCATTTCTGTGATATAGGAGAAAGTGAGGACTGCAGATGCTGGAGATCAGAGTCGAGAGTGTGGTGCGAGAAACGCGCAGCAGGTCAGGGAGCATTCAAGGAGCAGGAGCATCAACGTTTCAGGCATAAGCCCTTTGAAAGTTGCCACCCAGGTAAATAGTGCGGTGAAGAAGGCTTATGGCGTACTGGCTTTTATTGGTAGAGGAATTGAGTTCCGGAGTACTGAGGTCATGTTGCAGTTGCATAAGACTCTGGTGCGACCGCATCTGGAGTATTGTGTGCAGTTTTGGTCGCCATACTATAGGAAGGATGTGGAGGCACTGGAACGGGTGCAGAGGAGGTTTACCAGGATGTTGCCTGGTATGGTAGAAAGATCATATGAGGAAAGGCTGAGGCACTTGGGGTTGTTTTCATTGGAAAAAAGAAGGTTTAGGGGTGACTTGATAGAGGTGTACAAGATGATTAGGGGTTTAGATAGGGTCGACAGTGAGAATCTTTTTCCATGTATGGAGTCAGCTATTACAAGGGGGCATAGCTTTAAATTAAGAGGGGGTAGGTATAGGACAGATGTTAGGGGTAGGTTCTTTACTCAGCGAGTCGTGAGTTCGTGGAATGCCCTGCCAGTAGCAGTGGTGGACTCTCCCTCATTATGGGCATTTAAGCGGGCATTGGATAGGCATATGGAGGATAGTGGGCTAGTGTAGGTTAGGTGGGCTTGGATCGGCGCAACATCGAGGGCCGAAGGGCCTGTACTGCGCTGTATTCTTCTATGTTCTATGTTCTATTACAAATTCTTGATAGCAAAATTGAAATGGGAGATTCCGATGGGTTGATCTTCCTTTTGCCTTGTACCTCATGCTTCATAATTCAGTGGACTGCAGTTCAATTATTCAACTTTGATTGTGGTTTGTATGAACCTGAAAGTGAAACATAAAATTTTGCACAGCTTTCACCTACACATGCTTTTTATTGAAATTCAGAAGTTATTTTGGACCAGTGTTTAAGCATTCTGCACCTAGACTGATAGTAAGTTAGAACAGGATGAACATACTGCAAATATTTAAATGCTGAGAAAAAAGAGGTAATGTGAACATGGAAAGAATCCATTAGATAACAGCAGACTATTTTTCAGAATTCTTTCTGCACCAAGCTGTGGTATTAAATAGTCGATCATTTTCAGCTACATCTGGGGTTGATAATTAACAGCAGTCAGGGTATGGAAAATGATCAGTGCACTATTGCCTGTTTTCTGTCTGATTCTTGAATTAAAAATCACTCTCATTGTGTCCAAGACACGGGGCAAATTTTAATGCATTTACGTAATGAATGAGCATCATAGTAGATTCCTGTGCCCTGGCAATTCATTTTGGAAAGACTGGTCAAAGCTTATTTGCTCAGAAGGAGAGAGGGCCAATGAGGAAGATGGCTGTAAACTGCAAGAGGATATCACCAGACTGCTGAAGTGGGCAAAAGCAGTGGCAAATGGAATTCAACCTTCAAAAGTATGCGGTAATGCTCTAGGGAAGGGCTAACAAGGCAATAATAGCAGGACCCTAGAACAGATTGCAGATCGAGGGGGGAGGATTATGTTAATAATCACAGATCCCTAAAGATAGCCAAGCAATTCTTTATTAACTGAGGCATAGAACACAGAGCAAGGCGGTTAGGTTGGAACTGTATAATAGGAGAAAGTGAGGACTGCAGATGCTGGAGATCAGAGTTGAAAAATGTGTTTCTGGAAAAGTGCAGCAGGTCAGGCAGCATCCAAGGAGCAGGAGAATCGACGTTTCGGACATAAGCCCTTCTTCAGGAATTTTGGAACTGTATAATACACTGTTGCGGCCACAATTAGGTTACTGCATTTAGTTCTGGTCACCACGTTATAAGAAGAATATGATTGCATAGAGAGGTGCAGAGGACATTTATCAGGATGCTGCCTGGGTTGAGGGTCTGAGGAAGTATTAGATAAACTGGGATTGTTTTCCCTGCAGCAAAGGTTGAGAGGATACCTGATAGAGGTGTATTACTATGTGAGGAACATAGGGTGGATAGGAAGGCATTTTTTCCAATAGTAGAAGGGTCAATGGCCAAAGCACATAGATTTAAGCTAAGAGATGTAAGGGCTAAGAAGAGAGTTAAGGAGAAATCTTTTCACTCAGAGGGTGATGGAGGTCTGGAACTTGCTCCTTGAAAGCATTGATGAGTCATAAACTTTCATGATTTTAAGCAATATTTAGATATTCACTTGTGTTGCCATAGCCTCCAGAGTATTGGGCCAAGAGCTGAAAAATAGGTATAATCCTTGCTGTTAGATACTTGCTGACTGGCATGGCCATGATGTGCCAAATGGCCTCATTCTATGCTGTAAATGTCCATGATTCTTTGAGATGTTTGATAGAGGACATAATAGATTATAAAAGATGCTAAAGAAAAAGTTAATTTAGAGCACCAATTCCAGCAGGATATTCTATGGAAATAGAGAAAAGGGTGTAGAATCGAACCAGTGAGTGGCAAGTTGAGGATTGATAAAGAAATAACTTGTATTTCTATTGCACTTTTTATAGCTTCAGGAATTGCTAAGTGCTTCACCACTTAAGAGTAATCGTTGTCAGGTTATAGGCAAGCACAATACTCAAATTGTGAAAAGCAAGGCCACATAAACAGCGAGGGTAATTTTTAAAATAGTCCAATTGTTTTGGTAATGTTGGTTGACAGATGCTTTTTTTTTAATGCTTGGGGTCTTTTTGCACCACCTTGTTTGAGCATCTCCGGACCTCCAACAATCCAGTGTCTCCTCCAGTGTTGCTGAAAACTATCCGCATCCTTTACTATCGCAAGTCCTGAGGTCAGCTTTGGATTTCGCAACTGCCGAACTCAAGCAAGAATGCTCCCACTGAAACTGGATCTTGGCATGTGAGGGAATGTTTCTTCACTAAGCATGTAGGGCGATATTAGTAATGAATAAAAATAGTGACATGGAGGAAAATGTAGAGTAAAGAACTAATCCTGAAATGATATGTAAACGATAAAGTGCATCTGTAATGTAAGAGATCACATGATGGAAAAATCTCTGAAGAGAGATATAACTGTATAGACCTCATGCTATGTCTAAGAGAATCGAATCCACTTGAGGCTGAGGATTGTCCTTGGAACCCAGACCAGAGTAGATGATGTTTGGGAGTCATGAGGTGGAGATTGCTAGGGAAGGATGGGTACCTTTCAGTGGATTACTGAATAAGGTGCCTCCCCTACCAAGGAACTAGCAAGCAATGCTACACCAGTTTGGTTGTTGTGTTTCCTACATCTTTAACCACCTGCCCTTCACTAGGGGAATGCCATTGAATGTGGGTGAAGCTCTCAAATAAGCATTAAGTAGTCACCTAAGCAGCTCAATTGGTAGGTAGGTGGGAAATCCATCTAAAATGGACATAGTTGGATTTACCCTGTCAACCATCCTCCTGTCTGATTAATGTCCCTTATCACCAAACTTGCTATGAAGAAGGACACAAAAGTCTGTCCTATATTTATAATTATTTCAATGTTATTGGGTTTTTCATTATTGATGCTGTATTACATATGCTGGAGGTTTCGTCAGAGGTTTTTCATTTCAAAAGCAATTCCTTTTATATCTTGGAACAAACATAAGTCATGTCTGTAATAATACACTGTAATGGCAAAGCAACTATTAATTGTTCACTGAGAATTGCCAGGAATGAATAAGACACAGGACAGTCGTTATCCTGACTAAGCTACTTAGAAAACAACAGTTGGTTTGAAATTAAACAAAACTCTCCCATTGAGAGCATAGGCAATCTTGGGTAGCAATAGCTCCCATCAGTTTTATATTAGCTCAAGGAACCCTTTACTATTAATCATAGAGAGAGCATTGGCAAGGTTCCTGACCTCAAATTAGAAGATGCAGGGCTCAAAACTTCTGCTAGTCAATCCGTCAAGTTGAAATCAGACTTGAGCTCAATTCTGTCACTCCAGCTTGTAATGTTCAAAATGCTTTATATTCTTCATAGCAAGTACTTCACCTCCTGACTCCCCAAAGCCCGTAAACTTTTCTATGTGGCACAAGTCAGGAGGGTGATGGAGTATTCCCCAGTTGCCTGGATGGGTGCAGATCCAAAAACACTGAAGACATTTGATACCATCTAGGACAAAGCAGCCAGCTGAATTTGCCCCACATCCATAAACATTAGCAAGTTCCATCCAACCCACTGACCATCCTGACTTGGAAATATATTACCATTCTTTCACAGTAGTTGGGTCAAAATCCTTGAATTCCCTCCCTAACAGCTTTGTGGCTCTAGCTGCAGGACAGGGACTGCAGCGGCTCAAGAATGCAGCTCAAGAGCAACTAGGGATGGATCAAAAATGCTGGCCCAGCCAGCAATGCCCAGGCCCCATGAGTAAATTAAAAATATTCTGTGTTTGTTTAAAACTAAATTGTTGGATCCCTGATAACCTGATTGGTAAAGGCATCAATTAGTATGACACTAATTTATTCATACCAGAAGATCCCAGCTTCAGTTACTGGTCAGTAGTGATTTAATTGGAAGGATCCTACAAATGGCGTCAGTTTATGAGTGCTTGGAATGCCAAATCAAAATCTGTCAGGCTTCCTCACTTCTGATCGCTATCCAGTGGCCCCACTGGAAGATGTAACTGGGTAGAGATAGAATTGGCTCAGCTGTAATAAAAAGACTTGCTGACCCTTAACTGAATCAGTTCACATCTGAAGATGAGTCACCTGAATAAAGAAGGAAACAGATGTTAAAATGCCTTCAGGAAAAAAAGGGAGAAAATTAGTGGAAAGAAAAACACATTGGTATGTTAGATGCATCAGTGGCATTGTGAATGCAATACCTTGGCATGAGGGTACCATTAGCAGGCTTTGACAAGACATGGGTTATTGATGTTGCATGAGATGTTAAAATTAAATAAGCATTCTATAAAGAAACCATCATATCTGTATAAAGAATGCAAATATTCTGTAGAAATGTTTATTATTATTATTGTGTGTAGCATCAAGGCATTGCATATCATTTTCTTTTAGTTACAAAACTGAAATTTTAAGAAAGATAGTGGCATTTTACCAGGGCATGGAATCAGCCTTTGATGGTAAAATTGCACAAAATTAGCCCTGTCCAAATTTTCAAGCATTGCTTCCATAGCAACATCCAAACAAATGTGTAATTCATCTTTCAGTTGTGCTCATTTTTGGCAGAAATGATCCAGCTCAAAGCATTTCGACAAAGACGACAAAATGCATTGGAAACAAGAATTTCAGACACTAAGTCCCAAGAGAAAAGAAAAAAAACTTAGTCCTACTACAGAGAGGTCACTGTACTTTTGCATGGTATTAAGCATTGGGATAAACATTCCTAAAGCCAATCTAGGGCCACACATAATACATTCTGTACGATACTTATAATTGTTTCCTGCTGCACTTCGGTAAAAGTCCTGATTACTGGGAAAGGCTTGTTCTCCACAAGGAGGGCATGGTTTTTCTAAACAGCCAAGTCAAATTTGCTTCATGCTGCTGAGAACTAATTAATGGTGCACTGATTATTTGATTAGCTTAATTAAGAGTTTGTAGCACAAGTAGACTAAATACAGTTTCAGTAAGTGGATTGATTTGCCCTGTTGCATGCCATTTTCTGCCATGTGACTGGGGCGTAGTGGCTGGGTGATAGGGCACTGCTTGTATTGTTTACATTTTGAGTTCACAAGGTCATTGGTAAATTTGTGTATGCGTGAGTTCTTGAATGTTAGCCATCAGCTTAAAATTACCATTTGAAGTAAGAAAGATAGGGAGAAGTTAAGTGAAAGGATTTTTTCTCAAAATTAACCCAACTAAAAACTTGTAAACTGAAAGGGAGAGTGTCTTGAATTGGGTTGGTTGAATAAATTCAGTGTCTGGAGTAATACTGATCAAAAACAATATTAATCAAAAAGACACAGGCTTGATTCTCAATCTAGAGCCATAGGACCATAGAAAAGCTTTGGCATAGAAATAAGTCATTGATCTGATCATGCCTGCACCAGTATCTGTCCTCCATTAGCCATTTACAAGCCTGGAGACTGAAGGGTGGTAAAATTGAGCTTGAACACAGTAGGGAGAGAAGAAATGAATCTGGAATTTCTCCTAACACCACCGAGTAACCGTTTTGGAAAGTATCATCTTGGTGCAAAGTGAGGAGAAGTTTGGCTGTAAATGTGATAACCTTCTCCCCACTTTAACAGCTCATTGCCATTCTTCACAAAGGAAGAAGTGAACTACTCGAGCGTCTGGCTCCGATGGTACACTGTCCAGCAAAGTTCACCCTCCTCAAGAAAAGAGAGGGAGATTGGAAAATCCTGAGGGGCATTTGGAGGGGGGGTGGGAGGTAAACTGGTTGAGAAGTTAAATCCATGTTCCATATTGATAATATTTTGCCCCTAGCAGTTTGCATCCATTCTGAAAATTCCGAGTACAGTCCAAAATAATTTACCAGGTTATGTTTTTACTGCAGGAACTACAAAATCTATTGTAAAACAAACGTTCCATTCCCTTTCATTCTGTGAATGCCATGCTGCTTTTTAAGCACATGCTGCTAACCTGCTCCAGAGCCTTTATCTAGTATTTGCCAAGTAGAATGTGTCCAAGAGCATGCGACTCATCTGTTAGCTTTTCCTTCTTTCATGTAGAGAAGCATTGATCATGGCTTGGCCCTTCCTCTTGATAATCAGACTAAACGCAACGACTCCGACTGTGTGAGATTACAGTGCAGGCCTATGACATCCACTTCTTGGTACAGTTTGTAGCTTGCACTTTGTAGGTTGTAGTTATTTGTGTTCTTACTTTCAGCGAATGATTATTCTGTTCATTCAAAGTTAGGAGGTTAGGTCACAAACCTGCATGAGAGAATTAAATAACTTCAGTATTTGTTTAACAGACAGCTTGATGTTCCAAAAGCCCTCTGAGATAAAGTCAACTCATCAATGATTAATGCAAATAATATTTGACTAATTGGGTGTGATTTATCAGCTGGTTTTTTTTCCCCAGGTAATATCCTGACTCCAGAGAGTGAAATATGACAGAGTTTATTGTTTTCACTTAAATTTGATTACTATCATGAAAGTGTTTTCTATAGGACAGCAAGATGAAGATTATTGGATTCTGAAGGCAGAATACCAAGAGTTAGTCTCATTGAGAAGTTTGGATTGGATCAGTAGGTGTTTGAGTGGGTAGTATCTCCAAATGAGAATGTCTTCAGCTAACCATTCCTGCGCACGTCTTCACTGTCGCTCGGTCATGCAGGGTGGTTCTGTGTTGTCCTTATTACCCCTGAATGTCCTGATGACCTGGGTGGTCATAATGTGATATGTGATGGTGTCATGACCAACACATTAACCATTGTTACTATAATTCTTGAGTAATTATTACATTTCACGAGTAATATGGATAGTGTGTGTTATTCCACTTACATTTTACATAAGAAGATGCCCTGCTGATTTTGTGAATTTAGCAAGTGTTGAAATACAAAAGCATCCAAACCTGTGGTTAAGTTGGAGGGTAGCTCATGTAATTCATCTGTTTAAAATGGGAGGCAGAGGTAAAATCAGAATTGGGGAAAATGCTGAAGTCCAATATAAAAAATGTAATATCTGAGCATTTGAAAAATTGTATCGGGCAGAGTCAGCATGGATTTACTCAAGGGAAATTATGCATGGTGAATCTACCGGAATTCATCGAGGATGTAACTTGTAAAGGGAGTCAGTGGGTATGGTTTATTTTGAATTTTAGAAGGCTTTCGACAAAATCCGACATGAGAGTTTAGCACATACAATCAAGCACATGGGATTGGGGTTGTGGATTGAAAGGGATCAAAAACTGTTTGGCAGAGAGGAATTAAAGAGTCAGATTGATTGGCCTTTTTCAGAGTAGCATTCAGTAACGTGTCAGGTACCACAGTGCTAGGACACCAGCTAGTCATAATATATATGCGTTACCAATTTAGATGAAGGAACTAAATGTAATATGTCCAGATTTGCAGATCACACAAAGCTGGATAGGAGGGTGAGCTGTGAGAAGGGTGCAGAGTTACTTTAGTGTGATTGGGACAAAGCTGAGTGAATGGGCAAATGCATGGCAGAATCAGTATAATGCAGATAAATGTCAGGTTATCCATTTTGGGAGCAAAAACAGGAAGGAGGATTATTATCTGACTGGCTATAAATTGAGAGACAGGAATCTAAAGCAAGACCTGCTTGTACTCATACAACAGTCATTGAAAGTAAGCATGTGGGTGCAACAGGTCCTGAAGAAGGCAAATGGTATCGGGGCCTACAAAGTGAGAGGATTTGAGCACAGGAGCAGGGATGTCTTGCTGCAATTATATAAACCTTGATGAGACCATATCTATGTATAGTTTTGGTCTTCTTGTCTGAAAAAGGATATTCTTGCTATAGAGGGAGTGATTCCTGGAATGGCAGGACTGACATACTTGGAGAGGTTCAGTGGTTCTGATTAGATGTATTGGAGTTTAGAAGAGTGAGGGACGATCTCATAGAAAGCTAGAAAATTCTAACAGGATCAGACACGGTAAATGCAGGAAGGATGTTTCCAGTGATGAGGGAGTCCAGAAACAGGAGTCACTGTCTGAGAGGTAAACCATTTCGGACTGAGATCAGAAGAAATTTCTTCACCCAGAAGGGGTGAGCCTGTGAAATTCACTACCACCGAAAGCATTCAAGTCAAAACACTAAGCAAAAATAAAAACCAAACAAACTACAGATGCTGAAAATCAGAAACAAAAACAGAAATTCCTGAAAAACCCAGCTGGTCTGTCAGCATCTGTGGAGAAAAAGCAAAGTTAATGTTTTGGGTCCAGTGACCCTTCTTCAGAACACTGCATGATTTCAAGATGGAGTTGGATATAGGGATCAAAGGATATGGGGGAAAGTGGGAACAGGCTATTGAGTTGGATGGTCAGCCTTGATGGATATAGATATAGCTTGCCGTTTGTTTCTAGCTTAAGCCTGAACGTTGCGCAGATTTTGCTACATGCAGGCATGGGTTGCTTCAGTATCTGAGAAGTTGCAAACCGTGTTAAATATTGTACAATATTTGACCTTACAACTTCTGGCCTTAAGGTGGAGGGAACATAATTACTGAAGCAGCTGGAGATTGTTCAGCCCTGAAAAGCTCCTGCAGTGATGCCTGGGACTAATATGATTAGGCATGACTCCAGCAGGAGGTGTGTTGTGTCCCTGATGCCTGCTGACTTCAATTTTGCTCATGTCCCTTCTTACCTCAGTCACATTCTGCCTGGATCTCAAGGCCACTCATTCTCACCTCACCTATAGAGTTCAATTCTTTTGTCCAAGTTTGGATTCAGACTGTAATGAGGTCAGGGACCAAGTGTGACAATGCAAACAGAATGACAGTGAGTAGGTTGTTGCTAACTAAGTACCAACTCATAGCAATGTCAGTAATATGGTCCCTTATTTTGCTGATAGGACAATAATTAGCCAGATTATATTTGTTGTTTTTTGACGAGATGATAAATGTCAGTGTTGTAGCTGTACTGGATCTTCTTCAGTAAAGGGCGTGGCTAGTTCTGGAGCACTACAGTACTACCCCTAAGATGTTGTCAGAGTCCAAAACCTATGCTGTTTCTAATGCTATCAGCCTTTTCTTGCTACTGAGTGAATTGAATTGTTGAAATTGGCTTGATTTGCTTTTGTCATTTCTGATGCCTAGGTTGAGGTCCGGTGAAATGAACAGTTCTATCCTTCATTTGATTGTTCTGTCATGGTTTGACTCTGTTGTGATCAGGATGTTAGGAGGAGGCCAAGATGGATTATTCATTCAGAACTTCTGGCTTAAGATGATTGCAACTGTCTCACCCTTGTGTTTCACACTAGCATACTCATTGAACAAAATATTTTTTGTTCCAGTGAGTTGTTTAGTTGTTCACCATTGTTTATGACTGGATTTGATAAGACTTCACAGATTTTATCTGGACCAGTGTTTCTGGGATGGCTTTGTTCTGTTTATAGCATGTTCCTTCCACGCTTTAGTAGTCATGTTGACCTGTATTGTTGCTTCATGAAGATAGCACATTATTTTTAGGTGTGTTAGCGTTTTGCTCCTGGCATACTCTGCTGCAGTTTTCATTGAATCCCAATTGGACCCTGGCTTGAGAGTGATGATAAAGTGAGGAATATTCTAGGCCATGAGGTTACAGATTACAAATAAATGCAATTCTACTGCTTTTGATGGCCTGTGGTACCTCATGGTGGCCCAGTTCTGAGCTGCTAACTTAAACACATTTCACAAGGCGTTTGTGTCACAAAACACAATGTAGGCTACCCTCAGTGTGAAAAAAGCATTTTGTCTCCACAAGAGCTCTTACCGATGCTGTCATGGCCATATACACAGCTGAAACAGGTAAATTGATCCGGATAGAGTTAAGTAGCTTTTCCCTTTTTGTGGATTTCTTGCCAACTGCTGTTGGCTTAGTTTGGGTGAAAGGTCCTTCAGAACTCAGCCAGTAGTCGTGCTACTGAGGTATTCTCGAAGTCCCCAACCCAGAGTATAATCTGTGCTCCTTCATACCCTCAGTCTATCTTCCCTGGTATTCAGTGTGGAAGACCACTGATTGCTGAGCTGAATGAGGACTGTGGTAGATAATCAGCAGGATGATTCTGTGCCTATGCTTGCCCTGATGCCATGAGAATTCATGGGATCCAAAGTTTATTTTGAAGATTCCCAGGCCACTCGATCCCAGTTAGATACCATCATGTTGCCATCTCTGACGAACCTGTTAGGACAGGACATAACCAGAGGTGGTGATAGAACATAGAACATAGAACATAGAAGAATACAGCGCAGTACAGGCCCTTTGGCCCTCGATGTTGCGCCGATCCAAGCCCACCTAACCTATACTAACCCACTATCCTCCATATACCTATCCAATGCCCGCTTAAATGCCCATAAAGAGGGAGAGTCCACCACTGCTGCTGGCAGGGCATTCCATGAACTTACGACTCGCTGAGTGAAGAACCTACCCCTAACTTCAGTCCTATATCTACCCCCCCTTAATTTAAAGCTATGCCCCCTTGTAATACCCGACTCCATACGCGGGAAAAGGTTCACACTGTCAACCCTATCTAACCCCCTAATCATCTTGTACACCTCAATCAAGTCACCCCTAAACCTTCTTTTCTCCAATGAAAACAGCCCCAAGTGTCTCAGTCTATCCTCATACGATCTTCCTTCCATACCAGGCAACATCCTGGTAAACCTCCTCTGCACCCGTTCCAGTGCCTCCACATCCTTCCTATAGTATGGCGACCAAAACTGCACACAATATTCCAGATGCGGCCGCACCAGAGTTTTATACAACTGCATCATGACCTCAGGACTCCGGAACTCAATTCCTCTACCAATAAAAGCCAGTACGCCATATGCCTTCCTCACCGCACTATTTACCTGGGTGGTAACTTTCAGAGATCTGTGTACATGGACACCAAGATCCCTCTGCTCATCCACACTACCAAGTATCCGACCATTAGCCCAGTACCCCATCTTTTTGTTATTCTTCCCAAAGTGAATCACCTCACATTTAGCTACATTGAATTCCATTTGCCACCTTTCTGCCCAGCTCTGCAGCTTCTCTATATCCTGCTGTAACCTGCCACATCCTTCCTCACTGTCAACAACTCCTCCGACTTTCGTATCATCCGCAAACTTGCTCACCCAACCTTCTAACCCCTCTTCCAGGTCATTTATAAAAATGACAAACAGCAATGGTCCCAAAACAGATCCTTGCGGAACACCGCTAGTGACGGCACTCCATGAAGAAACTTTGCCATCAACTACTACCCTCTGTCTTCTTCCATCCAGCCAATTCCTAATCCAAACCTCCAACTCACCCTCAATGCCATATCTCCGTATTTTCTGCAGTCGCCTACCATGGGGAACCTTATCAAACGCCTTACTAAAATCCATATATACCACATCTACCGCTTTCCCCTCATCAACCTCCTTCGTCACCTTTTCAAAGAATTTAATAAGGTTTGTGAGGCACGACCTGCCCTTCACAAAACCATGCTGACTATCCTTGATCACATTATTCCTATCCAGATGTGCATAAATCCTATCCCTTACAATTCTCTCTAAGACTTTGCCCACAACAGAAGTGAGACTCACCGGCCTATAGTTACTAGGGTTATCCCTACTCCCCTTTTTGAACAAGGGAACCACATTTGCTATCCTCCAGTCTTCTGGCACTACTCCTGTAGACAAAGAGGACATAAAAATCAAGGCCAATGGCTCTGCAATCTCCTCCCTTGCTTCCCAGAGAATCCTAGGATAAATGCCATCAGGCCCAGGGGACTTATCTATTTTCACCTTTTCCAGGATTTCCAACACCTCTTCTCTACATACCTCAAAGCCATCCATTCTACTTATTTGTGACTCAGTATTCACATCGACGACAATGCCCTGTTCCTGAGTAAATACTGAAGAAAAGTATTCATTCAGTGTCTCCCCAATCTCTTCCGCCTCCACACGCAACTTCCCACTACTATCCTTGACTGGACCTATTCCTACCCTAGTCATTCTTTTATTCCTAACATACCTATAGAAAGCCTTAGGGTTTTCCCTAATCCTACCGACTAAGGACCTTTCATGTCCCCTCCTTGCTGCTCTTAGCTCTCTCTTCAGGTCCTTCCTGGCTACCCTATAACTCTCAATCGCCCCAATTGAACCTTCACGTCTCATCTTGAGATAGGCCACCCTCTTCCATTTAACAAGGGATTCCAATTCCTTATTAAACCACGGCTCCCTCGCACGACCCTTTCCTCCCTACCTGACAGGTACATAATTATCAAGGACACTCAATAGTTGCTCCTTGAACAAGCTCCACATATCATTTACACTCTTGCCTTGGAGTCTACTTTTCCAAGCCACACATCCTAAATCATGCCTCACCGCATCATAATTTCCCTGACCCCAGCTATAACTCTTGCCCTGTAGTACACACTTATCCCTCTCCATCACGAGAGTAAAAATCACCGAATTGTGGTCACTATCCCCAAAGTGCTCACCTACCTCTAATTCTAACACCTGGCCTGGTTCGTTACCCAGAACCAAATCCAGTATGGCCTCACCTCTTGTTGGCCTGTCTACATATTGTGTCAGGAAACTCTCCTGCACACATTGAACAAACACTGACCCATCTAACGAACTTGAGCTATAGCTTTCCCAATCAATATCAGGAAAGTTAAAGTCCCCCATAACCACCACACTATTACTGTCACTCATCTCCTGAATCACCTTCCCTATCCTTTCTTCTACGTTTCTAGGACTATTGGGAGGCCTGTAAAAGACTCCTAACAGGGTGACCTCACCTTTCCTATTCCGAACCTCAGCCCAAACTACCTCAGATGGCAAGTCCTCATCCATCGTCCTTTCCACCACTGTAATACTATCTTTGACAAGCAATGCCACACCTCCCACTCTTTTACCCCCACCTCTGACCCTACTAAAACATTTAAATCCTGGAACCTGCAACAGCCAATCCTGTCCCTGTTCTAGCCATGTCTCCGTAATAGCCACAACATCGAAGTCCCAGGTACCAACCCACGCTGCAAGTTCACCTACCTTATTTCGTATACTTCTTGCATTGAAGTATACACACTTCAAGCCACTTTCCTGTTTACAGACACCCTCCTTGGAAATTGATGCCATGTTCCTAACCTCCCTACACTCCAGGCCCTGCACCCTGAAGCTACAATCTGGGTTCCCATGCCCCTGCAGAGTTAGTTTAAACCCCCCCCAAGAGCACTAGCAAACCTCCCCCCAAGGATACTGGTGCCCCTCAGGTTCAGGTGTAGACCATCCTGTTTATAGAGGTCCCACCGTCCCCAGAAAGAACCCCAGTTATCCAAAAACCGGAATCCCTCCCTCCTGCACCATCCCTGTAGCCACGCATTTAAGTGTTCTCTTTCCCTATTCCTCGAATCTCTATCACGTGGCACGGGTAACAAACCAGAGACAACAACTCTGTTCGTTCTAACTCTGAGCTTCCAACCTAGCTCCCTGAAAGTCTGTCTAACATCCTCGGCACTCCTCCTACCTATGTCGTTGGTGCCAATATGGACCACGACTTCAGGCTGCTCCCCCTCCCCCTCCAGGACCCGGAAAACACGATCAGAGACATCACGTACCCTTGCACCTGGGAGGCAACATACCAATCGTGAGTCTCTCTCGTTCCCACAAAACCGCCTATCTGTGCCCCTAACTATCGAGTCCCCAATTACTACTGCTCTGCTCTTCTTCACCCTTCCCTTCTGAGTAACGGGGACAGGCTCCGTGCCAGAGACCTGAGCCCCGTTACTTACCCCTGGTAAGTCATCCCCCCCACAAGTATCCAAAACGGTATACTTGTTCTTGAGGGGAATGGCCGCAGGGGGACCCTGCACTGGCTGCTTCCTCCCAGTCCCCCTCACTGTCACCCATCTATCTGCCATCTTTGGAGTTACTACTTCCCTATAACTCTGATCTATGACCCCCTCTGCCTCCCGAATGATCCGAAGTTCATCCAACTCCAGCTCCAGTTCCCTAACACGGTCTTGGAGGAGCTGGAGATGGGTGCACTTCCTGCAAGTGTAATCGGCAGGGACGTCGATGGCATCCCTCACCTCAACCATGTTGCAGGAGGAACATTGCACTGCCTTCACTGCCATCCCTCTAAAGCTAACTTTTATTTTAAAAAAAACTGGGTCTAAAGAATACAACAAGCAAAATTCAGCACTTACCTACTTACCACAACAGGTGTTATTATTTAGGTTAGAGGAGGAGGGCGGGTGGGAGGCACTACCCGTGTAGTGCCTCGGGTTCCTCTCCTTCGCGCTTTTAAAGGGGGAAAAAACCTACCCAGGTAAGCTTACACTAACTGCTTCCGGGTCTCGGCTGCCCCTCTGGTCGTCGTCACTTCCCCCTGGTGCTCCCGCTCTTTCTGTGAAGAGAGAGAAAAAAAACACCGCTGCCCGCTACCGGTAAGCACTTTTAAAACCAAACGGTCTTACCTTCGCTGCTGCTCGCACTGGAAATGACCGACGGCTTCGAAGGGTGAGTATAAATACTCACCGCTTTCCTTCCCGGCTGCCCCTCTGGTCGTCGTCACTTCCCCCTGGTGCTCCCGCTCTTTCTGTGAAGAGAGAGAAAAAAAACACCGCTGCCCGCTACCGGTAAGCACTTTTAAAACCAAACGGTCTTACCTTCGCTGCTGCTCGCACTGGAAGTGCGAGCAGCAGCGAAGAGTGGGATTTTGGTTTCAAGGTATGATTTGATTAATGTATTTATTGTTGCTGCTTGAAAGCTCTCCCAAATTTGGCACACCTCCCCAGATGATAATGTGGAAGGGTTTATATGTTTGACTTGGGTTGGTTGTGCCTTTGTTGTTTCTCGTGTTTAGATCAATGCTGGAATGGCCAACTGATTTGATTCTCATCTGACTCTCCTGTAGAAGGTGATACATTTGAGTGACTTTGGAGGCCATTAAGATTGGTGTGAATCTGGAATTACACACATGTGGGCCTGACTAAGTAAGGATAGCATCTTTCCTCCATGTAGGACTTTGGTAAACCAAATTTGTATTTACATCAATCCAGCAGTTTCAGGGTCATTTTAATGTGACTGGCAACTTATTTGTATTTACTAATTGATTGAATTTACATCTTCCCACCTAAGGTGGAATTGGAACTTACGTCTACAAAGTATTAGTCTGGCCTTTTGGATTACTAGTCTAGTAACTAGCTCAAGATGCAGCAAGATCTGGTCAACATTCAGGCTTGAACTGCTAAATGTCAAATCATCTTCCCGTTACATTCAACAGCACTGTATCACTGAATCTCCCACTATTAACATCCTGGGGGTTACTATTGTCCAGAAACTGAACTGGCTACAAGAGAAAGTCAGAGGCGAACAGTTCTGTGGAAGTAACTCACCTCCTAAATCCCTGGTGCCTGTCACTATCCAAAGGCACAAGTCAGGACTGTAATGGAATATTCTCCATGTCTTGGGTACAGCTCCAGCAAGACTTAACATCATCCAGAACAAAGCAGCCTGCATGATTGACACCCCATCCATCACATTAAATGTTACATTTGTCTGCCATTTAAACACAGTGAAAGCACTGTGCATCACCTAGAAACTGCAACGCAGCAACTCACCCAGGCCTCTTCAAAAACACCTTCTAAACCCTCTACAGCTCGAAGGACACAGGCAGCAGATACTTAGGAGCACCACAACCTGCAAGTTTGTCTCCAAACCACACACCATCCTATTTGGATCTATCTCCATATTCCTTCATTTTTGCTGGTTAAACTCCTGAAAATCATGTCCTAACAGTATGATGGGAATGTCTAACATTGCCCCTGCCACCATGGAAGCCTCAGTTTAAGAAGGCCGCTCACAATCACCTCTTCAAGGGCAGTTAAGATTGAGAAATAAATGTTGGTTTGGCCAGCAACCTCAAGTGAATGAATCTAAACAATGGACAAAATCTTCCCAGGCTTAATGACAAGATATTTATAATTATTGAGTGAGGTCTTTCTTGACACTGGATACATGAAGTCACATTTTCCAACCAAGTTCTGGATGTTGAGATAAGATTCTTGCTAGTCAATGGTGAGAAACCCATTAACAAATGTTATCATTCATTATTACTTAATTTTGCCTCATTAATATGCACTCCTATTCTACTTCTTGCCAAATAGAAACTAGATGCTAGGAACTCACAAAATGAAAGCCAGAACTGGTAACTAGCAAGTTCGACTCACGGCTTGCTTATTTGGACCTCCATCTGGGTCACCCAGCACCCATATTTCAGTGTACACTCCATGGGTAGCGGCTGCTTGCACCCTCACATTCATGCACCCTCACATTCATGCACCCTCACATTCATGGACCTTGGCATCTGACAGGTACTGCCCTCGCTGCACCCTCATGGCATATTTCTGATCCACTTATAGTTTGCATCTGCACTTCATTGCCTCACTTTGGGGCTCACCAGCCCCTATCATGTAATGCTACTGCAGAGACACTGTACCTGCTTAGACAGACACCCAGCTCAAGGAAATGGACCAGGCTGCTTAACGTTTACTAAATCTGAGCTCATCACCTCTACCTTGCCACGCTTTGTTGTGCTTTGGCCCTTCAGCCAGGCCTTAAAGGATCACAGTTAGTCATGAGCAGCCTTCGATGCTTGGGCACAGGCATTCAGCATCCCAGGATGGTCAGGGTTGGGATCTATTCCTCATAGATGGTGAGGAGCCCATTGTTGGGCACCCCTTCCCCCATCTTGATTT
Source organism: Chiloscyllium plagiosum (assembly GCF_037043375.1). Lineage (NCBI taxonomy): Eukaryota > Metazoa > Chordata > Chondrichthyes > Orectolobiformes > Hemiscylliidae > Chiloscyllium > Chiloscyllium plagiosum. Next base: position 37,268,013 of record NW_028270148.1, read on the forward strand.
TCTGTTGTAGGATGTTTTTTCCTAGAATAGAGGAACTTAGTGAGATGAATCTGGGTGGCATGGCTGCACATGCTAGGGTAGGTGAGGGTAGGCAAATGCTGTCACAAAGCTGGTCCTTTTTTTAAAAGCTGTTCCTTTTCTCAAGGATACTGTGTTCTTGATTTTTTTCAGAGTGGTCATAAAACCCTTTAGCCTCCGAAGTGTCTATTTTGGTACAAGTTTGAGAAAGGATTTTGAGAGGCCTTTTGATTATATGTAAACAGATGAGACTTCAGGCCAAAGTGGTCACATTTTAGAAGTGACTTGTACAATGAAAAGGGAGTGGTCAGTTCTCAAAGCTGAGCAGTTCAGTCCAGAACAAATTAGGAATTCAGCTGTGTAGAAACAGGCTGCTAGACTCTCTATCTGGCTTCAACCTGGAAGCATTGGTTACATTTTTACTGTGTTTCGGGATTTGCTTATTGGAACTGTTGTGTATATTTGGAACAACATAGTTAAGTCTAGTTTGGATAGATTAAGTTCAGTAGGGGTTTATTCTGTTGTTTGTGTTTCATTGTGTAATTTTGTGAATAAATTTCTTTCTGTTTTAAAACCTGGTAGTCAGCCTAGCTAACTTACTCCGGGTAATTTTCACTGTACACTTACCAAAACAAATTCCAATGTTATGGTCTTGGCTGCCTGCTTAAGAATGTTTTGAGTGGCCTGGCTTATCCAGAACAATGCTCAGAGGCCATGTTGGGTTAGTCATGTGCAGGAATTGAGTGATGTGGAGGAACTGAGTGATTAAGGGTAAGTGAAGGAATATGTTGCATGCTTTAGTGAGAATGATAGAATATGAGCCTACATAAGCAGAGATAGAGTGAATGTGAGCTCGCAGAGAGAAAATTGTAGCACCTATCGTGGTGGAGTGGAAAAGATCATGGATTCTTGCTTCACTGTTGGGTATTCCATCTGTTACCTGCACTGATCTGGGTGGTCATGTCAGAGCAGGATGGCTGGGTCTGGGGTTGTGACCTCTTTGTCTGCTCTGGGGAAAACAGTATCCTTCTCCTGCACTGCCCACCCCACCAACATCTCCACGGTTGCAGTTTCTCCTCATTTATTGTGTTGAAGGAAAGTGTCATGAACTGTGCAGGACAGCTCCAGACTGAAAGCACTCGATCGGGTGCACAGTGGCCTTTTAAAGATGGCACTACTGCCAGGTATCCTGGGATATGCCAATCTTAGGGAATATGTCTGGCTGTGACGAGGAGGAAAATCAGGCTAGCAGTGGCTAAGAAGGGCACTGTAATGGCTTAGTGGGTTGCTAATAAGGCAAGGTTGGGATGTTAGTGTAGGAAAACTCACTGTGCCTCACAAAATCCAGCAAAAGTGACATTTATAGAGTCTCAGAGTCACACAGCACAGAAATAGACCATTCAGTCCAACCCGTCCATGCTGACCATGTTTCCAAAACTAAACTAATCCTATTTACTTGTGTTTGGCCCATATCCTCTCAACCTTTCCTATTCATATGCCTATCCAAATTAACCAAAATATGGGAAGATACAGCCTTTTGTTATAGCCCCTCCTAATTAGAATTAGAAGGAGAATACCTCAGACTGCTGTCATCACCTCTTGAGTACCAATTACATCGTAGTATTGTTCAGCTTCCTTCTACTTTGTGGTATATCACCCATAGTGGGTATGAGGAGAACAGTTTAAAACACTAACATTTATGGCACCAGTACTGAACTTGTTAGACCATTTGGAAGGTCTGTATTTCAGGAATTTTTCTACTGGCTAATTCACAATCCTCTGTCACTGGGGGCTGTACCTATTTCATTCAGTAATTATCAAATTCAATTAATTTAATAAAACTAATGCAGTTGAATTCATTTTCGTGATTGGTTGCTGTGTACAACAAAGCACATCAGAAAGTTCTTCATGCATTCAAATTGCTGAATTGGAATACTAATGTAAATCTTCCATTATCATTCCATCTCAGACTTTCATTCCACCATTTTATAAGAGCCAAATATTGTATAATCCTAATTAGAAGGCAGGAAATGTTTATTGAAGTTTTCTTTGGGTGGAGACAGCCTCTGTAATTTTAGGTACAGTTAAACAAACTTCTCTTTCATCCTGTTTAAATTCTACTGAATGATTATAAAATAGTTTCTGAGATGGCATGCGTGGAATTCTGGGAACACAAATAAGTTTTAAAACATATGTCGGGCTAAATAATGAAGTCATCTTCTCTGACCTAGGCCACGGGACAATTTGCAAATTGTTCTATAAAACCTGTTTGACTTTCCATATTTTTATATCTGGCATTCAAATTATTTCCGCATCAGCTGAATTGGCCAGTGCCTCAGTGAAGTTGAGACCGGGCCTCACAAACCCAGAAATGTCCAGATTAACTGATCTCGCTGAACATGACAATAAGGGACAGTTATTGGCGTGAGTGTCCCACATTCAAGAAGGAAGCAGAAAGATCGCTCAGTATTCAAATGTAGTTGTAAACTCCAGTGCAATCTGCACTTTTAACAAACCTCAAAGCGTAAAATAAGTCATTTTCTGAGTCGGCCATTTTAAGTATTTCATGCTTATAGAAAACATTGAGAATCAATAGTTTGTCTTTTAGTTTTCATATACTTTCTGTATTAGGATTTAGTCATTGCTGCTTGACTCAATGTTTTCCTTTGATAACTTTCATATATTTCCATCATTATTGAAACAAAGCTGCTAGCATTTGACAGGGGCATTTGGTTGGCACCTTGAGATGTCTTTGATCATCCAGCACTCAAGATACATAGGGACAGCAGACAAATTCATCTCTAAACTGCCTAAGAAAATACCATCACAGGGGTCATCCCCGTTAAGTACAATCAGCAGGATTGGTGAGGAGCTGCCCCACCAATCACTTCTGGGCTTGCTGCTGAGAGGCTCACCAATGAAGAGAGGAAACAGCCTTATTGGAGGAGCAGCGAGCAGTTAGGAAAGTGAGTGGCAGAAGTGGGGGTGTCATCGGGAGCTATTTGCCAAAGCCGGATGAGTTTCTGTTGCTGGTGAAATGGGAGGTGGGATATTGCCATTTGCCGAGCTGGCCCTTCATTGGGGCCAGGGGAGTCTCTCTGCTGGGAATTCCATCTGGTAGGTCCAGGGAAAGGGTGCATTGGAACATATGGATTAAAGCAGGATTAGGCCACTCAGCCTCTTGAACCCATTCTGTCACTCAGTAAAATCAATGGTTGAACTCATTCCAACACATTCTCATTGACCCTCAATAATCTTTCAACCCTTTCATATCAAGAATCTACCTACCTTGGCCTTAAAATATTTGAAGTCTCCATCAACTTTTGATGAAGAGTTCCAAAGACTCTGTATGAGAGAAAAAATATCTCCTATCTCTCTCTTACGTAGGCTGTCACTCATTTTTAGACAGTGGCCTGTAGCTCTAGATATTCCCACAAAGGAAACATCCGTGACGAGACCTTATCAGGATTGTGCATGTTTCCATCAACCTACCTCATGCTGCTAAACTCCTGTGGGGACAAGCCTAGTCTGTTCAACCTTCCTTCAAAGGAGAAGGTATCCATTCCAGGTCATGATTCGGAGATGCCGGTGTTGGACTGGGGTGTACAATCACCTGATGAAGGAGCGTCGCTCCGAAAGCTAGTGTGCTTCCAATTAAACCTGTTGGACTATAACCTGGTGTTGTGTGATTTTTAACTTTGTCCATTCCAGGTATTAACCAAATTTAAAAATCACTCAACACCGGGTTATAATCCAACAGGTTTATTTGGAAGCACTAGCTTTCAGAGCAATGCTCCTTCATCAGATAGCTGTGGAAGAGGATCATAAGACACCAAATTTATAGCAAAAGATTACAGTGTCATGCAGCTGAACCAAACCGAGATTGCTGTAAAGTCTTTCATGGTTTAGAATGGGTTGCAGGTGTTGATTCATTAATATGTAAATCACAGAACTTCTTTTAAGTCACATTCTCAAGATAACTTAATATTTAATAAAAACAAGGTGACATCTCAGCTCAGACAATGTATTAAAGGTGTGAGGTTAGAGTCTGTATCCCAATCTTGAGTCAGACTGGTTCTATTTCCAAAGTAGGAATTTATAAAGTATTACATGGATTGACTGCCTGCAGGTTGTGTGCTTCTTGAGCAAAATAGAATGTATCTGCAAATATAATTCTGCAAATGCAAATTGTGCAGTCTTTGCAAGCAGTCAATCCATGTAATATTTTATAAATTCCCCCTACTTTGGAAATAGAACCAAATTAGGACACAGACAGACTCTAACCTTTAGTGTATTGTCTGACTTGGATGTCACCTTTTTTTAATAAAACCTTGCTATAAATTTGCTATAAATTCAGTATCTTATGATCCTCTTCCACAGTTACCTGATGAAGGAGCAGCGCTCTGAAAGCTAGTGCTTCCAAATAAACCTGTTGGATTACAACCTGGTGTTTTGTGATTTTCTTTTATATAATATATTTTTATTAAGAAAAAATAGATTTTTAAATATTACAACAAAAACAAAACAATGCAATTCAAAACAGTACAAAAATAGTACAAAACTAAACCCAAATAATAAAATAAAATCCCCCAACCCACCTTCCTATACGAATGTATAAACATATATAGAGAAATATAAAATTTAAAAAAAACTAAACTAGCTACTTAATTAACTAAATAAATACCTAACAACAAACAAATAAATAGTAATAACTCAGCCCAGCCCAACAAAACACTCATACATTCACAGTTCCTCCTCCCTGGATATTGGACTCATGAAACACAATCGTTGCAGCTATATAAAGGCCCTTGTTAGTGTGGCAGATAAATCTGTGTCCAGGTATTTCAAAAAGGGTTGCCATGTCTTGTAAAGATTCTCAGTTTTGTGGTGTACCATATTTGTGAGAAAATCCAGAGGAATATGCTCCATAACAATCTTCCACCAACCCTGGGGGGTTTTCTGATATCCAACCTAGCAAGATATTCTTCCTTGCACAGAATGTAAGAATATTGAAAAGTTTTGCCTTATGCGAGTCTACAGGAAATATAATGGGTAGGCCCAAAAGGAGCGAAATAGGGTCCTTCTCCACCCGTACACCTAAAATCCTCTCCATTGCACCCATCACAGCGCTCCAATATGTTTGAAGCCTGTCACAAGACCAAAGACAATGGGTAAGAGTACCCGCAGAGACCTTGCACTTGGGGCATGCTGAAGATACCCTTGGTTTAAATTTTGACAAACGGTCTAGGGTTAAGTGGACCCTGTGGAGAATCTTCAACTGTAAAGCATGGGTCCTATTGCAAATTGATATCTTCCTTGCATTCTCCCAAATATCCTCCCATGTCTCTGAAGAAACTTCAACATCCAGCTCTCTTTCCCACATCTTGCAGAATCGATCAGACTCATCTGAGGTGGCACCCCCCAATTGGTGATATAGAGTACTGACAGAGAGTGTATTCTTAGCCCTTAGTACCACTCTTTCTATGTCAGATTTGTAGGGATCAGTCAAAAGTGAACGGGGACAGCCCTGCCGGCTACCCCTAGAAATATTAAAATTGCTTGATCATACCCCGTTGGTAATGGCCGCAGCGAGAGGTACACTATAGAGAACCTTTACCCATCTTATGAAAACTTCGCCCAGACCAAACCGGTCTAGAGTATAGAAAAGGTACGGCCACTCAACTCGGTCAAATGCCTTTTCTGCATCTAAAGAAATCACCAATTCCTGTATTGACTGCTGCTGGCATGCTTGAATTACGTTAAGCAGCCTCCTAACGTTATTGGAGGATCTGCGACCCTTAATGAAGCCCGTCTGATCCTTTTTAATAATAGAAGGTAACACAGTCTCCAGCCTTAATGCAATAGCCTTCGAAAGGATCTTAAAGTCCACATTTAAGACCGAGATGGGCCTGTATGAAGCACAGTCTTCCGGATCCTTCTCTTTTTTAAGGATAAGTGAAATATTGGCCTCTCTCAGAGATGGTGGAGACAAACATGACTGTATGAATCATTAAACATATTCAGCATCAGGCGTGACAGTATACTTATAAATTCCTTATAGAATTCACTGGGAAATCCATCAGGACCGGGTGCGTTTCCACTCTGAAGCTGCCTCACAAATCCTGCACCTCTTGCTCTGATAATGGGGCATTGAGAAAGGACTGTTGTTCGGGAGTCACACCCGGGAGCTTCAGATCTCTAAAAAAGGATTCCATTTTTGCCTGCCCCTCCTCACAATTCTCAGACTGATATAATTTAGAGTAGAATCTCTGGAACGCCACATTAATCTTTTTAGAATCACATGTTAGGTTCCCAGACCCTTCCCTAATCGCTGTAATGGTTTGTGGGGCACTTCTCTTTCTGGCAAGGTATGCTAAGTATTTGCCTGGCTTGTCACCATGCTCATATAACCTTTGCTTTGCAAAAGCCAGCTCCTTCTTTGCCTTCTGCGTGAGCACGGAATTTAGAGCAGACCGCAGTGCCGTAATCCTCTGTAGTTTGACCAACAAGGGTCTGTCAAAATAGGCCTTCTCGGCTGACTTCAACCGTGCTTCAAGGAGACGTTGCTGTTCACCCTTCTGCTGTTTCCTACTTGTGGAATATGAAATAATTAACCCTCTGGCATAAGCTTTGGCAGTTTCCCAGAGAACAAATGAGCTATCAACTGAGCCTATGTTGATGCCTAGGAATGCCCGAAATTCCCTAGAGAAATACTCCACAAACTTGCTGTCCATGAGAATAAAGGGGTCCATTCGCCAGTACCTTGAATCCACGATAACATCCTTAATTTTAACCATGAGGTACACTGGAGCATGATCAGAGATGGCAATATTACCAATCGTACAGGATGCCACCAGATCCAGGGTTACCGCAGGGGTCAGAAAAAAATCAATCCTCGTGTGACATCTGTGCGGATTGGAGAAAAACGTGAAATCCCTACCTGTAGGGTGGATACACCTCCAGACGTCCACCAACCCTAATTCCCCACTCAAACCCAATAACTGTTTAGTTTATGCAGAGGGTATCGAGGGACCTTTAGGCAACCTGTCTACTGTGGGGTCCATGAGGCAGTTAAAATCTCCCCCTATACTGATGTGCCGAGACTTGAGACTTATCAGTTTAGAAAAAGCATCTACCAAGAATTTAAAAGGATGAGCTGGGGGACAATAAACATTTAAAATGCCATATTCTTCCCCATTTATCAAAGCTTTTAGAATTACAAATCTCCCGTATGTGTCTTTAACACATTCCAACAATTTAAATGAGAGATTTTTCCTAACCAATATAGCCACTCCCCTACTTCTGGTATTAAATGATGAAAAATAAACTCAGTCAAAGCCATTCTGCTGTAATTTCAGATGGTCCTTGTCATCCAAATGTGTCTCCTGTAACAAAGCAATACCCACCTTCTCCTTTCTAAGACTCAAGGGTACCTTCTTCCTCTTAACTGGTGAGTGACTTCCCTTGATATTCCAGGTACACCATTTAATCAAATCATTAGCCATAATCTGCTGCAATTACATTTAAATTCCAGAGAGGAGGAACCCGAACCACAAATTGCTCAGCCTTAGTGTTGCATGATCCACCAAATATAAAAACTACATAAACTAAAACCACTACATTTAACAAACATACAAAATTATTAAAAATAAAAAACAACAAAAACCAGAAAACAAACCAACATATAAAGCTCCAATAGCGCTGAGTAGGGGAACTCACCCCCTGCCCGGAGGGGGCAACTACCCATCCTGAACTGCCCATAAATAGGCATCTAACCATCTCAACCACCTTCACTTCTCCCAGCTAGAGCCGCATCGCAAGCACAAGCTAAAAAGAATAAACACCCCATAGAATATCAATATGAAAAAAAAACATTCTTTTATAAAAGAAAGGGGAATAAATACCCCACCCATCTTTTGGTATGTCCTAACTTAGAAATTTAAAATGTACATCTTAACCACCGCCAGACATAGTTTGAACCAAATTATTATCAGTAGAGGTTAAAAAAAAGGGGAAAAACAAAGCTCCAACTGGATTTCCTCAATTTCTTTTACAGAATGATAAACGCATACCCAAGCAACGATATTTATACATACTACAATGGTTTAACTAAGGTTAGTTTGTCCACAAAGTCTCTTGCCTTCTCCGATGTGTGAAAGAGATGCATAGATCCATCTAAGGTGATCCGAAGTACTGCCGGATATCTCAGGGAGTACTGAATCCCAAGCTCCTTCAGTCTTCTCTTGACACCATCATACGATTTTTGTTTCTGGATCATCGTCGCTGAAAAGTCCTGAAAAAACATGATCTTAGACCCCTCGTAAATTAGGGCCTTTGGATCCTTCCCCTGGAGTCTGGAAGCCTCCATGACTCTCTCCTTATCCCGGCAATGATGGAACCGCACCAGGAAAGGACGAGGGCATTGACGCAGACCTGACCTCTGTGCTACGACCTGGTGAGCCCTCTCTATCTTCAATCCTCTCATGCCAGTCTCCAAGTCAAGGAATTTCAGAAGCCAATCTTTAACAAATTCCGCAGGCCGCTCACTTTCCTTACCCTCAGGCAGACCAATGATCCGAATGTTTTTTCTCCTGCCCCTGTTTTCAAGGTCATCCACTTGGTCACGCAAATTACGAACCTGCGTCTTCAGGGCTTGGATCTCTTCCTTGAATGAACTGGCATCAGCTTCCACCACTGTGACCCTGTGATCCACCTCATCCGTCCTCTTCTCCAGGTCTCCCAGCTGCTGCTCATGCTTGTGCAGCATGAGAGAGACTGGAGCCAACTTATCTTCAATCTGTTTACCCAACATCTCGGTAGATTTCGGGAGCTGGTTCACCAGGTCCAGAAGAGTAATCTGCTCTGAGGCTGCTGCAGGCTGAGCTGCAGGCCCGGCCTCAGATGCTCCTCCTCCCTTTTTAGGCATTTCTGGACAGCTGAAAATACAGGTAAGTCAATTTTTAAATGTTTCTTGGGGCTCCACAATCTTTCCAACACCCCAAGGTATCCTAATGACCTGGGTTGGGTGGGTTAAAGGACTGTCCTGCTCCTGCTGCGATGCAAAGCTCTGCAGTGTGATCTTCTCAGATCGCCACCATCTTAGATCCTTCGTTTTGTGATTTTTAACTTTGTGCACCCCAGTCGAACACTGCTACCTCCACACCACAGTTGTTGGCCAAGTAAGTCTGCTCTGAAATCCTTCCAAAACAATCATATCCTTCCTTAAATAAGAAGAATAAAATTGCATACAATACTCTCGATTTGGTCTCTCCACCCTTCAGGCACTCTGCCTGTATTCCTGATGAAGGACTTTTGCCCGAAACATCGATTTTCCTGCTCCTCGGATGCTGCCTGAACTGCTGTGCTTTTCCAGCACCACTCTAATCCAGAATCGATTTGGTCTCATCAATGTCTTGTATACCTGAATATAATTTCCCTACTTTTATATTTAATTTCCCTCACATAAACAACAACGTTTTATTAACTTGCCAAATTATTTGCTGTACCTGCATATTAACCTTTGGTGACTCATGCACTAAGTTTGTCTTCATCTCAAGGTTCTTCAGTGTCTCATTGGATATATAAGATGTCTCTTTTAATCCTTCCTGTGGGTAGGGAGGTGGAAGCTCCAATTGGATGGGCTGGAGATAAGAAGAGGACTGAAAGATAGATGGGGAAGAAGGAGGCTGGCTGCACTGGGTCAGGGGAGAGGGAGACTGCAAGCAGAAGAGAGGGAGGTCGCAAGTGGAGAGGGAAAGGGGGAGGACAGGGAAGCTACATAAGGGAGAGAACACGTGTAAAAAACGTTCAATAAAGAGATGATCAGCTTTGTAGAAGCCAGGAAAATATAAAGGTAATAAGTTCCTTGTAAATGAACGTGACATTTCTAGCTTAACAATACATGAATTCTGTAGCTCCTATGTGAAAAAATATCGAGTGGACATTGATGCACTGAATAGTGTCAATTATTAATTTTAACTCTGAGATTTTGATCTGTGGCTCAGTAAAAACATAACTGCCTGGTTAAAGTCTTCTAGCTTTGTACGTATGCAATTGAAATGCATTAACTATGACCTTATCAGCCTGTGGAAGGTGTCTTTAGAATAATTTTTTCTAGAGTGATCGCATGTAGAAATATATGTCAGTTACTTGAAAAGAAGGGTTTGGTTGTTAACTTATACTGTTGTCTCATACAAATTTAAGTACTGCAGTATCTCGCAAATTAGTGTCTTCATTGTGTGTTGTGACTTCACAATTAATGGAGTTTGATAATTCTTGAGAATGTGATGATTTCTTCTAATTCTGATTTGTGAATCCAAATATCTACAAATGCAGAAGGTATTATTTTTGCAATATCTGCATCACCAAATAAAGGATTTAAAGGAGAATGAAAAGGAACCCTGTAAACTAAAAAAAGTAACTGAAAATTAAAAAGTAGTCCTAATGAAAATACAAGAAAACTCTTGAAGCAAAATGGTCTTGACGCTATGATCATTCCTCAGTTTGATTGTCTAATCAATCAAATGTCTGCAGTTTTCTGGAAACGTATTAGGATATTATTTCAAGCATACACTTTCCCAAATCTCATCTAACAATTCTTCATTTGTGTTTAATATTAATAGGTTGTCAGACAGTAAAATATGTCAGTCAAACCCAACTGATCTTATCACGAGCTCATATCTGTATTTTCACATTTTCCAGTCATGTCAGTAGGCTGTGATTAGGTGTGGAAGGCTTTTCTGATTTTTGGTCTCTCACCACTTAATGGCCCTCTAATGTCTAGCACCACCTTGAATGAAATAAATTAATGTAGCACAGTTTTAAAATTAAGCTTGCATTCTTTGATTTATTTTAGTCCTTTTTTCAATGAAGCTGGAAGAACTATCAAACTCTGTGTGCTGCGTTTGCACATTCAACATTTGTTCATGATGTTCCTTGTGTCTAGTATGCACTGGACACCTGCATTGTTTCAGAATATTGAACCTTACCACTATACTATTTATAAGATTAACTACAGAGATACGAATGAACTTAATAGAAGATGGAATAGTCAACATTTTGTCTGTGGGAACATTTCAGTCTGTAAGAGTACACAAAGTGCTTCCAACCCTCAATGTAATGGATATTCTGTTGATGAGAATGTTCTTTTTTCCCATTGCCCAAATCTCCATTTAGATACACTGAACTCAAGATGACATGGAATGAGATTTTTGATTGTTTTTAAGTTTTAACCTGAGATTTTATGAAATGTTTCTCACCTCTGATTCTGTACACGGTATCCACATGCAATCAGGTACAACTTGATGGAGAATGTTTCAGGAGTTTTGCAACAATAAGTAGAGAAGTGGAAGGTAAAGAACAATGTTCACTCAATAGAATATAGCAAGTAACTGACTGCTTTGTCAGAATAAATAGCCAGCCTCTGTGCTGAGCCTGTTAAAATGAGCATTTTGTTGTGCACCAAGTCATTCAGCATACACTCCCAAAGGAGAAAACAAACCTTTGGTTTCAAGGGACAGATCCATTTAGAGTGATCATTTTCAAAACACAATCTTTTACATACATTTCACTAATCCATTGTGCGATTAACAGAGGGAAGCAGTCTGAATAAAAGCAAAAAGGCTTTTCCCCTTACAATGCTTGACCCTTCAGACAAGTTTCAATTGCTTTTCTGACATTCAAATGATTGTCTGGGGCAGATCTGTTATTAGCTGTTATTATCACACTATAGGCTTAGCCTTATCAGAACAGTGGGCCAGTTGGACAGAACTTAACTATTGATAGCTTGCTGTACTAGTTGTGGTTCAATGAAAAGGGTATGAGGTCAGTGCCTAGGCTTTATACTGCTCTCTCTAATAGCAAGTACAATAATATGGCTAACTCTGCCAAGTGAGATTTGCATTTAGAGACTGCAAAATCATCCAGGAAACTTTCACTCATAATTTTCAACCAAAATTATTGCCAGCAACAAATATGAACAGCTCACACTGGCATCATGTAAATTGGGTCTGTCATTTCTAGCCCAGTTTTAGTAGATGAACTATCAACCAGTTCATTCAACCAGCAGCATAACTTCATTATCATAGATCTCTAGGCCCTTGCCACAACATTGCAGAAGCAAACTCAAGGTTCTGTTAAAAAATGTCAAACACTCAAGTTGCCTGCAAGGTAGGACAAGACAGAAACAAGTAGCAAAAAGCAAATTTAAGATTGATACCAGGAAAGTTTTTCTTCAATATGACTCAACACTTTGATTGGGACAGAGGAAGTAAAAGAAGAAGGGCGCAATGCTTTTAATACGTTATTTCCTCTCCAAACGGTTAGAGATAGATAGATGCCAGATCTGCTGGACTTTCTCCAGCACGTGCTGTTTCTTTGTCAGATTCCCAGTATCCACAGTATTTAGCCTTTACCCTAGTTTTACCAAGCCCCTTATGGCATTGCCTTGGAATCAGAGCATTTAATAAACTTTCCTGACATGATTTCATAAAGATTATTAGATCAGTCATAATCTCATTGAAGACTTAATTGCATGAATGGCCTACTACTGTTCCTCCATCTTACGGTCAATGAGCTTGAAACCAATGATCGTAATCCATGTAATTTTGATAACTACCCACAACTTACATTTAATTTTCTCACCCAGACCAAAAATGATTAATAAATTACGGAGAATTGTGTAGCCAAGTCTCAGTAAAAGTGTTTCTAGGCAGCTATTTCACTGCATAAAAAAGCACTTGAAGTCCATCTTTAAACTGGTGACATCTATTTTAAAGGGCATTGACTACAAATGCCTAGTCCCTTACTCCATTTGTAGGACACTGCATCTCCTAAATCTGAAAACTGTTGGAATGCTGAATGGATGCTAGTAAGTGTCTGAATGTTAATTTTGTATGATTTGTGGATATCTGTATGACGTATGTAAATATTCAGTTTTATAACAAAGGTGATGGCCTATCTCACAAGTTGCTAAAGAATGTTGTATGAAGGTAGTGGAAGGGCTGACCATAATCTCCTAACTATTCCCTAGTCTTACCAAAATATTGAAAACTGGGAAATGTGGCATACTAATTCAAGGAAGTGTGGATTTAGTTAGTAATTGCAAGTCAATTCATTTAATGTCAGTGATGGGTAAGGTTTTTAAAGCAATAATTCAGGAAACAGTTAAATGGCATTTGGAAAGGAATGAGTTAATTAAGGGGAGCCAGCATGGATTTCAAAAAGGCAGATTGTGCTTGAGTAATCTGGTTGAATGAAATAATAGAGTGACCTGATGAAGAGAGTTGAGTGGCCATTGTCTGTAAGAAAACATTTAACAGAATACTACATAAAAAGCTGGTTAACAACATTGAGGCTCATGTAATGGTGAGGGGGGTATCATTCTCTACTTGGATAAAAATATTGGCATAAGGACAAAAAAACAGTGAGTCATAGCTTGTTTTGAGACTAGAGGATAGGAAACAGTGGTAAACTCATTGCCAGAACCACTGCTTTATTTGATATATATATGGCTGGAATATTACAATACAGAGTAAAATTTCAAAACTTACATGTGGAACCAACCGTGGACACATGACAAATGGTGAGAGTGATACCAATCAACTGGAAAGCACCTAGGTAAGTTAACAGACTGGACAATCAAGTGGCAGATGGAACTTGATGCTCATCGGTCTTTGGTGATCACAGGCCATAGAATAGAAAGCAAAGCACTCGATTTTTGCAGTGTATAAATAGAGATATTGAGCACAAGAAGCAGAGATGGTTATCTTTAATGAAGATCCAGTTAGGCCATATTCAGAGTATAACATTTAACTTTGATCACTGCACCCTTAGAAACCTGAACGATTTTGAGATGTTGCAGAGTAAATTTACCCAGGGCCCCAGCGATATTAATATAATAAATTACGTTGTTCTCCTGGGAACCAAGGCTGTTGAAAAGAAATATGATGGATTTAATTGAGATTACAATTTGTGATAGATATAGTTGAAGATAAAGCTGTTTCTGTTAGCTGATGGTACAAAGACTAGAGGATACAGATTTCAGATTTTGGATAAGAGATACAAGAATGAATGGGAGGAAAAGTTTAATTACATAGAGAGTGGTTGTGACCTGGGCCTTGCTGTCTAGAAGGTCAATGGAAGCAGAGATGATCAATAATCTTGAAAGGAAATTAGGCCAACATTTGAGGAACATGAGTTTGCAAGACTGTAGGGATGGAGTGTGATTATGGGAATGACGGTATATATCTGCAGAAACCTGGCATGGAATCAATTGTTCAGTCTGTCTCCTTATAGACTATAATGAGTGTATGAATGGATTTTTCCCATGCAGGTTGGAACTAGGTGCCAGATCTGGATTTCAGTCAGAAAAGTGCCTCTGTTTGGAAAGTGCCTGAAGTTCAGATTTTTGCCAAGCGAGCCTTCAACTGATCCGAAGAATTTAAAGATGCCAGTTAGTGTTTCCAGTCATTTGGGAAAGGCCACTATTAAAAGATGGGTTCAGCTGGAGAGCGACCTCTTTTTGATCACCGTGTGGCCTAGTGAGGAACCTGATGTTGTTCTCCTGGGTCTCGGAGCCTGTTCCATGATGCACCTCCTGGCTGGTGCAATCTCAGCAGTGAGTGCTGCTTCAGGTGGCACTGCTGATGAACCACTGACCTTTCAAATTGGTTAGCAGCACTTGAGGGTGGAATCTCCATCCTTAAATGGATGGCACTGGCATCTCAATAGCATCCAGGGCAAAGCATCCTGCTTGGTTGGCACCACATCCACAAACATTCACTGCTTCCACCACAAATGCTCAGTAGTAGCAATGTGTATTATCTACAAGATGCATTGCAAAAATTCACCAAGACTCCTTGGACAGCACCTTCCAAAGCTATGTCCTTAAGTACAGGGGCTACAGACACTTGAGAATACCACCACCTGCAAGCTGCCCTCCAAGTCAGCCACCATCCTGACTTGGAAATATATCCCTATTCTTTCAGTGTCGTTGGGTCAAACTCCTGGGAGCTCCCTGCCTAACGCCAATGTGGGTCTACCTACAGCAGGTGGACAGCAGCAGTTTAAGAAGCAGCACATCATCATATTCTCAAAGGCAGCTAGGAATGGGCAATAAATAGGCAATAAATCCCATAATTGGATTCTTAAAAAGTTAATTTGCCTAAAGGATATAGAGTTGGATCAAGGCTCCTGGAAATGATCATGTCTCTGCCATCATGAGCATTAAATTCAGCCAAAGTGTGCAGAGGAAATTCCCATAAGGATAACAAGATAATGCCTGCATGAAATAAGTATGTGTAAGACAGAGGGTATAGTTAAATTTGCACGGATAATGGTATAATCATTAAATGGTAGACAATTTCACATATTCATTATTTTTAGCAAAACTATAAATCTGTTGGGCAATACTTGCTTCAGATCTGTGCATGAGAGAAAGTCTTCTGGCAAGGTTTGTGGGGTGAATTTGTACTTGCAGAGTTACATTCTACTTTGCTCAAAAACTGCATGAATTCATGTCAGACTCTGTCAACTCACTTTTTCGATTAGAATCAGTCTAAACATTATGGCACAGACAAGGAACACAGGGGGCGAACACCTTCAACACATTATCTGGGCAGATACCATTGAGAATGTAACATTTTTTTAAAAAAGTTTTGTGATTTACATGTGAAAGAGGTGAAACTATCATGGTATTCTAACAGACGAAAGACTCAACAAACAATCAAGGTATTTTTCAATCTATAATTTCAGTTTCATCACACTGTAAACTTTTGCTATAAATTCTGTGTCTTAGAATCTTATTCTCCGTCACCACCTGATGAAGGAGCAGCGCTCCGAAAGCTAGTGTTTCCAATTAAATCTGTTGGACTATAACCTGGTGTTGTATGATTTTTAACTTTGTACATCCCAGTCCAACACCGGCATCTCCAAATTATGGCATGAAAAATGTAAGTTAACTCTCCCTGGGATCAGATATTGTTTTCTGGCTGTTTTGTATGTAATATTGATTGAATTTCGCAATAAAAGTACTGGTTAGATTATGACCAGCAGCCTTCGGTAAGTGATATGAATTAAAAATGTTGTTAAGATGTAAGTGATTCCCAAAACAGCTAAAACCTTTGCCTTTGCCAGAGTTTGTTGGTTGGTGGTGGGGCCAGAAAGATTGAAGGGTGAAAGCTAATTGGTATAACGGTTTATTTAGATGTGCTTTTGAAATGTATTCTTCTATCGTCAGCTAAGTGCAGTTTTAATTGATGAGCTTTTGTTGACATAATGAAACTCCTTCTCTACAAATGTTTCATTGTTTGCCTCCAATAGCAGCTACTTGTAAGGCCTTAAGCAATTTAGCTGTAAAAGCTCTTTCTTCCTTCATTTAGGACCGCCTTTTCTTCGTCATGGAATACGTAAACGGAGGCGATTTAATGTTTCAAATTCAACGTTCCCGAAAGTTTGATGAAGCTCGCTCAAGGTTTTATGCAGCGGAGGTCACTTCAGCGCTCATGTTCCTTCACCAAAATGGCGTCATCTACAGGTACTTGCTGAAAAAGAACAGCTGGGGTGTTCATGGTTGGTTTGGCTTGAATGCTTTCATATCTTAGCAACGAGTTTGGTTTAGAGCATACCGCCTTAGTTATCGTGCATGTTGAGACATGGGCCTGTATTGTTTTTGTTTTGTTTGTCATTCACAAAGTTTACATTTGAATAGCACCAGAAGCAGCAATCAGATGCAATGCCAGACTCATATTGTGAGCTTTTACAAAATGCTTGGCACAGCCTGACTGTCTGCTATCCTGCCAATGGAGGGACACAATCTCTTTATTTTCTCTTGACACCCACTGAAAATTTATAAAAGGTTTTTCATTTCCACCGCCAACCACTCTGACACCATCCCCCCACAACCATCTTCAAAAAGAAACATTCTCCCATTTCCTTTATTTATTTGTGTTGTCCTCTTGTTGACTGAATAGGACAACAGTCACAGGGTCCTTGTTTCTTCTCTCTTGTTCTCAGCAGTTAAGGGCAAACTATGAGTCATTCGCAGGAAGTTGCTGTTAGTGAAGTGTAAAGAAAAGGCTTTGCCAGCCATGTTATTGAGCCAAGAGCCTGTGTATTACCTCCAGGATAAGCAGAACTCATAATGCTTTGTGGAGGTCTTTTTAAAATAAAAATCAATGTAACGTCATATATTCACAAAAGTGAACTGTAGTTGCTCTAATACAGAAATCAAAATTGTTTTAAATGAAAAATGCGAGTTGAAGCAAAAACATTTTCCACTCAAGCTACTTGCCTGGTATCTGTCAAGAAATGACACAAGAATACTTCTGCTGTTCCTAATATTTGCATTACTTCACAGAGTGCAAAGATTTTGAGTTTGCTCCCTCCCAGATATTCCAGTATGTCAACAAAGGGACAGAATGACCTACATCCCAGAGGACCTTTTTACATTCAATGAGGAATGGAGCTTCCTTCTGGTTTGGGAATTCTATGCTGATGAACCTGGGAAATCTACATCCACCAAAATTTGCCCATTTTGTCAGAGCGTGACTATCAGATAACCGGCTATCAGTCATCTTCCACATTGCTGGATTCGACAGAACTTTTCCCGACTCTGGATGAGGGAAGCATATGGAAGGAGTAAGGGACTGTTGGAGACCAGGACCAGAAACGCAAAGCTTGCACCAGTATTGTGAGTTACAGATAGATGAATGGGGTTTCTGGAGGCATCAGGAGGTTTTGCCTGCTGATTGTATAGCCAGACAGCATCTGTGTTGCCTCCTCTGCAAAGATTTTCAGTGTAAAGTGCTACTGGGGCACTGTGAATGGACCGTGGCATGGAATTGTAAAGTGGTTGAGGCAGGTACATTATCAACATTTAAAAGGCATTTGGACAAATACATGGGTAGGAAAGGTTTAGAAGGATTTGGGCCATGTGCAAGGGAATGGGGTTAGCGTGGATGTACATTTTGGTCGAAATGGAACAGTTTGGGCCGAAGGGCTTGTCTCCATGCTGTAGGACTCTAGGCCTCTATCAGAGTGCAGTGTGGACCCATTATCCATTGATACTTCTGATTTAAAATCTCATTTTAAAAAGAAAGTTGCCAAAGTGAAATGTTCATGAAGTAGCAAAACATTGCCATTGCTCACACACAGTGGACCAATTACCTTGTTGAGTCAGCTTTTGGGCACTTATTGGTCAATGAGATTGCTAGTCCTCTGGTTCTCCTGCCTGTTCCATTTCATAAACAAATATCACTGCCACCTGCCTTTGAATACTGGCACCCAGAACTAGTTCTCATCTCCAAGCAATGCCCAACACCTTTCATTGTTATGAAAATTTATCTCACATGTTAAGTTTTGTATACATCTAAACAGAGCTGAAAATGTGTTGCTGGAAAAGCGCAGCAGGTCAGGCAGCATCCAAGGAGCAGGAGAATCGACGTTTTGGGCATGAGCCCTTCTTCAGGAATGAGGAAAGTGTGCCAAGCAGGCTAAGATAAAAGGTAGGGAGGAAGGGCTTGGGGGTAGGGGCGTTGGAAATGCGATAGGTAGAAGGAGGTTAAGGTGAGGGTGATAAGGTGAGGGTGATAGGCCGGAGTGGGGGTGGAGGCGGAGAGGTCAGGAAGAAGATTGCAGGTTAGGAAGGTGGTGCTGAGTTCAAGCGTTGGGACTGAGACAAGGTGGGGGGAGGGGAAATGAGGAAACTGTAGAAAAAAAACAATGTGCCCTCTTCTGTTAGTTGCCCATGTCAAATAATTTGCACATGTATTATTATTTACTTAATCCAACTATGTCATCTCTCCTCCAAGTCTTTCCCCAGTAAAATTATGTCTAGTCACTTGAAACCTTCAATTTCTAAGGCATTTTAAAAATTATTTCAAATGCAGCAATTTTTTTTTCATGCGGAGTGATTGTTCTGGATAGATGTAATTCTGTCTGAACTCAGAAGCTGGCTGAGGTCACGTCTAGTTAGTACTTATTTAAGTATGCTTATTTACAGTATTCTGATCCAGTTCTCAACATAAGGGAATGAGAAATTGGACTCGTTAGTAACCACATTTTGGGTGGCGTGAGTGCCATTACTCATCCACAGTGGCATCTACAGTGCACCCACACGTGCACAGTTTTCTGACACGCATCACACCAGACATCACCTTGGTGAAGATGTTGGTGCAATGTAAAGTAGGTGGATCAATCAGCATTTAAAATTCAAATAATACCAGCAGAGACACTTTGGAGTTCAGAGCTCCTTCCAAGACCTTCTGTGCAGCTTGCACAGCTGAGTACCATTAAGAAAAGAAAGTACCAATCTCCAGTGCTTATTAAAGGGACGGTTCCAATCTGGCAATGTTTTTCTGCCTGTATTGCTCACAAGACAAAGCCTTTCACTGTACCTCGGTACACGTGACAACAAATTCAATTCAATTCAATCCAATTCAGTTCAATTAACAGCTCACACATTTGGTTTATTCTGAGTATTGCTACAATTCTAAACATTTCTAGTGTTAGGGCTCTTATGTCACCTTCTAACCCAGAAGACCTGGGTTCAAGCCCCATCCTGCTTAAGAGGTTTAACATAACATGTCTGAGTAAGTTGATTTATGTAAAAACATACAAGTTTGTGATGCTTTCATAGTTGTCTCATTTGTCCTAATGCTTCAATGCAATGCTATCCCAATGGCAGCAGTACACCTGGTGGAAAACTGGTGACTGAATTCCAGTACAGGAGACTACAAAGTGGACTTAGAGAATGATGTAAAGCAACTCCAAGCATAAAAGATACACTTTTAAGTCTTCACAATATCAACATGGGCAATCTGGGTTGGTGGGTTCACAGGCAACAGGGACACATAGTTTGGCTGGGATGGGAGGACATTTGCTACAATCCTCAGAGAGGACCACTGAGTCACTGCCATTTCCCCAGGTCATTGCCTCAGTAAGACCGATAGACATTCAAAGGGCATATTGTGAGACTGCAGTGACAAGCTCCTTGTCCTTTTGAACATCAGTATCCACAGCTCAGTGGCAACAGCCTGCACTTTCACCACAAGAAGATGGTTTTTTATGACTTCAGTCTGACCTTTAGGAGCAGCACTCAGAGTTTCGGTGAAAGTTGCTTGTCTGTAGTAGAAGCTGAGACATCAGCTGTGTGAGTGAGCCACATGAGTGAGTCCACAAACTTGTGTTCTCCACTGTTTCATTGTGGCGGAGATAGGCTGCAAGTTTTGAGCAAAGCTTTTTACCAAATTGTGTCGGATTTCTTCATATACCATGACATTGATCACAGAATTTCTGGAAGGCTTCCAAATGCACCAAATGTTTTGTTATTAATACTCATCAATGTTCTTCTGAATGCTGTCCCATCAAAGTCCTCATCTGAGTCCTCACCTGAGCAGATTTTGTGATCAACTTCACCTACTATCAAGCTCTCACCTGCATTCCTTCCCAATTGTCCTGGCTGCAGCACACTCATATCCTGTGTCTCATTACGTGCAGCTCTCACCTTGAAACGATCATCTTGAGTTACCTGCTGTATCAATTTCTGGGCTGATGTGAAATTGAGTGTCTCCATTATCACTGACTTCCTACTATTCCTGTATTCCTTGGGTAACTGACAGGATAAAGGCTCAAGGCTGAGATTGTGTTGAGAGATTGGGGAAGGTAGGTGCTGCAATGCTAATACCACCTTCAGTTTGTAAACCAGAAGGGATGGTGGGATGGGTAGAAATGGGTTGTGAAAAGGAAGATTAAGTTTGACAATGCAAACTCTTTCATTGGTTTCAGCCCTGCTGCTGGCCATAGACTCAGCAATGTCCCTTCCAGCATTGACCAGAAACATCTCCTCCATGTTGGCTGGAGAATAGAGGCAGGTACCTTCACCTTTAGGTTAGCTGTTGCTGCCTTCAGACATTCACAACCTTCTGCAAGAGAGAGGGAGATATATTAGTGAAGGTGGGACAATATAGACACTTCAATGACACAGAAAATTTGGTAGGTCCCTGATGGAGCATAGACTTTGGACAATGCAGGAACAATTCACCTTAGTATCAGTCGCCCATTGTTTCCCTGTAGCTTCTGCACATTTGTCCTTTTCACAAAGAGTCATAGAGTCACATAATGATCCAATTCCCTCATGAATGTTCAAATGAATCTGCCTTCACTGCACTTTCAGGCAATGCATTCCGGATCCTAAGCATTTAATGCAAAAGTAAGCTCTTCTTCATGACACCATTGCCTCTTTTACGAATTACCTTTGACCTCTCTGGCTGTGTAATATTTTTGGTAAAGTGGTTATCATAGTTGTAAAGCTGGAAACGTCAGCCAAAGTGGGTGTGAGCATTAAACATTGCTTCATATGTGAGAGTGAGGTGAGGCATATGCAATTTAAATAAGACTCCTGCTACTGCTCAAATAACTACAGCACCTTCCAAACATGCAGCCTTTGTCATATGTTGTGGCACTGACTAGTTAGCTTGCGGTTGGGGTAGACTGCTGCGATCCTCATATCTTAAAAAAGAAATCAACATATTTGGAGATGTTATTACATGCATACCTAATTAACAGTGGTAAGGAAAGACCACAATTGATAAACTATTCTGAAAATTCTAAAAGAGCTGCTTGTCTTAACAAGGTTATTGCAGGATTGCAATACTGCACAAATTACATTACTTAGTTAGTCATAATTACAAAGATTGCAATTATTGTGACTGACCACCATGGTTACTATTTTTTAAAAAACTGTGAGCCATCGAGCCAGATTTCATTCAGAGATTTGACTTGTCCCATAGTACCATCAATTGGAGTCTTGGCACTATCAGAAGCCAGGTATGACAATGTTAATCTCCAATGGGACCTCATGCTCAACTGCCTCTTCCCCAGCCAAAGACTGTGTGGCATTATCAGGTTAGGTAGAAATGAATGCATTTCTACCTACGGTCGGAGGAGAAGCGTCTTATCTTCCGACTGGGAACCCTCCAACCGCAGGGGATGAACTTGGACTTCACCAGTTTCTTCATCCCCCCTCCCCCCACCTTGTCTCAGCCGGATCCCTCCAGCCCGGCACCGCCTTCCTGACCTGCAGTCTTCTTCTTGACCTCTCCGCCTCCATCCTACTCCGACCTATCACCCTCACCTTGACCTCTTTCCACCTATCACATTTCCAACGCCCCTCCTCCAAGTCCCTCCTCCCTACCTTTTATCTTCTCCTGCTGAACACTCTCTGCTCATTCCTGAAGAAGGGCCTGTGCCCGAAACGTCGAATCTCCTGTTCCCTGGATGCTGCCTGACCTGCTGTGCTGTTCCAGCAATAAAGTTTCAACTTTGATCTCCAGCATCTGCAGACCTCACTTTCTCCTAGAAATGAATGCAACCTCAACATTAACTCTTTCAGAACCATTGCAACAATGAAACAGCCTTGATCACCTAGAAGAACAAGGCAGGCAGATGGGAACATTGCTGCAAGTTCCTATCCAAGCTAACAATCAGGACTTGTAAATATATTGCCACTCCTTCATCATTACTGATTCAAACTTTTGGAAATCCCTACCTAACACCACCCAAACTGCTGCAGTTCACAAGGAAATGGTTCATCAACACCTCAAGAACAATTAAGGATGGGCAGTAATACTAACTGGCTCAGTCAGCAATATCCACATTTCATAATTGGAGAAAAAATATCCCCACCACTGACAGATTACCAATCTCCGTTAATGAGGTGTCTTATTTAAATTGCATATGCCTCACCTCACTCTCACGTGTGAAGCAATGTTTAATGCTCACACCCACTTTGGCTGACACTTCCAGCTTTACAACTATGATAACCACTTTACCAAAAATATTACACAGCCAGAGAGATCAAAAGTAATTCGTAAAAGAGACAATGGTGTCATGAAGAAGAGCTTACTTTTGCAGTAGCAGAGGCTAGTGCAGAAATTGGTGGGATATAAAATTTAAATATATTGTGGTTATTACATTTCTTTCGGGTTTGCATCCAGGCCCTTGAAGCTAATCACATTAATCTATATGCTTTTTTGATCCTAGATATGGACTTCTTTCCTCCAGGAAGTCCAGTACTGTACCTTAAACCCAGGTTCCACATTGTCTCATACTCAGTCTTTCTTCTGTCTTTACCTTGTCAGATTTAGTTCCCACTGAATTCTCAGCATTTGCTTCAGCCATGACACAACAGCACTTCAAGAGATGCAAGCCAGCTTTAAGCATTGATCTTCGGCCTCATGATGAAACATGGGGCCAGTTAACCATGAGCTTAGTGATGGCTGCATACAAATATTGCACTGGTAGCATCAAGATATCATGCTGCCTATGTTACTGCCAGTAGGCACAGATACATCACGTAGCGTGATCAGTTTGCCTGTTTTTCAGGTGTTCCAATTTAGCCCCCAGGCTTTCTCCATTTCATTCAAAACGTGGTGAACAGCTTGAGTCCTGAACATCGCTTTAATTATGAAATGTTAATTGATGGTTCACAAAGTGCTTCTGTCTGCAGGATGCTTCATTGTTCCACATTCCGATTTTAGTCCTCAGCAAACCTTGGAAACTCTCAGCTGAATGGGCATCATTATAGATATCCCCATTTTGCTACTCAGTCAGTAGCTGTTGTGCTAACAGCTGTCTGCAAAGCCCTATTGTTTAAAGCTATTCTAAACATTGCAATTATAAGCCAATGCGTTGATGGAAAAGACCTTTTAAAATAAATGGTTTATTTAATTTTTATTTAGATGCCTTGTTAAACCTGGCAATTCCCTAATCAGTTTAAAAAGAGGTCCTGTCAGCAACTCGTCAGCACGTTTTTGGTCAGGATTATCAGTAGGATCTCCTTAATTATACGTTCCTTCCCAGAAGAATGTGAGCAAACTATTCAGCCCTTCTCGACTGTTCCATCATTTAATTTGATTATAAATTGATCTGTATCATAACTACATCTGGCCCAGTAACAATCTGTGTTCCTGTGCGATCTACCCACCTTCATTTTATAAAGCTACAAGAAGATACAGTGCTCTTGAGGTGATGACCTCGCCTCCCAAGCAATACACTGTAGGGCACAATTTGTTTTTTAAAACCGAATATTACTCAGATGGCAAGGGAACACCAATAGGCCCATACATATTGGCAACTTCTTCATACTGGAAAACTCTGACATCAGATAGATTATATTTTATAATAGATCGTTTAGCTCGGGATGCCATGATCTGCAGGTAAGAATTAAAGGGATAAAGGGAAAGTTTAGAAGAAACTTTTGGATGTAGCTATCAATGTTTAGTTGATTACAACATTCAAAAAGGTAGGGTTGAACTACATAAAAGTCCAAATTTAAGACAGTTTGAGGAAGTGTCAGGGAATTTAGATTAGTCTGGGGAGAAGATTGAAATATGGGACTAATTTGGGTCAAAAGACAAAATGAAACTACATCAAGTAAGCCCCATAGCATGTTATGTTCTTATTAGTTTGATGCTGCATATTGTGTTGTGGGGAAAATCACCAGCCTCGGAGTCAGAGTCGGGGTTCAACAACAGAGTTTATTGTACAAGGAAATACTGGAGCTCCGAGGAGAGAGAGACACCAACAGCACAGTGGTCAGCTGCATTTCTTCTCTCAACCCGCAACACATGTCAAGATACTTTTATACATTTTATAATAATAGGTCAGTGATGAGGTTATTGTCTTTGTAACATGGTTTGTTTATGATAAACATTGCAGAATCATTAATAGTTTCAGTTCAGTTATTGTCAGTCCCAGAGCAGCCTTTGTTAATTTCAGCGCAGTCGTTGTCAGTTTCAGCGCAGACATTGTCAGTTTCGATGTCTGCGCAGATCTCCATTTCTGTAGTAATGAGCGCTAATCACTCTTTCTGAGAAGGACAATTACTGCAGCCCTGGCTATTAGCACTCTGTATTGAGTCTGTACCAAAATGTTAGTATTTCTATCAAAGGTGTTGGCTGGACCCAGACACTTTGGCAGGCAGTGTTCGTTACTCATGTATATTCTCTCCCCAACTTGCCTTAAACTAATCAACTAGGTTGTGAGTGCATTCTGCTGGCATTCTGGTGGTCACAGGTTGTGTCTGTATTTGCTTTGATGTCTCTCTCCATATTGTTGTCTGGCGGCCATCTTGTGTGTGAAGTGGTCAACTTATGGCTCAGTGGCCATCTTGTGTGTCCATGTGCCTAGTGTCACCCTGCCCTATGCCATCTCCCACTTCAGTTGATAAGGATATTAATGAAATGTGTAGAAAGAAATGCCAGGAGCAATACCTGGCATAACTAAAAATAAGATGTCCACATGGTGAAGTTACAATTTAGGATGACTGGCATTCTGGACAGCATAAGCAGCAAGCAATAGAACTAAGCAATCCCACAACCAACGGAAAAGATCTAACCTCTGCCATCCTGCCATGTCCAGTCATGAATGATGTGAACGATTAAACAACTCTCTGGAGAAGCCTAGCACATCTAGTGCAAATGATAAGGCTGAAGCACTTGCAAAAATCTTAAGCCAAAATGCCTTTGAAAATCCATCTCAGCATCATACAGAGGTGCCCCAACATCACAGATACCAGGCATCAGATGAATTGATTCACTCTATGGTGTTCACAAAAAAAAACCAGCAGATGGCACTAGGTAGTGAAAAGGCTGTGGGTTTTGACAACATTTCAGCTCCAGCACTAGCCATGCTGTCCCAGGATAGCTACAATATTGGCATTTACCTAACAATGTGGGAAAGTTTTCCAGTTATGTCAAATACACAAAAAGCAGGACAAATCTAACCTCATCAACTACCACCCCATTAGTCTACTCTCAGTCATCAAAGAAATGATGGAAGGAGTCAACACAGTGCTATCAAGTTCCACTGCATACTGTAACCTGCTCACCAAAGCCCAGTTTGCATTCTACTGGGGTCAGTCAGCTTCTTTTGCTTTTAATTCATTTGTGAGATGTGTCCCTTGTTGACTCGAGAAGGTGGTGGTGAGCTGCTTTCTTGAACTGCTGTAGTCCACCTGTTGTGTGTTGAGCCATAATGCCATTAGCGAGGGAATTCCAGGATATAGACCCAGCAACAGTGAAGGGACAGCAATATATTTCCAAGTTAGGATGGTGAGTGGGTTGGAGGAAAACTTGAAGGTGGTGGTGCTCCAATGTATCTGCTGCCCTTGTCCTTCTAGATGGAGGTAGTCGTGGATTTGAAAATGCTGTCTGAGGATCTTTGGTGAATTTCTGCAGTCCATCTAGTAGATAGTACATATCGCTGCTATTGAGGGTCAATGGTGGATGGAGAGGATGCTTCTGGATGTAGTGCCAATCAAGTAGGCTACTTTGTCCTGGATGATGGCAAGCTTCTTGAGTGTAGTTGGAGCTACACCCATCCAGGCAAGTCGGGAGTATTCCAACACATTCCTGACTTCTGTCTTGTGGATGATGACAGGCTTTGGGGAGTCAGGAAGTGACTCCCCGCAGTATTCCTAGTTTCTGACGTGCTGTTGTAGCCACTGTGTTGATGTGGCAAGTCCAGTTGAGTTTCTAGTCAATGGTAACCCACAGAATGTTGATAGTGGAGCATTCAGCATTAGATTGTCTCTAATTGGCAATATGTATGGTACGAGGAGAAAGTGAGGTCTGCAGATGCTGGAGATCAGAGCTGGAAATGTGTTGCTGGAAAAGCGCAGCAGGTCAGACAGCATCCAGGGAACAGGAGAATCGACGTTTCGGGCATAAGCCCTTCTTCAGGTATGGTACAAATGTTACTTTCCACTTGTCAGCCCAACCCTGGATATTGTACAGATCTTGTTGCATTTGAACATTGAGCTGTTCAGTATTTGAGGAGTCGCAAATGGTGCTGGACATTGCACAATCATCAGCGAACATCCCCTCTTCTGACCTTATAATGGAGGGAAGGTCATTGATGAACCGTCTGAATATGTTTCAGGCCTAGGACACTACTCTGAGGAACTCCCACAGAGATGTCCTGGAGCTGATATTATTGACCTCCAGCAACCATAACCATCTCCCTATGTGCCAGGCATGCCTCAAAATAGTGGAAATTTTTCCCCATTTCCACTGATTCTCGTTATGCTAAAGGTCATTGATGCCACACATGGTAAAATGCAGCCTTGATGTCAAGAGCAGCCACTCTCACCTCACCTCCAGAGCTCAGCATTTTTGTCCATGTTTGAACCAAGGTTGAAATGAGCCCTCATTCTCCAGCATTACAGGTACTAGTGTTCAGCCAGTTCGATTCACTCCACGTGATATCAAGAAATGGTTGGAGGCACTGGATACTGCCCTGACACCATTATGGCAATAATGCTGAAGATTGTGCTCCAGAACCTGCCGTTCCCCTAGCCAAGCTCTTCCAGTCAAAACATCATCAAAACAACAGAGCTGGTCACTTCCCTCATTTCTCATCCATGGCACCTTATTGTATTTAAACACAGTGGCTGCATTTCAAAAGTGATTAGTTAGTTGTGAAGCACCTCAGATTATCCGGGGAACTTGAAAAGGACTGTATCATTTTATTATATTTTTAAATTTGCAGGAACCCATTATTTTCAGATAAATAATCTGTAAAAGTAAGATGTTCACCATGTATTACTTAACAAAGCTTTATGCAGTGAAATTAGCATTAACAATAAAATGAACAGGTGAATGGAAGAGCACAAGGCACAGTTCATTACAACACCAAGATTGTTACTATTTGCCATGATACAGTCCTACTGATGTACACTGGTGCACATCAAAAGCGAATGTTCTGAGATAAACAGGACTGATGAAAACCAGATTGATCCTTGTGCAAATGCAACATGTTAGCCAAAGTGTAAGCCAGTCTAATTTTCAAGTTTACAAAATTATTATAACATGCAGCAGTATGAACTGGGGAATGTATCTTCAGTTAATCAAGTCTACACATTTCACTGACCAGCTATAGCTAGAAACCTTATTGCTCACATTTAAAAACCTTAGAAGATTCCCCTCTCTCTAATACTTATGTATAAAACTACATGAATGCTCAAAGACTTCCATGTAAACATATAAATTGCTCTTTGATTTACACATCCCTTTATTCAGCCTTGCTTCATCTGGAATCCATGGTAAAACTTTGGTTTGGCAGCTATACCGGGTCCTGTCTGACACGGATATTAAAGTGTTTTTATTTGTTCTATCACCACACTTATTATCTTATCCATCTAGCTTGAAGGAATCTGTAGTAAGTTTACCATTGTTGATGGCAAAAGTACTAATCTATTGAAAGAAATACAGGAGTTGAAAAGATCTAATATTTTAAGAATTTATTTCAGGGTCACAAATGTTTGCCTGAGCAGATTACCACTTTACAGTTCACCTTGCTGTTAATCACATGATATAATATCAAGGTCTCAAGTATTTTAGTTAAAAATGGAGCATCCGTAACCCAAGATTGGTTGACAAGAGGTGCAGAATAGCCTGACTATGTTTAGAATGAATAGGTCACCTGATCCAGGTTGCCAAAGTATATTGGCAGGGGTTGGCCACAAATGTTGGAAGGAACACAATTTTCCAGTCTGTCCTTTGTATGGTGAAGCTATGAGAGGATGAAAGAATGGCAATTCAGGAACAGGTGTAAGGAAAAGGGTATAAGGACATTCCTGGGAACTACAGGTTAATTAGTTCATCATCAGTGGAGGGTAAAGTTAGAAACAATAATCAAGGAAAAACATAAGTAGGTCTTCAAGAAGTTTAAGTTAATTAAGGAGAGCCAGCATGGTTTATAAAAGGCAGAACATGTTTGAATACTACCTTATTGACTCTTCTGGTTAAGTAAGAGAATATTGTTGAAGAAAATCACATGAGCGTTGTCAATACGAAGTTTAAGAAAGCATTTGATGAAATTCACAAGAAGCCTAGTTAACAAATTGACGGTTATGGAATATAGGTTCAGTGTTAGCTAACACTTGAAAAAATGGCTAAAGGACAGGACATATTGAGAAAATAATTAGCAAAGCACATGTCATGTGGGGCTTCATAAGTATAGGTATGAAGTACAAAAGTTATGAGGAACCTTCATATAGCTCTGGTTATGCCAGAACTATGATCTTTGCACATGGTTCTGACCATGAGACTTTAAAAACAATATGAGAATCTTCGAGACTTTGCGGAGGAGAATACCAGAATTCCTTCAGAGGAAAGAAACTTTAGGTCAAGTTTGAGAATCTGGGGTTGTTCTCAGAAGATTAATGGCACTTTGATGGAGATTCATAAAATTATGGTAGGTTTTACATAAAACAGAAAATGAAAACCTGATCCTATCGGCTAACAATGTAAGGACTAAGGACCACAATTTAATGTTCTGGGCAGGGGTTGGAGAGGTATGTGAAGAAGTTCTAAGCAACAAGGGATGATCACCTGGACCTTATTACCTACAAGATTGGAAGAGGCGAAGACTATCAATGATTACCAAAGTATTTTGAATGAGCACACTGTATACATTTGTTCTCATTTTCCAAAATTTCTTCAATTCTAGAAAGATACTCGCAGATTGAAAAAATGACAAATGAAACACCCCTATTCAAGAAAGGAGGGAGACAGAATTCAGGAAACTAAAGGACAGTTTCTCAAACTGTCATTAGGAAACTGCTCAAATCCATTATTGAGGAGGAGGAGGTGGTGGTGGTGGTGTAGGCCATTTTGAAAATCAGAATACAATCAGGCGGAGTCACTGTAGTTTTATGAAAGAGAAATGATGTTGACAAACTTTTTAGAGACCTTTGAGGATGTATTAAGCTGGATGGGTGAATGGAAACCAGTAATGTAGTGTCTTTGGATTTCCAAAAGCCATTTGATATGGTGCTATATAAAAGATTATTATGTAAGGTAAGAGCTCGCATGTTGCTAGTTATCAATTAACATGGATAGAGGATTGGTTAACCATAGAAAACAGATTCACGGGGATGAAGGGGTCATTTTCAGGTTGGCAGTAACTAGTTGTAAGTACTATGGGGATCAGTGCTGGGGCCACAATTATTTAAATTCTACAACCAGTCCATAGGAACCCTGAAATTAAATGGTTCAAAAATTCCTTCCTACAAATGATACAGGCACCGTAAATCAGACTGAGATATTAAGATATGTGTATGCAGCATTTTACAACCAGCATTAATATGTTCTTTCGATGGAATTTGCCTTATTTTGCTTGGGTGATTCTGCCTTTGATCTTTAAGCTTCTTTAATATCTTATCACAAGGATTTATGTCTCATTGGTAAAATGTTCTGTACTCAGAAAGGGAGAAGAGAAAAGCACACACACTACTTGTCACTGTTTTGTGAACAACACTGGTAGAAATCTTTGCTTTTCATCTCATCTCATTTAACTTTATTTGACCTTTTCCCAGTGCTTATAATGCTGATGTGCAACTGGGAGAAAAAAAATTGTTTGAAAAACTCAACAGTAAACTGTTGTTGTTCTTACATCACATGTTCTCACAAGCATGTTATGGCTTGCAGAGAGATCAGTTAAGAAAATATAATACTGAATGCATTGTGCTGTGAATAAAATTGAAACAGCCATTACAGCAAAACCTTTCTCTTTTTCTGCTCTCATTAACCTCAGGCTACTTTCACTGTTACAGTCTAAAACTAATTTAGATTCAGTTCAGACTTAATGTGCCAACTGTTCACGTTTGGTATGACTATTTCCATGTTGTAGGGACACTATATGCCTGCCTTTCAAGATAGAAAGTGATGTTGTGTGGTGTCCTCCTCTTTATCCCTTCCATTCCCACTCCAGAGCTCTGACATTCCTTCATTGTTGTGACTGACTGAACACCACTGTACACTGTAGGAGGGGAATCTCACAAAATTAAGAAATGCATTCACAATTGAGCAATACTGGGAAAAGGAGGTAAGATTTTGAGAGTGACACCTTGGGGAAATGAGGAAGGAGCTGGGAGTACTTCTGAGCAGAAGCAGAGAGGAAAGTGCCAGCATTAGTGGGACAGGGGAGAGTGGCTGGGAGAGAAGTTAATTCACAAAGTGGTGCTCTGAAGCCTGTCAGTTCCCTGAGGACTAGCCGCATCACAGATCACTACCTTCGCAGTCTTCAGTGACACTAATAGAGAATGCCTTGCCAGTGCACAAGGATTGGCCCATAGCCCTGCCTACCCTCAGGGATGAGGGAGGGGTTTGGCTTGCCATAATTAGTCTGCTGAGCTTGATGCTGAGGGTGTTCTCAGCTCGGTAATATGGAGTTTGAAAGGTCACATCATTATTTGCAACACAGGTCCAAGAATTTACAAAATCACAAGACCATTGCAGATGAGGATGGATTTTCGATTCATCCACCCAGAAAAATGTTAAAATTGCTCTATTTCAGCATCTAATTATTTCTTGGAACTGTTCCTGGTTTTTTGTCTCCATTTTATCTGTGGAAGTCTGATCCATACATGAAACAAATTTTCTGGCATCAATCCTCTGAATATTGAACCCTGAGCTACACCATTCCACCTTAGCTGAAAATGTGTTGCTGGAAAAGCACAGCAGGTCAGGCAGCATCCAGGGAACAGGATGCCCGAAACGTCGATTCTCCTGTTCCCTGGATGCTGCCTGACCTGCTGCGCTTTTCCAGCAACACATTTTCAGCTCTGATCTCCAGCATCTGCAGTCCTCACTTTCTCCTCAACCATTCCACCTTACCCTGATAGAACCTCTCCAGCAAGTAATTGCTGCCTCCTAACTTTCAGGTAATTTCCTCTTTCACAAATTTTACTACTAAGTCTATTTAATACTTAAGAGTTTAGCAAACAGCCTTTCGATGGAACCACATCAAATGCCTTTTAGATGTCTAGCTACATATTTTGAGTGGACCAGTAACGTTATCAGACTAGTAGTCCAGAGAGCTGGACTAACAGTCTGGAGATTTTAATTCACTGAAGAGTTTTAATTGAGATAGATAAGTAAGCTATACTAACACGCCACTGCAGAATTTCCTTCTCCTTGATGTGTCTTGAGCAATGGCAAGAAAGATGGGAAATTACTGTCAGAATTGAAGAATCGTATTGTCAATTTCAAGAAAATATTTTCCAGTTTTCCACTCAAGCCATAAATGGTGATTTCAGAATCCTGCAACTTAGCAGCGGCAACCTTACTTCCATGTATTTGTATCTCATTAAAACCCAACTCACCTCATTCATATGCCATTTTCATTCCCATTCTCTACTCCATCGAGAAACTAGATGGTGCAAACTTCTGACTTGATTGTTTGCCATGACCATCATGCAACTGCCTCTTCATTGCAATATCTTCATGTCACCATCGCTCTTGACCTTTCATCCTGCAGATTGACATTGGCAAACCACCAGCCTCACCATTATTGTTCTGCTTTCTCTCAGACCAACTTGCACACCACTTCACCCTTTCAGTACTTTGGTGGTCAGGGGCACCTATTACTTGCATGTTTCTGGCAGACTGCTTTGTGTGCAGATCAGATGCATCTCATGTATCTGCATAAGATGCTTCTCACTGCTGTTCACTTGCTTTCTTAGCACTCATTCACCTTGAGCTTACTTGGATGATGCCAGCCTCATTATACTTCACACTGCTTTCTTAGCAGACGGGGACTTTAGTGTTCAACTACAAGCTACCAGACTCTGTTGACTCACATTGCTTTTTAACACAGAGGAAGAGGCAGGTATCCTGGGGAGCCCTTGGTCCAGGGGTGGACATGTTATTGAGCAGCTTTGTGCTACATCAGCTTTGCCACTGCAGCAAGTGCCAATGATTTACGTGGCGAAAACGCTTCATGGATTGCTTTAAGCAAATAACACCCATCCAAAGGGGAGTAGTCCTGAGTGAGATAAAGGGAGACTACAGTCAGTCAAAGGGCTTGTCTGATTAAATCACAGGGATTCACAGTTATTCCGGGACTTGGTCCTATTAGAGTCTGGAGATCTCTGACCTTGCTGTTAGGGAATTGGGCCACAGTCCATTCTGCAGGTCAGGTACAACCAATCTCGCAATTACACATAGGCCAAGCTTTCACAGTACCTCTGATATTTATATCGGAAAAGTAGAGGGCCAAGGGAATTTCAGCAACACAGAAGGGAACTTACAGGATGGGGGAGTTTTTGTGTCCTAGGCTGAGCCTACAAGTTACTCATTTGCTCTTCATCGGTAGGTGGTCATTCATTGTCCAAGAATGCACATTACAAAATAATGGCCTCAAGCATTCATGACTATTACATTATGTGCACTAATTGCAACCTTATCATGTAGCTAAGCCACAAGGCAATTGAAGGCAGAACACGATCCCCAGCTAGCATTTAGAGACAATGCTTTGCAGCCATCAGATTCACTTAGTGTATTGTAAGAATGCAAGGGTATGGCAAATGGCACCTTATGTAACCCACGTACAGGATGACTGAGCTGGGTTTGGACTTTGTTTAAGGTTTCATTGTTTAAGGTTTCGTTGTAAATCTGCATGCAGTCTCTAGTTAATGCAAAGGACATGTAGTTCTTATTATCTTAATAATCCTTGACTTTTCCTGGTGCTGAACAAATGTCTTGTATTCAGTGGATCTCAGATCGAAATATCTGCACGCTGCATATCCGTTGACCATTAGGGTAAAAAAACAGCAGTCAGTGACAATGTACTAACAATGTCATGAAGGCTGATAGCTAAAGAGAGTGGCACGGTGGCTCAGTGGTTAGCGCCGCTGCCTCACAGCACCAGGGATCTGGGTTCGATTCCAGCCTCAGGTGGCTGTCTGTGCGGAGTTTGCTCTGGTTTCCTCCCTCTGTCCAGAGATGTGCAGGTCAGATGAATTGGCCATAGTGTTGGCTGCATTAGTCAGAGGGAAGTGGACATAGGTGGATTACTCTTTGGAGGGTTGGTGTGCACTTGTTGGACCGAAGGGCCTATTTCCACGCTGGAGGGAATCTAATCTGGTCGTGAAGGTAAGATAGCTCTTAAGGCTTCAGTCAACCTGTCATAACTGAGTGTTGTCCACTGAAGTCTGTCATGATGGACAGCAGGACAAGAGGAAGCCTGAGGGATCTCTCAGACCATTCCATCACCAGTAACCATTAAAAATTCAGAGTGTGAATTAGTTGCTAAGTTGCTCTGAAATGTATAATTATCCAGTAGGACAGTACTTGAACCTGTGAAAGGCAGTGCTTTGGCTGACTTTTCTCAGCAAGTCAATATGATGTGAAGCAGGGTGGACCTGTGAGCTGCCCATTGAATGCCAATATACTTCTGTGAAAAGCTGAAAGATCAGATGAAGGTTTCCCACCCGAGGTCTGTCAAATCATAATAATAAAACAAAGAAGTACACATGCTGGAAATCTGAATTAGAACATGAAGAAGGGTCACTGGACTCGAAACGTTAACTCTGCTTTCTCGCTGCAGATGTTGTCACCCTGCTGAGCTTCTCCAGCAATTTCTGTTTCTGTGTTTTTGGTATCATTATTGATTCTGTACCATCACTCACGATGTGGGTAGCAGTGTGGAATGATGTACATTGCAGATTCTGACACAATCTTGTGTTTCGTCTCAGCGAAAATTATACCTGAACAGACACTTCTACAGTGCATGTGAACCTATATTTATTAAAGGTTGACTTGTGTCAGCTAAATGCCCTCTTAGGTTTCTTGTTCCTCAACCACACACTAAATCTAAGTGACCTCTGCATCTGGGGTGCAAGGAGTCTGTTCTGTGGTTGGAGCGTTTGGTTTTGAAAATTTGGGTGGCCATACCACGGTGTCTTTGGCTCCTGAGGGTGTAGGCCTGCTGAGAAACTGATATAGATTGTAGTGGTTCAAGAAGGCAGATCACCACCTCCTTCTCAAAGGCAACTAGGGATGGGCTGTAAATGCTGACTGGCCAGCCAGCAACTTCCACATATCATGCATGAATATTAAAAAAAATGTCCTGCCCAGATGCAGGCCCACCCATCTCATTTTGACCTGATGCAGGCTTTGTGGTCACAGGAAGGTGGAGGTGGAAGGGTCCAGGCACCTCTACAGTGTCATAGAGTCATAGAGGTGTACAGCAGAGAGACAGACCCTTCAATCCAACTCCTCCATGCTGACCAGATATCCTAACCTAATCTAGTCCCATTTGCCAGCACTTGGCTCATATCCCTCTAAACCTTTCCTATTCATATGCCATCCAGATGCCTTTTAAATGTTGTAATTGTGCCAGCCTCCACCACTTCCTCTGGCAGCTCATACCATATACACACCACCGTTTGCGTGAAAACGTTGCTCCTTAGGTCCCTTTTATAGCTTTGCCCTCTCACCCTAAACCTATCCAGTCTAATTCTGGACTCCCCACATGGAATAGATCTTGTCTACTTACCCTATCCATGCCCCTCATGATTTTATAAGCTGCTATAAGGTCACCCCTCAGCCTCCGATGCTCCAGGGAAAACAGCTCCAGCCTATTCAGCCTCTCCCTATCGCTAAAATTCTCCAACCCTGGCATCCTTGTAAATCTTTTCTGAACCCTTTCAAGTTTCACAACATCCTTCCAATAGAAGGGAGACCAGAATTGCACACAATATTCCAACAGTGGCCTAACCAATGTCCTGTATAACCGCAACATGGCCTCCCGACCTCTCAGTCATAAAGATATACAACACAGAAACAGACCCTTTGGTCCAACTCGTCTATGCTGACCAGGTATCCAAAATAAATGTAGTCCCATTTGCCAGCATTTGACCCATGTCCCTTTAAACCATTCTTATTCATATACCCACCCAAATGCCTTTTAAATGTTGTAATTGTACCAGCCTCCACCACGTCCTTTGGCAGCTCATTTCCCTCAGCAGAGGCTGTCCGTGTTGCTGTCTGTCACATTGTTTCTCTATGAGGGCCTACTGGAACCGCCCTGTCCCCGTGAGATGAAGGGGCATCTGTAGTAATATCCCTTCTCATGTTGCCAGTCATGGTGGGCACCTACGACAAGAGCAATGGAGTGCAAGTCTGTGTGCATATCGAGCAGACATTAAATGTGTTGGATCTGGCTATCCATGATAGTTGTTACCCTGTCCACAGAGACAGCCTGAGGCAGGCATCCAAGTGTCAGTCAACCCACCTACCAAGTGCATGTAACAAACCTGCCTGCTGTTCCTGTAACTATCTAAGTATTATGGGTCTATAGGGCATTTAGCCTAGTTGGCCGAGTGGCTAGTTTGCAATGCAGAGTAACACCAACAGCATGGGTTCCAATTCCTGCACTGGCTGAGGTTAACATGAATAAATTTCCTTCTCAACCACACCCCTTGCCCAAGGTATGGTGACTGTCCAGTCAAACCACCACCAGTCATTACTCCCTAATGAGAGTGCAGCCTGATAATCTGGTAGGACTATGGTGACTTTATTATTCCCTTTATTTTCAGTGAAATTGGTGTAAAACAACAGAAACTGTAAATGATTTATCTGTTTCCTTACTTGAATACAGTCGGCATGTTCGTTTTTTTTCAATTTGTTAATATCTTATCAAGGTTCAATAATACTTTGTCAGTACATCAGAGATCGCTTCCCTAGGCTTCTTTACTTTTCAGCACTCTGGAATAAATCCCATTTCTCCATGGGGATTGATTTATTTTGGACACGTGTTTACAGTAAAGATAACTTTGCTTCGATTATCTCTTTGTAGGAATGTATATCGTACGCATCTCCCTTGTCAATGAGTGAAAAATAGATCCAGGATCAGTTTGGAGCATGTTTGCATCTTATACAATTTTCACCTGTACTGAATAACACCTTCTTATTAATGTTGAAAGATTTTGTCCTGTCGCATTTAGCCGTAGCTGTGACACCTTTCCCAGGATCCTCTTTCCTTTCAATTACTCATGTAGCATGTTTTTATTAACATGCACCCCAGTGAATACATTCTCTTTATTCCTCACAGGAATTATCGGTCACTTTCATTTTCCTTTACCACAATCTAATTTCATCAATCCAATGCCTGACACTTTCCACTGATGCTTTAAGAACTGCTGCTGGGGAATCCAAGATGGCGGCGACCCAGCAAGTCTGAGTCTACAGTGCTCCTCCCAAGACTTGGGCAAAGTGGGCCACCCACCCCCACCACACTCACCAAATCATTTAAAATAGCTGCTTAATTTAATTAGTTGCTTAGTATTAAATTTAAACAATCTAATCTTCAGTAAAAATGACTAAAGGGAAGGGAGCCACAGCTCTCAGCAAGCAGAAACCCCTCCCCCACCCTCTCCAGCTGCTGCTGAGGCATCCGCAGCCGCCCCAGGGGATTTACCTACAGTGGCGAGCCTCTTGGAAGTCATGTCTAAACTGGATGCGAAGATCGACGCTTTTATTGAAGAATCCAGAAGTCGATGGGACTCACTCTTGGCCGCGCTGCAAAAGCACGACCGAGACATTAAGGAAATCGAGCGCTGAGTCAGAGGGGCGGAGCTAAAGGCCGCGACATCCGAAACTACAGCGCAATTGGCCGTGGATCGGGTCCGGACTCTCTAACAGCAAGTCCGGACCTTAGAGAATCATATTGATGACCTCGATAATCGAGGTCGTCAAAAAAATATTCGTTTGCTGGGCCTTCCCGAACGGGAAGAGGAAGGCCAGCTTACAGCGTTTCTCGAACAGTGGCTGCCACAGCTTTTAAATCTGGAGGCTGGATCAGGCCAGGTAAGGGTAGAATGGGCCTACCGGGTCGCAATACGCAGGCCCGGCTCAAACCAGCGCCCTCGCCCGGTCCTGTTCCGGCTGCAGAGCTATAAGGAGAGGCAGATACTCCTAGAAGCCTCTAGAAATCTTGGAAAAGATTCCCAAGCCATGATCTATAAAGGATCCAAGATCATGTTATTCCAGGACTTTTCCCCAGCTCTGGTCTAAAAGAGGAAGGCATTCGATGAGGCGAAGAAGTGTTTAAGGGACTTAAATATTCAGTACTCCTTACGCTACCCAGCGACGCTACGCTTTAACCATGAAGGATTCGTGTATAACTTCGGATCGCCGGAAAAGGCCAAGGAATTTTTGGACTCTCTTAGATAAATTGTAAGAGATAATGGATATTGGTTTGCCTTCCCCCCACTCCGGTTTATATCCCCCCCTTTTCTTTTTTTTACCTTACTGTTTAATATTATCTTGGGAGGTGGGGAGAGGGATTTATTTATTTGTTCTCTATTTAACGATTTTCTCCCCCCTTGGGTTTTTTTATTATTCTATATATATATAAGCCGGGGGGTCTAGTTAATGTTAGTGGGGGGAGGTGGTTACTTTATTCTATTTTACCTCTGTCTCTAGGAGCGGGGTTGTTTTCCCTTGTTATTTTGTATTATTATATTTAATTATTATTTGTTGAGGTTGTAATTTTATAGTTATATGTGTCTAAACATGGTATTAACATTACCAAATATATCCAGGTGTTGGTGTGGGTGGGGGTAGGGTGCTCACTGTTAACTCTAGCTTTGTAGTAAATCTGAATTCTCCTCATCCTATTGAGGAGCGCCTGGGTCAAGGGTGGGGCACTGGTTGGGAGAGGATACAATGGACTTTTGGAAAGGAAGTGACACCCCCTGGGAACAAGGGGGAAAATCTCCATTTAAATATGTTTTATTTTTTTTTATTATTTAGGAATAGTTTTTTATTATACTGTTGTGAGTGTATTAGAGAGCTTTTATTTTTGTGAATTTCATATGCTCTATGCTCAGGATGTTCTGGATAGGGTTTCCCTTCCCAAGGGGTCTCGGATTTGCCCGGACGATTATGGTTGATCAGTCGGTTAAGTGGTGCACCTGGAATGTCAAGGGGAGTAATTCACCAGTCAAAAGGAAGAAAATATTATCAAATCTCAAAAAGAAAGAGTTGATATAGCTCTCCTACAGGAGACACACCTGTTGAATAAAGAACACTTGAAATTATGACAGGGTGGATTTGATCAGGCCTTTTTTTCTTCTTTTAGCTCAAAAAGTAGGGGAGTTGTTATTCTTATTCGGAAGAATTTCCCTTTCAAAATCCTAAATCAGATAAAAGACAAATCTGGACGATATATTCTGATTAAAGCCCTTATAAATGGAGAGGAATATGGGATTTTAAATTTGTACTGCCCCCCCGGCACACCCCTTTAAATTTATAATGGAAGCTTTCTCAAAATTGATGGCTCTTGGTGCCCGTCATACAATTATAGGGGTAGACTTTAATTGTATTATGGATCCGGAAATAGATAGGATTCCCAAGAGTACTGCAGGAGTATATCCCAGATCTAGACAATTGGTGGGTCTGAGCAAAGAATTAGGATTAATAGATGTATGGACAGGGCAGAGATTTTTCTTTTTACTCCAATCCACATAAATGTCATACCAGAATTGATATGTTTTTTGCCCCTCGATTTTTTAAAATTCCATATCATCCTGTAAAGTAGGTAGTATAGCAATTTCCGACCACGCTGCTGTATATATGGAAATCAAGGCAAGGAACAACGGGATATCCCCTCGGCATTGGCGTATGGACTCCTTCCTGATGAAAGATAGTAAATTTGTAAAGTACTTCTCTCAAGAATTTAAAACTTTTTTAGAAATTAATTTAGGTATGGCTAGCAACCCATCAATGATGTGGGAGACCATCAAAGCTTACGCGCGAGGTTTGATCATCTCCTACTCAGCGACCCAGAAAAAATTAAAGGGAGAACAACAGCGTCTGCTCGAAGCTCGCTTAAAAGCAGCTGAAACAGCATACGCTGATAGACCTTCTATTATCAAATTGCAAAGGATTACGGCTCTTAGGACAGCTCTAAACACCATGCTTACCCAAACGGCTAAGAGGGAAATATAATTTGCAAAACAAGGTTATATGAATTTGGCGACAAACCGGGTAGATACTTAGCATTTCTTGCAAAGAAAAAAAAGGCCCCTCAAACTATCATGTCTATCAAGGAAAGTATGGGTATTTTGACTCATGATCATAAAAGCATTAATGCAATCTTTAGAAAATGTTATTCTGATTTATATAAATCGCAGGATTGTGAAGACAGGACTAGGAGGATGCAATCATTTTTAAAAAATTTGACCTTTCCGGGCCTAACTCCGGAACAGGTATCGGTCTTAAATGCTCCCCTAACAGTCCAAGAAATACTTGACGCAATCAGACAACTTCAGAGCAGTAAGGCACCTGGCCCAGATGGTTTTCAAGCTGAATTCTATAAAGAATTTACAGAAATATTGGCTGGTCCACTTATGGACATGTATAACTACTCATACAGTCAGGGCTATCTCCCGCCTTTGCTGAAAGAGGCAAATATCTCTCTTATCCTTAAAAAAGGAAAGGATCCAGAAGATTGTGTGTCATACAGATCAATATCCTTGCTAAATGTAGATTTTAAAATCCTTTCTAAAACATTAGCATTGAGACTAGAAAGGGTATTGCCACACGTCATAAAGGAGGATCAAACGGGGTTTATTAAGGGCCGTAGATCATCCAATAATATTAGAAGGGTTTTGAATATGATTCAAGCCTGTCATCAGGGAAAGATACCAGGAGTAGTAGTCTCATTAGACGCGGAAAAGGCATTTGATAGGGTTGAATAGTCATATTTGTTTTACACATTGGAAAGGTTTGGCGTTGGAAAGGTGTTAACCAAATGGGTCTCAACATTGTATAGTGATCCCAAAGCAGTTGTGATTACCAATGGATTAGGTTCGGATAGCTTCAGTGTGAGTAGGGGCTGCCGTCAGGGATGTCCCCT
Source organism: Chiloscyllium plagiosum (assembly GCF_037043375.1). Classification (NCBI taxonomy): domain Eukaryota; kingdom Metazoa; phylum Chordata; class Chondrichthyes; order Orectolobiformes; family Hemiscylliidae; genus Chiloscyllium; species Chiloscyllium plagiosum. Next base: position 37,308,741 of record NW_028270148.1, read on the forward strand.
CTCGCCATTGTTATTTACCCTAATAATTGAACCACTAGCAGAAGCTATACGGGCTGATCCTAATATATCGGCCCTGAGGATTGGAACAGGTAAACATAAAATCACCCTTTAAGCAGATGATGTTCTTCTATTCCTCAGTAATCCTCTGATGTCTGTACCTTGCTTAATCCAAGTTATTAATACATGTAGTGCAATCTCAGGCTATAAAATTAATTTCTCAAAATAGGAGGTTATGCCAATGGGTGGCCTTGCTATGATACCCCACTTAGTGGACGGATCCCATTTTCCCTTTCGTTGGTCCCTGGAGGGTTTCTTATATTTAGGCATTTTTATTACCCCAGTATTTGGTCAGTTATACAAGGCTAACTTTGTGCATTTACTGGAAAGGATAAGGCAGGACCTCCAGCGATGGGGAGATCTTCCAATTTCCTGGCTGGGTAGAATAGCACTAATTAAAATGAATGTCCTGCCCCGTCTCTTATACCCTATGAAAATGCTTCCGGTGATGCTGCCGAGGCTGGCACTACATAAATTATATGGCTGGTTGGGTTCCTTTATCTGGAATCATAGATGGCCCCTCATTAAGCTGAAGAAGTTACAGCTGCCACAGGCAAGGGGAGGATTGGACTTCCCAGATTTTAGGAAATATCAATTAAGTTCCCTATTAAGTTACATAGCTAATTGGGTCTTGTCTGATCCGCATCAATCTGGCTGGACATCGAGGCTTCTCAAGTAAAATGCCCACTTATAAACCTTTTATTTTCAGACAAGAGGAAAATCATTACGGATCACTGTAAAAACCCTATAATACTAAACACAATTAACGCTTGGAATATAATGCAGCAAAATGAGGGCAACTTACATAAAATATCCCCCTATGTGCCGATAGTGGGGGCATGGGGATTCCAACCAGGGTTTACAGATGTTACTTGTAAACTCTGGAGATCCAGGGGTATCTCATGTCTAGGGGACCTATTTAAAGATGGGGTCCTGATGTCTTTTGAACAGCTGCGTCAGAAATTCGGATTACCTATTGGAGACCTCTTTCGATATTTCCAAATTCGAGATTATATACAGAAGGAGACTACGTTATTAGATAGTCTTTATAAATCAGTAAGAGAATGTAGAGTACTACGACCAATGGGGGTATTTTCCATCAGTACTATTTATCATTTACTACATGATGAAGTATCGGGAGATATGGACAATCTGCTTAAAACATGGGATCAGGAATTGGGACTAGAAATCTCTATAGAAACATGGAATGACATTTGGGAAAACGCCAGAAGAATCACCATCTGTAACAGAACTCAGGCTAATCCAACTGAAGATACTTCATAGGGCCCATATAGCTCCGGATCGATTGGCAAAATTTAAGGCAGGAGCATCTCCAATGTGTCCCAAATGTAAAATTATTTTTGTATATTGCCTATGGACCTGTCATAAGATCCGTAGATACTGGACTAAAGTAGCAAGTACCCTGACAGAAATTTTAGGAACGGAAATTAAAGTGGACCCTGTATCTCTCCTTTTGGGCTTTTCGAACTTACCCTCCCTGGATATGCACAGGAAGAGACTATTTTCTATTCTCTCTTTCTGTGCAAGGAAAAATATTTTGGTGAACTGGGTGGCTGAGGGCCCCCCTGGACTTTCAAATTGGCACAGATTAATTATGGAATGTATTCCCCTTGACTTCCTTACAAATATGGTGCACCGAAAGACCGAATTATTTCATAAAATATGGCAGCCCTTCTTGAATTATATGAATACAGATATTTCGGCTATCCTAACAAGGGCTTTTATTTAATTGAGATTACGAACCTGGCTGGTCCGGGGCCCCTTGAGAGAGGAATCCGCACGAATATGGGTTTTGTTACATTTGATGTTAACACATTCCGAGCATGTATCTCACTACCCAATTTCTGTGTTATCTGTTGGTTTTTTTTCTTTCTCTTATTTGAATAATGTAAGAGACTTAAATATACACTCTGGTTAGTTGTAGGTGAGATTAGTAGTTAGTTGAGTTTTTTTTTCTTTCTCGGTATTTTTCTTTTATTAAATTTTGGTTATTATATATTTAAGATTTAATTGTATATCAATGTTTGTACTAAAGAGTTTTGTTTATTTTTGTAAACTTATAAAAATGTTAAATTTCTAATAAAAATTCTATAAAAAAAAGAACTGCTGCTGAAGGGCCCTCAGGTTCTGCCACAACTATGTTTTACCCAGTCTGTTAGTGTGTGGTGTTTGACCCACTTCACTGCTCCTTAGACTGTATCACTGCTCCATCTTAGTCCCCAATGACCACAACTGGATCTGCTGCTAAGACCTCCTAGTGCCCTGGAATTTACTTATAAATCAAAGTTCCTGCTCAAAAAAATCATCATAAAGATATACGATGAAATCCTTGATGGCTGGCAAGGACAGTAGAACGTGAACAATAGCATATCAGTGGGTGAGCGATTCAAAATGTGTTGACATGAAAGGAAAAGCCTTCAGGTGCTTGAAGTCCAGCACGAAAATCATTGTGATACTTTTGGAGAAGGGGCATTTGGTTGTAATGTACAGGATAAACCATTTCTCTTGTTGACACTACAGAGTATCAGAGACCCAGAGAAGAACACTGCTAGTAAGATGATGGCACTGTCCATGTGAAGAATGGAAAATTTTCTCCCACTGTTCAAAGATGTGCAGCATAGGTGGATTGGCCATGGCAACTTGCCTTGTAGTGTCCAGGGATGTGCTAGATCAATGTACTTGCCATGGTAAATGTGGGGTTACAGGGATAGGATGGGGATCTGGGTCTGGGTGGGATGCTGTTCAGCGTGTCAGTCAGACTCGATGGGCCAAATGGCCTCATTCCACATGGGGGGGGGGGGCTCTATGATGCTACAAATGAATTACAACGATACAGTTCACAGGACAGCTGCATGACAAGTGATCACGGACTAAAGGGAAGTGATGATAAAACACTTCAGGAGTTGAACCTTATGCATTGGCAGAAGAGTTTGAAGAGAGAACTTCATTCAAACAACAATGCATTGTTGCCACTGTTGCAAGAGCTCATGGGAGGCTCACCAGTTTATGCACTTCCCTGTAGTGTCACATTACTTCCTGTCACACTATCCTATCACACTCTTCGAAATGCCTGTGAGTAACAATACAGGACGTCTTTTATTTGTTAAAAAAAACAAAATGGGGTATGGAATTAATTTAGCTGTTCTGTACAATTTGAGGCAGCTGCTGGCTCTGTGTTTTTGTGAGCCCTAACCTAGCTCATATTCACTGAAGCGTAATGGAAAATAAGCCTTGTTTGATTTTAGAGAGAGCAGGAAATGCCGTAATTTGCAGCTAAATTTTGATACTTTTTCATGCTATGCCTTTACTTGTCCATTAAACATCTGAACAGCAGAGTTAAGTAGTATGTTTATTTTATTAATAACATTATGCTGTTTTACCATGGGTATAGTAAATATTTTTTACTCTCATAGATACGCTCACCGTCTTATTTTAAGCACAAGAGGACAGATCTGAATTGCTTTTGGTGAGTTTGGTGCTGGGTGGTATTTAATTGGACAGGAGGGTGGCAAGTGGGGACCCACTGCCGTCTTGCCTCTGTCCCAATTAAGTCCAGTGTAAAAAGACTCATGGAAGGCCTTAGCACCCTGCTGCCCGTTGAACCCTCCACCAGAGTTATAAGCTGGGACTTTTTTCACTGGAGTGTAGAAGGTTGAGGGGTGATCTTATAGAGGTTTATAAAATCATGAGGTGTATAGGCAAGGTGACTGACAGATGTCTTTTCCCTAGGGTGAGGGATTTCAAGACTAGGCAGCAGATTTTTAAAGTGAGAGGAGAAAGATTTAAAAAAGACGTGTGGGGCAATTTTATTTAAATGGAGAGTGGTTCATGTGTGGAATGAACTTCTAAAAGAAGTGATGGATGCAGGTACAGTTGCAGTGTTTAAAAGACATTTAGATAGGTACATGAATAAGAAATGTTTGAAGGGATAATGGGCCAAGTGCAGTTTAATAGTTTAATTTAGGATTATGGTTGGCGTGAACTGGTTAGATTGAACAGTCTGTTTCCATGCTTTATGACTTTGTAAATACACAAGATATGTTACAGATCAACAGCAACTATGGAGCAGACAGACTTAGGTGGGAAATGTAGACATTTTGTCAAAATTATGACTGATGAATTGTTAGCATCCAAATCCTCAATCCATCTTCATTCCTCAGTTGTTCTGCAATTTCAGTATGTTCGCTTTTTTATTTCACACAAGGGGCACAGTCCAATGCCATGCATTCAAACAAAGCTTTCTTTGGACTTCTTGGGATGATTGTTTTTACTGTACTCACATTGGTTTGCCTTCTTCGTTTTTGTTTGATTAGCTCCTCTGCTGTAATACCCTGGTTGCTGCTGCCATCCAGGGATGCACTGAGCTGCCACCATTCAAGATAGCAGCATAATGTGGTGTCAGTACTTCCCTGCAGCCTCTGACCCTGTTCTATATTGATCTGGCTTCCAATTGAAGAACAACTTGCATTCATATTCAGAGCTTTACCCACAAGAAATACATTTGAATGCTTTGAAATAAGAGGAGAAAAAGCATTGTTGTGGACATTGAGAATGGAAAAGGAGAGAAAAATGGAGGCTATACCAAGGAACACAGTTGACTGTTTTAAGAAGGAGAGTTGGCAAAGCAGTGAGGTTTAATTAAGTTCTAATGACAAGGTAATAATGACAAAGGAGTTAAGTGTGGTAGGTGCAGAGCAGGAATGATTAAGGTGTACTGGGGCAATGTATGTGATGAGATTTTGAATAAAAGCTAAGAATTTTGAAACCAGAAAGAGTGACAATCATCACTTAGAGAAGGTGGGGTTGATAGAAATATGCCATTTTGTACAGCATTTGGAATAAGTTGAAGTTTGACTCCAGAGGGTTAGCTGAAAAGCATTGGAAAGTTAATCCTTGATGTGAGGCAGACATGGAGCAGTTCTTTTAAAAGATAATGGGAAGAGATTTGCAGCAGTTACCCAAATAAAAGGAAGCAGTTTTGATAAAGGAGTAGATGAGTTCTCTGATGCTAATGGGAGGTGAAGTCAGCATTGAATAGAAGACCAAGGATCCTTCCATATTTGAGATGACAGCTAACAGATGCAAGACCTGGGATACAGAAGGTTTTCACATTGTTAAAAAAATGAAATATTGTAGATGCTGGAGATGTAAATTATAAACATAAAGCATTGAAGAAACTCAGCAGGTCAGGTCTGGCAGCACCTTGAAGATTTAACATTTTGAGTCCATTCTGATGCTTCATTAGAGTAGATTCTGTACAGTGTGGAAACAGGCCCTTTGGCCCAACCAGTCCACACCGACCCTCCGAAGAGTAACCCACCCAGACCCATTTCCCTCTGACTAATGCACCTAACGCTATGGGCAATTTAGCATGGCCAATTCACCTGACCTGCACATCTTTGGACTGTGGGAGGAAACCAGAGCACCCAGAGGAAACCCACGCAGACACTGGGAGAATGTGCAAACTCCACACAGTCACCCGAGGCTGGAATCAAACCTGGGACCCTGGTGCTGTGAGGCAGCAGTGCTGACCACTGAGCCAAATCACACAAAGGAAATGCTGTGAACTGTATGAACTACATCACTGAAAAAGCTTATCTCACAGAAACATAAAGTGAAGGAGGCGTCACGAGGATTAATGGGTACACCCATTCTGAAGCACCTTTTTGATCAGAACAAGAAAGTGATTGCTAAAATTACAGAGCCTACAATTCAGTAAATTCTACAGTTATGAAAGATAACATACAAAGTCAAATGAATAGGTTGTCATCAGATATTGAAATTTTCAAGGCCAACATTGAAGTTACAAATAGTTCTTCACCAAAAAGGAAAGAAGGCTAATTCAGAAGTTTTAGACAGCTAATGTGAAAGATTTCCAGAATTAATATTCCAAGATGACAAATTAGAATTAGAGAATAGAATAATTGATTGGGAAAGCCTGAAGCTTGAGCAGGGCATAGTATGTCAAGCTGAAATAAAGTATATGGAAGAAAAATTATTCACAGAGGAGGCATCGCCAAGAAGCAGATCTTGAACCTAAGGTCAAAACATCAACAATCAACTTCAATAGAAAAATTTGAAACAGAAATGATTGCCCTAAACTCAGACAGCAAATTGCATTGTGAGAAAATGATTAACTGAAGATCAGTCTTAAACTGTGAAAAATGTGGCTGCTTCATCAACCAAGAGTTTTTTACAGTTCTCCATGTGGCTAGTGGACAGAAGTATAGTTGCTCGACACCTAACTGGTGAATGTACCTCAATTGGTGACTGAGCTGCAGTTGGAATTAAAAACAGGGCCTACAAAAGCAGACACAATTGTTGTGGTGGCACAGCATTTGAAATTGTAAGAAAGCAAGTGAAATAGTAATTCTGATGAGTTGCTGAGAATTTACCCCAACATCCTGACTTGGAAAAATATCTCTAGTTCCTTCAGTGTTATGGGATCAAAATCCTGGGACTCCCTCCCTAACAACATTATGGATGTACCTACACCAAATGTACTGCAGCAGTTTAATAATGCACATTCTCAAGAGCAACTAGGGATGAGCAATAAATATTGGTCCAGCCAGCGATGCCCATGTTCCTTGAATGAGTAAAAACAAATTCTGTTGTAGATGAAGTAATTTGAACAGCATAGAGAATTAGAAATGGAGGGGGGGGGGGGCGGGGTGGAAGTACTTCACAGAGAGGAAAAAGCAAAGAAATGAGCAAATAAAGAGAAAGTAAAGGTACACTCCTTCCATCTAGTTTGCAACAAGATGTCTGCCAACATTTATTTGGGTGAAGTTTTTTTCTCAGCCAGATCTAGTCTAGTATCAATTTATTTTTGCGTTTAGTTTGGTTCAAATAGCTAGCAAAGAGGTTAGACTTCTAGTTTTAGATCTTAATTAAGCTTTGGTAATTATGGCCTTGTGCTGTTTAGTTCTTCATTCGTACAAAATCAGTGGGGTATGTTTGTGAACACACATTGTGCATCATTTCAGTGGAAGGAACTGATTCATCATTTTTCCAGTCACCTCTCACCAGTCTGGAATGAAGAGTCACATTTTTTATGTGGTCAGCAAGGTGCCTTTCATGACATCTCCATATTTATGGTAGGCAGCAGAAGTGAGTGAATACTGTCCTGCTGTATTTCTGCTGTAGGTATATTTTTCATTCATGACTTGAGGTGTTGGTTCTGAATAGGTGATTACAGTCAGAAATTCAATCTTACCACATTGATTCACTGCTATTTAATCCTTAAAGCAGGAGTGAGACTTGCTGAATACAAGTAAGAACTCAATTTTAATATGTTACTATATTCTAATAAAATACAACCTTCAGAGCTCTGATGAAGAGTCATCCAGGCTCAAAACATTCACTCACTTTCTCTCCATGGATGCTGCCTGACCTGCTGTGATCTCCAGATTTGTTGTTTTCAGTCAAGAGACATGGGTTTTTTTGGGGGTTTTTTTGACACTCCTGTTTATTTTTTTTTTTTTACACACTGCCGCCTAACTGCAGTAGTGCTTATTTTTCCCCCCGCACCCATGTTGTGGGTGTGCAGGCGTGAGACACAGTGAAAGTCACAAGGTGTACAAATCTTTATTCAATTTCCACCACCAGGAAGAAAAGAAACACCCAAATGGCCTGTGACAAGCAGTGCCTTTCTCATCAAAGGGCAATGCTGTGTGATCAAACAGTGAAGGGGATGGTAGGGATTAAATCAAAATAGAATGGAACGGGGAAATAATACACCCCACTCCCTGCGGTGCCCATCTCTCCCTAAACTGCTCAAGTGTGTTGGTGGACACCGTGTGCTCCTTCTCCAGAGACACCCGAGCTCTAACGTAACTGCGGAAGTGGGTTAGGCAGTCGGCCCTAATGAAGAGACTTGGTGGTGAGGAGTAACTCTTGCCTATTGATGGCTGTCTTCTTATCTATCTCATTCCTGAAGAAGGGCCTGTGCCCGAAACGTCGAATCTCCTGTTCCCTGGATGCTGCCTGACCTGCTGTGCTGTTCCAGCAATAAAGTTTCAACTTTGATCTCCAGCATCTGCAGACCTCACTTTCTCCTGTCTTCTTATCTATCCTGGAGTCTCAATGATTGTAGGAATTGTTGACTGCCATAGCTAAAAAGTAATGTGGGTGCTTCAAGGATAGTGAGCTTTCACCAATAAGAATTTCTTGTTGTCATTGAATACTAACGCCACATTCATTGTGTAACAGTCTTTCTGGTTATACTAGTGCCCCCCCCCATTGACATGACAGTCTGGATATAAAGAAATCTGTAATTCCCACCCTGATCTTCCCTCATCACTGAGAGGGTGACGTTCCTTCCTTTCCTGGAGAGTGACCTCTCAAATCCCTCTGTCGACATCGATCTGTAAGAAACCAACTGGAAGAAGCTGCTTAGAGATAAGGATTAGACAACAGTGATTTTCACCAGCACTGGGGGGGGTGGGGAAAGCGCACTCCCCACCCCAACTATGAAGGAGAGAGATGACTAGTGGTGGTTTAACTGGAGGATCACCACAATTCAGATATAAGGGAGGTTGAGAAAGAGAGTCCTTCTTGGTAACCTCAACCAATGTGGATATTGAACTTGTTGGTGCCCCTCTATGTTGCAAACCAGCCATCCAGCTAACTGAGTTAATCCCCACCGCAACTACTACCCACGTCATTAGCAAAGGCTTTTTAATTCTCTCAGCCTCTGCACAGTCAGCAGAAACCTTCAAACTTCTTCAGTAACTCATCAGTGCTTCTACTACCTTGACCTGAGCACAGTAAATCAAAAGACACCTCAGTTGTTCAATTTGCCTTTTAAATCACCTCAGAAGAGGCCCCCATTTTGCTTGCTGCCAACTGTTTCACAGGGAACAAATGAGGAAGACTTTGCTATACATTAATTGGGCATATTTGTACCTGTACTTTGCACCAAAAACCTCGATACCAGTGATCTTAACCTTTGGGCTCTTCAGATGCACAGCGCATATATCACAATGAACCAGCCAAAAGAGGCACCAGACAATTGAGTTTCATACTTGCAGCATTTTGAGTATTTACCTGGGCAAAGCTTGAAAGAAAATCACATAACAAACAGGAAACAGTGGGAAAATAAGCATTTCTCTAAAACACTCACAAAGTAAATTAATTAAATCTTCATCCTTGTTGGTTCCCTTCTAATGGAATAAGCTTGTTCATTGTATTTGTTAAGTGGTTTATAGAGATTAAAGGATGTTTAAGGGTGAATGGTCACCAGAACTAAACAGTTAGCTGCTTAGTTTAAAGTGAAGCATTTGCAACAACATTGCTGATTTGTTAGCAGCCTCCGACAGAAAGTAAGACCAGATGTCGCTCGTTTATTTGAAGTGAATTACTCATTATGTTCCTGTTATAAAAAACATTCCCTATTTGCAAATTGAAGGCAACTGGGTGGTACTGGGTTCAATTCTTAGACCTGTGTTTGAATCCATCTAGACAAGTGAGATAAAAAGACTTTTCTATTTAATTGTTTAACCCAATTCCAAATGAGCACAAATAAATTAATGCTTCTAGTTTACAGCCTGTTGACCCCAAATTGTCAGTGTCCTACAGGTTGATTAGATGCTGTGGGATTGGCAATCCCACAGCATCTAACCCTGTGGATCAGGGTTAGGATCCATTGTGTGAATGGTACATTATGGAGCTGTGTTAGGATTCTATTATCAATTTACTATTAGAGAGACTTGATAAGGGTATTGTGTATATGCATTTTAAAAGGGTGTTTAAGCACGCGGTGTCGACCAACACCCTGGAGTTGTTCAGGGAGAGGTGGGCGCCGCAGGGAGTGGAGTGCATCATTTCTCCCTCCAACTCTATTTTGATTTAGTCCCTACCCTCCCCTTCACTGTTTTGATCACACAGCACTGCCCTCTGATGTGAAGGGCAGTGTTTGTCACTGGCCACCCGGGTGTTTTCCTATCTTCCTGGTGGTGGAAATTGAATAAAGATTCGTGCACTTTGTGTCTTTCACTGTGTCTCACACCTGCACACACACACCATGGGTGCTGGGGATAAAATAAGCACTACCGCACTTAGGTGGTAGTGTGGGGGTTAAAATAAAATAAAATTAAAAAAAAAGACTGTAAGGACATTTCCTGCAATGATGAATTAACTCAGAATATGGTGGTTCAGTGGTTAGCACTGATGCCTCATAGCACCAGGGTGCCAGGTTTGATTGCAAGCTTGGGTGACAGTCTGTGTGGAGTTTGCACATTCTCCCCATGTCTGCGTGGGTTTCTTTCAGTGCTCCAGTTTACTCCCACAGTCTAAAGATATGCAGGTTAGGTGGATTGGCCATGCTAAATTGCCTGTAGTGTACAGAAATGTGTGGGTTAGTCATGGGAAATACAGCGCTACGGTAATAACGTGGCAGGTGGGTCGCTGTTCCGATGGTCATTGTGGACTCGATGGGTGGAATAGCCTGCCTCCACCCAGTAGAGCTTCCAAGGTTATTAGCGAACACTTTAGATTTCCCACAGTGGAAACAGGCTCTTCGGCCCAACAAGTCCACACTGACCCTCCAAAGAGTAACCCACCCAGACCCATTTCCCTCTGACTAATGCACCTAACACTATGGGCAATTTAGCATGGCCAATTCACCTGACTTACACATCTTTGGACTGTGGGAGGAAACCAGAGCACCCAAGGATACCCACACAGACACGGGAGAATGTACAAACTCCACACAGACAGTCACCCGAGGCTGGAATCGAACCTGGGACCCTAGTGCTGTGAGGCAGCAGTGCTAACCACTGGGCCACCGTGCCACCCTTTCTTTTTTCAGAAAGCATGTAGCACCAAGGGTTAGTGTTAAGGCTATTTTCTTTCAACTATGTATCATTGACCTGGATTTTGATATATAGGGCTTCTGTTTACAGATAACACAAAACTGAGAAAGGTGGGAAATGAAAGGAAGTAACGGACTTTATTCAGTATGAGCTGGACTGGAGAAATATAAATAGATGTATGGCAGTTAAAATTTTAAAAAGAAGTGTGATGTGGCTCATTTCAGTAGGAAGAACAAGGAAAGGTAATAAAACTAGGTGCCATCACTTTAAGGATGTAGAGAAACCGAGGATGTAACAGTACAAGTTGAAAAGGCGTGTATATCTTCAAGTTTTTAAGTTACGATGCAGGGTACAAAACCAAGGACGTTATTCCGACATTTTATACTACTTTAGATAAGCTTCCATTGTAGCACTGCAGGAAAACTGGACATCACACTTTCTAAAGGATGCTAAGAAGTGAAGAAGATGTAGAACAAAATAGAAACACAGACAGTTGTGTGGAGAGACTTGGGAAGGGCAGGTTTGTTTACCTTAAAGCAGAGATGATTAGATTAGTTACAATGTGGAAACAGGCCCTTCGGACCAACAAGTCCACACCGACCCACCGAAGTGCAACCCACCCCCCTACACCACAGACAACTTAGCATGGCCAATTCACCTAACCTGCACATTTTTGGACTGTGGGTGGAAACCAGAGCAAACCCACGCAGACACAGGGAGAATGTGCAAACTCCACACAGATAGTTGCCTGAGGTGAGAACTGAACCCGGGTCTCTGGCGCTGTGAGGCAGCAGTGCTAACCACTGTGCCGCACAGATAGAAGGTGATTTAAAGCAAAAGAGCTAGAGTAGACAAGAAAAGGTAAAATTAGGTAGCAAATTGTGGTGATCTGCATTGCGCAGCTTGAAAACATGGTAGAAGCAAATTCAAGACATGGTGAAGTCAAACAAAATGCATGGATATGTGGAAAGCCAGGACAAGGAAATAGGACAATTATTTCAAAGAGCCAACACAACCACAACCAGCCTCCTGTGATACCTTATTCAGTGATTCCATCAGATCGTTTTCTACCCAGTTGGTATCCTTTCATACGATGGCACAGTTTCACACAGGACTATGACTCTAGGCTGCCTGACTGCTTTGCTGCAGTATACTTTTGTTTTGGCTGTTTTTCAAATGGTTCCCATGACACTTATCTGTGAATTGACTCCTTTTGTGAAGCAAGGGAGAAAGTAAGAGTATAGCCATTTTCATGTAAAACTGCTTTGTCGTTTCACTGTAGAATCAGGTGCCCTGAAATCCGTGCTACTATACATTGCAGAGCTCGGATTCCTGACACAGTGCAATATGGCTACAAAGAGAAACTGTTCTACAATATAAAGGGGACATAGAACTGACTAAAGTACCCCAATACAGAATCACCATTCTTTTAATTTACAGAGAAAAAAAACAGGGGCCTCTTTTATACTGCAACATGCTTTGCGGCTGATTGACTTTTTTTGTCACACAGGTTCACATTTTGTGAGGCGAAAACGCAAGAAAAGCACTCGTTTGAAACTCAGAAAAGTGAGACAGGAGCTATTAACAGATTATATGTATTGCTTCATTTATGCCTCTGACTGAAACTCAGATTAGGATAGTTCAAGTACACATTTAGTTTTGTAATTCATCTTTCTGAGCATCTTTTTCTAACCAGTAGTATGATCATCCCTTCCTGGAGGTAGAGTGGAAGATGCAAAGTATTGGTGAGTTCGCCTCAAAGAGAGAGAATCTTCACTGCAGCCAAAAGGCCTGTTAGGTCACCTTCTCTACTCACCACCAATTAATGTCCTTAAGTGATTAATAAATGACCACTTAAGGGCCTCAACTTACCTGGTAAGTGTGGAAAGTGGCTAAGGGGATCTCAGTGTGCAGTGGCAGTGTCCTTGCCTCTGAGCCATTGAGGTCTCGGTTGAAATCTCACCTGCTCCAGAGGTGTGTAATAATATCTCTGAACAGAATGATTAGAAATGTAAAAAGAAAAGAACAGTAGTTGTTTGCTTTGTTAGGAATCCAGAGAGACCTGCCAATAGTCTCTGAGGGTAGGACCTCCATTTGCCTCAATCTGGGGCCAATCAGTGGCAAAAACTAGGGATAATGGAGTGAATGAAACAGGCCACCCCCTGCCTTTGTCTCCAATACCGTTTCCCCCACAAAAAACCCCAAAAGGTAACAACTACCTTCCTATTGTTTAAGCCTCTCAGACTCCAGCAACAATCCCTCACACCCAGCAGCTTGAGGTGGGAGCTTATTCAGTTCTGAGGCTTGATATTTGCTGGGATGGATCATTTAGCTGGGTGGAGTTTGGTCAAGTGAACTTTCCTGCTGGTGGAGGTGGAAGTCAGTCACCTCAAGGACGCCTACCCCCTCATTTAGCACATGGAACACTAAAACTCAACAAATGATTAATTACTTTAACATTTTGTATTTATTAGAAGCATGCAGGACATGGTTTATATTTGGCATTGGTATTTTTGCATGAAGTGATTTTCCAGTGGCAATTCCACAATCACACATATGGAACGACAGTGCATGGGAGAATGGGTTAGAGAATCAAGACTAAAATTCCCATTGAGCCTTGGTTGGATTTGTGTTTATTTACATTAATAACTGCATCAAAAGAACCTCAAAACCTGTCTCAGCCTGAAATGTTGCTTTTCTTAAAATTATGTCAGAGTACATTCAGGGTTTTGGAAGCATGTCTGGCAGACATTAAAGAATAACATCTGTACTGCAGAAAATACCATTGTTGAGCCAAATGAACAAGATGAGATTAGCCTTTTAACCTTGTGTTTAAGTGTTTGGCTTCAATATAGATTTTTTTTCAATACTACAACATTCATCAAGGCTTATCAGTTCTTATGGATTGGCAGTACTTTTTTTAATAAATGCCTTGAGTGCAGTTAGTATCATTTACTCATTGAAAATCTTACCTTCAGGCTCCTGCACTTTCTTCTCCCTAATTATGCATTTGATATGGTGGACCCTCTTACTCCTCATCCATTACTACCAGTCACTGCCAAGCATTCAGTGTTGATTCTCCCTCCAGTTTACTGTCCATAGAAGTAACCATCAGTTCTCCAATCAGCCTCTCATTCTCTATGCTCAAATTGCAAATCCTATGTTGAATTTGTATTGATGCATGCTGTGTTTATGATTAAGAGCAGATGATACTAAGTAGGGAAAGGTTAGGGCACATATGGTCTTTTGGGTTCTTGTGACACAGTAGTAACGTCCTTTCCTCGAGGCTAGAAGCCAAGGTTCAAGTTGCACCTGCCCATGGAAGTGTGTCATAACATGTCCAAACTGCTTGATTAGAAATAATTCTTCTAAGAACCCACTTTCCACCTGAGAGGGTCTGGTCTGTGAAAGGGGAAGGAAGTCTGCACATATTCTGAACTGAACATTGTGCATAACACAACGTGGAAGAAAAATGGATCAGCTCCTCCTACAGGGGCTCTGTACTATTTGTTGCCCCAATATTTATTGTTTCATTTGTATTTCCCTATTTTGTCAGGGAACAGCTTTTAGTATCTGTTCAGCTGTTTCATCTTTATGTTGTTATCTCAGCATGCTGCTGAAAGTTTATTCATTAACTCTTATGGACAATAAATCCCTTTCTTTGTTCTTTCACCATTCATTGGATATTTCTGAAATATATCTCCTATGAATAGCTAGGACCCTTGTACTTCTTTTGTCAGTTGGATGTTTATCAGAATAACACTGTCATCTGATGTCTAAGATCAGAGCTCCCAAAATGTGCATTAGAAGATTCTCTGGAACTTCTAATACTCTGTACAATTGCACTGTTTTTCCCGAACTGAAACAAAATTGGTCCACTGAATGAGGAGCCAGGAAGCCATTTTGAGAAGGTCTTCTCCTGCTTATCAAAGGCTTGAAGGATGTTCTCTGATAGATGAGCATCTCTGATGCTGAGTTCAATCACAGGGCGTTAGCTATATCAGCAACAACCAGGACGCCAAAGGGAATTGTCTTCGTGGAAAAGTATTTGGTAAATTTCTTCACAATGAGCGAGCTAAAACATAGTATTTCAAGTATGCATTATGTTCAAGGTGATAGAGATGCAAGATGATAAATCACATCCTGTATCCAGAGACAAATGTATAAAGTTTTTCCCTCATGCTTTTTGTTAAGGTAATGCCTCTTTCAGATTACTTACTGCAACCAGTTTAAACTTGAAAGTGACAGGAATGTAAATGGTGGATGGGTTTATAGATGCAGTAACGTAACAGATGGTTTTGTATATTTTCAAATTAACATTGTGTTTTTTTTAGCTTGTTGGCACTTGTAGTTATTTACATTGCCAAATATACCAGAAGAGCCTCAAGGCCTGCCTCAACTTGAAACTTAGCTTTTCTTAAAATTCTCTCAGAACACATTCAAGGCGGTGGAAGCATGCCTAGCAGTTGTTAAAAAAAAATGCACCACTCCAAATCATTGGTGAGCCAAATAAAGCAGACAAAATCCTGGGTCAGAATCCTGGAATTCCCTTCTTAAGGGCATTATGGATTACCTGCAGCACATGGGGTGCAGCAGTTCAAGGAGGCAGCTCACCGTGATCTTCTCAAAGGCAACTTGGGAATGGACAGTAAATGTTGACCCAGCCAGCAATACTGATGTCTCACGAGTGAATAAAAAAACAAGATTAACCTACAGTATTATGTTTGGTTTCAATGTAAGTTTCTATTATAATACTGTACCATTCTATGTTCTGCTCCTTCATCCTAAGCTCTTACTATTTAGACATCACACCATCACATATTCCAACTCATTTTGTAACCTTATATCCCTCAACTATGGAATTCCAGATCAATCCTAGTTTATACCTTGCTTACGATATTTAGATTTTTAAACCGTCCCTTTCCCCCATTTTGACATTACTTAATCGCCACTTCCTGTTGTATCTCCCCATCTTCTTTCATAGAACATAAAGCATTACAGTGTAGTACAGGTCCTTCAGCCTTCGATGTTGTGCTGACCTGTGGAACCAGTCTGAAGCCCATCTAATCTACACTGTTCCATTCTTGTCCATATGCCTATCCAATGACCATTTCAATGCCCTTAAAGTTGGCGAGTCTACTCCTGTTGCAGGCAATGCATTCCACGCCCCTGCTCCTCTCTGAGTAAAGAAACTACCTCTGACATCTGTCCTATATCTATCACCCCTCGATTTAAAGCTACCATCACCATCTGAGAAAAACGTTTCTCACTGTCCACTTTGTCTAACCCTCTAATTATTTTATATGTTTCAATTAAGTCACCTCTCAACCTTCTTCTCTCTAATGAAAACAACCTCAAGTCCCTCAACCTTTCCTCGTAAGACCTTCCCTCCATACCAGGCAACATCCTAGTAAATCTCTTCTGAACCCTTTCCCAAGCTTCCTATAATGCAGTGATCAGAACTGTACACAATACTCCAAATGTGGCCGCACCAGAGTTTTGTACAGCTGCAGCATGATCTCAAGGTTCTGAAACTCAATCCCTCTCCCAATAAAAGCTAACACACCATATGCCGCCTTAACAACCATATAAACCTGGATGGCAACTTTCAAGAATCTATGTACCTGGACACCAAGATCTCTCTGCTCATCTACACTACTAAGAATCTTACCATTAAGCCAGTATGCTGCATTCCTGTAATTCCTTCCGAAGTGAATCACCTCACACCTTTTCATACTAAACTCCATTTGCCAGCTCTCAGCCCAGCTCTGCAGCTAATCTATGTCTCTCTGTAACTACAACATCCTTTGTCACTATCCACAACTCTACCAACCTTAGTGTCATCTGCAAATTTATTAAACCATCCTCCTATGCCCTCATCCAGGTCATTTATAAAAATGACAAACAACAGTGTCCCCTAAACAGATCCTTGCAGTACCCCACTAGTAACTAAACTTCAGGGTGAAAATTTCCCATCAGCCACCATCCTCTGTCTTCTTTCAACTAGACAATTTCTGATGCAAACCAGTAAATCACTCTCAGTCCCATGCCTCTGTATTTTGTGCATAGCCTACCATGGGGAACCTTATCAAACACATCTTTCCTCATCTTTTCAAATGTAATAATGGACTGCACTGTGCAATTTATGTCTTAATGAAATAAACTTACCATGCAGGTCTCCTTAAAGTCTTTGTAGCAATGCCATTCATACCAAAGTAACTTGTAGCTGATTGCTATTATGCAGTAAACTAAGTTTTGTTTAAGGCAAGATTCTATTGTCGGATTATCTGAAGACTTTCCTCTACCGCATTAGACAAAGCAAGCCCTGTCGATTCCAACCCAAAAGAAGGATGCAAGTAGCAAACGGTGAGCAAGAGTCCAACTAGCTAATATGAAATGGTGATGGCAGTGGTCGCATGAAGATTTAGTTTAGCCGTACCATTACATCAGAGCTCAGTTCAGTGGATCAGTTATCAGGCAGGCAAAAGTTTCACCCAACAATGTAATCAAAACCAGTGTTCTTGCAGAGAGACATATCCAGGCATCGGAGTGTGAAAAATGAATCTTTGACCAATGTAAAATTTCAAAATATAAATTTATATTTTATAAAGCATTCTAAATTGTTACAGCTGTCAGATATGTATTCTGTCAATCTCTAAACAGATTTATTTGTGTATTTGATACTAATTTATTTGAAATGGGCAATAAAAAGTATTTTTTGGTCTGAACTGAGCTGTCAACTGGCAAATTAGCATTGAGCTGGTGGCTGTATAAGTTTTCTTGCAGTGGTCTGCTTGCTTGACCCTGTACAGATTCATCAAAAAGCTAACTTGAACTTACATAAATAGGGTTACGCCGATGTGTGCTAGATCATGGAAAATCTACTGATGGAAAATTTACTGTCTTTTCATACTCCAATCATGCTTGAATGTTATGCTGCCACCAATCAGCTCAAATCTTTGAGAGGTCGCTACTCGTTCTTTTTTTCTCCTCTGTTTGTGACCTGTCGCTAGTCTCTTTTTACATTCAAAAGGAAAAGACAAAACAGTGAAAATAAATACATTGTAGGGAGACCCATCGAAAAGGACTCCAACCCACTTCAAAGAGGCCTTCAAACAGCTTGATGAAATAAGATTTGAATATGCACCTGAAATACAAAACATGATGAGGAAATGTTTGCATATTTTGTGCAGTCAACCATCAAATTTGGTCCAACTGGAATATTCTGGTATCATATTGTCCCTCTTCAAGCTTTCATCTGTCAGTTTCATCTTTTTTTTAGTAGTTTTATATATTTGATTAAAATTTTCGATAGTAATTAAGGCACAATACACTGTTTTAGATATATTCCATTTCTGGTACTTCGGACTACACCCGGGATTTTAACTAACACAGCTTTGTGTACTAGAACATAATTTGTAAAAATTTTCAAATGTTTAGCAGTGTACTGAATAGGGTTTGGTAAAGGGCGATTTTATTAAACAGCAGAAAGTCTCTAAGGACATTATTTCAGACATGTTACTCTGGCAAAGATAGCTGGTAACCTGAAGCACTTCCCTAAATGAGGACACACTCAGTTACTGTCACTCCCAGGGAAAGTGAGTAGGGATCTCTTTATTAAGAATCCATTCTAACTAGAGTTAATGAAAACAATTGTGTTCCATATTGAGTTTAGTGTTTGACCATTTGTGGAATTATTATATTTTTCTAGCATTGCATAATCTCTGAATAATCTTCTGGTACCAAATCAGATCCAAGCCCTTAAGTGAGACCGAAATCAAACAATTTTCTTTATGGATAGAGATTATTAACTACCCAGTCTCACTGCTCCTTCCTACTTTAAAGAAAAAATTGATCAACCTGCTTAGATGTGGCCATTGTATTCTAGGATACACTTGAACATGGACCTCTGACACTATCACAGGCCACCAGACTGTTGTATCCCTTCTGCATCTGTCCAATCAATGAATTATCAGTTAACCAAAATCATCTGCCTAACCACTTTCTGTATTAATGTTTCCCCATCTTCAAATAAGAGCTTTTGAAGACATCCAGACAATCCTCGAACAAAACTAATGAAATTAAACAAAATACTTGTTTCATATTCTATATCTTGCCTGACAAGTAACAAAATTATGTTTTTTTATATTACATATAATACAAGCCTCTTTTCATATTCCTCTGAAAAAGATTCACCAAAAAGTGACACATACAAAATTTATTTTTTTCATGCTTTTTTTTGTATAATGTAACTTGTCATTCCACCAGGCATCCACCTTCAAGGATCTTAAAATCATTTCCTTCATAACAGTAAGGTTTTCCTCAGTAACTCTCTTTGTTGAGGATGCATTTTCCCAAAGAGAATGGTCATCTGCATTAGATCATGGGCAAAGATATCTCAGATTACCCCTTTTCTCAAATTTCCATTAGAATTGTGGATAAATATGCCCTCATTTATAGCTTCGACAAGTGCTAGTATTTCAACAGCTAAATTACTTCTAACGGCAGTTTTTATTTTCTTGGTTTCCCAGGCCATTGGCTAATATTTATTACTCTTTCCCACCAAAAATATGATAAACTCTTGTCATACTTGAAAAACTATCCTGAAGACTGACGTGAAACATTGTTAAAGTGAACTAGATTCATGTCTTCTGAGTCAGTCAATGCTGGAAACTTGAGTATGCATTTCTGAATTCAATTTATTTAAAACTTTATTAGCTTTCAAGATGTACTCAAAAGTATCTTTAATCTTTGTATTCAGTTCCAATATATCATACTGGCATCAAGTCTAGCCTGAGTGGACAAACAGTACAACTGACCAATCAAACTTCTTAAATGGTCCATTTCTTTTCTGGATGCAAAATCATCTTTCTTGAGGATCTGAAATTGCAGGGAAACCTCAGCAGGTCTGGCAGCATCTGCGGAGAGTAAGAAGAGGTAATGTGTTGAGTCCAGTGACCCTTCATCATGAATACAGCCCTGCACTTACAGCTTTTACTGATGTTGATGTTTCAGCAGCTACATTAGGGTCACTGATGAAGGGTCATTGGATACAAAACATTGACTCTGCTTCTTTCTATAGATGCTGCCAGACCTGCTGAATTTCACCAGCAAATTCAGTTTGTGTTTCAGACTTCCAACATCTGCAGGTCTTTGATTTTTCTTTGTTGAGAGTCTGGTCTGATTTACTGGGATGTGATTAATGACTTCTAAGTAAGACTGTTGATCCAGTATCACTCATGATTTATTCTATTCAACGTCTGATCCTATATATTTAAAGACCCCTGAAGTTTGCTTCCAAATTTAAATTCCCTTTATAGTTTATCTGTCACACATCTGTCTAATTACATGGATCTTCCTCATAAAAAAACATCAACATGGATCATGCATGTCTGGGGCTCTGGATTACTATTGACGTTACCATAATACCACCACCTTCCCATTCAACCAATTGAATCAACTGTCTGTTATATAACTCCCATGATTATCAATTCTATAATGGAATTAAACTTTGGCGTAATTATGTTTGTCAATTGGCTTTCAGTGCCTTTGTCAAGATCAACATCTATTACTAAGCTTTAATTATCCTGGAGAAAGTAATGATGAGCTGCCTTCTTGAATTGCAGCAGTCCTTGTGACATAGGTACACCACAATACCATTAGGAAGTGTAGGAGTTCCAAGCTGTTGACCCAAACATCAGTGAAGGAATGGTGATATATTTCTGAGTCAGCACATTTGTGCAAATTGAAGCGGAACTTGTATTTGGTAGTGTTGCCATGTGTCTACTGGCCTTGACCTTCCAGTTGGTAGAGTTCACAGGTTGGAAGATGCCATTCAGGAAGCTTTAGCAAACTGCTACATTGCATCAATTCATTGGAAGAAGCAAATGTTTAAGATGTTGGATGACATACTTACCAAGCACGCTACTATTGGATGATGTGTATTGGTATATATTTAGACTGAACCCCAAAATCAAAATACCTCCATAATTTCTTTTCAGTTTGTTTTAGTAGATTATTAACTACAAAGAAATATTGCTTTATTTTTAATTAAAGGAAGAAAATATATTCCACATCTTCTGCTCTCCATTGCCCCTCTGTCCCTAAGGTCACAACAAGTCATTGCAAATATAAATAAGTGTGACGAGCTTGATCATACTTTTGTTCAATCTCAGGCTTGCCAATACGAGAGAAATTAATTAACTTGCAACTGAAATCAAAAACAGTAAAGCACCAAGAAATTGATATGAGTTCACGTTTCACATGACTGGCTTTAGGTGCACTTACTAACAGAATTAATTTTCACTTTATGAGCTATTTAACTTAGTAAAGATATTAACATTAGCCAAAATTTGCAATTTTTTAAAAGGTTTTATTTTAACTTCAATATCATACTTATATTTCTTATTAAAATAATTGTAAAATATTATACTACTTCTGATAGTCTGTACTATGTCAATGAAACCTACATATTGATTCATACTCAGATTACTATCGAATGCACACAGAAGGACAATCTGATCTCACACTTCTGCCAATGCTGTTGATCGCTGGAAATATTCTTGTAAATCTTTCCTGCACCCTTTCTAAATCTTTCACCTCCTTCTTAAGTTGTGGTGTTCAGAACTGGGCACAACATTCCAATTGAGGCTGAACTAGTAGCTTCCAAGAGTATCCTTATATCTTTACCCTATGGATCTGTTTTTAAGATGCAATTTAAACTTCTCGTTACACTTCTCTGCTGCTTTCAATGATTTGTGCACGTGTAACCCCAAGTCTTTGTTTCTTAGCCTCCTCTAGAATGGTGTACTTTCTTTTAGATTGCCTCTCTTTGTTCTAACACCAGATTATACTACATCGCATTTCAATGCATTAAGTGTTCTCTGCCACGTGCCCATCTATTCAACAAGCTGTCTAAGTCCTATTGAAGTTTATCACTATCCACCTCACAGTGCTCTCAAGTTTTGTGTCACTTGCAAATTTAGAAATGTGCTCTCTGTACCAAGGTTACTGGCAATATTCTATGTTAAGGAAAACAGATGTCTTAGTATTAATCCCGAGGGAACCCCACTTCTTACCTTCCTGCAGTCTGAAAAACAAGCCTTCACCACTGCTATTTCCTGTCACTTGGCCAACTTCATTTGCAGGCTTTTTGGTCCTTCTCAATGGCTTCAACTTTGGAAGCCCATGCACACTTTATCCACCATATTACGTTCCATACTAAATTACAGGGAATGCAAGGCATAGCTGCCAAGAGTCAGACAATTAAAATTAGGAATGCTGAAGAAGCCAGTATTAGATGAGTATAGATATCTCAGAGGGTCTGCATCCGAATAGGATTACAGAATAGGGAAGGCCATAGATGGATCTGAAACCGAAAGTGAGAATATCAAAACAAGACATTGATACTCCTGGGACAAGATATGATCATTGGCAGTCCCTCGCAGATGGGGATGACTCTCTTCCACTCTCAGGCTGAGTCCATAGGTGGCTGTACAGACCAATGAGGCTACTGCAGGCTCTGTTCCACATGGGGCAGAAGGTGGTCATAGGTGGGAGTGGGTGGCAACACGATCCTTTCGCTTTTTCATCAGGCTTCCCGACGGCAAGTGTCGAGGTGCTCGACGCCTTCCCATTTGCTCCTCCTCCACTTCGGATGGTCTTGGGTCAGTCCTCATCTTAGAGCCATATAGGAGGGTGAGATCTCTGGAGCAAGTCTAAATCAGCCAAATGCAGGTGATTTCAGCAGTGGCAGTCAGAGATTGAGTGGATTCTTTCTGGCAGACTCAATAATCTGAATGCCAGGTCCAGCATTCCAATGGTACTGTCATTGATTACCAACCAGTTCAGCTCAGTAATGTGACCTGCAGAAGAACTACTATCAAATGGAGATTGAGATCGAGATCAAAATTCCTATTAATCAGTTTCAATAGGTCTTCAACCAAATGCCCAACACAAAGGAGGTCCTGGCTAAACAACAATAGGTATCTCATTTGTGCTATGTGCTGATAAACTGCAAGTTGCTGGTTAAATCCAAGAGAAGCCCAACATCCTAAACAATTGCTTTAATCTGTCTGTATGGACTTAGATAATGGAATGGTTGGAAGTTGGAAGAAAGTATGCAAATAGAATTTCTGCATATAAGTTTTCCAGTAGATAATTTTGACAGCCAAACACAGAATGAGCCTTGATAATGAATGTATTCAGCCAATTCCTTCACGGGAACCCCGCATCTTAAGTTCACCAGTCTTCACGTTGTTGGGGGAGATTCGTTTAACAATGTGCTCTTCCCATTGGCAGGTGCACCATTTCCATTCATTTGTTTCCCACCTGATTACAGTTAAAATGTATAGTGCTGGCATGTGGTCATGCAGCAGGGAAGATTCTAAGCCATGAAATCCACTATTAGCTCACAAGCATACACCTATGGGCAAGCTAGGAAATGGCCTCTTGGTCAAATAAGGAGGCTCTGTATCACAGGCACAATTCCCTGCCCAACACCCTTGCCATTAACATAAAACCTGAGAGCACAAAAAGTGGCATGGGTGTTTCTTAAAAATTAAATTTCACTTTAAATATTACACATCGCTGCAGATTCATTTTATTCATAGGTGCTATAGACCTGCCACATTTCCCATTCTTGCTGGCTCCATCATACCCTCCCTTCTGTCGAATGGGGTTACTAAACTGGGAACCAAGGGGCAATATGACCATTGTAGTCTTTGAACTGCAAACATGATAAAAAGACCATGATAGGATATTTTCCCCTTAAAAAGGATGCCCAATAAATTTAATATTGTATTTCCAGTTAAGTAAATTGTCATTCATTTAAAATATTTTGGGCCAGAGCTGAAATTGTGTGTATTTTAATTTCCTAGGAAACCCAACCTTATTAGATAAATAAATTAAATGATATTTTGACTTAGCCCTATTACTGCTGGTTGTAATAAAAATAAAGCTCAACAGACAAACTTGTCATGGAAGAAATTAAGTTATCAACCTATTGTGCATGTGAACATTTCCCAAGCTTATAGTATATGCAGTGACTATGTGTACAGTATAATCACTGAACATAATTCCCTTGAACCGTCAGAAACTTTTTCTGTAGATTACAAACAATGAGTTCACCAAGGAGCAGAACAATAGGGAAGGAAAGGGCAAGAGTTCATGATCCTTTGAAGTCAGCAACCAGACATTAATGGCCTTTTATATATTACTAAAATCAACAATCCTCAAACTTTCATGATGAATCCATTCCTTATGAAAAATGATGTGCATTGTCTATAGGTTCCAACTGGAACAGAGCAATCACAGATACCATACATTTCTGACACCGAAAGAGGTCCTGTAGCCTATTGTGTCTGTGTTGGTCGACAAATAGCTATTTTGCAATCTGACTGTCCTGCAATTGAACTATAACCCTGAGGATCTTAGCCCTTCAAGTAGATGCCGTGGTACTTTTCAAATGTGGTGATGGTTTCAGCCTCTATCTACCTTTCAGAGAGTGAGTTCAAGGTTCCTAATGTCCTCTAGGCGAACAAAGTTTCCTCATCTCTCTTCTAATCATTCTATTTTATTTTAAATCTGCCTCCTGGTTTTGACTGCTCTTTTAATGTAAGTACTTTATCCCTATTTCCTCCACTTAGATCATTCAAATATTTATACACCACAATTAAATCACCTCTCAGTCATGTCTGTTCCAGGGAAAACAAAAGCTCAACCTTTCCTCATAGGTAAAAATTTTCCAGTACTGGCAATATCTTTGTTAATCAGCCTGTTCAGAGATGTTAATACACACCTTTGCAGCTAGTGGGACTTGGACTCAGGAATCCTGGCTCAGACTAGGAACACTACCACTGCACCACCAGATCCTTTACCTATGTACTTTCTTCAGTATATCATATCTTCCTTATAATGGGATGACTAGAACTCTAAGCAGTATTCAATCTGTTGTCTAATTAGTGTTATATACAGCTCATGCAGATATGTACCAATGCCCTTCCTGATCTGCTGCACCCTGCCTATAAACTGTTGGGATTGGAATTCAGATTTTTTAGTATTTTGGCATCCCACTTAACCTAAATTTCCCCTGAGTCTTTTTTTCCGAACAAGGCAAAATTCAATGTCTAAGAAATGCTGAAGAAATTATTTAAACTAAAGCTATTAGACTGTCTATGAACCATTGGGCCTAGGTAGACATGAGCCATGTGGACTTGCCGTTGTGATTAGATGAGAATTCCCAGAAGCATGCTACAGTTAATACCCATAAGGGTTTGTACCAATATAAGAGACTGCCATGTAGGGTATCATCAGCCTATGCAATTTTTCAGCAAATGATGGAAAACATTTTACAAGGTTGACACCAGGTCACCATTTATCTAGATGACATGCTAATAAGAACATGAGAACCTAAGAACTAGGAGCAGGAAGAGGCCATCTGACCCTAGAACACATTGAGAACTTGGACATTGTCCTTAGATGCTTTTAATAGGCGGGTATATAACTTAGAAGGGAAAATGTGTTCCAGGCACCGCAAGTGACCTACTTGGGCTACAGAGTCAACAAGATCAAGTTACACCTGTTGGAAGATAAAGTGAGGGCAATCAAAGGTGCCCGAGCTCCTCTGTCTGTACTGGAGCTTAGGTCTTCCCTTGGGCTGGTGAGTTATAACCTGGCCTGCATCCGAGCACCTTCCATCAACTCTTAAAAAATAGTCATGAAGGCATACCTTTCAGGGAAGTGAAGAAACAGCTACCTTCCTCTAACATTCTGACACACAATGATCCCAAGCTTGGTATTAATATGCGATGCTTCGCTGTAAGGCATTCGGGTAGTATTAACTCATAGGTGGCTCAAGGGAGAGCAATGCCCAATAGTGTATGCATCCAGGACTTTGGTTAATGCAGAACATAAATGCAGACAGATAGAGAAGGAAGGTTTGGTGGTCATATTTGGAGTCAGGAAGTTCCACCAATACCTTTATAGACCTAAATGTGTCCCCTGCTATGTCTACTTAAAGAGGACAAGACAGTGCTGCCCATAACTTCAGGCTGAATCCAGTGGTGGTCTCTAATCCGTTGGGCATGTAATGTCAATTTGGAACACCATCCAAGTAATAAATCTTGGATGCATTGAGTTGCCTCCCACAGGCAGATGCATAACTGGTGATACCGCCACTGGAAGAGTCCATAATGGTTTTAAATTTTCTCGATGCACTTCAGGTCACAGCTGACAATATTAGACTTTCGAAAGGTCCGGTCCTGGCCAAATGAAACAGCTGGTGGTGATGGGAAAACCAAAGGGATGTCAGAACCAGAATTGAAACCTTCTTGTACCCAGAGAGACCAGATCACAGCAGAGGACAGCATATTGTCATGGGGAGCAAGAGTGATTGTCCTGAGCAAAGGTTGCCACCAGCTATTGGTTGAACTCCACCGGGGTTTCCAAAATGAAGATGTTTGTGATAAGTTATATCTGGTTGCTGGGATTGGCTGTGTTGGTGGGACAGTGCCCAGAGTGCTAACAATGACAAAAATTGGATTAGATTCCCTACAGAGTGGAAACAGGCCCTTCAGCCCAACAAGTCCACACCGACCCACTGAAAGAGTAACCCGCCCAAATCCATTTCCCTCTGACTAATGCACCTAACACTACAGGCAATTTAGCATGGCCAATTCACCTGACCTGCACATCTTTGAACTGTGGGAGGAACCCACGCAGACATGGGGAGAATATGCAAACTCCACACAGACAGTCACCTGAGGCTGGAATCAAACCTGGGTCCCTGGTGCTGTGAGGCAGCAGTGCTAGCCACTGAGCCACCGTGCCACCCCAATTGCCATGGGCAGCTCATCTACACTCGTGGGAATGGCCAGGTAAACCCTAGACTTGGTTACACTTTGACGATGCAGGTCCTTTCATGGCTCAATGTTCTTAGCCATTATGGACTTCCATTCAAAATGGCTGGATGCGCACAGTTAATTTGTCAAACACCGGAACGATGATAGAACAACTGTGTGCATCTTTTGCAATATACGGACTCCCGGGAGTGTCAGTCACAGATAACGGACCATCGTTTGCCAACTGGAAATTTGATTTCTTAATTTCCTAAAAGTGAATGGCATTCCTCATATAGGGACAGCTCCATACCATCCATCATCCAGTGGTGTGGCAGAAAGAGCAGTTCAAAATTTGAAGGCAGACCTAAAGAAACAGCCTACAGCTTTATTGGATACCCAACTGTCCCAGTTTCTATTCGATTATAGGACTACCCCTCATGCAATGATAGGGATAGCTCCAGCCGAGGTGCTAACGGGGAGAAGACTCTGCACCAGGTTAAATCCTACCTTCCTGTTTCTGGGAGGAGGATGAAATAGGAACAGGAATGCCAATGCCAGACACAAGGCTCCGCTAGGTGAGAGAAACAATTTACTTCAAGGGACAAAGTTTGGTGTAGGAACCAATGGAATGGCCCTGCATGGGTAAGAGGCATGGTCAACACGAGGTCAGGTCCAGTGACGTTTAACTTTCGGGTAGATGAGACGGTCCTAAACACTTGGACCATAAGAAAGCTGTAAACTTGCAAATGGGGCAGGAGCAAAACTACTCCAATTAAATCCTGCAAGCTCCTGTTTATTTCCACCAAAATTCACCTTGCCCCAATTTAGAACTTGAACCTGTGGACTAATTTTGTCCCTCTTCGTAACTTTTAAAATTAATAGAACTATGGTCACTGGTCCCAAAGTACTCCCCCGCTGTCATGCCTGTCACCTATCCTGCCCTCTTTCCCAAGAGTAGGTCGAGTTTTGCCCCTTCCCAAAAGACTGTCTATATACTGCTTGAGAAACTCTCCTGAATGTACTTAACAAATTCCATCCTATTAAGCCCTTCGCACTCTGGCAATCCCAGTCAATGTTAGGAAAATTGAAATCCCCTACGATGACAACCCTATTACTCCTGCAAGTCTCCCCAGTCTCCCTGCATATTTATTCATCTAATTCCCATTGTCTATTTGGGGGCCTATAGTACAATCCCAATAATGTCACCATCCCCTTCTTATTCCTTACCTCTACTCACAAAGCCTCACTGGATGATCTTTTCAGTTATTTCATCTTTGACTACTGCTGTGAGAGCTTGGACAAACTTGGATTGTTTTCACTGGAGTGTTGGAGGCTTGAGGGGCGACCTGATAGAAGTATATAAGGTTATGAGAGGCATGGACAGGGTGGATAGTCGGACTCTTTTTCCCAGGGTATAAGTGCCAAACACTAGGCAGCATAGGTTTAAGGTGTGGGGGAGAAAGTTTAAAGGAGATGGTGAGAGTGGTTTTTCAGAGGATGGTAGGTGCTTGCAGTGTGCTTCCAGAGGCGGTGATAGAAGCAGATGCAATAGCAGAGTTGAAGAGGTTTTTAAACAGATCCATGACCAATTAGAGAATAGAGAGATATGCACCATGTGCAGGCAGAAACGTTTGGATTAGAAAAGCTTCAAAGTCAGCACAGACATGGTGGGCCGAAGAGCCTGTTCCTGTGCTGTACCTTTCTATGTTCATTCAGAGCCTGTGTGCTGAGTAACCATGCTTCCCTGCCAACTGTGTGGCATCAGGGACATGGTGTTACTAAGTCCTCGGTCTCCCTTTGTCTTGTTGATCCTCCTATAGGCTGAGGTATGCCCTGAAGCAACTTCAACAGTCTCCCTATTCTTTACCTACCTCTTTTCAGCTAGTCAGTTTCCAAAGATGTGGATAAGCTGTCCATCTGCCTATTTAAAAATAGATTACCTCAAGACAAGTTCTAAATGAGCCTTGTAACGGGTTTTGTTCTGACTTGAGCTGGGAGGAGAGCAGGGTTCCTCTCTTGTCCTCCCCCAGCCCTGCTGATTACTGGCATTGGATTGAAATTTACATGCTGCCAAGTCTTGGTATTTTTAATTCTTGCTTCCCCCCCACCTACTTACCACCTTCATGTGGGAGCCTAAGCATTGTTCTGCTTTTTCCCCATTGTCCTCTTTCTGCATCCAATGTTTACCATTTTACCCTTGAAACATGTTTTGTGTCAACACACCCACTCCCTAATGCAATACTACCCTACTTTAAGAAAGCTGTGAAGGCTGTGTGCGGGGTACAGAAGACTTTGGCAAAGATGTTACCACAAGTGAGAAACTTAAATTGAGAGGAGATCTAATTGAACAAGGAAAGGTTACACAATTCAACAAACTCAGAACAATCAAATAGCAAGTAGTTTATTTAATGTAAACAAAGTGATTTTTTTTTCCTGAGGTACTCAGGTCCCTTGATCTTTGATACAAGAATAACAATGGAACAGGAGGATATTAGGATCAAGAAAAGACTGTTCAGACTGGATGTCTTGTCTCCTCTGTCTACTAGTGTTGCTTACAATCCCAAGCTATTGTATTCTCTAATTCTCCCAGCCCAGACCAGATTTCCTTTTATCAACATTTGGCACAAGATTTAAGGCTTTATCACGTGACACAAATCTGGTCAAATTCCTTTTGAAAGATTCCACCAACCCAGCATTCACTGCACTAGGTGGCAAATTTTCCTTTGGTCATGTTAACAATTCTCTAGTAAGTTATGTTTAACTCCTGGCTCCATAATTACATAGAATCACGCACAGGATATAGTGCAGAAACAGGCCATTCGTGCCTTTGCTGGTGCTACTGCTTTACATGAGCCTCCTGTCTTCCCTCCTCACCTAATGTGATTCAAATAACGTACCTATTCAAATCTTTGTCATGTGTTGATCACACTTACTCTTCATTGTATCTTTGTTAAGTGCCAAAATTACTGCTTATTATCTATAATATTTCATTTTTGTAAAGTAAACCCTGTTTGGATCCTGCATATTTCTGGGGAGGTGGGCGGGGTTGTGTTCAAAGGCACTCAATGCCTGTTCAAAGTTTAAGGGACCAGCATCAGCCAACAAATGGGAGTGAGAACCCATCCCCCCTTCTTCCCTCTCTGACCACTGCCCCTCGATCCCCCTCCTTCAGCAACCCTGCCCCTTGGGTAAATGCAGTACCGACATCAGCCAGCAGTGGTTGGTGGCACTCCTGAGCAACACAGTGTTGCTGGCCTCTGATGGTCTAGCAACCCTGGGCAAGTAGGATGTCTGCCTCCGAGATCCTTGACTGTGGGGAAGGCCGCTCTCTGTCACTGAGGTGCCTGATGGGGTTCTCACCAGCTCCAAGACTGGTAAATCCTTGCTGCCTACATTAAATTCTGTCCCAGTGCTGGGGTATATACATAATAAATATTCCAGTTTTGATCCTGGGTTTCAATTGATTACACTGGTCTTAGTGAATGTTTGGGGCACTACAAATGGTAATCATGTTCTCAGGGTCATGAAGGAGAATATTTTACCCAGTTTTCCTACTCCCAATCACTATTCGGTTATCTCTGTTGAATAGTGCATATGAGGAATGTTGGACAAGGACAGGATGAGACTTGCCAATCTTGCTCGGATGGAACTTAATCTATCAGAAAAGGATTGTTGATAAGTAACATTATGGAGGGTTTCTGGCTTCATGGAGCTGTATTCATACAGTAATCA
The DNA here is from genome assembly GCF_037043375.1 of Chiloscyllium plagiosum. Lineage (NCBI taxonomy): Eukaryota > Metazoa > Chordata > Chondrichthyes > Orectolobiformes > Hemiscylliidae > Chiloscyllium > Chiloscyllium plagiosum. The sequence continues at coordinate 37,339,204 of NW_028270148.1, forward strand.
CTGCTCTGTGCTGGATGACGCACCATCTCAGCCAGCTAAAAACTGAACATTTAGTCAAATTTCTGAATGCTTTAAGCTGCAGTAGCCATCAATGAACTTCAAACAGTCTTATTTGGAATGAGTCCCAATTGCAGATGATTATACTCGAGCTGTCAAAAATTCAAAAGTGATCACAGCTTGTTAAATTTTTGGAAGCGATCATGAGCATTCGAAGAGGATTACAGCCAATTAAATTTGTCTATAGAGGCATGTAGCATCAATTGCAGCTTCCTACAGATCATGATTTAAACAAAAATAAACAAACCTACTGCATATTTTCAACATTTGCCTCTTCCAAATCGCCTGGTTTGTTAGCCTTCTTTCTGATCATTCTCTGGTGCCTCTGTGCCACTTTTGCTGGGACAGTCCTTATGTCTACTCAGGAAAGATGAGGGTGTCTACCACTAGGGTGACCTCTACTCTCACTGTCAAGATCGCCTGTTTGCCCCCTGCCAAGGTGATCTCTGTTCCCACTGTGAGGCAGACCCCAGTGTCCAGTCAGCGATGGAACCATGTCTAATGCCAGGGTGATCTCTGTGTTTACTGCCAGAGTGATCTTTGTGTCTACTTAGTGACAGTGATCTCTGTGTCTACCGCTACGTGGACTAATTCTGTTGGAAACATAAGTGATGCTTTGCCAGAGCAGGTATCTGGGGGAGGAGAGAACACTGAGAGAAATAAGACTGCTGTAGAATTAAGTCTAAAAGCATATAATGAAGAACAAAAGTTAGCAACTCTCCTTCAATGGCACTTTCCAAACCCACTTCCTGTATGAACTCGAAGGCCACAGGACAGCAAATGAATGCAGGCACCATCACCTGCAATGTACCCCTTCAAACTGACACCATCCTGACTTGGAATTACAATAATGTTCCTGCATTGTCTTTAAGTCCAAAACTTGGAGCACTCTTTCTAAGAGCCCCCACCTATAGGCTGCTGTTCTCGAATATCCAACTACTGAGATGGTGGAGCTGAGGAAGCAATGTCAGGCAGGCTGTTAAAGAAGGCCCGCATCACCCCAGTATCTGTAAGCCCCTCAAAGCTCAGGACAACAACCCATGTCCCAGCCAGGCTCTGGGCTGTAACAGACCTCACCTCAACATAGGTTTACGACAAGCCCTGACACCATGGCAACTCTCGGGCTCAGAAGCCCATTCCTCTCCCCCTCAAGGTTGAAGTTTACAATTCTCCCAGCCCTCCCTCAACCTCGCCCAGTCAGAAGCTTAAAGCAACACCCATTTTGCTTATAGATAGGTGGACGGAGGTGGATTCATAAAGAGTTAGGAGTAATGTGTGAAGGAAAGGGTGAGAAGGGGCGAGAGGATGGAACTATAATGTATTACATCACATCATCGTGCTAATCAATAACATTAATCAGTATAATTAGTACTAATAACACTATAATGAACTCCATAATGATTTATCTCACCACACTTGCAACTGGGATTTCCTGTTTTCTGTGTCTGAGATTTGTTTGAGTTGTTGCTTTTCTTATTATCCAATCACTGCCTGCAGCTGGGACGTTGAAAAAATCTGACCCCTGACTTGTTCCTTCTCTGGGTCATTTATAAGGCGATCAAGTTTTTGTTTTAGCTTTCCTGATTTCCAGTGATTTCAGTTGAACACTGTTAAATGCTTCAAACCAAAATAACCATTTGGAATTGGTGTGCTTGCTTGCAGCACTGTTTGATTTAATTTCAAGATCATTGAAATCAATAAATCACAAGTAGATGCCATGCAATGATGGAGTGAACACTTTGGAACATGGATTGAATGCTTTTGAATGCAGAGCATCAGAAATAAGTGTGATCAAAGTGTTAAGTGCAGAATAATGTTGACCATTTCTGGTAGGGATGTGGAAACATCTTGAGAAAAATACAAATGTGCTAAATTTTTCAGAAACTGTAGACTCAGATAGAGAAATAAATTCTGTAAATGCTTAACCATCTAAGTTTATTTTAATCACAAGGCAGTATGTTTTTTACTGATTTTCATTTATCAGATATTTAATTGAAACAGGAACTAATTAGTTTGATGTTTGAAATACTTTCCCTTTAGCTGGTTTGATTGTGATTTGAGGACATGTGGGGGAAGAGGGAGTGGACTTGAGATGCCGACTAGGAGATATTATTTGCTCTGCGCCAATACCTGTAGAAGGGCCAGTGTGGTACAGAAGGATCATGTATTACTCCATTTCTTAGAGTATCCGGACTATGTGAAACTTCTAGTTCAGGACTTGGGGACTTTGTAGTTTGTAAAAAGCATAAAAAGCCCATTTGGAATAATCAGAAGTAGATGGAATGAGTCCCAACCTGAAAAAGACCCAAGTTAAAGCACAAAGTTGGGAAACTAGAACTGAATGCAAGTTTGATAATGGATGGACAACTGCAAGAGCTGATAGGAGAGAATATGATGGTGAAGTCTTTGCCATAGCCATAGACATCACCCAACTTGATATCTGCAATTGTCTAGATTTACTCTCTACTGCTTTCTAGGCTTTCATGTTGCTGTTGTTTCCTGATTCAAGTCTCTGGCTCAAAATCTCTTAGCAGGAACCCACTGAGCTCCTGAATTAGCAGTTTCCACATCCATAGTCTGTTTTTAGTCCATTGATTCACAACTCTGCTCCTTCTTCATTTTTGTTTTCATTTTCTAACTTAACATTACATCTGCTTCATTGAAAGAATACTCAATATCTACCTTATTGGTTCTGGTCAATTGAACCCTGTAGGTTGGGCAGAAAAAATAAACCAAGTTTCTTGAGGTCACTGAATGCAAATAAATGGAATTTTTATTTCAATAAATAAATAGGATGGAACTGCATGGAAAAGAAACAACAATCTCTCCATGTTTCTGAGCCATTTAGAATACATTTTTGCTTCTTCTCTACTTTGACCAGGATGTGTGTGATCTTAACTCCATTTTGCTTATAGATCCTAAATAGATTCTGTAAAACTTTCAGCATCAGTCTTGCAACCATTGCTAACAATGTCAATCTTTAAAACAAACATTTTTCTCACAGGTTCATGTTCAGGGAAGTTTGGATTGTTCTCCTTGGAACAGAGCAGGCTCTGAGATTACCAAAGAGAAGTTCCCAAGAAGGCGAGAGGTTTCGATAAGGGTAGACAGAGAAAACTTTTCCCTCTGGCAAGTGAATCAGTAACTAGAAGTCATAAGGCAGAAAATTCTGGATAGGGCTGGCAAGAGGGTGGGTGTGGCAGGTTTGGGAAGGGAAGAGGGAACTGAGAGCTCAGTCCCCAAAGCCCCAGATGGAAAATGGCTGGTGAGCTGACAGACCAGAAAGAATATGCTACAGGTGGGCTGAAGCACTTCAGGCCCAGATGTCTTCCCCCACTAGGAGTGATGCAGTGCCCACTGGAGCTACCAGCCAAGATAAGTTTCTGGCAACTCTGGGCACCCTGGCAGTGTTGGAGCTCAGCAATGGGTAGAGTGTGGGTTTTTAAATATAGGGCAGCAAGGATGGAAGTGGGGGCATGTTCTTCTCGGGGAGTGGGGAATGTTGCATAAAAGTAGTCTTAAAAGTGTGGGTTAGTATTGCTGAATTATCAAGCTCCCACTGGGCAAAGGGTGCCAGTGTACTTAGATATGATTGTCTGGTTAGCACACAAAACAATACTTTTCACTGTATCTCAATACATGTGATAAATCAAATCAAATCAACAAGAGCTTTTAACAATCAAGTAACCATAATTATTTATTTGTATATTGGTGGGGGCTGCTGACTTTGGATGGCCAACCACCCTCCATATTGTGGGAGTCAGCTTGGAGCTGGGCTTGAGGCTGGTGGACTGACCACCAAATGCTCCCGTGCCTGAAGCACATCCAATTCATAGATCCATAAGCAAATGGGTAGCTAGATGGACATTCATCCATGCAGAGATTTGCCTGAGCCTCAGAAATCTGTACCTGAAAAGGTGGTGGACATTGATTCCAGAAAAAAAATTTCTCACAGGTTCATGTTCAGGGAAGTTTGGATTGTCCTCCTTGGAACAGAGCAGGCTATGAGGTTACCAAATAGTAGCTTTCAAGAAGGTGAGCGGTTTCAGTCAAGGTAGACAGAGAAAACATTCAGTTTTATAATAATGATTTTTAGAAGGGTGAGAGGATAAAGAGCTCACAGGGTTACAGCCAGAAAGCATGAACGTGGGACTAAGCACGATTGCTCTTTTAAGGAACCCTTAAAAGAGGGTAAGAACAAGTCAAATGGTCCCCTCTTGTACCATAAGTCCAAATGATTCTTCACCTGCCCCTTTAGTTCTCTATTGTAACATTTCTTTCACTTTCTGTTCAATGCTGCATTTTGGGAAAACAAATCTTAGCAGAACTTATACATTTAATGGTAAGGTCCTAGGGAGTGTTGCTGAACAAAGAGACCTTGGAGTGCAGGTTCATAGCTCCTTGAAAGTGGAGTCGCAGGTAGATAGGATAGTGAAGGTGTTTGGTATGCTTTCTTTTATTGATCAGAGTGTTGAGTACAGGAGTTGGGAGGTCATGTTGCGGCTGTACAGGACATGGTTAGGCCAATGTTGGAATATTGCGTGCAATTCTGGTCTCCTTCCTATCGGAAAGATGTTGTGAAACTTGAAAGAGTTCAGAAAAGATTTACAAGGATGTCGCCAGGGTTGGAGGATTTGAGCTACAGGGAGAGGCTGAACAGGTTGGGTCTGTTTTCCCTGGAGCGTCAGAGGCTGAGGGATGACCTTATAGAGGTTTATAAAATTGTGAGGGACATGCATAGGATAAATAGACAAAGTCTTTTCCCTGGGGTTGGGGAGTCCAGAACGAGAGGGCATAAGTTTAGAGTGAGAGGGGAAAAATATAAAAGAGACCTAAGGGGCAACTTTTACACACAGAGGGTGGTGTGTATATGGAATGAGCTGCCAGAGGAAGTGGTGGAGGCTGGTACAATTGCAACATTTAAGCGGCATTTGGATGGGTATATAAATAGGAAGGGTTTGGAGGGATATGGGCCGGATGCTGACAGGTGGGACTAGATTGGGTTGGGATATCTGGTCGGCATGGACGGGTTGGACCGAAGGGTCTGTTTCCATGCTGTACATCTCTATGACTATGACTCTATGTCAAGTGATCTCCTGTAAAACACCAAAGGACATTTGTTACATAAAAGTAATCTTAAAAGTGTGGGTTAGTCTTGCTGAATGATCAAGCTGACTTGCTCATTTCTCATTGTAACACCTCCTTGTCACAGATGTGATTAAAAAGCTGCATTACCGTTTTCCCTACTTCATTTATGATTACACATTTGAAGCAAGTTCTTTCCCAGTTGTGTTCTGTTTGTTAAACATGAACTCAGGTCATTAAACATTTCTTTCTGATGGCGAGAGCGTTGGCTAATTAATGGAAGGTAGGGAGTTCAGTTAAAGGGATATCTTCAGGATAGCAGCCTGTAACAAGTGGAGTACCACAGAAATCATTCACAATATATATTAATGACTTGGCTGACAGAAATATCTATTGCCCAGTTTGCAAATGATACAAAAATAGATGGGAAGGCAAGTGGTAATGATGACACAAGAAGTGTACAGAGCAATACAAAAGTGATGCACATTGGTCAGAAGAATAGAAGGGCTGAACATTATTTAAATGGGGTAAAACTGAAGAAAGCTGCAGCATGGAGGGATTTGGACAATCTGGTGTCTGAATCACAGAAAGCTTGTGTCCAAGTTCAGTAGGTTATAGGGAAAACAAGTGAAATGTTGGCCTTTATTTCAAAGGGAATGGGGCATGAAAATAAGATACTCTTGCTAAAACTATACAAGGCACTAGCCACAGAGCAGCTGGAATACTGTGTCCCTTATCCAAGGACAGATATTCTGGCATTACTAACAGTCCAAAGAAGGTCACTGGGTTAATCCTTGGAATGGAGAATTTTGAGTCGGTTGAACTTGCACTCATTGGAGATTAGGAGAAGGTTGGGAGATCTCACTGGAACATAGAAGATTCTTTGGAGGCGACAGGGTAAATGCAGAAAGATTGTTTCCCCTTGTCTAGCACCAAAGAGTATTACTCAGAGTGAGAGGTCACATGTTTAAAACAGAGATGAGGAAGAATGCTTTCTCTCAGAAGGTAGAATCTGTACAATTCTTTGCCACTGAGGGCCATATTGTTAAATATCAAAGCTGGGCCATTAAATACATTTAATGCTGAGTGTGCAGACTTAAAATCAGTAAGGGGATCAGTGGTTATCGCTTAATGTGGCCTTCACATTCCCACGGTATAGCTGGAGACAACCAAACGAATGCATTTTAAAATTATTTCAATCGTACTGGGGGAAGTGGGAATGTCCCTCAAAAATAATATGATCCCTTCAATCTATACATAGAACATAGAATAGTATAGTAACGGAATCAGCCCTTCGGCCCATGATGTTGTGACGCCAAATGAAACTAATCCCTTCCTCTTGTTCTTGGTCCATATCTTTCCATTTCTTGCACGTTCATGTGCTTATTCTAAAAATCCCTTAAATGCCTCTATTGTATCTGCCTCCACCACCACCCTTGGCAGTGTGTTCCAGACTCCTGCTACACTCTGTGTAAAAAACTAGCCCCTCACATCTCCTTTGAACTTTTCCCTCTCACCTTAAATGCACGCCCCCAATATTAGACATTACAATTCTGGGAAAAAGATTCTGACCGTCAACCCTGTCTATGCATCTTGGATTGTTATAGACTTCTATTAAGTCTCCCCTCAGCCTCCGCTGCTCAAGGGAAAACAACTCTAAAATACCCACTGCAAATTGGTATAATGTTCTCTCTCTCCCTCTATCCCGCCCTGCAGTAGCACCATATCCACCTTGCTGCTAGCTAAGTTGGCCTTTTGCCCACTTTATATTGCACCAAACGAAGTCTAACAAATTCAATACCTAAAAGCCATGCTACCACAGCAACTCAAAGACTTGGATTCCATTGCTGGCCACCTCCATCTGTTTCACAGTTTTCAAAAGTGCACTTTTCTTTCTGGGAGCATGGGATTGCAGACTGAACTTCTGAAGTTATGTTGTGATACTTATATTGCACTAAGATCAAGTTCTAAATTTCCTTCCTGTGGTGCATGACTGATTAAAATGATGTTATGATATGAACATGATCTCTCACCTGATGTGATGCTACCTCATTGTTTTGATGCGAAGCTTCAAATGAATTTACAATGTGGCAGTGCGTATAGGGTCATAATGCTGGATTCTGTCAGGGAAAACTCTGTGAAAGCTAGTTCTTGATTTATTTGTAATGAATTTGGAATAAAAGGTGTATTACTTGTGTATAGTATTTTTTGGACTTTGGATTTAAAAATAGAGGCAATAGGTATTGGTTATTTCTCTGACGAGTTTTTTGGAACAGTCACCAAAATGCAGTATTGTCAAAAGGCAGGTGACTGCAGACCATGTGGTGTAAATAGAAAGGTCTCTGTGCTCTCGATTTTAGGACAGATAGGCTAAACATTTAAGACCAAATGAAATTCTTGTTTCAGTTCAGAAGACACCAGAGTTGAGTTTAACAGTTGGTTTAGTTTTTCTCCTAGAAGGTGTTAAGGGAATTGTAACATTAGCAAAACTTCAAAATCAGGAGAGCTTGCTGAGAAATATGCACGTTATTAGAATCGAGAAAGTTTGGGTTCACAAATTTGTACAAATCCCAGATCAGCTGACTTGCAAAGGACTTTGCGCATTGTCTACACTGCAAACAAATTGCAAGGAGTGAGGTAAGTAGCAACTCAGAAAGTTCAAATAAGAGCCACTCCTCTGGACCTGGGTGTTTTTAATGGATAGCATCAGGAAAGTAATTGAAACTTTGTTTTGTTCTTTATTTTTCAATCATTCTAACAAGCTTCTATTTTTAATTAACTTGTGTTTTCTCTCCTTGTGTTATAAAATTCTGTTCTGTTGTTAAAGAAAGTCTGTAACATTGTGTGAATATGTTTCGGTGACTAAACCGTCACGTTACCTAACTAAACTACCAAAAAAAAGTTGTCAGGTTTCATTCTGAGATCTTACTTGTCCAGCAGTGCACTCAAATCGGTCCTGTTGGTAATTAATTTGAGTACTTTTGGGATTGGAGACTGAATGCTACCGTTCATTTAATGATATATTTAACAAGTTTCATTTTGTTCAAAGTAAAGGTGCAGCATGAACTGTGCCCATATTGTTATCTGCAGGAGTGAGAAGCCCTGAATACTAAAATGTTTGTGAAAGCAGCATTTTACCAAAGAGAAAAACAACAACTACACCAGTTGTTTGTTCCTTTCACAGAAAATCGAATATCTGTGATCAGAAAATTTGTTCAACTTTCAAAATCTTTCTAATGAACCTTAAAAAACAGCTATCTTCAGTGAACACCAGAGCTCCCCATATAATGCAGTCAAACATTTCACAACATAGCATCTCAAAGGTCCAATCAATGTGGGCAGGTTCAGATTAGCACCATTATCTTGCAGTGGTGATCCATTCTCACATCATCTGAATCATTCTGCTATAATGCGCGTTTTGTTAATGCAAATTTGCTGTAATGCGATTGATGAATTGGCGATACTGTTTCTAAAGCGTGAAGGTTTAAAGCGTGTATTGGTTATAACACAATTTCGGCCCCATCAGTTTAAATGGTGCTGCTATTATGTGGTTTTCTTATAACGCGGAATTGCACAAGAATGGAATTACTGCATTATAGCGGAACCTGTATGCATGAAAATAAAAGCAAAGTCAGTTTTCAAACTTAAAATGTGATCTACATTTTTTTAAGTTAATGGATATAAATTAGTAGCACAAAATAAATAATTTCTAAACTAAGTTGACTCTTTAGAACAATTCCAACTCATTAAATCCACCATGCTGGGCCTGGACTTCAATAAGATTAATATGTGAGGTCACACGTCATTGAGTAAACATGATTAGGTATCCCTGCTGTGAAATATCATTATAAACATTTTTCTCAATGTCATCACAGACACAAATAAAAGAAAAATTCACATGAGCCATGTTACCTTTCATAATTACAAAGCAGTGAATACAAGACTGCCTTATTTTCTATGGAATTCTCAAATTTATCTTAACAATTTGTCATTCTGCCTTATAAATAATCTTATATCCTTTTCGTATCACTAGCACAAACAGCTAACCTTGAATATCAAAACTAATAATGAGGATGTTTATTCATTATTTGCAGAGATCTTAAACTGGACAATATCTTGCTGGATGCTGAGGGGCACTGCAAGTTGGCTGATTTCGGCATGTGCAAGGAAGGCATTCTGAATGGTATCACAACAACGACTTTCTGTGGTACCCCTGATTACATTGCCCCTGAGGTATGTTTGCTTTCTCCCAATGATCTTTATATGTCAACAAACCTTAGGAACTTTGCTCTTCGTGTGAGTAAAGCATTTGATTTTACCTCACTCTCACAGTAAGAAATCAAAAATCATGCTTTAAATCTTGTCATGGAGTGTTAAGTACCTTTAGTGCATGTGACTTCAAATCCTAGGTTGGACTAACATTCACAATTGGATGCACCTCTTTTGGTGAGTTCCTTGGTTCTTAGCTGGAGTGTTAGGGAAAGTATTATGCTGTGACACACATGTCTATTTCAAGAGAGCACAAAATTAAACAGAAAGCCTATCCCTTTAAATCACCAAGTTTCTCCCTACTGCCATTGTTTTCTGTTCTTTCAGTGGTTCCTAGTTTACATCTTCGGCACTGTACACCGCAAGAGGTTGTACCTCTTGTTATTAATGCACTGTAAACAACTACTCAGAAATGGAGAAGGTACATGGTTAGCAGTTACCCTTACTCTGAGACCTTACAGTCATTCTTTCGCACTTTTTTAACACGTTATCCATTCAGTATGTGGCTGAGGCTAATAAAGTTGCATTATTATCCATCCTTAAGGTATAAAACCAGTTCCTGCCACTTCATGGCATGGGACATGCACCACCCTACAAGTCCTTTCTGTCACTTGGGTACCATTGTCATGCTTCTTTTGATGTTGGATACCTAGTAAATGGAGATCTTCCATTTACATAGTGCTCCATCTAGCTTCAAGGTATCCAAATGTAATTTGAAATCCATATGATATTCATGTGGAAGGGAAAAGTTCTATTTTCACCCATTCTGGCTTGCATGTCACTTCCGTCACCCAGCAGTTCCTCACAGAGAATAACAATAATTGTGGTGCTCACTACCAAAATCATCAGGACCATAACATTTTCCAGTGCACCCCAAGTGAAACAATTCTTGCAAAACGCACCAAAAACTTGTATAGTTTTGCTGTATGTTGGAATATATTTTCCTGCATAGTTTTGACAAATGGTTTCTTTTGCGTTTCCAATTCAATATCTGTGCAAGTCAGCTGCCCATTCCATATTGTAACCTGGTTAGTAGGAAATATGCACAAGTTTATTAGTCTCCTGAGTTTTGTTCCTTTTCTTTAGGGCAGTGAATGCATTGCGAAATCCTGAAGAAAACCCAGCTGAGATTGGAATCTTAGCTGTGACAAATCATCAGCATAAATGTTCATCTCTGTCACTTTGTCGAGCGGCATTTGAATGAAATAAAGTAGAGGATTCATCGTCAGGTCAAAGCCAAAAATAATCAGGCAACATTTCATTTCTGTCAAAAACCGACGTTGATATAATGGTTAATGATAGTCATTTATGGATACAAATCAGAACTCTGTCACTGAAGTCATTATGAAAGATTACAGATGTGCATTAGAAACCATTTCCAAATAAACTGAGCAGTTGTTTCTTAAAGTTCTTAATATTTCAACTTTGGCTCAGCAGAAGCTGACCTTCATCTCTGAATAAGAAGGTTGTAAGCTTAAGTCCCACCCTAGATTCTTGAACATGTAATCCAGATTGACCCTTCCCAATCGTACTGCAGGAATGCTGCACCTGTTGGAGGTGCTGTACTTCAAATGGGACCTTACACTGAGTCTCTATCTGCCTTCCAAGTGGATTTCTAACGGACCTGGCAGCAGAATTTGAAGATGAATGGGGAGGTTCTCTCCGACATGCTAGGTAATATGTATCCAGCAATCAACAAAATCACATCCACCAGGGCCTTATCTCTTGCTGTTTGTAGAGCTTGTGCAAACAAACAGAGATACAACAAACCTACAGACTAGGAGCAGACATAGGTCATTCAGCCTATCAAGCCTGTTGAGTAAAATCAAGTCTGATCTGTTTGTGTTCTGAATTCCACAATCACAGCTATCCCCGATAATCTTTGATTCGATTTCCTAACAATAATCGATCTACCTCTGCCTTGAAATGTTCAATGACCTAACCTCCACCATCTTCTGAGGCACAGAGTTGCAAAATCACACACCTCTCTGAGCGTAAAATGTTCCCATCATTTCTCTCCTATAAGGGTGTTCCCTGATTTTAAAACAGTGTCCCCTCATTCTGGACTCACCCACATGAATCACACACTTTCCACATCCATTTTGGCAAGACCATTCATGACACTATAAGCATCACCAGGTCACCCCTTACTCTTCTAAATGCCAGGGAAACCAAACCTAGCCCGTACCAAAACAGAAATTGCTGGAAAAGCTCAACAGGTCTGGCAGCACTCGTGGAGAGAAATCAGAGTTAATGTTTTGGGCCAGGTGATCATTCCTCAGAACCTTCCTTCCTCGGTTCTGAGAAAGGGTCACTCAACCTGAAATGTTAACTCTGACTTCTCTCCACAGGTACTGGCAGACCTGCTGAACTTTTCCAGGAATTTCTGTTTTTGTTTCTGATTTACAGCATCTGCAGTTTCTTTTCCGGTTTTGATCTAGCCTGTACCATCCTTCCGCATAAAGGTATGAGGAAATGTCTTTCACCGAGAGGGCGGTCAGTGTCTGCAATTCACTGCTCAGTTTGGTGGCTAAGGTGAGAACCCTGAACTCATTTAAAAGGAATTTGATCTGCACCAGAAACACGGTAACCTGCAGGACTACAGACCCAGTGCTGAAAAGTGGGATTAGACTGGGTGGTTAGTTTGGTCAGCTGGCACAGCTGAATGGCCTCCTTCTGTGCTGTAACATTTCTATGATCTTGTAAGCTGAATTGACCTGAGTTTTCAGCGCCCACCCAGCCTGAGTTATGTCGGGTTGCTGGGAGGTAGTGGCCTGGGCACCTGTCCTCTTTAATGTGCTACCCCTCTAGCACTGAAAACACTCCGTAGAATTCAGCCCAATGTTCTTCATTTACTGTTACTTACAAAAAATTTCCATAGAAGTCAGAAGAATGTAGGAGCACAGAATTCTGTTTCTGATGGGTCTTAAACGAACTGTTCTTGACTCAGCAGCTATGATAATAGTTTAGTCAGACTCAATATACTCAGACTCAGTATGCAGACAGTATGCAGATTCCTGATGATGGACTTTTGCCTGAAACGTCGATTTTCCTGCTCCTCGGATGCTGCCTGACCTGCTGTGCTTTTCCAGCACCACTCTAATCTAAACTCTGGTTTCCAGCATCTGCAGTCCTCACTTTTGCTCAGTATGCAGACAGACAACCTGGGTTCTCACTCCTCCTCATGATTCACAAACTTTTCTCCGAACGTGGGCATGTAGGTGCCTAATTTGGAGTAGCAGATATACTAAGACATTCAAACTCTGTGGTCACTTGAATGGGCACCTGAGACTTACTCATGCCTCAGGATGATACCTGAGTATGAGAAATACTCATGTATAAAGCATGGAAAATGTTTAGACCAGTTAATATACACCTCTATATGCATAATTTTAAATGTTTCAACATATAATTTAGATTTACAAGGATGTTGCCAGGGTTGGAGGGTTTGAGCTACAGGGAGAGGCTGAACAGCTGGGGCTATTTTCCCTGGAGTGTTGAAGGCTGAGGGGTGACCTTATAGAGGTTTACAAAATTATGAGGGGCGTGGATAGAGTAAATAGGCAAAGTCTTTTCCCTGGGGTCAGGGAGTCCAGAACTAGAGGGGATAGGTTTAGGGTGAGAGGGGAAAGATATAAAAGGGACCTAAGGGGCAGCTTTTTCATGCAAAGGGTGGTACGTGTATGGACTGAGCTGCCAGAAGAAGTGGTGGAGGCTGGTACAATTACAACACTTAAAAAGCATCTGGATAGGTATATGAATAGGAAGAGTTTAGAGGGATATGGGCCAAGTGCTGGCAAATGGGACTAGATTAATTTAGGATACTGGTCAGCATGGACAAGTTGGACCGAAGGGTCTGTTTCCAAGCTGTACATCTCTATGATTCAATGACACTATCTATATGTTCTGAAGAAAATATTCCATTTGTAGCACGGATTTCACTTACTGGAGGGTAAAATATAACTTTGCTACTTGTATAAACATGCAGGAGCAGAGTGGCACCTCCCCCCTTCTCTCCCCCCTTCCAAATATTCAAGCCATTGACGTCAATATGTTCTATTTCGTAAAGTCAGTTGAAAAAGATTACAACCAATCTTCACACATTATACACCATCTAACTCAACACCACAGTTTCAGTCTGTGTTTTTTTTTGCAGTCTGTGTTTACTTATAATTTTTTCACATGGCGAGTTCACCCTCAAAAGCGCTGAATACGGGTCTTTGAGAGCATTATTTGAGCATTGCTCACAATGGCTCACCAATGATAAGAATTCCCTTTTTGAACAAATTTCTTCATCCGCTGCTGCAGGAGGCTTCAGTGAATACTTAGCTAATGCCCAATCCCTGCTCTCCACCACAGGGAAAGTCATTGCAAGAATCGCCCTCAATCTCCTTCTCCTCATGGCTGAAAAGCTCCTACCAGCGTCACAATGCAGATTCTGTCCATTAAGAGGCACAGGGAAACTGATCGTCACTGCAAGGCAAGTCAAAGAAAAATGCAGAGAACTGCAGAGATCTCTATACATGGCCTTTTCCCAACTCATAAAGACTTTTTCACTGGTCAACCAGGAGGGATCATGGATCATCCTCCACACATTTGCCTGCCCACACAAATTCATCACTAGCCTCTCCCTAATGACATGGAAGGTGCGATCTTCAGTAGCAGACCCACCGTTGATCCAATCTGAGTGTTAACTCGCATTAGGCCAGGCTCTGTTACCGCACCAGTGCTCTTATCCATCTTCCTCTTTGTAGACCTCCATCCCATCTTGCTGAAGTCCCACTGCCAGAGTAGAACTATTCCAAAGAATGAGTGGGAAACAGCTCACCCAACATGGTTCTGCACTGGAGACAATGATCTGCCATCAGATTGTACTTTGGAGATGATATTTGCTTGTGCACACATTCAGGGGAATAACATTGTTGATATATTAATGGAGATGAACGAAAGAATGAAACTTACACTAAAGGGCCAAAAGACAATTAAACACAATTAATGTACAATCAATGACTGCCACTTTTCTCACACCTGAGCCCTAGTTGAATTTCACCACGATATTTGGAAATGTCATTAGTAGTTTATGATTAGTGTAATATATGCTAACAATAGCTAGAGAGGTATTTGAAGTGGTAAATTATAAAAACTGTCTATTTGTGGCCATCTTGGAAAATTCAGACAAAATGCTGGAAGCTTGAGCCATGAATGTTACGTATCAGGGAAGTGGCTGGAGGGTAAACATTCTTTAAGTATTGGTCTAAAATAAGTAGTGAATTGAATCAGCTGAGCAGCATTTCTTTAACATCTGCTTGCATTTCCGAATAGATCCTACAAGAATTAGAGTATGGCCCTTCAGTGGACTGGTGGGCTTTGGGGGTCCTGATGTACGAGATGATGGCTGGTCAACCACCTTTCGAGGCGGACAATGAAGATGACCTTTTCGAGTCTATTCTGCACGACGATGTGTTGTACCCGGTCTGGCTCAGTAAGGAAGCAGTCAGCATTCTGAAAGCGGTGGGTTCACCACATCTTTTACTGCCCAATTTCTCCTTACTCCTCCCCCAACCAGCCGTTACTTTGCTTTGAATGAGCTGCAATTAAAACTGGATTTATTAACTTGTAGTATCCACCAGTGGGAGTTGAAACACAGTTCATAATGTCATAGCTAGGACAGGAGGGCTTGGGATAAATTACACAACTTGTGGGAAAAGGACAGAATGTTTTGTGATGTGTATATGTTTATACTGGCTTATATTTATACAGCAGAGAAATCTGTTCTTCCCAACTTATTAAATGCCACAAACATTTTGCTGCCAGCTGGTGTAAAAAAAGTTTTGACATATTTTATCCAACTATTCCAACTAATGACTTAGCAGCAAATAAGGCATTGGGATTAATTATTATGAATTCTGATCATCTGTGAACTCTAACCCTCTATCTAATACTTGAATACTATAATTCTTGTGATCAAGTATTGTTATTACTTTGTGTTCAAACCTGAACTTCACATTCCAGTTTACATTCTTTATTCTACCTCAAACTTGTGGAAAATTGAGTGAGAAAAACATGGAAAAAGAGAGTGGGTGGTGACCTAAGAGAAAAGAGGATGAAGAGAAGAGAAACGACAGTGAGAAATTGTTAGTGGCTTTGAAAGTACATTTTAAGATAAACTTCAGGAATGGGGTTCCTTACGATTACATTTAAGATGATTGATCCAAAAAGTGGGCCATGGGAAGGATTGCATCATGATGGTCAATTTACCGATTAACAACTGTGCCTCCTCCATTTCAACCTGGGCCTTCCACTAGGGGGCCCAAGCACCTGCCTGAATCCGGCAGCAGCCCCTTGAAGCAATGAAAACGTTTTGATGTCGAATCTAGTGAACCGAGTTGAGTGGACCATGTGCAATAAATGCTCCCTTTAAAACTGTTGGTCAAGAGGAAGATGACCCAAGGCTTTAGGCCTGAAATTATTTTGTACAGTGCAACTTGTTGTCATCCAGGCCAATCTTCAACCCACCCAATACTAAGCTGGTCCAGAGCTACAAACTGCAGCAGGATACCCTTTTAGAGTACTCACTTCACCAGTAGATTTTTATGCATTAACTGGGGCATTCAAAACTTAACATCTAACTCCAGATCACCAGTGACATAATTCAGAGATGCCGGTGTTGGATTGGGGTGTACAAAGTTAAAAATCACACAACACTAGGTTATAGTCCAACAGGTTTAATTGGAAGCACACTAGCTTTCGGAGCACTGCTCCTTCATCAGGTGGTAGTGCTAGTGTGCTTCCAATTAAATCTGTTGGACTATAATCTGGTGTTGTGTGAATTTTAACCAGTGACATAGATTGTGATGCCCTTAAAAATGTCAAAGTCTAAACACTTGACTGATTGCTTGATTTATTGTACCGAGGTACAGTGAAAATCTTTGTTTAAGGGCAGTACAGGCAGATCATAGTAAGCAATGACGTACAGATCAAAAGATTTAGATGGAGGCATACAGGTAATATTGCACAGAGTATACAAGAGAGATCAACATTAGCAAGGTCAGCATTATTTGAGGCTAGAAAGTCCATTCAGTAGTCAAATAACAGCTGGGAAGAAGCTTATGCCCGAAACGTCGATTCTTCTGCTCCTTTGATACTGCCTGACCTGCTGCGCTTTTCCAGCAACACATTTTTCAGAAGCTGTCCATAAACCTACTTGTCCAAGTGTTCAGACTTCTGATGTTCTGCCTGATGGAAGACTTGTGGGAGATCATTATCAGGGTGCAAAGGGTCTTTGGTGATGTTGGCAGCCTTTCCACAACAGCAAGCCATGTAAATGGAGTCAATGGATAGAAAGCTGGCTTCCGTGATGGTCTGGGCTATGCACACAACCTTCTGCAGTTTCTTAGGATTCTGGGCAGAGTAGTTGCCATACTAGGCCGTTATGCAACCGGACAGTATGCTTTCAGTTGTGCATCTGTCGAAGATAGCGAGGGCCCTTATGGACATGCCAAATTTCCTGAGCTGCCTGAGGAATAAGAGGCAATGTTGTGCCTTCTTGACTGTTGCATCTATATGGGAAGACCAGGATAGGTTGTCGGTTATTGTCACACCGAGGAACATGACGTTGTCCACCCTTTCAATCTCAGTTTTAACATCACATATTCCAGAACACATGAAGCGAAAATGTTTGGTGACCTCCATCAAATATGTCCTTTCTCCATCCAGTTTATACTGCTCCCTTAGAAAGAAATCATAATCACCTTAACATTGGTCAATGTGGCATGAATTACCATGGAAGCCATTAAAGCAAACAGTATAAATAGTTCACTAAATAATTAAATGCATTTCTGGGCAAGAGAATGAGGTCTGATAAGAAGGTAAATTGATGAGATTAAGATCTATGGAAAGTATTTACATTTCAGGTTAATGACCTTCCATTAGAGTTCTGCCAAAAAGACATAGACCTGAAGCTTTGGAGGGAATTTAACAACCACAGCAAGGATAGCCATCTCTTGGCTGGAAAACAGCTGGAAGTCCCATAATGGTCATTGTCGGGAGGCCCGATCAAGTCTCACTGTCGGGTTTCCTTATTTCATGAAAAAGAATGTTTGATTCATCTGAATGGCCTGCTTATGTTGGAGCAGTTAAAGGGAAAGGATCAGTTAATTGTATATATGCCATTTTGGATAAAATTAATTTGTATCACTGGCGTCCAAGATAATCTTCAAATTTTTATTCAATTTGTTTCTCTTAAAACAGGTTTCCAGCATACTTTGATCTTGATGACCTGCTCTTTCATTTTCCTTTATTTGTACACATTTCCTTCATGGTCTTTTCATTTATCACCCTTTAACACTATTTTCCCCTGTATTTCCACACTTGTACTTCTATTGATATGTTTTTTCCTAGTGTCCATTTGATGGAATAGCAGCCTTCTCTGTCTGAAGGAATGGCAACCTTCTCCATCTGAAGGAATGGCAGCTTTCTCCATCTGAAGGAATGGCAGCCTACTCCATCTGAGGGAAATGCGGCCTTCTCCGCCTGAAGGAATGGCAGCCTTCTCTGTCTGAAGGAATGGCAGCCTTTTCCGTCTGAAGGAATGGCAGTCTTCTCCATTGAAAGGAATGGCAGCCTTTTCCGTCTGAAGGAATGGCAGCCATCTCCGTCTGAAGGAATGGCAGTCTTCTCCGTCTGAAGGAATGGCAGCCTTTTCCGTCTGAAGGAATGGCAGCCTTTTCCGTCTGAAGGAATGGCAGTCTTCTCCATTGAAAGGAATGGCAGCCTTTTCCGTCTGAAGGAATGGCAGTCTTCTCCGTCTGAAGGAATGGCAGCCTTTTCTGTCTGAAGGAATGGCAGTCTTCTCCATTGAAAGGAATGGCAGCCTTTTCCGCCTGAAGGAATGGCAGTCTTCTCCGTCTGAAGGAATGGCAGTCTTCTCCGTCTGAAGGAATGGCTATCTTCTCCGTCTGAAGGAATAGCAGCCTTCTCCACCTGAAGGAATGGCAGCCTTTTCCGTCTGAAGGAATGGCAGTCTTTTCCGTCTGAAGGAATGGCAGCCTTTTCCGTCTGAAGGAATGGCAGCCTTCTCCACCTGAAGGAATGGCAGCCTTCTCTGTCTGAAGGAATGGCAGCCTTCTCCGTCTGAAGGAATGGCAGCCTTCTCCACCTGAAGGAATGGCAGCCTTCTCTGTCTGAAGGAATGGCAGCCTTCTCCACCTGAAGGAATGGCAGCCTTCTCCGTCTGAAGGAATGGCAGCCTTCTCCACCTGAAGGAATGGCAGCCTTCTCCGTCTGAAGGAATGGCAGTCTTCTCTGTCTGAAGGAATGGCAGCCTTTTCCGTCTGAAGGAATGGCAGCCTTCTCTGTCTGAAGGAATGGCAGCCTTCTCCGTCTGAAGGAATGGCAGTCTTCTCTGTCTGAAGGAATGGCAGCCTTCTCTGTCTGTAGGAATGGCAGCCTTCTCCGTCTGAAGGAATGGCAGCCTTCTCCGTCTGAAGGAATGGCAGTCTTCTCTGTCTGAAGGAATGGCAGTCTTCTCCGTCTGAAGGAATGGCAGCCTTCTCCACCTGAAGGAATGGCAGCCTTCTCCGTCTGAAGGAATGGCAGTCTTTTCCGTCTGAAGGAATGGCAGCCTTCCCACCTGAAGGAATGGCAGCCTTTTCTGTCTGAAGGAATGGCAGCCTTCTCTGTCTGAAGGAATGGCAGCCTTTTCCGTCTGAAGGAATGGCAGCCTTCCCGCCCGAAGGAATGGCAGCCTTTTCCGTCTGAAGGAATGGCAGCCTTCTCTGTCTGAAGGAATGGCAGCCTTCCCGCCTGAAGGAACGGCAGCCTTCTCCGTCTGAAGGAATGTCAGCCTTTTCCGTCTGAAGGAATGGCAGCCTTCTTCGCCTGAAGGAATGGCAGCCTTCTCTGTCTGAAGGAATGGCAGCCTTTTCCGTCTGAAGGAATGGCAGCCTTTTCCGTCTGAAGGACTGGTGCCTTCTCTGTCTGAAGGAATGGCAGCCTTTTCCGTCTGAAGGACTGGCAGCCTTCTCTGTCTGAAGGAATGGCAGTCTTCTCTGTCTGAAGGAATGTCAGCCTTCTCTGTCTGAAGGAATGGCAGCCTTTTCCGTCTGAAGGAATGGTGGCCTTCTCCACCTGAAGGAATGGCAGTCTTCTCTGTCTGAAGGAATGGCAGCCTTCTCTGTCTGAAGGAATGGCAGCCTTCTCTGTCTGAAGGACTGGCAGCCTTCTCCATCTGAAGGAATGGCAGCCGTCTCCGTCTGAAGTAATGTCTGCCTTCTCCGTCTGAAGGAATATCTGCCTTCTCTGTCTGAAGGAATGGCAGCCTTTTCCGTCTGAAGGAATGGCGGCCTTCTCCGCCTGAAGGAATGGCAGCCTTTTCCGTCTGAAGGAATGACAGCCTTTTCTGTCTGAAGGAATGGCAGCCTTCTCTGTCTGAAGGAATGGCAGCCTTCTCCGTCTGAAGTAATGTCTGCCTTCTCCGTCTGAAGGAATGTCTGCCTTCTCTGTCTGAAGGAATGGCAGTCTTCTCCGTCTGAAGTAATGTCTGCCTTCTCTGTCTGAAGGAATGGCAGCCTTTTCCGTCTGAAGGAATGGCAGCCTTTTCCGTCTGAAGGAATGGCAGTCCTCTCCATTGAAAGGAATGGCAGCCTTTTGCGTCTGAAGGAATGGCAGCCTTCTCTGTCTGAAGGAATGTCTGCCTTCTCCGTCTGAAGGAATGGCAGCCTTTTCCGTCTGAAGGAATGGCAGCCTTCCCGCCTGAAGGAATGGCAGCCTTTTCCGTCTGAAGGAATGGCAGCCTTTTCCGTCTGAAGGAATGTCTGCCTTCTCCGTCTGAAGGAATGGCAGCCTTTTCCGTCTGAAGGAATGGCAGCCTTCCCGCCTGAAGGAATGGCAGCCTTCTCTGTCTGAAGGAATGGCAGCCTTCCCGCCTGAAGGAATGGCAGCCTTCTCCATCTGAAGGAATGTCAGCCTTCTCTGTCTGAAGGAATGGCAGCCTTTTCCGTCTGAAGGAATGGCAGCCTTCTTCGTCTGAAGGAATGGCGGCCTTCTTCATCTGAAGGAATGGCAGCCTTTTCCGTCTGAAGGGATGGCAGCCTTTTCCGTCTGAAGGAATGGCAGCCTTTTCCGTCTGAAGGAATGGCGGCCTTCTCCGCCTGAAGGAATGGCAGTCTTCTCTGTCTGAAGGAATGTCAGCCTTCTCTGTCTGAAGGAATGGCAGCCTTCTCTGTCTGAAGGAATGGCAGCCTTCTCCATCTGAAGGAATGGCAGCCTTCTCCGTCTGAAGTAATGTCTGCCTTCTCCGTCTGAAGGAATATCTGCCTTCTCTGTCTGAAGGAATGGCAGCCTTTTCCGTCTGAAGGAATGGCGGCCTTCTCCGCCTGAAGGAATGGCAGCCTTTTCCGTCTGAAGGAATGGCAGCCTTTTCCGTCTGAAGGAATGGCAGCCTTCTCTGTCTGAAGGAATGGCAGCCTTCTCCGTCTGAAGTAATGTCTGCCTTCTCCGTCTGAAGGAATGTCTGCCTTCTCTGTCTGAAGGAATGGCAGCCTTTTCCGTCTGAAGGAATGGCAGTCCTCTCCATTGAAAGGAATGGCAGCCTTTTCCGTCTGAAGGAATGGCAGCCTTCTCTGTCTGAAGGAATGGCAGTCTTCTCCGTCTGAAGTAATGTCTGCCTTCTCCATCTGAAGGAATGTCTGCCTTCTCTGTCTGAAGGAATGGCAGCCTTTTCCGTCTGAAGGAATGGCAGCCTTTTCCGTCTGAAGGAATGGCAGTCTTCTCTGTCTGAAGGAATGGCAGTCTTCTCTGTCTGAAGGAATGGCAGCCTTCTCTGTCTGAAGGAATGGCAGCCTTCTCCATCTGAAGTCTTTGGCTTTGGTTTTGAAGAAGTGTGAAACATTAACACAGTTTCTCTGTCCACAGATGCTGCCAGACCTGCTGAGTTCCTCCAGCTGTCTCTGTGCTTGTTTCAGATTTTCAGCATCGGCAGTATTTTGCCTTGATATTTCGCCCCTATCTTTACAATTGCAAACTGATTCACAGTCAGCTGGGTCGCTATAGCTTCCCTGGACTTACCTTTCTGCAGTGTTGAGATGCTTTGTTGATTTATTGCCAAATCAAGTACTCAACTTTAAAGAAAAACAAGAACTGAGATGCTAGAATTCAGAAATAAAACCAGTAATTGCTGGAGAAACACAGCAGGTCTGGCAGCATCTGTGGAGAGAAAGCGGAGTTAATATTTCGAGTCCAGTGACCCTTCTTCAGAACAAATACTCAACTTCCTTCTGTCATCAGATGCATTGCTTTAAATAGAAGCATGAAAACTCCGAAAGATGTTGCCTCACACTGGATTATGGTTCAAAAAATTCAAAATACTAACTGATATATTTCTTAACATTCTACTCTTCAGATTTAAATGAATAAAATACATGCCAGCTTGGAGGACATCAGGGCCCATCCCATGCTCAGCCAATGTCTTTCCCAGTGTATGCATGCACACACAGAGTTATTGGATAGTGATCTGGGACCCGAGCCCTTGCTAATGTTTAATCCTCCATATCTCAGAGGTGCAAGGTTCAATGGTAGTGGCCCTACTACTACCCAAACTGAGATGAGTTAATGCAGTAAACACAGAACATTGATCCTTGGAACTTTTCTAGTCTATGTGGCTCCTCAGCTTACTAGGTAATACATTAAAATAAAACCTGTTTAAAATTTCACCTTGAAGAATTACATTTTCTCTAAAGTTTCCGCCTATTTCTTGTTGGTCGGCTATGGATCCCCTTACAAGTTGCATCTGGAAAGTGCTTACGCCTCAGCGCACAAAAAATGAATTGTTCAAAAGGGAGAGGAACTGAGATAATGAATGATCTAACCATTAATGTACATCTCGTTTTTACCAGTTCACTCACCTGTCTCAAACTTCTGGAATAATTGATAGTTACGTTAGAATGATGTATGTAGAAAGCGGGAAAACACTGTTTTAGGAAACAAAAAGAGGAAGGAAAGCTTCTGTGGCGACTCAACAGCAGCATTTTTCATTTTCACCAAACTGAACAAATAAAATACATATTGGCTGCAAAAAGCAAATGAAAGAACAAGTGGATCTCCAGATGATTTTCCTTTTATTAATGCTAATCAGTTTTCTCGATATTCTCAGAACTTCTTCATTAAGGTACTCACCCAAATTCAAGGAAGTCATATTTGAATTGATTCCTGTGCATAACGCCTCACGAGGGTAGTGCACTGAAAATCAAGCCCTGCTATTCCCACAGTCATCACAAATGTTAAAAAGAAGTTACCAAAATATGCAAATTCACCAATTTATCTGTCAGTCTCTGGTTAACAGAAATAATGGACCAGGCTTCTTTACGTAAATCCTTTATAACCACAATTATGAACGACTGTGAACTGTTGGCATATAATTCTACTAGTTAGTAAACTCCCTGATGCACATACAGAAACACACAGACAAATATGAGTCGCTTCAGGTATTTTACTTGAGAAGAAGTGAGACACACCACCTCCTCTCACAGAGGTCAGTGTGCATCTCAACGTGTCATTCACATCCAGAGCTGTTCTGCTACCTAGGAACCAATCCGAGAGTTGGACACAATCGCTAAGCCAATCAGCTGTATATTGCCGGCCAAATCTCAATTTTGCATATACCCATGGTACCGGCTTGTCTACAAACAGCTTCCTATACTGTTTGAACAAAGCAGCAGTGGAAGCACTACACTCAAAACCGTTCAGTAATCTGATTTTAAAAGTGCAACCATTGTTTCCACAATCACTTGTTTTTAAAAAGTCATTATTCCATTTCAGTCCATGCTCAAAAATACAGGAAGTAAAATTACTGTCTTTACATCTGAATCTCACTTTTTATATCTGGTGTCATTTAATAGCAATACATAGAGTCATAGAAATGTATAGCATGGAAACAGACACTTCAGTCCAACCCGTGCATCCCAACACAATCTAGTCCCACCTGCCAGCACCCGGCCTATATCCCTCCAAACCCTTCCTATTCATATACCCATCCAAGTGCCTTTTAAATGTTGCAATTGTAGCAGCCTCCAACACTTGCTCTGGCAGCTCATTCCATACCCGTACCACCCTCTTGCGTGTAAAAGTTGCCCCTTAGGTCTCTTTTATATCTTTCCCCTCTCACCCTAAACATATGCCCTCTAGTTCTGGACTCCCCGACCCCAGGGAAAAGACTTTGTCTATTTATCCTATCCAGGCTCCTCATAATTTTGTAAACCTCTATAAGGTCACCCCTCAGCCTCCAACACTCCAGGGAAAACAGCTCTAGCCTGTTCAGCCTCTCCCGATAGCTCAAATCCTCCAACCCTGGCAACATCCTTGTAAATCTTTTCTGAACCCTTTCAAGTTTCACAACATCTTTCCGATAGGAAGGAGACCAGAATTGCATGCAATATTCCAACAGTGGCCTAACTAATATCCTGTACAGCCGCAACATGACCTCCCAACTCAATTCTCTGACCAATAAAGGAAAGCATGCCAAACACTTTCTTCACTATCCTGTCTACCTGCGGCTCCACTTTCAAGGAGCTATGAACCTGCACTCCAAGATCTCTTTGTTCAGCAACACTCCCTAGGCCCTTACCATTAAGTGTATAAGACCTGCTAAGATTTGCTTTCCCAAAATGCAGTACCTCACATTTATATGAATTAAACTCCATCTGCCACTTCTCAGCTCATTAGCCCATCTGGTCAAGATCCTGTTGTAATCCGAAGTAACCCTCTTCGCTGTCCACTATACCTCCAATTTTGGTGTCATCTGCAAATTTACTAACTGTACCTCTTATGTTCACATCTAAATCATTTATGTAAATGACCAAAAGTAGAGGACCCAGCACCAATCCTTGTGGCACTCCACTGGTCACAGGCCTCCAGTCTGAAAAACAACCTTCCACCACCACCCTCTATCTTCTTCCTTTGAGCCAGTTCTGTATCCAAATGGCTAGCTCTCCCTGTATTCCGTGAAATCTAACCTTGCTAACCATTCTTCATTGAGGAACCTTGTCAAATGCCTTACTGAAGTCCATGTAGATCACATCTACTGCTCTGCCCTCATCAATCCTCTTTGTTACTTCTTCAAAAAACTCAATCAAGTTTGTGAAACATGAGTTTCCACGCACAAAGCCATGTTGCCTATCCCTAATCAGTCCTTGCCTTTCTAAATACATGGCATCCTGTCCCTCAGGATTCCTCCAACAACTTGCCCACAACTGACGTAAGGCTCACTGGTCAATAGTTCCCTGGCTTGTCCTTACCACCCTTCTTAAACAGTGGCACCACGTTAATCCACCTCCAGTCTTCCGGAGCATGCGGAGGAAATCCACACAGACACGGGGAGAATGTGCAAACTCCACACAAACAGTCACCTGAGGTGGGAATTGAACCTGGGTCCCTGGCGCTGTGAGGCAGCAGTGCTAACCACTGAGTTAAAACCCTTTGGATTCTCCTTAATTCTATTTGCCAAATTGTTAAAGTGAAATATGTCCAGTCAGTTGCATTTTAGTAGGTGACAAACTTACTCAAAGGATCCATTTTATGGCACCATTTATCACTGCTTTTATCATTATGGCTCCAAGTGGCAATTCTCTGACTACAGAACAACCTCGATTATCTGAACGAGACGGCCAGGGAATATTTTGATTGGATAACTGATACTTCGGGTAACTGATCTGATTGTAAACAAAGGAAGTATTGAGATCTTGTTCGGATAATCTGAAATTCAGATAATTGATGTTCAAATAACCGAGGTTGTTCTGTACTACTGTTTTCCCTCATGAAGGCAAAAAGAGTCGTTGTTTGGAAGACATTTTCCCTCTTCTAAGTGAGCAAACATTGTGTCGTTCTGGTGACTTTGCAAAAGTACAGTTGTAATATCACTCTGGCAATTTTGTTTGGTTTTACACGTAATCCTGAGAGCCAAATGAAACCAAGGATATGCAGTTTTCATTTCAGGGGCACGTGATTACAATGGTGATCTACTTGTCTAACTGAGACTGCTTTCAAAGCAATTTTCTAAAGTCTTTATCAATCAACGCTCTTTTTTCCCTGAAAGAGTTTTCTTTGGAGCTTTACTGGCTTTTACTGTGTTATTCACAATCCTACAATTAACAAAGTATGAGTTAATATTACGCACAGAAGTTGCCACAGTAACTGCAGAGTGTTGAGTCCTTGTAGCTTTTGTTGTCTAGCTTCTGTTGGTTGTATAGGTAGAGAACAGGAAGAGGCACTGGAACTAAGTAGATGACTGGGGAGATTTATTTTTGTATGCTAGCTGGGGATTTGAATTGGAAGGTTTGGTTTCCTAACATTGTGCGGCTTGACTTTGATCTTGGATTATAACACACAATGTTGTCCATGCTGTCTCCAAATAGCTTGGACAAAGAAAAGTAGCTAACTTATTTCTAAATTATGTAACAAACCACTTTGCAGAAGTGACGAAATCACCATGTTCAAGAGGTATAAACAGATAGATTCAGATTTTTAATCGCCTTACATGAAATGAGTCACGAGTAATTATAGAAACTCAAGCCCAATTC
This sequence comes from Chiloscyllium plagiosum, assembly GCF_037043375.1. Classification (NCBI taxonomy): domain Eukaryota; kingdom Metazoa; phylum Chordata; class Chondrichthyes; order Orectolobiformes; family Hemiscylliidae; genus Chiloscyllium; species Chiloscyllium plagiosum. The sequence continues at coordinate 37,365,186 of NW_028270148.1, forward strand.
CACTTCGGGTATAAGTCCTCACCAAATGCCACCCCAGCTCTATCGTATGGGAGCTGTACTCAGCTGCAGCCTGCGCTCAGCATTTCACTCAACAAAATCAGGAATCGAATAGACTTTGTTTCAAACCTGCTTCCCGAAAATAATGTCAAACCACAAAATATTTAGTAGAAAATGTATTTATAATTATTAAAGTGGAATTATGAAAGTTAATCTAGCACAAAACGGATTCTAAATATTGGCTTCGAAAAGTTTAAAAAAGATGACACGCAAACTAACTGACTAGCTATTTACATGTAGATACGATGAAATCATCAGTTCGGCTTCATTGCAGCCTTCTCATATGTTTAATTTAAAATCACTTTTACTGGGAAGAAATGAGCATTTTATACAGTCTGAAACATGTTCTGTTGTGGAGGACTTATTGAATATGAATGTGTCTGTGCTACCTTTTCATGAGTAGAACATAAGATTGAATCAAATCCATCTTGGGCAATGAAAGTCTCCTTCCTTTACCAGCTTTGAGGGTTCATCGTCAAACTAATTTTAGATCATCTCAACCAAGCTCTTAGTGGTTCCAGTCTATAGTATAGAGTTGATCATTCCTCAAAAATAAGTCTGATCAAATCATTAGTAGGCGAATTGTAGATCAGCTAAAGGAAGCTTATCATTTTTTCCTGTACATTTTCTCCCTTTAGTCTAGTGATCATAAAGCAAACAGCCAGCACCCAACTGAGACAAGCTCATCCAACATCAAGTCATGAGTTGTTTAACACTTTTCAACAATAAAAACAGAAAATGCTAGTTAAACACATTTGAACTTGACATTAGCTCTGTTCTTCTGTTCACAGATGCTGCCAGACTTGCCAAGTTATCGCAGCCTTGTCTGTTTTTATTTCAGATTTTCAGCATCCGCAGTACTTTGCTTTTATAAGGGCACACAATGCTTCACATAAAAACAGCCCGGTGGTTTATTTGATCTCACCATCTCTGAATACCAAACCTACTGCTTTCCCATTACAGCATCTGGTTATTTCCTAAACGAGTCAATTGTCTTGATTTCAATTATGCTTCCTGGTAATCCATTCCAACTGTCTACCACCCTCTATGTAAAGAAAAACTTCCTGGCATTTATTCTTTGAAAAGTTCCTGGTGGCCAAACATTTGTGAGGGTTGGAAACTTGTTGTCCGAAACTGAAGTGACCATCAGACTTATTGCTGAGCACACGTTTCTGAGAGCAGTTTTGAATGTATTCTCATTGGAATATTTAAATTTATGCTCAAAATCGCAAGTCCCAAATTAATTGTTTAGTTATTCTGGCAAAGTTGTTTGAACAGCCTTAACAAATTGCAGCCATTCCTATGATTCCAAGACACAATAAAACACCCTGGTGCATTTCATCTTAAAATGATCAAAGAAAGTTTCCAATTCCAAATAATATGCCTTTTAAGCCTTAGCGAAATCTGTTTCCTGCAGACATATTCTCCCCAGTAGTCCTCTGAAAAACAGAGAAGTCAGAACTTGAACTGAGAACCAGCATCTGTTAAGACGATGTATTAATCTGACTGCAAGGTCTCACTTGCTCATCTTTGCTGCTTCACCCTAAAGTTGATCATGTATGTTTGCAATTACGTAGTGTCCTCATGTTATTGTTGGCAATTTTTTAAACCAAGACTTGACATTCTCTGTACGCATTGATTTCAGACTGTGCAGCTGCCCTACTGAATTTTTACGTGTCGAGGAATGACGTCATTTTTACTGTTGTTAAACAACTGAAAATTTTTAGAAAATGGTCTACATTTTTCCAATGAAAATAACTTTAAAATTAAACAACTGGCATTTTCCTTTTTTCTGATTTCAGTTTATGACAAAGAGCCCAAATAAACGCTTGGGTTGCGTTACATCACAAGGTGGGGAGGAGGCAATTAAACAGCACCCATTTTTCAAGGAAATTGATTGGGTGCTGCTGGAACAAAAGAAAATAAAACCTCCATTTAAACCAAGGATTGTAAGTACTACCATTCAGCAGTTTATTTACAGGGAACCTCATGAAACACAACAAAATAGTTGTGCATAATTATTATTCAGCAACTGGTTTTAGATCTATGACATGCACTGGTTTGGTATTATGCGAAAAAAGGAACAGCTGGCATTCCAGAAACCCAGTGTTTCTTGCCATTGCAGGCAGTAAGCATGCACTATTAGTATGGTCAAGGTAAGTGCATTGCTCCTGTAGAAACATATCAGCAGGGCACACCTCAGTTGATGGCTAGTTTTTTGGAATAATACTGTGGCCCTCTGACACATCAGAAGAAGCCTAGGATGGACACAACAGAAATGTATAACAACAACTCATGTTTTTTTAATATTATTGATGCACCAAGTACTTCAGAGAACTCCTTAACAGCAAAATTAGATACAGAGGCACATGAGGCAAAATTACCACAAATGCCCAAAAACTTAGCCAAGAAGTGGGCTTTAAGGTGGGTCTAAAATGAAGAAATAAAGATAGAGAGTTGTAAATGTTTAGGTGGGAAATCCAGCACTTATTGCCCAAGCAGCTGACAGTGCAGCCACCACTAGTGGCACAATTACCATTAGGAATGTTCAAGAGGCTAATATAGGTATTAGATAAATGCAGATATCTTGCAGGGATTTAGACCTGGAGGACATTACAGAGAGAAAGGGAGCATGCAGGACATTGCCATGGAGGAATTTTCAAAACAAGGATCTGATTTTTGGAACCAAGACATTGCTTGATCAAGAACTAATATAGAGCACAGCGGTGAAAGTGAATACAACTTGTTCGTGGTCAGACTTGGATGGCAGATCTTTGGATGGCTTCAGGTTAATGGAGGAAGAATGTGGGAGACCATCCAGGTGTTGAATAGAATAGTTTAGAAGCAATGAATGAAAGTTTCCTTAAGAGATGAGTTGAGACAAGTACAATGTTGGGTGATATTAAAGAGCTCTAAGTGGGTGCGCTTAGTGGTAGTTATTCTGTGCAATCAGAAGTTCAAATAGACAAGCAAGAGGCTGGAAGAAGACAGCAAGGCAGGAAGCATCGGAGGTGGAGAAGTCAGTGTTTCAGTATAACCTAAGAACAGCAAGGTTGTAAATATGAATGGCTATTTTATTGCACCACGTTTCTGTTCATCCAGTAGTGGAAGGCAAAAAGTTGAATAATTTAGCAACAGTGGAGAAATCAAGGGGGATGGTGGTTAAGCAGAGCTGAGTTGTCCATTTTATGTAAAAACTAAAGTTGTGTTTTGAGATGTTAGTCCCAAAGGACAGATTGTCAATGAGAAATAAGAAGAGATCAAAGGTAGATTCTTGGGGAACCAGATAGCGCATTAAATGGCCCACTTGCATCTGGTGGTGAATAACTAAAGCAGAGTTAATGATAAAGGAGCAGGAAGGGAAGCCGTTGAAATTGATACTTTGATGGAAATGAGTAAGATTGGAATCAGGTCCAAAGTAAACCTGCAAGCTGGAAACGTATTGAAGGAGGATGGTGTGGTCAATCATGTTGAAGTCTAAAGTCAGGTCAAAAAGGTTGAGTAGCTGTTGACTACAGTCACAGTTGCAAAGGACATCATTTGTGATTTTAATAAGATCTGTTTCGATATAACATGGAGATGGAAATCTGATTTGACAAACTCAAAGATGGAGTTAAAGGTAAAATGGACACAGGTTGGGAGGCAACAATATATTCAAGGACTTTGAAGAGGTTGCTGAGGTTGCAAATAGGGTGTTATTTTACAAAGATAACATGTCCCTTTTTTTTGAGGATGGGGCTGATGATTGCAGGTATAGAGGAGCGACAATTGACAGTCTGAGGAGGGAAAGCCATGACCAATTTTAGCTGACACAGACACCAGGAGGGGAAGTTGGATGCTGTGTGGTTTAGTGAGCACAGGGCCAAGGAAGCAGAAAGCAGGAGAGAAACTAAAGAAAGAAGTACATTCAGGGCTAGGGCAGTGGAATGTTAAAATAATGGCCAGGTGGGTTGGTAGAAAACTGGGAAATTTAGGGGGGGGGTGTTCAAATGGTCACAATATTCGTGACAATTAAATCTCTTTACTTATTATTGGAGGTGAACATGGAGAAAACATGGTAGAGGAGTTTACAAAAATGGTTGGTAGTGGAGAAAAGAAGCTGGACATTTCAGAATGTTCTGCAATAATGAGTAATTTTAGCAGACAAGAGCAGAACCAGGTAGTACATTAAATGGTCCAGCTACATGCGGTGCTGAATAGCTAAAGCAGTTGTGCAACATATCCCTTCAAATCTGGATCATTTTTGGGAGCAAAGCGAGCAAAGACAAGGGCCCTATTTAGCAAATTACCACAGTGAGAGATGGTAATGGTTGTATTGGGGGTGAGGGCATCAAATGTAGAAATGAAGATGCATTGAGCAGATCTAGAACATAGAATATAGAAGAATACAGTGCAGTACAGGCCCTTCGGACCTCGATGTTGCGCCGATCCAAGTCCATCTAACCTACACTAGCCCACTATCCTCCATATGCCTATCCAATGCCCGCTTAAATGCCCATAATGAGGGAGAGTCCACCATTGCTACTGGCAGGGCATTCCATGAACTCACGACTCACTGAGTAAAGAACCTACCCCTAACATCTGTCCTATACCTACCCCCCCTTAATTTAAAGCTATGCCCCCTTATAATAGCTGACTCCATACGAGGAAAAAGATTCTCACTGTCGACCCTATCTAAACCCCTAATCATCTTGTACACCTCTATCAAGTCACCCCTAAACCTTATTTTCTCCAAAGAAAACAACCCCAAGTGCCTCAGCCTTTCCTCATACGATCTTCCTACCATACCAGGCAACATCCTGGTAAACCTCCTCTGCACCCGTTCCAGTGCCTCCACATCCTTCCTATAGTATGGCGACCAAAACTGCACACAATACTCCAGATGCGGCCGCACCAGAGTGTTATACAACTGCAACATGACCTCAGGACTCCGGAACTCAATTCCTCTACCAATAAAAGCCAGTACGCCATATGCCTTCTTCACCGCACTATTTACCTGGGTGGCAACTTTCAAAGATCTGTGTACATGGATACCAAGATCCCTCTGCTCATCCACACTACCAAGTATCCGACCATTAGCCCAGTACCCCATCTTTTTGTTACTCTTACCAAAGTGAATCACCTCACACTTAGCTACATTGAACTCCATTTGCCACCTTTCTGTCCAGTTCTGCAGCTTCTCTATATCCCGCTGTAACCTGCCACGTCCTTCCTCACTGTCTACAACTCCTCCGACTTTCGTATCATCCACAAACTTGCTCACCCAAGCTTCTAACCCCTCCTCCAGGTCATTTATAAAAATGACAAACAGCAATGGTCCCAAAACAGATCCTTGCAGAACACCGCTAGTGACGGCACTCCAAGATGAACCTTTGCCATCAACTACTACCCTCTGTCTTCTTCCAGCCAGCCAACTCCTAATCCAAAACTCCAACTCACCCTCAATGCCATACCTCCGTATTTTTTTGCAGTAGTCTACCATGGGGAACGCCTTACTAAAATCCATATACACCACATCTACCGCTTTCCCCTCGTCCACCTCCTTAGTCACCTTCTCAAAGAATTCAATAAGGTTTGTGAGGCACGATCTGCCCTTCACAAAACCATGCTGACTATCCTTGATCACATTATTCCTATCCAGATGTTCATAAATCCTATCCCTTACAATTCTCTCTAAGATTTTGCCCACAACAGAAGTGAGACTCACCGGCCTATAGTTACTAGGGTTATCCCTACTCCCCTTCTTGAACAAGGGAACCACATTTGCTAGCCTCCAATCTTCTGGCACTACTCCTGTAGACAACGAGGACATAAAAATCAAGGCCAATGGCTCTGCAATCTCCTCCCTTGCTTCCCAGAGAATCCTAGGATAAATGCCATCAGGCCCAGGGGACTTATCTATTTTCACCCTTTCCAGAATTTCCCACACCTCTTCTCTACATACCTCAAAGCCATCCATTCTACTTAATTGTGACTCAGTATTCACATCGACAACAATGTCCTGTTCCTGAGTGAATACTGACGAAAAGTATTCATTCAGTGTCTCCCCAATCTCTTCAGCCTCCACACGCAACTTCCCACTACTATCCTTGACTGGACCTATTCCTACCCTAGTCATTCTTTTATTCCTGACATACCTATAGAAAGCCTTAGGGTTTTCCCTAATCCTACCAACTAAGGACCTTTCATGTCCCCTCCTTGCTGCTCTTAGCTCTCTCTTCAGGTCCTTCCTGGCTACCTTATAACTCTCAATCACCCCAATTGAACCTTCACACCTCATCTTTACATAGGCCGCCCTCTTCCATTTAACAAGGGATTCCAATTCCTTATTAAACCACGGCTCCCTCATACGACCCTTTCCTCCCTGCCTGACGGATACATACTTATCAAGGACACTCAATAGTTGCTCCTTGAACAAGCTCCACATATCAATTACGCCCTTTCCTTGAAGCTTACTTTTCCAAGCCACACATCCTAAGTCATGCCTCACCGCATCATAATTTCCCTGCCCCCAGCTATAACTCTTGCCCTGTAGTGCACACTTATCCCTCTCCATCACTAGAGTAAAAGTCACCGAATTGTGGTCACTGTCCCCAAAGTGCTCACCTACCTCTAATTCTAACACCTGGCCTGGTTCATTACCCAGAACCAAATCCAGTATGGCCTCACCTCTTGTTGGCCTATCTACATATTGTGTCAGGAAACCCTCCTGCACACATTGGACAAACACTGACCCACCTAACGAACTTGAGCTATAGCTTTCCCAATCAATATCAGGAAAGTTAAAGTCCCCCGTAACAACCATCCTATTGCTTTCACTCTTCTCTTGAATCATCCTCACAATCCTTTCTTCTACGTTTCTAGGACGATTAGGAGGCCTGTAAAAAACTCCTAACAGGGTGACCTCACCTTTCCTATTCCTAACCTCAGCCCAAACTACCTCAGATGGCGAGTCTTCATCCATCGTCCTTTCCACAGCTGTAATACTATCTTTGATAAGCAATGCCACACCTCCCCCTCTTTTACCCCCACCTCTGACCTTACTAAAACATTTAAACCCTGGGATCTGCAACAGCCAATCCTGTCCCTGTTCTACCCATGTCTCCGTAATAGCCACAACATCGAAGTCCCAGGTACCAACCCACGCTGCAAGTTCACCTACCTTATTTCGTATACTTCTTGCATTGAAGTATACACACTTCAAGCCACTTTCCTGTTTACAGGCACCCTCCTTTGAAATTGATGCCATGTTCCTAACCTCCCTGCACTCCAGGTCCTGCACCCTAAAGCTACAGTCTGGGTTCCCATGCCCCTGCAGAGTTAGTTTAAACCCCCCTCCAAGAGCGCTAGCAAAGCTCCCACCAAGGATACTGGTGCCCCTCAGGTTCAGGTGTAGACCATCCTGTTTATAGAGGTCCCACCTTCCCCAGAAAGAACCCCAGTTATCCAAATACCAGAATCCCTCCCTCCTGCACCATCCCTGTAGCCACGCATTTAACTGTTCTCTCTCCCTATTCCTCGACTCTCTATCACGTGGCACGGGTAACAAACCAGAGACAACAACTCTGTTCGTTCTAACTTTGAGCTTCCAACCTAGCTCCCTAAAAGCCTGCCTAACATCCTCAGCCCTCCTCCTACCTATGTCATTGGTGCCAATGTGGACCACGACTTCGGGCTGCTCCCCCTCCCCCTTAAGGACCCGGAAAACACGATCAGAGACATCACGTACCCTTGCACCTGGGAGGCAACATACCAAACGTGAGTCTCTCTCGTTCCCACAAAACCGCCTATCTGTGCCCCGAACTATCGAGTCCCCAATTACTATTGCTCTGCTCTTCTCTACCCTTCCCTTCTGAGTAACGGGGACAGGCTCCGTGCCAGAGGCCTGAGCCCCGTTACTTACCCCTGGTAAATCGTCCCCCCCACAAGTATCCAAAATGGTATACTTGTTCTTGAGGGGAACGGCCGCAGGGGGTCCCTGCACTGGCTGCTTCCTCCCAGTCCCCCTCACTGTCACCCATCTATCTGCCATCTTTGGAGTTACTACTTCCCTAAAGCTCCGATCTATGACCCCCTCTGCCTCCCGAATGATCCTAAGTTCATCCAACTCCAGCTCCAGTTCCCTAACACGGTCTTGGAGGAGCTGGAGATGGGTGCACTTCCTGCAAGTGTAATCAGCAGGGACGACCATGGCATCCCTCACCTCAAACATGTTGCACTGCCTTCACTGCCTTCACTGCCATCCCTCTGAAAGTAACCTTTTTTTAAAAAAAACTGGGTCTAAAGAATACAACAAGCAAAATGCAGCACTTACCTACTTACCACAATGGGTCTTATTATTTAGGTCAGAGGAGGAGGGCAGGTGGGAGACACTACCTCTGTAGTGCCTTGGGTTCTTCTCCTGCGCGCTTTTAAAGGGAAAAAAACCTACCCGGCTGTCCCTCTGGTCTTTCTGTGAAGAGAAAAGAAAACACCGCTGCCCGCTACCGATATTTGCTACCTGTAGCAAATATGGCAACCTTCTACCAATTTCATACATTTTTGCAATATTTAAAATGTTGGCCTCAACATAAATGTTATGAATATTCAGAAAGCGATTTCACTTTTATTTACTAAAAGTAAGGCACAGGATCAATTGTTACTAAGTTTGGTGCGAACTATATCCTTCTTCAATATTTGATGGTAATATTGGAAGTAACATAAAATGGCAGACTCTTGCAAGCAGCAGGGAGTTTCATTACTGACAATGTCAGTACTTTCAGCTATAATCTTTAAACCGGCTAGGAATATATGACGTTTCAGAACATATATGTCAGTAACTTAGAGTTTCTCTCCTGCAGGCCTCTTCTGACACACCCATTGAGGGTGTGTTCCCACACAATGTTCCAACACAATTTCTGACAATACCTCTCTTTAACTGAACGGTCAAGGGTTTTGGGGCTAGGTCTGAGTGACTGACTGTCTAATTTTTCCCTCTTTATTAAGGAAGCTGTAGCTTTAGAATGGTCTCTATCTAAATCAGAGGTGGGTTACAGTAATTGAACTTTGTGTTGTATCAGCATCCCCACCACACATTCTTTAGAAATGATAAGCAATACAGTTTAGATGCACAGATAAATCTCTGTATTCTGGTTTCTGTTGTGACATGAGTAGCAACTTACAATTTGCTTCAGTGTCATAATACAGTTCGTTGCTATTCATTTCAGTTGGTTTATCATCAAGAATGAATCTTTTTTAATGGTTTGTCCTTGATAACATTGCACACTTACATTGGGGTGTAGCTAATGTGCATTTTTTTGCTCAATCTTATAATCAAAGTTTAATTACTGGATGAAAAAGGTGCTCAGTAGAGCATATACTTCAGCCATGCCATGTTAACCCAATATTATTATAACTATATGGCTCTTTTTTGAGGCTTCCCCTGCCTGGTTGGTGATCTGTAATTACAAAGCTGAAAAAAAAGTAAAATTGTATTATTGAGAGCTTAATTCTCACTGAAAAGGCTTTAGGCCAGTCCACATCAACAAAATGCTCTGAAAACTCTGCTCACACTTTGACAGCTTTGACAAATTTCATCATAGCAGTTGAGATAAAACAGTCTACATAAAACAATCTTCAGCTATTGTGAAACAAACAACAAAACTCAAATAAAACAGTGCACACCATTGTTAAGGAGAATGCCAATTCACCCTCTCTTTCAATGTGAACCAATCCCTTAAAAAATTCAAGAATCCAAATTTGAATCCACATCTTGACCAACAACCAACTAGTTTGTCTGTGTGTCACTTGAAGTCTGTGTTTTGAAATCCGACCATTAGCTTTAATATAACACTCAATTGAGTTAATATAACACTTTAGTTTTCATGTGGGCCATAAAAAGACCAAGGGCCAAATCTTCCAGCCACAAATCAGAGATGGGTCATGTCCTGTGGTTACAACATGAGGTCAGCACTCAACATTATCCCACCAGTTATTGAAAATGTGGCAGACACCAAAATCAGAAGCCTGTCTTTATTGAGTTTGTTGAAGGATGGCTAGCTGTAATTTTTCACTAACCTTTCCATTTCCCTGTAGCTGCAAGAACAAAAACAGCAGGAGCGATTTTTGTTATTTTTGAAGGGGTGGCAGAGGGCAATGAAAAACCTGCAAAGTAGATCTTATCTATGTAAAGCAGCAGAGACTGCTGCTGAAGATGGCAGTGCTTTGATATTAGTTGGGTGTAGTTCTGCAGTGTTTATAGAAAGACATTGCAAATGTGAAAAGAGAGTGAGTGGGATAGGGAATTGGAGACAAGGCTATTCCGGAGGCTAAGGTTCCAGGAGAAGAACGAGGGATCACTGTCCCCCCCAAGCTACTCTTCCTGTGAGAAGGAAATGAGGAGATGGGGAGAAGGAAGGCCAGCTGTTCAAGCAAATGTAGATCATCTAGTCCATGTAGGTGAGAGCACTACTGCTTTCCAGGGGTCAAAATAGGACAGACAATACCACCAGCAGGTCCACGGAAGGAGAAGGCGTTACCCTGCCCAGTGAGTCAAAAGGCAAAATATCTTCAGCTCCCAGAGTGACGGGTCATCCCAGACAGTGTATATTCACCATTCAATAAAGATAGTGATAAATGCAGTGTCAAAGTGAACAAATGACTTATCTCCTCACAACCAATTATGTCAGTCAGGCCAAGAGAATTAAAGATTTTGCATGTATATCTGTAGTCTGTACCAGGGGGTGGCTATCAAAATTCTAGATGGCCACTCAAGGGTATTTATCAGTTGTAAAATCTTCATTTCATCAATTTACAACTTGTATATGGACATCATCATGTCAGTGTGGATCCAAGCCAGACAGAAACGAGCACACCTTCTTTTGTTCATAGATGTTATTGACCCCTCAGTGTTAGAGCTCTGTGCACTTCCTCATTTTTCTTTTGTTTCTATTATACCCAGAAATGCTATCATGCACAACTGGGTGACTTTCCCACTACCAAATCTCCATGATCTTTCTCCCAGTAATCACCCATACATCCCATTAAATACATACAAGAAAGGCCCATTATAGGCAAGGCAAACGTCAAGGTAAGCGGGAGATACAGAGAGAGGGAAGGGTATAATCCTCAAGGAATGCATTCTGATTGGCTGTCATGCTATTTAATTAGTGTTTTCCCACCACTACCTGTGATTTTACTTGGACCTTTCCACATTTTCTGACCTTTATTTATAATAAGCCAGGCTCCCTGCATTAAAATGTATTTCTGATGGGCTCATATGATACCAAACCTTCTGTTAAATTTCAACCTTCATGAATGCCCTTCTGCCTGCATACAGCACATTCATGTGCTCTGAAAAAGGGGAAGTAATTGTAATCCCTTCACAACTGGGCGATGATCGTCAAAGGAATTTTTGGCTTCCTCCCAGAAACCAATTGATGTAGACAGTTATCCCCAATCATTCCCAGTGAGTCCTTCACATGATCTGCCCATGAGAAGGCAGATATTAATTCACTATTTGGCTGCTTCACTAGCATTTTCTGGAACACTTCATGGATTCCCACATGATTTCTTTCACACATTTCTTACTCTGCTTTCATGTTCATCACCACAATCTTCAAATTTTCACACATATCCTGAAATTCGTCATTGTCAAATTCTTCACCTTGTCAGGTAGAAACTGTCAATCTATTCCCTACCCATTTCTCCATTACCTTGAACTATTATTACTTCTTTCTCTTTATTGTATATTAATTGTATGCTGGTTAAATCTCGTTGGCATGTCTACAAGTACAAGATGAAAGTGTTATTTTCCTTATCCCGTACCTTCAAGACTCGCTACAAGTTGTGATATTCTTTGCATCCCTCACATTTTCCCTGATCTCTTCTATAAGTTTAGTATGCACATCATTACCTTATTCCTACAGCTTTTAATAGGATTTTTAACCAGCAATAAAATGGATGCAAAAATTGCTGATGTGATTTTAAGATAATTGGCCTAATTTTCCTTTAAATTCCAATCTCCTGATGTCAATAACAACTGCTTAATATTTTATTTCGAAAAGTTAGCTCTGTTTAAAAGAATACAGCAATGGCCACATTGTGTAATCTGCACATCCACTGACTTCCCGAAAACAAGTGTCTCACTGTGTTCCATGTCCATTTTCATTTAGCATTTTGTTATGAATGGCCTGCTTACGAGTAAGGGCATTTTATGTGACACTATGCCTGTGTTAACATTGTGGTTTGCCCCAGCTATGTTATAGGGAATCACCGCTGTTTTTAGTGATTTTAGCATATGATCATCCCCAAACCTGAAGCAGGCAGGACTCTCAAATTCCTCAACTTTACTTTGATTCTTATTATTTGAAAGAATCTAGGAAATGTTTTAAGTAATCCACTCTGCAGACTGTGAATGTGCAGCCACTGTCCAACACAATGTGGCTGAATGTTTGGGCCGATGTGGAGTTTGCACATTCTCCCCGTGTCTGCGTCGGTTTCCTCCGGGTGCTCCGGTTTTCTCCCACAGTCCAAAGATGTGCAGGTCAAGGTGAATTGGCCATGCTACATTGCCCATAGTGTTAGGTGCATTAGTCAGAGGGAAATGGGTCTGGGTGGATTACTCTTCGGAGGGTTGGTGTGGACTTGTTGGGCCGAAGGGCCTGTTTCCACACTGTAGGGAATCTAATCTAAAAAAGAACTCCTTATATTAGTATAATTCTTGCTGCCTGATCAATACCACCTTCTTCACCTACTTTAAGTGTCAAGCATGATTTTAAAAATCTTGTTCTTCCAATTAGGACAACTGATTGTAAAATGGTATCATCAGTTGCATCTAAGACACTCATTCACCAAATCCTGGGATTCCCTCTTCTGTACCCAGACCTCAAATATTGTTGTCTGTTACAATTGCCAGAAGTATCTCTGTCCTCAGTCATTTTCGATATGATTCTCTTTTCCTTTTGATGTTTTTGACCTGTATCTGGGTTGTCTCACATTGTTGCTATGACTGAATTCTCCCTTCCATGTGACTGCTGAATGTCCCATGAAGACCACTGGGAATTACTTCTTTCCCAGGAATGTTTTTTAAAGCTTGGACATCTGTTCCAAAACATGTTTCTTTCTGAGTATAAAGCTCCAGTTAATTCTCGGACGCTTTCCATGTTTGCCATTTTAGCACAGTATGACAATTTAAAGCTATTGAATTTTTGCAAGTGAATTTTTGCAATCCTGCATTTAGTCTTTTAAATTCTGTTATTTAATCTTTTATTGAACATACAGAAATAACTACCCTGAAGCCGGTATCCTGTTAGCCAAGTCACCCTTGACTCTCAATTAGCTCCCTCAGAACCAGCTCTCAGAATGAACAGAACCTCTGACACTCCTGTTTATACATGTCAGCCAGGGCTCTCTGATTAACAGCCCCCATCAGGGAACTCATTTTCCATGAGGTCCACCTGCCTGACTTCACTACAATCACTATACATACAACTCATTCTTTAAATGTATCAAAGTCTCATCGTATGTCATTTGCATTTAATGGGCCATATTTTAAAAATAAATTTTGTAGTCAGTTTTAATGGATTAAAATAACTGTGAAAGAATATCACTTTCCAAAAAATATTGCATTTGCTAAGATAAAATGATCTATAATCAATTGAAAGATATAAAACCTCAAATAGATTAACTACTTGTGGCTCTTAAACAACTGATATTTCAAAGTTCACAGTCAGAGGAAAGCAGCTATCCTTAGGGCAGAATTTTACTGTCCCCTTGTCACTAGCTGGGAGGTGGATGCCAATAAAATTCTCCAGTTTATGTTCCACTGCTTTCCTTGATCTATCCTGACCTGCAAAGAAACTTGTATGTGACAGATCAGGCCTGAGTCAGCCTGCCCATCTGAGATCTATAGTTAACGACCACCTAAACGCTGGATGCCATCAACATCAATTTTGAGATTTGCAGAGAAAGTTCAAGGGCAGCAGAAGCTGCCGGTCACTGTATACAGGTTTCTGGCAGGATGTAGTGATCATCATCCTCAATGGCAACCTTTCCTCATGGGCATCCCCCAACCTCACCCTCACCAATGCCTGCCTCTCATTGGTGCTGTTTCTTCAGACCCCCATAATTCCTGGTCTCTCCATCAAGACCCATGCCCTGGTCTCGCCCACCTCTCCCAGTCTCATCTCCTCATCTTGCCCTGAGAGCACTGCACTTATCTTGTCCTAGGCCATTGAATCTGAGGACTGTTTGTAATACCAATTGCAGTCACTAAACGTACTGGTGCTGCAGGACTACAAAGTTGGCCAATCAGATTATTAAGGAAAAAAGCCCCCTCGCCAGCCAATTGACTCTTAAGGAGCGAGGCAAAAAAGCCCACCATCTGTAAAACCATACCCATAATTTCAGAAGCCCTAGAGCTATGAGAACACCCCCCCCACCCCCCCTCCCCAAAGAAAAACTGAGATCTGCAGTCACATTACTTCAGCATAATGAAACAATTTGGATGTGAAATACATTGTGTCATGATCAGCTACTAAGATCCAGAGGGTTTGTTTTAATTGAGAAATTCAACAATAAAGGAAAACTTCTTGATTGAATTTTAATTGAATGTGTTATTTGAAAAGGAAAACTGAGGACGTTTTGAGGCAACCTTGTATCCTATGTAAAATCTTTCATTAAAGAATTGTGGTCAAGGTTGAAGAAATTGGGTAATATACATTGTTTAAAACTAAGAAGAATCTTATTGCTATTTTTGGATATATGCAGTGAATTTCTCTTTCTACATTACACAATACTCTGCATCTGTTACAAATGATGTAAACTTACTGCCACTAAACTGATTCAAACTTATTTCAGAATTTGACAAGTCAGTTTATTATCTTGGAAATTGATGCAATACTATTGGACAATAATGTTCAGCTTCTTTTAATTTGTTTAATTAAAATAATACCTCTAATTACTGAACACTGCACATTGAATAGCAGCACAATGGCTCTGTGTGGAGTTTACACATTTTCCTCATATCTGCGTGGGTTTCCTCCAGGTGCTCTGACTTCCTACCACTGTCCAAAGATGTGCACGTTATGGATGTAGGTTTGCTGGTCAAACTCACTAATGTGCAGGTTAGATGAATTGGCTCATAGTGTTCAAGGGTGTGTAAGTTAGGTGCATTAGTCAGGAGAAATGTAAAGTAATGGGGAGTTGGTCTGGCTGGGGTACTCTTTGGAGGGTTAGTATGGACTTGTTGGGCCAAATGGCCTGTTTCCACACAGTAGGGATTCTATGAAACAAAATGCAGTTATATTTAATGCAGGGTTCTATGTACCTTGAGATTGATGGAAGAGTTTTTCAAAAGCAGTTTGTTATTTGATAAGTGTGACTATTTTTTGCCAATATTAATTTCTCTTGATGACAGAAAATATTGAAAATGTATAGTGCTTCACGAAGATACCATTCCTCAATGCGTAAACGCATGGATAGAGGGCAATACTGTCAGAAGTGCTCCAGTCATTTTCAAAACTGAAACTTTTGAGCTTGATGAAAGTTGACTTCTAATGTAACCAACATGCTTTTTTAGAGGAGTAACTGTGACCCTACCTGTGCATCTCTGTAACAATACAGTCAACTGTGGGAGCGATCCATGTAAGAATGATTTCTCCAGCCAAAGTACTTTCTCAAAGCTCTGGGTGTGGAGCAGAGGGACACTGATTCTTCCTAATTGCTCTTGCACACCCCTAGTGGACATTCCAAACCCTAGCTGATAACAGGCTTGAGGAGCAATTCTTGGCAGACCTGTTGTCATAGCAGTCAAGGGAAAATATTACCACCATGTAAAACTCGCTTACTTCTGCAGAACTGCTGGGACAAAAAATAATTAAGTTTGATTTTGTTCAATTGAAGGCTCTTGCCTCAACACTCCGCATTGTTTCTCTCACAATATGGCTCAAACAAGGAAGAAAGGCTTCAGTGAGTCTGATGGTGCATGGCCCATGCTCTCTGCGTTTCACTTAAAACTGGTCAGGAAATCCAAACTGTTCATCGTACCTGATTCACATTGAGTCTTCACAGAAGTCACTGACATACTCAGATCTTCAGGGAGAAGTTCATCAAAACTGCAAACTTGCTGCTGCACTTGGAAAACACATTAAAATTACCAACTTCAATGAAAACAGTCCTCCTACACTTGCCTGCCAGGGTGGATGACAAGCTGATGGGACATTTTAGGTGTCTACTCCCCACCAGAGGCATTAAGTGCCAGGGTGCCTTGTAAAATCCAGTCCAGCATTTCAGGTCATTGATATTACATCAAACCTGGAGGATGTTAAAGGTTTAACAATTTAGAAGCAAACACAAAGCCAGGGCACTAGGAAAAGTTGATACGAGAGGAATGGGCAATAGGGAGTGTGTGAAGGATTGGAATGATTAAATGACAAATGAGTCAATGGTTCAAGGCAAAAGGAGACAGTAATGGACCAAGCGTAAAAATAAAAGTTTCGTAGGAACTTCTAATGGCAATGGCAGATTGTTGAGGTCAGAGTTGCAGGGAAAATATGGCAAGGAGGCAAAGCTTCTGGTGGCGTGGAAATGTGGGTAGTGTCCAGTGATCAGTCTGTCTGCCCCAACCACCTCCTCCTATCTCTTCAACTTGCAAGGGACTCTAGTGCAGTCACCCACAACTACCAGGTCTTGTTCTCCAAGAGAACGATGACCCTGTAAGTTATGGAGCGGTATTGAGGCCAACAGGCTGTAATGTGCCTGATGTAAAGATGAGACGCTGTTCCTCAAGTTTGCATCAAATATCTTCGATATAGGAAGTCAATGATGGAGAATACAAATTAACATTCGTATTAAAGTAGCAAATGACAGGATACACAGGATGTGGACTCAGTGGAGGTGTTCAGCAAAATGCTACCACCTCAGAGGGAGTACAGGTGAACTGTTGTAATAATGTTGCATTTTCTGCACTTTCGTGGGGAGGTGCCGTGGAAAGGAGAGGAATGTTGTGGATAATTAAGGAATGGATCATTGTGTTGTACATGAATTGATCTCTTGAGAATGCTAGGTAGAGACTAGGGAAGGAATTAGGTATCCTGATGGCATCTTGCTTGAGATGGTAGAAAAGGAAGAGTAAAGCTAATGAATGTAGAGGCTGCTGGAGAGATGGAGACTGATCACAATGGCAATCCTGGTGTGATTCTGGGAGAGAGTGGAAGAGATGAGAAGATGGGCATGAAATGGTAAGGATATTGTTCAGGGCCCTATCAGCTGCAGTGGCCAATGTTAATGCAGTGGTAAATGTCAAACTTAGAGACGCCTGACCAAAACCTTTTGATTTCTTGCAATAGCTACTCTTCAAACTATTCTGATACACTGCAATTTGTACATTGACCCTTTAATTAAAGAAATTTTGCTTAAAAAATAGTTAATGTACTTTTACTGTTGTTGAATGATGTCATTAACTGAAATGAGACTTATAAAATGTGAGAGCAAGCAGCTAAAATAATGACAAAGCTAATGTCCAAGGGCAGAGGTTACAT
This sequence comes from Chiloscyllium plagiosum, assembly GCF_037043375.1. NCBI lineage: Eukaryota > Metazoa > Chordata > Chondrichthyes > Orectolobiformes > Hemiscylliidae > Chiloscyllium > Chiloscyllium plagiosum. The sequence goes on from NW_028270148.1 coordinate 37,382,762, forward strand.
TCAAACTTGGGTAGCTGGGAGCCATTGGCTACACAGAATGAATCTGATTTGAAGAAATTCACATCAAAGGCTGAAGCTTTCTAAGTGCGCAATTTGTGGTTTGGATGGCTCATCCTAACAGCTTGTGCAGCTTTTCCGTTTCCGGCTAGTCTGATGTTCGGGTGCACACTAATTATAGGATGGTGTCTGTCTGGGAGAATCTTGCCTGACATCTGCATTGAGGTTTCAGAAAGATTCTTGAGAAAGGCAATGAAGAGGGCACTGGTGTGTGGTTTAACCACAGTGACCCCGTGCCAAGTTATTTTTCTACAAGCAACCACAACGGTAACTGTCGATTTTGATGCCTGATAGTGATCCGAAACCTTGAAAAATGTCATGAACTTTCAGATGTGTGTGGGTTACATTCACACACACTCATTCACACACACTCATACATATATAAACATACAAAATATGTATCCACTTTTAAGTATAGCTACTGAACTTAAAAAGCAGATTAACAGCACAAAGTTAGAATCTGCCACATACTTAATTTTAGAAGACACTCAACTGACAGACCTGAAAAAAAATGGATGGCAACATTTGAATTCAAAACACAATCATTCCACTAACAACACAGAGCAGATGCAATCCAAATATAACCAGCACAGCAGTCTACTCCAGTGTGTAGCTGAACAAATTAAAATATACGCGGGCCACCATTGTAAATATAAAATTTATTCAAGAGAACTTTTGCACAAGAGGTAACTTGTATCGCACCATGAACAATTTAAACTCCATGGGAATGATTTTGAATAATATTTGTCATTTTGTAGAAAAAAGCGGTTTTCAGATCATCAGAAGTCCTGAAAAGAAAATTGCTTCTCTGTGAAATTAATCAGGGCACTAAAAAGAAAAAGCAATAATTTTAACTTAATAGAGTGTAAAGGTTGAAATATTGGTCACAAAGTCTGGCTCATAAAAAAAGTTTATAATTTCTATTACAAATAATAGAGTGATGTCTTTAGCTGACATGATGAGCTGAGTGCCTCCCTGTGCCATAAGCACTTCGACATTTCTATGCTTACGACAGCAGAAGCTGCTGTTGCATATTATGTCCATTGTTACCTATAGTACACAGCTTACTCTCAAGCCTTTCAAATGACATATAATGTACATTGATTCCTCCAGTGTCATTAAGTCAGATTCCAATGCATTCATTATCTCCATTTCTTAAATGCTTCTTATTATTCTCCTTTAGAAAACCAAAAGGGATGTGAATAACTTCGACCAAGACTTCACACGTGAGGAGCCTGTGTTGACACTGGTGGATGATGCTATTGTTAAGCAGATAAACCAAGATGAATTTAAAGGTTTCTCTTATTTTGGTGAAGAGTCAATAGCCTAAGACGTTATCCTGGTGCTGCCACTAGATGCCATTACCATGCAATGGTCCAAGAAATCCAGCAAGTCATTAGGATCGAGTTTTTTTTAGTATGGTGTAGTACCTGCGTTTCCCTGCAGTAATAAGTGTGTACGTTTCTACCTTGTTTCCATTTTCCTGGTTTAAATTAATGCACTCCAGAGTTTTTGTTTTGTTATTTCTATTTAAAATAAAAGTTATTTGCTCGCATTTTAAGCCCTTTGCTACATCTGGGCTTTTCACACGAGACTTGTGTGTGTAATAAAAACAGTATTAAGTATACTGTTCTACATGTAGTGCTGCAGGTTCATTCGTATTTAGCAGGAACTCCGGTACAGGGAAGTGGAACAACCGTGCAACCAAGGCTCGTGAAACAGAACTACATACCAGAGGTTGAGATAGAAATGGAAGCCGAGGAAAGTTGACCAGTTGGCCAGCATGTCTCGTCAATCTGTTGATTCTTCCATGGAAGTTGCTCAGGTCAACAGAAAGGGTTACCAAGTGGTTTATTTAGTTACTTTATCGTTTTGTGGAGATGTTACACTGTTTTAAGTTGTCACTTTTTTGTGCAATTTCTGGTGAATTAGGTCGTTTGAAATTACATCACACATCTGAGTGTTACTCAGCCTAGAAAAGTTCTCAACCTAGTAGATTACGAGTCAGTGATGATTAATGCGCTCACCTAGTTGACTACTTAATTCTTTGGGGGATAGTCCTACAACTTGCAGTGTAATATTTTACTGTAACCTAGATCTTGAACAATCACATTGCACTGAATTGCAGGCTTACATCACATTCAATGCTCATCACCAAAACCAGAGTTGTTTGAATTATTTGTTTTAGTCGTGTGTTATTTTGGCACATTTCCGAAATCCTTATTTATACTACTGTCCCGTATCTGTACTTCATTTTCAAGTGTGAATCTTATTTTAAAAAAAAAAGGAATAGAGACTATGAAATATTGAGCATTATACCTAGACATAATAGAGGACTGATGATCAAATCACACAAAAACTGACAAGATATATGATGGTGTACATTGTTTAACTTTTTATGAGTTATCCTATAATGAATTGTGGCTGTGGTTGAGGAACTGATCATGTACACACAATTTAACAGTTTGAGCAGGTCAGGTCTGGTTGTATTCTATTTTAATGTTTTGTCTGTGTGAGTGAGTGTGTGCACATATGTGTGTGGGTGTGTGTATGCATGCATGTGGGTGTGGGTGTGCGTGTGTCCTAAAGTCACTTAGAATTTTACTGGACTGGTTTCCCAGTCTCTGGGATCCACAATATCTGATGCATCTGGATTGCCAGATACACAGAAATACTTGTGAGTAGCAAAGAAGCGCTAAAAAGGGCTCTTTGCTTTTTGTACAGGCAAGAAGTTGTAAATACTGTTTGCTGCAAGGCCTGTGGAGTTCATTGAACAATATCAACTGCTGCATGTTCAGGCATATTATATATATTATAAATATATATAAATATATATATATATTAGTAATTGAGAAAAGTAATTAATGATAATGTCCATGTGCAATACCCTGTATGTGTATTTGTTAAAGTTGTTGTCTAACAAGTCAAATTTTTTTGTCCAATGTCATAACCTTGTATTAAGCTATACTGGACCTCTTCTACAGTCCTTCAAACTGTACTAAGGGTGTTATTAAAAAATTAGGATGGAAATTAATGCAGACATTTCCAATGTTATTACAATTGCTCTCTTAAAGCAAGTTTTTTTAGGATGAGTCGAAGGGCATTTTTGATTATTTATGTGATGCAGAACACATAAAAGTTAGAATATTTTTTTCTTCAACAGTACATTCCTCAAGCTTCTACAGATTCTTTCTTCAATCTGCTGTGTTAAGCATGATGGTATTGCTGATCAGACCTCAAATTAAACACACTCGTGTTTGGTTTATACAGTATATGACAACAGATAGTCAGGTTGGCTCAGTGTGAAATCTTTGCATGGACAGGTGTGCCTCCATTATCACGTTTTGCCTGTCTTACCATTTACTATTGGTTTACATTCACAGAAAAACGTGTTACCTTTTTTGCTTGATTGTAATGTTTTGTTTCTCTCTCTTAAACGTGAATGCACTGTGGCAGAGCTTCCCCTGTCTGTAGCTGGATCTTCCCCTTTCCTGTGTCTGCCTGCTTGGAACACATGAATGCAAAAAAAGGTGACAGTATTCCTGGCCCCTTGCTTTTCTTTCCTGTATCTTTTTTTATGTAGAAGAAAAGTATCGCATGTCTGCTTTATGGAGAGTGATAAAAGGTTTGCTCCAAAAACAAAGCTAAAAAAATTACCTCTTTTTAACTTAAACAATGTACAATACATTGGCTGGCTGAATCAAAATGTTTTAAGTTTAGTTTCTTTTTTTTGTGATGCTTTGTTTGTACAAAAGGTATTTTCTTCATGGATGTATTTTACATTTCCTGCCATCATTAGTGTTATTTCATTATTACTGTGTGCCAAATGTACTGTATTCAACAGGACGTGAATGTGTACTGTTTGTTTTAAAACCCAACAATTAAAAAACTACAGTGTTGAGACAAGGTTTGTTGGTTTTCTTTCTGGGTTATACAGTTTATAACAAAATCACTTTAATTTACTTTATAAAAGAGCACAAATGTCTTTGTCAGCTGATGGCAATTCACTTCGGAAATGCTTTGTAAATGATTGCAAAGTCTTGAAGATCTTCTCCAGTAACACGGCCATCTGCAAGTTTCCCTCTTGCTCACTCATCATCCAGACTTGGAAATATATTGGGGTTACCTTAGTCTCACCTGGGTCAAGATCCTGGAAATCCCTCCCTAACTTCATTGGGGGCTATACCCACAGCATCTGGAGTGTAGCAGTTCAAAAAGACAGCTCGCCACCACCTTCTCAATGGGCAATACATTCTGGCCCAGCCAGTAATGCCCGCATCCCATGAGTGAAGAAATTAAAACTAAATGCACTTTGCTATTAGTGCAATCCCAGCTCATGTTCATACTGGACAAGTCTGAACCCAAAGTGAAACCCAGCTTGATGAACCTTAATTTGGTTTCTGGAATTCAGTTTCTGAACATATTCAGAAGAGTATGCAAGTGGACTTTTAACAGAAACAATAAATCATTTATTTAACAAGGGAAAAGAAAACATGAACTATATTACACAAGACAAAGACGTTGGGAAGGTTTCAGTGTAAACACCAGACATGGGATTTAGTTTGACACTAATCCTTTTATCCCAGTTAAATCCTTACAAACACCCAACCCCAATAAAGTTAAAAATCACACAACACCAGGTTATAGTCCAACAGGTTTAATTGGAAGCACTAGCTTTCAGAGCGCTGCTCCTTCATCAGGCGGTTGTGGAGTACACAATTGTAAGACACAGAATTTATAGCAAAAGTTTACAGTGTGATGTAACTGAAATTATACATTGAAAAATACCTTGATTGTTTGTTGAGTCTTTCATTTGTTAGAATACCATGACAGTTTCACTTCTTTCATGTGTAAATCACAAAACTTGCTTTTAAAGTTACATTCCCAGGTTAACTGTAAAAATTGGTTTTAGCCAGATAATATGTTGAAGGTGTTAGCCCCCTGTGTTCCCTGTCTGTGCCATAATGTTTAGACTGATTCTAATCTAAAAAGTGAGTTGACAGAGTCTTATATGGATTCATTAAGTCTCACTGTCTCCACATTAAGGGGGTGGCTCAGTTCTGGTGCAGCTGCAACTGCTTTCCTTCCAGTGACTTGCTGTAGAATCAGTAGCTGCTTTCCTTCAGCTGATGTCTCTCCCTGAGATGCCTAAAACAAACTGCAAAGAGAACTCCCTCCTACTTTAACTTCAGAGCAAACATGTAAGTTTCCCTAAAGTCTGTTTTCAGCATTATTGCAGGATTTCTAACTTGAGAGTTTAACTCTCCTGCTTTCACTCTCTGGCATAAATGCAAGCTGACAAACTGACGCCTGGATTTTGCTGTCTGTGTTCCCAAATGGTTGTCACTGAGCAACGGAACAGATTTATTGCTCATGTACAAACCTTATTAAAATGGATATATACCAATAAGGCTCTGGACCTCTTAGGCCAAGCCCACAAAAACAACTCTAAAACTAAACCCTCGTCTCCCTCTTCTTAGCACAAAAAAAAACAAAGATAGGAACTAAACTTAAAGTTATACATTGTTTTTAACAGTTTCAATGCCATCAAATAAATAAAGATTTATAAGTGTCATTCTTGGGTGATTCCAATTTATGTTGATGGTAAGACAATAGACATTTCTTTGTTGCATTATATTCTGTACTGCAATATTATTTTCCCAAACTCTCCTTGTGAATTCCATATACATTGTTTTGATCAATGGTGCATAAATATAGTCCAAACAGAAACAGGGAAGTAAGGGAAGGAAACAGGAAACTTCATCAAGACTTTCACAGAGAATAGCAACTGTGTCTTGTGAAAACAATCAAAATGGTGAAAAGCTCAAAGCAACAAATTATTCTCTTCTCATGTCTAGGTGGGAGTTGTGTTACAGTTACAAAAAGGTTTTGCAGAATACTGCATTCAGTTCTGGGCCCCATACTTTACAAAAGGTGTGCTGTTTGGGGGGGGGGGGGGGGGGATTGCTATGCAGATTCGTCAGACTAATACTGAGATTAAAGAAAAAAAGGATGACATTAGGAAGATGGCTTGAATAGACTGTTTCCTCATGAGCATAGAAGATTCAGGAATGGTCTAATTAAGGTGCAATCATTAGAACAGTTGATGGTATAAATGGAAAGGTTATGTCAGGGAAGAACATAAATCTCGGAGCAGGAGTACACAATTCAGCCCCTCGGGCTTGCTTCACCATTTGGTACAATCATGGCCAATCTCATCTCTGCCTCAACTCCATTTTCCTGCCCAGTCTCCTTAACCCTTCAACCCATTATTAATTAACATTCTGTCTATCTCCTCCTGAAAGAAGGACAGAACCAGCGGAACAACTTCACATCGACAGCTTGGTCTTTCAGGATTGATTTAAGGAAACACAAGCAAAGAATAGTCTTAAGCATACTGCCCAAAAAATGATTCATAGAAAAATTCAAAATGAGAAAATTACCACATATGTTCTGTATCCTCTCACGTGCTCCCCATTTAATCCCAGGAGTGATATGAGTAACTGTAATTTAGTGTCTAGGCTTTGCATTCAACAATGGAATGACAGTGTTTACAACTAACTACAAAGGTCTATCAAGCTCCTGACCATGCCCAGCAGGCTAATGGCTGAACCCCAGTAATGCCTGTGCTGTAACAGTTTGTTATGGACCAGGCCAGACCCCTTCAAAACATTCCAAGATGGTAGCCCAGACCCTAACTTTGCTAGTTGTTTCAAGCAGGTATACAGTGGATATTCCAGGAGAGTTGCTGCTGGTCAAACCACTTAGTTTTAAACAAAACAGAATTTATTTACAAGATAGGCTGGGGCTGTTTTCCCTAGAGCGCCGAAGGCTGAGGGGTGACCTTATAGAAGTTTATAAAATCATAAGGAGCATGGAAAGGGTAAATAGACAAGGTAGTTTCCCTAGGGTGAGGGCGTCCAGACCTAGAGGGCATAAGTTTAGGGTAAGAGGGGAAAGATATAAAAGATACCTAAGGGGCAACCTTTTCACACAGAGGGTGGTATGTGTATGGAATGAGCTACCAGAGGAAGTGCTGAAGGTTGGTACAATTGTAGCATTTAAAAGGCATCTGGGTGGGTATACGGAATAGAGTCATAGCGATGTACAGCATGGAAACAGACCCTTCGGTCCAACCTGTCCATGCCGACCAGGTATCCCAACCCAATCTAGTCCCACCTGCCAGCACCTGGCCCATATCCCTCCAAACCCTTCCTATTCATATACCCATCCAAATGCCTGTTAAATGTTGCAATTGTACCAGCCTCCACCACATCCTCTGGCAGCTCGTTCCATACACGTACCACCCTCTGCATGGAAAGGTTGCCCCTTATGACTCTTTTATATCTTTCCCCTCTCACCCTAAACCTATGGCCTCTAGTTCTGTACTTCCTGACCTGAGGAAAAAGACTTTGTCTATTTATCCTATCCATGCCCCTCATAATTTTGTAAACCTCTATAAGGTCACCCCTCAGCCTCCGATGCTCCAGGGAAAACAGCCCCAGCCTGTAGGAAAGGTTCGGAGGGATATGGGCCAGGTGCTGGCAGGTGGGACTAGATTGGGTTGGGATATCTGGTCGGCGTGGACAAGTTCGACTGAAGAGTCTGTTTCCGTGCTGTACACCTCTACCACTCTATGACTCTATTACCAAATGAATCATAAAGAAAAGAGAACAGAATATTCCCCCAGAATACAGAATAACGTAACCAATCCAAAAACCCACCAGAGCATCCCAACATAATGATGCTGTTCCCAATACTTTCAACAATCCCCATAAACATCCCTTGGTATAAAGGGAAAATCAAACACAAGGTCTTAGAGGAGAGAAGTCAGAGAGAGCACAGCATGGACCTGCTTCTTTGGGTTCAGCAACTTTTACAACACCAATGCTAAAAACCAAACCAAACCAGAGAAAAGCTGAGTTGGGAGAACTGGCCGCACCCCTTTCATTGAACAAGTGTTTTATTCCAAAAACTTGAAACCCATTGCATGAGGCAGTTTCTGTTAGTTATAACCAAATTGACCCTAGAACACTTCAACTTAGACCTTTTGGAGTCTGTGTCTTTTACAACCTCTGAGAAAAAAAGGACAACATAACCTTGTTAAAGGAGCAGCTTTGTCACAGGCTAGGTCTGAGAAAGATGAGTTGCTGAGGATGCAGTCGCCTGTGATTCTCCCATTGCCTGCTCACGGTACAGTAGCTGCTGACTCCACAATGTAGGAGCAAATTACTGCAGATACTGGAACCTGTACTGAAAACAACAGATGCTGGAGATCACAGCAGGTCAGACAGCATCCATGGAGAGAGAGCAAGCTAAGGTTTCATGTCTAGATGATTCATCATCAGAACTGACATGAAGTGTGTAGGGGGCAGCACTTATGCAATAGTTGGAGGTGGGGGTTGGAGTGCTGGTGGAGAAATGATGTTGATAATGCAGATTAAGTGATCAGAATGTGAGAACAATGGTGTGTCTAACTAATAGACTGAAAGTTCAGGCAGTCCCACTGGAGTGGTGGGGAGCGGGGAAATAGAGGACATGGTGACAGAGAATATAACAAGCAAAGCTAAAAGAAAGGGAAAGAATGGGGGTGGATTCACTATGTGAAGGTGTTGAACTCAATATTAAGGTTGTAAAGTGCCTAGTCTGAAGATGAGATGTTGTTCTCCAGTTTGTGCTGGAATTCACTGGAACACTGCAGCAGACATGCGGGCATGCGAGCAGGATGCTGTGTTAAAATAATCGGCTATGGGAAGGTCAGGGTACTGCTTACACACAGACCGGAGGTGTTCGGCAAAGTGGTCACCCAGTCTGTGTTTGGTTTCTCCAATGTAGAGTAGGCCACATTGGGTGCAGTGAACCCAATACACAAGATTGGAGGATGTCCCGGTGAAATGCTGCTTCACCTGGAAAGACAGTTTTGGCCCTTGGATGGTGAGCAGGGAGGAGGTGAAGGGGCAGGTGTTGCACCTTCTGCAGTTACATGGGAAGGTGCCATAGAGAGGGGGGATAGTGTTGATTGTCAAGGAATGGACTAGGATATTCCAAAGGGAAGAATACCTGTGAAGTGCAGACAGGGAGAGCGAGGGAAAGATGTGTTTGATGGTGGCAATTTGCTGGAATTGTCTGAAATGGCAGAGAATGATGCTTTGAAACAGAGGCTGGTGGGGTGAAAAGTGAGTGATGGGAAGGAACAAGGCGGAAGCACAGGGGTGATAGGTCAGATACGGTGAGGTCCCTGTCAACCACAGTGGGAGGGAAACCATGGTCATGGAAGAAGGAAACCATGTCAGCGGCACTGTTATGGAAGGTGGCATCATCCAATCAGATGCAATGTAGGCGAAGGAACTGGGAGAATAGGATGGAGTCCTTGCAGGATAGGGGGTGTTGACAAGCTGTAGTGAAGGTAGATATGGGAGTCTGTGGGTTTGTAGTGGATGGCAATGGATAATCTATTCCCCAAAATGGAGATTGACAAGTAATGGAAAGGAAAGGAAGTGTCGGGATTGGATGATGTGAAAGTTATAGAAGAGTGGAAATTGGAGGCAATATTAACACATTTTTCAAGGTCCAGGTGAGACCATGAAGCAGCTCCGAAACAACCATCGATATGCCAATAAAAGAGTTGTGGAGGGGGTGGAGTAGGACTGGAACAAGGATTGCTCCATATACCCTCTAAAGAGGCAGGCATAACTCGGAGAAATTGTTCAGAGACCAACAGCCAAGCAGAAGAGAATGGCGTTGGATGGGGATTGTTCAGGCCTCTGGCTGAGGAAGAAGCCAAAGCTCTCAGACCAACCTGGTTGGGAATGGACATATACAGGGATTGGACATCCATGGTGAACAGGAGGCAGTTAGGGCAAGGGACCTGGAAATTGTCAATATGGCAGAGGGCATCAGAGGAATTGCAGATTTAGGTGGGCAGGGACTCGCCAGGTGGAAAAAGGATAGAGTCAAGGTAGGAGGAAATAAGCTCACTGGGGCAGGAACAGGCAGATACAATGGGCCTTACCAGGAAAGTCGGGTTTGTGGATGTTGGGAGGGAGGTAGAAGCAGACTGTGTGGCCTTGGGAGACTAAACCTTTGCATGCAGTGGGAGGATGTTCTCCAGCGGTAATGAGGTCTGCATCCCTGCATTTCACAGGGATTGTTTCCTCCAGGACACCCTAGTCCATTTATCAACACCGACATCACCCACGTCTTCCCATGGCACCTTCCTGTGCAATACCTGCACCTTCCCCCCTCCCTGCTCATCATCCAAGGGCCGAAACAGTCTTTTCAAGTGAAGCAGCATGTCACCTGACCACCTTGAATCTTATGTATTGTATTTGCTGCACCTAATGTGGCCTACTCTGCATTGGAGACCAAATGCAGACTGGGTGATGGTTTTGCAGAAAACCTCCAGTCCATGTGTAAGTAGGACCCTGACCTTCCAGTTACTGATTATTTTAACACAGCATCCTGTTCACATGCCCGCATGTCTGTCCTCGGCATGCTGCAGTGTTCCAGTGAATCCCAGCACAAACTGGAGGAACAACATCTCATCTTCAAAGTAGGCAGTTTACAATGTCCTGGGCACAATATTGAGTTCAATTCAGATTGTGAACCTTCAGATTGTGAACCCACTCCCATTCCTTCCCTTTCTTTTACCTTGTTATATTCTCTGTCACTATGTCCTCTCTCCCCTACCCCCACCCCAATGGGACTGTCTGTGCCTTCCAGTCTAGTGTTCAGACATGCCAATGTTCTGCCAGTCTCACATTCTGATCACTTCATCTGATCTATCAACATCGTTTCTCCCCCAACAGCCCCTCACTATTGCATAAATGCTGTCCCCTCCACGCTTCACGTTAGCTCGGATGAAGAGTTGTTTAGACTCAAAGCATTAGCTTACGCTCTCTCCATGGATGCTGCCTGACCCACTGTGATCTCCAGCGTGTTTTGTTTTCATTGCTGACTCCACAAATTGGTTCAGGAAATATTGTCCAGTGATAAGCATAGGTGGCTTTGTTCACTTCAAGTGTGCGTTTTCTGCTTCAGACTTTATTTTAATAAAGGTGTCTAAAATCTCACCTTATTCTGCAACCTCAGCCTTCTTTCCAAACTATACTAAAAGTTAAGGTTGTACTTTTGCTTACTACCAATGTTGACTTGACTCAACTGCGTGATACATATTGGTGAAGACATGTTTCCATTCCTTCATTTCACCGCAAAAACATCCATACTGGATTTTCCATGAGCCACACTAACTGTACAAAGTAATGCCAGCTTCTCAGTTGAGTTTGAAAATCAAACCAGTGAGCTTTTATAAACTTTGCCAGGCTTAAACAAGTAGATGACAGTGTAGCAGTAATGCTATTAGACTAGTCATGGAAAAACCTTGGTTAATATTCTGGGGCATGGTTTTCGAACTCACTCATGGCTGAAGGAATTTAAATTTAATTAATAGAGCTGTATTGCAAAGCTGAAGTTATGAAACTACTGTTGATTGTTGTATAAACCTGATTAGTTCACTCATGCCCCTTAGGGAAGGCTTTGAAACTACAGCTTTCATGAAATGAAAGAATGACAATAAACAAATGAAAATTTTAACTCCTGTCTGAGATGTAAAGTCCCTCAAGTGTTTCTATCATTCTCAAGGAAATATGCTGCGGGTACAATTGCTATACAGAGCCAAAAATAAGAGAAAACGTACACCAAATATGTCGAACTTCATGCTCCCCAGAAGCAGGCTGGGAAGCAGGAGACCCTGTATAAATGAGCATGATGCTGCAGGCTAGTGATCCCATTGCTTTCCTCTTCCCCCGATTAAACATGGGCAAAAAAGGTCAAGAACACCCTTTCTGTACAGAAGCCTTAAGTGACCATCTGAGGGTCTCACCCTGCCATTGCTGACCTTTAGACATCAGAGGGCAGAGGCAATGGTCTATAGGCACGCTGCCAGGTAAATCCTGACAGATATTCATGTGCTCTAACATAATGTTAACACTGATTATTTCCCATAGATGTTTCCAGATCTGCTGAGCTTTTTCCAGCAATTTCTGTTTTCGTTTCTGATTTCCAGCTTCTGCAGTTCTTTTGCCTTTTTCTGATATTCATGTGGTCTGGTTGCAGTATTGAAAAGGGGGGGGGGGGAGTTGCAATCCAAATCCAGCAGAGAGGCCCAGTGGCATCAGGAACCACCCTGTAGACCTTACACCTGTCTCTAAAACTAATCCCATTTCCACAGTCATCCCTCCTTGGGAACTGTAGGTGGGGCTTACCAAATTTGCTTCAGCTCTCACTCCAGTGTCCAGAATGATCCCCTTGTAGTACCAGTAATGGTCAGTACTTCTGGTAGCACTATCAGCACTACACAACTGCCAACTTTTGACTGATCAGCAGTTTTGCAAGACGAGAAATGTTCCAAGAATAATTACACCCCAGTTCTAACTGGTTAAGTACCCAATTAATGTTAAGTCAGATCAGCTTGGTGAGGGTGCTGAGAATGGTCATGAATAGGTCACTGCTGGAAGCATTAAAATCCATCTTCCTTTTCAATTCAGTTCACTAGAAAATACATAACTTTTTATATCCTTTTACTGGAGTACAGTTTCTCCTGTTTTACTGCAGATTTCTAAATGCTCGTTTTAATGGGGATTTGAAGCATTCCTAATTAATAACTGTGACTACATTACTACAGGAATATTGGAGAGTAGATCATGGCAGAGGGTACAAAATGGGTCCGATTTCACTTTGAGTAAATATGCCATAAAACTTAAGTTCTGATCTTGGACCCTGGATGACAATGAAATCTCAAAAACAATTTGTTGACTGTTTTATGTCCAACAGTTTCTCAAACGTTTTCGTTTCCCCTTTCTGCTAGTTCACATTATATGTTACATCATAAAGAAAAATTGACAGCAAATACTGAATAAGTGGGGCCAGCAGTAAAAGCCTGGGAAAAGGAACAGCATGTTTTAAGGTTAAGAAAGTTTTCATATTTTAGCTCTACAAAGAAAAGTCAGTTCATTTAAAATACATTTGAGAAGGTGAATTATTATTATGAAGACATTTCTGAAAAAAGATGCACCCTCAGCATTGTTTTATTTTTAACTTCTTTAGCGTGAAAGATCTTTACACATTTCAACATTAATCTTTTTTTCTGTTGCCATCAGCACATTTTCTGATGTAAAAAGCCAAATGGCTTTATGTACAGCAAGCACAGCAATGGGAGAAAGTACATTATGTGTAAGCATAACACTAATGACAGATGTTTCATGAAAGCACATCACCAACATTTTGACAAGTGAGTTTGCAAACTGGCACACCTTATAGACAGACACACGCACATAGGCCATTAAAAGGTTAGGTTCAGAGGTAGCTGGAACAATGTAGGTGGGGGAAGAAAATGCTATGCTTCTTCTTTTAAAATGTAATCAACACAATCAGCAGTTATTCAGTTTAATCAAAATACTTAAATTAGCTGATAGTATCGGCTCTTAGTCACCTTTTATGATTTCAATAGGAAAAGTAACCAAGTGGAACAAAATACAGTGTGGCCTGTTTTTATTTTGTTTTTAAAAAGCAAATTAATTAAAGGTGCTTAACAAACCGTTCTTGCCACTGTGCAGAAAATCCAGCAAGTAATCATCGAATTTGATTTAATTTGAGTTGCAGTAAGTTTTTAATCCTCTAAATTTTCTTAGTAACTATTAAGCTGAAGGGAGTTAGAATCTTTTGAAATCACCAGCTCTCAGGGACATTTTCAGAGGGTTCCAGGCACAGGGTAATTGGCCCAAGCAGGGATGTCAATCTACAAAAGTTGGTTACAAGGAAGATTGAAGGTTTCTTGAAATAAAGAAGCTGCATTTCGAATGAATTTCTTGATTCAAGAGAATTCTAAATACTGTCCAGCCAGTGAAGTGTACTTTTGAAGTGTAGCCTTTATTGTAATGTAGGAAAAATGTTGCCCCAGAATTTCTGAACAGGGCCAGCAACACTATTTCTGAAGTGGATCGGACTAGGAAAGACACACTTACCATTTGATTAATTGTATCCTGGAATTTCCCAGATGTGAGCCCCCTTTTATGAACAGCGGAGACAAACGCCATTGGGGAGATAGTATATTCGTGGTTAGGTTGGGGTGTGTTGTATCCAACAGGGACTCAGCTTGAGGTGTGTGTGTGTGTGTGTGTGGGAGGGAGGGGGGGGGATGGTGGGGAGGGTGCGGGGGGGGGGGGGGAGGAGGTGATAAGGAGGGTGTCAGGTCAGGAAAGTTCAGGGGTTGGAGAGCATGAAGTTAGAGCGTCAGTGGGGCAGATCGAGGTTCAGTTTGATAGGTATAAAGGAATTACAGCAGATTTTTAATCCTCTAAGTTTTCCTAAGTAAAATGGGTAACTTTTCCTGTTAATTTTAAGAGAGTCTAAAGCCGCTGAACTTTCCGATGGTAGGACATTTTCTCAGAAAGTTTGAGGTGCTGGGTCACTCTCTGAGGAAGTGTCAATTCCCTGGGAAATTCTCATGGTGCCAGCTGCATTGGGATTCCACATAATAACACCAATCCATCCTGCAGACGTGACCATCTAGCCATCAGTGTTTTGAGCCATTGTAATTAAGGAAAATGGGGAATGCAGGGAGTGAAAGGACAGAAAGCAGAAATTGCTGGAGAAACTCTGAGCAGCACAAATGGCTCAGTGGTTAGCACTGGTGCCTTACAGCACCAGGGACCTAGGTTCAATCCCACCATTGGGAAACTGTCTGTGTGGACTTTGTACATTCTCCTCATGTCTGCGTGGGCTTCCTCCGGATGCTCCAGTTTCCTCCCACAGTCCAAAGGCATGTTTGTTAGGTAGATTGGCCATGCTAAATTGCCCCATAATGTCCAGGGATGTGCAGGCTAGGTGGGTTAGCCATGGGAAATGCAAGGTTACAGTGATAGGATAAGGGGGTGGATCTGGGTAGAATACCTCTCAGAGGGAACTTGATGGGCAGATTGGCCTACTTCCACATTGTAAGGATTCAATGATTCTATGAAACATAGCAGACCTGGCAACATCTACGGAGAGAAAGCAGAGTTCACGTTTCGAGTCCAGTGACCCATCTTTGAAGAAGATTTGTGCGCAAGTCCTGGAGTGAAACTGACCTGGAACATTATGACCCTGGTGAGAATGTTACAAACTGAGCTGCAGCCAACACATAATTGGGAGCTAGGATTAAAAGGAGAGAACCTCTGTGACCAATCATAAATGGCAGTCAGATGGAGGGACTGAATGGCCTGCTTGCACCTACTTCTGAAATGCAAACAAGGATGAAATTCATTGAACCTTATTTTTCATTCATTTCTCTCAGGAAGGTAACAGTTGATGTATAGTGGATCCGCTCTCTGGTATCTGAGTGCTGTCTGCCAGTGAGATCATGGCTTCTACCCAGTTAGAGTTCCTCATCTTGATTGCATCATTGGGTTAGGAGACAAACAAAGATAAGGTAGGGTGGTCATTGGTCAAGCATTATACTGGACAGTTATCTGGCCACTGGCTAATGGTGGGCACTTTTATGACTATAATGATCAAAAATAATTGAAATATTCCAGGAACCCATAATTGTTTATTGTACCTGTGCCTGCACACTGGGTGTGTGTTGATGGCTCCACAGCTAAAATAGTTCCATTCCAACTGAGTTTCTGAAAATTGGTTGATTGCTTACCAGCTTAGCCCCTGCAGGAAGGGAGTTAGTTAGCTCAGTTGGCTGGTTTGCAATGCAGATTAATGTCAACAATGTGGCTTCAACTCCTACACTGGCTAATGTTGTCATTTAGGACAGTCTTTCTCAATCTCCCTCCTTGCCTGAGATGTTGCTGACCTTCAGGCTAAAACTGCCACCAGTTGTCTTTCTCTAATGAGAAAGCAGCCCTATAGTTTAGTAAGACTATAATAACTTTACCTATACATTCCTGTTCATGTCCTGTACTCAAAACAATGTGTATTAACCTGCACAATCTTTTACAATCACCATACTTACTTGGGATAGAAATGCAATACTGTATTAAAGTGCCTCCTGCCTTTCTGTAGTCATGTAATTTTTCCCATGAAGCATACTCACTATAAGCACCCATCCAAATCAATACAACAGAGACACAGTACAAGTCAGACTGTGAACTGCAAATTCATATCAAAACCCTCCCATGAATTATCAAAAAGAGAACTCAAAAGTCAGCACTAATTCATCAATAACAAATGACACATACGCATTAAGCTGAAAACGTAGACAGCTAACTTGAAGCTGCCAGTCACAGCACTGATCTGAATTATCGTTGCAACACAATAAAAATTCAACGTTATGAGCAGAATTCTGACATGCACAGAGTGCAGTGCAAAACCTTTTCATTTGATGCTTTCTCCACACATTATTCCTTCTTGTTCTATTGCATGTGGTTTGTGATGTAGATTAAGGTAATCAATGTGTCATATGCAGCCACTTCACTAGTATTCAATCCCATTTTGAGCAGCAAACTTTTCCATGTCATTGCAAAAGCCCAACTTTGAGGGGCACCTGCTGTATATTATTGTATTAAAAATGTATTGCTCTCTCAAAGGGGAGATGGACTGATAGAGTCATTGAAATGTAATTCAATGATTAAAATTACAGGTTGAAATTAAGCTTGTTATGCTATGTGGCCAAATAAGAATTCAAGTGAACAGACTCTGAATACATCTTCAGAATATTTCTCCAGTTTCCACAGCATAGATGACCAATTATACCAAATAGGAGGATGGCAAATTTTGAGGAAGTACTGTTAGCACTAAGCACAATTCATTACAAGAAAATGTAAAGTAATATGTCCTGGCAAAGAGAATAATACAAGTAAGTGTGTCCGATATGGTAAGATCCAAAACAGAGTAGAGGAACAGAGAAGTACAAAGATAGGCACAAACTAATCACCAGTGAAATTAAATGTTAAAAACAGCATAAAATGACAAATTAGATTTTGGGTTTTTTAAAGAGGTACCATCTATAAGATTTTACATCTATAAGATTTTACCAGGATTCTAAAAGTATTCAGGAGTCCATTTATTAATTTGAGCATATGCATATTTTGCAAGTTTATGCTCCCATATAAGTACATACAATATAGAATATAACCTCTTTTCAATTTTTGAGGCAAATATATGAAAGAGGATCACTAATACAATTCCAGTTGGGTTCCTAAGTTTCTCAACATCAGCAGGACATTCAGTAACAACAGACAGTTCTGCCCTTTCCCTGGAACGTTACCTCAGGAGAAGGGTGGAATTTTAATCCCAGCCATCAATGACAGCAGTGTCCTGAATTTCCTTTGGTGTAAGTTTGGGACTTTTACTCACGAACAGACTGGCATGATAGTTTCATTCTATTTCTCTGGGGATATTAAGTGAGTGGTTGACAGCACTCCAGTCACTCCTGGGGGGCTGGCCAGACCAGTATTGAAAGGAAGTGCTTCTGGCAACTGATGATGTTTTGGAGCTCATGAGAGCCTGGACATCAAACTGCGGCAAGGTGTGGGGAGAGGCAGCTTTTGATACAGCAGCTGTAGCCATCCCAAATTACCTCCGCTTTATTCGGACCAAAGAAAAGGACAACCAAGGACAAGTCCGAAGGTTAGAGGAAAGGAAAAGCAAAATGGTGATGAGTGTCAAAGAAGATGGTGACAGCAGTCAGTGTCATCTCTTCCTCATCATCTCATCATCTTCCTGGTACTCAGCAAAATACTTCCTCACTCTTCCTTCCTTTTCCCATTCATTTGAAAATAAAGTAATACTCTTTTTGGAATGTTGGGCTTTTTTTAAGATTAAAATGAATCATGTTGACATAGATCAGAATCTTTCCTGGGAGTGCTTAAGGGTGACACTGGATTGCGAAGTTTCATTTCCTTACACTAGCATTTGTCACTTTAAAAAAAGGGTATGATTTCAAATTCCATTTATAAGGTAGCAATTTTAACGATGCAGCATTCCCTGAGAATTGTGCTAAGGTATAAGCTTAGATGATACCCTTGAGATCTGAGGTCCACTTGAATGCACAGTCTTCTAAGTCACAATAATCCCACTTCAGAGTTAATACCTTTAACGGGGTTGTGCCCTTATTTCCAAGAAGATATTTCATAAAACAAACATTTCCCTTGGCCAAACTGGGGCTCTCAACATCAGGCAGAGTAGTCAGTTCACTCTATTTTTCAGATAATAGTATGCAGGCTGAGAAATGTACCAAGGAGTCTGAAGTATGAAATTACCTTACTACAAATGCAACAACAAAATTTATATTTCAGTCTCCACACTGTTAACAGCAATTTTCTTTTGCAGATTGCCCATTGCATTATAGATACATTGCTTCCCATACTTAACACACACACAGACAGTAAGTCAGCATTTATAACTTTGCACAATTACCACACGATAGGCTTTATTGCTTTATTGGGAAAGAAAGTTCAATGCCTTCGCCATGTGAACTATTCTGGAATGTTCCAGAATTTAATGTGAGCTCTTACACCTGTTTTGATTACGTCTTTCATGCTTTCTTCCCACCCTTCCAGACTGTGGGACAACAGTGAACCTGATTTAGAAAGAGCCAATTAAAGTGAAACTGTGAATGAGAACTTCCTGTATTAGGAACTGTGTTCCAAGCTCGCATTGTACACAGCAGGAGTCTTCCCAACAAATGTGATTTCAAAGTCGTTTGTACTTGTCTCTAGTAATACTAAATAGCAATGTGGTAACGCCAATACTGTACTATTGGTCAGATTTTGTTGTGACACGTTAAAAGACTTAATATTACATGTATTCCTAAGACTTTTCCACTTTGTAACCATGTTTTTGTTACCTTCTGACTCAATTACTCTCATGTTCTTCTGGCCAACCACTTCCACCCTTCTAAATGTCAACTCATACACAATTTGGTGGCTCTATCCTGTCACACACTTCATTGTGTTCCCCTATCACTCGTGCGCTTAAGGACCTATATTGTTCCCAGTTCACCAGCAGCTCAAATATAAAGTTCTCATCATTCTGTTCTAATAATCATGTTTTCCTTTGTGAGTGTCAAGCAACAACTTCTCCAGACATATATGACATGCTTGGTATCTCTGGATTTTGCAGCAATATATGATATGTAGTATGAATACTTGTGGACAAATATGAAAGTTTTTTATCATTTATTTTTTATCATTTACTGACTAAAGTCATCAAATACCACTGACATTTGTGACCATTGAAGTGTACTCTTACAAATTAAGAGCTTAAAAGTCCAAAGGGCGACTCTGGGCTGAATTACCCCATATCAAGTTAAAGTTTTGTTGATTGAGGTTCATGCCTAGTCCATCATGTCTGAGAATGGCTTTTCTCATGCAATCTTTCACTCTTCACCTCCATGGAACAAGCTAGTAGATAGTCTGATTTACAAGGCAGGAGTTTGTACATCTGGTTTCTTATGGAAGGAGGGGTGAATTGGAAGTGGCATAGAAACGTGTTGGGCTAATTGCAAGAAATAAGGTAGCCACTGCTCATTAGTGAGATGCTGAAACTGCTGTTTAAGCCTTAGGGGGAGAATTGTTTCTTCGCATTTCTTGTTTTCTTGTCAGTGCCCATCTTATTCCAGGGAGGGAAACAATTCTGCCCATTGACATTTCCTATTTTCAGGGAGTGAACTCCAGAGCTGTGCCAATTTGCCAACATACAACACACAGCATTCTTCCTTGAATTCAATATTCAAGATGAAAATCAGCCGAGAGAGAGGGAGCAAAAACAATCAAATGCGCAACTGAAATCATTGAAGGGAAGGGGATTAAAACTTTCTCACCAATACAGGGTTCCTGAAAATGTAAGAATATTTGTAGAATACATCCTTGAGGCACTGCAGTAAGTAGTGGGTTGAAGGAGGACTCTATGGGTTGGCACAAGTGATACTCGTTAGAGAGATGGGTCAGCTAAATTGCCTGACAAGGTGATTGTTACATACAACACCTAGAGCATTTGATCACACACATGAAAAGAGATGACTGACCTGAGGAATAGTGTTAAATGGCTCTATAGCAAGGGATCTGTCCCAACTTTGCATGCCACAATGCAGCCATTTAGAACACATTAAAATGCAGATGAAGCTAAAGTTTTACCCAGACTCAAACTAACACCATCCTACTTTTTCATCCATTTTATGCTGCCAATTGTGGACAGGAACAGATAAGATTCAAGCCTCCCCCCCAACCCTCTCTCCACCAGGAATCCTGACTAACAAATGAAGAACCAACAGAATGGCACCATTATAATTCCACACCACCTCTCCTCTCTTCATTCCAGTCTGTTTCTTCAGGCTCCTGTATTAAATGGGGGAGGCCACTATCCTTTACATCTATATAGTCCCTCCTTAACATGGAATCATCTCCATGACAATCCAGTGGGTAAAAGTCCTGCTATATATCCAGCAACACAGATATTGAGCTGGAATTTCTAGGTTAATGTGTCCATGTTTTGGCCTTCTAATGCTACAATGTTATCAAAAGTGCCAACCTGATAAGCAGCCTATTATTCCAACCTGATTATAATAGACCTAAAGGACACCAGGTGTGCAACAATACCCATTGATTAAAGTTGTACCTTAATTGTTGATTTACTTAAATGTAAAATTCCACATAGATGGTTCTACTGTCTACTATTTGTTTCAACAGAAATATCTGAGAGGAAGAAAATGCAGTCAGAAAATAGAGTTAATTTCAGATTTAACAACTATGCAATTCCTTCATATCAGCAAAATACATCGACTCTGATTTTCAATAGGAATAGAAGATTGGCTTTACCTCTGTAAAGCGCTGACTAGTTTTACAATAAAGTGATACTGATATAAGGGTTACACTTAGATAAGATATAAGTTACTTTTAAACAACACACTGAAATTGTTTAATTCAGTATCATCTTTGTTGCATTATTTCTATTGGAGTGTGCATTCAATAAAGCGTTTATTTGGTCTGAGAGTGCATTAAGTGGAGGGTAACCTGATGTGTACTCTGATCTAAGTAAATCTTGCAATACCTACTGTTGACTGCTGTTTGGTGCCAGAAAATATTTCCCTTTCAAATGTAGTTGCCTACTTCACTAGCTTTCATGAGCTGTTCCCAAATGGAATAGGTGTTAGGGAGATCATTTTTATAGCAGCAATCTAGTGATAATTTTAATTAGTGCAGTGCTGTAATGAATGCAGTTTTATTCAAAATGAATATAAGCAAGAGTAAAAAGCAAAGAAGGAATGTAATGCCAGGGCACTTTCTTGATGTTTTGACAATTCTGTAACAATTCCTCCCAGAAGTTAATGCTGTCTAATTCTCAGTTAGTCAATGAACATTTAAACATAAAATCATCAGCTCCTACATTGACTGATTTCTGTAGACTTCTCCTAACTGAGTATTCCTCTCCGAAAACAGCAACATTAAAGCTAACATATCCACATACACCTAGAGTAAAGGCTTTCAGCACCAAACAGGCACCCACAATCATTACCTGGTGGCTTCCTGCCTCTATTCCTGATAATGGGCTTTTGCCTGAAACGTCGATTTTCCTGCTCCTCAGATGCTGCCTGACCTTTTGTGCTTTTCCAGCACCACTCTGAGCTAAACTCTGGTTTCCAGCATCTGCAGTCCTCACTTTTGCCTAGTTGATTTTAACTTTACTGCGAATCCTCTTGCAAGGATGCCTACCTTGAAGAGGTTCTCCTCCTCTCTCTCTCTCCCCCCCCATTTATCTCTCCAACCTGGAGGCTTCCTGCCTCTATTCCTGATGAAGGGCTTTTGTCCAAAATGTCGATTTTCCTCCTCCTCAGATGCTGCCTGACCTACTGTGCTTTTCTAGCATCACTCTGATCTAAACCCAAAATCATTACACCAAGATGAGAGTGGCCCAGTCTTGAGTGGCTTGAAAGCTGCTGGATCAGCAACAACGTAAGTAGGAGTAGGGGGGAGAACATGGGGGCTGCCATTGCAGACTTGGATGTCAGGGGACAAGCGGGAGCTTGAGAAGATTGGAAGAGCAAATAGGTGAATGATATGTTGTCTAAACCAGAAAGAACACGGTGGTTTTAAATATCTCAGTCTTGAAAGAATGGCTGGGGAATGAGCTGAATTCAGTGTCAAGGGTGAAGAGTCTGAGCTGGAAGTTGACAGGAAAGTCTTTAGTATTTCCAATGTATACTAACCACCACTCCTGTTGAACAAGCTGAATAAAAGTAACTTGAGGAGTTAGCTGAAAGCAGCAACCAACTATTTTGTTCCCTGTCCTTCTGAGGCCTATTAGTGACAATTGTATAGTCTATTTTACATTTGAAAGCTGTTGTGAAACAGAGGTAGTGTCCCTGTCTCTTAGCTAGAAGACATGGGTTCAAGTTCCACCAACTTTAGAGGTATGTTGTAATTCATCAGAAGAGGTTAATTAAAAATATTATTAATATAATGTTCCCCCTTTACTATCAATAATACTCTACAACTTAATTGACATGTAATTGTGAGAGTGTATTTTAAAACCAGATTTTCTGGTTCTCTTAGGTACTTTCTAAATGTAAGGCCTTTTTTGGCAATATGTGGTGAATTTTTCAAGATAGCATTCCCAGTGTTCATAAAAAGGGAATATAATTAAAATAGAGATTAATGATGCTTTCACAGCCCTTTCTATTGTTTTGGTATTAATTTAAAAGATGTATAATAAAAAACTGAAGGATCATAAATTGGATGGTGTAACAATTGCACTAAATTTTCTGATTGCTCTCTTATCAGCTAAGCCTCTCATTTGGAATGTTAACTTACAGCATTTTCCAAATATTTTGGCTGATGTATTTTCTCAGTCTGCCTTGAACTTCTGTTAATGTCAACCGGCTGACATATATTCCTTCAGTTTTCTACCACCCAAATGTTCCTCGCTCAATTTAAAAATTGCTTTGATAGGATGTGAAAGTTGCTAGCTAGGACAGCACTTGCTTCCCATTTTGAAATGCCCTTCAGACGTTGGTACATGGTTAGGCACCTTCCCAAAAGCCTCCAGTCCATGGGAGTGATGGTGCAGGCTTAGAGACATTTACTTTGTGATTTACATTTAGAACTATTGGTGTCAGTACTGATTTCCTGCCCCACAATCTGAACCACGATGGTTTAACTCATTGGAGAGAAAAGACCTCCCTTTTGTAACATACCTGCTTGAACAAGATGATTAGTATTGCACTTGAAATGTTAACACTGTTTTGCTTTCCACAGATGCTGTCAGACCTGCTGAGTTTCTCCAGCATTTGCAGTCTTTGCTTAAGATTTGAACTGATCTATCTGAAAACTGTGGAAGTGATTGAAGATCTATCTCTGATGTTGTTTCGGCCTGATAATGCGATAATGTTTAAATGGTTCATGTCAATTTCCACCTATTGGGTGACCTCCAGTGAGAGGCATTACTGACATTTGAAGTTCAGCCTCAAATGAGACTGCGATTGAAAGTTGAGACCAGATCCATGCACCAATTGTCAGATACAAGATAACATTAAGTGTCGAGCACCTGAATGGATGCTTCAGATAAATTGCTGGGCTTCTACAATCACCTATATTTACTGATTAGCAGCAGGAAACATGACTAATTTCTTTGTCAAAAGCTTAAGTTGAAGATCAGTTGAAGAGCCCCTGGCATCACCCTACTGGGGATGAAGTATTTTAACACAAATCTTTTTCATTTTGGACAGCTCAGCTTCTCAATGGATAAATTAAACAGTAATGGGTTGTTTAATTTACTCTTAATTTTACTTAGAGTCATAGAGATGTACAGCACAGAAACAGACCTTTCAGTCCATGCCGACTAGATATCCTAAATTAATCAAGTCCCATTTGCCAGCACTTGGCCCAGATCCCTCAAAACCCTTACAATTCATATCCCTATCCAGATGCCTTTTAAATGTTGCAATTGTACCAGCCTCCACGACTTTCTCTGGCGGCTCATTCCATACACGTTACCACCCTTTGTGTGAAAAAGTTGCCCCTTGGGTCCCCTTTTTTTCTTTCCCCTCTCACTCTAAAAGTATGCCCTCTAGTTCTGGACTCCCCCACCCCAGGGAAAGACCTGGACTATTTGCTCTATAATTACCCCTCGTAATTTTGTAAACCACTAAAAGGTCACCGCTCAGACTCCAATGTTCCAGGGAAAACAGCCCCAAAATATTCAGCCTCTCCCTATGGTCAAAGAACTAGCAAAACTGTGCTCCAAGAAAATCATGGCATTTTCTCGGACAATTCATTGCTGAATTTGGTCTACGTCCACACCATTTTCCCTTGTGCCAACCCTTGTGAAAAGTATCCCAGTTACATTTTCTCTGGATTAAACTTTTAATGTTTGCGTTCTGCGGGACAGTATTAATGCTCTATGCCTCAAGGGGGAAAAAAAAACGTGCTTTTGAAGCCAAAGTATTGAGTTGCATGTGAAAAATATCTACATATTTTCAATTTGTTTTGCTACTGCCTGTGGTAATAATGCACATGATGAATAAAGAAACTGCTAACAGTAAGAATATCAGGCCAAAATTACAGAAAAACAGCTTTTAAGAAAGGAATTTTTCATTTGATCCAGTGCAAGGTAAACTGTTACTCTGTTAAAAATTCAGGCTTATAGGGTTACAAATTTCCCCTTTTTATGAATATTTACATTCTGTTAGCTTGAAGGAAAATAAGTCATGCAGGAAGTGTCAGCCATTGTTTCAGTGAAGTCTTGGATACATTCATATTTCTACATAAGATCAATGCAAGCTACTAAACTTGCATCCTGGCAATACAATAGTTACAGCTCCAATAAAAATATACAACAATTCGTCAGCATTTTGCTGTCATGTTGGCTTTTTTTATAAATGGATTGAGGGCAAGCTTCCTCCTTAACAGTGACGATAATCCAATAAGTTTGAAGTTATTTATGGACATGGATACAAGTAGTCCTTGGGTGAAAGTTCTAAACTGGGGGAAGACTTACTACCATAGTATTCGGCAGGAACTAAAGTATAGATTGGGCGCCACTTTTTGAGGATGAATCCACATTTGGCACGTGGGAATCTTTTAAAGGCCAATTGATTAGAGCCAGCATGTTCCTATGAAAATGAAAGATAAGGACAGCAAAATTCGGAAACCCTGGATGAAGAGAAATTGAGAGCTTAGTCAAAAAGAAAAATGTATTTTTACATATATTTACAAAAAATATGTAACGTTTTGGAAACTAAAGAAAGACAGAGCCCTCCAAGAATACAAAAAAAAATCAGAAAAGAACTCAAACAAGGAATTAGGGTTAAAAGTGGTCAGAAAATGTCCTTGGCAAGCAGTTAAAGGTTACACAACACCAGGTTATAGTCCAACAGGTTTATTTGGAAGCACTAGCTTTCGGAACGCTGCTCCTTCATTGGGTAGCTAGTAGGGGAAGATCATAGGACACAGAATTTATAGCAAAAGATCAAAGTGTTATACAAAGATCAGAATATGGTACAACTGATGCAATATTTTGAATAAATCTAGATTGCTGTTAAGTCTTTAATCACTCAGAACGGGGATGCAGGTTTCAATTGATTAATATGTTAACCCTTGAACTTCTTTCAAGTCACAGTCCTGAGACAACTTAAGGTTTTATCAGTATATAAAAAAAGGTGTCACCTCAGCTCAGACAATGCATCAGGTTGTAACTTTACATTTCATTGGTGAGGCCACTTTTGGAATATTGCATACAATTCTGGTCACCCTGCTACAGGAAGGATGTTATCACACTAGAAAGGGTGGAGAAAACAATTCAGGAAGGATGTTGCCAGGACTGATGGGCTTAAATTGTAAGAGGAGAAAGTGAGGACTGCAGATGCTGGAGATCAGAGCTGAAAATATGTTGCTGGAAAAGCACAGCAGGTCAGGCAGCATCCAAGGAGCAGGAGAATTGGCGTTTCGGGCATGAGCCCTTCTTCAGGAATAAGGAAGGTGTGCCAAGCAGGCTAAGATAAAAGGTAGGGAGGAGGGACTTAGGGGAGGGGCGTTGGAAAGGTGATAGGTGGAAGGAGGTCAAGGTGAGGGTGATAGGCCGGAGTGGGGGTGGGGCCGGAGAGGTCAGGAAGAAGATTGCAGGTTAGGAAGGCGGTGCTGAGTTTGAGGGATTTGACTGAGACAAGGTGGGGGGAGGGGAAATGAGGAAACTGGAGAAATCTGAGTTCATCCCTTGTGGTTGGAGGGTTCCTAGGCGGAAGATGAGGCGTTCTTCCTCCAACCGTCGTGTTGCTATGGTCTGGCAATGGAGGAGTCCAAGGACCTGCATGTCCTTGGTGGAGTGGGAGGGGAAGTTGAAGTGTTGAGCCACGGGGGGTTGGGTTGGTTGGTCCGGGTGTCCCAGAGGTGTTCTCTGAAACGTTCCGCAAGTAGGCGGCCTGTCTCCCCAATATAGAGGAGGCCACATTGGGTGCAGTGGATGCAATAAATGATGTGTGTGGAGGTGCAGGTGAATTTGTGGCAGATATGGAAGGATCCCTTGGGGCCTTGGAGGGAAGTAAGGGGGGAGGTGTGGGCGCAAGTTTTGCATTTCTTGCGGTTGCAGGGGAAGTTGCCGGGAGTGGAGGTTGGGTTGGTGGGGGGTGTGGACCTGACGAGGGAGTCACGGAGGGAGTGGTCTTTTCGGAACGCTGATAAGGGAGGGGAGGGAAATATATCACTGGTGGTGGGGTCCGTTTGGAGGTGGCGGAAATGGCGGCGGATGATATGTTGTACATGGAGGTTGGTGGGGTGGTAGGTGAGGACCTGTGGGGTTCTGTCCTGGTGGCGATTGGAGGGGCGGGGCTCAAGGGTGGAGGATCGGGAAGTGCAGGAGATGCGGTGGAGGGCATCGTCGATCACGTCTGGGGGGAAATTGCAGTCTTTGAAGAAGGAGGCCATCTGGGTTGTACGGTATTGGAACTGGTCCTCCTGGGAGCAGATGCGGCGGAAACGAAGGAATTGGGAATATGGGATGGCATTTTTACAGGGGGCAGGGTGGGAGGAGGTGTTGTCTAGGTAGCTGTGGGAGTCGGTCGGTTTATAGTAAATGTCCGTGTTGATTCGGTCGCCCGAGATAGAAATGGAAAGGTCTAGGAAGGGGAGGGAGGAGTCTGAGACGGTCCAGGTGAATTTGAAGTTGGGGTGGAAGGTGTTGGTAAAGTGGATGAACTGTTCAACCTCCTCGTGGGAGCACGAGGCAGCGCCGATACAGTCATCGATGTAGCGGAAGAAAAGGTGGGGGGTGGTGCCAGTGTAGCTGTGGAAGATGGACTGTAAGAGGTTGGTTAGGATGGTGCTTCTTTCTCTGGAGCATCGGAGGCTGAGGAGTGACCTTATGGAGGTTTATAAAATCATGAGTGGAATAGATAAGGTCAATAGCCGAGGTCTTTTTCCAAGGGTAGGGGAGGCCAAAATGAGAGAACATAGCTTTAAAGGTGAGAGGGGAAAGATTTAAAAGGAACCTGAGGGGTAACTTTTTCAGACAGAGGGTGGTGTGTGCATGGAATGTGCTGCCAGAGGAAGTGGTGGAAGTGGATACAAGTGCAACATGTAAACAACATTGGGACATGTACATGAATAGGAAAGGTTTACAGGGGAATATGGACCAAACACAGGCAAATAGGATGAGTTAAGTTTCAGATGGTTGGTGTAGACAGGTTGGGTTGAAAACTCTGTTTCCATATTGTGTAACTCTATGACTCTATGTCTGTTCCTGCTTAGAATGTGTCCTTGCAGCAGCCTTACACTGATAGTTGCCAATATGGCCTGAAGTACAGTATGGCCATACAGAGCATTCTGTAAGTGAATTAAAGATGTGCCATGATAATGTGGTGAGACTGACGCATGTTGGATGCCATCATCTATAGAAGTAAGGTGTGCACAGCTGGAGCCCTAGAGCTCCTGAGATGTTGATGCTGAGGTACCAAAGTGGCAGTGCAGAATTAAAGTCACCAGGTCCACGTTCTGACTGTCATGTTGGGAACTGTCAATGTCTAGTTTCCTCAAAGTGGCTAGTAAGATCGGAAGCCGCATATTCGTGAGGCAAGATATGCAGTCAATGAGGCTGACAACAGTAATGATCACCATTAATAGGCATCTCATCGTTACTGGCGAGTATCTTGTTCCGAGGCCTGGAATCCATATTTCTCACTATAGAATTGTAGAATTCCTACAGTGACAAAACAGGCCATCCACCCATTAAGTCTATACTGACCCTCCAAAGAGCAGCTTTTCAATCATCAATGCCAAATGAACTCTATACATGTCCACCCATTTTGAATGGGCTTCCACAATGACCAAGAACATTGCGCCTGCATAGTCAACATGTCCAGGGTTTACCTGGTCATTCCCACAAATCTGGAGGAGCTGCTAGTGGTAATTTTTGTCCTTGTTGGCACTCTGGGCACTGCCCCATTGTCATTTGCCTGGAAAAAATAACACTTTGTTTCCATATACTGGGCCCAGTCTTTGACAGCAGGTCCAAACGAATTAAGCTTCTGAAATAAAGGCATGATGCCAGAAATATTGATCTCCAATTGAGTGAATTTTCTTTGTATGAGTATTGTTTTCTCTCATCACCATTAAAATAACTCCAAGGAAGCAGGTATCCCTTCACCAATTCACTTTTTATTTACACATTCACAGTTCATGGACTCTGACAATCTTGCTTAAAACCAGTCCCTGGAATGAGGAGACTCTCTGAAACACCTGTTTATATCTGTCAGCCAGGACTCCCTGATTGCCCCAAGTTAACAGCCCCAATTGGGGAACTCATACTTGATGGTGTCCCCTTGGCCCTCATTCTGATCACTACGCCTCTTTAGCCTGCATTCTCTCAGACCACTTGAAACACTATATTCCTACCTTTATTTCAACACAGGCAACAGGTCTGAACTGAGACCCAACCAATAGAATTTAATCATGTATTTTTAATGCACTTACCAATGAGCAACTAGAGAATACCTGCGGTATTTAATTATTTTTGTATCACTTAACTCTTACAAGACATTGATGAAGTTATGATTAATTAAAGAACAAAATGTGTTGATTTAGCACCTTTCATGATCTCAAGAGTTAGCTTGACAGACAGTTAATTACTTTTTGAATTGTAGTTGTTTGGTGATGAAAGAATTGTAACAGCCAATTTGCACATAAAAGACTACCAGAAATAGTAATGCAATGGTGACAAGAGAGAATATTCAGTTGGTTGAGGGATAAAGATTAACCAGGGTAACTGAGGATAACTCCTGTGGCTCTTCTTCGAAGATCTACATATATCTGAGACAGCAGATCGAGCTTTTGTTAATGTGATGGTAGTGCCAACAGTGCAGAATGTCACCGCAGATCAAGTCTCTAGAGTTGGACTTGTAACCACAATTTTCAAAGTGGAATGCTACCAATCTTCAAGCTGCTACAGCAATAATCCACACTCATTCCCAGTGCTTTTCAGAACACAGTTGTATTTTACTTCCAGTTACAATTTTGACTGAACATAACAATAGCAATTAAAACATATATATCAATCATAAAAGACTAGTTGAATCTTTAAGTGTAGTCTCTGATTCATCATAATAGTCATAATCACACACCCAATCACTCGGGTCAGAAGTTCATCATTGCTTCAGATTTTCTGATTTATAAGTTTTAACTCCCTGACTCACCTCTAGCAAATTTGCATAATAGTAATTTCACAAATTGCTGTGATGTCGAGGGTTACCACATAAAATTTCCCTACAACATACTTAATGACTGCTATCAGACATGGAAAATATTCACTTCCAAATGTCTGTAACTGAAAAAACCTGAACAAAGAAAACTAGTAAAAAAAACACAGGTGACCAGCCTAGACTGCAGAATCTACCTGTTATCTTGTCTCCTTCGCATTAGCCATTTTTCAACTGACTCACAAATACCCACCCTTTCAGTTTCCCAATCATAGAAGTCGCAACAAAGAAAGTTGACATCAGCACATAACAATATTTTGGATTCTGGCATTAGATCCTCATGACAACTACATACTCTAACCTTATTTGTTTACACAGTCAATCCTGGTTTCTAACCATAGACACCTTCTATAGTTTTGTCATGAAACTTATGGGATGTACCTATCCTTTGTCATTAATGCAGGATGTAAGTACAATGCTGAAGCTGTTGATGACAGTGCAGACTATTATATGCCTGACAACAAAACTGCACATGAGCGAGATATTGGTTCCATGCAATTTAATTGGAAGGAAGCAACATCCTTTCCTAGGAGTGTAGATTGGTCTGTTACAAGAATGAACAATAACTATATTTATTATAGCCTGGCACTTTCAGTAGAAATTTGAAAAGTCAACACTTTCCCAAAAGCTGTTTCCCTTTTGGAAACCTTTGTTTCTGATTTTAGCCAAATGCCTTTTTAGCAGAATACCTGTTGGAAAATTATCTTCCTGGTTGTTGATGAATTATTACTTTCTCTCAGAGCTCCAGGGTCTGTGAAATTAAATGTGGATGGGGTGATTTTATACATCAGTAAGGGAAGGAACTACACTGATAGTACAGTTATGAAGGTTGTCATACCAAAGTCGGGGTTGGTTTATTTCAGTTGGCTGGATAGTTGGTTTGGGAAACGGTGTGATGCCAACACAATTCAATTCCCACACTGACTGAAGTTACCACTGAAGGACTCTTCTTTTCAACTTCTCTCCCCTCGTTTGAGGTATGGTGGCCCTCAATTTAAATCACAACCAGTCATCTCTCTCTAATGAGAGAGAAGCTGTATCGTCTGATCAGACTATGATGACTTGACATGACATACCAAAGTTAAGAGTGCACAGACAGAGGTGAGATGAGTGACCACTGGACAGCCTAAAGGAAGAAGGGCAGGAATCTCCTGAGTTTTCTTTCACTAGCTGTCCAGATTTCTATTTGGACACTGGCAAGGAAGAGTACAACAAAAGACAAGTTCACAGGAGGCTCAGCTTCACAGGAGTTGCAAAAGAAGGTTGGAATGCCAATAGTTACAGAGGATTTGATAGTCAGGGGAACAGAGAGGTGTTTCACAGGCCGCGGACATGATTTTGGGGGTAGTATATTGTCCTCTTGATGGCAGGTCAAAGATGTAACTAAATAGCTGCAGGACATTCATTTGGAGGGGGTGAATGACCAGTGACCATTGTCAATATTGGTACCAATAATATATGTAGGAAGTAGGATTAGAATCTGAAAGATTACTACAGGGAGTTTTCAAGGAAATTACAAAGCAGGATCCAAAAAGCAATAATCTGGGAAATGGCCCATGCTGTTGAGCATAGAAATATGAGGATTGAGCAATTCTACATGTGTCTGGAGAATTGGTGTATGTGTGTCTGTCTGTTTGGCAGCGGTGGGAGGGAACATTGAATTTCCTGAAGACTTGATGGACAAAAATGGATGCATTGTCCCTTTGCAGGAGGAAGGCTTGCCCATCTGGATATATGGAAGCTAGTAAGAAATGAAATCAAGACTGCTTTCTTTTCAGATAGAGTTTATTTACTATTCCGTCTTACCCTCATTCTAGGTATTTTCTAATCAATCTGTTCAGATGTGTTATGAGACTCCACTGGAGAAGATTGGACATAAATAAGAGCTTCCTAATTTAGAGGTAGGGATACTACCACTACAACACAAAAACCCTCCACAGCTTTGGGTTCACAAATCTGACCTGCTCATTCAGTCAATTGATCAATTAGCCCAGCCAGCAAGTTAATAACTTGCAATATTAATTAATTTGCCTCTTTTTAAATAAAATGTCCTAAGATATACAAACAATAGTCATAGAGAAGTAATTGAAGTGTCTTTTTCATATTCTATATCTCTCCTTATAATCAATCAGAAATCATTTTCTTCGTATTTAATATAATACAACAAATCTTTCATATTCCCCCTTCTTTCTTTTAAAGTTTATTCACAAAGTGATTCAGGCTAAAATTGATTGTTTTTCATGTTCTTATAACCACCTTTACCACCAGGCATCCATGTTTGAGGATCTCCAATAATTTATTGGAGCAAGAACGGTTGTTAAACTATTTAATAGCTACTAATCGTGCCTATCCAATTTATTTTAGAAATCTCTTTCTATCATTTCCTTTATGCTAGTAAGGTCAGTCCTCAGGCTTTTCTCAGTGACACTCTGTGTTGAATAGACATTGACCCAAAGAGAATTTTCGATGGGAAAACTTTTCTAATGCTGCCACTTGTGTGGGATTTCTTTCAGAATATTGGATAAACACCCTGAATTTATAGCTTTGACTGGCATCAATGTTTCATCAGCTAAGAGACTTTGAACTAAACTTTAATTTTCTTGGCTTCCCAGGCAAATGAACATTTGTTATTCTTTCCCAGCAAGAATATGATTAATCCTCCCTTACTCAAATAGCCATTTGGAAGATTGGCATGTGAATTTTTGCGAAAAAGAACAACCTTCATATTTTCTGGATCATCCAAAGCTAGAAACTCAATGTGCATTTTTTTCTGAATTTAACTCCCTTAATGTTTATTTTCAAACTTCCTCAACATTAGTATGTTTTGTCATAGTACCAATACTCCTTATCTGGTAACAGTCTAGTCTGAGTGCACAGTCAGTTTGAATGTCCAATCAAATTCTCAACTGGCCTGTTTCTTTCCTGAATGCAAAATCATCTTTCTGGAAGGACCCAGCCTTACTTATCAGAATATGCTTTCCAAGTAAGACTGCTGAGTTATAATCACTCCTGAATTGTTTTGTTTTATATCTAATTCTACATATTTGAAGTCTCTTTAAGCCTTACTTAGAGTCATTGAGTCATAGAGATCCATGCCGATCAGATATCCCAACCTAATCTAGTCACACCTGCCAGCACCCGGCCCATATCCCTCCAAATGCTTCCTACTCATATACCCATCCAAATGCCTCTTAAATGTTGCAATTCTACCAGCCTCCACCACATCCTCTGGCAGCTCATTCTATAACATACCATCCCCTGCGTGAAAAAGTTGCCCCTTAGGTCTCTTTTGTATATTTCCCCTCTCACCCTAAACCTACGCGCTCTAGTTCTGGACTCCCCGACCCAGGGAAAAGACTGCCTATTTACCCTATTAATGCCCCTCATAATTTTTTAAACCTCTATAAGGTCACCCCTCAGCCTCTGACGCTCCAGGGAAAACAGCCCCAACCTGTTCAGCCTCTCTCTATAGCTCAAATCATCCAACCCTGGCAACATCTTTGTAAATCTTTTCTGAACCCTTTCAAGTTTTACAACATCTTTCCAATAGGAATGAGACCAGCATTGCACACAGTATTCCAACAGTGGCCTGTACAGCCGCAACATGACCTCCCAACTCCTGTACTCAATACTCTGACCAAGCAAGGAAAGCAGATCAAACGCTTATGCCCGAAACGTCGATTCTCCTGTTCCTTTGATGCCTGGCCTGCTGCACTTTTCCAGCAACACATTTTTAAGCGTTCTTCACTATCCTATCTACCTGCGACTCCAATTCCAAGGAGCTAAGAACCTGCACTCCCAGGTCTCTTTGTTCAGCAACACTCCCTAGGACCTTACCATTAATTTATAAGTTCTGCTAAGATTTGCTTTCCCAAAATGCAGCACCTCACATTTATCTGAATTAAACTCCATCAGCCACTTATCTGCCCATTGGCCCAGCTGGTCAAGATCCTGTTCTAACCTGAGGTAACCCTCTTCACTGTCCACTACACCTCCAATTTTGGTGTCATTGCAAACTTACTAACTGTACCTCTTATGCTCGCATCCAAATCATTTATATAAATGACAAAAAGTAGAGGACCCAGCACCAATCCTTATGGCACTCCATTGATCACAGGCCTCCAGTCTGAAAAACAACCCTCCACCACCACCCTCTGTCTTCTACCTTTGAGCCAGTTCTGTATCCAAATGGCTAGTTCTCCCTTTATTCCATGAGATATAACCTTGCTAATCCATCTCCCATGGGGAACCTTGTTAAACGCCTTACTGAAATCCATATAGATCACATCTACCGCTCTGCCTTCATCAATCCTCTTTGTAACTTCCTCAAAAAACTCAATCAAGTTTGTGAGACATGATTTCCCATGCACAAAGCCATATTGACTATCCCTAATCAGTCCTTGCCTTTCCAAACACATGTACATCCTGTCCCTCAGGATTCCCTCCAACAACTTGCCCACCACCGACGTCAGGCTCACTGGTCTATAGTTCCCTGGCTTGTCTTTACCACCTTTCTTAAAGAGTGGCACCATGTTAGCCAACCTCCAGTCTTCTGGCACCTCACCTGTGACTATCGATGATTCAAATATCTCAGCAAGAGGCCCAGTAATCACTTCTCTAGCTTCCCACAGAGTTCTCGGGTACACCTGATCAGGTCCTGGGGATTTATCCACCTTTATCCATTTCAAGACATCCAGCACTTCGTCCTCTGTAATATGGACATTTTGCAAGATGTCACCATTTATTTCCCTACAGTCTATATCTTCCATATCCTTTCCACAGTAAATATTGATGCAAAATACTCGTTTAGTATCTCCCCCATTTTCTGCGACTCCACACAAAGGCCGCTTTGCTGATCTTTGAGGGGCTCTATTCTCT
The DNA here is from genome assembly GCF_037043375.1 of Chiloscyllium plagiosum. Classification (NCBI taxonomy): domain Eukaryota; kingdom Metazoa; phylum Chordata; class Chondrichthyes; order Orectolobiformes; family Hemiscylliidae; genus Chiloscyllium; species Chiloscyllium plagiosum. The sequence goes on from NW_028270148.1 coordinate 37,417,425, forward strand.
CTCTAGTTACCCTTTTGTCCTTAATGTATTTGTAAAAACTCTTTGGATTCACCTTAATTCTATTTGCCAAAGCTATCTCATTTCCCCTTTTCGCCCTCCTGATTTCCCTCTTAAGTATACTCCTACTGTCTTTATACTCTTCTAAGGATTCACTCGATCTATCCTATCTATATCTGACATATGCTTCCTTCTTTTTCTTAATCAAACACTCAATTTCTTTAGTCATCCAGCATTCCCTATACCTACCAGCCTTTCCTTTCACCTTGACAGGGATATACTTTCTCTGGATTCTCATTATCTCATTTCTGAAGGCTTCCCATTTTCCAGCCATCCCTTTACCTGCGAACATCTGTCCCCAATCAGCTTTCGAAAGTTCTTGCCTAATACCGTCAAAATTGGCCTTTCTCCAATTTAGAACTTCAACTTTTAGATCTGGTCTGTCCTTTTCCATCATTATTTTAAATCTAATAGAATTATAGTCGCTGGCCTCAAAGTGCTCCCCCACTGACACCTCAGTCACCTGCCCTGCCTTATTTCCCAAGAGTAGGTCCAATCTTGCACCTTCTCTAGTAGATACATCCACATACTGAATCAGAAAATTGTCTTGTACACACTTAAGAAATTCCTCTCCATCTAAACCTTTAACACTATGGCAGTCCTAATCTATGTTTGGAAAGTTAAAATCCCCTACCATAACTACCCTATTATTTTTACAGATAGCTGAGATCTCCGTACAAGTTTGTTTCTCAATTTCCCTCTGACTATTAGGGGGTCTATAATACAATTCCAATAAGGTTATCATCCATTTCTTATTGCTCAGTTCCACCCAAATAACTTCCCTGGATGTTTTTCCGGGAATATCCTCCCTCAGCACAGCTGTAATGCTATCCCTTATCAAAGATGTCACTCCCCCTTCTCTCTTGCCTCCCTTTCTATCCTTCCTGTAGCATTTGTAACCTGGAACATTAAGCTGCCAGTCCTGCCCATCCCTGAGCCATGTTTCTGTAATTGCTATGATATCACAGTCCCATGTTCATAACCATGCCCTGAGTTCATCTGCCTTCCCTGTTAGGCCCCTTGCATTGAAATAAATGCAGTTTAATTTATTAGTCCTACCATGTCCCTGGCTGCCATGACTGTTTGGCTCACTTCTGTTCTCAACTGTACCAGTCTCAGATTGATCTCTTTCATCATTATTTCCCTGGGTCCCACCCCCCATCCCCCCACCTTACTAGTTTAAATCCTCCCGAGCAGCTCTAGCAAATCTCCCTGCCAGTATATCAGTCCCCTTCCAATTTAGGTGCAATTCATCCTTCTTGTACAGGTCACTTCTACCCCAAAAGAGATTCCAATGATCCAAAAATTTGAATCCTACTCCCATACACCAGCTCCTCAGCCATGTATTCATCTGCTCTATCCTCCTATTCCTGCCCTCACTAGCTCATAGCACCAGGAATAATCCAGATATTACTACTCTTGAGGACCTCCTTTTTAAATTTCCACCTAACTCTCTGGAATCTCCTTTCAGAATCTCAACCTTTTCCCTTCCTATGTCGTTAGTTCCAATGTGGACAATGACCTCTTGCTGGCCCCTCTCTCCCATGAGAACATTCTGTACCCTCTCTTAGACATCCTTGATCCTGGCACCAGGGAAGCAACACACCATTCTGCTTTGTCGCTGCTGGCCACAGAAACGTCTGTCTGTACCTTGGACTAGAGACTCCCCTAACACAATTGATCTCTTGGAACCCGACGTACCCCTCGTTGCATTAGAGCCAGTCTCAATACCAGAAACTTGGCTGTTTGTGCTATGTTCCCCTGAGAATGCATCACTCCCTACATTTTCCAAAACAGCATACCTGTTTGAAATGGGTATATCCATAACAGACTCCTGCACAAGCTGCCTATCTCTCTTACCTTTCCTGGAGTTAACCCATCTATGTGACTGTAGCTGAGATTATCCCCCCTTCCTATAACTGCCATCCATCACATACTGTTGCTGTTGCAAATTTCTCATTGCTTCTCACTGTCTCTCCACTTCCAAACTTAATTTTTTTTAATCCATCATAAATTGCTCAAATTCAGTACATCCCTACCCCCCACACAAAACCATCCATGTACATCATAAGAATGCCTGCCAGTTTTTATTTGTGATACCAGTAGAACATTATTGGATCTGCTTTAAGCTGAATGCAACCTACCATCAGCAAAACAGACCTAACTGAGAAATATTAGACCCTCACTGCATTAATCAACCCAAAAACATGCATTTAATTTCCCTAGCCAATCTCCTTCTTTGTCTACTTCTTTAGATGGTTTAAAAATGTCTCACTTTGAAACTTCAGCAAGCACTATAGCATTTATATGTTGTGGTTCTGTTCGCCGAGCTGGGAATTTGTGTTGCAGACGTTTTGTCCCTTGTCTAGGTGACATCCTCAGTGCTTGGGAGCCTCCTGTGAAGCGCTTCTGTGATCTTTCCTCCGGCATTTGTAGTGGTTTGAATCTGCCGCTTCCGGTTGTCAGTTCCAGCTATCCGCTGCAGTGGTCGGTATATTGGGTCCAGGTCGATGTGCTTATTGATTGAATCTGTGGATGAGTGCCATGCCTTTAGGAATTCCCTGGCTGTTCTCTGTTTGGCTTGTCCTATAATAGTAGTGTTGTCCCAGTCGAACTCATGTTGCTTGTCATCTGCATGTGTGGCTACTAAGGATAGCTGGTCGTGTCGTTTCGTGGCTAGTTGATGTTCATGGATGCGGATCGTTAGCTGTCTTCCTGTTTGTCCTATGTAGTGTTTTGTGCAGTCCTTGCATGGGATTTTGTACACTACATTGGTTTTGCTCATGCTGGGTATTGGATCCTTTTCTGGAACTGACAGCCAGAAGCGGCAGATTCAAACCACTACAAATGCCGGAGGAAAGATCACAGAAGCGCTTCACAGGAGGCTCCCAAGCACTGAGGATGTCACCTAGACAGGGGACGAAACATCTGCAACACAAATTCCCAGGGCGGTGAACAGAACCACAACAATGAGCACCCGAGCTACAAATCTTCTCACAAACTTTGAACATTTATATTCCATGGCTTAAATTCCTAGGCATATGTTGCTAACATGTTAAGAGGATCTACAAGAATCACTTTTTTCTGCAGTGAGGAACCTATTCTAATCTTGATTACCACGTTCTTTGTTGAACCCCTAAGCGACTAGTCTAGTTTTAACCTTGTATGTTCCATAAAACAACATTTTTTCTGAGCCTATTATCTGTCCCCTATGTGGTATCCCAGTGTGCATACCAAATTATTTCCAGCTGTCCAACTCTTTTTGTTTGGTTTCCCATATCTATTGATCCTCTAATTTGTTTGTCACCACTAAACCATCACGATCTAAGGGCCTCGACTTGTTGAAGTATTCTTAACCTGTTCATATATCTTGATTTTGTCAAATTATGGTCTGTGCATCTCACCCATCTCATTCTGCCACTGTAACATTGCGCATCTTATCATCAGAATTTCTTTCTCAGGTTTGCAATCTTTTTCTAGGCCCAGGATCATTTCCAAGTCCACCTTCAGAATTTGGTGTCTAGCCTTCTACATTATAACCTCATATTACAATTCCATGGATCTCACTACGTATTCACTCATGTTGGACTTGTAAGCAATGTTTGGATTTGCCATTGTCTTTCTCTGTTCTCCCTAGAATGATTGCCTTCCACTCACAGGTCTCTTTCTGACATTTGTGTTGCTTTGGGCAAAATTTCAGCTGATATCTTTTGGAAAAATAACTTTATCGTGCATTGTTCATAGTTAGTCATTCAATTGCCATTTTTCTGATTCTCATATTTGTCCAACACAAGTATTTGCAAGCTATATGGTATGACTTCCCAAAAACAATTTGCCCTGTCATGTTCCAGGTCTAGATTAGAGTGGTACTGGAAAAGCACAGCAGGTCCGGCAGCATCCGAGGAGCAGGAAAATCGACGTTTCGGGCAAAAGCTCTTAATCAGGAATACAGCTCTATTCCTGATGAAGGGCTTTTGCCTGAAACATCGATTTTCCTGCTCCTTGGATGCTGCCTGACCTGTGGTACCTTTTCAGCACCACTCTAATCTAGACTCTGGTTTCTAGCATCTGCAGTCCTTGTTTTTACCTATGCTCCAGGTCTAATTTAATCTGAGTCTTTTTCATAGAGTCTCCGTTGATGATGTGGTTAACATGAGATCTTTTACAGAGAATCTCCACACATTTTAGTGACTTCAATACGTTGTTGTCCCCAAATCTAAAGCAGGTACAACTCTCAAATTCCTTTACTTTACTTTGGTCGTTATTATTTGAGAAGCAATTGAGTCAATCCACTCCACACACTGTAAAGGTTGGGGCATTAAGTATATTCAAAACTGAGGAAGATAGGGTTTTAATCAATAAAGGAATGAAGGGCTATGAGAATAAAGCAAAAAAGTGGGATTGAGGATTGTCAGATCAGTCATGATCTCATTGAATGACAGAGCAAAACTTGGCAGGCTGAATACCCTACTTCTGCTCCATCTTACCACGTAATCATGACTTGGAGGTGCTGGTATTGGACTGTATGAAGTTAAAGATCACACAACACCAGGTTATCGTCCAACAGGTTTATGTGGAAGCGCTAGCTTTTGGAGTGCTGCTCCTTCATCAGTGGTTGTACAGTATAAGATTGTAAGATACAGAATTTATAGCGAACGTTTACAGTATGATGTAACTGAAATTACAGATTGAAAATGACCTGGATTGTTTATTAAGTCTCTCACCTTTTAGAATGACAATGTTGGTTTCAGTTCTTTCATATGTAAATCGCAAAACGTTTTTTAAAAAGTTACATTCTCAAGTGAACTTTAACAATTGGTGTCATGTCGGCCCAGATAATGCATTGAAGGTGTGAGCTGCCCTGTGTGAGGCTGTCTGTGCCACAATGGTCAGAATGATTCTAAACTAATTACCATGTAATGATCCAATGCAACACGACTGAATGAGTCTGTAAGTGAAACCTGAACTATTGGGTTGAAGCTTCTTATAACCAGCACAATTCTCTCTGCCTGATCAGTATCACCGCCTGATCAGTATCACCACCTTCACCCTCCGAACTTTCCATGTCATCTGTCATTTTAAAGACCTTACTATTCACTACACGACAATCTTTTGATTTGCATCTAAAATGCCTGCTGACCATCTCCCCAGCATCCCTGAGGTTAATTCTGCAGTTATACCTTCCCAACTCATGGTCTCAATTATAATTATCAGGTGTGTCTCTGCCCTCATTCCTTCTCGTTTATGAATCTCCTTTCACTTTGATGTTTTTGACCTGCATTTATGTAGTCTTACAATGCTGCTACTATTGAATACTCCATTTTTTACTGGGCCCAAATTATCTAGTGTTTCATAGAATAGAGAGGTAGTCTCATTGAAAGTTAACAAAACTCTGAAAAGGTATGACAGGATAGATGTGGGTAGTATGTTTGACCTGGTTGGTAATTTTAGAAGCAGTCTTTGAATTGAGCATGGTCAATGCAGAAATTAATGCATTCTGGATACTAATGATATCAAGGGCTTTGGGGATAGTGGGCCAAATAGCATATTGGAAGCTGATCAGCCATAATTTGTTTAAATGGCAGAATAGGCTTGAAATGCTGATTCGCCAACACCTGCTCTCACTTCCTTTCAATAAAGGTAAAGTCACCACTGGATCATACGGCTGCTTTTTCATTTGAGAGAGAGAGAGAGACGCGCTCCTATTACTTCTATTTTTTAGTTGAGTGTCACTATTCTCACAATCCACACTTGGGTATCCAGACATAACCAGAGAATCTGTTGCAATGGCTTCTCCTGTCCTGACATTGTTACATCTGGAGTTCCCAAAAGATCCATCTTTGGCCCATTCCTACTCCTCAACTACATTTTTCTCCACTGATATGATTCAAAAACACAACGTAACATTCTATATATTTAGTGGTTCTGGATTTAACTCACCGCTACCTCTGTTGACCTCTGTATTACCTCTTCGTCATCAGCTTGCTTATCTACCATCCAGTCCTGGATTGGCAAATAACCATTAACCATTCTCCTGTGTTACTTTTCCCTCAGACTCTTTTCCTTTCTTTCAATTCCAATCCTTTGCTGATTTATGTCTCCAACTGAACCAGATTATTATAACTCCAATGTTTGATTTAATCCTGTGCTTCATGATTTCTCCTGAAGAAGTTCTTTCCACCTCCACCTCTATGAAATTGCCCATCGCTGCTGCTACACCTTTGTCATTCACTGCTGGAAATATCATCAATGCTTTTGTGATCTAAGGTCAATTAGTCAATTGCAAATTTGATTATGTTACCTCACTGCTCTCCATTTATTTTACCTTATCAAAATCCATGTGAGGTGCTGCATTTTGGGAAAGCAAATCTTAGCAGGACTTATACACTTAACGGTAAGGTCCTAGGGTGTGTTGCTGAACAAAGAGACCTTGGAGTGCAGGTTCATAGCTCCTTGAAAGTGGAGTCGCAGGTAGATAGGATAGTGAAGGCGATGTTTAGTATGCTTTCCTTTATTGGTCAGGGTATTGAGTACAGGAGTTGGGAGGTCATGTTGCGGCTGTACAGGACATTGGTTAGGCCACTGTTGGAATATTGCATGCAATTCTGATCTCCTTCCTATCAGAAAGATGTTGTGAAACTTGAAAGTGTTCAGAAAAGATTTGCAAACATGTTGCCAGAGTTGAAGGATTTGAGCTATCGGAAGAGGCTGAACAGGCTGGGGCTGTTTTCCCTGGAGAATCGGAGGCTGAGGGGTGACCTTATAGAGGTTTATAAAATCATGTGTCGCATGGATAGGATAAATAGACAAAGTCTTTTCCCTGGGGTCGGGGAGTCCAGAACGAGAAAGCATGGATTTAGGGTGGGAGGGGAAAGATGTAAAAGAAACCTAAGGGGCAACTTTTTCACTCAGGGGGTGGTACATGAATGGAATGAGCTGCCAGAGGAAGTGGTGGAGGCTAGTACAATTGCAACATTTAAAAGGCATCTGGATGGGTCTATGAATAGAAAGGGTTTGGAGGGATATGGGCCAGGTGCTGGCAGGTGGGTCTAGATTGGGTTGGGATATCTGGTCAGCATGGACAGGTTGGACCGAAGGACTGTTTCCATGCTGTACATCTCTATGACTCTGTTGCCTGCCTCCTAATGCATCTAATTCCCCATCCTATACTCACTGAGTGATATTGGGTCTGGTTCTCCAAAACTTAATTTAAATCCTCATTATCATGTCCAAATGCCTTGTATCCTTCATCCAACTCATCTCCATTCTGTCTCCTCCTCTATCCTCCAACCTTCTGGGAATTCAGTATTTCTTCAACTCTGGCCTATCATGCTATTCCCACCTCCTTCCTCCACAATTGATGGTTGTGTCTTCAGCTGTCCGCGTCCTAAGCTTTGGAAATCCCTTTCTAAAGTTTTCAAATGCTCTGCTCAGTAGTGGACTGTTCATTGCTGGTTTCAGAATATCTTGCACCATTGGTTTCTCCACAGATGTTGGAGCAATCCCTATCCATTTGCAATGAGATGTGGACAACAATCAGGTTTGGGCTGAAAAATGGCAACTTAACTTCATGCCACATAAATGCCAATTGTTTCAAAGACACTTTTTGTTTAATATTGCTTGGGAGACTTAAGTTTTGAAGAACTGTGCAAGATTGACTTATTTCAAGTTTTGTAGAAATATCTGGTGCGGTTTCTTTAAAAAAGGTCATTGATGATTCTGTGTGGACATTGGAGATTGTTTCTTAACAAGGCTTCTTGTAAATTAAATAACTGGTGATAACTGTTTGCTTTGCTGCATAATCCTGCGGTGGCTGTTTTGATGACAGATGGTTATTTTACCAAAGTGCTTATTTTATCTGAGTCAGTTGGAGAGAAGCCTGCTAAGAACAAATTGCGTTGGAGGAAAACTTCTTAACGACACGTTGTCCAGCTGATTGCTCCCATTTCTGAAATGAAAACCTCTCAAATTCAGCGTGCAACTACTGGTTTTTTTTTAAAGAGGGTTTGATGAACATTGCAAGATTGTATTTCCTAAGCAAGCTGTGTCTTCAAGACTTCAGAGACAATTGTGCAAATTTAATGACTTCACCACTCATGCCAGAAGGTCAGAGCAACAGCCTCTGGGGTGCCACTGTGCACCGCTACTTCACAGTGTGAGGAACCTGGATTCGATTCCAGCCTTGAGTGACAGTCTGTGTGGAGTTTGCATGGGTTTCTGCTGGGTGCTCCTGTTTTCTCCAACACTCCAAAGTTGTAAGGTGGATTGGCCATGCTAAATTGCCCTGAAGTGTCCAGGGAAGTGCAGGCTAGGTAGAATACTAAATAGTTAAATGTAGGATTACAGGGATAGTGTCAAGGGCTAGGTTTGGGTGGGATGCAGTTTAGAGGGTAAGTGGGCCGAATAGCCTCTTTCTGTACCGTAGGGATTCTACAACTCTGGAAAAGAGACTGTGAATTATTGCATTTCCATTGAATAAGTTTTGATTTAATCATGAACAATTCCTTTTGTTTGAGGAACCTGGTGGTTAGATTTCACTTAAAACTTTAGAGATTAAGTATTTAACTTTATATTTTTGTAACAAGAAAAACAGTTTCTCTTTATGTTGTCATTTGTGGAGAAGTGGGGTTAAAGCAACAGCGCACTCCTTCAATCTTGGTTGTAATACAACAGGATCTAACCATATTGTCTTTATATTCAATGGTGTCTCTATCGCTGGATTCCCAAAAAAAAATCAACATCCTAGAGATTACCTTCGAACAAAAGCTCGATTGGATTAGTGTTATAAATACTGTAGCTGCAAGATCTGAGCAGAGGTTTTCAGAGCCTTAGTGAATAATTCACCTCCTTACCTACAAAGCTTGCCCACCATCTACAAGATATGAATCAGGAGTACGTTAGGATACTGTCTGATTGCCTGGTGCAGTGCAACTCAACAGCATTCAAGAAACTCTACATCATCCAAGAAAAAGCTGTGTGCTTGATCAGTACCTTATCCACCACCTTAAATGTTCACTCCTTCCGCCATCTGCAAGTTGCACTCCATCAACTCACCAAGACTCTTTAACAGCATCTTTCTAATCCTGAAACCCAACTATTTCGGAGGATAAGGGCAGCAGATGTATGGGAAAACCTCAGAATCTGACTTGGAATTACATCACCATTCCTGAGTCTGTTACAGAGTCGAAATCCTGATGTAAGTTTTCTAAAGCATTCTGGGTGTACCTACACCAGATGGATAGCCTTGGCTCCATTAGAAAGCTCACCGCCAACTTGTCAAGGACAATTAGGGAGGGGCAGGAAATCCTGGCTTTGCCAGCATTTCTCACATTCTATGCACGAACAAAACAAAAATCAATGGGATCTTACTGTGCAGCAGTGTTTTTCCAGATGACATACCAAATTAATATTTTGCACAGTTTTTACTGTGGAAAAAGAAATGGAGCCTAGAAAATGCAGAAAAATAAACATTGGCATTTTCAAAACAGTTCACATTACAGAAGAGGAAGTTCTGGACATCTTAGAGAATATAAAGGTGGATAAATCTCTGGGACCTGGTCTAATATATCCCAGAATGTTGTGGGAAGTAAGGGAGGAAATAAGAAGACCCCTTGCAGAAACATTTGAATCATCTATAACTATGGGTGAGGTGTCTCATGACTGGAGGGTGGCTAATGTTGTACCTTTGTTTAAGAAAGGTTGTAAGGAGAAACCAGTGAACTATAGACCAATGAGTCTGACTTCAGTTGTGGGTAAACTATTGGAAGTGATTATAAAAGCTAGAATTTATGGACATTTAGAGAGGCAAAAATTGATTAGGGACAGTCAGCATGGTTTTATGTGAGGAAAATCATATATCACAAACTTGATTCAGTTTTTTGATGAAGTTAACAAAAAGCTTGATGATGGTAGAACAGTAGACATTGTTTATGTAGATTTTAGTAAAGCCTTTGATGACGTTCCGCATGGTAGACTAATTAATAAAGATAGGTCACACGGGATTCAGAGTGAGCTTGCCAATTGGATACATAATTGGCTTAATGGCAAAACACAGAGAGTAATGGTAGAGGGTTACTTTTTGGTTTGGAGGCCTGTGACCAGCGATGTTCCACAGGAATCAGCTTTGGGCCTTCTTTTGTTTGTCATTTATTTAAATGTTTTAGATGAGAATATAGAAGCGTGGTTAGTGGTTGGTGGACGACATCAAAATTGGTGGCATAGTAGACCGTGAAGAAGGTTTTGTAAGGTTATAAAGGCATCTTGATCAAATGGGTCAATGGGCTGAAAAATGGCAGATGCAGTTCAACCTGGGATAAATGCGAGGTATTGCATTTTGGAACAACAAATAGGGGTAGGGTTTATACAATTAATGGTAGGGCCTTGGGTAGTGTTGTAGAACAGAGGGACCTGGGGATCAGGTATATAATTCTCTGAAAGTTTGCGTCACGTATACACAGGGTGGTTAAAAAGACATTTGGCTCGCTTGCCTTCATTGTTCAAAGCTTTGAGTATAGGAGTGGGGAAGTCATTTTGAGGTTTTCAGGACATTGGTGAGGCCTGTTCTGGAATACTATGTCCAGTTCTGGTCATCCAGTCATAGAAAGGATATTATCAAGCTGGAGTTGGTTCAGAAGAGATTTACAGGATGTTGCCGGGTATGGAAGGTTTGAGTCATAAAAAAAGGCTGGATAGGCCAAGTCTTTTTTCACTGGAGTATAGGAGGTGCAGAGGCAACCTGATGGAAGTTTATAAAATAACGAGATTTATAGATAGAGTTAATGATAGTTGTCTTCTCCATAGGATGGGGGATTTCAAGACTAGGGGGCATATTTTTAAGGTTAGACGAGAGAGAGAGATTTAAAAAGACGCGAGAGGCAAATGTTTTACACAGAGGGTGATTCACATGTGGAATTAACTTCCTGAGGAAGTAGAGGATGTGGGTGCATTTAAAAAAAATTTGAATAAGTACATCAATGAGAAAGGTTTAGAGGGATATGGGCCAGGAACAGGCAGGTGGGATTAGGTTAATTTGGGATTATGCTTGGCATGGACTGGTTGGACCGAAGGGTCTGTTTCCATGCTGTATAACTCTATAACAACATTTCCTTAAGTTTCAAAGTAATTTATGTAAATGAGCATCATTTGACTATTTCTGATAGATATGTTATATCAGTTCATATATTTATGTTATTTAAGTTAGTGCTTTACCTTTCGCCACTGCAAAAACAGAGTCCCCGGCAGAAATGCAAATAATAAGAAAAGCAAGCTTTAAAAACGAGTAGAATATTTTGCTATGTATGAAATTAAGTCAACAGAAAAGCTTCAATAACAGTTGGAATCACACAGCAGGTGTAATGTATTGTGGGGCGATTAGTGAATGATCAACATTGCATGACAGCTGTATATTCAGCCATGCGACTAAAGGCAAATTAAAGGATAATTAGCAAATTCCATCCATTAAAACATCCGACAATGTCTCATGCCATGAATTACTTTTCAAGTATACTGACTGTTGTTACAGATGTAAATGCAAGCAAAACAAAGTATGCACAAGCTATTTTTAATGTTCTCGTGAATGTCCTTTAACTTTTCATTCTCGTTAACTATATGGCATGTCAAAATATACATGAGGCTTATGGTATCTTTGTGTAACAGGAATATGGAAAACTGCACATTTGATTTTAGGTAACTTACAGCTGCTATATTGTGATGTAAGAAATTAGATATTGAATGGTCAAATTAATGACACAGATTGGAAGTAATGGAGAATGAACAAAACAGTTTAAAGAAGACTCTGTTTCGATACTTGCAAACCAAAATTAAATGTGACTTATTTCTCAACCATTGAATCATGAAAAGTAAAGTAAACTTTAGGTGAAACAGAAGTAACTTGACAATGCATGGTCCTTCTCTGAAAACAATAGCGAAGTTTGCAGTTACCAAACCTTTACCCTATGTGGCATTATCACAATGCATAAGCCGAAGACTGAGGGGTGATCTTATAGAGGTTTATAAAATTATGATTGGTATGGATAGAATAAATAGACAAGGTTTTTTTCCTGGGGTGGGGAGTCCAGAACTAGAGGGCATAGGTTAAGGATGAGAGGGGAAAGAAATAAAGGCAACCTTTACATATAGAGGGTGGTGCGTGTATGGAATGAGCTGCCACAGAAATGGTGGAGGCTGGTACAATTACAACATTTAAAAGGCCATCTGGATGGGTATATGAGTAGGAAGGTTTTAGAGGGATATGAGCCAAGTGCTGGCAAATGGGACTAGATTAATTTAGCGTATCTGGTCAGCATGGACAAGTTGGACCGAAGGGTCTGTTTCCTTGTTGTATGATTCCAAAACTCTATAATTCCTTTTGAGAGACAATCCCCAACCAATAACTTTTTTTTAACACACACTACAAAACACAACAATTTGTTGTACCATGGAATCACAGTCTGTGATTGATTATTGTTTTTCAAAATATAAAGCTCATTCAGGAAACTTTGAGCAATTGACATTTGGAGACATATCTTGCACAAATTAAAAGAAACTCAAGATCAATAGTTCATTCTCAATCAGCTTTTGCCATTTGGTGAATGTACTGTAGAACAATTCTGGGGAAATGTAATTGTCAGCATTATTCAAGTCAACTTACAGTTGTGTAATCTAATCATTAATCTAATAACTGAATAATGTTAATAGCAGCTAAGAAATAATAACATTTTAAATATAGTGATAATTATTTTATTCCCAGAGACTAAAACAATTTTCCAATTATTGAAAAATGCAAAGTTTTGAATTACTATGTGGCATAATTTGAAAATATATGCTTGCAGATTAAATTTGTACAATTGAGGGCATTTTTCTTTATCTTTGAGAATGTCCTGGATAAAATGAGTGTGCATGCTGTACTGACTTGTGAATGTAAACCAAAGTGTTACAAGTTTGGTTTTATAAACTGACTTTTAATAGTTACACAGCACTTGCTGTGTGAGCAAACTTTATCCCTACAACCAGAAGCTTTATCCCATTTGCTATCCAACTGTAACTTCAATGTCACTCCATTTATCATAATACTAGGTAAGTAAAGTCACACTCTGATTGATAGTGAAGTAACATACTGTAACATGAGTGACCATTACCCACTGAAGCTTAGGAATAAGTTGTTAAAGTGAAGCAATTGCTCTAATTGTAATGCTTCCATATTGGACTATTGCACTCTAATAGAACACTTATGAAATAGTGAAATGGACTTTGTACAGCTAGTAAGCCCCAAAATTTGGCAGCCAATCTAACTGCAATGATTTCCTTGTTGGATTAATTACAGCCTGTTATTGTGACATCACTCTGTTCAGAAATCGAGCAGTTTAGATTAGACACATTTTAATCGATATTTCAGTTCTATATTTATTTACAGTTAAACAAAGAAGTTGAAAAAGCTAAAAGTACAACAAATACAGCAAGAAAATAAAGAGCAAGGTCCCAAATAAGTTGATTCCTCTACTCAAGAAATGTCCTTGAAAATCAATACTTTATTTTGTATAATCCACTCTGTTTGTTCTATCATTTTCTTATAGTTGCAATATAACACAACTTGGGCTGTTACATACAAACTGAAAGATGATGGTAACAGAGCCCTTACATTCGAATTCCATAACTATTATAAATTGCTGTTTTTAATCAATTTACTTTCTTTTGAATTCATGTTTTGGCTGAACAGGAAAAGATTAAAGTTCACAGCTACAAAAGGAGCCATTTAAATATTGGAATTTATTCACATGGAACTGTGATATATCTTGATTCAAACACTAAATGCTGTGGCTCTTTCACTGACTGTTATTTACAATGACTACTATCAGGAATCTGAAATGAGGATATTTTAACAAGAAAGGATAGTAAATTGAGCAAATGGAAAAATTCATAAAGTACACATTAGTGCAACTATTGGAATCTTTACACTGTAACCTTACCACGGGCATCTTGTTTTTTTTAGTTATTTTTACAATAGGCTCTTCGTAGATTCAATTTTAACAAAAATCAATTTAATTGCAAAAGGTAGCAAGAAGGATACATTGTGTATGAATTAATGTCCTTTGAAATTTATTTTTTGATTTATTACTTTGTAACATTTAAAACACATGGGTCAAATGTTGATAAAAATAAACCTGGGGAACTAAAACTAAGCAAAATTTAATCAAGTATGTACACCCCCCACAACAGAAAAGAACACCACAGTTAATGGAACATTCCAGAACTCTTATTGTAATACCACAGAAAAGATGGACTGCTGATGTGCTGTACTGTCACATTTACATATAAACAGGAATGAAAATTACAAAGAATTGAGAAATTAGAATAATAGGAGTTGGCTTAAAAAAATTAGCAGCTGGGTAATTTTTAAAGACAAACAAAATCTCTATTTATATCAGTGCAGTCATGTTCAGTAAAATCCAATGTACTATGGACAAGTATAATAATAATGCTCTAAACATTACAAGTATGTTTACACAGCATGTGCTTCTAATTATAGATTTACAAAGTGTTCGCTACTGAGTTTCGGGACATGTGATCTCGCATTGATCTAGACTGGACATTTCCTTCACATGAGAATGTCCTGGTTCAGGGGCCACTGAAGGGAACCTGATTCTACAGTCCTCAATTCCTATGCATATAGTGTACCTCCAACTTGGTTCAGAAGTGCAGCATAATCTTGATCCAAATGCCATAGGGAATTAAGGTCAGAAAGAAGCCTTTGGTATGGGACATGGTACCAATCACAGCCCCCTCCAGCCAGACAGGGATATGCTGTTTCCTGTGGTCAGGTTGCTAACTAAGGACATTGGCGTTTGCATTATATGTGACCAATCTGGAAATATATTCAGCAGTCCACTATGAGATTCTGATGCACTAAGCTTTGCAGATGTTTGAAAGAAACAGAGTGTGTTGATGTTTGTAAACAATTCAAACAGTTAATGGTAACCTGTGTTGAGAGTGTGGTGCTGGAAAAGCACAGCAGGTCAGGCAGCATCCAAGGAGCAGGAGAATCAACATTTCGGGTGTAAGCCCTTCTTCATGAATGAGGCTTGTGGACCTGGTGGGCGGGGGGATGAGGGGTGAATAAATGGGAGAGGGTGTGGGGCTGGGGGAAGGTAGCTGGAAATGTGATAGATAGATGAAGATGGGGGAGAAGGTGATCTGTCGGACAGGAGGGTGAAGCGGATGGATGGGAAAGACAATGGACAGGTCAAGAGGGCAGTGCCAAGTTTGAGGCTTGGGGCTGGGATAAGGTGGGGGGATGGGAAATTAGGAAACTGGTGAAATCCACATTAATCCCGTGTGGTTGCAGGGTCCCAAGGTGGAAGATGAGGTGTTCTTCCTCCAGGCGTTAGGTGGTAAGGGTTTGGTGATGGAGGAGGCCCAGGACCTATTTGTCCTTGGCGGAGTGGGAGGGGGAGTTGAAATGTTCAGTCATGGGACAGTGGGGTTGGTTGGTGCGGGTGTCCCACAGATGTTCTCTGAAGGATCCCCAAGGAGGTGCCCTGTCTCCCTAATGTAGAGGACACCACATCAGGTGCAACAAATATAGTAGATGACATTTGCAGAGGTACAGGTAAATTTCTGTCGGACGTGAAAGGACCCTTTGTGGCCTTGGACAAATGTGATGGGGGGAGGTATAGATGGAGGTGAGGGTCAGGTGTGATGCTAACCTGTTAATGCTAACAGTTAATGCTAACCTGTACTATTTAAAACTGACCTGCACTTCTGATAGGGATGGTGTGTTCTGACTGCTATAGGTGCTGGAAGGGAAATGTTTGTGCGTATAAGAAACATGGAATAATACACAGTGTAGCAGAGAGCATGTGCCAAGTTTCTCCATTACAAGACTAGAGGCCTTTGTTCAGAAAATGGAGAAAAGAAGAGGGATGCTTTTTCCACATGGGATCATGAAGTATTCGTGACAGATCTTGTAACGGCAGTGGGAGTTGCAGTGGCAGTTAAGTAGGAAAGGATATGATGTCCTGTAACCAGATTTTAGGGAGCTAGAAATAAGATTGAAAAGTAGGCCCTCTAATGTAGTGATCTCAAGATTACACCGTGTACTACATGTCTAGTGAGCAAAGAGATAGAAGCTGAGTGTGTGAACATGTGACTGTAAAGACGGTGTAGGAGAGCAGTCATCAGATATCTGCATTGGGACTAACAGTAGGGAAGATGGGACCCGTTAAGCCAAACAGTCTACATCTGACCAGGACTCAGACAAATATTGTCACAAGGTGATTTGCTGGTGCTATTGGGGAGGATTTAAATTAGGTTTGTAGAGCGATGTGGACAGTTTCAGATCAGACAAATTCAAAGCAAGTAAGTGGAAGACAGTTAGTGATTGACTCTAAGAAAAGGTCAAAAAGAGTATAGCACAGAAATTTGGCAGTGTCAGAAGTAAAGTATTAAATGCAAGGATTATATCCACGAAAGCAATCAGCTGAGGGCACAGATGCTATCACTGCTATGAGAGAAACTGGCTTTGAAAGTGACAAAACTGGTTGCTCATCATTCCTTGAAATAGGCAGGATAAAGAGGGGAATTTAAAAAAGATGGACGTCCAGTTATGGAATCAATTACAGCTGTGAGAGGGCTGATATGTTAAATGAATTATCAAATGATGCCATATGGGTTTAGCTCAGAAATAATAAAAGGCAAATCCCCATTGCCAAGACTCCCAAATGGTGTGAGACTAGAGAAGAGCTCAAATGTAGGCAACTTTCGATGTGCAAAACAATGGGGCGATAACAGTTGGTGACTTCAACTATGCAAATACGAACTGGGATACAAACAATGTGAAAGGCAGAAAATGCACAAAATTGTTCAAATGCATTCAAGAGAGCTCTTTTAACCAGCAATCAACAAGCCCATTAGAGAAGACGCAATCCCACAATTCCAAATTTATTTATTATCTTCCTATAATTTTATTTATAGTTAGATTCAGTATCATTGTGGAAAAGGACAAAGATAGAACAGGAGTAAATGTTCTAAACTAGAGCAAGCTAAACTTTACAAAGCTGAGAGGTGCTCTGCTGAAGATGGACTGGATAAAGCTACTTGAAGGTAAAACAGTGACGAGCCAATGGGAGGTTCAAAAGCTAGCTTCTCCATGCACAATGGAAACAGGTTCCCAGGGAGAAAAATTGCGGTAGTGCCAAAGTTAAAATCTCTACCATCCAGAAACATACTGGATAAGATTAGCAGAATAAGAAAGCTTATAAAACTTAATTCTGTAGCAAACCTAGAGGTGTAGATGAGAAGTTTGCACTTTGGAAGGAAGAATACTATTTAAATTGAGAAGTCTGTAAGAAAGCTAAGTGACAGAGAGATTTGGGTGTTCTTGTGCATGAATCACAAAAAAAGCTAGCATGTAAGTCCAGCGGGTAATAGGCAAAGCAAATGCAACAATGGCCTTTATTTTAAATGAAGTACAAATAAGAAAGTCTTGCTAAAACTGCAAAGGCACTGGTTAGACCACAGCTGAATATTGTGAATAGTTATGGTCCCCTTATCTATGAAAAGATATGCTGGCATTGGAAGCAGTCCAGGGAAGGTTCACAAGGTTGCTCAGAGGTACGGAGGTTGGGATGTACTCATTACAGTTTAGAAGAAAGAGAAGTGACATTATTGAAACCTATAATATTCTCAGGGGGTTTAACATGGTAGATGTGGAGAGGTTGTACCTGAAATAACTCCACAAAGGCCGGTATCCCATCACCAAGTCACCCTTTATTTATAATTGCACTGTGCATGACATTGACTCAGCTAGCACAGAGTCAGGTCCTAGAGAAAGCAGAATCCCTGACACTCATTTTTGTATCTGTCAGCCAGGACTCTCTGCTTTCACCAGGTTAACAGCCCTAAACATTGAATTCATTTTCTATGAGAACCCCCTTGCTGACATGGCTCCTGTATTACAGCATCCTCTCATGGGAGAGTTAGGACCAGACAGCGTAATCTGAGATTAAGACAGAGATGAGGAATTGCTTTTCTCAGAACATAGTGAACCAGTGAAATTCTGTCCCACAGACAGCTATAAAGATTGAATAATTAAGTAAGTACAAGGCTGAAGTAGACAGTTTTCTAATCAGTAAGGTCATCAAAGGTTATGGGAAACAAACAAGACAGTGGAGTTAAAGATTGTCAGATCAGCCTTAATCGCATTGAATGGCAAGCAGACTGGAAAAACTGAATGAGCTACTTCTGCTTATAAATCCCTGGTCTTAGGAGTATAAAAAGTATAGCAGTGAAGTACAAATGGAAAACAGGAAAAGATATGAAAGAGTTTGGCAAATAAAATCCAGGAAAACGCAAATATATTTTATCAGTACATTAAGAACAAAAGAGTAAATAAGGAAAGGGTAGGATCTAATAAAGAGATACAGGATAACTGCGGAAGAATGCAGAAATTGTGGACAGAATTTTAATGAATAATTTGCCCCTGTCTTTACAAAGAAAAGACAGATGATGCAGACATTCTCATTAAAGAGAATGTGTAGGAATTAGTAGATACAATTAAGAGAATGTAAGAGGAGACACTAACATCCTTGAAGGCGGACAAATTACCAGAGCCAGATGGATTGTAACCCAAACTGTAAAGGAAGCCAAGCTGGAAATAATGGATCATTTTTCTAATCCGAGGATCACTTTTCTATCCTTGCTATATACAGGTGAGGTTCCAGAGGACTGGAGGTCTGTGAAGGTTGCACATTGTTTAAAAAGGATGAAAGTGATAGACCAGTCATTTAGAAAGAACCACACTGATCCAAGATAGTCAGCATGGCTGTTAAGTAAATGTCATGCAAGTTACTAATTTAATTTGTTTGAGGAGGTAACAAGGAAGATTGATGAGGTGAGTACAGTGGATGTTTTAGGGCGGCATGGTGGCTTAGTAGTTAGCACTACTGCCTCACTACTGCCATAGACCCAGGTTCGATTCCACCTTCAGGAGATTGTCTTTGTAGAGTTTGCAAATTCACCCTGTGTCTGTGAGGGTTTCTCCAGGTACTCCGGTTTCCTCCCACAGTCCCAAGGATGTCCGGATTAGATAAATTGCCCATAGTATCCAGGGATGTATATGTTAGATGGATTATCCTTTATTGGATGAAGTATGGAATACAAAAGCACCAATGTAATTCTGGAACTGTATAAGAATAAGGAGTAGGAGTAGGCAATTGAGCACCTCAACCATTTGTTACAATCATAATTTACCTTATTTTGACCTCAACTCCACTCTCCTGCTGACTATCCTTTACTCTTCAACACATCTGTCTATCTCCTCCTTAAATTTATTCAATATTGCTGCATCCACTGCACTATGGTGGATAGATTTACACCTCTCTTAGAGAAGTAATTTCTCCTCATCTGCTATCTCTTATCCTAAAAATATAATCTTTCTTTCTAGATTACCCCACTTAAGGAAACATTCTTCCTATGTCCACCTTGTCAATTCCCGTTAGCATCTCTTTTTTTCTGCTGTTAATAGGGAGGCGATGCCCTACTTGTATTGTTGCTGGACGTATGAAGTTCTGGTGACCTGGGTTTGGATCCCACAATGGCAGAAGGTGGAATGTGAATTAAAAAGAAACAAAAATAATCTGGAATAGTCTTGTGAGGGCAGTGTTCTTGTGTATATTTAAGATTGAGATAGATGGTTTCATGATCATTCGGAGAATCACAGGATATGGGGGAAACACAGGAAAGTGGAAATGAGGAATGTTGGATTCGCCATGATCCTATTGAATGATGGAGCAGACTTGAGGGGCCAAATGGCAGACTCCTATTCCTATTTCATATTGTCTCATCTCATACACCTCAATTAGATCTCATCTCCTTGTTCTAAACTTCAGAGAGTATAGGCTCAAACCGCTCAATCTCTCTTCATTCTTGGAATTAATCTAGTGAAGCTTCTGTGAACTGTCTCAAATACAACTGCACCTCTCTTCAAGTAAGGGACCAAATCTATACACAATACTCCAGGTGTGGTCTCACTAATTCCTTGTACAGTTTCAGCAACACTTCCTTACTTTTATACTCTACTCCTTCAGCAATAATTCCCAAAACCTGATTTGCCTTTCTTATTACCTGCTGTAAAACACTGTTTTGGCCACATTTGGAACATTGTGTACAGTTTTGGCCACTGCATTACAGGAAGGACATAATTGTTCTGAAGAGATTACAGAGATGATTTGCCAGGATTGTTTTCCTTAGAAAAGTTTGATGTGTGACTTAATTGAGATGCACAAACTTTTCTGTCGTTTCAATGGAGTGGATGGGAATGACTTATTTTCTCTGGCAGAAGTTGATTACCAGGAGTCACAGATTTAAGGAAATTGACAGAAGGATTCCAAAGGGTATGAAGAAAGCTTTTTGATGATGGGGAAACTCTCTGCCTAGTTTAGCGATGGAGGCAGAAACCTTCTGCTAATATAAAAGGTGTTGGAAGCTGCCAGGCTATAGATCCAGTGTTGAAAGTTGTGAAGAGTGAGAGAACAGCTGCTTTTGTTTTTGACTGGCACAGAATCAATGGGCAGAATGGTCTCTTTCTGTGATGTAGGGATTTTCGATGGATTATTGTTCTACATAGCTTAGCAATCACTTCTGGAGGTGTAGCCTCAAAGACCAGAGTGTGCTGCCGCAAGAAATTTGTTGAACTCACAAGAATGGTCAATGTCAGTGACTGAATCTTCAAGTGACATATCCTCACAAATGAATGACTAACTTCACATAATGTTCAATGTCCCTCCCCTTATTTGTTTACTTCCCAACAACTGCTAGCAACCACAAACCATACTTCACATTCACCACGCTGTCATGTAACTAACATTACTGTAGGCCTCACATCTCACAGATTGTACACGCTATTAACTTCCATAACAGGGACATCACTCAAACTACCTACACCATACTCACTGGCACATATCACTCTCCCTTTTTAGCAAATGCATTTCATAGCGTCAGCATCTAACCAGTGGGGGCAGACAGTGGTTTTCATCAGAATAATGGCCATGACTGAGTTGGTGGCGAGCAGTGGCACTGAAAGCATCGAAGATGATGGTGCACTCGTGCGTAATCTTCTTTCTCACATCCTCTAATCCTTTCTGGTTTGCAAGCTGACGCTCCTATTTTCCCTTCTTCAATAACTCAACTGTGTCCTTGTTCTCCTCTTATTTGTGTATTAATTCTTGGGATGAGGATGTCATAGGCTGGGCCAGCATTTATTGCCCATCGTTAAATGCCAAAGGGCAGTTAAGAGTCAGCCACATTGCAGTGGGTCAGACCCGATAAGGATGGCAGTTTCCTTCCCTAAAGGACATTAACCAGAATGAACTTTCCTAAAAATCAGCAATGGATTCATGGTCATCATTAGACTCTTCCATAGCATCTACGGAATCCCAACAGTGTGGAAACAGGCCCTTTGGCCCAACAAGTCCATATTGACCCTCCGAAGAGTAACCCATCCAGACTCATTACCCTACCCTATTATCCGATATTTATCTCTGATTAATGCACCTAACCTACACATCCCTGAATAATATGGGCAATTTAGAATGGCCAATTCACCTGACCTGCACATCTTTAGATTGTGGGAGAAAACCAGAGCACCTAAAGGAAACCCATGCAGACACAGGGAGAACGTACAAACTCCACACAGAGAGTCCTGATTTTTATTGAATTCAAACTTGGAAGGATTCAAACCCAGGTCCCCAGAGCATTATCTGGATCTCTTGGATTTATCAGCTAAATGATAATATCACTGGGCCATCACCCCCGCTCCCCCCCCCCCACCCCCCACCTTAGACACCTAAAAACCGCCATTTTACCAGGGAGTGATGCCTAGGCAAAGAGTGTAGGTGGAAGAAGAGACATAAAGCAAAGAAACATCATTATTTGATCTCATGCTCACTGACATCAACTCAGCTGCTGACACTGTATGTAGATTAGAAGGTGTTGAAATGGTGGGATATATTGTACGTGTGGTGAGACACTAGGCACCATTCACCTGCAGCTAGGATAGGCAAACAATTCCTGATGAAGGGCTTTTGCCTGAAACGTCGATTTTCCTGCTCCTCGGATGCTGCCTGACCTGCTGTGCTTTTCCAGCACCACTCTAATGTAGACTAGGGGAACAATAGTGCAAATGCCGGTTCATCAGAGTGCATGATCACGTTTACACTCTGGTGTTAGGGATTCAAGTGTGTGCTTCTATGGGAGTGATGTGTAGAAAAAGGTTGATGGCATGAACACAGAAATATTCGATGCATTGGCAGACCTGCAGAGGCTCTGAAGTCACCGTTCAAGGAGAGTAGATGAATTCAGGCACAATTTTGCATGGAGTTCAGTGCAGAACCCCAAGCCTGTCCTGTCTAGAATGGATGTAGTAGTCAATTCCATTATCACACTTGTGGACCCAACCTTGATGCAGTGTTTAATGGCCAATGTATCAGCTTCCATAGTCGCCTGGCATCTGAAAGTTGCAGTGGAACTCATACTGAAGTCATCTAAGGTCAGCATGTTGCCACATCAACTCTGGCTGCTGCCATCAGTGCTCTAAAGGGCTTGAAGGCCTCACAGAGTCCAGATATCCAGTCTTCTAAAGAATAGTGAGGCACTGTCCTAGGGCATTAGCACACTGATTCCATAGAGGATGAAAGTGCTGTCCAATCTCAGGAAGAATTGAGTTTGATTTATAGTTGCCACATCTACCAAGATAGAGTGAAAAGTGCTCTTTTGTGTGCTATACAGGCAGATGGTCCCACTCAAGGTGTATTAGGGTAGCAGAACAAAATACAGTGTTACAGCCACAGAGAAGGTACAGAGAGAGAGATAACATTAACATTTGAGAGGTCATTCAATAGTTTGATAACAGCAGAGAAGAAGCTGTTCTTGAATCTGTTTGTATGTGTTTTCAAACTTTTATATCTTCTACCCAAAGGGAAACGGTGAGAGAGTATAATCAAGGTGGAAGGGGTCTTTGGTTATGTTGGCTGCTTTCCCAAAGCAGCAGAAAGTATCAATAGAGCCAATGGAAGGAAGGCTGGTTTGAGTGTTGGGCTGGGCAGCATTCACAAATCTGTAGTTTCTTGCAATCCTGGGAAGAGCAGTTTGTAGAATTCAGAAATTCATAGAATCCCTACAGTGTAGAAACAGGCCCTTCGGCCCAACAAGTCCACACTGACCCTCTGAGGAGTAACCCACCAAGACCCATTCCCCTACCCAAGATTTACCCCGACTAATGTACCTAATATATATTATGGGCAATTTTGCATGGCCAATTCACCTAACATGCAGGTCTTTGGATTGTGGGAGGAAACCAGAGCACACGGAGGAAACCCATGCAGACTCAGGGAGAATGTGCAAACTCCACACAGACAGTCACCCGAGGCTGGAATCAAGCCCAAGTCTCTGGCGCTGTGAGGCAGCAGTGCTAACCACTGAGCCACCGTGCTGCCATATCATGCTGTGATGCGTTCAGACAGGATGCTTTCTTTGGTGCATCTATAAAATTGGTTAGAGTCTTTGTGGACATGTTGAATTTCCCTAGCCCCCTGAGAAAGTAAAGACATTGGTGTGCTTTCTTGACTCTCGCGTCAATGTGGGTGAACAGGACAGATTGTTGGTGATCATCATTCCGAGCAACGTGATGCTCTTAACCGTCTCCACCTCAGCACCATTGATGCAGACAGGGGCGTGCCCTCCACTCTGCTTCCTGAAGTCAATCACCAGCTCCTTCACTTTGCTGACATTGATGGAGAAATTAAATAAAAACTGAAAGAACTGCGGATCCTATAGATCAGAAACAAAAACAGAAATTGCTGGAAAAGCTCGGCAGATCTAACAGTATCTGGGGAGAGAAATCAGAGTTACCATTTCAGGTCAAGTGACTCTTCCTCAGAACTAGCTCCCTGTTCTGAGGAATGGTCACTTGACCTGGAACGTTAACTCTGATTTCCCTCCAGGGCTGCTGAGTATTTCCAACAATTTCTGTTCCTGTTGTTGATGGACAAATTGTTGTCTTTACACCATGCCACTATGCACTCAGTCTCTTTCCTGTATTCTCTCGCATCGTTGTACAGCAATGGTGTCATCAGCAAAATGGAATTAGGGTGGATACTGGCCACCATAGTTGTGAGTGTTTAAGGAGTATAGTAGGGGGCTGAGTATGCAACCTTGTGGGGCACCAGCTTGAGGATTTTCATGGAGGTGATGTTGTCACCTATTCCAACTGATCGTGGTCTATGGGTCAGGAAGTCAAGGATCCAGTTACAGAGTGGGCAGCTAAGACCTAGGTTTTGGAGAAATGATTCATCTTGCCCACCACTGCCACCCTGCCAGATACGTTGCTGTTGCCTATCAAAACACCAGTCTAAAATGCTGCCATCCCAACTGAGGTTTGATGCACAACTGGTTCACCTATTGCCAGAACTGTTCAGCCTCATCCTGCAAAGTTATAAGCTACCCTTGCCCAATGAAAATCAGCAGCCATCCACCAACAACACTGCAGCTACTGAGGAAACCACTCACCAGAGGATCATAGCAAAGGCACCCATGAGACAGGCGGTAAAGGAATATACAAGAATTATATGTTTTGGTTTGGAGTTAAAAATCACACAACAGCAGGTTATAGTCCAATAAGTTTATTTGGAAGCACTAGCTTTCAGAGCGCTGCTCCTTCATTAGGTAGCTGTGGAGCAGGACCATAAGGCACAGAATTTATAGCAAAAGATTATAGTGTCATGCAACTGAAATGATTTATTGGAGAAACCTATATTGTTGTTAAGTCTTTCATCTTTTAGAATGGATTGCAGGTTTCAGTTCATTAATATGTAAATCCCAGAACTTGTTTTAAGTCACGTTCTCGGGATAACTTTAGATTTTATAAACAAAGTGACATCTAAGCTCAGACAATGCATTAAAGGTGTGAGGTTAGAATCTGTCTGTATCCCAGTCTTGAGTCAGACTGGTTCTACTTTCAAAGTTGAATTTCCAAAATATTACATGCATTGACTACCTGCAGGTTGTGTGCTTTTTGAGCAAAATAGAATATATCTGCAAATATAATTCTGCAAATTCACTCCATAGACTTCTATGTGTGTGCATTGCATGAGAGAGAGAGAGAGAAAAAACGAGACTGAGTGTGTGCATGTGAGTGTGTGAGTGTGAGTGCACATGAGGGGGAGCATGTTTGCATGTGTGCAAGCTTGGTAAAGTGCGTGTGTGAGTGTGATAGGGTATAAGCCTGTGAGAGGACGTATGCATGGTTGTGAGTGTGGGCATGTGTGTGTGTATATGAGAGAGGGTCTGCATGAGTGTGTGAGTATGTAAGAGTATGTGTGTATATGTGTGTGTGTGAAAGAGAGAGTGTATAGTGTAGTGGGGTCACCTGTGGTGTGACATAAACCCAAGGTCCTGGTTGAGGCCATCCCCATGGGTACTAAACTTAGGTATCAGCCTCTGCTCTGCTACTTGCAGTCCACCTTGGAGGATGGTTACCCAAAGATCTGAGGCCGAATGTCCCTGACCACTGAAGTGTTCCCTGACTGGGAGAGTTGTACAATTTTGTGGTTGATGTCCTGAAGGCTGGGCAGTTTGCTGGGAACAATGATCTGCTTAAGGTTTGGCGGATGTTTAAAGGCCAGAAGTAGAGGCGTAGGGAAGGTGTTGGCGAGGTGCTCATCCTCATCGATAATAACCTTTTTGGACTATGACCAGGTGTTGTGTGATTTTTAACTTTGTTCACCCCAGTCCCACACTGGCTCCTCCACATCTTGGTTTGGAGAGTTTGCTTAGTGGCAATGTTTACTGTTGTCGTCAAGAGGGCCATGTGACTGGTAGGAAAGAAGGTGAAGAAGGTGAAGACAGATATGGAATTGTGGATAAGTGGGAAATTGGTGTTGTGTTCAATGATATTGCAGTCAGATGAACCAAAGATGGCAGCCTGACCAAAAAGGGAACATGTTCACCTCCTCCTTTTCTCCTTCTTTTCCTCACCTCCTTACCAGCTACCAGCTGACAAGAGCTGTGTTTTCATGGCAAAAGTGTACAGGATGCAACAGATGACCACAGTCATAGTTTATGCTCTGGTGAATGCTGCAGGGTTTCCTCAGAATGGTTCAGCCAAGCCAAAGGGTGGTAGAAAATACATCATCCATCACTGGAAGCAAGAAAATCAGAAACACAGAAGTGTTACAGCACAGGAGGCCATTCAGCCCACCATCTCTGCAGCAGCTCTCCAGATAAGCATTTTACCTGATGTTATTCTGGTACCTTCTCCCCACAACCCATCACACTCTTCCTTTTTGAATGATGAACTAATTCCCTTTTATGTGCTTCAACTGGACCTGCCATACCACACTTTCAGGCCATCAGTTTCTGGCTTTAACCACTCACTGCATGAAAAAAGTTATCCTCAAGTGCTTGATCAGAACACTTGATGCCTTCATCACTGTCACCCCAGTCCTTGCAGCCATCAGCATCTTTTTTAACAGCAATATAACCAACTATTGACGATCTCAGCAGCAGCCTATACAAACTAGCCTAAAAGTTGTTGATAATGTCTTTAAATTGGGCCAATAGACCAGACCTTTCCTGATGCTTTCTTTAAATTCTTTATTGGGATGTGGGCATTACTGTCAATGGTAGCATTGCTCATCCCTCATTGCCCTTGAACTGGACAGCTTGCCAGACTATTTCAGAGGGTATTTGAGAGTCTGTTGTGGAGTAAATGTGCAATCGTGTGAGATTAAGAGCTGCAGTCTCTCTAATTTTCTTAGTGACTGCATAGGCCTCTGATGCCCATGTCCTGCAGCAATGTCCAGAACCAGAAATCAATGCCACATGTAAAAACAATGACTGCAGATGCTGGAAATCAGAGTTTAGATTAGAGTGGTGCTGGAAGAGCACAGCAGTTCAGGCAGCATCCGAGGAGCAGGAAAATCGATGTTTCAGGCAAAAGCCCATCATCAGGAATACAATCCGTGTGCCAACACTGATCACCATGCATGGCATATCAGAGCAGCTACACGAGCATGCAGCCACACAGCTTAGAGGGAACACTGGTTAAGAGAGAGAATTAATAAGACCGAAGTTAAAAATGTTTTTGTTTGCGTCAAAGCAGAGTTACAGACTAACTCAAGTAGGTTATACATTCCTAATCAGTCACTGCCTTTTTCACCAGACTCTGTGATCCAACAATTACGTTCCAGTTCTAGGTTTGGTCAATATAAAATCACTGTTTAGGTCACGAGCTCATGGTGTGTACATGCCCAGTCTTCACTGCTGTTTACCTTAGTGAAGTGTTTTTGTTTCTGACTGGAATAATTCAGATTGGACCTATTGGTAAAAAGATTTATTTTCATGCAAACAGTTGGACAGGGGACATAAAAAAATTAAACACCTCAACTTCACACAGGAACAAATATCTCTGGTGCAATTGGGTGCTAATGTAACTGTATGCTTTTCCAGATTTGATACGAGAAACATAGAAAAAGGAATAGGTCATTCAGCCCTTTTGAGCCAACATCCAACTCAATAACCTGTTCCTGTTTTCTTCCTGAACCCTTTGATCCCTTGTTTATTGTTTTCAAATATAATTTAGAGCAAAAAAATTATTTGAATCTAATAAGAAATTGCAGAAAGATTTGAGCTGCATGTTGCACAGTGCTTTTTAAATATTTTTAAAAACTCCTATGGGCTGACCCTGACATGTGACCTCCTGTGGATTGCTCCTTTATGACTCAAACAACAACACTCTTTATGGAGGAACCAACAATGGGTTATGAGTATTTCCACTGCTTGTGAGCACAGCTTAATCTCTGATGGGTGGCAGTTATGGTTCAGTAGAGTCATAGAGTCACAGAGATGTACAGCATGGAAACAGACCCTTCGGTCCAAACCGTCCATGCCGACTAGATATCCTAACCCAATCTAGTCCCAACTGCCAACACCTGGCCCATATCCCTCCAAACCCTTCCTATTTATATACCCATCCAAATGCCTCTTAAATGTTGCAATTGTACCAGCCTCCACCACTTCCTCTGGCAGCTCACTCCATACACGTACCACCCTGTGTGAAAACGTTGCCCCTTAGGTCTCTTTTATATCTTTCCCCTCTCACGCTAAACCTATGCCCTCTCATTCTGGACTCCCCGACCCCAGAGAAAAGACTTTGCTGATTTACCCTATCCATGCCCCTCATAATTTTGTAAACCTCTATAAGGTCACCACTCAGCCTCCGATGCTCCAGGGAAAACAGCCCCAAGCCTATTGAACCTCTCCCTGTAGCTCAAATCCTCCAACCCTGGCAACATCCTTGTCAATCTTTTCTGAACCCTTTCAAGTTTCGCTACATCTTTCCGATAGGAAGGAGACCAGAATTGCACGCAATATTCCAACAGTGGCCTAACCAATGTCCTGTACAGCCGCAACATGACCTCCCAACTCCTGTACTCAATACTCTGAAAATAAAGAAAAGCATACCAAACGCCTTCTTCACTATCCTATCTACCTGTGACTCCAATTTCATGGAGCTATGAACCTGCACTCCAAGGTCTCCTTGTTCAGCAACACTTCCTAGGACCTGACCATTAAGTGTATAAGTTCTGCTAAGATTTGCTTTCCCAAAATGCAGCACCTCGCATTTACCTGAAATAAACTCCATCTGCCACTTCTCAGCCCATTGGCCCATCTGGTCAAGATCCTGTTGTAATCTGAGGTAACCCTCTTCACTGTCCACTACACCTCCAATTTTGGTGTCATCTGCAAACTTACTAACTGTATCTCTTTTGCTCACATCCAAATCATTTATGTAAATGACAAAAAGTAGAGGACCCAGCACCAATCCTTGTGGCACTCCACTGGTCACAGGCCTCCAGTCTGAAAAACAACCCTCCACCATCACTCTCTGTCTTCTACCTTTGAGCCAGTTCTGTATCCAAATGGCTAGTTCTCCCTTTATTCCATGAGATCTAACCTTGCTGATCAGTCTCCCATGGGGAACCTTGTCGAAAGCCTTACTGAAGTCCATATAGATCACACCTACCGCTCTACTCTCATCAATCATCTTTGTTACTTCCTCTAAAAAATGAATCAAGTTTGTGAGACATGATTTCCCATGCACAAAGCCATATTGACTATCCCTAATCAGTCCTTGCCTTTCCAAACACATGTACATCTTGTCCCTCAGGATTCCCTCCAACAACTTGCCCACCACTGAGGTCAGGCTTCCCTGGCTTGTCTTTACTGCCCTTCTTAAACAGTGGCACCACGTTTGCCAACCTCCAGTCTTCCGGCACCTCACCTGTGACTATCGATGATACAAATATCTCAGCAAGAGGCCAGCAATCACTTCTCTAGCTTCCCACAGAGTTCTCGGGTACACCTGATCAGGTCCTGGGGATCTATCCACCTTTACCGGTTTCAAGACATCCAGCACTTCGTCCTCTGTAATATGGACATTTTGCAAGATGTCACCATCCAGTTCCCTACAGTCTATATTTTCCACAGTAAATACTGATGCAAAATACTCGTTTAGTATCTCCACTATTTTCTGCGGCTCCACACAAAGGTCGCTTTGCTGATCTTTGAGGGGCCCTATTCTCTCCCTAGTTACCCTTTTGTCCTTAATGTATTTGTAAAAACCCTTTGGATTCTCCTTAATTCTATTTGCTGAAGCTATCTCATGTCCCCTTTTTTGTCTTCCTGATTTCCCTCTTAAGTATACTCCTACTTCCTTTATACACTTCTAAGGATTCACTCGATCTATCATGTGTATCCCTTAAATATGCGTCCTTCTTTTTCTTAACCAAACACTCAATTTCTTTAGTCATCCAGCAATCCATATACATACCAGCCTTTCCTTTCACCCTAACAGGAATATACTTTCTCTGGATTCTCGTTATCTCATTTCTGAAGGCTTCCCATTTTCCAGCCGTCCCTTTGCCTGCGAACATCTGCACCCAATCAGCTTTCGAAAGTTCTTGCCAAATACCATCAAAGTTGGCCTTTCTCCAATTTAGAACTTCAACTTTTTGATCAGTTCTATACTTTTCCATCATTATTTTAAACCTAATAGAATTATGGTCGCTGGCCCCAAAGTGCACCCCCACTGACACCTCAGTCACCTGCCCTGCCTTATTTCCCAAGAGTAGGTCAGGTTTTGCACCTTCTCTAGTAATTACATCCACATACTGAATCAGAAAATTGTCTTGTACACACTTATGAAGTTCCTCTCCATGTAAACCTTTAACACTATGGCAGTCCCAGTCTATGTTTGGAAAGTTAAAATCCCCCACCACAACCATCTTATTATTCTTACATATAGCTGAGATCTCCTTACAAGTTTGTTTCTCAATTTCCCTTTGACTACTGGGGGTCTATAATACAATTCTAATAAGGTGATCATCCCTTTCTTATTTCTGAGTTCCACCCAAATAACTTCCCTGGATGTATATCCAGGAATATCCTCCCTCAGCACAGCTGTAATGCTATCCCTTATCAAAAATGCCACTCCCCCTCCTCTTTTGCCTCCCTTTCTATCCTTCCTGTAGCATTTGTATCTTGGAACATTAAGCTGCCAGTCCTGCCTATCCCTGAGCCATGTTTCTGTAATTGCTATAATATCCCAGTCCCATGTTCTTAACCATGCCCTGAGTTCATCTGTCTTCCCTGTTAGGCCCCCTGCATTGAAATAAATGCAATTTAATTTATATTTCCTACCTTGTCCCTGGCTGCCCTGACTGTTTGACTCGCTTCTGTTCTCAACTGTACCAGACTCAGGTTGATCTCTTTCCTCACTATCACTCTGGGTCCTACCTGCCTCCACCTCCCGACCGCCCCCACCCCACCTTACTAGTTTAAATCCTCCCGAGCAGCTCTAGTAAATTTCCCTGCCAATATATTAGTCCCCTTCTAATTTACGTGCAATCCGTCCTTTTTGTACAGGTCACTTCTACCCCAAAAGAGATTCCAATGGTCCAAAAAGGTGAATCCTTCTCCAATACACCAGCTCCTCAGCCATGCATTCATCTGCTCTATCCTCCTATTCCTGCCCTCACTAGCTCGTAGCACTGGGAGTAATCCAGATATTACTACTCTTGAGGACCTCCTTTTTAAATTTCTGCCTAACTTTCTGTGATCTTCCTTCAGAATCTCAACTTTTTCCCTTCCTATGTCATTGGTTACAATGTGGACAATGACCTCTTGCTGGCCCCTCTCCCTCGTGAAAACATTCTGCACCCTCTCTGAGACATCCTTGATCCTGGCACCAGGGAAGCAACACACCATTCTGCTTTGTCGCTGCTGCCACAGAAATGTCTGTCTGTACCTCGGACTAGAGAATCCCCTAACACAATTGATCTCTTGGAATGCGATGTACCCCTCGTTGCATTAGAGCCAGTCTCAATACCAGAAACCTGGCTGTTCGTGCTACGTTCCCCTGAGAATCCATCACCCCCTATATTTTCCAAAACAGCATACCTATTTGAAATGGGTATATCCACAAAAGACTCCTGCACTAGGTGCCTACCTCTCTTACCTTTCCTGGAGTTAACCCATGTATGTATCTGATATTTCCCCCCCCCCCTTCCAATAACTGCCATCCATCACATACTGTTGCTGTTGCAAATTCCTCATTGCTTCTAACTGTCTCTCCAACTAATCCATTCGATCTGATAAAATTCACATCCAACAGCACTTACGGCATATAATCCGCAGTAACCCTTAAACTCTCTTTAAACTCCCACATCTGAAAGAAGTACGTATCACTGTACTAAAGGCCATTTTTGCTCCTTCACAATCTACAGACCCAGAAAATAACACCATCTTATTCCTCTACAAAACACTGCCCCAGGTTAGATTAATAGTTATGGCTTATATTTTAAGTTTAATCAAAATACATATCTCCAAAAACATATAATCAAGAAAGAACCCACTCTACTCACTACTGCAGCCTTTCTGTTGGACACACTTAAAACAATGATTTACTTATCTGATTCTGTGCTGTGAACTTCAGCCAAACAGGTTCCTCCAAGATTAGTTGTGAAATTCATTGCTTGTTAATTTTCCCAGACACACGCCAATGTCCAGCGATACATGAATTCAAAACAGCAAAGGCAGTAACTGGGCAGGTTCTCTCTCTCCCTCTCTTGCACTGTCCTCACCATATGTTTCCTTTGTCTGTTCTTCTTCCTTTTAAAACTGCTGTTGTTTTGACATTTTTTTTCCAAAGTTCCAAAACATTGCAACAGCATATGAAACAGTAATTGCTGCTCCTGTAGGTCGAGGAAATCATCTCCAGCACTTAAAATACCTCAAAAAAGGAGCAGCTGTTACAGCCAGAAATTTTTCCCATCCTCCATCTTGGATTCCCCAGAATCCTCGACACTTATCTCTGAGTCAGAATATTGTGGGGCATTTGAGCAATTTGAGCATCAAAAAGATCCAGGCTGACACTATAGTGCAGTTCCTGAATTGTTGCATTAGCCATCTTTCAGTTGGAATCTCAAAAAGAACCCCTCTCTACCCTCTTAGCTGGATGTAAAGATCCCTTGGAGTTATTTCAAAGTGGGCAGATGGTATCTGTGGTGCCCAGCACATTGTTTATCCTAAAATTAACATCATAAAGAATATTATCTGTCATTGTTATTTCTGGGCAACTTGTGTACGATTTGCCTGCTGTTTTTCCTACTTCACTACAGCGATGCCACTTCAAAGGTTCTGTGTTAGCAATAATGTGAATTGCAATATCTTAACATTGTGAAAGGAAGGAATAAATGTCAGTTTTTTTTTTCTTTTTTTCATTTTTTTGTTCTTCCTCAATCTCGAATTTGCTGTCATTCTGTTTCTGAACAGTGGTCACTGTTTTCTTTTCAGTATTCTAAATATGATAGAGCAGAATTGTACAACATAACTTCTCTGTGGGAACCTGAAGTATATCATTGTATTTAGTACTTTGAAGTCTGGAAATGGAAAGTAACTTTTGCAGACACCTAGGTGACATAGTACATATCATTTGAATATGAGTGAAAAATACAGAAAATACAGAGATTCATTCACATGAACTGATGACTTCCAAACTGAAGGAGAATATCTGAGCAAAACTCCAGAATGGAGGGCTAAACATATTTTCTCACACTATTCCAACTTGCTCAAAAACCATTCACCACACTCCAGTTCTGTCCATTTTTTCTGATGTTAGTTCAGTTTTTTCATGCACCATAGTTAGAAGTACTCATCACTGCTGGGGTATCCCAGGATCCTTGGTGTCAATGCCATATTTAAAAAGCCATTGTGTGTGCACTCAGTCAAGCATTGGCAATCCAGAGCTGCCTGCATAATTCATAACATTGGCCCCAGACATGGCAGATGAGGGGAAATTGGTTCCTTGGGATGTGGATATGGACCAAGGGTCCAGGTGAACGAGATGGTGCAGGGGAATAATATCCTCTTCCCACATGACTGCCAGAGGGAGGCCACAAGACTAGGTTTTCCATTATAGTGCATGGTTACCAGTCGGGCCAGCATAATTTTAGCCATTTGGAAGAACACCCAGCAGTCTAGAAAGAAGATCAATGACCTTCTCCACTTTGCCAAGAAATGCCACAATCTTCTTTCTGCTAACTCATACTTACATTGTCTCTGCTACTGCAACAAGGCTTTACCTTCACTCACTCTCACCCACCCAATTCCCCCACAAAATTAACCCTGCATGCCCCCTGTGGTGCCTACTCACTCCTTCAGGACAACTCACCAACTCTCTCCAGCTCACACTGGCACTAACAATTGTGCCACCCAGTTCCATCTCACTCATTCCTTGCCTTTCTCTCATTCTAAGAGTAACCCACAATATGGTAGAATGAGCTAAGATAGGTTGTGGTGTGTCTGACATTCAGCCCATCACTCCCTATGAAGAGACAATCCTGACCTTAATTGCCCTGAATGGCCGAATGTCTGTGCTCAAGCAACTGGGCAGATAGAAGAGACTGCCTTTAATTTACTGTGCCAAGTCTCCAAGCCTGAATGGCATCTCCTTTGACTTGACTGAGGACTACTCCCTTTAGAGTCTGTGACACAGCCACTTGAAGTACATGTGGTATGTTTACTATGGATGCTGTGGACACAGTGCACGTATGAGATTGACATAAAATAGTGTTGTACACCAGCCCCTTGGCTGATCACTGATTACAATCATGGCTTCCTGGTTTTGTGCCTGCTCTAAAAGGCAAGGGAAGACTGTGTACTTTTAACCTCTAGCTGAGAGGGCAAACAGTTAAAAAAGAAAGTAAGAAAAGCAGCGCTGTAAGCATCATTTCATTCATTCACAGGATGTGGGCATCGTTGGCTCAGCCTGTATTTATTGCCCAGAGGGCAGCTAAGAGGCAATCACATTGCTGTCAGTCTGGAATCACATGTAGGCCAGACCTCTAAAGGACAGCCGTTTCCTTCCTTAAAAGACATTAGTGAACCAAATGGGTCTCTCCCAACAATTGACAGCAGTTTCATTGTCATCATTTGATTCTTGATTGCAGATTTCTATCAAATTCAAATTCATCTGCTGTGGCAGGATTTCAAACCAGGTCCCAGAGCACTTGGCCACTGGATTTATAGCCTAGTGATAAAACCACTGGGCCATCACTTCCCCTAATGAGTGAATGTAAGCAAGTAAGCAAGCAGTCCTGAGATGCTCCCTAGTGCAGTCGTGAATGGGGAGTGTGCGGTTGCTGCCTGGAACATGCCCTGAGATGTCCAGAAGGTCCAGAGGAGGAAGGAGCAAGTGGCAGTCACCATGCCCTTGCCCTGATTTGCATTTCAAGAATTCTCGATGTCTTGTTCCTTTCTGGCAGGTGGCAGAATACAGGAGTGAAAGTTAATAAGGCGAGACTAGTAATAATGATGGTGATAATGAATGATGGTGTCCATTAATAGGCCTCTTGCTGATCACTAGAGAGAATCTCAACATCTCAATCCTCGTTGGTAAATGAGACTTTTTTTTTAGATTAGATTACTTACAGTGTGGAAACAGGCCCTTCGGCCCAACACGTCCACACCGACCCGCCAAAGCGCACCCACCCAGACCCATTCTCCTACATTTACCCCTGCACCTAACACTACGGGTAATTTACGATGGCCAATTCAGCTAACCTGCACATTTCTTTTGGACTGTGGGAGGAAACCGGAGCACCCAAAGGAAACCCACGCAGACACGGGGAGAATGTGCAAACTCCACACAGTCAGTTGCCTAAGGCGGGATTTGAACCGATATTGAGAAAAGCCTTGTTTGCCTCTCATGCGATTCTCCCAAGTTTCACATCATAGCCCACATCATTCAGGGCCTGGGAAGATATTGTGGTTGCTTCACTGTCACTGGATCAACATTCTGCCATTGCCTTCTATACAGAACTGAATGAATTGTAATGATTCAAGAAGCCAGCTCACTACCATCTACTTTGACAGTAATTAAGGATGGGCAATACATATTGATCTTGCCAACTATAGTCATCTGCCAAGAATGAATTAAAAATGAAAAGCCCCTGCCCCTTTCATTGCTGTATTTAAATGCACAACTCAACAAGTTAATAAGCCTGTCTTGTTTTCATCACTGAGTTCTAGTCTCTGTGTCTGAGAAATGATTGGGTCCTTGGCTTGCTTCAGCTTGTAACACTGAGATATATGTCTACACTGAGATCTGAAGATCCAAGGGATACAAAGCTTTCCCAATCTCTCAATGTATTTAGGCAATGAATATCTGAATGTTATTCAAATCACACTAATAAGACATGTATTTAAGTGAAGAAATAAACTTTTGCTCAACATGCAGGAAGTAATTGTAACCTTGTGGTTAATGCTTTTAAAGACCTAACTTCATCTTGGTGCAGTTAATTCCTTTAATGTTCTACTGTACATCTAAACTCCATGAAACATTTCCTGGGAATTTCCTAATTCATGACACGAGTTTTCATTTCACTATTCATTTTGTGCAATCCCATAATTGAACTAAATCCTTCATATTATTGCGAAGTGGGTAGCTCATCCGAAAGTAGCAGTATAACTTCAGCCTTATCTTTGTGCTACTAGCCATTACTGGATTTTAAATTTAGATTAATATTATTAAAGCTCCCATGGTATGTGAAGGGACGTCCCAGCTCCCGTTTAGTAGAACATTTTTTCTGAAGCTTCAATATTATGCCAGGTCATTCAACAATTGCAATACAGATCCTCATTCAAATATAAAACATAGGACATTCCAGTGCAGTAGAGGCCCTTTGGCCCTCGATGTTGCGCCAACCTGTGAAACCAATCTGAAGATCATCTAATCTACACTACTCCATTCTCATCCATATGTTTATCCAATGGCCATTTCAATGCCCTTAAAGTTGGCGAGTCTACTACTGTTGCAGGCAATGAGTTCCACTCCCCCTACTAATCTCTGAGTAAAGAAACTACCTCTGACATCTGTCCTATATCTATTACCCCTCAATTTAAAGCTATGTCCCCCCATGCTAGCCATCGCCATCTGAGAAAAAAGGCTCTCACTGTCCAACCTATCTAACCCTCTGATTATTTTATATGTCTCAATTAAGTCACCTCTCAACGAAAGTCCCTCAGCCTTTTCTCATTAGGCCTTCCCTCCATACCAGGCAACATCCTAGTAAATCTCTTTTGAACCCTTTTGAAAACTTCTACATCCTTCCTAAAATGCAGTGACCAGAATTGTAAACAATACTCCAAGCTGCACCAGAGTTTTGTACAGTTGCAGCTTGATCTCATGGTTCCAAAACTCAATCCCTCTACCAATAAACGCTAACACACCGTATGCCTTCTTAACAACCCTAACAAACTGGCGGGCAACTTTCAGGGATCTATGTATCTGGACACCGAGATCTCTCTGCTCATCTACACCACCAAGAATCTTACCATTAGCCCAGTACTCTGCATTCCTGTTACTCCTTCCAAAGTGAATCACCTCACATTTTTCAGCATTAAATTCCATTTGCTTTCTTTCAGCCCAGTTCTGCAGCTTATTTACGTCTTTCTGTATCCTATAACATCCTTCGTCACTATCTACAACTCTACCGACCTTAGTGTCATCTGCAAATTTACTATCCCATGCTGCTGTGCTCTCATCCAGATCATTTATAAAAATGATAAACAACAGTGAACCCAAAACAGATCCTTGCAGTACCCCACTAGTAACTGAATTCCAGGATGAATATTTCCCATCAACCACCACCCTCTGTCTTCTTTCAGCTAGCCAATTACTGAGCCAAACCACTAAATCACCCTCAATTCCATGCCTTTGTATTTTGTTCAATCGTCTACCATAGAGAACGTTATCAAACGCCTTACTGAAATATATATGCACCACATCAACCGCTTTACCCTCTTCCACCTGTTTGGTCACCTTCTCAAAGAACTCAATAAGGTTTGTGAGGCACAATCTATTCTTCACAAAACCATGTTGACTATCCCTAATCAACTTATTCCTTTCTAGATGATTATATATCCTATCTCTTATAACCCTTTCCAACACTTTACCCACAACTGAAGTAAGGCTCACAGGTCTATAATTTCCAGGGTTGTCTCTACTCCCCTCCTTGAACAAGAGAACAATGTTTGCTATCCTCTAGTCTCTGGCACTATTACTGTAGACAATGACAACATAAAGATCAAAGCCAACGGCTCGGCAATCTCCTCCCTGACTTCCCAGGGAATCCTAGAATATATCTCAACTGGCCCAGGGACTTATCTATTTTTACACTTTCCAACATTGCTAATACCTCCTCCTTATGCACTTCAATCCCATCTAGTCTAGTAGCCTGTATCTCAGTCTTCTCCTCGACCACATTGTCTTTTTCTAGTATGAAACGTATTCATTTAGCACTTCCCCTATCTCCTCTGATTCCACACAACTTCCCACTATTATGTTTGATTGGCCCTATTCTTACACTAATCATTCTTCTATTCCTGGTATACCTACAGAAAGCCTGAGTGTTTTCCTTGATCCTATCTGCCAACAACTTCTCATGTCCCCTCCTGGCTCTTCTTAATTCTCTCTTTAGGCATTTCCTGGCTAACTTGTAACTCTCAAGTGCCCTAACTGAGCCATCACATCTCAACGTAACATAAGCCTTCGTCTTCCTCTTGACAAGAGATTCAACTTCCTTAGTAAACCATGGTCCACACGCTCGACAACTTCCTCCCTGCCTGACTGGTACATACTTATTAAGGAGTGCAGTGTCTATATATATACTCTTTCAGGGAGACTCAGTACACCTTTACCTGTTATATTTAATGCTCTTTGCGCTAATGCACTATAGTAGCTGACTGTGGAGTATCTTAGAGAACAGGTTGAACTCAAAGCACACCAATCCTCCCTATCTTCCATACAGCACTGAGTCAAGTATCCTGTACAGCCAACATGTAAACCTTCTAAAGCACTCCCACCAGTCATACCTCCATGATATCTACATCATAAACATTGAAGTCCTGGAGACAGCTGGCATTATCAGAATTGAGGCTATCCTCCTACAAAGCCAACTTACATGGGTCACGTTGCCTGGATGGATGACAATCACTGGCACAAGATCATGTTGCACAGAAATTTGATGACTGGTAAAAGGAACATAAGGTCCAACATGCAAACATTTCAAATACTTCCTGAAGAGGTCACAATCTATATATCACATTGACTTTCGCTAGTGGGTGGTGTGGGTCAAAGATTGTGATACCTAGAGATGCTCCATTAGGAATGCCTCAGACGCCTTTGGAACTGAGTGAAGAATCAGTGGGAGAGAGAAGGATAGATCCAATTGTCCCCAACAGTGACTACACATTTACTGTGTGGGAGAATCTGCTGGTCACAGATCAGCCTAAGCAGCCACTCAGTGGCACTGTACCCAACAAATACAGTCTTTGTTCACAAAAGAATTGCCAAGTTAGAGTGGACCTTTGTAAACAGGTCTCAGGCTGCAAGTGCTTTGAACCTGAGTACAAAACAATTCCAATATAAAATACTTTTTCAAAATATTTCAAATATATCTCGGAGCAACATTTTGGTAAGCCTCTCTCTGGTGTAGGAAATATTAGGAGTAATTAAAATAAACCAGCTGGCATTTTGCTGAAGTGAATATTGCCATATGAAGGTGGATGGTAAATCGTCAAGTCCTACAATCTGAGCCTATCGCCTTCAACATGTTTAGTTTGAAGATTGCCGGACATTTTTGTTTATCAATACTATCATCGCCACTTTTTTTATGGTGCTGGGAGTAAGGAACTTTAGTTACATGGATGGAGAAGTTGGATTGATCTCCTCAGACAAGAGAAGGTTCAGAGGAGGTTTAACAGAAATGCTCAAAATCATGAGTGGATAGAAATTATACTCATTGGCAGGAAGGATCAAGAATCAGAGGACACCGGTTTAAGGTGAATGACAATTAGGTCAAACATGACCTGAGGACAATCATTTTTTTATTTAGCAATCGGTTAGAATCTGGAATGCACATCGGCAACAGAGGTGGGGACAGATCCAGTTTGGCAATTGGATAAGCCCCTGAGGAGAAGGAAACAATGTAGGGGCGTTGAGAAAGAGCAGGTACAGGAAGAAAGTCGGGCTGGTGGAGTAGGTCTGATAGAGGGCTAGCATGGATCCACGGGCCGAATGTCTCCCTACTGCGCGTAACCACATTTCCAATGATATAGAACTTAAGTGCTTATTTTGTGCTGGTAACATTTTTAAGTATCCCCGACGGGAAATATCTGGGGAGTTCTCTTCACCAGTGTCTTTTAAAGAAAAAGACGTTATCAAATAGAGTGAGATCCTCACTCGTTGAGGGCTTGGATTGCCAGCGGCTACTGGTATCTACGCGAAGACCATGTTGTTTGGAATGTTTTTATTCCCTTATCTGGTTTACATGAAGCCAGGCAATTTCGTCACTCGTATTGCTTCGCAAAGAGGTCTTATCAGATAAGAACTTTTCTGGAAAAAAAATGTTGTTATGTAACTAGGACTGGTGCTCCCTGTCCTGTGCGCTCCCATTGGCAGCGGCCAAAGGTTCAAGCAGAGACAGAGAAAAAAACACCAACTGACCCTGCTCGATGGGCGGGACGGGGCCCGGCCACAACCTATCGCATGTCGAAGATCCATTTGCGATCTGTCATCTGGCCCAAAAAGGACTAGAGAGAGAGAGAGAGAGTCCCCGCCCTCAGGCAAAGCTTGAACCTCCCGCCCCAGTGCGAGAAATTAAGAGCGAAACTTTTTCTGCTGCCTGCCCTCTTTATAATTGGTCTTTGCCTGTAAGTGGCTGTACAATCCTCAGCAGTGTTCTGAGACTGTATGGTCGCCTCTCGTTTCCGGGTTGTTTCATGATCTGAACTATTTGATCCAACTAAGCATCTAAAAAAGAAACCCACATGAAGAGATAAGGGGGAGAGAGACTGACAGAGCAACGAGAGAGAGAGAAAACACAGAACTTGGTGTGCACGGCAGAGGAAGTGAAAACAAATCAAGGAGAAAAGAAAAACAAATGATGATTCTTTCCATCCATATTGCATTGTAAATTACAACATCGATTGTCAACAGCACTTCTCCGTCTGTTCTTTGCTTCTGTAAACTTAATCGTCCAAACCATGACAACAGAGAAGGAGAAGAAAAGGTAAGCAATGAGATTGCATTTGTTCTGATGAAGTTGGCAATAATTTATTTCTGATAAGGTGCGGGCTGATTTTGTTTATATTATTATTACGTGCGGGCTGATTTTGTTTATATTATTTAAAGTGGGACTAAACTCCGACATCACCAGGTGCGCTGACAGGAGACGGGAATAGACTAACTAATAAATAACAACCGTTCTGTTTCGGATTGTTTCTGATTGGGGCTGCGGTTTGAAGTTGATGACAGCGGCCTGTCTGTCGCTGGCTGTCAGCTGCTACCTGTCTGCAGACAGACCTGGCTCTGAGGGCCAGCAATGTTGGCAAATATGTCCCTCAAAGTCTTCCCCAAGGGCAAACTCCAGAAGGGACAAATTGGCTCAAACCTCAGCGACTGGGTCAGCGCTGTTTAAACAGTGACCTATTGATTGATCCATGCTCTCCTTCACGTGTTTATATTGCCACTGCTGCTCAGTGTCTCATCAACAAGCTGGCGAGGCCTGGCCGACGGATGAGAGGTGGCAACTGTGTTGTCGGGCATGTCCTCTCCCCCAGGGAGGGTTCAAACCAAATAGCAACTTTCTTGATGTTTAAAGCGCTTGCTCCCCACTGCCATGGGGCATCTGCGGCTGCACTAAACGCCGACCTTTTCCCTCCTCCCTCTCTTTTGAGAGAGCCTTTGCATTTCGAGAGAACAGCGGAATTATACCGCATGGCTTGTATGATATAACGGTGTGTTATTATCTACAAGAAGAATATTGCCCTCAGGCCTTAGCCCGCGTGCAAACGGCTGTTCAATTCATCTCTAAGTGACTAGGGCTCAACTGGGATTGAGTGGGAGAACGGTCCCTGAAGGACAGCAGCATCAGCTGACCCTTCTGTATTCTGTACAGCCGACATCCAGTGAAGGTTCAACATTGGATAAAAACAGAAACACAGACGTTCAAAACTAAAGATGTTAAGATTACATTTCCCCGCCCATTCAGCCGTGTCTTGGATATTGGGAGCTAGTTGCTGGTCGCCCCCAGGAATGACATTGGGACAATTCGTTGGAGTTTGTGCCTCTAGGTAGTTCTGCTGAGCGAAGTGGCGTCCCGGAGGTAGAAAGGGCTCACATTGTCAGGGTGTGGCAAACTACTGCGTGTGGCAAAATACTTGGTGATTACAACAGCTACTTTACCACCAGGGTCTGGGCGAAGTGCGGGGGGCTGTCCTGAGTCTGGGTTAGAATCAGAAACAGTTTAAATGGCAGTTGAAGTTAAAGGTAAGCAGGAAGTCAGATAGGAAGAAGTTTACCTCTCCAGAATTACTACTTGGTCGTGAGGGTGGGATCAGAAATGAGACTCTGTTCAGGATTGCTATTTTGCTTTAAGATTGACCTTAGCCCACAGCATGTAAACTCCGTTTTGTTAGGAAGGCAAATGCAATGTTAGCGATTCATTTGGAGAGGGCGAGAATACAAGAGCAGAGGTTGTATGAGGTGCTGGTCAGACAGCAGTTAGAATATTGTCAGCAAATTTGGGCCCCAAATCTAAGGAAGGATGTGCTGGTATTGGAGGGGGTTCAGAGGAGGGTTACAAGAATGATCCTGGGGGTGAAGAGCTTGCCAGATGACAAGCGGTTGATGAGTTTGGGTCTTTACACGTGGAGTTCATAAGGCTAGGTATTGGTGGATTTAAAAACTTGCAGAATATTGAGAAAGGATAGAATGGACATGGAGAAGATGTTTCCAACTAGAGACTAGAACCTGGGGGGTAGCCTCAAGGGACAGGCCTAAAGGGAAGACATTTTCGAACTGAGATGAGGAGGAATTTCTTCTGCCTGAGGGTGGTGAATCTGTGGGACTCATTGTAGCAAAAGGACGTAGTCATTGAGTGTCTTTAAGACAGAGCTAGATAGGCTCTTGATTAGTAAGGGGATCAAGGAATACTGAGAAAACATATCAGCCATGATCCAATGGCGGAGCAGACTCGATGGGCCGAATGGCCTAATTCTGCTCCTATACCTTATGCTCTTATAACCTTACAATGTTGTTGACTCTACCCCACTACTAAGCATATGACAACGGCTTGAAGATACAGTTCAAAAGGGAAATTGGAACAATCATAATGAAAGGCTACCTCACAACTTGGTGCATTTGCAGGAGTTAGGCCAGTTCCCCAGTACTCTGGGTTCTCAGGAGGGGCTCTGATGCTAGGGAACGGTGGCACGGAGGTTTGAGTTGTGCCAGTCTATTCCAAATAGATGTTAACCAACAGGAGCACGACCCTGTTAAAGTATTTCTGAAAATGCTGGTGTGTTGTTGATGCTTACGAATTATATTTACAAGGCAACTTGTGTTTAGCAGTAGGCCTTTATTTATTTGACAGCCACTACTAGATGTTGCGTGTGAATTGAAAGGCTGGAAAGACTGACTTGTCTCCTGTACCCATTCCTGAAGAAATCCGTATATTTTTAGAGACGGGAGGACAGTCCCGATTCCAACGTTAATTGTAAACGTCTCAATAAAACTGACTTGGAGTCGCTGTGGCGGACTTTGTTTTAAATTCAGAGCCAGGACCAGTTTCACAGAGAGAGAAAACAAAACTTTCTCACACTGAGGAGAGGCTGTGACTA
This sequence comes from Chiloscyllium plagiosum, assembly GCF_037043375.1. NCBI lineage: Eukaryota > Metazoa > Chordata > Chondrichthyes > Orectolobiformes > Hemiscylliidae > Chiloscyllium > Chiloscyllium plagiosum. Next base: position 37,460,775 of record NW_028270148.1, read on the forward strand.
TATTAGCAAGCTGTCCTTTTCTATTCGATAACGGCTAATGCTTTCAGTGGCCTGGGCAGCAGGTGGTTAATGTTTTGTTCTGTTTATGGCAAGAGGGCCAAACTCCGCAGCTACCTTTAAAGACGGCGTGTTCAGTGCAAGTTACAACACGCTATAACGCCGACATGAGTGATGGGACAATTGGAAGTGAATGTGTGGGGGCCGCTTAGCTCTGATGGCTCCGAGGGTGACTCAGAATGAGAAGCACGGAGCGGGTTCACTGTCTGAATCGGCGCTTGTCGAAGGTGCCCCCCACCCCCCAAACCCATATCCAAGCCATTCACTCTGTCTCATTGATAACCAAAACTGGCGAACGTGTCTCAGAGGCAGCGGGAGATTGCAACCCAATTCGCGTTTACTTTCTCCTAACTTCAAAAGAACTGCAGAAATACCGCCCTCCTGCTTTCTTATATATGTATGAATCCAGAACAAAGTTAATTAGTAGCAAGCACGCCCTTCTGACAATGAATTAAAAACAGCTGATTTTAAAAATCGTTGGGAGTGATGGATTGATGCAGTCTGCGGGTTGTTTGCTTTGGAACACCTTCATCAGATCGCCCTTTGTTAAAATATGATTCATTCCTGCACATTTGACAACAGCCAAAATTGGTTTAAACCCCAATATGTTTCCACTCTTGAAACTAGAACAGACGCTACCGTTCAGTTCTGACCTCCCGTCCCCCCACTCCCACTGACCCGATGGGGTTCCGTGGAATGGGGTGGTGGGGGGTGACTGGAATGGTGTTTGTTTTGCCTACTCTATGTAAAGGTTCCAGTTGGAGCATCTACATTTTACTGAGCAGCTTTAATGTTTACCACATACGTAAACTGTCAATTTCTTTCAAAAGAATGATTATCGTCACATGAACCTAGGTATAGTGAAAAGTTTTGTTTTGAGTGTAGTACAGGCAGATCATACCATACAAAGTGCATGGAGTAACAGAAGTGCTACTGCTGCAGAGAAGGTGCATGCAAATATGAGCATGTTTGCAATTAGTAACTTATGCATGAAACCAGGGCCATCTGTTCAGCACTGGTAACTACTGGAATCAGGTCCACAGGCAAGAGAGGTTGCACTCCCGACCCGTTTCGTTCCAGCTTGAAGGAGGTTTTTTCCGATCAGCCTGATCGATTCTTTCTCAATAACCTTGTTCAAATAACAGTCGAAAGCGGAGCTTTGAACCCTCATGTTGTTCTTAAATATTGAAACATGTTTGCTGGTGATTGAGATATCCAGTAACTACTCCCAGTTTGGCAAGTCTGTGAGAGAAAGCACAAGCACTCTCAGCCCCAGAAAGCTGCAGGGTCACACAGAATCTCACTGGATCAAATGCCTGTACGTATCCATTAAACGTGCGTTCAGAGAAAAAACCTCTATTATGGAAAACTAAAATAAAAACAAATTACATCGGGAAAGGAAAAGTAGCCTGGAGATATTTCCATCTGGTCATTCTTGTACATATATTTGCATAACAAAGGTCGCACAAACTAAATAAAGGTCGCACTGCATATCTACATATTGAATATATCCATTTTTTGCTTAAGAATACATCGTTATTTTCGAACTGAGCAACGTTTCAGATTAATTTAAAAATCACACAACACCAGGTTATAGTCCAACAGGTTTAATTGGATGCACACTAGCTTTCGGAGCGCTCCGAAAGCTAGTGCTTCCAATTAAACCTGTTGGACTATAACCTGGTGTGGTGTGATTTGTAACTTTGTACACCCCAGTCCAACACCGGCATCTCCAAATCATTTCAGATTAATATCCGCATTGCTAAAGCTGTATTCTGGAATTTGAATTAAAAACATATTGTAGTTATTTTGAAAAGGAAATGGTTTTCTGGGATATGGGTAGCCCAGCCCAGGCTTATTTTACTGTATATCCACAGTTTTCCCATATAGCGGAATGGCCTTTCAGAGCGACTGCGCTGCGTGGCCACTTCCCCTGTTTCAAGGAACTTCAACAAATATCTGGGGCATTTCCTCATTTAAAAATTGAAAGCCATACGTACGTGACAACACCTGTACACGTCGCCTAAATACTTTGGCTACATGGGCTACAAGCTGAAGTTACACGTTGCATCGCGTCATTTCGGGGGATGACAGTGCAAATGCACTGGACCTGAAATCTCAGCTGAGAACTGCGCTCACAACGAGCGAGTGACACAAGGGACTCGTGGTGCGACTCGAGCTTCGGTCTGAGCTGGCCTCTGAGTCAAGTTCCATGTGAGGCCATGTAAAGTTACTGTTAAATATTCAAATTTCCCGTGCAGACATTCTATTTGAGTGCTAAGCAATGATCCGCACGCACAAACAAGGTATTAAGTTAGGGAGTGTAACATCTGGAGGTGGGTGTGTGAGGGTGAGAACGAGGGCAAGCAGAAGTGAGTGATTGCAGCGGGAGCGATGTGGTTGTGAAGCAGTCTCAGAAAGCTTGAGCCGGTGACAAGTGATCCATGGAAAAGCAATCTCTTGCTTTCTTATGTTCAGTAGGTGCTAGAACCCTGGCTGCTGTAACACATGGACTTGTAACAAATAGGTAGATCTTTCACAGGAGAAATGGTCAGCACACTGCTCCCAAGTCTCAATGTGTTGGTCCCACAGCAGAATGATACTCTGAGATTAATGACCTCAACAATAATTCTTATGTTTAGTAAAACATCACAATTATTTTCAAATTTGTTTATATAGGGAAAAAAAGTCAGAAACAAACAGTTCAAACAAAAACGAAAGTGTAAATGTAAATATCATTATATTTAAGATAAAAGTAAAATCCTGTGAATGCTGGGGATCTGAAATACAAACAGAAAGTGCTGTGGAAACACAGCATGATTAGCAGCATCTGTCAGGAGAGAAACAGTGTTAATCTTTCAAGTCCGATATGACTCTTCTCCAGAACTATTATTATGGTAGTCAACTGAGATGACTGCTTTCCAGCATTAACAAGTGGTTGGTGCTGTTAGATTCTGCTCAACCAATTTTCCTCTTGAATCAAATAGTGACATTGTAATGTTCGGCAGCAATTACACATCTCAACACTCACTTGAAAGGGTTTTCTTCATTCATTTGAAATGAAAAGGCTGCTTATAGTTTGTTATGTTGATGAATTAACTTGAAACTTGACGTGCTTTCAGACCATTCATTTAGTTAAATGACCTAAAGCATTTTACATGAAAAAAGGCACTGAACAAAGGCTAGGGAAGAACTAGGGGAAGTGACCAAAGCCAAAGTTGAAGAAGTAAATCTTCACCAGGCACTTCGAAAAGCAGAAAGAAATAACTAGGCTTGTGGAGGTAATGGAGTGACATCATAGTACTTTAGTGAAGCCCTAATTTGAGGTGTTATTAAGAAGTTCAGAGTGTGAAGAGAAATGGGCAGATAGAATCTCACAGAGTCACAGAGTGAGGAAAAGATGCGATCACAAAGGGTATTGCAGACCAGGATCAAGTCAGAGGCTGAACAGAAATAATGCAAGTGAGGGGCAGGTTATCGGCATTAGAACTGTGGTTACATTTTGTATGGTGGAGTTTTCTGTAAAAGCTGTGCAGGGTGTTGGTATCTTCTAGTGGGTTTTCTCATGAACTGATAAACTCAGGTTTGTGCACATTTACAGTGTTTCTAGAAAAATTGATATGAAGACATTTCACAGGAGATGATCCAGGTGACTGAACTGGCCAGGCTGGATCAGATCCAATAACAAGGGAGTTATTTGATCCCAGCATTGCTGCTGAGTTCTCAGAATGGGATTTAGTAGTAGTAGTGGTAAGCGTAGTTCTGAAGGGAGGAACTCTGTCTAAACACGTTTGTAATTTGGCTATAGAGTGTTCAGAGCAATCGTTCCTCTTTAATTTGGCATTTTCATATATGTTTACATGGATTCAGAAAATGCAAAAGCAAAATTAATTTCTGTAAAATTAACTTGCATTAAATTTTATCTTGTGCAATACACTACTGCCTCACTTAGTTTGAAGTTGCCTAAAATGTGATGCAAGTATTTGTCATTGCCAAGAGTAACAATTGTATTCCCAGGACATTCCCTGTTTGGAGAGGGGCAAGAAGAGGAAGTGATCTGGGAGCATACTATATTGGGCTTCTGTTTTTATTATTATAAGGCAGCTGGAAATTCAATTTTGTTGGTGCTTTTAACCCATGAACGTGGGACAAATTGTATGACAATGGGAGTGTTGGCAGCTGTGAACCCCTCATGTTCTGTATACCTCTGTGGACAACTCTGCTTAAACCCTTCTTAAAGGAATAGTTTCACTGCCGATTCTATCAGAGTGATCACCAAGTTGTGACACATGAAATATGCTGTGGCAAGTGGGAAATGTAATTGCACAGATACAAAGAAACACCAAAATATTTGACATTTGAAATAAATCTGCAGAAGGCAGGAAATGCACAGCAGATTGGTTAAGGTTTGAAAGAGAAAAAGATGGATACATCAGCTATGGTTTCCATTTCCTTCTGGAAAATTCTCTCTGATGGACGTTTGGTGATAATAGGTTCGTGTTAGACTGGACTGTCCAAGTATAACTCAATGGCAATATTTTAGGTTCATACATGAAGAATGACCAAAGTCTCCCAAGTGCAAAAAATAAACCCAGATGAATCAGGATTTTAAACTAAAAAGATAACTCATGAACTGCTGGAATGCTTAGAGCGTGTCCTTTACCTGCTCTGTTGAACACTGGAAACAAATTTTCACTTCAACTTTTCAAATTCTAACCAATCAATCAATAATAGGAACACTCATCATTCCCTTTTCATGTGATCATGGTTTCTGTGTTAGTTTTATTTTACCAATAAGTTTGACACACACTAGCGGGTGAAGCAAAAAGGTAAGAATTCAATTGGAAAAGTTTAGTTTCATTTAGCCTCTAATCATTGTTAGTAATGTAATTAATACCCTGACTTGTGGTTTCTTTTCTAAACATGAAAGTAACTGAATTGGGAAAGAAGCTATTTTAAAAGGCTGAATGAGGAAATAGGTTACGAAAGATATTAAGAATGATACAGATTATCGGAAAAAAGGATGACTGTGAGAGCAAAGGTGATTGCTCAGTAGCAATGACCTGAAAACAATAAGATGCAGTAATAAGTTTTTTTTTATTGTTGCAATGATTGCATAGGAGGAATGAGAGAGATGTAACAACCTTCTAATGGAAGGTCATTACAAATCTTGGCAGAGAGGACAAGAGATTGGAGACTATAGGTGATTAAGTACAGGGTCAGTAGGATTCTGTTTGCTACAAAACAGAGTTTAAAGAAAAACAAAATTAAAATAGGATCCCGTAAGTATATAAACAATGTACACAGACCACGGTTACCTAAAACTCTATCAGGATTCACACAGTTGTCAAAAAATTTGAATTTATCTTTCTCCCTATATCTATGCAAAGATAAATGGGTGTTAGTTTTTTTCTTAAGTTGTAAGTACAAGTTGTTGAATGTGTAAGTTAGTCACATCACAACAAGGAAAACAGTGGAACCTGTGTGAACCAAGCAGGTTAAGAATTGTAAAGGAAATCTCGAAGATTTGAAAAGTAGGTAACATCTACAATGGCTGATTTCAATGTCAGATCAGGTACAGAAAGAGAAATAAACAAATATAAAATTGTTTGGATTGAGAGAAGTAAAAAGAAGATAAAAAAGGACTTAAAATACAGTTTACATTAAATAGGTTTAAAATATCCAACAATTAAGACCTGAAGGAATGCAACTTCATATTTGGAATATTTAATTACCGTGCCAGAGAAAATTAATAGATTTCATGTCATTTCTTTGACAGCACCCCTCAAACCTGCAATCTCTACCGTCTAGATGATTCAGGGCAGAAGGAATATTGTTACACTATCACCTCCAAGTTCCTCTCCAAGTCACACACCATCCTGACTTGGAAGTGTATCACTGTACCTTCGTCATCATTGAGTTATTAGCCTAACATACCCTACCTAATAGCACTCACCACATAAATTGCAGTGGTCCAAGAAGGCAGCTCACTGCCCCCTTTACAAGAGCAATTAGATATGGGGCAATAAATGCTGGCCTTGCCAGTGAAGTCCATATCCTGTGAATTAATAAAACAATAACATGGTACAGAGACTGAAATGGAAAAGGTTTAACTGTGAAGGAGAGTGTATGCTTGTATCTGTTGTACATGCTGTTCAATGATCAGGCAGACAATGAGATATTGTTTTCATGAAAGTAATGATGAAATGATGTTACCTGAATGGCAGCTGCTGGATTTTTGTGTTGAATTCTCCATCTACCCTCACCTAAAGTTCCATTTACATTTGAGCGTAAATATCGGTGAAAGCTTCTTGGCTCACCATTGTTCTGAGAGCAAGTTTGGGGCCAGAATTTAGATGAAATGAAGGAAACATGAAAAGAAAACTGATTTGTGAGTTGAAGCCTAATTACTGAATTACAGCAGCTTTTGTATGACACAACAAAAGTGGTGTATTCACTACTGGAAAAACTAATCAGATATTTTGTTAGACTTGAAGCAAAGTTGTTTTAGTTGAATTTTCATGTTGATTCGTTAATAAAAGACATACCCTGACTGTGACCTTTCCTCTGGTAATTTAATATATATTTATATACATATATGATGTCAGCATTTTTCTTTGATTTGCAGAATGTTTAGGGTGGTTCCCATCAGAGAATCTAGACAACAATATTCAGGAACCTACTACTGTTTAATTATTCAAGCCTCTGGATAGAAAAGATTGGTATCTGATTCCTGCAGCTTTTTTGAATTGGATTTCATTGTGTATACTAAGATAGAAGTAAAAATTTGGGCAGGTCTTGTTCAATTTCCCAAGCGACTTTATTTTTTCCCCTGTTGATTAGGGTCACTTTCAGGCTCAGTGTGTTATAGACATTAGGTTTAGTTAGATTTGGTATGTTGTTTTTCAGAAGTAAAACGAGATTTTTAACTGTTGACTGAACAGAGGTACTTTCCTTATTTAAAAAAAAACATTTTACATTTCAAATCCAATGTATATCTTTTAACTTGGTTATCATTTTTGAAGTATGTCATTGAGTATATCAATTGATCTTTTTGTCTTCTGGATTTGATCTGAACGATGATAAATAAATAAGCATAATAAGATTTGAACTGAATGTGGCTTTGTCACTTACTCATCAAAGAACTATCACTTTCCTAGACAACTGTACTGAAACAAAAATTCGATTCCAATTAATTTGCAAGATTTCATGATAAATAATAATGTCCTGCAGAAATACATGACAAGTTTCCTAGTTGGAGGCGAAAGTGAGGGCTGCAGATGCTGGAGATCAGAGCTGAAAATGTGTTGCTGGAAAAGTGCAGCAGGTCAGGCAGCATCCAAGGAACAAGAGAATCGACGTTTCGGGCATGAGCTCTTCTTCAGGAACTTCTTGATTCCTGAAGAACATGAGCCCTTCTTCAGGAATCAAGAAGTTCCTGAAGAAGAGCTCATGCACGAAACGTCGATTCTCCTGCTCCTTGGATGCTGCCTGACCTGCTGCGCTTTTCCAGCAACACATTTTCAGCTCTGATCTCCAGCATCTGCAGTCCTCACTTTCTGCTAGACTGAATCATGAGCATAGATTCTGAGACCTTTTTGTTTCCTCCAGTCAAATATTGGGAAGACTAAAGTTGTCACCTTTGGGTTGGCGCACAACCTTTGCTATTGCTCAATCCCCCTCCCCAGCCAATATTTCAGGCTGAACCAGTCTGACTGCAGTCTCGGTATCTTGTTCAAACCTGAGCTGGGCTTCTGATACCCTTTCCTTTGATCATAAAGATCAGTTACTTATCATCCCTGTAATATTGGTCACCTCCACCCACTCCACCTGCCTTAGCCCAACTGCCACTCAAACCCTTAGGCATGTCTTTGTTGTCACAGAATTGATTATTCCAACATTTGGCAAGCTGGACATCAATTCTTTATTGTCTATAAATTCCAATTCATTCACAATCCTGCTGTTTCATTCCTATCCTATATGTCTATGACTACCTATTACCCTCATTGTTTCAGGAGTAATAGATCATCTGTTTTTAAATGTTTCCCTGAGCTTGTCTCTCATTCCAAAACTATCATGTTCTCTGCAAACTTTCTCTGTATCTGAATCTAGCCAATTGAGTACTCTGCGCTCTTTTAAACCATTTTTGTTTCCTCAGCTGTATCTTTGGGCACTCATTCCCACTTTTTTGGATTTACTTCCTAAATCTTCCTACCTTCTTCTATTTTTCAAATTCTTGATAGACAAGCTCTCCAGGCAAGCGTTACACCACCCATCCATGTACAAATTCCCTTCTCCTCTTTCTTCAAACCTCTGGTGATGACCTTCAGCTTTATTAAATCTTAAAGATGCTACATAAAGCTGCAACAATACATTGCTGTTGAGCTAGAAACAAATTTACATGTTATTGTAAATTTGCAATTAAACATTGACTTTATCAATCGAGCAGATTTGCCATTTTCATTGATAAAAGAGACCATTTGGACTGAGGTGCTAAATGTAGCTCGTAGAAGAGCTATTGGGTTCACTCTATTCCCCTCCATTTTCACAAATCTGTAAAATGTTGCTTTTCTGTAAGTTTTTAATTTCCTTTTGCAATGTTTTGTTGAATCTGCTTCCACCACCCTTTCAATCAATGCATTCCAGATTATAACAATTCAATCCATAAAAGAAAAGTCTCCTCATTTCTTTTACCAGCTATCATAAATCTGTGATTTCTGGTTGTTATTCCTCCTGCTACTGTAAACAAATTTCCCTCCCTATTCTATCAAAACTCCTCATCATTTCAAATATTTCCATTTAAGCTCTCCTCATCCTCTCTAATGTAACAATCTCAGCTTTTTTACTGTCTCCTTATCATCAAAGTTGTTACTTGATGGTACCATTCCAGTATGTCCCATTTACACTCTCTTCAAGGTATCAACATCTTTCTAAATATGTGGTGCTCAGTATTGGATGCAATGCTTCAGCTGAAGCTTTCCCAGTGAAGATGAAGGCACAATGTCCTGGCCTATGTACAATATGCATCCATTTTTAAATCCCAAGATCCTGAATGTTTTATTGACCTATCCTGTTCCTTTTAATTTAGAACTAAACGGTTCTGAAATCAGACTGAAAAAGAATGCAATTTAGAATGAAGAGTTATTATGAGAGCTAATTCATCTCAATTCAGGAGCAACAAATCTCCTTTTCATAGTTAAGAGGGGGGAAATGGCTTTGGAAGGAAATATAAATGTGTGCATCCTATCTAGATATGAATGATGCAATAAATATTATTCCTTCTATATAAGCTAAGGATAACATCCAGACTTCTAACATCAGGACTCAATGACATTAAACCACCAAAGAAAGGTTACTGTAGTCTTCTCAACATTTTTGTTTCCACAGATTTTTTAGAAGATTCATCATTAAGATACCCTTTGCAAATTTAATTTGCGCTATTGCTCCTAACATAATGTCCGACTAAAAATCTGTACATTTGAGGTCTGAATTGCTGTTCAGCATGTTTCAGCAAGACAAGATATCTGAGGTCTTGGGAAGCACAAGTCTAAGAAAATACTCCAACGCTCTGGGGAAAATTAGATAGCTATGGGACTGAGGAACAGTGTAATTTATGGGTGCATGAGTTCAAGTACATGTAGCACTTGAAATAACCTTAAATACCCTGAAATAGTATTCATTTTCAATAGGAGGAAAGTCACATTCTGTGCACCTGATATATACAGTTGATGTAATAAGGTCCATGAAGAGGAGTAATCTTTCTGTGGATGAATTTACAAAAGTAATGACACACTTCCTTTCACTTTCCTGTTATTTTGCTGTTAGACATTTCTCAGTGTATCGGAAGGCGCATCTCCTGCTTTCAAAGGTGCTACATTCATTAACGGTTCTTAGAGTCATAGAGATGTACAGCATGGAACCAGATCCTTTGGTCTAACTCATCCGTGCCGACCAGATATCCCAATCCAATCTATTCCAATTTGCCAGCACTTGGCCCATATCCCTCTAAACCCTTGCTATTCATGTACCCATCAAGATGCCTTTTAAATGTTGCAATTGTACCGGCCTCCACTGCTTCCTCTGGCAGTTTATTCCATATACATACCACCCTCTGAGTGAAACTGTTGCCCCTTAGGTTCCTTTTATATCTTTCGTCTCTCACCCTATTCCTATGCCCTCTAGTTCTGGACACCCCCACCCCAGGGAAAATACCTTGTCTATTTACCCTATCCATGCCCCTCATGATTTTATAAACGTCTATAAGGTCACTCCTAAGCCTCCTACGCTCCAGGGAAAACAACCACATCCTATTCAGCCTCTCCCTATAGCTTGAATCCTTCAACCCTGGCAACATCCTTGTAAATCTTTCCTGAACCTTTTCAAGTTTCACAACATCCTTCCGATAGGAAGGAAACCAGAATTGCACTCAATATTCCAAAAGTGGTCTAACTCATCTCCTGCGGCTCCATGCAAAGGCTGCCTTGCTGATCTTTGATGGCCCCTATTCACTCCCTAGTCACCCTTCTGTCCTTAATGTATTTGTAAAAACCCTTTGGATTCTCCTTAACTCTATCTGCCAAAGCTTTCTCATGTCCCCTTTTTGCCCTCTTGATTTCCCTCGTAAGTATACTCCTACAACCTTTATACTCTTCTAAGGATTTACTAGATCTGTCTTGTTTGTACCTGGCATATGATTCCTACCTTTTCTGAACCAAACCCTCAACTTCTCTAGTCATCCAGCATTTCCTATATCTACCAGCCTTTCCTTTCACCCTAACAGGAGTATGCTGTGTCTGGACTCTTGTTATCTCACTTCTGAAGGCTTCCCATTTTCCAGCCATCTCTTTACCTGCGAACATCTGCACCCAATCAGCTTTTGAAAGTTCTTGCGTAATACCGTCAAAATTGGCCTTCCTCCAATTTAGAACTTCAACTGTTAGACCTGGTCTTTTTTTTACATCACTATTTTAAAACTAACAGAATTGTGGTCGCTGGCCCCAAAGTGTTCCCCCACTGACACCGCAGTCACCTGCCCTGCCTTATTTCACAAATAGGTCAAATTCATTATTTCACAGGTAGGTCAAATTCATTAATTCAGCCCAGAGCTCAAATCCTGATCAAAGCTACCATTCAAACCTGTTGATCCTTTTCCATTATTGCTACTTTTTGTCATATTCTAGCTGATCTCTAGATGATCTAGTTGAAATATGCCTTCGCACAGCTCACACATGACATGGCACATGCTGCAGGAACTGTGAATTTACCTGGTTGAAGAAAAAGGTGTGCAAAGTAGATGTAGGGCCTAAATCCCAACATTGGCTGTTCCTTGATTTCTTTGCCACAAACCTTCAAAGATTGCAGAAGATTCTGAATTGGCCTGATTTGTTCAAGTCCTTTTCAATGACCAAATTTCACACTCTCCAGTTACTCTATGTACTTTGCATGGCATCAACATACCCTAAATACAATGAATTGCAAAGTATAATCTGTTGTGCAGGAGTTAACAAATTGGTTGTCGTGTTGTGTAATTGTAGCCCTTGAGACAAGGTAAGCAGTGCTCAGTTTTAGCCACTTAATTATCTAGTTCCATTTTATGGCAACCCATTTCCATTCTCATGTTCAAAAAAGATGGTGTTATACAAAGCATTTACAAAAAGAGATCCAAGCTGAAGAAAACAAAAACCTGTCAAATGACATTATTCTGTGCTTTTTTCGTCATTTTTCATTTAGTCTATATGACAGTCTTGTGAAGGCAATTTCTACTGTCATCGCTAGTTCGGGAAATTAAAGTGTAAAACTCTACAGATACTTCCATGTTCATGCCCAGGAAGTGCTACTTCATTATGGAATGTTTTATGATGGTGTATTTTAAAAATATCTTTCTTACAAAATTAAGTCAAAATGAATTATGATGACGTCATATCAAAATGAGTGACGATAATAGTCTTTTGTTATATAGCTTGTTTCCTGTCTTGTTGTTGAGTCCCACAGAGGTTTCAGAGTAAATTTGGAGTGTGACATTAACCTGTTAAGAGGGTCCCCTGTGGTGCAGGTTGGTCTTAATTAGGTTGGTACAATTGGTCAGCATGCTCCTGAATAGAAAGGAAATAGATCAGTCCAATTCCTGTTGCTAATGATGACCCTGATGGAAAATGGTCACTTTTTGATTCAAATTACAAGAGTTTGAGTTCTTCCTTTTTATTTCTTAGTAAATGCAAATATTAATTTTTCCATTACGTAAGTTGGCCCATGCTGTGTTACATCATAAATGCTTTCAGATCATTTAATTATATTGGACTTGTTTTACTTCTTTTGTGGGTAAACCACTTGTGGCCCAGTTGTTTTCATGACAGTGACTACGTTGTTGTGAATTCAAGTAATTCTTGACTGTCTGGATTTTGGTATTGACTTACATTGAAGAACAAAGCCTGAGGGCAGAAAGGGAAGAAGGACTACTAGATTTTTCCAGCCGTGAGTTGGAGATAGTTTAGATCATCCTGAGATAAAGTCACATACGTGAGAGATGCATAGTATACCCAAAATACTTTACGTCACAAGTCATTACATCTTTGCTTATGGCTGCTGATCATATCATTACTTGGCATGTGGTAACTATGGTAATGCCGCAACTTAGTCTATCATATTTAGTTGCCAAGAGACCTATTTTAGTCATTATGTTTGTAATAGAGATAAATATTATTTTCCTTCTGGACGATAAATCAGTGGAAAATGTCTATTTTTGTTTTTAAAACAACAGAATTTGACAGTTTCCCTTCTGATAATGATTGTAAAGTTCTCCAAAATTGATTACCAACATTGTTAGCAGCTTTCTCTATCACACCAGCAATCCAATGTATGAAAGAGAAGCAGCTCATTATAACCAATGTGGCATTGATTTTAGATATTTTAAACAACCTGTTTAGACATTGTTATGACATAGAACATAGAACATAGAAAAGCACAGTACAAAACAGGCCGTTCAGCCCACAATGTTGTGCCGAGGATTATTCCTAATCTAAAATAAAATAACCTAACTACACACCTCTCAACTCACTGCTATCCATGTACATGTCCGGCAGTCGCTTAAATGTGCCTAATGACTCTGCTTCCACCACCACAGCTGGCAATGCATTCCATGCATTTACAACTCTCTGTGTAAGCAACCTACCTCTGACATCCCCTCTATATCTTCCTCCTAACACCTTAAAACTATGACTTCTCGTGCCAGTCAATCCTGCCCTGGGGAAAATTCTCTGGCTATCGACTCTATCCATGCCTCTCATTACCTTGTATACCTCATTCAGGTCAATTCTCCTCCTCCTTCTCTCCAGAGAGAAAAGTCCGAGCTTCGTCAACCTCTCTTCGTAAGACAAGCCTTCCAGTCCAGGCAGCATCCTAGTAAACCTTCTTTGCACCCTCTCCAAAGCCTCCGAATCTTTCCTATAGTAGGGCGACCAGAACTGGACACAATATTCCAAGTGTAGTCTCACTAGGGTCTTGTTGAGCTGCAGCAAAACCTTGCAGCACTTAAACTTGATGTCCCTGTTAATGAAAGCCAAAACAACATATGCTTTCTTAACAACCCTATCGACTTAAGTGGCAACTTTGAGGAATGTATGCACTTGAACACCAAGATCCCGTGGTTCCTCCACACTGCCAAGAATCCTGTCTTTAATCCTATATTCAGCATTCAAGTTTGATTTTCCAAAATGCATCACTTCACATTTACCCAGGTTGAACCCCATCTGCCATTTCTCAGCCCAGCTCTGCATCCTGTCTATGTCGTGCTGCAGCCTGCAAAAGACCTCAATACTATCAATGGCACCTCCAACCTTTGTGTCATCTGCAAATTTAACTAACATACCCCTCAACCTCCTCATCCAAGTCACTTATAAAAACTACAAAGAGCAGAGGCCCAAGAACAGAGCCCTGCGGGACCCCACTCAACACTGACCTCCAGGCAGAATACTTTCCATCTACAATCACTCTCTGCCTTCTGTCAGCCAACCAATTTTGAATTCAGACAGCCACATCTCCATGTATCTCATACCTCCTGACTTTATGAATGAGCCTACCATGGGGAAACTTATCAAATGCCTGATGAAGTCCATATACACCGCATCCACTGCTCGATCTTCTTCGACCTGTCTTGTTACTTCCTCAAAGAAGTCAGTAAGATTTGTGAGGCATGACCTGCCCTCACAAAGCCATTCTGACTGCCTTTAATCACACTATGCTTTTCCAAATAGTCATAAATCCTATCCCTCAGAATTATTTCCAAAACCTTGCTAACCACAGACATAAGACTAACTGGTCTGTAATTGCCAGGGATTTCCCTATTACCCTTCTTGAAAAGAGGAACAACATTTGCCTCCTTCCAATCCTCTGGTACGACTCCCATGGAGAGTGAGGAGGCAAATACCCTTGCCAATGGCTTAGCAACATTTTTTTTCGCTTCTCAGAGCAGCCTAGGGTAAATCTGGTCTGTCCCTGGAGACTTATCAATCTTAATGTTTGCCAAAATTTCTAGCACATCAACTTCTTTAATCTTGATCTGTTCAAGCCTATTTCCCAGCTACTCAAAGTTCTCATTCACAGCAAGGTCCCTTTCCTTACTGAAAACCGAAGCAAAAAAGTCATTTAAGGCTTCCCCTATCTACTCAGACTCCACGCTACACTATCCCTGACGGGCCCTACCTTCTTGCTGATCATTCTCTTATTCCTCATGTATGAGTAAAATGCCTTTGGGTTCTCCCTAATCCTTCCCACCAAGCCTTTTCGTACCCCCTCCTGGTTCTCCTCAGTCCATTTCTGAGCTCCTTTCTCGTAAGCCTGTAATCCTTTAAAGCTGTGCTAGATCCTTGCTACATCCAAAATATGTAAGCTGCCTTCTTCCTTTTGATGAGAAGCTCCTCTGTTCTCATCATCCAAGACTCCTTAATCTTATCTCTTATTGCCTGTCTCAGAGGAACAAATTTATGCATCACTCGCAACAACTGCTCCTTAAACAGTCTCCACAGGTCTGTTGTGCCCTTTCTGTGGAACAATTGCTCCCAATCTGTACTTCCCAACTCCTGTCTGATAGCGTCATAATTTTCTTTTCCCCAATTAAATATCTTCCCATGGTAACTGCTCCTTTCCCTCTCCATGGCTATGGTAAATGTGAAGAAGAGCTCATGTCCGAAACGTTGATTCTCCTGCTCCTTGGATGCTGCCTGACCTGCTGCGTTTTTCCAGCAACACATTTTCAGTACATGGGAGGCTGAAGGCTGTGCAAGAAGCTAGGTATAGTTGCCTGCAAAGGGATCTAATAAAAAGTAAGGACTGCAGATGCTGGAGATCAGAGTCGATAGTGTGGTGCTGGAAAGGCACAGCAGGTCTGGCAGCATCCGGGGACCAAGAGAAGCGATGTTTCGGGCAAGAGTCCTTCATCAAGAATGAGGCTTGTGGGCTGGGGGATTGAGAGATAAATGGGAGGGGGCTGGGATTGGGGAAGAAAAAGGGCAAAGGGACAGTTTCCTTGACCAAATGGTGGTGCAGCGTATGTGTGTGCGTGTGTGTAGGAACGCATTGCTGGTCAGAGGGAGTTCCACAGGTTTGACCCAGCAACAGTGAAGCTACTTCGATATAGTTCCAAATCAGATTGATGTGTTACTTACAACAACTTGCACGTGGTAGTATTCCCAAGAACAGCAGCAGTTGTCCTTCTAGATAATAGAAGTCATAAGTCTGGAAGGTGGTGTCAATGAAATTTTGACAAGTTGCTGCTGTTGTAGATGGTGGAAAGAGTTTGAGGTGTTAAGGGTAAGTTACTGACAGTAGAATGCTCAGCCTCAAACTTGCTCTTACACCACAGTATTGCACAAAATGTATTAGTTTCCATTCTCCTCTTTATTTTTCTCTCTTATGACCTTTGGGGCTGTAAATATCACTGAAGTGTAAAATTCCAACATTTAAAATATTTAACATAATTTGAATCATTCCTTGAATTCAACATAATCTCACCATGACAAAATGTTCCATAAGTTGCCTGGAAATGCTTTCCACTAATGACTGTGAATTTCTTTTAACCATCAACACGTTTTGAATTGTTGCTGAAGGCTGCAGATGAACGCTGCTGCAAAATATGTTCACAATTTAATAGAAGTCTTATTTTTGCACACAGTTTGCCAAAATATTCAAAATGTTCAAGTGGAACATTTCAATTGAAAGATTGACTCCAGAAAAACAACATGCACTTGAAAAATTCTTTCCATTAAAAGATCTCTAATATTTTCCAAGCAAATATACTTGATTTTACGATCAATAACAGGCAACGAGAAAATAAAAGTCGAAGTTAAACAAAATGGAATTCTTCAGCCTTTGTCAATTAAAACTAAGAAATATAAAGAAAGACTGAGCATGTGCAAGCTGAATCCTCCTCTAGGCTCAAATAAAAAATAGAGTTGCAGATGATATAAAACTTTGGAAAATTATAAACTGTGAAGAGGACAGTATAGTACTTCAACAGGACATTGAGAAATCAGGCAGATAGTTGCAGATGAAGTTCAATGCAGAGAGGTGTGAGGTGATACACTTTGATACACAGATGTTGGAAAGACTGTATAATGTGAGCTTGTGGTACCAATGGTAGAATATCAGAAATTTGTGCATTCAAATCACATCAGGTTCACTGAGTTTCATTATAGCTCAAATTCCAGGATTTTGTGGCTCTTTGTGCAGCAATTATAGTATTCCCCATTTCTGGGCCATAACACTATGAGTTCAAGTTCCACCTGGCGCAGAGGTATATAATAACCTCCTTGAACAGGTTTCTTAAAAATTTCTAGAAAAAAAGGCTGTGCAGGATAAAAAGACCTGTGTGTAGTTGTGCATAAGTCACTAAAGGTGGCAGTACAGGTAGAGAGCGCTTCATACAACATCCAGTATTCTCGGCTTCTTTGAAATGGACATGGAGCATAAAAGCAGGAAAGTCATGATGAACTTATATAGGACACTGGTTAGACCTCAGCTTGTGTCTAGTGTGCTGTTCTGGGTGGCTTACTTTCGGAAGGATGTAAATACATTGGAGAGGGTTCAGTTGAGGTTCATGAGAATGGATCCAGGGCTGAGAAAGTTCAGTTATCAGAATAGAGTGGAAAAGTTGTGACTATTTTCTTTGGAGATGAAAAGGCTAAGAAGAGATTTGAAAGACCTTTTTAGGAGCATGAAAGGTCTGGATAGAGTAGATAGTAAAAAACTATTCCTGCATATAAAAGGATTGAGAGGATTAGGGTTACGGTTAAACTGTTTGCTTGATACTGATATAAAACGTATACTTAGGTTTGTAGAAAAAAAAGCTTTTAATCCTATTAGCTTGTGTCATTAATCCAGGAAACACATCAAAGCTGCAATTTCTTATTAAGACTTTTCTTAATGTTGTCTTACATTCTTAGAAGAATGTAACAACTACTCAGCTGAAACTTATTGGCTCTTGAAACTCACTGAAGCATTGCTAATAGTTATATTAATGCCAAGATATTGGACTGCTCTAAAGAAAAGGATAAGTACTCAATTCAATTTAAAGCAAACTGCCTGCTAATCAAGGCAGGGAAGCAAATGGTTAATTTTTTTAAGTGGCAAAACTGGCCTTTTTTAAATGAACTTGAGACACTTACATCACAGTTGAAAACATGTCAGCACAGCGTGACAAAACATTTTAATACATTTTTCATTGCATCATGGTGCTTTCTCCATTGGAAAAGTACTGTAATGCATGTGAATAAATTCACAAGATCTGCCAATGTAAGGGTCAACTTACCTTTAAAACACAGATTGATATGATGTTTCATTAGGATACATCAAAAATGTATGTACATTACAACAGAGCACTTCATATAGCATTTTAAGACATGAAAACACTTTCCACTTACCATTCAGAATATTCTAAACTCTTCCCCAGGGCTTTCCATTTCCTTCACAAACTACCAATCCTGGTGCGCTTTTATGGGGCTTTCAAAACCTTGTGCTACTAGATAAAAAACGCTGTGCAGGAGGAAATCTGATTTTTTTTTGTTCCCCATTTGAAATGTGGAACCCAACCTTGGAGTGTCATGTGTGTATTTTCTACATGAAGTATTCCCAACCTGCAAAATGGCTAGAGGAAAATGTCATGGGGTTTGGAAATACAGGGGAAAATAGTATTTCCTCATAAATAAAAAAAACTAAACATGGCCATTTGTGCATTGCAATATGATTTCGATCTCTGGCAAATATTGGGCTGAAATGTGTACTATTGCATTGTAATCTGGAACTAATTTGGAAGTTCAATTGATAAACATAACTGACCAGATGCTCTTCTGTGTGACAATGTACCCATGGTCATTTAAGTAGTTAATCAGTGTTTAGTAATGAAGTGTAGGAGTAGAGAGGCTGTACGCCTGTTGATCAAGTACAGAAAGTTCTGGATTACAGCCCACACGCTGTATGTATTGTAAATTCCCTTCTTGCAGTAGGAATGACTGCCACTGATTTGGCCCTTATTGTTGAACTCTTGCTTGTCAGTTGAAGTTCACACAGATTTTTCACCAGGCCTGCCCAGAAAACTGTCTCCTCCAACTTCCTGTGGACTTGCGTAATATTTCCTTGCTTCTTGCATAACCATGATTTCTGGCTGGATTGCTGTCCAAGTCCTATTTGTGAATTACAAAAGTGTAGACACCAGTAAACAATGAAACACCGCACGGTTATTTTACGACAGAGGATTATATTTACATTAAAGAAAATTCTGGTCATTTCAAATGAATGAACAAAGGCTGAAGTTTGATGTTATCCGAATGGAACGTTAAACTTGACACGTACCATGTTGTTTAGGATTGAAACAATGTTTCAAAGTTACAAAGTATAAAGTGCCAGTAGTTTTTGTGTCACTTTTATCTATTACTCAAAAATAGCTTGCTGCATATAAATATGGAGCTTGTTAAACATATTTTTTTCCCTTTTGTTCTTAGAGTCATAGAGTCATAGAGATGTACAGCATGGAAACAGACCCTTCGGTCCAACCCGTCCACGCTGACCAGCTATCCCAACTCAATCTAGTCCCACCTGCCAGCACCCGGCCCATATCCCTCCAAACCCTTCCTATTCATATACCCATCCAAATGCCTTTTAAATGTTGCAATTGTACCAGTCTCCACCACTTCCTCTGGCAGCTCATTTCCATACACGTAACACACTGTGTGTGAAAACGTTGCCCCTTAGGGCTCTTTTATATCTTTTCCCCTCTCACCTTAAACCTATGCCCTCTAGTTCTGGACTCCCCGACCCCAGGGAAAAGACTTTGCCTATTTACCCTATTCCATGCCCCTCATGATTTTATAAACCTCTATAAGGTCACCCCTCAGCCTCTGACACTCCAGGGAAAATATCTTCTGGTTATTAAAAAAGAATGCAGATCATGTTTTTTTTTTAACATAACCAAAATGACATGGAATTGGGGCAGTAATTCAGAGCATCAACATTCCAACAAAGCAATAGTATTTTGATTCCCATGGTGCAAATTACTGTAATCTGGTGGTTGGTTGAACTGATGATAATAAATTCCTAATGTTCCACGCTATGGATCTTAATCGTATCACATTGGTGATGGGAATGACAAAGTTAGCATCCTCCATTTTTTTCTGATGCAGCCATTCTTCAATGTTGGCTTGTGGTCACACATCTTTCCTGTACTTTAAGGGGTTAAGTCTGATTGTGTGATATAATAAAGAGACTCAGTTTGCATCATCACAATGTCACATGATCTTGCACTCTTTGGTATGCGGAATGAAATATATCAGTTGTTGAGTCATCAGGTTTGAAGATAATATACATGAATTTACAAAGAGGTCTATGACTATGCAAATAATCATATTCAAAACATTATAACAGTGCACAAAAGGTATGCCAAAAGCATTATATCATATTTGTTTCAATTTTTATTGATGTTTGATCAGAGACAATGGATGATGATAGATTACAGGTAGTTTACAACAATGTTGAATTTAGTTCAGTTATAGTGGAAGATATTTCAGCTGGTTCGTCCAGAAACTGTCTTCATTTTATCGTACTTGTTTTCCAAGTAGAAATTGCATATATAGGTTGCAATATATCATTGTCTTTGTTATAATCAAATCTCTCACCAGTTCTATCCAGGGGATGAATATTGACCAAACATTTAACTGGAAAAGCCATATAAGCACTATTGCTAGAAAAGCAGGTTAAAGGCTAGAATATAATAGCGAGTAACTAATATCCTGGCTCCTGAAAATCAGTTCAAATCTATAAGAGACAACTTGAGAGCGTGATGGAATATTCTCCACTTGCTAGATTGAGGGCAACTCCAACAATATTTGAGAAGCTTTATACAATTCATGACAAAGCAATTGACTTGATCAGTACCTGTACATATTCTTCAAAATTTGTCACCTCCATCATTAGCACAATGTGGCTGCAGTGTGCATGATCGACAACATACACTGGAACTTGTCAATATTTCTTTGATTGCACCTCCCAAACACGTGATCTACACAGGTAGGAGGACATGAACGCAACTTTGAAATCCTTCAGTGGCTTTGTCACATGGCAGCTTGAAGATTTCTTTCAGTCCTCACTGCCATCCAGCAGCCTTGTTAACCAATTCTTTCAGTCCAAACTTGGCAGATTCTCATTCCATCACTCACCTCCTGGACTTCACTTCCGAGTTCTTTCTGCCTGACCGCTTTCCTTCTTCTCTCCTTTTTGTTTCAGTAGCTCCACAAAACAACACCAACATGCAGCATGCTTCATGTAGAGAAAGGTCACAAGTTACTGCACAGAAGCAAATTCAACAAAAATGGAAAGATTAGGAATAATGATCAAATATCTCATCTCACGGTTGGCTTTCATCAGGGCAGATTTCGGAGGAAGAAGAAAATGGGGATATCGAGTTAATGAGAGAAAGAGAGTTACAGATAATGGTTGGGTTCAGTTTTCCAGTGTTACTATTCTTTTTCATCCCAGGCACTCACTTTTATCCTTCATAATGCAAAGCACTGGATGTGTTCTCCTGTACGTGAGAAACTTGGTAGAAACACAAATTATTGTTACCTCCATCACAGCACTGCAGGAATATCAAAATGTTTAAGAAAGTTGAATGAAATTTGTTTTGAAATTGTGCAGAGGCTCTACTGGTCTGCTAACATTAGGAGTTACCCGTGGAACTTTAGTGTTTGTACTTTCAATGAGTGAAATATCTGGTATTTTTCTGCAAAACATAGGCGTAAATCTTTAAAATAATGCTGATTTACTTACAACAGTGTATCACCATTATTTCAATATTTTAATTCAGAAAAGTTAAATTAATTTTAAGATACAAAACATAAGGAGACCCTTCATATTTAATTGATGTTGCATAATGAAGTCATTCTTGCATCAAAGATATTTGTTCTGCTTACCATTATCAGCAGAAATTGTAGCACTTCATGTTAGCAATTCCAGCCTTGGTGAAAATATGAGACATCTGGAATGCGATCATCCAGCTCTTTATAATTCCAACATTGAAACAAACAGGCTGCAATAGTACAGCCAGAACCCCTGATGCAACTCTAGCTGTCAATGTTAGCAATTTTAAGAGTTTTGACAGTTGATCCCTCAGAAATTGTACCTCTTTTTGGATTACTGAAACCAGCTGGTACAAATGATGGCATTACCCTCGAAACATCTGAAAGCTAACTCCTTTGGCAAAACAGCAGTGCCTCAGTACCGCACTGAAAGTGCAGTCAGTCTACATGATTTAGGGAGTCCTGGAGTGAGGCTTGACTTAACAGTCATCTATTTTAGAAGCTGACATTGATTTACATGTTTTTTGAATTTGCGATGCATCTTTTGATTGCAATTTTGCAGTTTCAAGACAGAATGAAAAACATAATGAATTAAAAAAGGGCCCAACCATATTAATAATAACCTTAGCATTTAGCAAGTGACATTTGGCAAACCTGGATAAGGTTAGAATTGATTTATCATGCATTAGTAATTTCTGCATTTGGCAATAATATAGTCAGTGACTTAAATTATCAAATCATTTGGCACTGAGAGTTGCAAATCAATTTTTGGGCTGAATGGATGGAATTTTAATCCCACTTTCTTCTCTTTGTGTTTCTCGGAGAATGGAGATAGTCATTGAACACTACTTAGATCGTATTGGAGATGTTTTTGACTTCTCCTTGCCTGTCAATTATATTCTAAATGGAAACTGTAGGTCAGGATTTAAATCCATTCTGCATAGAAACCACATAAGAGAGGAGATAGCCATGTGGAATACACATCATTGAAGAAACAACATTTTCATCACTAGCATGACCTATATGATTGTTTCAGAGAGCACCTCTGAATCACAAACATACGAGGGCTTTCTCTGGCCAGACATACTCACCCATACCACATTCCCCTGTGGAATCTCTTGACGTCTCCGAACTTGCCCTTCTCAGAGTGTGTGTTTTCCTCAGTGATGCACTGAAGTCTGCATAACATGTTCAAATCCATTACTGAGGAACCATTCCAGCCATTCGATGCCAAGGACCTCGTGGTATGCTTGCCCACCTCTACCACATCAGTTGACCCAACGTTAGGGTCAGAAGTCAAGCTTAACTTATTTACGTGAAGCCTGGAAGTTAAAGTAGTCGTGTAGGCAAGCCTCACACTCATTCATAGCTTTCTCACTCACACATCCAGTTGAAATCAGAACTATAGTCTCTTACTGCCATTAAAAAAGGCACCGTAGGTGTGGACTGCGTTACAAAGGAGATATTTTTCCGTAAAATGGTGAGCTGTAAACATACATCAGAGGTTGGAGTGCCTCTGAAAGTCGAAATATTTCTTGTTTACACCAGTCAGTACAGTAATCTTTATGTGGAATCATGCATGTCAACCCAAGACAACTACAAGCAGGCCCTTTTTAAAATCAGATAAGCTCTTTCTTGGGCACTTGTTTACAACCAATAGGATAATTAGTTCTCTCTTATCTGTCGCTGACTGGAATCACTGTAGAACATCTGACACAGGCGCCTCCCTTGAATGGTTTGCCCTTTAAAATTAAAACCTGGAGTGGCACTCTATTCTACTGGAACTGGAGCAGCAGATGCACTGAATGTTCCCAGTTTTTATTGGAGTTTACACTGCATAAAATATTTCCATTTTAATTGTTTTATTCCTGTATGATATACACTGCAGTGTATACCCAAATGAGTCAGAATTCACATGACACCAGGTTATAGTCCAACAGGTTCAGTTAAGATCACAAGCTTTTGAAGCACTGCTCCTTTGCCAGGTGAAAATGCAATATAGACTTCAGTGCAGTAGAGAGGAAATGCTACAGTGTTGAGGATGCTGGGATTGTCTTTTCTGCAGAAGGCTGAATTTTTAACAACTCATTCACAGGATATGGGTGTCACTGGTCAGGCCACCATTTATTGTTGAAACTTTATTGCTGGAACAGCACAGCAGGTCAGGCAGCATCCAGGGAACAGGAATCTCCTGTTCCCTGGATGCTGCCTGACCTGCTGTGCTGTTCCAGCAATAAAGTTTCAACTTTGATCTCCAGCATCTGCAGACCTCACTTTCTCCACCATTTATTGTCCATTACTAATTGCCTAGAGGGCAGTTCAGAATCAACCAACTTACTGGTTTCTGGAGTCAAGTGGAGACATGACTAGGAAAGGCCAACAGTTTGCTTCCCTAAAGGTTTTGAACAGATGCATTTTTTCTATTAATTGTTTCATGGATATCATCAGATATTTATTGAATGCAAATTCCACATTTGACATATGAACATTTGAACCCAGGACCCCAGAAAATTACCTTGTCTCTGGATTAATATTCTAGAGATAATACCACCAAGCCATCACTTCCTGTTTTTGTAAATGAGTGCCCTTGCCAGAGGGAGGTCGGCAGAGTGAGAATGCTACACCCTGGGTTTCAGGTTTGCCATGGATTTCCATGGCAGCAGTCATGGTGCCTTCATTCCGCAGTGGCCTGCCGTGCCAACTGCATTTCAGTTACCTTGGAAAGCCAAAGGCTGGTCACTAGACATCAAAGTTATCTGCTCACCACATGACATGTGACTCCAATACATAACCCACACGTGTGCGCACACACACAGACAAACACGCACACACCATGCTGACAATGAAAGCTATGCTGCCACTGCTAGTGTGATAGGCAGGCCAACCTCACACACATGAGAGGACAGTCTGTGCCAGCAGCTACACTGGAAGCAGCTGAGGAGCAGGAGTTAAGGGAAGGACTGCATTATGGTGCATCTGGTTGATGGGCATCAGCAAAGACAGTAGTAGAATAACAGGGTAGGAATGATGAATGCTGTCACCCTGAGGGAGATTGGTAGATTCATTGGAACATTGAAACCAGTACCATACTCCCAAGACAGTGACTCAGTAATTCTGGTAATCTATTGATCCTCTTTATGGGAGTAATTAGTGTTCTCCTATATGATGTTCCATCGAAATGCTCATTTCTGCGGCACTCATCCTTCACTCTATTTCAAAGGCTGTGTAAAGTATTACAAGATAACCTGAGTAGATAAGGCAAGGTAGTAGCAGATTCAATGGTAATTTTCAAAAAGAAATTGAAAATAAACTTGTAACGGAAAAAAATGCCCTTTAGTAAAGTAAGCACAGGGGTAATGGGCTGAACAGAGATTGTGTTGCTGGAAAAGCACAGCATGTCAGGCAGCATCCGAAGAGCAGGAAAATCGACGTTTTGGGCTAGAGCACTTCATCAGGAATGAGGCTGGGAGCCTCGGGGATGGAAAGATAAATGGGAGGGGGTTAGGCCTGAGGAGAAGGTAGCTGAGAGTGCAATAGGTGGATGCAGGTGGGTGTAAGGATGATTTCCCACTCCATCCACCTATTGCACTCTCAGCCACATTTTTCCCAGCCCCCCACCCTCCCATTTATCTCTCCATCCCCGAGGTTTCCAGCCTCATTCCTGAAGAAGGGCTCTGGCCCGAAATGTCAATTTTCCTGCTCCTCGAATGCTGCCTGACCTGCTGTGCTTTTCCAGTAACAAACTCTCAACTCTGACCTGTAGCATCTGCAGACCTCACTGTCTCCCAACTGGCTGACCAGCCTCTTCTGTTTTAAGTTAAGGATAACAAAGTAAATATTATCTTAACAATGGTAATTATGGATGCATCAAAGACTGTAATTCTCATTTTTACTCCAGGTTTTATGCTCCAATTTCCTTCCACAATTAAGCCCTAGCCATTGTTGTTTGTTTTATATAAAACTGTTCAGAAACAAGCAGATCCTTTTCCATTCAAAGCAAAATACTGTGGATGCTGGGAATCTGAACTATGGATGCTGAGAACCTGAACTAAAAGCAGGAAGTCTTGGACAAATGCAGTAAGTGATACTATCAATGATGTAATGAGTGAGAAGAGAATGAAGGCAAGGTTGTATTCATCGCTTGAATGCTAATCTGTCAGAATGGAGAAGTTCCAGTTCACTGGGACAAAAATCAGATTTCATAATGGACTGATAGAGCAGACTGACAGATAATCCCCCAGACAGTGGAAGTGAGCATGATACCTGGTAGCTTTGCGCTTCCCTGTTGCTGATCCTGGAGGATGTCGACTTGTCCAAGAATGAGCCTCTGATAGGCTATCTGGATTCAATCTGCAGACTCTTACACTACAGAAAGAGACCATTGCATTTCCTTTTTGAACTTTATATTCCATCTTTGTTTAAAAGTTAGTGCACTGAAATTGCTTCCAATAACATTGCGGGCAGGGTATTCTGGATTAGAACCGTTCACTGTGTAAAACAAAACCAATTAATTTCTCTCTGGTCCTCTAGCCAATCATTTTAAATCTTTGTCCATTGGGTACTCGGCCTCCCATGTGTGGAAGCAGTTTCTGCTTAGTAATGCTATCAAGTCTCTTTGTAGCTTTGAATGCCTCTATTAAATCTTCTCATAATCTTCTTTACTCAAAGGAGAGTAATTTTAGCTACTCTAATCTTGTGACATGATTCTCGAATTGGTAAATCTCTGCATCTCCTCCAAGGCCTTGACAGCCTTCCTAAAGGATACTGTTTATAGTTGGTGTGAAAACATATCCCATGCCAGTGGTTGATAACATCAAGGATGCTGTCAGAGGAAGGGGTCATTGATAGACAATTAAGAGTGGCCCAAAGTGGGAGGGAAGCAACAGGTTTGCCAGAGATACATTTGAGTAAGTAATAATGGAAAACAAGCAAGCACAATCCCATAGGGTGGTGGGTGACATTGATGAATGCGTGTATATTGAACTCTGACTTTAACAAGAACTTTGACAAGATCCCTCATGCCAGGTTACAAAGAATGTGAAATCACATGGGATCTACAGCGAGCTGGTAAGATGGATACAGAACTAGCTTAGTGATAGACGACACAGAAAGAATAACAAAACACCATGGGTCATAGTAACCTAGGTTTTAAGTTTGACTAGGGACACATTGATACTCTGAAAAGAATGGAAGCTGCACTAAAGGGATCCAGACAGGAAATTTTGAGGAAGAGGTGGACATGGAGCTGGAAGTGTCAAGGATCTTCATGAAGACTACGTTTTTTGGCAGCAGGCAGTATTTCCCGCTGTACATGGCTTTTAGTGACAGCAAAATGTTATATGCTGTGGAATTAAAACCAAAACATGCATGCTTGATTATTCAGCTACTGAGTGTGCAAAAATCACAATTGTGGAATAAAACAAAATTCTGAAAATGGGAATAAGCTGTTCATTATCTGACAAAATATATTGAACATTTAAGTTCGGTTTCTTTAACAGTTACGTTGAAGTATCTTACACAAGGTGAGAAATCTTTATTTCAGATGCTAACTAGCCAATGTTAGTCCTTTGTTTAAGGAGGGCAAGAGGGATAATCTGGGAAATTATAGGGCAGTGAGCTTTATGACAGTGATAAGGAAATTATTGGAGAAGATTCTTAGAGACAGGATTACTCGCATTTGGAAAAGTATGGAGTTATTAGCGATAGGCAGCACACCTTTTTGCAAGGGATATCATGCCTCACAAACTTGACTGAGTTTTTGCAGAAAGTGACAAAGGTGATTGATGATGAGGGCAGGTCGGTGGATAATGTCTACATGGTCTTTAACAAGAACTTTGACAAAGTCCCTCATGCCAGGTTATACAGAACGTGAAGTCACATGGGATCTACAGTGAGCTGGTAAGATGGACACAAAAGTGGCTTAGTCATAGAAGACACAGTGGTGGTGAAAAGGTGTTTTTCTGAAGGGGGATGTGTGATTAGTGAATCACTGGGATCAGTGATCAGTTCTGGGACCCCTGATGTTTAAGAGCAAAGAACATTACAGCACAGGAACTTCGGCAATTCAAACCTGCGCCAACACACTTTGCCCTTCCCTTTTAAAACTGTCTTTACTTACAGCATCCTTATCCCTCTATTCTCTTCCTATTCCTGTATCTGTCCAGGTGCTTTCTGAACGCTGCTGTTGTGTCTGCTTCCACCACCTCCTCTGGCAGTGCATTCCAGGCATTCTCTACCCTTTGTGTAAAAGATGTGCCTTGGACATCTCTGTTAAACTTGCCCTACCACACCTTGAACCCATCCATTGACTCTCCATCCCGGAAAAAAAGTCTCATACTTTCCACTCCATCCATGCCATTCACAATCTTATAAACTTCTATCAGGTCGCTCCTCAACCTCCTGCATTCCTCCAAACCCAGTCTAGCCAAACTTTCTTCATAGCTAAAATCCCCCATATCAGGCAACATCTTGGTAAATCTTTGCTGTACTCTCTCCAAAGCATTCACATCATTCTGGCAATGTGGTGATCAGAACTGTACACAATATTGCAAGCGTGGCCTAACTAAAGTTCGATAAAGCTGCAGCATAACTTGTCTATCCTTATACTTGACTATCTCTTCCAATGAAGACAAGCATGCCATAAGCCTTTTCTTAACTACTTTATCTATCTCCATTGCCACCTTCAGTGGTCTGTGGATTTGCACACCCTTTTTTTGGAAGAGAATGTAGGTATTCTGATTAGTAAGTTTCATAAGTAACACAAAGATTGGGGTGCTGTGGATAGAAAGGAAGATTGCCAGAGGATATAGATAGGGTGGAGACATGGGAGGAGAAATGGTAGATGGAGTTTAATCTGGACATATATGAGGTGATGCATTTTGGACGATCTAATGCAGGAGGGCGGTATACATTACATCACAAACCCCTGAGAAACATTACACGGGGATCTTAGCATACAGGTCCATAGTTCCCTGAAAGTGGCAACACAAGTGGGTAAGATGGTCAAGAAGGCATATGGCATGCTTCATCGGACAGGGCACAGAGTATAAAAATTGGCAATTCATATTCCAGCTGTTTGGAACTTTAGTTTGGTCACATTTGCAATATTGTGATGAATTCTAGTCACCTCACTACCAGAAGGACATGGAAGATTTGGAGAGGGTGCAGAAACAATTTACCAGGATGTTGTTTGGAGCGTATTAGCTATGAGGAAAGGTTGGACAAACTTAATTGATTTTCACTTGAATGTCAGAATGAGGGGCAACCTGATAAGTCTATAAAGTTGTGAGATGCATTGATAGAATGGATAGTCGGAGTCACTTTCCCAGGATAGAAATGTCAATTACTAGGGGACATAGGTTTAAGGTAAAAGGGATAAAATATAAATGAGGTGAGAGAGGCAAGTTTTTACACAGAGGGTGGTAAGAACCCTGAAATGGACTGTCAGAGGCAGTAGTAGAAGCAGATACATTGGCAATGTTTAAGAGGCATCTTGATAGATACATGAATAGGCAGGGAATAGAGGGATAGGGACCACGTACAGACAGAACTTATTTTAATTTAGAGAGGCATTATGTATCAACGCAGCCGTGGTGGGCTGAAGGGCCTATTCCTGTGCTGTACTGTTCTTTGTTCTTTGCTCTTCTTTGCTCAGGATAGGAAGCATTTTCTCCTTAAAATTCAGTCCTTGCTTTTATTACAGATATTATTGTGATAAAATTAGACATTAAGTCGAGATTCATGAAGGAATATTGTAATTAAATCTGTTAGTTGTACATTGAACAAGTGTTTTATCTCATTGCTATATCTATTCTTTGCTTTTTGTTGTATGACTTAGTCATTTAATCTCCCTTTTCGTAAAAATCATCTCTTCTGTTCTTTTATCTGCAATGACATTTAATCCAGCACATTCCAAGATTGCTTCAGTTTTAAAGAAATTATTTTCAACTCAAAATGTTAATTCTGTTTTTCCCTCACTGTAATGTTGCCTGACTTGCTGAGTGTTTGGGCACTTTCTGTTTTTGTTTCAGATTCCGAGAGCATTATGCTTTTATTGCCAATAATTATTGTCCAAGATAGTGCTGTAATTGTAATGCTTGTGGTAAACTCAACAAAAAAAAATGATTGTTCCTAAAAGGTCATTGAATCAATATATTAGCAGGAAAATTAATTATCAACAGGAAAATGTTGTAATGCGGTTTATGCCACACTTTGGTGTGCGGCATGGTGGCACAGTGGTTAGCACTGCTGCCTCACAGCGCCGGAGATCTGGGTTCAATTCCCACCTCAGGCGACTGACTGTGTGGAGTTTGCACGTTCTCCCCGTGTCTGCGTGGGTTTCCTCCGGGTGCTCCGGTTTCCTCCCACAGTCCAAAGATGTGCAGGTCAGGTGAATTGGCCATGCTAAATTGCCCATAGTGTTAGGTAAGGGGTAAATGTAGAGGTATGGGTGAGTTGCGCTTCGGCGGGCCGGTGTGGACTTGTTGGGCCGAAGGGCCTGTTTCCACACTGTAATGTAATCTAATCTAAATACTACACAGTAGATTCCACCATGCAAACATCCTTGTGATGTACATTAAATCTTCAGGGACAAAAGTATTAGGGTGTGCAGACAATATGATGTATATCCACTTTTCAGTTCATAATCTGAGTTTTGTTAAGCAAGAAACATTTTTTAATAAAAATAATATGGAATTCAGAGGGAAATGTCTTTTAAGGGGAAATGGTTTTGGTATTCTGTTTAGGGGGAAATGATTTTGGTATTCTGCCTAGCAGGAATGCTCAGTAAGGACTCAGGGGATTGACAGAATCCAAGATTTAACCATCTGTTTAGCTTGTTGCACTGACCATTTACCCTGTGGCAAATTATCCCTGAGAAAACTGCTCGCAAGCTTGATATAGTAAAGGTCAATCTCAAAGAGTTTAACAACTGACTCCCAAAGGATTTGGTCTCTCTGCCAAGATTTCGTATTTATTTATAAACAATGTTTTCCAACGTACATAAAAAAATCACTGCAAATTTATGATGGGGTCATGGAAATATTGGCTAATTAAAGTAATAGTTGGAACAAACTGTAACAAGCTGTAGATTGCTGAGAGCTTCCTTCCTGAAATTCTTTATCTGATAGATTTTTCTACAGGTTTACCACTACAATTCAAAGCATGTCCAACATGCCCCAGTTATTGGTCAAAGTTATTATAAAATAAGTGAATGTTTGGCATATATTGAATAATGTGCTGTAGATAGGCCTGTTTGGTACTCATGCTAATGTTCTTTAAAGTTGCACAAATCATTGCTAGATTCATCGCTCATTGGAGACCTGTACCCCAACATTATGTTTACAGCTGAAAATGCTCCAACAAATAAGATGCGGCTTTGAAACAAGGTGATGAGCAGAAGACTTCTAGAGGTTCAGAAGGTAGTTAGGAAATAGGTAGAGATAAGTGATTCTGGAGGGTTACTTTAAATTAACTATGACAACAAGAACAAATGATGCCCCCAGTACAATATGTTTTATCGAAGTCTCAGCGATGACAATAGTAGCAGCTAGATTTTGAAGTCAATGACAAAATAATGGCACTACACCTAATCCTAGAGAAAGCTCCCCAGGCATAATCTATAGATCTCTAGGGCATGGATTTCATCTTTCCCACTGGATGTTAATTTGACTGTATTCCCAACTATAGGAGTTCCTGGTATTCAGCAACTGTGATTTTATCAAGTTGGCCAAGCTGCCAACCATATTGAGGAATTCTTACAAAGCAAAAACTAGGTACTGCAATATTTTAAATATCCTTCATGTTATAACCATTTTAAAGAGATAAAGATTGTGACATTTGCATGGGATTGTGGTTGAAGTTGCAAGTTTCTTTAATAGATGAAATTATATTAGAATATGTATCATCATGAAAAAATTAACATGCCTCAAAATTAAATCTGAATAAATAAAATGTGAAACAAAGAAGTTTCTGGATCTTTCTTCTTAGCACCATTTTTGGTGCAGTTACAACACATAGACTGTGGCAGTTCAAGGTGACAACTCACTGTCATCTTCCCAAGGCCAGTTCGAATGGACAATAAATACTGATATTGCTAGCAATGCTCACAGTCAAGGACAAAGACAAGAGCTTAGATTTTTAGGTTGGAGAGATTGTTAAAATTTATTAATGTTATCAGATCATGATAATATTACACTTTTGGGAACCCAGTTACAAGTCATTCAACAAACTATAACTTTTGCAAGGATTTTTATAGAGAGATTAATAGCAAAAACATTGAAGTCTTCCAGCTGGGGGAGCGTTTATCAGTGGACCCTGTGGAAGAGTGAGGAATCACTGCCAACAATCTCTGGAATTCTACATTCTGGTGTACACGTGCTGACGGAAGAAGTTGTGGTCAATTTCACAATGGCAATAACAGCGAATGCTAATAGTTTCTTTATCATTACAACTAGATCATCCAGACTGAATGTTTGTTTTATTTTATAAGATTAAATTCCATGGTTAGGTAAAAACAGAATATCTTAGCATGTCTGGCAAAATCTGTAGAGAGGAAAGTCAAGTTAACGGGCAGGAATTTTCCATAGGTTTTGGGACTGGACACAGGCATTGAATGTCCCAAACACAAACCTGCTGTCAGAGTGACCAACTCAAGAGGGATGGAAGGAGATATATGAAGTTGGCATAGGGGTATAAAGGGCCATGGGAAATGTATGGAAGACATTTGATTGCAAGAGTTGGCATGAGTGACACAGCGGTGTAGAGGTGAGGGTAGTGATGAAGGAGTGTGAGTGATGAAGGCTGGAAGAAAGTTTTGTATTTCTCCTCCTTTGACGAGGTATGGTATCCCTTTGTGTTGGTGGATGTTAAGCAACCTCTGAGAAAAAAGGCACCCTCTGTGGAAAGCCATGCTTAAAAAAGTTCATAAACTTATTGGGACTATCAAAACTTTCCAGGAACAGTCCAAATGAAAATCAATGGTGTTTAGCAAAATATCGAGTATTTCAGGGCATCTGTTCATACAAAACCATTAGGGGATTTGTGCTGCATGACTGTTTTCCCAAGCTGTCATTTTCACAATGGAGTGCCGATAAAATGAGCATTTTGAGTGCCAACTCCAATTGTTAATTCAATGGAAAGTTTGTTGACATAGGGAATTGAAAACGAGAGTAACACAGTTAAGAGAAATGTTTGTTTTCATAAAGGAATTAGTTGAATGAATTTCAATGCATTGACTTTCTTGTTACAATGAGAGGTCTTTTTTCCCATAATGACACATCAGTAGAAACTGTCAACATAGTTCCTGTGGTTTGCTCATGATCAATACTTGGTGATCTGGTGAGGAAGGATAAAGGGTGATAGGATAGGAAGTAAGAAGTGCTAGGATGATTGGTAGATGATCATAGAGGCTATAAAGGGCTGGGAGAATGGGAATGGTCATAGCTTGGCGTAGGGACTATAAAGAATGTAGGGTAAGGACACATGGACCTTGGACGGCACGAGAATATGAGGGACAAATAGAGATGGGTAGTGGAATATAAAATGGAATGGATGGGATGTACGAAGGGTGTGGGTTGAGGGTGAGGGAGTAGGAGAGATATTTTATCTTTTAATATTTAAAAGCGCCAAGACAGATTTTCTGTGGAGTCTGGCCTTGGGAACTGACAGCTTCGAAAGGCTGTTTCTGAGCTTCCTTCAGAAAGAGATTACAGCAGGACAAGCAAACTTAAAGAATGTGTTGTGAGGAAGTGTAAATGGGAATAAGCAAAGTTAGCATCGACAGCACAGTCTGAAAAAAGTGGAGCAAATGGTATGGTCTGAAATTGTTGAACTTTGCGATGAAGTCTGTAAAAGGCTTAAGTTGAAATATGGGATTCTGTTCCTTGAACGAATGTTGAGGTTTATTGGATCACTGCAGGAAGCTAAGGACAGAAGGCTCAGAATGAAAGTAGAGTGAAGAATGAAGATGACAGATGATTGGAAGCTGCTGATTGGATGAAGGTATTTGACCAAGTGACAGCCGATCTACATTGGGTCTCCTGAATATAGGGGAGCCTGTAATGTAAGTATATGAAATGAAAGAAGTGCCAATAAATCACTGCTTTGTTCCTTTGGAAGTATTCCACTGGACGGCTGAAGAAATTTGGCATTAGCATTTTATCCTTCATCTTGATATGTTACTTTTTGGCAGAAATACTGAATACATTTTCTTTACGATTAGTTTATATGCTTGCTAATTTAAAAGCTCATAAATTAATCTCATTTGAGTCAGTCAAAATCTAAATGTTATTTCTGTCATGTTACCCAAATAGTCAATGGAAACTGCTCTTTTAAACAACATTAAAACTGAGTTTAGAGCAATTGTTTTCAAAAAAAGGTCTTGCAAGACTGATTTGAAGTAGGATTAGCATGATTAAAATGGAGTGAAACTAGTTTGGAAGAAACAGATTGTTTAAATGTGAGCCAAGTAAGTCCTGATTTCCACCTGCAGCTAACAATGTCATGATAGCTTGTTTCCTAATATTATTTTAGAATGCTCTGAGTCAAGGTGAGTGACCTTTGTGTTGGAAAATGGAACACATTCCCATGCATGGTTAGCATCAAGTCCCTCCAAGGCAAGTGTAATAACAGGTAGATACAGAGTATAGTTGCTACTGCAAGCTCACACAATGTCTTTACCCAGTTTCAGAAAATAAGGTCTATTGTACAATGCAACATTTTGCTGTTTTCATCCTGTTAAAACCTTCCTCTTGCAATACTAGAGGATGCTACAGGAAAATGATAAAAAGAATTAGCAAACATATATTACTAGCCACATCATTAATGAAGCTTCCAAGCGGCAGGAACCAGAATAAGGCAGAAAGCAAAACGCTGAGAGTTATGCAATAGGCTCTCTCACTGCAAACCATATTTTATGCATTACATTAACAGACAATGAAGGTTGAATCTACCTTTAGAATTGTTTGGTTAAAATAGATATTTATTAATAAAGGTTGAATTAAAAGAGAAGAAAAGGTCCACCTTGTTGGTGTTATCTGTAAAATTCTGATTTGAATACTTGGTAGATTACTGTATAAAACACATAATTTTTAAATTTGCTCATGGGTTTGGGTATTGCTGGTAATGCTAGCATTATGCTAACTGTCCCAGAGAAGGTAGTGGTGAGCTGCCTTACTGAACCACTGCTGTTCATGGAGTGAGGGTCACAGTCAAGCAAAAGCTATTACACCTGCGATGAACTGAGTTATTTGGTTTTATCACAATGCATTTGGAGACACTGATGAGATAAGGAATGGATCTTGTGCTTTTAAAAGATAGAAGCATGACAAGTTTGCATAGCATTCCTCAAACTGGTACCTCATAGAAGAATTGCCTCTCGGAAGCTTTTCCAGTACAGTTACAAGCTGGCATTTGTCCGACAATGCAGAAGATTGCCTAGATATGTTCTATACACAAAAATCAAGATATATCTAGCCTGACCAAATACTGCCCCATTAGGCTACTCTCAATCATCAAAGTGATGGAAGGTGTCATCAACAGTGACATCAAGCAGCACCTGCTCAGCAATAATCTGATGCCCATGGGTTCCTCACTTGGGAATATGTTGCTATACCGTCACAGTTACTAGGTTAAAATTCTGGAATTCCATCTCTAAGGGCTTTGGGGGTCAACCTATAGCACATGAACTGCAGTGGTTCAAGAAGATAGCTCACCACCATCTTCTCAAGAACAACCCAAGAGGGGAAATAAATGTTGGCCAAGCAGCGATGCCAATGTCCCACAAGTGAACTTAAAAAATACAATACTGAACAGAAGAACAGGACAAGAATGCACTGCCTATCCCCTGTCATTGTCAACATTGAGAGTGTTACAGGAAGTGTGCTACAGCAATTGTAGTCATAAAATAATACTTATGACTGTGACTTTCATTGACATTTCAAAGGAAGTAGAAGAAAACCATGAATTTTTCCAGGGGCAGCTGAAATGTTGTCAGCGGGGCTGAAAGGGGGAAGCAGGCACACTTCAGGGGCTCGAGGAAGCTAGAAGATATTTTTGCCAACGACAGCCAAATAGCTAGCTGTAGCCAGGATTGCCATCCAATAAAGAATGAGGGGCCGCCTCCTGGCGGGACTGACCCATCAACTTATTGGTAGCTCTGCAGGTGGGGATCATTGCTGAGGCTCAGGGAAGGAGCGCCTCATTGGTGAGGCTCACTCTAAGAGCCGGTAAGTGAGAAAATACAATCCTATAGGTTGGATTGTTATTGATAACACTTAGTGTTCACTTCTTGATTCTGACAATCATGTGTTAATTTCAGTACTATTTTTCTAGTAACACGGGCGTGCAACGATAAGCACTTTAAATTGCAGTTGCTTTCTGATACAGTCTTGTCATTTTTAAAAAAACTACAAATAGATTCTGTAATTGAATTCAACCTTTTCATGTTGCTCAATCATACGGCATGTGCTGTGGGTTTAAAACCTTGGAAATGTAATTAGAAAAGCTTAGTTGATAATAATGCAGCTGTGGTTGCTTTCTGTCATGTCTTAATTTGTTTACATTATATTACAGTTGTCTTCCAATTACAAATATTAAAATAATGCATTATACCTTTTAGTAGTGACCTCGTAAAAAGCTTATGCACAATTTAATGCAAACAAGCACTTTTCCTTTGAA
Source organism: Chiloscyllium plagiosum (assembly GCF_037043375.1). Taxonomy (NCBI): domain Eukaryota; kingdom Metazoa; phylum Chordata; class Chondrichthyes; order Orectolobiformes; family Hemiscylliidae; genus Chiloscyllium; species Chiloscyllium plagiosum. The sequence continues at coordinate 37,496,846 of NW_028270148.1, forward strand.
GGACAATTATCCTTCACCAGTTGCTTGGTTAAGGACTCAGTGCAATTCTGAAAAACAAGCATCCCCTTCCTGTTGGACTCTAGCACACAACAATTGCGTCAGTATAGATACTGTTTTTAATGAAAAACCCAAAAATATCTCAGATTTAAATCCCTGGGAAAAAAATATATATATAACCTCAAGGCCAGCCATTGCATTATTTAGTTGCTTATTTAACTTTTACTACAGAAACATGTCTCAGTCATTGTAAGTGAAATTCATAAAGCTCAGCAAAGGTTTATTGCTGCTTAGCCACATTGCTAACATGATGCTGTCAAACTGTGACCAGGCTTTTCGTATGTGTTCTAATTTTCCTATTCTTTTCATTCAAGTGCTTAATTTTTTTTGTGCATCACAAGTATGTAAAAAATTAATTTGTTGAGATATAATCTATAAGGAAATACAATTTATTAAATGTGACCTGAACACCTTAAGACTTGTTAAATGCTGAGGAATGCTACCCTGGTGTACACACAATACTTAACTCTCATGTAACATCACAAAGACAGATTATACAGTCCATATCTCATTGCTGTTCATGGGAGTCTGTGGTGTACAAATTAGCTGTCACATCTTCCCACTATAATAAAAACTTAGATTTATGTTGTGCCAAGGCATTTTACAAGATTGTTAATAGATCAAACTTAACAACAAGACACATAGGAAATTATTAGATCTGATGACCAAAAGACAGTACAATGACATCGGGTAGATTTTAAGGAGCTTGTTTAAGAAGGAAAGTGTTGTTGTGAGGTGGACATGTGTAGCAAGAATTCAAAGGTCATAGCATTTGAAGCACTGCTGCTTGTCATTGAGCGATTAAAATGGTAGTTGCACGAGGCCAGAATTGGAAGCTCATATATCACAGAGGGTTGTGGGATTGGATGAGAAAACAAATATAGAGAGAAGCAAGGCTGTGGAAGGACCTGAAATTAAGGATGACCATTTTAAAATCGAGGTTTCACCGAATCATTAGTTGATGTATGCCAGTGAGGGTAACGCTGATAGTGAGATCACAAAAGGCACTATGTAAGTGCAAATTCTTCATGTTTAGAACTATATTGCATGAAGAACCGTAAAGCAGCTGATATCAATGAACAGGCTATGTGACTGGACTGTTGTAAGTTTGCATCCATTTTGTAATGCAACATTTACAATTATTACAATTAGTAAAAGTTTATGCAATAAAGTTAATACATATCCTTTACAACTGAAACAGGTCATTCAGCCCAATGGCACATACTGGTGTCTATGTTGCACCAAAGACTTCAACCACCCATGCTGCAACTAATATCATCAGCATATTCCTTTCTCCCTCAAGCATTTATCTAGCTTTTTAGCAATCAAAGCTTTTTGCCTCAACTGTTTCTTGCAGAAAAGAATGCCATAATCGCACTACACTGCAGGTAGAAAAGTTGAATTTGCTTTTGGATTTCATTTTGCCTGTCTTATATCAATAGCCCCTAGATATGGTTGATCAATATCCACTGAATCACTTATAGAGAAAAAAACCTCAGGCTCTTCAATCTCTGCTGGTTGGTTTAATCTCTTCTTCTCGTCAGGTCTTTTTATATCTTCTCTGCTGCTTCTATGCTCTTTTTATAATTTGGCAGCCTGAACAGTTCACAGTACAAATACCTAAACAATTTACGATGTATATTTAACATGACTTTTCTCCTTTTCGATTGTTAACCTAGAAATGAAACTGTTTCGCTTTTTTTCTGCTTTGATTATAGCCTTATTAACAGTGTTGTTACTTTTACTGATTTCTGTGCCTTACCCCACACATTTCTGTTTTACCACCTCATTTAGACTTGTATTTTTCCTTATATTTCATACCAAAAACTAGTACTTGTCTCTTACCTATATTGAGTTCAGGTCATTTGCAAACGACATGCACATTTTACATCTTTTTTTCATGTATATTTTGTCCTAGTTCGCCTCCCTATTAATTATGAACTTAGATGGTATCATTCATTAATTTTAAAATTGCAGTGATACTTGGGAATGTCACAACTTAGGGTATTTGGGGGTTCTTGTGCATGAATCACAAAAAGGTAGTGCTAAATTCAGTGGGTTATAGGGACAATAACTGGCATGCTGACCTTTATTTCAAAGGGAATGGAGCTTAAAAGTGGGGAGGCTTTGCTAAAACTATCTCAGACTTTATCCAAGGAGAGATATACAGGCATCGACGGCAACAGAGAAGGTTCATGAGGTTGATCCTGAGTATGGAGGGATTGTTTTATGATGAAAGATTGAGTGAATTGGGTTTGTATAGATTGGTGTTTAGACCAATGCGAGGCAAGTTTATTAAAACATATGAGATTCTATGGGGCTAAACAGGGTGGATATGGAGATGTTGGTTCTACTTATGGGGGAGTCATAGACATGAGGGCATAATCTCAGAGTTAAAGATCTCCCATTGAGGACAGAGATTAGGAGGAATGATTTTCTGTCAGAGTGGAGTGATTCCGTGCAATTTTTTGGGCTGGGTTCTTAAGTATATTCATGTCAGATAGACAGCTCTTTACTCAGCAAGTGAATTCAGAGTTATGGGGAGAAGCAGGAACGTGGGATTGACAGTTCTCAGATCAGCTGCAATATTATTGAATACTGGAGCAGGTCAATGGACAAAATGGCCTACCTCTGCTTCTACGTATTATAATCTCATTAGCTAATCTGGCTTTTAGCATCTCTTGTAAATTCAACAGGAACTGCTCTTCCACTGCAGGAAGGATATTTCAGTTTCTAGGACCATCTCATTTTCAATAGCACAAAACCTCAAATTTTTTTCTATCTCTTTATGACTTACAAACACTACACCCAATCTTATGTTGTCTTTGCTCCAAAATATCCTGTCCATGAGCCCCAAAACTTTGTCATGATTCTTGAGCATAATACATCAGAAATCACCCACACTATCTCTGGAGTCATCACTAATGTGAAAAGAGTTAATCACACTTTTCAAACTCCCCAACTTACCTGACTGACAAACATGTCTTAAAAGACTCTCACTAAATTTTGTACTTAACAAGAAAATGACTGTTTATTATAAATTAACAGTGTATAACCAATGGATACTATGAATTGGTAACTCATAACTTTCCATAGTCTAACTGCACACTTTTTGAATTCCTCTCTTCATAGAGACAAAGACAGACAAAACATAGATAATAAGGGTGAAGTACAAAAATAAAACAGAGAAACACAGTTTGATAACAGTATTATGGATCGTAGGAGTTGATCAATGTTTCTGTTGATTTCTTCCAAACTCCTTGAGCTCTTTGCTGATGAAACAGGTTTGTTTGCACACTTATGCTCTGTTTCATACAATGGTGAGAATTCATCTTTTCACTGTCATTAAAGACATTCTACTCCTGGTTCAACAGGAATTTGCAGAGAAAAGTGAGTAGAACACAGTGAACTGTCACTGTTGACTTTCTGGTACATCTACACTGAAGAGAGACAGACAGATTTTTCTAATGTTTTCTCTTTGCAGACTGTGTAATTCTGTGCTGTACACAAGTCATGGTCATCTGGTCAGGAACCAATCAGGACATTGTTGCCAAGCAATTGTTACTTAGCTCGGAACCCATTACCTCCAAGGTGTCTGCTTTTGCTTTAACTGTCAGAGAAAAATGCAACATCACAAACAATTCACACTGTGCTGCTGTAAATATGATATTTAAAACTGCAGCCATCTCTTTTCACTGTCTCCTTGGTTTAAAGGAATATCTTCCTTTGTTAGTCCAAAACTAAAGGAAATACAAGAGTTGCTGTCAGACCCAGCTCTAATGACCAATGTTCTACAACTAAAGATGATTAATGTCTGCTCCATTCAATACAATCAACTTTTGGAGTAGAACCTAAAACAGGTATTAGGTGACTGTATATATAAGGGTCTGTTTTAGTTGTGTTGTCAGGAAAATCTTCTGACAGAGATTGAAATCAGATGTTTCCTGGTGCCCTTAGGATATACTGCTTAATAAACAAAGCAGAAAGCAGAAGGTGGGCATGTGGCAACTATAAAAGGTACAATAATAAAGGTATTTAATAATTCATTAGTAATGCTGTTTAATTTCTTCTAAAATGCATCGATGATAAAATTTAGTGTATAATCATAATTTCATAATTATTTCTATTCATTGTGATTAGAATCTAAATTAATTTGTGTAACTTATAATTGTGGTTATGAGAGTTCACTTAAAAACAATCTTTAAATTGCAAGATGCAATGTATAGACTGAACTTTGTAACCATCAATGTTTATAATTTGATAATGGAACAAAATCCAATAAAGTAACACTGGGTAAGGTTTTGAGATACCTATTTAATAGTTTACATCAGAATAACACATTAACCATGCAAATGGATAGATAAAGGGTCTCTTTGACTTATTTTATCTTCTCTTGTAATGCGTGAAGCTGGGCAAGAAAGCCAAAGGGCTTAGCTAAAAGTACAACAGAGATACTTGAAATTAACATGTCAAAATAATGGAGTTGGATGATTTATGAATAGAATAGTGAGAGTGCATACTCTGATTACAAAAAAAACTGATGTTCTACACAGTTTAAATATTTAGGGAATAACTGTAACAAAAGCAGAGGGACTTTAATGAAACAAATGAAATATATATGAACTAATAGAATTATCGGGCTGGATTTTATGACACTGACTTAGTTTTTATCGACTGGCAGGGAACCCCAGTCTGTTCTGTGTGAGTGGTCCAATAGAATCAAGTGCCCTTCACACATAATTGGCGACCATCAGGCCACTCCCACAATTGTAGTCTCCCACAAAAGATGTCCCATCTTGTGAATGCTGTCATCCAATTAGAGGCTGGTAGCTATTCATCACTGCAGGTGCCAATGTGACCAGTGGATGCTGCCAGCCCTCACCCACCAGAGGTCCATGAACACGATGGGACCCCAACCCCCAGATGTATGAGGATGTGATGGAGGGTGTTGTGGGTTGCGGTCATAAGTGTGTGGTTGGTGTGGAAGTGGTTAGTGGTGAGGGCAGTAGGGTGGCGTTCAGATGCCCTTTCTCTTCCCAATGGTGGGTCCATCAATTCGACACAAAACATTTCCTCACCAGTTACTCCATGCCTCTGGAAATTGCCTTCTGAGTGCGTCGGGAGTCCTGCTGACTCCTTGCAACATCATCACATTGTTCAGTGATGATGGAAGTCAATTGATCATAGATTGAAATAATTGAGATTGATACTGCCAGTAGTCAGGATTTCCTCATTAGCTCATTCCACTCCAATTTAATCAGAGATAGATTCCCCACCTCCAAGAAACAACATGGAGTCCCTCCTGCAATTAGAAAGCATGGCTCCTGCCATAACAGGCTGCATTAATTTCAGCCTGTTAAGTGTGGTTAAAGTGGCATGTGAGCAGAGAGCAGAAATTGGTTTAGTCAGTCATAGCAATTAATCTAATTCAAATAAATTGCCCGGTTGATCCATATTAACAAAACATGAGAAACATTGATGCATTAATTTAATCTAATGTGTGTATTTAAGAGATTTTTTATAAATTATTTAAAAGACCAACAGTGCATTCTAATGAACATAATTATCAGGAAGAATTCAATTGTTACATAGTGAAAAGAAAAGGAAAGAAAATGTAAATAACATTTTATGTTTCCCAAACATCTCAAAGAATTCATTTGCAAGGGATTAATTTGAAATGTGGTGATTACTGTATAGACATACACTGTGCCACTTTGTACCCCAGTAAGATCCACAGCCAACTGAGATGAACGAGTGTGATTTTCAGTTGATTGACTGAGTAAGACATGTCGATGAAGTTTATGTTTCTGGGACTTAATTTGTCGGAATAGGCAATGGGGACAGTTTAACATTTACTGTGACAGGATCTTTGACAATTGCATTGGGGTAGTCACTCAAGATTTGAAATAGGAACTAAATTCACAAACTGTGCTCTTGAGAACTGTGCCAGGATATTGATTTTAGATTGCAGTCACTATGTTTATAGAGGACTCCATAAGGACCAAGGAATTGCCAAATATATGGCAAGATTGAATAACCTTATGTAATTTCCATTAGATAATATATTTGTATTGAAACAATTAAACAAGAATGTAGCACATTCTGATACTTGTGTATGACTGCACTGTATGTTTAAACTTTCTTATGAGAGTTTTCTAAAAATATACGTGCTACCCATCAACCTTGACATTCTTAAACTGGATATTTATTAAAGGTTAAGTTTGTGTTTCTAAAAGCACATAAATGTATGTTATGCAAAGGACCTTACAGAATGCTAAGTACTGGTATATCTTGATTAATACTTTGATGCTGAGCAAGGAATTTCCTTGTTTATTCAATAGTAAAACAATGCTAACACACTGGCTACTGTAGTTGTAATCAACAGCAATGCTCATTTATCACTTGGGCTTTCTCATAATTTCTTCAGCGTCTGGAACTGATGTGTCAGCTGATACCTGGACATAGGTTAGAACTAGAAGCTATTTGCTTCAATTAGGTTAATCTAAATTGCACACATTCAGTTCTATCATTTTGTTCAAACAAACAGCATTTGAAAAAAAAACAGGCTTCTATTAAAACTTATTGAGAATATTTGTGACTCCATGGCAGTATTAGCTTGCTGTGGTTCTGTTCGCCGAGCTGGAAGTTTTTGTTGCAAACGTTTCGTCCCCTCTCTAGGTGACATCCTCAGTGCTTGGGAGCCTCCTGTGCAGCGCTTCTGTGGTGTTTCCTCCGGCATTTATAGTGGCCTGTCCCTGCCGCTTCCGGTTGTCAGTTTCAGCTGTCCGCTGTAGTGGCCGGTATATTGGGTCCAGGTCTATGTGTTTGTTGATGGAGTTTGTGGATGAGTGCCATGCTTCTAGGAATTCCCTAGCTGTTCTTTGTTTCACTTGCCCTATAATGGTAGTGTTGTCCCAGTCAAATTCATGTTGCTTGTCGTCTGCATGTGTGGCTACTAGGGATAGCTGGTCGTGTCGTTTCGTGGCTAGTTGATGTTTGTGGATGCGGATCGTTAGCTGTCTTCCTGTTTGTCCTATATAGTGTTTTGTGCAGTCTCACCAGAACGAAGGACCCGATACCCAGCATGAGCAAAACTAATGTAGTGTACAAAATCCCATGCAAGGACTGCACAAAACACTATATAGGACAAACAGGAAGACAGCTAACGATCCGCATCCACGAACATCAACTAGCCACGAAACGACACGACCAGCTATCCCTAGTAGCCACACACGCAGACGACAAGCAACATGAATTTGACTGGGACAACACTACCATTATAGGGCAAGTGAAACAAAGAACAGCTAGGGAATTCCTAGAAGCATGGCACTCATCCACAAACTCCATCAACAAACACATCGACCTGGACCCAATATACCGGCCACTACAGCGGACAGCTGAAACTGACAACCGGAAGTGGCAGGGACAGGCCACTATAAATGCCGGAGGAAACACCACAGAAGCGCTGCACAGGAGGCTCCCAAGCACTGAGGATGTCACCTAGACAGGGGACGAAACGTTTGCAACAAAAACTTCCAGCTCGGTGAACAGAACCACAGCAACGAGCACCTGAGCTACAAATCTTCTCACAAACTTTGAGCATTAGCTTACTAAAATTCTAAATGTTGCATTGTACTCACTGTATTGTTATTGTAGGCTCTGGCAAGATCAACCAGTTCTGTAAGTCTTGTGATACTGTGACAATTCCTCCAAATCTAACTTGTTTATTTATATCAGACATTTGATATATTCTATAACACTCTTTATCTATCCCTATGCTATGAGGTCCTTCTACAATTCATAATTCAAGAACAAATTAGAGAGCATCAGAGATACATCAAAATAATCAAGGACAACCAGTAGCAATTTGAAGAAGGCAATATTTCTTTGAAAAACTGATTATGCGGATGAAGGGATTACAGTAGCTGCTGTGGGTCATATGGACTTGCTGAAGTAGTTGAAGGTTTCTTAAAAGAATCATTTACAGAAGTTGAGGTGTATGGGGGTGAAAGAAAAATTGAACAACACTGTTAGAGAGTTGGTTGATAGGTAGAACATAGAAGGTTACAGCTAAAACCAATTGTTTGAATTGAATATACATCTTTTCTTCATTTCTTAATATGGTGGTCATGAAGAGTTAGCAAAAATGGCAGAGAGGTGGTAGATGCAGTTTAATGTGGTGAAGTAATCACAAGTTCATTTTACTGAGTTTCATGTTACTGAGGGATATGGAGAATGGAAATATGAGATATGGCTATAAAATAGACCAATACCATTTTGGGTTTAATACACTGGGGCACTACAATACTTGATTAAATGCAAGGCAGTGTCCCGGCCACATTATGGTCAAGGTTTACCCATTTGCAGGCTAAGTGTGAGGTTGCTAAGTTGGTGGGGTGGGTCAGGGGTGCAGCGGAGGTGGGATGGGCACTGCTGCAGGCATTTTTGGGTCAACTAACTCACCTGACCCATTTCTGGGAAAGCCGGACAGATCATCTGGCAATCGGCAGGTCACCAGCAGACTGGCGAGCTTCCTGTCTGATTGCAGGTGGCATCCCAGAAACTGCCAACTAATCGGAGTCCGGGTCAAGACTTGCTTTGCAGAGGATGTAGTGTGGAGAAGGCCAGTACTTTTCTCTTGCTTGTTGTAAACTGGAGGTCACTAGAAGAGGGATTCACGATCAGAGGCCACCCTTTGTCTCCCAAGCCTCCATGTGCTCCTAGACTGGGGTTAGTTGACCACTTTAGGACTTTATTTCCCCTTCTCACTACCTTTCTTGCCATCTTCAAGGAGGGGAAGTCTGTGTCCTTACAGTAGTGTGTTCAGCTTTAGCACTTTACTACAGAAAAGACATAAAACATTATCTGTCCATTTACTGGATGATGTCAGGGGTAAGAGTAAGGAAGCTTTCCTAGAGGATTGTGGCAGGAGACAGGGACCAGGAGAAGTCTGATATAAATGGATTAGGGCAGAAGTGTGAGACAGAAAGATATCAGGAAGCTGGTAGTAAGGATTAGAGTAGGGGCACAAGGCTTTGGAAATATTTGAGCACCAGAAATCTTTTGTGGCAAAAGGAGTTTATGGAGAAGATTCAACTGTTGGAATTTATAAATCCCACCTTGATGTCAGACCAGTAGTTTGAGAGTGTATTAATACTCTTTATTTAAGTCACAGATGGCTTGAAATCCTATGAACTCTTCAAGAGCTACATTACTCATGCAGCTTTTGTTCAGCCCACTCTAAATGGGCAAAAGCAAATATTAATACAAAGCCATTCTGAATGGGCAAAGGTTTGTAACGTGTAAAAGAAGATATAATTTTTTTTTAACAAATCACTTTTGATACGTTAAAGGGAAAATCAAAAGATTCCTTTTTAATCTATCAGACTGATTTAACACCTGGAAAATACACACGCATCCAGCAATGTAACCCGTTGCTACAATCTCTTGTGAAGGACTTATCTTTGCTTCTTTTGGGGTTTATGGTTTTTTGGATATTGAAAACACTGTGGGATGATTTCCTATGTTTGCTATTTCTAGTAAAATTATATGTGTCCTGAGAGATTACAATTCTACTAGAAATAGCAATAAGAGGAAATCTTCCCATTCTGTTTACAATATTGGCAACACGTAGACATGAGAGGAAATCTTTCCCTGAGTTGAGGGGAAGTATGGTGCTTCACTGCTGGAGAGATAGAAAATCAGAGGACAAGGTGACCAGGGCATTCTTTCACTCTTCAATGGTCCGTTATGGAATGCTTTAGCAGACACAATAGCTAGTCTCTCATCCACAATCATAGCTACGCAATAACACATGTAGTGGACAGGAACTCATGGGAGATTTTTAAGAGGAGACTGAATCATTTTAAAACAAAAGGTCAAAAATATACAGTAATTTAGACTTCAGATTCCTATTTGTACTGCAAAACTGGCAGGAATGGGCATTGTGTCACTTTCTTGTAATATCTGATTTTTTAACCAAACTACAATTACAAGTCATTCAAATAGGAACATGTGCTGAAGTTTATAGCATTAATTGCCATCGTGTTAACAAAATATTGTCTTGTATGGATTTATGCTTGCACAGACTTCCTGCCTGCTGTGTGCAGTTTCCATTTTGCTCTCCAGCAAAGTTCTTCGAAGTTAGATCGTTTTAAATGATTTTATACTGCTAGGTCAAACTAGTCAAGTGTGTGCATATGTTAGATGACTATTATCTGTGAAAGTTACATCAGAGAGAGCCTTATAATCTAAAATAAATTTTGTTTTACAATTAGATCTACAGTTGATTTAGCAACAGTGCTGTATTTTAGTTACAAAATTAATTTTACAAATCATGTTATTGCATTTATTTGCTCACACCAAAGACAGGACTCACTATGAGTAATGTTTACTGGTATACAACATATAAATGCAGGATAATTTAGAAGTAAAGCAGAGAATTACCTGGATATGAATTCAGTCTTTGTTGCCATGTAATCATGTGTAATAGAGTGACAGTTGTGCAGTCTCATTGGAGGTACACATTTTATTTTGTCTTGAAGTCTGATCACTAAAGCTACGAAAAGAGTAGGTTTGCTGCAATAATCATAAAATGTGTGCTATTTGCCATACACTTATTTTTCTTGGTTTTATGACAAATGTTAATTAGAAGCCTGGCGTAATTGATGAATGAAACAAAATGTCCTGCCTGGAAGGGAAAAAAAGAGGTCAATCTTTTCTCAGGAAGTGGTAAATTCTTCTACGCAGTGTAAAAAATTCATAATGTAAACTGCGCAGAGGTTGTTAGTCCCAGTTCTATTTATTAAATTGAGTTCAAGCTTTCTTTAAATTTACTTTCATTTACTGCAGTTTCATAAAATGTGAGAATCCTATTAAGTCTTTTTATTCCGAAACATTCTCTGCACAATTATGAATGAAAGAACGTCTGCAATAATTGAGCCTTGCTGACTAACCCATCTTGGGCCCCTCATATATCTCCATGCCGATTTTCTCATGACACACTGATTGCTATTGGCACAGCACAGTAATTTTCTTCTCTGTAATTATTTTCAGGGATTTCTGTGCATTGTTGAAGTTAGTACATATTATTGTCACAATGGAGAATATACGCTTGTATCATTTTGATTGCAAATTCTTTCGAGGAAACCTTTGATTGTGAGTTTGAAAAGGCTACTTTTAAAAAAGTGATTAATTTTCACAGTTGAGTGATTAATTGATGGGGAATAGTTAACCTGCTTAGCACCCCCACAGTGCATCCTTCCTTCTACAAAAGATATGGGCACACAGCAAGCAATCCATTCCAGATGAGGAGTTTGATGTGGAGTACAGTTGTAATAAAATTGCAGTTACAATATAAAGTGAAGTGATGGAAGGTATCACCATCAGTTCTCAGCAATGAATTGCACAGTGATGCCCAGTTTGGGTTTTGCCAGGGCCACTCAGTTCCTGACCTCATTACAGCCTTGGTTCAAATCTGCACAAACAGCTGAATTCCAGTGGGGAGGTGAGAATCATAGCCCTTGACATTAAGGCTGTATTTGACTGAAGGAGCCTAACTGGAATCAATGGGTATCAGGGGCAAACTCTCCACTGGTTAGAGTCATACCTGGCACATAGGAAGGTGAGTTGGAGGTCAGTCATCTCAGCTCCAGGACATCGCTGAAGGAGTTCCTCAGGTTAGTCCCCGAGGCCCAAACACTGTCACTGTGTCAAAATCCTGAAATTCTCTCCATAAGGACATTGTCGGCCAACCTTCCGCACATGGACTGCAGCGATTCAAGAAGGTAGCTTACCAGCACCTTCTCGAGGGCAGCGAGGGACTGGAAATAAATGCTGCCCAGCAAGCAAAGCCCACATTCCACAAGTGAATATAAGATATCCAAACAAAACTGGGAATTTTACCTTTAAGACGATTGCCACATTCGTGACTCGCCCTGCCAGAAGATAGCTAAAGTTCCCCTCTTGATAAGTTTGAATAATACTTCAATTTATTTCAGTGGACCCTATTAAGTTGAGAAAAATAATCACAGGAAGTGCTGGAAATAATCAGCAGGTCAGACAGCATTTGTAGAAAGGAGTCGCCACTTCATGTTACTATTTGTCAAAAACATACTGACTTGGTCAGCCTTAGTTAAGGGGATGATAGGGATGTTACAAGCTGATTTCAATATTGATGGGTTTGAAAGGGGAGGAGGTAGTTACGGAATTCTACTCCTGCTAGGTATTCAGCAATGCTAGTTGGAATTGCATGTGTAAGATTGTTGGCACTGTTCTGATGACTTTCCACTGACATTCACTGGGTTCCTGAATCAATATTGGTGCCTTTTGATGACCTTTGGACTGGAATTATCTGTAGGGGAGGAAGGAAGATAAAATTAACAAGAAAATAAAAACTTGTTTGAAAAGATCAAGGAAGGACTTCTGAAGGTCACCATTCAGTTAAATAAAGTTCTCAGTGTTAAAATATAGGCTTGACAGTGAGAGAGAGATCTTCCTATATTCAGACAGTAAAGACGCAAAGTGCAAAATAAAATCTTTATAAGCATTATTGACTTTGCTTAATAAATTTCTCTTGTGTGTGTTATGGCAACGATACTTGTTGATAAGAAGAATATGCTAAAGTACAGACAATGTCAGGATTCCATGTCCATTTTGTTTTCTAGGTTAAACAAAAGATATATTTAGCTCATCATCAAATAACTCTTTGCTCCTCATCATTTTTTCTCTGAACACAACAGTCACACTTGCTGCCTGCTGAATTTATAGATACCTAAACATCCTGCGAGTTTCCAGAGTTTCAATTTCATTCTTTTGAATCTCAGCAGAGATGTAACAAAATTAAATATTTTAAAAAATTAAAAATAAACTCTAGTCAGCAATTGCAGGAGCAGAATTATATTTTATGTGTGTCACATATACATCGCTTTCATAAGATCAAGACAAATTTTGAATACAAACCTGTTTGAGGTAAATAATGAAGGATCACTGGTCTTGAAACATTAAATCTGTCTCTTTACAGATGCTGCCAGACTTGCTGAATTTCTCCAGCACTTTCTGCTTTTGTTTAGATTTCAATTCTTTGCTTAAAAATTAAAGATGGATTCTTTTAAATCATGTGACTAGCCCAATGAGCTTTTATAATTAAAGAGAGAAAGACATTGTGGATGAAATTCCCCAGGCCCACTTGAAGCTTTTTGAAGAATGGAAAGGGAACTTAATTCGGTGAGATAGACTTGAACCAGTCTCCTGATGGTGGGATAATGGTTTGCTATTAACTTCGCAGAACTTTAAGGCAAGTGAGTTTTTCAACCTTGATGGGGAGGAGCCTACTTTGTATTCATTACCATGTCATGAATACTCATTAACACGCCAGACTCCTGGAATTATGTTCATGGGCACACATAATGGAAATGCCTGACACCCAGTTTTGTGTATGATATCCTGTGCAGTGGCAACTCAGAATGTTAACTCCTACTCACAAGATCATGAAATATTGGGTAGTTTCCTCATTTCCCCTCCCCCCACCTTATCCCAGTTTGGAACTTCCAACTCAGTCCCACCCTCATGACCTGTCCTACGTGTCCATCTTCCTTCCCACCTGTCCGCTCCACCCTCCTCTCCAGCCTATCACCATTACCCCACCTCCGTCTATCGCACTCTCAGCTACCTCCCCCCCCCCCCACCCCCCAGCCCACAAGCCTCACTCATAATGAAGGGCTTATGCCCGAAACGTCGATTCACCTGCTCCTTGGATGCTGCCTAACCTGCTGTGAGTTTCCAGCACCACACTGTCAACTCATGGTCCTTACCATTTGTGTTCTTTCAGCACCGGAGCCAGGTTCTCATGAGTCCCATAGGTACAATATTTTTATTTGCACTGTGCACCATGGAATGCTAGGTAGGTGTTATTGTTGTTGGAAAAACCTGCTGTAGGTATAATCAGTATGTTTTCATACTCGTAAGATATACTTAAGATATTTTCCTAATCATCCTGTTCAAAGATGCTTTACATACCTCTGGAGCTGGTTGGACTTGAACCCAGAGCTTCTGACTCACTGGTAGAGACAACACCATTGCTCCACACAAATCCTCTAGGTGTTTGTTGGAAATATTTTCCAATCAATCTTTTCCAGCGATGTTATTACACTTCTCTGGAGCAGGTGGGACTTAGACCTGAGTGTTCTGGTCCAGAGGTAGGAACACTACCATTGAATTGCAAGAGCCCATAGGTGTTTACCCTAATTTAGATTAGATTATGTTACATTACATTGCAGTGTGGAACCAGGCCCTTCGGCCCAACAAGTCCACAGCGACCCGCCGAAGCGTAACCCACCCATACCCCTACATTTAACCCTTACCTAACACTACGGGCAATTCAGCATGGCCAATTCACCTGACCAGCACATCTTTGGACTGTGGGAGGAAACCGGAGCACCTGGAGGAAACCCACGCAGACACGGGAGAACTTGCAAACTCCACACAGTCAGTTGCCTGAGGCGGAAACTGAACATGGGTCTCTGGCGCTGTGAGGCAGCAGTGCTAACCACTGTGCCACCGTGCCGCCCACAATTTAGTTGAGGATACGCTTCAATTGTTGTGTTAGTCAATCAGGACCAACTCCCACTGTAAACGCTGTGATTAGTTTACTTCCTGACAGCAATGAGCACAAGCTTGTGATGGAGCAGATTTCCCACATACACTATTGAAGTCCAATACTGAACTGATACTTGCATGATAGTTAACAAAAAAAATCAGTGCTCTTATGGTGTCTCGTGATTCTTACAAAGCAATGCCACTACTCTCTTCCTCACTGTTGCAACAAAATATTGGTAAATGTCTACAGGCAAATGGGGAAAATAAAATCAGCCAGAGCTCCTGATTCAGTTTCTGAATCAAGATTCAGTGAATGCGTGTGTGTGCGTATAAATGCAAGCTGGAAGGCAGGGAGGGGGAGGGCGTGAAAGGAAGGGAGGAGAGAAAACAGGAGCAAATTCTGATATGCTAATGTTGGGACTAGTGATAAATTTGTTTGTGTTCTGTTTCTGAAAGGGACATAAAAATCTCGATGATGTTCTTTAACATAGAAAGTAGGAGCTAGAGTAGGCCATTCAGCCCTTTGACCCTGTTCCACCATTCAGTATGATCATGGCTGATCATCCAACTCAGTGTGCTGTCCTTGCTTTCTCCACATACCCTTTGATCCCTTTAGCCTTAAGTCCAAAGAACGTCCAAAGGTAGAGAGATAATGCTCCAAGAGTGGGTTGACAAATTGAATATAGATATTTCTAATTAACCTGTTTGGACATGTCTGGTGGGACTGGGAAACAGGTCTCTGGCTCAGAGATAGCGACACTCACTGCTCCAAAAGTGCCCAACCAACTAATTATATCTTGCTGCAATTTCAGGGATCAGTTAGGCTCGATTGGTTATGTTAATCTCTCTGAATGTTGTTGTCATGCAATGTCAATTATTAACATTACTGATCTTTCACACATGTTGCTACTACCGTCTGGCAGTTAGTTGGTTTAGCTACATGAAAGTAGTGCTGCAAGAGAAGTGCCCAATTTGGGTAAAGATTAGGATTGTGGGCTAGTGTTTTGGGCACTGTGGAGTGCCACTACTCTTACCACACAATCCACAGCCCAGTTGGTATTTCCTCCCACTGAGCTGAATGACTTGTGGTTAAAAGTTCATGGTTTGCCAGCAGTCGTCATTGCTGTCATGTTTAGTGTCAAATATCACTCTGGAGTTTTCTTTCAATGATTTCAAGTGTATCCAATCACTTGAACTTTAGTCTTGTACTGTAAGCATGCGAGATATGTAAACATAGCACTAAAATCTGCAAATGCTAGAAATCTTTCACTGAAACAGAAAATATTGGAAACAGCAAGAAGTAAAATGAATAAACCATAAACTGCTTAAGTGGGAAACAGTTGATGGTTCTTCAGCAAAATTCTATTTAGATGAGGTAATTGGGCCATAATGAGAAAAACAAATGTAACTAAAGACACATATTACATACAGAAAACGTGAGTTGCTGAGGCACTGGGGGTGCAGTAAGCAGTTCATAATTGGAGAACCTTTGTCAGTAAATTGAGGTCTTAAGTGATGATTTATGTATGCCACTAATATATTTCGAACATATGTAATAGATAATTCTATATTAATGTGCAAATCCAGGTTACAGGGCGAAAGTGAGGACTGGAGATGCTGAAGATCAGAGTCTAAGATTAAAGTGGTGCTTTTACCCAAAACTTCAATTTTCTTGTTCATTGGATGCTGCCTAACCTGCTGTGCTTTTCCAGCACCACTCTAATCTAAATTCAGGTTACAACCTGGTATACGGGTAGAAGATTACATTTTATGTTGGTCTTCCTACATCACAAAACATCCTTACCTCACCTTTTAGTTTTTCACAAATCTAAGCAAAGACAGAAATGTTGGCATTTTCATGATGACTGACCACATTCTGATAAATCCCGTGTTTGAAAACTTAAACGTGGAGGACTTCAAGCTTTGATGTTTCTGCCCTGCTGAGTAATTATTTGTTTTTCTTGCAAAAATTGAACCTGTTCAGTAGGAATGCTGTCAAGCTGCCTTCCTTAATGATCTCCACTAAGAGTACATCTGATATTTTCATGACTGGAATGGATGAGTTGGAGATTGGTTAAAGTTGATTAGTGTTGATCAGAAATGAACTATCCTGCAGGAGATTTGATGAGTGAAATTTGGGACACTTTCATCTTTCTAAATTGATTATTTAAGTTTGCCAAATAATTGCACATCCCTTGTCAATAAGACTTTACAAATGTTTTTCTATTATATAATATTCTGTCATTGGTGGAATCTTCTGGTCCCTGAGGCGGTAGCTTCATTGGACAAGATGGAGTCTCTGCTGGAATTATGTTCTACATAAGTTTAATGCTTCAACATTGTTTAATCTTTTCTTTCCTACTTCAATATATGGATGTCACCTTAATAACTGCGAATAACTTGAGGATGCCTGCTGCCTGCTTTGCTGGTTTGTCTTCAATGACTTTGATGTAGAGTGCTGGTGTTGGACTGGAGTGGACAAAGTTAAAAATCTCACAAAACCAGGTTATAGTCCAACAGGTTTATTTGCTAGTACTTCCAAATAGACCTGTTGGACTATAACCTAGTGTTGTGTGATTTTTTTTTAACTTTATCCAATGACTTTAGCAGGCATTCTTTGTTGGTTTGGGATCCTTCAGGGGCTCCCAGCATTTGTATATGTGCTACCAAGCCAACCTTGATTGAGGCATTTGGGTCCCTGACAGAGTGGAGCTGCTGCAGCACTCTTTGGGAGACCCCAAAGATGGTGATGCTCGAGTATAACTCTGTCACTCCTCCTCCTTGTTGGTAACCAGTGGAAACTCCTCCACCCCTTGTGGGGACGTGGCTCCTGGAGGGAGCTCATGCTCCCTCAGCCCCCTCCTGCCTAGCTAGTTGAATGAATGTATCTATGGCTCAAGCAATGGAAACACATCCCTGTGCATATCCAGCTGTTATTGACTATTCTGCTGGACCACCACCCATTACCTTGAGGCTTGCCATGTGCTCCTCACTGGAGCTGAATCATCAAACAAAACCTGTGCCAATTCTTCTGTCTTCACGAGAGTCTGGGTATAATCTCTGCTGCGTCTGCCAGATGCTCCCCTCATAACCTAGGCATCTATGATAGCTCACTAATGACCAAGACCAGACATGTAAGACTCCTACTGGGTTCAGCAAGGTCCTGGTCTTCCACAATCCTGCAATTGTCTGGCTTCTCTTCCACCTCTAACTGTGGTTTTGTGCCAGTGTTCACCAGAAAATAACTCTGAACCTCCTCTCGTTAGATTACCCACCAAAGACATTATCACTGTCTTAGGAAGGAAGGCCTTGATGGTGCATCCTCTAAGCACCACTTGTCAGAGGTGTGGTTTGTCATGCTGATAGAGATGGACTTGCTGGCAGTCGTCTTTATTATCCCTGGATTAGGGGTATGATCTGGAAACTGCATGGAAAAACAAAGATATGTTTGTGTCACAAGCTCCCATCCTTATTCTGGTTTCATAAAGACTTTGCTGCATTAGATGCAGCTTGAGAGTAGCAAATCCATGTTCTCTCTTCAGATGATCCTCTATATCTAATCTCCCTATCAGAACAGGCCCATTTCCATTGCTTTCTGCCAGCTCATGAGCTTGATCCTTGAGATGGGTTAGGAACCTACTACCAGGTATCCCTGTGCTCCCTCACCTACACCAATCCCAATCTCACACAGGTCTAAGCATTTATTATCACTTTTCTCTACAGGAGATTGAATGAACCTTTAAGAGACATTAAAGAGTGTACAGGATTACTATACCTGCATTTATAGATCGAGAGGGAAATTGCCAGAACTGTAATTGTCCAAAAGTGATAATAGGAAGAAGAGTGTGCTAAGGGAGAACATGAGCAGTTAAAAGCATGGATCAGTTTTGTCAAAGAGCGACAGTTGATAAAAAGCAAGAAAGCATTCAATGGTGCGTGTGCCTGAGATACCTCTGAGGTGTTCATTCTGAAGCTATCTTTCCTGATTGTGCCAGTGTCCAATGGAGTGAAAAGCAGTCAGATCCGTACGTTCTCCTAGTTGTGATGAAAAGTCAGCAGTGAGTGTGCAATCTCCTGAGTACTGTGGCTCCTTTTATGTTTTGTTACTGTGAGCCATGGCAGCTGTTTGAGACACAGCACCATTCTGTTACAAGTGGTATTGCTTTGTTAGCTGCAATTAAATGACAGACATCGATTGTCCAAGAGGATCTGATGGAGGGACAGCCCTGTGCAGTGGCAACAATACAATGGTAGCTCACACTGACAGGGGCTTGACTCACTGAGTAGACAGTGATATATACCCTGGTTGAGTACAGCAGGCCATTCATCCCCTTGCAATACTAGAGACAGCTTCTCTTGGAGTTCTGTGAATCTGGCCTCCACATCCACCTCAGTACAGTTGGTATGTCCATCCCTAGGGGAAAAGAACTTCTCTCCATGGCAGCATTCAGAGTGTGTAGGCATCATAGGAACCCCATATCATTATTTTCCTGCTCAAATACTTCCATGGGATGGGTGGTGGTGGTGAGCAAATATTGAGGTGTGGTATCTGGAGTTTGGAGTTCAGAAGGTCTCAGTGATGGGGGTTGGGGATGGAGGAGGGGGAAATGTCAAACTTAGTGCCAAACCATAAAATTTGGTGCTTTACTCATGTAGTCCATGTGTAATGGGTACAGGAGAAATGTCCTTATGATCTGTATTCCCTTTTTTTGTATGTTCTGCCTGTACTGCTTGCAAAACAAAACTTTTCACTGTGTCTAGGTACATGTGACTACAATAGTCGAATCAAATCAAATCAGATATTGGGTCCAGGGGGATGAATGGGGGGGATGAGAAGGGATTGTCATAGGTCGGTGGCAGAAAGGTGCAATGGCTATCTTCCCATCTGAAAATCTTGGCCAAAAACACTTTCTTATGATTTGTACTGTGGGAGAACTGCTACTTTCTATTGACACATAACACAACTGGTGTTGAAACAAATATTTGAGGCACAGGTTTGTTACCACAGATGAAGTATTTCATTTGCTAAAATTTGGAATAGATTGTAAATCTGCATCCAAAGTCTGTGACTAAATGTTGGTACAACAATAAGCTGAGGGAATCTTTCTTCGGTGTTAATAAAGATGTTCTGTCAAAGGTGCAATCCTCACCACTTAAAGTGGGCATGTTAGTTTTAATGTGAATTACATGGAGGATGATGAAAGCAAAACGATGTGACCAACGTATTTGAAATAACACAGGAAATATCACTTAGCAACTAATTGTCAGCAGTTGGGTGCGGAATCCCATTCGCTAAGATAATTGCACTTTAATGAGGTGTGAAGAACTGATTGAAACTGCTCAAAGCACTGAATTTGATTGAAACCAGCAGACCATTTTACATTAGTAAATATATGGTAAATAATTATTGAACTGCCTAAGATAACTGGAGTGCTTAAAGTACTACAAACAATGTTTTCGTGAGTGACTTCTTTTGGAGGTAGTAACTAGTTGCAGTTATTTGTCCTGAAGTAAGTGGTTCCGTGTGATGAGCATGGACAGTGTAAGTGGTGCAGTGTATACTTAAAACGCAAAAACCAAGCAAACAGAGTAATGTGTCATCAGCAATCTCAAATTATACCACTGGATCTGTACCTGTTCCAGTTTAAGACCAACAGTTCTAGATATGCAGATAAGCTTCACGAACAGCACCAATTAAATCTCACTCCACTTTACAAATATTGAAGTTAAACAATTCATTCAAAGTTTTAATTTCAGTGGCTGCAATATGACATTGAAATAATGCAGCAACTTCTTCAAACTGGTTTATCGCAATCCAGGAGATCTGTCGAAAACTGGAGAAGAGAAAGACAAGTTAACATTTCGATATAAGCTCTACCAGAATTGGGGGAGAGAAAAGGTAGAAAGCAGTAAATAGGAACAGCAGAAAAGGTAGTAATGAGTTAAAAACACACACATACCAGAGAAATGGTATGGACAGAATGACCTTTCATCTTTTTAATAGAAAAGGATGGTTAAATTGGTTGATTATGGCAATGTCATGTCGATGGGTCAGTGTGGATTTGTTGGGCCAAATAGCCTGTTTCCACACTGTAGAGAATCTAATCTAATCTAAATGTACCTATTGGGCTAAGCATTTGCATCAATGTTGAGCTGAAACCTATTCAAACTGATACATGGTGATGCAACTGGGATATAAATGCACAGAAAGAAGGACAAATATGAGGCAATGGACATGTTCATTATGAGCAAGCCCATGAGAGGTTTAGCTATATATTAAAGGCCGAATTTTAACTTTGTTCAGCTAGCACTAATACAAGCTATAGATTAGTAGTTTTGGGGTCTTTACTCCCTATTCCCACTCAGCCACTTTATTTCTGGGGCCTTCTGCTTAAAGGCCCAGTGTGTCCATTTGAATTGGCTGGTAGCTCAGATACTCTATTGCAAGATTGAAGATCTATGATATATTTCAGATCCTATCCGTGCTACCATAGGCTCCACAAGAATGATATGGGTGTCAGGCAACCTAACCCTTTCAACCATGACCTGGAGAGCTTTGCTCGGACTCCCCTGGGTGTACTGTCAGCAATAGTCACCACTCCCAGTGGAACTGCATACAGTGGATCTGATTTGGTGGCAGTTCTCAGTCAGCAGGATTTCTGCCTGCAGCATCTTGAATTGGTTAGAAGATCACACAGTGACTGGTTAAGGGCCTGACAGACATTTAATCCAACTGGGCCTTCTTCTCTGTTCCCCACCAGCTCTCCAAACAATAGACTGAACTCCTGATAATTACATGAAATTTCACCTCCTTATCTCGTAGTTCCTCTGTCATTCAATGTCTGAACACTCCCCTGCATGTGTTTTGCGATTCATCGTAAAACTGTTCAGCATTATTGTTGTGTGTATCTGAAGGCAACCCAGTGAATGGGTTGCAGCAGTGCATCAATTATCATAATAAAATAAGATTATTACATCTGTGCTGTTGTGGAGTTTGTCACGTACAGGGTAATGAATTCAGTGTTGCACGAAAACCCATTCCACTGAGAAACCTGTGGCACTTTTAGTTCTGTGCTGCAAGATTATGGTTATTATGTGCAGGTGTAGCCTTCATAATTTTGAACATTGCCTCTGGTAGGAAGGGCACCATTATCAGAACGATGTAAATGTGGTGACACTGGTTGACTTGAAGAGAATATTCTGTCCAGCACCTCCAATGGCAGACGTCAATTAAATATATATGTATAGATATAACAGTTCCTACTGACAATGCCAGGTTTGGGATTGCCATTTTGTCTGCCTGTGATTGCCTGCTAACACATACTTGTGGTGAAACTTTAGCTTTATTCAGGTCCAATGCATCAAAAAGTGTGCGTGCAATTCTATTAGTTATATTCGAGCAACTATACTGGGCAGACCAGTCAGCTTGTGTTCTCCAACCCACTGAAAAGCAACTGCCACAGGACAAGTCATAATAAAAGCAGGGCTGTAATGTACATGAGATTTCGTATATGTGCGGAGAGGTGTGCTTTGGTGAGTTACCAATAATCAGTAACTGAAAGGAAAGCTAGGTTAATGTATTGACACAGATACAGGAGGAGGACTCAGAAATGTCACAATTCTTAGTCCCTTTGAAGCAGACCTAAAACACTTTGCCAATACCAGCCGCAACAAGGAAAGTTTAAGCAAAGCTTCAGGCTTCCACTAAGGATTAGAATTACACCCCCACCTCCCAGCCAGTGATGGGCTTGTGGGCGGGTTCATAAAATTGTCAATGGACACTGGTCTTGGCAACAACCCCAGCCTACATCTAATTTTAACCATGGCACAGGAGGCACTGAAAGGTCTGTCCATCGTTGGTCCAGATGATACCCTTCAGTGCCCAGTTGATTGCCATCATCCTTTGTGAAATGTAACTTTGTGATTACATTTGGAAGGTCTTGTTATGAATCAGTAGGACAGAATAAAAGAATAACTGGCTATGTTAAACACTGCATCATCCAATTGTGTCATTAAACTGCATCATGAGGAGAAATTTCTTCACCCAGAGAGTGGTGGCTGTGTGGAATGCTCTGCCCCAGAGGGCAGTGGAGGTCCAGTCTCTGGACTAATTTAAGAAAGAATTGGATAGAGCTCTCAAGGATAGTGGAATCAAGGGTTATGGAGATAAGGCAGGAACAGGATACTAATTAAGGATGATCAGCCATGATCATATTGAATGTTGGTGCAGGCTCGAAGGGTGGAATGGCCTACTCCTGCACCTATTGTCTATTGTCTATTGACAACTGTGGACTATTAGTGCAAATAATGCTTCTGCTAGACTGGATGGCTGCAGAACCAAAAGGTTAAATAAGCATTTGATTTTGCCTATTTTGGACTGGAATAGCCCTATGTGGAATGTGTGCTTCAATAAATGGCAAACAACTGGTTAGTTTTTCAAATCCAAACTCAGTGTAAGTTAGCTTTCCATCTGCATTGACAGCTGCGTCCAAATCTGCTGGTATTGGTACAATATACCCTGAGGTGACAGGAGAATTGGATAGAGTTTTCAAGTTCAGGTCTTCAATGATCTCCCAGCTCTGAAGAGCACTTGGAATGAATTTCCCTACAGAATGTTTCCCTGGTCTTGTGAGTAATGATTCTATGATGCGTGGAAAGTTTCTTTCTGCCAGTAGTAACACAGAGATAGCAGAACTAAAATCAAGGCAGTTGACGTATTGCCAACACCTTTCTTCACTGTAAGTTTTCCTGGAATCCTCTGCTGGGATACCAATTCCACCTTAAATTACAACTAATCTCATTAATTTCACAATTCATACGATAGACATAGACCTGTGGTGCCATTTTGAGGACACACTCTATTTGATGCTATGCTCAGTAAAACTGATGACCAATGGGATGTCTCCTAACAAATAGTGTAAAATGAATTTTGTGGGACCACGAGGAGCAGAAGTGGTCTCAAGGTTAATGTGGGCTGTTTCTACACTGGACTCTCCCTTTGCTAGGATTGGTGTGTCTCTGGAATTAACTTCTTCTTGGCTGTTGACCAACCTGTTGCTGGCATCAGCTGGACCTCCCAGCAACACAAGCAATCAACCTTCACCCTTCAATCGAACAGCACCTGCTGCTGGTGCAGCACATAATAATTCCTCTGATCTGAAAAGGTTTGGAAAAATACTAGCATAGTTATTTGAACATTTGGAAAACATTCATTCATATCCCAAATATTTTCAAAAATTAACTTCTCTTTCAAAAATATGAAATATTTTCAAAAATATTCTTTCTTCTGTACTTTAAAGCAATTTCTCTTTAATTTCTACCTGGAAATGTGTAATGATAAGCAGGTCAGTGAGAGTATATGTTCAATGAAAACAGAAACAGAAATCACAAGAAACTCAGCAGGTCTGGCAGCATCTGTAGAGAGAAAGTAGAGTCACATTTTGAGCTCAGTGATCCTTCTTTGGAACTGATTGTAGCTAGGAAAGTATTGGTATCTGCTGAAGATAGGGTGGGGAGGGGAAAGCACAAATGATAGGTGGAAATGCGGCCTAGAGAGAGAGAACTGAAGTAGGGCAGAAAAAATGGAAAGTGAAATGCCTGGGGAATCTGCAGCCTTCAAGTCCCAATATCAACTTTGATAATTTTAGGGCCTGCACATCTCCGTACATGCCCTTCCCTTATATCCACACACCAGGTCTTGTCATCACATGGGCTGCTTTCACGACAGCCAACCCATTTTAACTCTTTAATAGTCCCCTGTAGCAGCTTTTCTTTCTTCCCACCTCATCACTGTCTATCCCTTTGTCTGCCAAACTGTTGTCTTCTCTTTCTGGACTGTACCTCCATTTATCATTTACTCCCTCTCCTCCCTGCACACCTCTCCCCCCTCCCCCCACCCCACCCACAAAAAAAATAGTCAGCATATATACCAACCTTGTCCTAGCAACAATGAATCCTGAAGAACGGTCACTGGACTCAGAACGTTAACTCTACTTTCTCTCCACAGATGCTGCCAGACCTGCTAGGTTTTCTCAGCATTTTCTATTTCTGTTTCTGTTTTTGTACAATGAAAAGAGCTTCAGCAAACGTTTTTAATGGACACCACACCAGATTTTTAGCTACAAAACTTTCAGGTTCTTGTTCACTTTAATTCCTATTGTGCAGGAGCTAAGCAGATCTAGAAGAAAATACTATACTTTTTAAAGCATTAATGCAAAAGAAGTGGCAATATATCAATCTATGTCAGTATTTATTTTTATTGCATCATATAAATTTCACCTTGTGTATTTTAGCATATCTATCAAATACAAACTATGTGTTGCTATATGCAGAAATATTAGATTTTGTAGGTTTCAGTGATTCAATTATAAATGCTATGCATGATTTCTGATATCTATTCATTCAGTGCAATGTTTCATTGCATAAGTAACATTGACCTGTAGTCTTGACTAGTTGTTGACACCTGAACAGTTAAGAGTGTGCAAATATCACACAACATAGGTTATAGTCCAACAGATTTAATTGGAAGCACTAGCTTTTGGAGCGCTGCTCCTTCATCAGGTTGTTAAGAGTGTGGTGCTGGAAAAGCACAGCAGGTCAGGCAGCATCCGAGGAGAAAGGACAGTCGACATTTCAGACATAAGCCCTTCATCAGCACCTGAACAGTTAAGATTCGTTATGTCTTCTAATTTATTCAAATAATGTTTTATTGTTAGCTGTTTTTGATGAGCATAAATGAACAGAAATGAGCTCTCTGCAAACTGACAGCAAGTGGTGTTCTGAGTACTGGGGATATGTCCATGTTGCTCACAATCAAAAGGATACTAATCCCCTAGTGAGATAATCACTGAAAGATTATCCCATCATGTTAATGATAGAAGGAGTTTAAGAAGCAGTTATCTATTAAGTAAACTCCAATGGAATTAATTATCCAAAAAAATGTACCTCAGAGAAAAAAGAATCTTTCTGTTAAGTTAATAGCTCCAGACAACAATGCTAATCCTTTTCCTACTAATTAACTAAGAATTATGTTTACTTGGTTCATTAACGTCAGCCAACTTCTGTAATTTAAAATTTGATATGCTGGGGATTAACTCAGTTTCCTTTTGTTGTTTTATAAAAATACAGCAAAATTAGTCAACAGTGCCATCTTTTGTGAGGCTGCTTTTAAAATTGAAAGAATGTAGCTATTTAATTGAAGGTTTGTACTTAGCAGGGAAGACTCTCCGGATTTGGACTTTGACCAAGTGTTTACAGGCCAGATGAGGAACAGGTGTAAGAGCAAAAAAAGTATTGTGATTTTAGATCATTATCATCTTGAGACATTGATGTGTGATGCATTTGATTGAAAATCTTCTCTCGTGAAGTGTTAATTCTTTTACTTAAGGGGATAACTTCTGAGAAATAGGCCCAGATCTCCCAAGGATAGCTACCATCATTGGATTGCCACTCCTGGCGAACGTTCCTCCAACTTGATGTGGCTCTGTGTTTCTTCCAGGAGGTACCAAATCTGGCTTTTACAGAAACCAGAGCAGTGTGTGTCCTGGTGATCTCTGGCAATGGAAACGGGTTAGGTGGAGGGGTGGGGGTGGGGCATGTTGGTATGGAAGGCACAGTATTCCCTGCTTTATGGCACTAGCTGTCATATGGTAGGTCCAAAAGTCCATTGTGAACTTTAGTGAATCAATGAGAGGATGAAGAAGTAAATAGATGAGGTGTTGGAGTGGATGGCATGGTAGGTGGGGATGGAATGGGTGGATGAGATTAGTTGGACCTGGGAGATTGTTGCACGTTTGGGAACTAGTCAGTCAGGGTGTAATCCAATCAGGTCTGGAGGTTAGTGTGGATGGGGTGGGTGCGATCGAGTGGGTGGGTTCTGGTCAGGTGGGCACTCAGTTGCTCGGAAAGGATTCATCTTCTTGGGAAGTATTTGGTTGGTTGTGGGATGGTCTAGCGATTGGATGTTTGGTCAGGAATGTTAACAAGTGGTCATGGGATGGGTAAGTCCAGTCAGATTCAGAGGGCGAGTTCATTTGAGTGATTGGTGGATCAGTTACACAGTGACCCAAGACTTAGACTAGGTTTCAGTAGCCCAGATCGACTGGTCGGGATCATCAGAAACTGGAGATATGACCCAAGATGTTTGCCCAAGAAGCTTGATCTTTGGGTGGGAAATACTCTGTTCCTTGGGACCTCTAAAAATGTCTGATTATGAGTTTGAGGCATAAAACACATGAACAAGGAACAAGTGTAGGCCCTCAGCCCTCTGAGTTTGCTTCACTATTTAAAATCATCATGATGTGGAGGTGCTGGTGTTGGACTGAGGTGGACAAGGTCAGAAGTCACAAGACACCAGGTTGTAGTCCAAAAGGTTTATTTGAAATCACAAGCTTTCAGAACAATGCTCCTTCATCAGCACTCAGAAAACTGAACCTTTTGAACTATAACCTGGTGTCGTGTGACTTCTGACAATGTGATCATGGCTGATCTGATTTTAATTTCACTTCTACATTCCTGTATATCCCCACTAATTTTTCACCTCCTTGGTCATCAAGAATCTATCTACGTCTGCCTGAACAATATGTTCAAAACTTGCATCCACTGCCTTCTGAGAAAGGGAATGCCAAAGACTCTCAACCTGCTGAGAGAAAAGAAATCCTCATCTGTCTTTATTTATTTATAAACTAAGACCTAGGTCTGAGAATTCAAACAGTTCTGACATATTTACCTGGACCATTACCCAGGAATTGTGAGACAGATATGTTCTTTTCTGACCCATGCATAACTCTACAACTGACCCCTCACCATCAATTCCCCCCTTGATCCCATGTGCTGCCAACCCCACCCTCCAATTTCTCACTCTCACCAACCTGACCTGTAGCCTCCACCATTTACCTTCTATCATATACCCATCCCACTGACTACCTGTACTAACCCCTCCTGACTTAGCAACTGATCCATCTACCCACCCAACACCCTAATAGCCTGCCACTCTGCCCAGTTACCCATTTACTCCACTTCTGCTGTCCACTTATTCACTTACCTCACCCCACCCACCCTCCATGCCAGCCACTTAACCACCTACGCACTCAATCACTAACACACTGAGAAGCTTTGGGACATTACTAGCTCTGGGTTCTGGTGAGTAAGAGTTTCAATGCAAATAGAGGATGGACGTTTGCACAGATTCATATCACTGCCCTCTCTTGATGTTTCCTTCTGCTCTAGAGGAGCTCTTTGGAATCCTGTCCAAATGACTTTTGGACAGAAAATCATTTGTAGGTAAAAGGATAGTTTATGTTGTCTGGTCCCTGTTGTAAACAGTGGGTTTGGAGTGGTGGTGGTAACTGATCAGAAGGTCTGGGTCATTCTGTCTGATGTTTCCTGTCTAATTACTCAGGTGAGGACATTGCAAATGTCCAAGATCTCTGACTCCAATTCCAAGCTGGAGACATCCATGGGGGTCGCAGGGAAGAGGCGAATTAATTAGATTAGATTAGATTAGATTACAGTGTGGAAACAGGCCCTTCGGCCCAACAAGTCCACACCGACCCGCCGAAGCGAAACCCACCCATACCCCTACATTTACCCCTTACCTAACACTACGGGCAATTTAGTATGGCCAATTCACCTGACCCTGCACATCTTTGGACTGTGGGAGGAAACCGGAGCACCCGGAGGAAACCCACGCAGACACGGGGAGAACGTGCAAACTCCACACAGTCAGTCGCCTGAGGCGGGAAACTTAATATTGGAAACTTAATCTTTCTAGACAATTTGCATGTAGGTCATGTAAATCAGGACTTCCACAGGATTGCAACACATACTTCGGTTGTATATCTGGTTCCTCACTATCCGGGGAGAGGACAATTTGGGCTGTATATTTAGAACCATGAGAAACTGAGCTAAAATGGAATTTGATGATTTAGTAGATTTCTTTGATAATTACATCAGAACATAATTATCCTAAATTGGCATGAACAATTACTTTGATTTAATGTCAAGGAATTGACTTTAATAGAGGTATGGCACTGTCACTTTTAATTCTTTAATCTGGGTTTAAATGCAACCATTCTGGGAGTTTCATATGATATTTGATCTTAGTCTGCCAATAGGCAAGGAGGTAAAAAACAAAACTTTACATAATCCAGCAGTGATTGTATTAATAATTCTCAGAATTGTTAAGAAAGCTATAAGAATGGCAGGCATGGAAAATATTTGCTTTCAATCACATGTGATAAGAGATATGTTTCTGAGACTGGGTTAAGAACACATTATTGACAACAGGAGAGAGATGTGTTGCTCAACATCTGACTCTTTGGAGTGCATGAAGCTAACCAAATAGTAAACACATTCCAACACTTAACAGTAACTCTCTCCTTGCTTTTGGT
Source organism: Chiloscyllium plagiosum (assembly GCF_037043375.1). NCBI lineage: Eukaryota > Metazoa > Chordata > Chondrichthyes > Orectolobiformes > Hemiscylliidae > Chiloscyllium > Chiloscyllium plagiosum. The sequence continues at coordinate 37,525,888 of NW_028270148.1, forward strand.
GTACACTACTTTTGCACTTGACTTGACCTCACCTACTGTTAGTGGAACTGAGCTGAATTATTTTATTTCCAGGCTAAAATGCCCAAGGGGGAGCCTGTTGAGAGGAACACCATCTACCCTGTGGCCATGTAAAGGTTGATTGGTTGTCACTAGGCTGGAGGCAGGAATGCTGCCTTTCCAGATCAGGGAGTCCTTCTTCAAAAAGTGGAGGGTCCTGCAAAGGCTAGCAGCCGTGTAGCAGTTTGGGACAGAGATACGCAGTGCTGGGTCAATGATTGGTGGTCTGGCTGAGTGCTATCCCTGCATATCCCAACAAAGGAACTAAGGAGCTAGGTTTCAAGGAGCTTACTGGAGGCTATTCTGTGGGCCCTGAGTTCCTGGAAAGGAATAGCCGCTCTGCCCACTACCAGGCACCTAGAGGAAAGCCACTTTGCATGGACTTTTCCCATCATTGGTCAAGTTCTGCTGATGGCAGGATGAAGTTCATGGTTGGGCATGAATTGTCCACTTCGAGCCTCAGTTGACCACTGGTGGGCATGACAGTCAGTGCCGTCTGGTATTGTTGCAGAGTACAGACAGGCCTGTAGGCAGAGAGCAGTCCACCTGCTGGATTTAATGAGCCTACTATCTTCAAACCTGTGAGGTCAGGAGTGTAAAACCTAATCAACTGCCTTTGACATTCATAATACAAGATATAACTAATCTAATATGGCATACTGTGTAAAGATTTCCGTTGTGTATATAGACAGTTGCACAATTTTATCAATGTAGCAAACAGAAACTGTCACAAATATGTTATAAAAAAACCTGAAAGACCTGCAGATACTGTAAATCAGAAACAAAAAACAGAAGTTGCTGGAAAAGCTCAGCAGGTCTGACAACATCTGTGAAGAGAAATCAGAGTTAACGTTTCGGATCTGGTTCTCAGGAAGGGTCATCAGACCTGAAATGTTAACTCTGATTTCTCTTCACAGATGTTGTCAGACCTGCTGAGCTTTTCCAGCAACTTCTGTTTTTGTGACAAATATGTTATACTTTAATTACTGATGCAGCCCAACTTCACGCATTTACAATTTTTCATTCAGGTTATGTGGCCAAAAGGTAAAAAATATACCAAATCATGTAGGGGGAATTTGTAAAAATATGTATTGTGCACTAGGGGGTGAGAGGGAGGGTAGAGTGGGGGATGGGTGACCATGATGCCAATCTGACCGTCCGATAGTATCAATCTGAGGAATTGCCTAAGTTCTAGGAGAGGCAGCTGGGGTACTATTGGCAAGTTAAGATTGGATGACCTGAAGGTACCTGCATGTATGTTTTGTTCTGGATTTCAAAATAAGCTGACAAAAGTTCATGTCCTTGTCACCTAATGTCCTGACTCATGCAATTATGATATTGAGTGGAAGTTCCGGTTTGGGAGCACTGGATTAAACTTGCAATGTTTGCTTTCAGAAGTAACTCGGAGAGAAGGAAGGAAAAATCGAGGGATGCAGCAAGATGCAGAAGGAGCAAAGAAACTGAGGTATTTTATGAGCTGGCGCACCAACTGCCGCTACCTCACAGTGTCAGTACCCACCTGGACAAAGCATCTATCATGCGCCTGACAATTAGCTTCTTACGAACCCGCAAACTCTTGAGCTCAGGTAAGATTGATTAAAACAATGCAAAATAAATTAAGGTTATAAGTGAATTTCTTTCTGTATGAATAGAAACCATTGACTCTTATCACAAGCTGGCTGTATACTGTATTACAGATGTCTTACAATGAGCACACACTGTGGATCTGGTGCTGACCTACATAAGTCTTCACCTATTAAAATAAATGGACAGATGTTTTAGAGAAACATGCAATTTTCCTAATACTTGCTGTTGGGATATATGGCTTTTCCTTGTCTGACTTCCTGATCTCTCTTATTGGTGGATGATAGGGCAGTACATGTTACGGGACAGGTTGACTGTGCTTAATTTTGATAAATTACCAGGACCAGATGAGATGCGCCCAAGGACACTGAGGGAAGCAAGAGTGGAACTTGTGTTGGTATTTGAAATGGTTATGCAAGGACAAAGGAAATTTGAAGGTGTAAGTCTACAAATCATTGAAAGTAGCAGGGCAGGTTGAAAAAGTGATGAACAGAAGTTCTAGGTTTTATAAAAAGGGTCATTGACTGAAAATGGAAGGGATTTAAAAAGAAAAAGCAGAATACAATGGATGCTAGAATTTAAACTAACATAGCATGCTGGAAATACACACCAGATTTGGCAGCATGTCTGGAGGGAAACAGAATTAACATTTAAAATTGCAACTCATTTGGATGAAAGGATACTACTTGATGCATTAGTTGTTCTGTCCACAGATACCATCTGATTGGCTATGAATTCCCAGCATTTGTTTCTCTTTCTGAAGTTACGATTAACTTGTATGAAACCTTGGTTTGGCATCAGGTGGAGCTTTGGGTTCAAATCTGAGCACCAGACCTTTATGTGTAAAGGCTATTTGGGTGGAAAGTGAGGAGAAGGGGACTCCTGCATTGTTCTGGGAAGGAGGGAACACGTGAGAGGAGAAGTGTGGGAGATGGATCAAACATGGCTAACGCCCTCCATTTAACATTTCAATGAAATATCTTTCGTACCTGCACAATTGGTTATAGTTTGTTAATGTTAAGTTGTTTAATTATTTCAGAAACTAAAAGAAACTGTGTTTGATAGTTGCAGGAATCTAAAATCAGCCAAAGTAATTCATTCACGCTGCAAAATTCTTGACTGTGTTTTAAGTGACGTAATCTATTACCATGTGATAGAAAACTTCTAACAGTTGTTCTCCAATGGAATCCGAAACTTATAACTAAAGTAATATGCATTTTGACTTAAAAATAACTCCATTAGTTATGTTTGTTATCTAACCATATACAGTACAGTTAAACCTGTTGTTGTTTAAGCATCTCAATTATCTGGATATCGATCCACAGTTACCATGAATTTGTCGAGAGGTAATATCCAAGGAATAGCAATTACCAGGGGAAAATGAATGTTTGTTATTGAAAAAGCATTTTCAAGTGCTGCGTTAACTTCACTATTTCAAGGTGAATTAGCAACACAGACATTTGGCGTAGTTTCATATGGTTAGACCATCAAGTGGCAGGATGTGGGTTTAAGTCTAACTGAACGCCCAGTGTATTTCTGATCTTAACAGTGGAAAGATGTTGATCGAAAGGCTCTTGGAAGGCAGGCAGCAACAGGCCTGTCTTAGTGACACAAGCTAATTATCATCGAATGTTTTCTATCTTCGAAGAGCCATATCTTCAAAATATCCTAGCAAGCAATTCCATGCAATTGATGAAACTCATGATACAGTGATGAACTTCAATAAGTAGATATTGAATATTACCTAATTTGGACAAAATGATAGTTTTATTGGGACAGCAAGTTGATCAAAAATAACCCTTTAACAGATTAATAAGTAGAGTTTCGAAAAATACTTAATTTGGCTTATGAACTAGGGTTGATCTTAATTAGGATCATATTTTATTGAAAATAGTGAACTGTTGCTCTGAAAAATTCTGTTGCAAAGATTTTCTGTGAATCTGTGATAGTTGTGTCCATTTATAAAATAACTTGTTATTTTTGGGACAAGTACAGAAAGTGTTAGCTATTTATATCAATAAAATATTTAAGGAACTATAGTAAACTGCAATTTGGATATTATTTCTACAGGGACACTGTACGATCTCGTTAGTTATGAGAGATCGGAAAAGGGTTGACATTAATAGACTGTATTCTTTGAGTGAGTTATGGAATATCTTTTCCATACATTATCAGTTCACAGCTTCACCCCATTGTCATCTGTCCAACTGTTATCATATTCATGCACAAAGATTATTACAGGGAACTTGATTACTGGCATTGATATGCCTATAAAAATTACTGTAGGCTTTAATTTCTTCTTTTGTTGGGGACATACAAGCAGTTCCTACCATGAACCTTTCTTTTCACGTCTTGTGGTTTTCATTAGGACTTTATTTGAACCTTAATGCAGTTTGGTTTCTGGGCATATTGAAATGTATCCATGTTGCTGATGTGACATAATGGGTTACTCATATTTTTGCCACTGTACTATCTTGATTCACTGCAAGCTGTCAAGGTTGGCATCAGGATCTTTTGTTAGTCTCCGAGCCTTCTCTTACAATGTTTGAGACTTTTGTTCCAGCCAAACCAAACAGCTGTTGCTCTGAAATCTTTGCTGGACTCAGGGTTTGATTTGGAACATCTAAGTTCATAACTACACACTGCATTGCTAGCGACAATGTAATCATTCTGATGATTATTCAAGGATACCATTCCAACACATACTTCTCAAATGAAGCCAGTGGCTGGTTGCTGTTCTCATTCGATCTCGAAGACCTTCTTCAGGGTGGGTTCACTGTTAACTTCCCACTGAATTCCCTCATTGCAACACAGTTATTTGATGAGCTGGCAAATGTTACGACTTTTAGCTTGAAACCAATTCTGTATTATATTTGTTTGCTAGAGGACCCATTCCAGTTGATATTTTGCCATATGTGATCTACTCTGAGTGAACACGTCTTAACATCTTGGCAACTTCACTTGTGTTACCTGCTTGATCTCACGTGTTGACTAATAAGGGAAGTATAATAATTGATAGTGACTCATATGCAAGTAGAGACTGTTTTTAGCAGAAGAGCGGGGCTGACGTATGCACTACACTGAGGTATACCGACCTGTCAGTTTAATTTTAGTGGTGGTGAAGCTTCTAGAGACAATTATTTGCGATGGAGTTATTAGTCACATGGAAAAAGATGGCTTACTTAGGAATGGATTTCTAATGGGCAAATCATGTTCAATTAACTTGCTGGAGTTGTTTGAAGATATAGCAGAGTCGATGAGGGTAATGGTGTTGAAGTGGTAGTGTACATGAATTTCTAGAAGATGTTTGATACAGTGCAACACAACAGACTTGTGAGAAAAGTTATAACTCATAGAAAAAAGGGAAATAGCAACATGGACACAAGATTGGCTGAGTGATAAGGAACAGAGGAATGATCAATAGACTTTTTGAGCTGGAGAAGGTTTGTAGTTGAGTTCCCCAGGGGTTGACATTGGGACCCTTGCTTTTCCTGATTTATATTTTGGTGTACAGAGGGCAATTTCAAAGTTTGTGGATGACACAAAATGCCAATTTGGAAGCATTGTAAAACTTTAAAAGTACATAAAATTCAGTGGATTGGGCAGTTACATGGCAGATGAAGTTGTGTGCAGAGAAGTATGAGGTGAGTATTTTCATGGGAAAAACATGAACAGACAATGGATGTAGGTTTCTCACTGAGCTGAAAGGTTCATTTTCAGATGTTTCGTCATCATACTAGGTAACATCTTCAGTGAGCCTCCAGACAAAGCACTGCTGGTGTTTCCTGCTTTCTATTTATATGTTTGGGTTCTGTATTCATTGGGTACCCATTCCTTTTGAATACGTTGTATAGGTGATTTTCCTCTGCTCTGCGTAGTTCCTCTGTGCTGCAGTGTGTCGTGGTTTGTTGGAAAATTGTTCTGCTGCAGCTTCGTTTGTGGATGTTGGGATGATTGCTTCTTTTCTTGTAGATGCTGCAGCACAGAGGAACTACTAGAACAGGGGAAAATCACCTATAGAGTATATTCAAAAAGAATGGGTACTCAATGAACACAGGCAAAAGTGAGGACTGCAGATGCTCGAGAGTTTAGATTAGAGTGGTGCTGGAAAAGTGCAGCAGCCAGGCAGCATCCAAGGAGCAGGAAAATCGATATTTCGAGCAAAAGCTCTTCATCAGCCCTTTCCTGATAAAGGGCTTTTGCCCGAAACGTTGATTTTCCTGCTCCTCGGATGTTGCCTGTCCTGCTGTGCTTTTCCAGCACCACTCTAATCTAGACCCAATGAACACAGTCCACCGATTGCTCAGCAACAAACCCAAACAAGCAGACAAAACATGTCCATAAACCCTAGCCACTCTCCCCTACATCAAAGACATCAAAGACTGCCAGACTACTCAGACCCCTTGGCATCATGGTAGCCCAGAAATCCACCAACACACTAACACAGCAGCTAATGAACTTGAAAGACCTTATACAGACAACAAGCAAAACTAATGTCATTTACAAAATACTGTGCAAGAACTGTAACAAACACTACATTGGACAAATAGGCAGAGAACTAGCCACCATGATACATGAACATCAACTAGCCACAAAACGACATGACCCTCTCTCACTAGTATCCTTGCATACAGATAAAAAGGACACCACTTCAACTAGGATAACACATCCATCCTAGGACAAGTCAAACAGAGACACACATGAGAATTCCTCAAAGCTACAAATCTTCCCAAAGATGAACAGACAATGTAATGTAAGCGGATACACTTCCAAAGAATGGGCAGGAGCAGAGGGGCTTGATTGTATATTCGCACAGAAAGTGGCAAGACCAGTCAAAGAGACCTGTTAATAATGTCTGTAAAATCCTGGGTTTTATTAATAGGAGCATAGATTTGGAAGAAGGGGATGATGAACTCATATATTTATTAAACTTCAGCAAGAGTATTATGTACATTACTGAGTGCGACATTATAGGAAGGTTGTGAACACGTTGGAGAAAGTACAGAAGAAATTTCAAACATTGGTTCTAGGGATGAGGAACTTCAGTGATGAAGATGGTTTGGAGAATTTTGGACGATTCTCCTTGGAGGGAAGGATGAGATCTGATAGAATTTAGTTTTGGATAGAGTGGATAGGGAGAAATTGTTCATATTCATAAAAGGAATAAGAATGAGAGGACATAGATATAAAACAATTTTACAAAGGAAGCAAATGCAATTGAGGAAAAACTATTCACACATTGAGAGGTTCAGCTTTGGAATGCACTACCTGGAAGTGTGGTGGAGACAGGTTCAAATGAGGCATTGAAGAGGACATTGTTTCTATTTAAATCATCATCCAATATGCCAGGGTAAAGGGAAATGACAGGAGTATGACACAGGGTCCTGATGCTTATTTGAAGAGTGGATTGTAGATATGATGAGATGAATGCCCTCATTCTGTGCTGTACTCCTTACTGATTCTGTGATGAAGTGGCAATTATCAATAAACAAGCATGCACATTGAATGTTGGCAGGCTGGGGTCATACAGTACTATTCTTTTAGATGAGAACAGCGCAGATTTGTAGCTTGAGCCTGGTACATATACTGTTCAGAGCCTGATTCTACATTGATCAGCGCTTTCCCCCATTAAAGCTTTCAGGAAACAAAAGATGTTCTCTTTGTTTAGTCACAAAGCCATGCTTATTGGTTAATCCTGTGTACTTTGAGAATGCAGGGAGGGAAAGAATTCAATGGAAGGAACTGCTGCTCCTGAATTAAGGACTAGATTGAGATTGGTATCACAGGAAATCAGATGGAACAATGGTTTTTTAATAATACTTCCATGTTCAATACAGAAAGTACATCATGTAACTGGAAAATGAAGAATTGATTTAACAGGTTTCATGTATAGGGTTGTTCTAAAGACTTTTTTGTTTTGTTTTGATTTCCTTTCTCTTGAAGTTTAACCCCATTCTCTCTGGACTAATTATATAACTTCTTTTTATCTAAATTATCCCTATTTCAGCAATGATAAATAAATGTAAGAAGAAAACTATTGGATTTCAAATGCTACTAGATTAACAAAGATTTAAATAGTTGCTGGTCATACAGAATCTGCGTATTAATTGAAGCTTTTCATCTTGCACTCATCAGGACAATTTGCAAGAATGCAAAGGAAAAAAAAAACATTTACACTGGTTGAGTAGACTGGATGATTGGCAAAGGCATTGTCATGAAACATTCTCTAATTAGATGATGACTGACAGTTAACTGCCAAGTTTTTCTTTAGTTTAAACCTGACAGATTGACTGTGTTCAGTCAAGGCATTGGTCAGAGAAATGAACTAGAGAATAGCAGTCAGCTATTTGAGTCAAAACTCAATATTCTGAATTTCGTTTGTCAGACCAATGCCTTGACTAATCAGACAACCTGTCTATTTGAAATGAAGCAAAGCATTGTAGTTAATGAAGTCATCATCTAACCATATGTTCTCAATGGCATGCCTCTGTTAGTCTGAGTCCCTGCAGCAACAATTAACATCCCCTACTCCTACAGAATAAAAAACAGCCTTTACATTAATATTTCCTGTAAATTGTCTTGATGAGTACAAGACAAAAAGCTTTGAAAAAATGAATACTTTTCTGCCACATTGACTTCTTCAGGTGTTCATGACATTTATTTCAAACTATTTTTAAAGCTTTGAAGATTTAAAAAAAAACACAATAAAGTACTGAATTCATTCTCAAATATTCAGATATATTAAATTATTACAAAAAGAGTGGTACATCTTTCTGATAATATACTCATGCATTGCCATATGGAGTAATGCAGTAACATTGTAAATTGTTCAAATTCTCTTCTTGGTTGATGTCAAACTGATGTCAATAGTTCAACTTGTTTTTAAAAAATGGCAAAAATAAAGAGAAAGGAATGTTTGTGTTTGCAAGTTTGTACACTCTATTCCTGTCAACATTTGTTTTCTCACAGTGAGATAGAACAGAACATCACTGCCCAAGTCAAATATGTGCACAGCATAATGCTGCTTGAATACACAGGTACAATGAAAAAAACAACTTTGCAAACATAATCAAATTCATTTGACCATCCAGCAGAACCACTTTGTTTGGGAGTTTTGTTCTTTTACTGAAATACCTTTCCTTCTACAAACAATGGACTGGCAAATGACAATTAAATCTGGAATATTAGTAAATGCAAGCATAAAAGTTGTCATGTGAGATTGAAATGAGAAAGGAATTATGTTGGTACAAAAGATTGATTTTCTTTTTGTTTTTATTTATTCCACTGACTTTCTGGATCTCCATATTCTACAAATTATTTTCCAGACAATCAAGCTGTCACCACACCTTTGGAAATAGCTGCTATTAGATGTGTAAGAACAGCTTGAGGTGACTGCTCCTCTAGTTTTTCTCTCCCGCTGTACATGGAAACCCTCTGGTTCGGCATCACAACTGTCCTAATCTGTTAGATAGGGTCATTATCATGTGGGGATTTTCAGGGATAATCCCTTCTCTCTAGATATCACTGTATTGGCCACTGGATTAAAAGCAGTTAAAGCCTTTTTTAAAAAAGATATCTTCTGTTCCAAAATAATCTCACTTGTGAAATGTTGCTTCGTTTGTGCCTGGAATATCACTTAACTAAAGAAAATGGATTTTGTGATGGTAGCCACCAAACTCATTAAACCTTCAGTACCTGGCTTTCATTTTGAGTCTTGCTGGTCCATTTCCAAACCAATCTATTTTTATCTTGAACTTGATGTAAACAGAATTAAAAATAGCACCCTGCTGATTTGGCTTGGACGTGGATGAGGTCTGCAGTAATCAGTGCAAAGTAGGAGATACTTAATGTAAAATGATTATTGTCTGAAGTTGTAGAGAGCTCCCTTTTATTCAAATGGGATTCTTTGACTCTTTGGTCCTGAACAATTCAAAAAGGTGCTTCATATGGTATAATTTAGAGCACAGAAAATAGTAAAAATATTCACACTGGAAAAATTCAGCAAACTGTCACTTTTTTCACAGTATTCTTATGACACAATTTGAAATGTTGGGCTCCCATGTAGATGTCCTGCCCACTGGTTGAAGATTTGGGATGATGGTGAGAGAGAATGTAGGTTTTCTCCACTATGGGATCATGTTTCTTCCTGTTTCTGATTTTAATGAAGACATTCATTGACTGTGTTATTCCTATGTGTTTTCTCCTGCAAAGTAAACAAAACGTATAGAGGCAAAATTGCCTGGAAATATAAATGCAGGATCAATGTAGATCAGATCAGAATGGGAGGGCACAGAAATACGAAGAACATAGTGAGCTCATGGCTCACAGCAGATACACCTTGGAACTGGGTACACAGTGGTAGATATGTTGAGCATATGATGTAAAAATCTTTGAGATCAACATTTAGTCATTTAGGCATATAAGGAATATAGCTGAAAAAGAGACTAGAGTCCTGGCAGCACTTGGGGAATTATCCTGAGTGTGCAAATGTAACATTAACAAACAATTTAAAATTTTCAGTCAGGCTCACAACACTTAGGTTTGCTAGAACCTACATATACAGGGATTTCTGCAGGCAAAAAGAACACATCCAGGTATAGCATCTTTTTAAATTTAAGCAAAACATGGGAGGCAATAGTTCCCTGTTGTTGGCGCTGCCTCAACCAATTAGAGGCAGGTTGTTAACTAATCAGAACCCTTTTCTCATGAAACTGTTGCTTCCTTTGCAATTTGTCATTTTTGCATCTGTCCTAGTAAATACAAGGGAAAAACATAAATAGAAGACTTTTTATTTCTGGTACTGTAAGGGAATATAATGGCATAATTAGCATGGTTGTAGGGTGTGGGACATTCATGAAATCTATTGTTTGTGTTATGCTTAGACCTTCCCTCCATAGAACATATGTTTTCTGCATTTTGTCGATTTTTCCTTTCCTGTATATTTCCCAATATAAATACAATAATGAGAATGCAACAGCTCTAACACTAGAGATACTGCTAAAGTACTTCAAATCAACTTTGAAATATATAAAATGTTTATAATTGTCCTTTTTTATTCTTTCTTGACATTTCCCACTATTCTTTCTCTTTCCCTTTTTGTCCAAGTTTTAGTCCAACTCCAGTGCAATCAGAATGATGGTGGGGAATTTGCGTGTGCTGATACCATTTATGTGTTACTCCCAAAGAAATGGAGTGTAATACTTTACTCTTCTGAAAGCTTTGTAAAATGAAGTGAAGATTCCTATTTTTTTAAAAAGATACGTGATCTCTCATGCCTTCAAGACATTTAAAATTTACTTGCTAAGCTGAGAAATCTCCGTACATACCTCAGCCCAAATGCGTATAGTGCTCTCCTGTGCTAGCCAGAGTGCAAATTTACAGTGATCAACAGCAAAAATTATGTTGCTAAATGTGAACCAGTTCTTGCAGTTTCCAATCACAAACCAGAAGCTCAGCAAAAACACAGCCGAAGATAAAGACCCTGTTCATGTCTTATGTATTTCATGAAATCCAATTCAAAACAGCATCTTCAGCCACCTAGCACGTGGTCAGAATTGAAATTCAAAATGATACATTGTGAGAGAAAAATAAGAGCTGATGAAACAGAAATGACATTATTTCTAAATTTTTGAATTGAATGCCTGTTGTTCTTCTTTTATCTTGATTTGCACACTTTACATAGATCCTTGTCTTTTGACAAAATAACAATTTAGCCTTTTCATCAATGACTTTTCACCATTACAGCGCTGGTGTGGAGCTGTTTAACCTGATTGTATGATGTTCAGCAACATAAAAGGTATAGCAACAAAGAGGATTTTTACTGGATGAATAATCTACAGGTTTGAGACTAATTTTCAAAAGTATTAATAAAATTCCCATCAAAGCTGCTGGGAAATGTAAACTTGAGTTAATTAATTAAAGAGAAGTAGTCTTAGTAAAATTTCTGCAAAATTATTGGCTTGTAGTAAAATCTTTTTGTTTCACTGATGTCCTGCAGGGGAAAGAAATCTGCCAGCCACCTTATCTAATCATCCTGACGTGGTCTGACTCCTATGTGACACTAAACCCACAGTAAGCTAGTTATGCTTAACCATACTCTGAAAGTCACTCAACTGTGTTAAACTCCTACAGAAACAATATGAATAAAACCAGACAAATCTCCCAGCAACAACCTTGGCATCAGACACAGCAAAGATATACATGGCCTTGCAAGCCTCACTAACATGTGGGAACTTGCATCAAACTGTATCACAGACTAGTCAAGTAACAGTCCAACATATAGGGTTGCTCACAGAGTCACTTCCATCCACCATCCCAGACAACACAGGACAAATGCAACCCAGCCAATTATAACCTGAATAATTAGCTCTTGATTATCAGCAAAGCCATGGAAAGTATCATTTACTATGCTATCAAGCAGCACTTACAACATCACAAACACATTCACTAATACTCATTTGGGTTCCAGAAAAATTCAGCTCCTGACCTCTGTACAGCATTGGTCCAAACGCGAATAAAAGAGCTAAATTCAAAAGGTGAGGTAAGATTCACTGTCCTTGTCATCAAGGCAGCATGTGACAGAAAATTGGAGTCAATGGGGATCAAGAGGAAAAGACTCTTTATTGGTTGCATTCATGCCAGCATGTCAGAAGATAGTTGTGGTTGTTGAATATCAGTCATATCAGTTCTGGAGCATTTCTCAGGAGTGCCTTCGGGTAGTATCCTAGGCCCAACCATCTTTAGCAGTTTTGTCAATGACCATTCCTCCAACATAAGGTTAGGAGTGGAAATGAATGGGAATGATTGCGCAGTGTTTGGCACCATTTGTGACTCCTCAGGTACTGAACACAATCCATACTTTTTCTCAGAAAGAGCAAGGCAATATTCACGTTCGGAATGATATGTGGCACAAATATTACTTGCTACCTAAGTGACAGTCAATGATCCTCTCCAATGAGACAGAAACTAACAATCTTTCCTTGCCATTCAATGGCATTGCCATCCCTAAAATTCTTGCTATCTGAAGTGGATTAACAATATAAATATTATGGCTGCAAGTGCACATCAGGAGCTAGGAATTCTTGGCAAGTGACACGTATCTCAAATCCTGACTCTCCAAGAATGTCCACTATCTACAAGGCACAAGTTAGGCATTAGATGGAATATTCTCCACTTGGCTGGATGATTATATCCTGGCTCGGAATTACATTGTCAATCTTTCACTGGGTCAAAATCCTGGAACTCCCTTCCTAATGACACTGTAGGTGTACCTACTCCATCTTCTATCCCAATGGACTGCAGGTCAAATAGGCAGCCCACCACCTTCTCGAAGGTAATTAAGGATGAACAGTAAATTTAGCCTATCCAGTTATTCCACACCTCCATAAAAAAAACAAAATTAAAAACTCCCATACCATCCCTGAGTATCTCCTTTGCTAATGGCAGAACAACCTATCAGAGAAAGCATGACAGTCAAGAGGACTGTGTCTGGGAGTTTACAGCATTGACTCTATAAAACCACAAGGCATCAGATCAAATATGTGCAAACAAAGCTCCAGCCGATTACCACTTAGCATAATTTTTCAAGTGCAGAGTCAATGCTCCATATTGAACACAACTTGAAGGAAGCATTGAGGATGTCAGTGGACATCTTCAGTCTTCAACACCACTTGCTTCTGACTGAGTTGACTGAGTCCTGAAAGACAGGATTACCAGCTTGGCCAAGCGGCATGCAGTTTGAGAAGAGCAAAGAGAACAACCTACTTTACAACTCGCTCTCTCCCAGTTACATTGATTAATGACTGCAATGGCCACCATTTCTTCAGTGTCGCTCGATCAAATCCTGGAACTCTTGGGAATAACAACACTTTAGGATTAGCTTCACTCTATGTATTGCAGTGTTCAAGGAGAATCATTTTAGGCAATGGATAACAGGCTTTGTCAACAGTGCCCACATCCTGAGAATTAATTTTTAATAAAAGACCATTATGACTGTAAACTGCATAATAAAAAAGTTTAGTTTAAAACTTTAATGTGTTTAGATTATCACGTATCCCAAAGAAGGATGTATTAATAATAAGTAATTGTTATACAACGTATTGTGTCTCAGTTTGACATAAAAGGAAACTGGTGGAGGAGGAGGGGAACATCCATAGAAAAATTCCCTAAAATCTCTGTACCATGTACATCCTGTGTAGACAATTAATCAAAGTTTGTTTATAGCTGCTATTTTTAAAGGAAGGTAATTATACGTAACTGAATGAAAGTTTCAATGCACCTTGAAGACCAAAAGACATTTATTTCCCCTAACAAACTACCGAAAGCGTTCTCCGTGGAGCACATTTCCTTTGCTCCATTAAATAGGATAATCGACTGCCCAAAATGATTTTATAGAATTATTTGACACAAAGTCAAAATTTACAGAATTTACTGCGTGTAAAAGATTAAGCAGATTCAGGAAAATAATCCAGTAGAATTAATAAAAGAAATAAATTCAATAAAAGGCACATTGCTTGCAACTCAAGTTGTAATAATTCTGAGGATTATTATTATATTGTATCATTGTTTTTGTGCTACACATCTTGAACTCCAGATTGTATTACCGTTTGCGGTACATTTCCAGCCTGTAACATCTCACTCAGGTCCAGCAGCTTCACACAGATTCAAAGTCACAAAGCTTGCTTTTTGTTATGAAGTTAGTCCAGGACCCACAAAAAAATTCCCCTAAAGTGAGGTCAGAGGAGAGTTTGAATAACAGAACAGGAGACTTGACAAACATCATTTCTGTGTAAAATAGAAAAATACAGTACTGTATACAATGTTGCCACATTTTAAGTGAAATAGGCATTAGAGGCAACAGTTTCTTAAAGTTCTTTAAAACTCCCTTACATTACACTAGTTATTTTCCTTCTTCCGACCCACTCATAGATAATGCTAATTCTCCTAAAAATGTCATCAGATTTTCAAAGGTAGTCAAGCATTACTTTAATTTAGTCTAAAATAGCTAGCAAATTCCTTTTACAAGAAATAAACAAGCATGTTGCTTGGAAGCTGTTTTTATTGCTTTTTAGAATTTCCAACCTAATATTTTTCAAATTTACTTATATTTGAATAAAAAAAAATTTTGTCTGATGAAATTTAAATTGAATTAACTTGTGATCACAAGACCATAGGATATTATGGCAGAATCAGGCCAATCAGCCCCTTGAGTCTGCTCCACTGTTTGATCATGGCAGATATGTTTCTCAACCCCATTCTCCTGCCTTCTCCGCATAACCTTTGATCCTCTTAACGATCTATCTCTCTTAAATAAACACAATGGCTTGGCCTCCGCAGCCCTCTGTGGCAATGAGCTCCATAGATTCACTACCGTCTGGCTGAAGAAATTCCTCCTCCTTTCAGTTCTAAAGGATTATCCCTTCACCCTGAAGCTCTCCCCTTGGATCCTACTCTCTCCTTCTAGTGGAAACATCTTCTCCACATTCACTCTATCCAGGCTTCTCAGTATTCTGTAAAGTTTCAGTCAGAACCCACCTCATCCTTCTAAACTTCACTGAGTACAGACTCAGAGTCCTCAGTTGCCCCTCATATGATAAGCTCTGCATCCTGGGATCATTCTTGTAACTCTCCTCTGGCCCTCCTCCAAGGCCAGCACCTTCTTCCTTAGATATGGGACCCAAAACCGCTCACAATATTCCAAATGCATTCTGACCAGAGGCTTATCTAGCCTCAGCAGTATGTCTTTGCTCTTGTATTCTAGCCCTCTTGAAAAGAATGCTAACATTGCACTTGACCTCCTAAATGGCAAATGAAGCTGCAAATTAACCTGAAGACGATTGTGAACTAGGACTCCTAACTCTCTTTGTGTTGCAGATTCCTGAAGCCTTGCCCCATTTAGAAAATAATCTACACCTCCGTTCTTCCTACCAAAATGCATAACCTCACATTTTCCCACATTGTATTTTATCTGTCACTTCTTTTTCCACTCTCCTTGCCTGTCCAAGTCCTTCTGCAGCCTCCCTGCTTCCACAACACTATCGCCTCTTCACCTTTCTTTGGATCATCGACAAACTTAGCAACAGCCCTCAGCTCCTTAATTTTTGACGTGTAACGTGAATAGTTATGGTCCCAACATGGACCCCTGCAAAATCTTTCTAGTCACGGGCTGCCATCTAAAAAAGATTCTATCCCTACTCTCTGGGTTTGGCCACTCAACCAATCCTCAATCCATGCCAGTACCTTGCCCCTAACATCATGGGTTCTTATATTTACCAGCCTTCTGGTGTGGCACATTGTCAAAAACCTTCTGGAAAATTGAATACATCACGTCCACTGGCTCTCCTTTATCTAACTTGCTCGTTACCACATCAAAGAATTCTAACAGATGTGTCAGACATGACCTCCCCTTGATGAAACTGTGTTGATCCAACCTACTTTACCATGTACTTCCATGTACAATCTCATCCTTAATAATTGACTCTAAAATCTTAGCAATGACCGAAGACAGCCTAACCGATCTATAATGTCCCTCCCTTTTGCCTCCCTCCCTTCTTAAACAGGGGTATTATGTTATCATTTCCCAGTGCTCTGGGACCTTCCCAACTCCAATGATCTCTCAGTGATCACCATCAAAGCCTCTGCAATCTCCTTGGCTATCTCCTTCAGAACTCTGGGCTGTAGTCCAGCTGGTCCGGGTGATTTATGCACCTTCAGATTTTCAGCTTCTGCAGCACCATCTTCTTAATGATGCCCACTACACTTACCGCTGTCCCCCAACTCTCTTGAAGTTCTGGTATGCTGCTGGTGTCTTTCACTGTGAAAACTGATTAAAAGTACCTGTTCAGTTCCTTTGCCATTTCTTTGTTCTCTTTTACTACTTCTCCAGTCTCATGTTCTAGTGGTCCAATGTCCACTCTTGCCTCTGTCTTAACTTTTAGATATCTTAAAAAAAACTCTTGCAGCCTTCTTTTATATTACTCTCATATTTCATCTTCTCCCCCTCATTGCCTTTTTAGTTATCCTCCGCTGGCTTTTAAAGGCTTTCCAATCCTGTGGGAGGAAACTGGAGCACCCGGAAGAAACCCCCACAGACACGGGGAAAGTGCAATCTCCACATAGACAGTCACGTGCAGGTGGAATCGAACTTGAGCTCCTGGCACTGTGAGGCAGCAGTACTAACTATTGACCCTTTGCCAATTTTCTTGTAGTAATCCAGACATTATGATATGTTTGGTTCTTCTTTCTAATTTAGGCCCTAGCTGCTCATATTCCCTCAGCAGAACTTCTTTCCTATTTCTACCAATATCACTGGTATGTATGTGGATCACAACAACTGGATCTTTCCCCTCCCACTCAAGGTTCCTTTGCAGCCCAAATGAGATACTTTGTACTAATTGAATCAACTGGGGTCGCATGGTGGCTCGCACTGCTATATCACAGCAATTCGATTCCCACCTAGGGTGACTGTCTGTGTGGAGTTTGCAAGTTCTCCCTGTGTCTGTATGGGTTTCCTCTGGTTTCCTCCCACAATCCAAAGATGTGCTGGTCAGGTGACTTGGTCATGCTAAATTGCCCATAGTGTTAGGTGCCTTAGTCAAGGGTAAATATAGGATGGGGGATGGGTTACTTTTTGGAGGGGTGGTGTCGACTTGTTGGGCTGAAGGGCTTGTTTTCATACTGTAGGGAATGTAGCTGCACATTTTTCCTAAGTTGGAATTAATTTTCAGTGCATACCAGATCCACTAAACCTTGTAAATGAAACAAAATATTTAAAAAAGGATGGAGTTAAAGCTAAATAAAGACATGGATGTGTGAAAACATTGTAATGTCAGTCTATAGTATGTTCATGCTCATGGTAAGAATACCCTTGCTTTGGGATATGAGCAGGCAGAGGAAGTTGAGTCATTCAGGAGGGGAAAAAAAGAGAATATTGATGGAAAACAAAAGGTTTAAATCTTTTATTGGAGTGACGCAAATGACACTATTGAGCAACCCTTTATCTTACAATTTGGATGAAATTTTGGATCTTTGGCATCAGGTGGCTGAATCAATCTAGAAAATGGAGTTACTTTTAATCATTTTTTTAAAAAGCAAGTCAGTGTTAGACTGAAGTTAAAGAAATTACATTTAAGATAGTAAGGAAATCATTTTTCAATGGAATATTCTTCTGACAAATGTTTTTCCAGCAAACGTCAGCAAGCTAGTTTGAACTAGAGATGATCTGTGTCAAACTACTAAGTAATTCATAAAAGAAGGTGTGTACCAATATCCCCAATTTCCTTTAAAATTGTAGAGTTGTTTCTGTAAATATATTTATATTTTTGTTTGCTATTTTTAATATTCCTGTTAAAAAGGTAGCATTGGGTGGGAAAGGATGCGCTTTTAAAAACAATGCATCACTGTAATCTTTCATTCTCATCACAATTCATTACAACTTCCAAAAGCATTCTCTAAAATACACTGAATCTGTACTGAATCTTCACATCTCACTCTTGGAATTCAAAACAAAGACAACTTATGCACAGTCAAAGGGTCAGAAAGACTTCGACTATTGAGAAGCAGGATACCTTCAGCTTGTCTTGGAACCAGACTATTCTAGACCAACTGATTGTCTTCTGTCAATACCATTTTAAGGACTCTGGATTGAACAGAGATTTAACAGCCAAAATTCTTCGGAACATAAGAGTGGGGGTAGGCCATTCAGCTCATTGAGCATGGCTGACTGAACACTTCAATGCCTTTTACCCAACCCACCTCCATAATCCCAGTCATCAGAAATCTATCAACATCTGCCTTTAGATTTTGAGCTTCCCCAACCATCTGGTGATAGAGAATTCTAAATGTTCACAATTTTCTGAGACTTGAGAGGTATCCCCTCATTTTTAACTTGTGTCTCTGGTTCTGAACGGTGCTCGTTGCACTCAATCAAGTATTAACCCTTGTAACTGTAATGGTTATCAATGTAACAATAATGGTTATCAGAAAAATAGGTTGTGTGGAGTTGTTGAAATGGTCAGAAAAGATTAGGAGTGCATTACAATAAGTACCGTCCACTATGGAGATGTGAGGATTTGATGGGAGTAAAGTAGGATCTCTGAGGAGATAGACTGAGGGCTAGATCCTCCCAACAACCTTTTTACTATGTGGAGCCTACTCTTATAAATTGTATTTAGTTACAGAGATGCAATAAGCAATGTTTTGTTTACTCAACAAGACTCTCATTCGGTGAGAAAGTAGTTATCCTCGCACAAGCCAGACCACAAGGCCCCTACAGAACCCATACACTTAGATGATATGGAAGAAGTCACACATAATATATACAACTTTGAACAACTGCAGGTTGGCCCAACGTACTTAAGATCCATTTACCTCTGAAGTTTGGTCATTGTTTGTAATGCAGGAAATATGATGACTAATCTGTGCATAAACCATTGATGTGATAATGACCAGATAATCTGTTTTCAGCTGAATTTTGTATAATGTCACACTACGTTGTTGTGAAGATCAGTAAAGGATGCAACTTTGATGGCAGAACTCAAAATAAGCATGATCCATTTACTTACTAAGACATTGAATTTAGATCAATGTTTAGATTGTTTGTGCCCGTAAAAATTGAGATATTGACTGTGTTAAAATACATCTGTTAGTCATTTACATGTTAAAATACATCTGTTGGATCAAGTTCAACGTGAAGATCTCCTGCTATGTCATAAGCTGCCAATTTGAAGAGAAAATGAATTACTGAAACAATTTGTGAGGTCAAGATTCTCATACTTTTAAGCTACTCTTCAAATGTAATAGGAAACCACTTCAAGTAAGAAGCATTTACTGTTATCTTGGTGTTACAGGCGGGAATTTGTGTATGTCCCATGCCGTTGCTCCCAAAGTATTTAAGACATGGAGCTTGGATGTGATGTCTAACTGTCAGCACTGAACTGTGTATAATTTTGAATGTCTTTTTAAAGTTAGCATTCAGTGTGCACTTTGCAGGCTAGTGGTTACATTAGTTAAATTAACGATTCCACTTATGTGACATCTGAAGGTAATCTATTCACTTGTTAGTATCTGATTTCCTTGTCAGAAGAATTCAGCACATAATGCTCACTTTGCTTTCTTTTGTTAAGTTTGTTTTATTTGATTTGAAGCATGCAGCATGATAGATAAATACAAGACACAAGATCAATTCTCTAATCAGGAAGGAAAATTAAGTAACATTCTTTGTACCACTTTTAGTACGTTGGCAGTCTTTGATTCAGCTGCATGGTGTTCCTGTGACTGCTCGATACAACAGAACATGGATCAGTGCTATTTAATGGGGAATTGCATTGGTAAATATGCAATGCAGTCACTGTTAAAGAACTTTGCACCTAAAGCAAGGCACCATAGTTTTTGTCGGATGACAGCTGGCTGTCATCAAGCAGTATATGAGAAAGAATGCCAGGAACCCAGGAACAACTCTATTTAATGATGATAGCCTCAACATCCTGTTGGAAGAAGCAACAATGAGCGAAGTGGAGATGAGCAGCAGCCTGCTGATTGCAAATGTTGCATAGCGAGGTTATAGTGAACAGAAATTGCAGTCTTCAGCATTCATTGGCCAAGGGCCAAATATGAAGAAAGAGCCTCCACTATAAGGAAATAAATGCCTGCACACTATGGGCACTAAAGGCTCATACATATCATGATGTTAGACCAACAAGGCAGCCTACAAATCACTGGGCAAATCACGCCTATACTATGTAGATGGAATTACATCTCAAGCATTTGTGGTGCAAAGCCCTTGACTTCTGATGGGTAAAACCAATTTTCAGCACTTATATAATGAATCCAATTTCTGCTGTAGTGATTGGTAAATTGTTATCATTTCTCTAATCTTTGAAATCAATTTCAAATCGTATAAAATGTTTCATTTACTGCCACTGCAGCTACATGCCTTGAAGAGCATAAAATACAGAAACGAATGCTCCAGTAGTTTTACATACAGAGTGTTGTTATGTATTATAGGAGGGCCCGAGACTGAAACTGAAACTGAAAAGCAAATGGATGCTTTGTATCTTAAAGCTTTGGAAGGATTTATCATGATGGCCACGCAGGATGGAGATATCATTTTCCTATCAGAAAATATTAGCAAGTACATGGGTCTTACACAGGTGAGTTACTAACTAACAAAACCCAGTTTCACAATGCGTTTAGAATAGCGATTGAATTTGGGATTTATGTCTTGTACTTTCCCTTTGAAAGTTATACATAGTCTTCAATGATGGAGAATGGAGGTCAGCATATTTAGTGTCATAGTTAGCATGTCTGTAACTCCATTGAAGTATATAGTTCTGTATCGTTGCATTTGTAAGTGTCCTGATAATGGAATAAACATAATCAGCAATACACAAATGTCAGTCTGATACAAAACTGCAGCAAAATAGAATAATATTGCATGTTAAAGATTGAGGGAGTCTACTTTCATGGTGGTTTATGTCATTTTCCTGGGGTTATCATGACTTTTTCTTTGAAGTTCTAGGGCTAAGTGAGGAACTCCTTGTGAATACACTCTCTCTAACCCCCCCTCACCATGCTCACCAGTTATTTTTGATTCTGTCAGGGTTTGTTAGAAAAATGTGTAAATAAATAGTACATTTATTCTGACCAAGTTACACTTCCTGCAGGTTACAGGTCCTTCCAAATACAAAGCAATATTGTGTTCTTGCATTTGTAGAACCCTTTGAATGAAGACAGAATCTTCCTTGAAGCAACCAGTAAAACATGCATTTTATATGTCTATAAGGCCAAAGTGATCACATTCAAGTTGGTGAGAGGTTCCAACACGTCATGGTGTTATGACATTAAGGGATTAATTTGGATTCTGTCAAGTGGAAATATTGAGCCCAATTTTTCAGTTTTTTTTGAAAATTCATTTGTAGGATGTTATTATTGGCTAACGTTTTTTTGACCATTCCTCATTAATTGAAATTGGTAGATTGCTAGGCTATTTCAGAGGGTAGTTAAGAGTCAACCATTTTGCTATGGGTCTGCTGTCACATGTAGGACAGAAGGAGAAAGAATTTCCTTCCAGAAAGGACACTAATGATCTAGATGTGATTTGACAACCATCGGCAATAAGTTGATAATGGTACAGAACTAGGACCAACTTTCTGTTCCAGATTTGTTGATTAATTGAATTTAAATTTCACCAGTTGCCATGATGGAATTTGATGGATCTAACATGAGAATCTCAGTCCTTGCATCATGCACTAATACTGCAACAGATTACAGTGTTCTTTAACAAATCTGGAACTGAAAGCTATCCTCATTAATATTGCCATGATATGATTGTTGATTCCTTGTTTTGATTCCTGATGAAGGGCTTATGCCCGGAATGTTGATTCTCCTGGTCCTCGAATGCTGCCTGGCCTGCTGTGCTTTTCCAGCACCACATTTTTGACTTCCTTCTTTTGAGCATGGATTTGTTTGACCATGTTAAATTGGGTGTTTCACTGGTGAACTTTAAAGTTTGTTCTGCATAACTAAACTCAGAGTTTGTTTCTATCAGGTGGAGTTGACTGGACACAGCATTTTTGATTTCACCCATCCTTGTGACCATGAGGAGATCAGAGAAAATTTGACTATAAAGAATGGTAAGCATATTGTTTATTTAAAATAATAACAATTTCTGTTTTACATCCCTTTGGCTTACAAACTATGAATAACATGGGTTAACAAGCAATCATGTCCCATGTGGTTGGCACTTTTACATAAGCCTCTGTTCGTCTCTGAGAACAGCGTATTAATAGACATTGAGTCATAGAGATGTACAGCATGGAAACAGACCCTTCAGTTGAACTTCCCCGTGCTGACCAGATATCCCAACCCAATCTAGATCCATTTGCCAGCATTTTGTCCATTTCCGTCTAAACTCTTGCTATTCAGCTACCTATCTAGATGCCTTTTAAATGCTGCAATTGTACCAGCCTTCACCACTTCCTCTGGCAGCTCATTCCATACACGTACCACCCTCTGTATGAAAACGTTGCCCCTTAGGTCCATTTTATATCTTTCTTCTCTCACCCTAAACCTATGCCCTCTAGCTCTGGACTCCCCGACTCCAGGGAAAAGACTTGTCTATTTACCTTATCCATGCCCCTCATGATTTTATAAATCTCTCTAAGGTCACCCCTCAGCCCCCGATGCTCCAGGGAAGACAGCCCCAGCCTATTCAGCCTCTCTCTATAGCTCAAATCCTCCAACCCCAGCAACATCCTTGTAAATCTTTTCTGAACCCTTTCAAGTTTCACAACATCCTTCCAATAGGAAGGAGACCAGAATTGCACACAATATTCCAAAAGTGGTCTAACCAATGTCCTGTACAGTCACAACATGACCTCCCAACTCCTGTACTCAATACTCTGACCAATAAGGGAAAGCATACCAATTGCCTTCTTCACTATCCTATTTACCTGTGACTCCACTTTCAAGGAGCTGTGACCCTGCACTCCAGCAACACTGTCCAGAGCCTTACCATTAAGTGTATAAGTCATGATCTGATTTGCTTTTCCAAAACGCAGCACTTCACATTTATCTAAATTAATCTCCATTTGCCATCCATTGATCAAGATCCCGTTGTACTCTGAGGTAACCTTCTTCGCTGTCCACTGCACCTCCAATTTTGGTGTCATCTGCAAACTTACTAACTATACCTCTTATGTTCTCACCCAAATTATCTTTACATTTCCTTCTATTTTGGGAAAGTCCAATACCTCTTCATACCCTATGGTAAACAGATGGATGCAGTCTGTATTTGTAGCAATATTTGAAGGAATACAGAGGCTGGAATTTTCCACAATGCAGTGAAAGTCTGGTGTTGGTGTGGAAGCCAGTTCTGTGTGGGGGTGGATCAGACACAGTTTTGTGTGTGACCATGCAGTTCTCAGATTATTACGCAGGCATTCAACAGGCAAACAGTGAAGCTGATGGAATCAATACAAAAAATTGCAGATGCTGGAAACCAGCAACAAAAACAGAAGTTGCGAGAAAAGCTCAGCACGAGTGGTAGCATCTGTGAAGAGAAATCGAAGTTAGTGTCTTGGGTCCATTGACCCTTCTGAAGAACTGCACGTGAATCTTATGGGGCAGACAGCAAGTTCTTGCTCCTGCCATTACCAGTCAGGGTCAAAGACCGTGGCCAAATTTTAAAGGACACATAGAAGGGCTGATTAGGGATAGTCAACATGGCGTTGTGCGTGGGAAATCATGTCTCATGAACTTGATTGAGTTTTTTGAAGAAGTAACAAAGAGGATTGATGAGGGCAGAATGGTGGACGTGATCTATATAGACTTCAGCAAGGGGTTCGACAAGGTTCCCCATGGGAGACTGGTTAGCAAGGTTAGATCTCATGGAATACAGGAGAAACTAGCCATTTGGATACAGAACTGCCTCAAAGGTAGAAGACAGAGGGTGGTGGTGGGGGGTTGTTTTTCAGACTGGAGGCCTGTGCCCAGTGGAATGCCACAAGGATCAGTGCAGGGTCCACTACTTTTCATCATTTCTATAAATGACCTGGATGTGTGCATAAGAAGTATAGTTAGTAAGTTTGCAGGTGCACCAAAATTAGAGGTGTTAAACTTGAAAGGGTTCAGAAAAGATTTACTAGGATGTTGCCAGGGTTGGAGGATTTAAGCTGTAGGGAGATGTTGAACAGGCTAGGGCTGTTTTCCCTAGAGCATTGGAGGCTCAGGGGTGACCTTATAGAGGTATATAAAATCTTGAGGGACATGGATAGGATAAAGAGACAAAGTCTTTTCCCTGGGATGGGGGAGTCCAGAACTAGAGGACATAGGTCTAGGGTGAGAGGGGAAAGATATAAAAGAGACCTAAGGGGCAACTTTTTCATCCAGATGATGGTACGTATATGGAATGAGCTGCCAGAAGATGTGGTGGAGGCTGGTACAATTGCAATATTTAAAAGGTATCTGGATGGGTATATGAATAGGAAGGGTTTGGAGGGATATGGGCCAGGTGTTGGCAGGTGGGATTAGATTGGGTTGGGATATCTGGTCGGCATGGACGGGTTGGACCGAAGGGTCTATTTCCATGCTGTAATCTCTATGGCTCTATGACAAGCATTCTCTGCCAGCCAAAAGCATTAGCCCAGCCTATTTTGGCAAATTCCCAGCCCTGGAGATGTCACAGACATGTCAGACAGTGGCCCCATGGTTCAGTGGCATCCTGCTGTACCGACTCTGGTAGAAGTATAGGGTTCACATGTCCCAGCCTCATGTCTGCATGAGCTGATAGATGGGAGTGAATGCACAAATTGATATGTTCAACATATTCTTTGCAACCGTCCCTTCATCCCGCCTCAGAGGAGGGTAGATGTCCTTCATCTCAAACTTTACTGCAGGTCCTGACCTTGCTGGGATCTTGATATCATGAGATCCCTGATTCATGGAGTAACAGATCCGCCCTGCAAGGCTTTTCCAAAAAGAGACCATACCTAAAGCTGGTTCTCATTGAGTTATCTCATTATAACACGGGCTTGTCATCAGTTGGCCCACCCAGCACTACAGTCACTCATCCCAGCGGCAAAGACCCTCCTTACAATTCACTTTTTCACAGTTAGTGTGAAACTGCGTTCTGAGCTAGAGGAAGGTAAAATGGTGCACATCACTTTCAGAAAAAAATGTTCCACTACCCTTTATCCTCTCCTGTGATCTACCAACTTCCTCCATTATCCTTGACCATTCCCAATATTAGGAATACACTCCTCCCTGTCACCTTTGAGCCTCTCTCCATTACATTGGACCCCTTAGAACAGTTGTCCAAATACCTACAGTCTCTCCAATCCAACAGCTGACACTATGCCAATGCCTATCCTGACCCTTGGCCATCCCATCATTAAAGCCATGTGCTCCTTTACCTTTAGAGAAATCCTCTCCCCATGATCCTCTTCCTGCTTATTCACCTTCAAATGTCACAATTGCTGTCACTTCCCAGCACTCTTGAGGCAATACCCAGGACAATACCATTGATCTGACCCTTTAGACACAATGCATATACATCAAACACTTCCCAACTGTAGCTACACCATGCACCTTCACATACCACCCTTCCCTGATGACATTTCCATCCTTGGCCAGTCTCCTTGCCCTGTGTCCTTTACACCACAGCTTTCCTATTTCGATTATCCTTCCAATCATTGGTTACTTAGACGACAGACAACTGTAAAAGAGCTTCCCAAATGGACAAAACAACGGCTACCCATTCCAAAATCCTGGTTGCTACCTTACCTACTGTGCACCTCTGTTATGCAGTTATGAACCTGAGAGCATGTATCACTCACTTTCAGAGAATTTAGTTTGTGGGTGGATGATAATTCCAGTGAGCTGCCCTTTTAATGAGCCACCATGAGATGCAAAAGCACACAATCAGGTTTTCTGATACTTCCTGTCAGGAAGCTCAATCTGCCTTTAAACGTCTGAGAATGTCATTACAAAAGTTCATGCTGCTCTTGCACTGGACCTGAAGACTCTCCTGTCAGCTTATAGTTTACAAGATATTTAGAAGTTTATTTTATTTCATGCCATAATGGCTTTTCAGGTCTGCCTATAATAGTCAAGTTGGCAAAGATGGCATATGGACAAAACACTCCTTGATTACATTCCGTTCAATCTATTTAAGTTCTTTCAAATACGTAATCCCATATAAGAACACTTTCATGTGCATAACTCACATTAAAGTGCTTTGAAGTGTCATTCAAATGTAACTTCCCCCCCCCCCCCCCCTTTCCACATGATACATTGTGGAATCAGTAATGCAACCTTATTCCTACAATGATACCTTCAGGCTTATGTCAACAGATAGCTAGTGAAATTGTTTGCAGTTACAGCAGGTTGCTATTTGTTTAAAGAGCTTCAGTATTTAAATGTCTTAACAGTTTTATAGATCCAGTGGGTTGATCCACTTTTTATGCATAATAATGCATAAATAATCCCAAAGGGCTCTTGACCTCTCTCATAGGGATCCCTATATCTATTCAAAAAGATCCTTTTCCTCTCCATATGACTTTGCCTTTTGCTGAAATATCTAATGTCCACAAGTCATGTTTTATATATCACACAAAAAAAGATTGGATCTGTTTGAAGATAGTTGCATTTTACACGTTCAGCTGCAATCATGAATAAAAAGTACGAAAATTACACTGCGACCTAATTCCCATCCCAACCCATTGTGGAGACCACTTCCATCCCCATGAAAATCTAGCACTGTAATTCCTGAAGGAGGCCATCATAAATCTTTGCACACCTTGCATTGAGATTTGGAAAACATTCCTTTTACGAGTTGGTAAAAGCCACTTTGAAATTCGATAGAGATGTCTAACTCCAAGAAGTTCCGAGAGATCTCTGCCATCCCTCATAATTTCTAGGGCAGACTATATCGAATAAATCCCTGATATATCACAAACAGTATTTCTTTGGAAAGAGTCAACAACAAAAAAATTCTCAAGCAGAGGACATTGATTGCACTCATAACACAATACATGGCTCTAACTGTGAGCTTTATTAATCATTGAACAGAAGAGGCTATTACTCTATAAATGGACCATATATTGCAAAAAAGTCTATATAGGAGACTGGCTTCAACTCAGTGCCTTTGTGCTGGACTTGAGGAAAACAGATTACACCATCCTCCAATTCCACCTACCCTTCCTGTGCTCTGTATTTCATTCAGCTGAAAATCTTTAACCGCACCCCATAATAATATCTATTGAGTAGATGGTGAACATGGCATGTATATTCAATTGGCAAGCAGACAGAAAACTGACAGAAAGGTTTGGCATTGTCTCTATTTGAAGGTGCTTCATGCTTACATGAGAAGATTTTGCATTGCATTTGAAATGACAGTTCATTTATACAAAATGCGTGCAGATTTATTTCTTAATCTTGCCTAGTCCACCAAATTCTATTACCAGGTTGTGGCTATAGATGAGACAACATTAACTTTCGCCATGACTTCCATTCAGGGCTAAATTGGCAGTATTTTTGATTCACCTCCATAAATATTGATCCTTCTGTCCAGCAACTCTTAAAGAAACACCAACAAGTTGAATCTTCAAATAGTGCTTGCCCTGTTTCTGCGTTTTGAAGTTTCAGCCTCTTCTCCTTTAAAATATGTTGGTGCCAGATAACCTGTCCCCCTGACCCGTGGTGCTCCCAGAGCATCCTTCTCCAACTAGTGGAACATTGTTAACTAAGCTCCAGTTAAAGTGTGAGGTCAGCTCAGTCAATACAGATAGAATTATTAGGGAGAGGCCAGTGAACCTGGTGCAGTTGAGCCCTGTTTTTTGCTATCTGCTGCAGAGAGTCCCAGAATCACAGCTAAAACAGGCCATCTGGCAGGAAATTGTGCTCAATAGCTTAAATCACAGATGAAGTTTATTATTTAAAAAGCCACAACTAGCACAGTCTAAATGGCCTATTAACTTGAATTTAAAACCTCAATCATGTTTGTCCTCTAGCCTTGGAGCTGTTAATGTTTTGATGGGGAGAAGGTGGGGGAAATGAGGGGAAATCTCAGGGACCTGTTCCCAGGACATTGTGGGACGTTAGGCAGAAGATTGTGGGGCTTCTAACTGAAATATTTGTATCATCTATTACCAAGGTTGAGGTGCTAGAGGACTGGAGTTTGGCAAATGTTGTGCCTTTATTTAAGAAAGTCTGTAAGAATAAGCCTGAGAACTATAGATCAGTGAGTCTAATATCGATGATGAGTAAATTATTGGATGTGATTCTGAAAGATAGGATTTACATGCACTTGGAGAGGCAAAGAATGATTAGGGATAGGTAGCATGGGTTTGTGCAAGGGAAATTGTGTCTCACAAACTTGATTGAGTTTTTTGAGGAAGTAACCAAAAAATTGATGAGGCAGAGTGGACTGGAGTAAAGTTTTTCACAAGGTTCCACATGGTAGGCTAATTAGGAAAGTTAAATTGCATAGGATTCAGGGTGAGCTTGCTGATTGGATACAAGATCGGCTTGACGGTAGAAGACAGAGAGTGGTGGTGGAAGGTTGTTTTTTGGACTGGAGACCCGTGACTAGTGGTGTTCTGCAGGGATTGGTGCTGTGTCCACTTTTGTTTGTCATTTATATAAATGATTTGGATGAGAATATAGGAGGCATCGTTAGTAAGTTTACAGATGGCACCAAAATTGGTGGTGTAGTGGATAGTGAGGAAAGCTATCTAAGATTGCAAAGAGGTCTTAATCAATTGGATGAATGGGCTGAGGAGGGGCAGATGAAGGTTAATTTAGATAAATGTGAAGTATTGCATTTTGGTAAAACAAATAAGTGCAGGACTTATAAAATTGATGGTATGGCCCTGGGTAGTGTTGTAGAACAGATAGAACTAGAGGTTCAGGTACATCATTCTTAGAAATTTGAGTCACAGGTAGTTAGGGTGGTTAAGAAGGCATTTAGCATGCTTGCCTTCATTGGTCAGATCTTTGATTATAGGAGTTGGGACCTCATGTTGAGGCAGCATGGTGGCTCAGTGGTTAGCACTGCTGCTTCACAGCACCAGGGACTAGGGTTTGATTCCAGCCTCAGGCAACTGTCTGTGTCGAGTTTGCACATTCTCCCTGTGTCTGCTTGGGCTTCCTCTAGGCGCTCTGATTTCCTCCCACAGGTGTGCAGGTTAGGTGGATTGGCCAAACTAAATTGCCCATGTTGTCTAGGGATGTGCAGGCTAGGGGGATTAGCCCTGGGAAATGCAGAGTTACAAGGATAGGGTTGGAGGTGTGTCTAGGTGGGATGCTGTTTGAACAGTCACGGTGGACTTGATGGGCCAAATGGCCTGCTTCCACACTGTACGGATTCTACGTTCAGGTTGTACAGGATGTTGGTGAGGCCTCTTCCAGAGTATTGTGTGCAGGTCTGGTTGCTCTGTTACAGGATGGATATTATTAAACAGGAGAGAGTTCAGAAAAGATTTACGAGGATGTTGCCAGAACTGGAGTGCTTGAGCTACAAGGAGAGGCTGTGACCTTTTTCACTGAAGCATAGGAGGTTGAGGGGTGACATTATAGAAGTTTATAAAATCATGAGGGACATAGATAACATGAATAAGGTATTTTCCGTAGTGTGGGTGAATTCAAAACTAAGGGGTATATTTTAAAGGTTAGAGGAGAAAGATTTAAAAAGGACATGAGGAGCAACATTTTTACATGAAGAGTGGTTAGTGTGTGGAATGAACTGCCAGAGGATGTGGTAGATTCAGATACAGTAACAACATTTAAAAGACATTTGGATCAATACATCAATAGGAAAGATTTGCAGGAATATGGGCCAAGCTCAGGTAGGTGGGACTAGTTTAATTTGGGAACATGGTCGGCATGGACTAGTTGGACCGAAGGGTCTGTTTCCATGCTGTATGACTCTATGACTGTATGACTATGACTCTTTGAGAACTAATACGAAGAGAAGCTTGGAAGGTAATGTTGAAAATAGATACTGCAATGGCTAATTGTTGTTTGTCTCCAACCCCAGGTTTTGGGAAAAAACACAGAGATATGAATACAGAACGTGACTTCTTCATGAGAATGAAATGTACTGTGACAAACCGCGGAAGAACTGTCAACCTCAAGTCTGCCACCTGGAAGGTGAGAAACCAGAAGTAGTAATTAGTCAGCTACATTTGGTGGTTTTCTCCTTGTACCTTTAGGGTCAGAAATTCATTTCCTGTGTAAGGAAGCTTTCTAATCAATCACTGGTGAGGTAATGGGGTAGTGGTATTAACAATTGACTGTTAAACACACAGCAGATCTTCTGTAATCCTGGGTTCAAACCCTGCTACCTCACATGGAATTTGCAATTCAATAAAAATACAAAATCCAGACTGTAATGATGCACATGAAATCATGATTGATTGTTGGATACCCCATCTGGTTCTCCAGTACCCTTTAGGAAAGGAAACTTTGCCATCCTCAACTGGTCTGGCCTACATGTGATTCCAGACCCACAGCAGTGTGGTTGACTCTTAACTTCCCCTTGGGCAATAAATGCTGGCATAGCAAACATTGCTTACAGTGACTAAGGAAAAAGATTGTTTTAGAATAAAATAATATTTAAATGTTTGTCAAAACTAAAGGAACATGTTAGGATCACAAATTTTAATAATTTTCAGCACACTATTGCCTCATGAAAGATTCACTAAATGGTCAAGTGAAAAAGAATCCTGTGGTCATATACTAGATTAAGGGTTTGATCCGTACTACTTTCCCCTTCCTCCCAGCCATCCATTCATGTTTCATTCCTTGTGACTAACAACTTGCAGATCTCAAGTCTAAACAATTGCTGCAGCTCTCCTCCTCTCTCCCTTGACTTACTTCTGGATGGGTTGAGGTTGAGGAGACAGGATGAGCATGAAGAGAGGTGATGGAGAAGTCAATAAGGCAGCAATGTACCATCATCCTGGATGACCTCCACTGCTCCAGATAGCGCAGGTTTCTTAGTGCTGCAGCCCATGATTCAAAGGACCAGCACCCTCACGATTCTGAGGCAATGCTTACATTTTGGTCTTCCTCCAATCTTTTGGCTTTCTTACTTATGAGGTGGCCCATAATAAGTAAGAAAGCCAACAAAACTTGCGCTTGGATGATCTTAACATAGTTAAAAAATGGAGGTATTTGCAGGCAGTGAGAGGCACGTACAGGGCTGGTATTATTCGAAGAGGCAAGTGGGTGAGGTAGAGTTTCAGGCCTTTACCAGAAGTTCCCTCCATCACTAGATGCCAATTTTCAGCCAATTCAATAACTCCATGTGATATCAGAAAATGGTTAGAGGCACTGGATATGCAAAGACTACCAACCCTGACACAATATTGGCAGAAGTACTGAAGACTTATCCTCCAGAACGTGCCACACCCCTCGCCAAGTTGTTCCATTCCAGTTATAATATTGGCATCTATCCGACAATGTGGGAAGTTGCCCAAGTATGTCCTGCACACAAAAATCAGGACAAATCCAACTCAGTTAATTACCACCCCATCAGTCTACTCTCAATCGTCATCACTGGCGAATTAGTTCCTCACAGAAATGAGAGAAAAAAATAAAATGAAAATGACACAAATATGAGGGGAAAATTCCAAACAAGTTTTAAGTTTTCTATTTTGCTTTATTAAGGTGTTACACTGCACTGGCCACATCAAAATATACAATGCCTGCCAAGCTCACACACTGTGTGGGTATAAGGAGCCACCTCTGACTTGCTTGATCATGATGTGTGAGCCGATTCAACATCCATCTAATATTGACATCCCATTGGACAGCAAGACATTCCTGAGCCGCCACAGCATGGATATGAAATTTACTTACTGTGACGAGAGGTACAGTATTGTTTTAAATGATTACAATCACATCAGGAAATAACCTTGAGTTCTTCCCTGCATTTTAATTTTCCCCATTTTATGCTGCTAAGTACCTAACTGCAGAAATGGTAAATTAGTTCATTATGAAAACCTAGAAAGAGAAAAGTAAAGTTGCCATTGTCCCAGATAACCCGAAAGATGTTCTCCAATTAGAGAGAGATGATTGGCAGTGAGTTTAACCTGATGGCCTCAGGTGAGATTGAGAACTTGGGATCTTCAGAGTGACCTCGGCTAGTGTGGGAACTGAACCCACGCTGTTGGCTTCAACCTCTACATCACAAACCAGCCGTCCAGTGGATGAATATGATATAGAAATGTTCTTCTGTAACAGCAATGAGCATTGGGAATGAGTTTAAGGCTATTTTCAGCCAGGTGCCCAGGACATCCAAACCATTATGGCATTAACCATTTTACTTTAACAGATGTGGAATGTGCTGTCTTAAAGTCTGCAGTGACTATTTTGCCCTCACAAAGTTTCAAAGTGAGGTCCAGGACTAAGACTCAAATCCACCACAGGCCAAAATAAAAGCAGTGTTCTGTAACTCTAAGTGGCTAAGTAAAATGAATATGCACAGTCTTCATTTAATTCCCAGTAGATGTTTAATCGCATCACAATATTATTCCTATTTTAATTCAAAATTGAGCATTTGATTCACAGATATCACATGGGAAATGAAAAGATATCAAGTCTGATAACTCTTTTGATCTGGAGGCAAATTATTAGGCAGTGTTATGCTGCATCTAACCACAGTGAATTTGGATGGGGGAAGATTAATTGATATCATCTGTAGCTTAGCATAGTGTACATTCTACATTATTTTAAAGATAAAGCGGTTTGCAACAAACAAAAATCATGTAGGCACAAAGGGTACAGCCAGTAGACAGTTGCAGCAGTAATGAACTGTCAAGTAAACAGATATATTGTAATGCCATGAATGAACTGAAGACTGGTAGAACTTATTTATTTAACAGATTCACAGAGCTAAAATACACCCTTTACACAAGAACTATTAATATCTATTGCTGCATCTTCCTTAAAACTGTTTGGCATCTTGACCCTCCTGAAAACTAACATTTATAAACAGGACAAATAAAAATATATTGTCTCAAATAACATACTCCTTAGAAAGGAGGTCACTGTTGAATCAGAATTTGCTGTTGTTAGTGTCTTGGAGTATGACATCTCAAACTTGACATTCAGTTGTCCGAGTGGTGCACTTCAATAATAGAATTATTGGATGGGGAGAGAGGCTGCTGGGAACCTGTATGACTCCATTGAACTATCTATTAATCAGCTTGAAAAGCTTGTTAACAGGCTGAGGAGGGCCAGAAAGTGATTTTCAATTTGCAGATTGCCAAACATAGACAGTCTGGTTCACATTAGCGCACAGCTGTTGGATGCACTATAGGAAAGCAATCAGTAATTATTTTACTGAGGAGGATTTTTGTCAGAAAGGGTTATTGTCACAGAGCAGATCATTACCTCTATGTTGGCTGTTTGGCTGCTGGCCCGCTGATGCCCTTTCCTCTACTCTATAAAGCATTGGCTGGCTGCTGGCTGCCTTGGAAGGTCCTGCTTGACTGTTAGCTTCCTCCTCCCATGTAAGGTTGTGGAGGCCCATGTTTAAGAAAGAAATAGATATATTTCTAGACACTAAAGATGCCAACAATTTTGTGGAAAGAGTGGGAGCACAGCGTTGAGATGGAAGGTCGGCTTTTAACATATGGAACGGTGGAGCCAGCTGGCTGGGCTGAATGGCCTATTCTTCCACCTATCTTCTATGTTTCATGAGTTTATACAAATATACAATGAGAAATTATCTGAGCAAGGCAGTCATTAATAGGTAAAAACAAGTAGGACCTCTGTTCCAAAGACTGGGGACTTTGTATCAAACAGCCAGTCCTTTTGGCAAGCAAAGTAATGATTTACCCAGCCAGCCTGTGCTTGCGAAACTCACAACACAATGTCTCACATTGGATGTGCTTCTGAAATTGGGCATTTGCTGAATAATCCCGACTGTGAGAGAAATTGCATTGCCTATGTATTTGAGGGCTCGCTTTGTGCTACACTTGCATGTGCTGGAAACTACATGTATGAATACACCATACTCCCTTTTTTGTAGACAGAATATGTGTATACTGTATCTGTTTCAATTCAACCAAATAGGTGATAGCCATTCACTGGCGCATTTCTCAGGGCAATGCACTAACCAATCAAAATCAACCTGCCTTGTTTAAAATTTAAACAAGATCTGTTAATTGTCAATCAGCAATCATAGGTTAAACCTCCATGGCAACACCTCTACCAATTTGGAGTCCACTTGCTACTAATGATTTGAGATGATATAGGACATGATACATCCTCTTATGGCCTTCATTTTCTTTTCTGTTCAGCTACTCAGCACAAAATCACATATTCTAGATCAGTTTGTAGTACTTCCAAGTGTTTGCACACACTAAACATTAATTGTTCAGCCCTTTAATTCTTTTTGTTCTTGCCTTTCCCCTTATATATTAAACATTGAATTATAGAACACATAAATTAATAGCTGCATCCCTTTCTAAAATTTTTGTAAATTTTCATTTAATTAAAATATTTCTCTCATCCTTTCTTCTTTAATTCCTTTAAAATTTACATTCCACAATTTAATTACACTTCACTCTGTTTTATCAATAATATTTGCATACAAACTGTGACAGTTTAACATTTATTTTACCAGAATTGCAGCACTGATGGGATATTGTCCAGAAGAACTGCTTGGCCGTTCAGTTTATGAGTTTTACCATGCATTGGATTCAGATCACATGATTAAAAGTCACCAAAACCGTAAGTGGACAATCCAAAGAACTTGTAACTTAATGTGGGAGTGAAAGTCAGTTAACTGCAAGATTGTTTTAAAATCACAATATTAAAACCCTGCATTACTCATTTTCAGATCTTCAAATCTTCTCTCAGATCATTATATGATTTCAGTTGCTCCCCACCTCTGGCAGTAGTGGGTTTATATGATATTCTGGTGATACTTTGGCACTTTTAATTACTTTTGGGGATTCTCTTATTGTGGCAATTTTCATTCGTGTTCATAAAATATAATGTTTGTAAATATCCCAATAGTATTTCCAAGACCAACAAGACAAGAACATTCATTAAATAATTAAAAATAAATGTATAAAATAATTAATAATAAAATTAAAAGTGCACATGTAAACTATCAGACTCTTATGTAGATGGGAGGAGGTATGAATCAGCACCACCATATTAGTGTGAGGAAAAATATATCACCAAATGGGCGGCACAGTGGCTCAGTGGTTAGTACTGCTGCCTCACAGCACCAGGGACCTGGGTTCAATTCCTGCCTCAGGCAACTGTCTGTGTGGAGTTTGCACATTCTCCCAGTGTCTGTGTGGGTTTCCTCTGGGTGCTTTGGTTTCCTCCCACAGTCCAAAGATGTGCAGGTTAGGTGAATTGGCCATGCTAAATTGTCTGTAGTATTAGTTGTAGGGGAATGTGTCTGGGTGGGTTGCTCTTCGGAGGGTCGGTGTGGACTTGTTGGGCCGAATGGCCTGTTTCCACACTGTAGGGAATCTAATCTAATCAAGTCACTGCTGATACAACTTCCCCACTTTTTTGTAAGTTTAACAAAAAAAATTGGAAATAAAATGCACCTATCTTATAGTAACCATGAAACCACTGTTGATTGTTGTAAAAACCCATGCTTCACTAATGTCCTTCAAGGAAGGAATTTGTCATCCTTACCCATAGCAATGTGGTTGATTCCAGGCAATATGGGACAGACAATAAATATCAGCCCAACCAGCAATCACCATGCTCCATGAATGAATGGGAAAAAAAGCCAGAAGAATTTACTTGGGGCAAATCAGCCTCTACGATATATTTCCCAGTGGACTCTACACAAATTGATGAATGGGATAAGAAAGGTAGTCTTGAAACAGTGGGCTGGCCAGGATGCTTCAGATGCTGGGGTTTCCTTGCTTTTTTTTTTTTTGTTTCATTTTAGTGGTTAACAAGCATACAAATCCTCAGCTTTTCAAATGGGGCAAAGATTAGAAGAGCGAGGATATTATGATGAACTTTTATAGGACTCATGTTAGACCTCAACTAAAATATTGTGCATAGTTCTGGGAACCATACTATAGAATAGATGTGAATGCATTGGAGACAGTGCAAAGAGATTTCCAAGAATGGTTCCAGGGATTTGAATTGTTAATTATAGAGCATAGATTGGAGAGGTTGCATACGTCCGAAGGATCAGAGGAGATCTACTATACATTTTCAGAATCATAATGGAGTTGGATAGAGTAGATAGGAAGAAGCTGTTCCAGCTTGTGAGATGATGAACAATGAAATAACACAGATTAATACCATTTTCAAAAGAAGCAAACGTGATGCGAGAAAAAGCTTTTTCACACAATGAGTGGTTTGAGTCTGAAATAAGTGGGGTGGTGAAAGCAGGTTCAATGAAAGGAATTCAAGAGAACACTGGATGGTTATTTATATTAGAAATAACCTGCATACATCTGGAGAAAAGACAAAAGAATTGCACTGAATTCTGATACTCATTTGGAAAGCTAGGGCAGTCATGATGGAACAAACAGCCTCGTTCTGCACTTTAACTTCACTTCAGTCGCTCTGTAATATTATTCTCTTAAAACCATCAAATTGGTGGTAAAATTCTTCTCCAATATCCTTATCAGGACCCATTCTTCTGCAGAAATGACGCTGAGGCTAAAATAAGAAAGCAATAAGGTGGCATTCTTGGACAGAAAGAGGAAATAGTCTTTAAAGTTTTCTTCATTTGAACTGACCTTGCAAGAAGGCTAAGCAGGTTTTGCAAACAGTTTGTTCAGGTTTACTGTTGGCTAACTGTGTTCCTTACCGTGGCACATTTCGTTTAATAATATATTTCAGAATATGTTCATAAACAAGAAATATACAGATTACAACTGGACCATCCTTCCAGATAAAGGAGTCCTTGCTTCCAAAGATGTGGACAAAAAAGGATATCCTAGTGCTTTGCTGTTTTGAGCTGTTGATTGGAAAATGCATATATTTATATATTTTGTTTCCCAATAATCATTCACTATCACCTGGCAATATAAATTCTATGAAGAGAAAAATGAGACTAACTCACTTCAGGAACAAAGCTGTTTCCCTACAAGAAGTTCATGTATTTGAATCCTAATTTTAGCTATCCTAATTGACCTTGAGAGTTTTCAGCATAATCAGAACCTGATTCATTTGAGGAAGAAGGGAAAAGAAATCAGAGCTAAACCTACAGGAACACAGCTCCTTGTTTCCCACTCAAAGAGGCATCCATATATCTAAGTTTCAGGTCTTATTGAATGAATAATAATGCACGAGGTATGGGAATGTAATCAATCAAAGGCCAAATGAAGACAGAGAAAGATGGGAATGCAGCAGTAAAGTAAAATTCTCTAAACTGACATAAAATGACTTACAAACTGTATATGATGTATATAATTAATCATTGAGGCTTTAATTCATTCAATTGTCATTATTAATACCTCATGTTCTTCAACCAACTCCAAATAAATATAATCTCAAATTTTGTCTCTTAACTATATTTTTCACCTTTGATAGCTGATTTAATTTCTCATTTTACAAAGCCATTATTTTCAATAGTGTGAAATCTTTGTGAAGTTTCAATATGAACAAAGTAAACAAAATACAAGTCTCTTAAATTAACAATTTCTGTTTATTCTCCATGCTTTGTGCATAATATCTAAAGGTGCTTATAAGCAGCTGGTTAATAGATCAGTAGAAGGCAAACAGCGATCAGCAGTCTAGTTTAACTTCCACATGGCAGTACTTGCGTAATCACTGACCTATCAGATTGGCAGGTATCCTTCTAGTGACATTGTGTGTTGTTTCAAACAAGATTACAGCAATAACAAGGCCTTCTGGAAAACAAGTAACTGGACCATGGCACACATTGAGATTTTATTGATTGCACCCAATGTAATTATCCTTTCAAAACACAATGATAACTACCAGATTAAGGCAGTCTACCAAAACTCATATTGGATCAAAGTACAGTTTAGATTACAAAGTAGCAGGTTCATAAGTCAGATCACAAATATATTGCTGTTTTGATTTCAACTTTAAACAGAAAAAAACATTGTTCATTATTGCTGAATGCATTTTCCAAGTATTTTTAAGGTGTGCAAGATGTTGGAAAATACATGTTTAAAAATTTAACAATGTGAGGAGATCCAAGATGGTGGCAGTATAAGTGGTCTGCTGTGCTGGGCTCTGTGCCATACCCAGGGCAAGGTGGACCTTTACTGCCCCCCCCCCCTTATCAACTGCCCCAGGAGAAAAAAAGTATTGATTTTAAACTTGCTGACTATTCGGAGCTGCTGAAATCATTTGGGATGAAGTCCGGAAAAGGAAAGGGGCCTAAAGGAGGACAGCAGACAAGGTACTCCCCTACTGCATTGGGGTGCCTGCAGCCAGTGTTCAGACTCCCAGGGCAGCCCCTTTGGATCCAACAGGACAGCAGCTGGAGTTTGCCAAACTCTGAACGTGGATTCAAGCAGCAGTTGATCCACTATCTGCCATGCTGAAAAACATGAGCAGGAAATCCAGCTGCTGGAATGAAGATTGGAGGCAGTGGAGGACAGGATCGCGACATCGGAGACTGTAGCGGAGGTCTCGGGAGAAAGAATCTGAAAGCTGGAAAACCAGATTCGGGTCCTTCAGGATCAAGTCGATGACCTGGAAAACAAAAACAAAATGAAACACTTACAGATCGTGGGTCTCCCAGACGCGAGGAAGGCGAGGACCTCATCGGCTTTTTGCAGGGGTTGCTCCTGAGGTTCCTAGGGTTGGGGTTGGAGTCGGAGTCGGGCCTGGTAAGCGTGGAGTGGGCCCACCGGATCACAATGCGCACGTCTGGATCGGACCCGCGTTCCCGCTCGGTCCTAATGCAGCTCCTGTATTATAGAGAAAAAGTTAATATTTGAAACAGCAAGAAGACTGGGAAGAAATTCACAAGCTTTAACGTATAAAGGTTCAAAGATAATGCTTTTTTCAGGAATTTTCAGGAGCCTTAATCAAGAAGAGAAGGCCAACTGATGATGTCAAGAAAGAATTAAGGGATCTGAACATTCAATACTCCTTGAGGTACCCGGCCGTGTTGCGTTTCGCCCATGGGGGATGATATTTAACTCTGACTCCACAGAAAAGACAAAGGACTTTGTGAAGTCTTTGAATTGAAGGACCTGAGTCGGGATTGGAGGGAAGGGGGCATCATTGCGGATAATGGTTTTGGGGGTGTTTATTAGCCCCTTTCTACTTCCCTCTCCCCCTTGCTTTTTTTTTGGTTATTGGTTTTATATATACAGCTTTGCTGTAAAATTGGAATTATTTTAGATATCGGTCGGTTGGATATTATCTAAGGCTCCTTTTTTGCTATTGCTGTCCTTTTGATTTTGTATTGGGTGTGGCTAGATCTGTGGTTAGGATGTGTGGATTGGAGGGGGTGGTGGTGATGGGTATCCATTGTTAACTTTCAGAATGTAAATAACAGGTTTTCCTCATTTGTGAATTGCCTGGGGCTAGGGCATGGCCTCAGCTAGAGGGAGTTAAGATGGTAGTAAGGATTGGGAGGGGCAAGGGGGAAGATCTTGAGCCAATTGGGGGTAATTTGGGTATTTTCTTCAGATAAGTGTAGTGTTTTTTTTAAGTTGTAGTTGTTTTTATAGGAATAGTTTTTCGATCTCATACAGTTATTATCTTTGTAACTCATCACACCTCAGATAAGCTCCCTCCTCCTGGGAAAACACAGGCTGCCCCAGATGACCATGGCTAGTGATTCAGTTAGTGCACCTGGAATATAAATGGGAGCCATTCTCCTATTAAAAGAAAGAAGGTCTTATTAAGCCTCAGGAATGAAAGGATGGACATTGCCCTGCTGCAGGAAATGCATCTAACTGATAAGGAACATCTGAAACTGTAGCGGGGTGGGGTTTATGACAGGGTATTTTTCTCATCCTTCAGCTCAAAGAGAAGAGGAGTGGATATTACTGATAAGAAGGAACCTCCCTCTCTAGGTAACAGAGCAGATTCAGGATGAACATGGATAGTTTATCATTCTTAAACCTCTAATACATGGAGAAGAGTGCGGCGTTTTTAATGTATATTGTCCCCGGCACACCCTCTTACATTTCTAATGGCTAACTTAATGAATCTTGGGGTTTGTCGTATAATTATAGGAAGGGATTTTAATCGCCTTATAGATCCAGAGATTGACAGGGTGCCAAAAGGCCTGGTAGGCACGCCCATGCAGTCTAAACAGATGGTGGCCATGTGCGATGTGTTGGGACTAGTGGATGTGTGAAGGCACCTCCACCCGAATGGAAGAGACTTCATGTTTGATTCCAACCCACACAAGTGCCATACGTGAATCGACATTTTTTTTATGCCAGCTGAAGGTTTGGACAGAACACTGGCATGCAGAATTGGGAATATAGCTGTTTTGGATCATGTATCAGTGTATTTAGATGTTAAAATCAAGGATAGTGGAATGGATGCAAGTCACTGGCGCATGGATCCATTTTTGTTAGGGGATAGCAAATATGTTGAATATATTACAAGAGAGTTCAGGGCCTTTTGGGATATCAATTCAGGTACGGCTAGTAATCCAGCAATACTTTGGGAGGCCACTAAGGCATATTTACGAGGCCTGATCATTTCATATTCGGCGACTAGAAAGAGGCAGAGGGAGGAGCAACAATGGATGCTGGAGGCCCGGCTGAAGATAGCTGAGAAAACATATTATAATAGGCCGTCATTGGTTAAGCTGCAGTGGGTCACAGCTCTCTGTGCTACTCTCGACTCAATGTACACACAAGTGGCTAAAAAAAAGAGTTCTCCTTTGCCAAAGAAAGACTGCTTGCATTTGGAGATAAGCCTGGTAGATATCTGGCTTATTTGACTAGAAGGAAAAAAGCTTCCCAATCTATTACATCCATTAGGAAGAAGGCTGGTACGATTACCCGTGAATTGAAGATGATCAATGTCCAGATTAGGGAATACTTTGCAGAGCTATATTGGTCGGTGGGGGACGAACACGGTACAATGGGAATGCAGTACCTTTTTGAAAATCTGGACCTGCCCAATATAAGCATGGAACAGGCTTCCCTTTTGAATGCGCCTATAATGATAAACAAGTGTAGGAAGCAATAAGGCATCTCCAGGCTGGCAAAGCACCGGGGCCAGATGGATTCCCAACTGAATTCTATAAGGAATTCATAAACATGTTAGTGGAGCCACTTCTGGGGATGTATAACTATTCTTACACACAGGATTGTCTTCCGCCTTCTCTTAGGGAGGCTAATATCTCCCTCATTTTAAAGAAGGGGAAGGATCCTGAAGAGTGTGCTTCATACAGACCAATTTCACTATCAAATATAGATTTCAAAATTTTATCCAAGATGCTGGCTCTGAGGTTTGAGAAGGTCCTGCCACATATTATAAAAGAAGTTCAAATGGGTTTTCTCAAGGGCTGTAGCTCCTCCAACAATATCAGGAGGGTACTGAACACAGTACAGGTATGCCAGCAAAGATTGATCCCGAGTTTGGTGGTCTCCCTCGACGCGAAAAAGGTGGTTGATTGGATAGAATAGCCGTATCTATTTGAGGTCCTGGAGCACTTTGGTTTGGAGGGGTTCCTTTGCCAGATGGGTAGCAGTACTATATAATGATCCCAAGGCGGTATTATAAATGGTATTACGTCAAATAGCTTTAATATTGGAAGAGGTCGACAGGGGTGTCCTTTATTACCGCTGTTATTTACCTTGGCGAATGAACCGTTTACTGTAGCTATCAGGAGGGATCCTAAAAGAATAACGCCAAAGATGGGAATGGGGAGCATAAGATCACCCTATATACTGTTAACATCCTTTTGTTTTAGGCCAATCTGGAGAAGGCTGTTCCTCGACTGATCCAAGACAATTAATTCATATGGATCTATTAGGTGATTAAAATCCCGTCCTATAATCATACGACGAACCCCAAGATTCACTAATTTAGCCATTGCATCAATTAGAAATTTAAGAGGGTGCCAGGATCAATTTTTCAATTTTTCATGCCAGTAGGGGGATTAGTGGAGGCGCCTAATCTGAAGGATGAAATGCAATTCTCATTTAGATGGTCACCAAATCGTTTTCTTGTATTTGGGAATTTTTATAACCCCTTCCTTCCACCAGCTGTATAAAGCTAAATGTGTACAACTACTAAAGAGGATAAAGCAGGATTTGCAGCAGTGGAAGGGGTTACATTATCATGGTTGCGCCGAATAGCCCTGATTAAGATGAATATTCTTCCTCGACTTGTCTAGGTAACTTGTTGTTACCTAGACAAGTATTACGGAGGCTCAGTGGTTGGCTAGGGTCCTTTATTTGGTGCCATTGGCATCCTCTAATTAAATTCACTAAATTGCAGCTTTCACAGGGTGAGGGAGGGGTGTATCTTCTGGATTTGAAGAAATACCAAATAAGTGCTTTGTTAACATATGTTGGTAACTGGGTACGGGGGAATTCGGAGTTGATTTGGCTTGACATTGAAGTCTCGCAGTCAAGATGTCCTTTAATTAATGTATTATTCACAGACAAGATGAAATCCGTGACCCAGCAGTGTAAAAGTCCAATTATTTTAAATACGGTGAAAGCCTGGAGGATAATGAGGCAACATGAGGGCAATTTGTCTAAGACTTCGCCATTTACCCGGTTGGTGGGAGCCCAGGGATTTAAACCTGTGACAATAGACTCCAACTTTAAGGCATGGGAGAATAAGGGAATCTTCTGTCTGGGAGACTTATTCGAGGGGGATGTCCTAATGTCATTTAGTCAGTTACGTCAGAAACATGGATTGTCTAATAGGGACCTTTTCCGATATTTCCAAATAAGGGACTATAAACGAGGAAGACCACGCTCCCGGTC
The DNA here is from genome assembly GCF_037043375.1 of Chiloscyllium plagiosum. Classification (NCBI taxonomy): domain Eukaryota; kingdom Metazoa; phylum Chordata; class Chondrichthyes; order Orectolobiformes; family Hemiscylliidae; genus Chiloscyllium; species Chiloscyllium plagiosum. The sequence goes on from NW_028270148.1 coordinate 37,568,928, forward strand.
CAATGTTACAAATCAGACATGGAGAAAAGAATACTCCAATGTACAGGTGCTCTTTCACTCAGTACTTTATATCATTTACACAAAGGTTGCACCTTGGGGGACATGGAAGGATGCTGTAGGACATGGAATCGAGAGTTAGGAGAGGATATTTCATCGGAGGTATGGGAAGACATCTGGGGGAACGTCAGGAAATCTCAGTATGTAACAGAGCACAGGCCATGCAATTGAAGATCTTACACAGGGCTCATATGGCGCCAGAGAGGCTAGCTAAGTTCAAGAGCGGAGTATCATCAGGGTGTCCCCAATGTAATATTAGTATAGGCACTCTTACACGTTGCTACTGGTCATGTAGTAAGGTCCAGAGATACTGGAGTGCTATAGTAAGGGAGCTAAAGGACATCCTGGGGATTGAAATTAACGTGGATCTGGTAATTCTTCTTCTGGGGTTGCCAAACTTGCCCTCTCTGGGGAAACATGGGAAGAGATTGTGTAACATTCTTACTGTGCGAGGAAGAACATTCTAGTGAATTGGACACTGGAAAACCCCCCAGGTCTCTTGGGGTGGCGCAGGCTGGTATTGGAGCATCTCCCCCAACACTACCTCACAAATATGATGCACCACAAAATGGAATAGCTTTACAAGACGTGGCGGCCCTTCCTAAATTATATTGACGCTGACTTATCAGCAATATTAATCAGGGTCATGGTATAGCCGTGGGAATCAGTCTGGGTGCCTGTGGGGCCCTGGGAGGAGGAGACTGGAGGAAAAAGAATACGGGGACTGTGGATGGTGCTCAGAGGGATGGGAGCCTCAGTGAAGGTGTGACGAGTGAAATAGAATAAAGTAGTAAGATATTATTTAACTTAAGTTATTTGAATTTAGTTTAAGTTAGTATCTATTTAATATGGTTAGATTAAGTTAAGTAGATATGTTTTTTTCTGGTAGAATAGTAGGTCGTTTATTAACAATGGTACTGTGTTATGGCTTTTTTTGTACTGCCTTTCTTTCTGTTTTGATGGCGTTATTCTTTTTTTGAATATCAATGTTTTGTAAAAGATTTTAAAAGGTTTTTAATAAAAATATTTATAAAAAAATCTAAAAGTGTAGCGAGGTGTAGAGATTTCTATTCAGAGCACAAATAAAAAAGGACTTACTGTTGCTTGAGTACAGCATATAGTATTGCCATTATCAAATGTTATATGATCAAAGGAGCATTTATGATATGCAGCTTAGATGATGAACTGCAACACATGGTTTGTATATACAATAACTGATAATCAATATCTTTCATATCTAGCATAAAGTAAGAATTGAGAAATTGATTTGTTTCATTTTAATTTTGTTTTTAAAGTGTGCACTAAAGGTCAGTCAGTTACTGGGCAGTACCGGATGCTTGCAAAACATGGTGGATACGTGTGGATTGAGACCCAAGGGACAGTTATTTACAACAGCCGTAACTCTCAACCACAGTGCATTGTATGCGTCAACTATGTACTGAGGTATGCCTGCGTTATTACACAACTGATTTCAAAAACTAAGCACAAGATTTCTGCCTTGAAATGATCCTATTTTGATTTCTATGAGCATTTTATGTCTGTAGAGATCTTGGTAACATGGGTGGCTTTGCCATCCACCACACACTCAGTTTCAGAATGTTGCTTTCTGCAAATCTGGTGTTAAAATATACACTATTGTTATTTGGAATTTTCAATCCTGGCAAGAGGACAACAATCAACTGACGCAAAAATGACCAGAGACACACGATAAACTGAGCTTAAATGCTCTTGCATTAAAAGTAAATTTCTAAAAATATAAAATATAGAATGGCTTCTGGTTGAGCCTTCATTTTGTCTTTGAATATATCAGAATGCTGAAAATCATACTGTTACCCATAATTACTGAATAAAGATGTGGTGCTTACATTAAAACTTTAAAAGTCCCAATACAATTGAGACAGTATTTGAAAACTGAGATCATCAGAAGCAAATATTTTTATAAAAATCATAAAATGATTTTTGTACATAACATGAATGAATATTTTGAGGAAAGAAAGAAAAATATTGAGAATTGAACAATTTTCTTGACTGAATACTTGCTGTAAACTTTGCCAATTTCAAATAATCTGCAGAATCTTTTTAACAGTGATTCACTGTTCACCTCTACTAAGAATAACAATACACAACCTAAATTAAATAATCATCTCTATTAAACCCCAACTCTATCTATTTACTCAGCGGGATATGAGAATTCCATGCCACAATCTGAACACAAGCAATCATCTCCAAAACATAGGCAAATGGTTTGCAATTCAGATTGGACATGGACAATCTCAAAGCAACATTGGAACATCAGTCATTGTCTTCTTGTGGATTATTCTGTATCAAGTGGGGAAAAAAAGGACTCTGATGGACATTACCAACACCAAAGATGGATTGAAAGCAGAATAGAATTAATTACATAGATTTAAAGCAGTTATTACTCACCTGTACTTAATACACAGAGCAGGAAAGAAAGTCAGGTAAATGCAATCAGGATGCTCAGTGAACAATTGCTTCTATTGTATTAAAACTAAATGTTTATCAGAATATATTGCAATTGCATGTTTGTAATGAATGCTGAGAATAGAAGTTTTATTGCTTCACCTGTGCTTACTTTTATCAGTAGCAATAAAGCTATAATTAGGTGTGGATAACCTATATTTAGGATGTCTAAAGTTTGAAATTGTTTATTGGTGACACAAAATTAAATAAATGTGTAGCTGTGGAACAGTATGTGAATGATATAAATATGAAACCCTTAAGATATTTTTTAAAATTAGATGATAGCAATTCATAAACCTACTCATTTAGAAATTACTTTGAAATTGGACTGCCAGCAAATGTAATGCTTACTACTGTTGACTGGAACAAATTCAATATTCAATGAATATTGAAATAATTTAATTCAGAGTCTGTCGAGTCATAGAGATGTACAGCATGGAACTCAGTTGATAACACACTCAGAGGCTATGGATCGTCTGACTTCAGCATAGTATGTTGGATAACTGCGCAGCATAACTGATTATTGAAAATGTTTGGCTGAGATATTAAACCCCAACTCTATCCATTTACTCAGCAGGATATGAAAATTCCATGTCACAATCTGAACATGAGCAAACCGTTGTCCCAGTACCTGGGCCAACATCTATGCAAATAAAAATGACTTATCTGTTAATTCATTCAGTGTCTGTGTGTATATGGAACCTTGTGTGCCAAAATAGGTATAGAGTTGTACAGGAAGGAAACAGATCCTTCGGTCCAACTCATCCATGCTGACCAGACATCCTAAATTAATCTAGTCTTATTTGCCAGCATTTGGCCATATCCCTCAACATAACTATAAGTACACTTCAAAAGCAATCCATTGTTGATAAATTGCCTTGGGATATCCTGGGAATGTGATGAGATGTTAAGTAAATGTACACCATTCCTTGGCATTTTATACTGCAATGGAGTTCTTTCTTTAAAAAAAAAACTGAAATCAAATGTTTACATTTTCAGTGAGATTGAGGAGAAGAATGTTGTATTCTCCATGGACCAGACAGAGTCTCTTTTCAAGCCTTGCCAAGCCATGAAAAATATGAATGGCAAGCATATCTGCGGAGGTCCAATGCCAGATGATGGTAATCTGCTCTTCAGTAAACTGAAGGAAGAACCTGAAGACCTAGCACAACTTGCTCCTACACCTGGAGATTCCATTATTCTACTTGATTTCAGTGTCAATGGTATGTTGCTAGAATTTAAGACATTATTTTAATCTATGTAAACCAATAAATATTTGACATCAATCCGCAGTTTTTTTTAAAAAAATAGTATTCTTCAATTAATGGTAATGTACTAATGAAGTACCCTACAATGTCAGTTATACACTTTGAGTGAAGCAACCAAGGAAAGAAGAGATAAGAGTGTGGTGCTAGAAAAGCACAGTTGGTCAGGCAGCATCTGAGGAGCAGGAGAATCGATGTTTCAGGTTACTGATGAAGGGCTTATGCCCAAAACGTCAATTCTCCTGCTTCTCGGATGTTGCCTCACTGGCTGTGCTTTTCCAGCACCACACTCTCGACTCTGATTTCCAGCATCTGCAGTCCTCACTTGCTCCTGAAGAAGAGATGCATCCATGCAAGGAAAGAAAAGCAAATTGTGCTCTTTTAAGTACCACTTACAGACACCTGAACATAGTTTGGAACTACATTGTGAGAGTAAAGATTTAAAAATGAAGCAAATGAAATAATGCACTGGGTAGGGCACCTGTAGGCTTTGCAAATTGGGGAAAAGGTCTGGTTCAGTCTTTATTCTAAAACAGTAAGAATTTTTTTCAGCTACAATAAAAATGAATTGCTCTAAAATCTTATTCGTGTGCCAATTGGTCCATATCTTCAAGATGGCAAATTAAATTCATTTTGCTTAGCATTGGATCAAACTGAGATCAAAAAGAATCAAAATAAGACCAACAAATGTTCTTTTTTTTTTTGTCATTTTTACCAGGTAACCAGCAGTTTGAGGAAGCTCCTCTTTATAACAAGGCTATTATTCCACGAAACAAGCTGTGGCCAATGGAAGCAACAAAACCAAATGTGAAAGGTCCAACTGAGCTCAGCAAGCAGTCATCAGTGGATCGGCACCAGTTTACAATGCCACAGGTCCCATCAGGCAATTCCACTCCACGCACTTGCAGCAGCACCTCTTGCTCTTCAGTAAGTGACCAGAGAAAATTACTGTCAAAAAACCTGAGAACAACAGCAGCAATAACTCACATCTATATAAAATTGTGAGTGTGGAACATGCCACATGGGGAAATGGAAAGATGAAGAGAAAATAATTTAGCTAAAAGTATGAACATAATGCCATTGTAGTAATGTTAGGGGAGGTCGAAGAAAAGTTGTTTGAAATAATGCCCTCTTGCACCTCAAACAAATCAGGATTGGTGGTAAGGCATTTGGTTCTTCCAGGCTGCTCCGTCATTTGATAAGATTGTGACCTCAACTTTGCTTTCCTCTCTACTCCCTATTCCATTTGCTTGGTGATGAAGAAATGATCTAACTTAGCCTTAAAAATATGCAGTGACTCTGCTTTTGCTGCTCTCTGTGGAAGAGAATTCCACAGACTAATGAGTCTCTAAGAGAACAATAATCTCTTAATCTCCACCTCAATTGGTTCTCCTAGTCTTCCTGTGAAGGAGAATCATCCTTTCAGTCTTCACCCTGTCAAGCCTGTTCAGCATCTTACATGTTTCAACAAGATCCCCTCTTATTCTTCTGATCTCCAATGGATACAGAATGAACTCATCTCACTACTAAACCCTTTATCTTGGCAATCATTTACATGAATGCTCTCTGAACTGCTTCTAAGGTAATTATATTGATTCCTAATTAGTAAGACCAAAGCTGTATGTGTCGTCTCACCAAGTCCTATACATCTGTAGCAAAACTTCACTACTCCTATACAGAATTCCTCTTGTAATGAACAGAAATCCAATTGCCTTCCTAATCCTCAACCTTATGTGCTTGCTCATATTTTGTTATTTATGAATCAGGACACCCAGGTCCCTCCATAGTGCAGAGTTCAGAAATTTCTATCCATTTAATTAGCATACGGTACTTTTAAAAAAGATTTCCGCCAAAGTTGACAAGCTCACACTTTCCCACATTAAAGTCCATTCATCAATGTTTTTGCCCAGTTATCATATCTTTACACTTTTGCAGACTCCTTACATTCTCTTCACAATTTACAGTCCTAACAATCCTTGTGTCATCAGCAACTATACATTTTTTACCTTTACCCAAGTCATTGATGTAAATTGTAAATAGTTGAGGACACAGCCCTTACCCCTGTGACATTCTGCTACTTACAGGTTGCCAACCCAAAATTGACTAATTAATTTCTACTCTTTGCTTTCTGTTAGGTAACCAATCCTTGCTCCATAATTAGATGTCACCCAGACACCAAGAGCTCTTATTTTGTGTACTAACCTTTGATATGCCATTTTATCAAATAGAGTCATACAGATTACAACACAGAAACAGACCCTTTTGTCCAACGCATCCATGCTGACCAGATATCCCAACCTAATCTAGTCCCATTTGCTAGCACTTGGCCCACATGCCTTTCAACCCTTCCGATACATATACCCATCCAGATGTCTTTTAAATGCTGTAATTGTACCAGCCTCCACCACTTTGTCTGGAGCACCTTCTTCACTATCCTATCGACCTGCGACTCCACTTTCAAGGAACTATCAACCTGCACTCCAAAGTTCATATGTTCAGCACCACTCCCCAGGACTGTACCATTAACTGTATAAGTCTTGCCCTGATTTGCTTTTCCAAAATGCAGCACCTCATATTTATCTAAATTAAACTCCATCTACCACTCTTCAGCCCATTGGCCCATCTGATAGAGATCCCATTGTAATCTGGCAACCTGTAAGTAGCAGAATGTCACAGGGGTAAGGGCGGTGTCCTCAACTATTTACAATTTACATCAATGACTTGGGTAAAGGTAAAAAATGTATAGTTGCTGAGATTTTTGCAGTCCACTACACCTCCAATTTTGATGTCATCTGCAAACTTACTAACTATACTTCCTATGTTCACATCCAAATCATTTATATAAATGATGAAAAGTAGTGGACCTAACACTGATCCTTGTGGCACTCCACTGGTCACAGGGAAAAGCAACCCTCCACCACCACCCTCTGTCTTCTACTTTTGAGCCAGTTCTTTATCCAAATGGCTAGTTCTCCCTGTATTCCATGAGATCTAACCTTGCTAACCAATCTCCCATGGGGAACCTTGTCGAACACCTTACTGAAGTCTATGTAGATCACATCTACCCCTCTTCCCTCATCAATCCTCTTTGTTACTTCTTCAAAAAAACTCAATCAAGTTTGAGAGACATGATTTCCCATGCACAAAGGTCTGTAGTTCCTTGGCTTTTCCTTACCATCTTTCTTAAGAAGTGGTACCACGTTAGCCCGCCTCTAATCTTTCAGCATTTCACCTGCAACTATTGATGATACAAAATCTCAGCAAGAGGCCCAGTAATCACTTCCCTAGCTTCCCACAGAGTTCTAGGATATTTTTGGAAATCCAAGTCACCACACCTACAAGTCCCCCTTAATTAAACTTGCTTGTTACTTTTTCAATGAAACTCTAATTAATTAGTCAAACAAGATTTCCCTTTCAGAAAGCCATGCTAACTCTAACTGATTGTATTCAGTGTTTCTAAGTGCCCTGCCATAATTATTGCCATAATAACTGATTCTAACGTTTTCAATATGGCAGCTATTAGACTAGCTGGATTGTAGTTCCCATTTTCTGTCTTCCTCCTTCCTTGAATAGATGTTCACAAGTTTCCAGCTTGATTCAAACTTTCCAGAACTCAGGGAAGTTTGGGAAATTGCAACCAACACATCTATTATGTCTGTGGCCAATTCTTCGAAGACTCTAGATTGAAGGTTCTGGGGCTTTGTCAACTTTTAGTTCTAATAAAAGCAAAATACTGCAGGCAATCTGAAATAAAAACTAAAACTGCTGGAGAAACTCACTCAGCAGCAGATGTGGCCGCATCTGTGGAGAAATAAACAAAGTTCACATTTTGAGTCCAATATGACTCTTCTTCAGAACTCAAAGTACGAGTTGACAATTGACGGCGATGTCTTCAGTAGTTTAGTCCTAAGTTGTGGAATTTGCTTGCTGAATCTCTCCACTTCTGGACCGCTTTATGTTCCTTTAGGACTGTGATTAAAATATTTATTTGATCAAGCTTTTGGTCACCTGTCCTAATATTTCTTTCATGTGACTTATATGTCAAGTTTTATTTGATTATGTTCCTGTGAAGTCCTTTGGGATATTTTTTATTGAATGGAGGGATGATGTAGGTTCAAGACATTGTTAACACCTACGTTAACTAGCTTGAAAGGATACTAGAGCTGGAGAGGGAGGATCCAGTTGTTGTGGTCCACGTTGGGAAAAACAACACGGGCAAGGCTAGGAAGGAGGCCTGTTTGGGAATTATCAAGCACTGGGAACAAAATTAAGGAACAGATCTTCAAGGGTTATAATTTCTGGATTATTACCCAGGCCACGTGTAAATTGGCTTAGGGATAAGAAAATTAGGGAAATAAACACAAGGCTAAAAGGAGTGATGTGGGAAAGAGGAGTTCCATTTCATTGGGCATTGGCATCAGTTTTGGAACAGGAGGGATCTGGACCATGAGGACTGTCTCTACCTGAGCCAATGTGGAACCACTGTTCTGGCGAGAAGTATAAATAGGTGGTCACTAGGACTCTAAACTAGTGAATTGGGGGGAGGGAAGGGGAAAACAACAGGAAATATAATGGTATGTAGAAAAGAAAGCAGCAGTTTAACGTATGCAGGAGGGTTTAACTACATCAAAGGCTATGAAAGACATTAAAAGTAAGGAAAACTCAGGAGATATTATTAATGGATAAAAACAAGGCATAAAAACTAGCATACAGACACTTTACCTGAATGCTCGTTGCATTCAAAACAAGGTAGATGAGTTAACAGCACAAATCATCACGAATGAGTAATGGGCAGATGCAGCATGGATTCATGAAAGGCAGGTCATGTTTAAATAATTTACTGGAATTTTTTGAGGACATTACAAGGGCAGTGGACAACGGGGACCCAGTAGATTTTGTTTATCTGGATTTCCAAAAGGCATTTAACAAGGTGCCTGACAAAAGGCTAATGCAGAAGATAAAGATGCATGGCATTATGGGCAATGTATTAGCATGGACAGAGGATTGGTTTACTAACAGGAAGCAAAACGTGGGGATAAATGAGTGTTTTTCTGGTTGGCTATCAGTGACTAGTGGTGTGCCTGAGAGATCAGTGTTGGGTCTGCAATTGTTTACAATTTACATAGATGATTTGGAGTTGGAATCACGTGTAGAGTATCAAAGTTTGTGGATGACACTAAGATGAGTGATAGAGCAAAGTGCGCAGAAGACTCTGAAAGTTTGCAGAGGAATATAGATAGTTTAAGCGAGTGGGCAAAGGTATGATAGATGGAGTTCAATGTTGATAAATGTGAAGTCATACATTTTGGTAGCAGTAACAGTAAAAAGGACGATTATTTGAATGGTAAAATGTTGCAGCATGCTGCTGTACAGAGAGACCTGGGTATTCTTGAGCATGAATCACAGAGGGTTGGTCTGCAGGTATAACAGGTAATTAGGAAGGTGAATGGAATTGTGTCTTTCATTGTGAAAGGGATTGAGTTTAAAAGCAGAAAGGTTATGTTGCAGCTATATACAGTGCTGGTAAGGCCACACCTGGAGTACAGCGCGCAGATTTGGTCTCCTTACATGAGAAAGGATGTGCTGGCACTGGAGGGGGTGCAGAGGAGGTTCACGAGGTTCATTCTGGAGTTAAGAGGACTGGCTTATGATGAAAGACTGAGTAGACTGGGTTTATATTCATTGGAATTTAGAAGAATGAGGGGGCATCTTACAGAAACACAACATTATGAAGGGAATAGATAAGATAGAAGCAGGGAGGCTGTTTCCACTGGCAGCTGAAACTAGAACAAGAGGCATAGCCTCAGAATTAGGGGGAGCAGAATTAGGACTGAATTAAGGAGGAACTTCTTTACCCAAAGGGTTGTAGATCTGTGGAATTCCCTGCCTAGAGATATAGTTGAGGCCTCTTCATTGAATGTTTTTAAAGCTAAGCTAGATAATTCTTTGAACAGTAAAGGAATTAAGGGTTATGGTAAGAGGGTGAGTAAGTGGAGCTGAGGCCATAAATAGATCAGCCAGGATCTTATTGAATGGTAGAGTGGGCTCAAAAGGCCAGATAGCCTACGCCTGTTCCTAGTTCTTATGTTCTTAACCTTTCATTGGTGGCAAAGACTCTTCACAACCAGAGTTTAAGCACACCAGAATTTAATGCCTCCCTCTGTTTGGCGGGTTTGGTGACAGAGGTGCATTTAATCAGATAGGAAATTGGGAATCCACCATTGGTCCTCCCTTTGTCTAGATTAACTCTATGGCAGAAATGTCCCACTGCCAATTGGAAGCCCTTAAGAAGGTAATTAATGCTCAATTAAAATCCTGACACCATCACTACAGGAGACTCACCATGCTGGAATATTGAAAGCATATGTAACTGGGGCTGCTTGAGAGCTCTTGGGTTGAGAAGCCACTGGAGCCTGCTACAAACCTAATCCATCCTCTCCCAGCCTTTGCTGCCAATGCTCCTAACCTCTGTGACTCCCAGCCCATGATTTTCTTCCCATCTTCTCTCCTCTATCGCCAAGTCCTTCAGTGATAAAAGCATGGGTGCATTGCTGGCAGAAGTCACTGTTCCACTGAGCAATGCCCAATGTGGCAACTTCCAATTGGCTGGCATCACTCAGTGGGTAGGATTTTTTAATGCACTTTTTCTGCACATCATTATACACCTTTGACTCAATATTAGCTTCTTCACTTTGGCAGGTTCGGGACTAAAGTCCCATTCCAGAGGCTAAACAAGTACCTTGCACTTGATAAGAGGTTAAGTAGGGCTGCGTCTCTACTCCTTGGTGCTTAGAAGAATGACAGCTGACCTTATTCAAGTGTACAGAGTTCTCAGTGGGGGTTTGACAGGGCCAATGTGAAGAGGTTGTTTTGTCTTATGGCAGCGTTGAGGACCTGAGGGCATAATCTCAGAGTAATGGATCATCGTCCATTTAATCTAGAGACAAGGAAGAATATCTTCTTTCAGAGAGAATCTTTACCATAGAGGGCTGTCAAGACTGCATTGTTAAGTATATTCAAGGCTGCGATAGACAGATTTTAATTAGCAAAGGAAATCAACAATTATGGGGAAAAAGGTGGAAAGTTGCATTGAGGGTTATCAGATTAGCCATGAACTCACTCGGTGGCCTATATCTGCCCCTATGTCTTAAGGTCTTATTTCCACCTCCTGGAATATTGATCTTGGGAAAAGGCCCACCATTGTCCAGTTAACTGCCTAAGAGGCACATCATATATTGGGCCTTCCTGAGGGGCCAACACACAGCTGTTGCTGGCTCTCCATTAAATACTGGCCATTGCTGATCATTTTCTGACCATTAGCTTATCATAAAGTGCTGCCAGTAGGCAAGACTTGCTGCCAGCATTGCACAATCCCAAACTTATTCCTGTCTGAATGTGAATTCAAAGGACACTTGCAAGTGAGATGATACCGAAAAGTAACAATAGAATTTATGTTTAAAATAATACTTGTTAAATAAAGACATTACAATTTTACAGTTTATTTGAGTTTATACTATCTAAGTCAAGTTTTCTTTGGTGTCTATGCTCACAGAATATAAAATCCTTCCAAAATGGAAAGGATTTTCTGTTGCAATATTAATTTTAGTCTGTCATAATACTCTTTTACTGCTGGTTGAGCGAAATATAATCTCCATTTCTTATTTACTTCTACAGTTATCTCCAAGTTAGTTACAATTGCACTATCTGACCATTTTCTACTTGTATAATTGTCTTTGAATCCGGGTTCTCAGAAATAACAGTATCTTCATTCATTGCATGCAATAAAGATTTTGAATCAAACCTGTGAGACGGATGTAAGTGATGCTTGATACTATTTTAGTGATGTCAATAGTAATTGGATGAATTAAATTATTCATCAGGACAATGCATTTTAAAGATGTTTCTTTACTTTGCAATTATAGCCAAGTAGCCCTGGAGACTACTACAGTTCCTTGGACAATGATCTCAAGATTGAACTGATTGAGAAACTTTTTGCTATGGACACTGAAGCAAAAAAACAATGTAGCACTCAGGTTAGTTCATTAAAATAAACACAAAATAACCAATAAATATGCAGAGGTTCCACAGCGACTCAAAAAGACAAATCATCTATTTGATTAAGATATATAAGGTCACCTCAGAATTCATTATGATAATAACTTTCACTGGGAAACAGAGGTCAGAGATCTAGACTCACCTTTAATTTCTAAAATATACATACATTTTATTAAAATATAATAAATCTGCAAACAGTATAGCTATTTAGCAGCGAATGTGGTCAGGCTGGTATCTCATCCCGTTTCAATAGTCATTGATAAGTCAAAATGGTTCAGTATTATCATGCCAAATTCATTGTTGCACTGCAGTTCATGTTGCTTTGGAAAATAGTCATTGTGCAGAGGTGGATTGCTGAGAGATTGATTTCCCCTCAACAGTACAGTGATTATTAAATCATCCCAGTGCAATATACTCCCCGCAATTCTGCCAATTGCTCGCTCCAGTTTATAGAAATAGCATTCAAAGGATTTGCAAAAGTCATCTCTGTAGATAATCTACACAGCACTGCACTTGTAGTTTGAAGGAGTGGCACATAAAACATACAGCTGTAAGGCAATAAAATATGATATGTAAACTTGAACAGGAATATATACCTATGGGATATTTCATTGTATTTCCAACCTACAGAATCTGGAAGAGCAGATTAAGAATGCCATCTGGAATTTTTGCCACAATAATTCTGGTAAAACTGTCAGCAATCACTTATTATTCCTTTGAAAGCTGACATGATATATCACAGAATGAAGCTATTTCACCCTTTTAGTCTGGGCCAGCCCTTCTAAAAAGGGATCCTGTTGCTCTCTGGTTCATTGCTCCTTTGCCATTCACCTTGAATTTCTGTTCATTGATTATCTTGACACAAATAGCAAATGGGTGGAGAATTCTAATACGCTGAAGCCCTGGGAGGGAGTGGGAGGATGGAGTTGGTATAGCATGGGAAACCATAAGGCCTGTATTTCCCCACTGAATGCACAGTTTGTCATCTCTGCAGTGGATTCCTTTTTTGCATTTCACCAAAAGATGAACAAGCTTGACCTCCAAACAGAGTGGGAAAAGTTCTGGTAAAAGTTGTATGGGAGCAAATAGATCTCAGTAATGACAATGAGGTTGTGAAATGGTTCAAGGTCCAAAGCTTAACTTCATCATGGGTGCATCCAGTCTCAGGGATTATACCATTCTGAGGAAGATGTCGGGGGAGGAAGTCAGAACTATGGGATAATGTTGCAGGAGCCTGGAGGGCCTCGAGGAGGCCTCTTACTCTTCCTGGCCCGCAAGAAATGAATATCATCACACACTGCAGCGTCCTGTTTTCCCAAGGTCCAGGCAACTTAATTGGCCACAGTTAAACCCTGAAAAGCAGGTTAATGTTGAGGTTTCAAGCCTTGTTTATGTATTTCGAAGACCATCTGACCTCGAGGGAAGGGGTGGGTTGCTCACCTCCTTCCCTGCCTGTCAATGGGTTGCGGCCAGCTTCCCAACAGGCTTCTTTTTTTTGTCCATTTAAACCCCCTAAATGTACCTAATCCCACCAATTCACTCATAGTAAGATTTCAGTTGCGCCCTCTCTTTCCCTCACTGAGACCTGCATGTGTACACTGAATGCAGAAATTCTACTCTTCTATGTAGGGTGCACTGCACAGGTTGTCACTGAACTAATGAGAGTTTCGTTCTTTCATGCTATAAGATCACTGCTGAAACTCTCTGATAAAATGTGCATCTTGTTTATAAGTTACCTGGCGTTCTAATGCTAAGTACTAACTACTTCTGAAGAAACTCTCTGGTCCTGGATAAATAATTCTGTATTTGTGAAATGCTAAATTTCTCTATTCTGAGAAAGATATTTTTTAAAGATTATTATATGTCAGCTTCTAATTTGCATGTTTTGACTGTTTATTTAAATCTCTATAAAATTCAACAAAATACAAAGAAAATTGGTGGGCGAGTCAACAGTGAAGAAGGTTATCTAGGATTACAAAGGGATCTTGATCAATTGGACCATTGGGCTGAGGAGTGGCAGAAGGAGTTTGAGTTGGATAAATGTGAGGTATTGCATTATAGTAAAACAAACAAGGGCAGGAATTACACAGTTAATGGTAGAGCCCTGGACAATGTTGTCAACCTAGGGATGCAGGTACATAGTCCTTTGAAAGTAGCATCAGAGGTAGACCGGGTGGTGAAGAAAGTGTTTAGCACACTTACCTTCTTTGCTCAGACCATTCAGTATAAGAGTAGGGATGTCATTGTTAAGGTTTCACAGGACATTGGTGAGGCCACTTCTGGAGTGCTGTATACAGTTCTGATCAACCTGCTACAGGAAGGATTTTATTAAATTGGAGAGTTCCGAAAAGACTTACCAGGTTGCCGCTGGGACTGGAGGATTTGCATTATAAGGAAAGGCTGGGACTTTTTTCATTGGAACTTAGGAAGTTGAGCAGTGACCTTATTGAAGTTTATAACATCATGAGGGACATAGATAAGGTGAAGAGCAAAGTTCTTTTCCCTAGGGTGGGTAAGGTCAAAACTAGGGGACACATTTTTAAAGTGAGAGGAGAAAGATTTAAAAGGGACTTGAGGGGTAACCACCTTCATGCAGAAGGTGGTCTGTATATGAAATTAACTACCAGAGGAAGTGTTGGATACAGGTACAGTTTATAACATTTAGAGTCAGAGATGTACAGCATGGAAACAGACCCTTCAGTCCAACCCATCCATGCCGACCAGATATCCCAACCCAATCTAGTCCCACCTGCCAGCACCCGGCCCATATCCCTCCAAACCCTTTCTATTCATATACCCATCCAAAGGCCTCTTAAATGTTGCAATTCTACCAGCCTCCACCACTTCCTCTGGCAGCTTATGCCATACACGTACCACTCTGTGAAAAAGTTGCCCTGTAGGTCTCTTTTATATCTTTCCCCTCTCACCCTAAACCTATGCCCTCTAGTTCTGGACTCCCCAACCCCAAGGAAAAGACTTTGCCAATTTACCCTATCCGTGCCCCTCATAATTTTGTAAACCTCTATAAGGTCACCCCTCAGCCTCCGACGCTCCAGGGAAAACAGCCCCAGCCTTAGATTATTTACAGTGTGGAAACAGGCCCTTCGGCCCAACAAGTCCACACTGACCCGCCAAAGCATATCCCTACATTTACCCCTTTACCTAACACTACAGGCAATTTAGCATGGCCAATTCACCTGACGTGCACATCTTTGGACTGTGGGAGGAAACCGGAGCACCCGGAGGAAACCCACGCAGACATGGGGAGAATGTGCAAACTCCACACAGTCAGTCGCCTGAGTCGGGAATTGAACCCAGATCTCTGGCGCTGTGAGGCAGCAGTGCTAACCACTGTGCCACCGTGCCGCCTGTTCAGCATCTCCCTATAGCTCAAATCCTCCAACCCTGGCAACATCCTTGTAAATCTTTTCTGAACCAGACATTTGGATAGGTACATGAACAGGAAAGGTTTGGAGGATATGAGCCAAATACAGACAAGTGGGACTGATTTACTTTTGGGAAACTTGGTTGGCATGAACAAGTTGAACTGAAGGGTCTGTTTCCGTGCTGTATGTCTCTGTAATAATCGGCGAGCAATTAGCTTGATAGTTTATTTCTATAAAATTTTCCAGCAAGTTTTAGAACTAAGTACTTACAGTTTAAATCTTCAGAAAAATAAGGCGACATTTTGATTACAACAACAGGCTTTTAATTAAATCAACTCTAACTATGAATTTACCCAACTTTTAGGTCTCGATAGTTGTAGATTTATTTTTAAGGAATGTGTGTTAAAATAATGAGTTAAAATAATAGCACTTTTAAAATTAGACAATGGAGTGGAGAATTTCAGTTATGAAGAGAGTTTGGATAGACTGAGATTGTTTTCCTTAGAACAGAGGAGACAAATGGGGGACATAGTTGCAATGTATAAAATTCAGAAGGAACATAAACAGGGTAGATGGGAAGAAATATTCCCCTTAGTGAAGGGATTAGTGACCAGGGGACATAAATTTAAGGTAAGGGACAGGAGGTTTAGAGGGGATGTCAAGAAAAATGTTTTCACTTATAGGGTAGTGGGAATCTGGAACTGACTGCCTCTAATTCCTAATGAAGGGCTTTTGCCCGAAATGGTGATTTTCCTGCTCCTCGGATGCTGCCTGACCTGCTGTGCTTTTCCAGCACCACACTCTTAACTCTAATCTCGAGCATCCGCAGTATTCACTTTCGCTGAGTAGATATAGATACTCTCACCACAGTTAGATTTGCACTTGCAATGCCAAGGCATACAAAGCTATTAGCCAAGTGCTGGAAAATATGATTAGAATAGTTAGGTGGCTGTTTTTGAACTTCACAGACTCGATGGGCCTTTTTCTGTGCTGTGGATATTTATGACACTAAATGTCCATAGGTGGCAATAGAGGTGACTGTAGGAAAACCTAACATTTAGATTTGTTGAAAGTTTTGAGCTAAGACAGCATATCCCCTTAACCTTACTTTTCAAAGACAATTTATCCATTCAAAAGCAGTCCATGAGTAACTTCAGGGTCTATGTGAAACAGTAGTAGGTGCTCTTCAAGGGGAGGAAAAATGATGAGTATGTTCCAGTTTACCACTATTACTTCCCTTGGCATTGTTTTTAAAAGCAATTCTAACTGTTTCTTACTCTTTTTGATTGTTGTGCCCAACTTATTCTCAAGCTCTGGCAGTGCTAGTTTTAAAACAAAAATTGTACTGCTCTTTAACTCAATATATTTTCATTTGATTTACTATTAAGTAGAATAGCCTGTGTCCTGTTAAAAAAAAGACAGACTGTTTGGTATTGCAAGTATTCTGTGAATAATATTCCACACTCTATTCACTGTCTTTAATGTGTTGTTCCAGGCGGAATTGAGTGATCTAGACCTTGAAACTCTGGCTCCCTACATTCCCATGGATGGGGAAGACTTCCAGTTAAGCCCAATCTGCCATGATGAGCAGCCCCCTTCCGAGAACACACCAAGAATGCACGATTATTCCAACAACATGAGCAACATGTTCCAGTCATTTGCTCCAAATTTCACCACCTCACATCGGCAGATGATGCTCGACAAGTATAGTCCTGAAATGTCGTCTGTAAAGAACAACAGCCACCACCACCCACTGTCATACAACGCTGGGAACAGGGTTTCTCTGGCACCGTACCATGCACCTGGATGTACCCCTGCATCTTCACTGGGTGGCAGACCGAATGTCCAATGGCCGCCTGATCCACCTTTCGACTGTACACTCCGAAAGTGGAGATTGATGGATCAGAGGACAGGATCATTGCCTGGGATCCCTCCTGGCCAGCCGGGGCATACTTCACTGTATAAACAAAGGTAAAGAGAAGACCAGGAATAGATATTGCTGCATTTTATGAATTTTCTAACAGTCGGTTAAAATATGGAATCACTCCTGCATGTTTTGGTGAACGGTTGTGAAACAATATATTCTTAGAAATTTTTTTAAAAAAGCTTATTTCTTCCCCAACGCAATCATACACTTTGATTTAGCTTCTAAATGGCTCATCATTTCTCATGGCTCTTCAGCATTTCCTTCTTGCTCCATATGCTCCAAAGTTAAAATTGGACGTCCTGGAACTCTGAATTAAAACATGAACATTTTTTTCAAAAAGCTTATATTAGATTACTAACAGTGTGGAAACAGGCCCTTCAGGCCAACAAGTCCACACTGACCCTCCGAAGAGCAACCCTCCCAGACACATTCCCCTACATTTACCCCTTCACCTAATACTACAGGCAATTTAGCATGGCCAATTCACCTAACTTGCACATTTTTGGACTGTGGGAGCACTCAGAGGAAACCCACGCAGACACAGGGAGAATGTGCAAAGTCCACATAGACAGTTGCCCGAGGCAGGAATTGAACCCGGGTCTCTGATGCTGTGAGGCAGCAGTGCTAACCATCATCTTATAATCTAACTAAGTGGCATTTTTTTGACCCTTTTTTTTTAAAGCAACTAAACCCTGAAGCAAACATTAAGAGACTGTGTAAATTTAATAGAAGACGCAGCATCCCAGACTGATTGTTAATGCAGTGTCCTTAGTAAGGATCACAAATTGTGGATCTCAATTTAATGCGAGATTTGAACTCATGGGCAACTCCAAACATCAGAAAGCAGGATCATTCCAATGGCATCAGGTCATTACAAATAGCACGGAATGTTAAAGATAAACAAGGAACTGTTTAGAATCTAATGTCCATTCAGGAAAGAAATTTGACACCCTTACCTGGTCTGGCCAACCTGTATTTCTAGACTTAGGGAAATGTGGTTGATTCTTCACTGCCCTCTGAAATTGCCTAACAAACCATTCAGTTCATGGGCAGGTAGGGATGGGCAACAAATTCTTGCCTTACCAGTGACACCCACATCCCACACAACAAAATAAAAAGCACTACTTACTTGGAAGAGTCGTTTGGGTTACATTGGGCTGACAAATTCCTTTATCTGTCTACTATCCCTTCCCATCAGCCCTCTCTCCACCTAAAGACACTCTTTCTTTCTAATAAGTGTCAGTGGACTGCTCCAGCTGCCCTTCCACACCATCACCACCTGCTGTTGGGAATCCCTTGACATCTATCTTTAGCATCACAATGTGGCAAGTTGAACAAGCAGCCTCCAAGAACTAGCACAGCTACATCAGCTCCAGTGTTAAGCAGCATACTCCAAGCAACTGAACTAACTGGCCCCTTCTTATAAACTGCATTGCTGAAATAACGTCAAATAAAATATTGTCGCAACCATTGGGTTTCCTTTCACCTCAGTGCACGACTTTATTCTGAGATAAAGGATTGAATGAATTAGCAGTAGAAATGTGTAAAACACAGAGTAGAATTGTAAGGTACACGGCAGGCAGGGTTTCAGGCAGGAATGCCATTAAGTTTTGACGGTAGCATTCCCACCTCCAACTCATGTCATACCGTGCTGCCATTTTGGAGGTTGCAGGTAAATGAGGGTGGTCAAGTTGTTCTCTCTTCTGTGGAAGTCCTTCATGAGTCATTTTTTTTGCAAACAAGGGCGCCAACCCTTGAGCTTCCTAGGTGCCCACCCACCTTGTGGCCTGAACATTGCATCCTGTTTCCCACTGTGTTTGCTTCCACACCCCTCTGAAGGATCCAATTGCATGCTCTCCAGTTTACCTTGAAAGCAGGCATTCCTTAGCTGGGATAAAGTGCAGTCTCTGCAGTGGCCACCGCATCTGCTCCCAGGAGGACCAGTTCTACCACAGAACATACCAGATGGCCTCCTTCTTTAAAGACCGCTATTTCCCATCCCACGTGGTTGATTATGCCCTTCAGTGCATCTCATCCACTTCCCGCACCTCCGCCCTCGAACCCCACCCCTCCAACCACAACTAGGACAAAACCCCACCCCCAGACCTCAACTTCCAACCCACCTACCTCTGCATACTTCGCCTGCCAATTCCGCCACCTACAAACGGACCCCACAACCAGAGATATGTTTCCCTCTCCCTATCCGCCTTCCATAAAGACCGTTCCCGCCACGACTCCCTTGTCATGTCCACATCCCCCACCAACCCACTCTCCCATCCTGGCACCTACCCCTGCCACCGCAGGAATTGAAAATGTGTTGCTGGAAAAGCGCAGCAGGTCAGGCAACATCCAGGGAACAGGAGAATCGACGTTTCGGGCATAAGCCCTTCTTCAGGAATCCTTTTCAGCTCTGATCTCCAGCATCTGCAGACCTCACGTTCTCCACCGCAGGAATTGAAAACCTTCGCCCACATCTTCCCCCTCAACTCCATCCAAGGCCCCAAAGGAGCCTTCCACATCCATCAAAGTTTTATTTGCACTTCCACATGTCATTTATTGTATCCTTTATTCCCAATGCGGTCTCCTCTACACTGGGGAGACAGGACACCTACTCGCAGAGTGCTTCAGAGAACATCTCTGGGACACCCACACCAACTAACCCCACTGCCCCGTGGCTGAACACTTCAACTCCCCCTCCCACTCTGCCAAGGATAGGCAGGTCCTGGACCTCCTCCATCGCCACTCCCTAGCCACCCAACGTCTGGAGGAAGAACGCCTCATCTTCCGCCTCGGGACCCTCCAATCCCACAGCATTAATGTGGACTTCACCAGTTTCCTCATTTCCCCATCCTCCACTTTATCTCAGTTCCAAACTTCCAACTCAGCACCACTCTCATGACCTGTCCTACTTGTCCATCTTCCTTCCCACCTATCCGTTCCACCCTCCTCTCCAACCAAGACCTTCACCCCCACCTCCATCTACCTATCACGCACTCAGCTACCTTTCCCCCCCCCCTCCCCCACCCCACCAATTGACCTCTCCACCCCTTGGCTCACAGCCTCATTCCTGATGAAGGGCTTTTTGCCTGAAACATCAATTCTCCTGTATCTCGGATACTGCCTGACCTGCTGTGCTTTTCCAGCACCACAATCTTGACTCTGTCCTGATGAATACAAGTCTAAATGTTTGAGGATTAAGTTTCTTCTGAGTAATGTTCAAATATAAGTTATTTACACTTTAATCCAATTTCCAACAAAAGACATATGAAAGCATGAAGAAATCAATACTGAACATAATACAGCGTGTGTAAGTGCGGCTGAGCTGCCATTCTGTTTGTTTTCTTCCTGAGGTATTTGAGCACTTCCTTATAACAGTGGAGGATGAACAGGGAGAGTGAATCTTGGTAGCTAATTCTACTTCATATACTATGCCTGGTCACTGTGACAGTATTGGGAGGGTGTGAGGGAGAGGATAGGGTACTGGAAGTGGGTTGTCTGTTTGGCCACCAGTATAGAAAAGGTTTTAATAAACGCCAAAATACTGCTGATGCTGGAAATCTGAAACAAATGCAGAGAATGCTTAAGAAACTCAGCAGGTCTGGCAGCATGCATGGAAAGAGAAAAGTCTGGTATGACTCTTCTTCAGAACTCCAATAAACCTGAAGTTCTGAAGAGGAGTCTTACTGGACTTGAAACAATAACTATTTCTTTCTCACCACAGATGTTGCCACTCCTGAGTTTCTGCAACATTCTTTTTGTTTTAAAAGGAGAAAACTTTAGTTGAGGCAGGTGAATCACAGAAGCCTCACCTGTTAAGCTCACAAACTCACACAGATTAGAGACTGTAGCTCGGTGCTGATTTACTAGTTTTAACTGAGCTAGTTATAGGCTGTCTCACTCTTGTCTAGGGAGGAGAACTGGCCAAGATTCCCTCTCCTGGTCGATATCCAATAATGGTTCTTGCTCCTGAAGCAGAGATTGAATTCAAATGATTTCAAGTTTTGATGCAGCATCTCTCACAGCCATCTATTTTGTTAGCACACACTCTCCAGGGTTTCAAATGAAGAATTATGTCTTCAGCAGTGCACTCCTTGAGAGATCAACAACCAATGAACCAAGGAATGAATAGGAGTGAAATGAGCCAATTGCCAAAAGGCAGTGGAAATGAAAATTGGTCTGCCAATTTGTTACGAGGCCACCTTGCACAACTGGTGAAGACCAATTTCAATGCCAGTGTCTTCAGAATCGAGAAAGAGGGGGGAAAGGATTGGAAAAGTGTTTCTCACACCATATTACTGCTTGGTTTAGATCTCTGGACAACTTTGGACAACATGGGAAAGACATTACCAACGAAATGATACTCAGAACCAACCTAAAACGCAAACGGCAGCTGGACTTTGGAGAGCAGATATTCCAACCATCAGCAGTAAGTCCATTTGCAAAAAATTTGGAGTGGGCATTTTCAAAATGCTTTTTTCATTTTGATATTTAATTTGTTTAACAGCCAGGTGCCAGTGATAATATGTGACCTTTGTGGCACAGTGCTTTGATACGATCCTATGGTATGATTTTCAGAAACCTCAAAGAGTCAACTCAATTTTAAGAGGCTAAAATACTCAAATTATTTTCAATGGTTATATTACCAGTTTCATGTATTTTGTACTGTCAAATAAAATGCCATCTTATTAACATACGCAGCCATTTAAGACAAAGCAACAAGTTAAAATTAACTTAGTCATGCAGAGTTTAAGAATGTGCCCTTGAATCAGGTTTAGGTTAACTCACTTGAAGTGAGTTCCAAACATGGAATCCAGTGCAATGTTTAAAGGTGGAAGATTCATGTAGACCTTTATTAACCCAATTTCCATTGTCATCAAACAAGTTTGCATTTCATAGTTTGGTAAAATATGTTTATCACATAATATATTAAACAATTTAAGTCATACTACATTTTGCTTTACCTGTAGCAGTATAAAGTATGGGGATTATAAGAATTTTAAAAAACAGCAAAAGGGATCAAAAACTGGATTAAATGGTAGAAAATAGGAAAGTAAACCGGCCAGGGTAATAAAATAAAAGATAAAAGTTACCATGGGGAATGAAAAAATAGTAGAGATGGTGAACAAATATATGTTCAGTCTGTCTCTAGGGAAGATACAGGTTACAAAGTAGAAGTCAAAGGGAATCTAAAGAATAATATAAGTGAAGAACTTAAAGTAATTAATCTTAGCAGAGAAAAACATAATAGGGTAACTTAAGGGACTAAAAACCAACACATCTTCAGGATTTGATCTCTTATATCTTTGGATTGAGGTAGCTGCTGAGATACTAGTTGCACTTATGATTTTTGAAAATTCTCTGGATTCTAAAATGGCCTCACCAAATTGGAAGTCAGTAAATGTATCACTGCAAATCAAGAAAGGAAAGGAAAGAGAGAGAAAACTGGGAACCACAAGCCAGTTAGCCTAATATTAGCCATTGTAAAAATGTTGTGATCTATTATTGAAAAAATCTTAACATAGAGTCATACAGCATAGAAACATACCCTATGATCCAAATAGTCCATGGCAAACACAATCCCAAATTAAATTATCCCACCTGCCTGCACCTGGCCCATGTCGCTCCAAACCTCTCCTATTCACATACTTATCAAAATATAATTTAAACGTTGTAATTATGCCACTTTTTCAGAAAGTTCATTCCACACCCGAACTATCCTTTGTGTAAAATATTTTCCCCCATGTCTTTTTTAAACTTCTTTCCTCATCTTAAAAAATGTCCCCTAGTCTTGAAATCACCCATCCGAGGGAAAAGCTGAAAATGTGTTGCTGGAAAAGCGCAGCAGGTCAGGCAGCATCCAAGGAGCAGGAGAATCGATGTTTCGGGCATGAGCCCTTCTTCAGGCTCATGCCCGAAACGTTGATTCTCCTGCTCCTTGGATGCTGCCTGACCTGCTGCGCTTTTCCAGCAACACATTTTCAGCTCTGATCTCCAGCATCTGCAGTCCTCACTTTTTTCCCATCCGAGGGAAAAGACAACTACCATTAACTCTATCTATACCCCTCATTATTTTATAAACTTCTGTAAGGTCACCTCTCAACCTCCTTGGCTCCAGTGAGAAAAGTCCCAGCCTTTCTTTATAACTCAAACCTTCTGCAGCCGGCAACATCCTGGTAAATCTCTCCTGCACCCTCTCCAGCTTAATAATAGCTTTCCTATAACCGGGTGACCAGAATTGGATGCAGTATTCCAGAAGAGGTCTCACCAATGTCCTGTACAACATCAACATGACTTCCCAACTCCTATACTCAAAGGACTGAACAATGAATGTGACCGTGCCAAATGTCTTTTTAACTACCCTTCTATATGTGATACAAACTTCATAGAATTATGTACCTGAACCCCAAGGTCCCTCATCTACAACATTACCCAAGGCCCTGCCATTAATTGTATATATCCTATCTTTGTTTGTCGTTCCATAATGCAATACCTCGCATTTATCCAGATTGAACTAATGTGTTAATTGAATCACAGTATCATAAGACACAACCACATAGTTTTACGAAAGTGAGGTCATGTTTGACAAACTCACTGGAGCTTTTTGAGCACGTATCTAGCATTGTAGATAATGTTGAGCGAGTTGATGAGGTATATTAAGATTTCCAAAAGACTCGAACTTGTACAATTGTGTCTGTACTATGTAATTAAATGGATTTGAATGAACTGATGTTCTAATTCACTTTAAGGACTCTCTGTGTGAAGATTCACCAAGGAGTCACACTTCACAAATGCTATGGAAGAGAATGAAGAGCATTAAATCTGAAAATAATTCCCTATTAACACAGAAAAAGTCCTGGAGTTCAGGGTCACTTACAGGTAAGAATGGAATGTTCCAGACCTGCCTGCATCCTTTTCTGTACTCAATCCCTTTTAACTTGTATCTCCTTCAATTATTTATTTCCTGGCTTACTAAACATAAAATCATCCATAGTTGCATTTACTAAGCAGAAATTCAAATAGAAAATGCAAATTTATATATTGCCCTGTATATATTGTGTTTATTAATTTGGTTTACAACTCAAATTCAACTTTGCTGGTGACTCTTACCACAGCAACTACCACTTTAAAATGATGGAAGTAGCAAATTGAATTGGCAACTGAAATCCAAACATTCATAGAGTCATTGAGATGTACAGCGCGGAAAGAGTCGCTTTGGTCTAACTCGTCTGTGCCAACCAGATATCCTAAATTAATCTAGTCCCATATCCCAGCATTTAGCCCATATCCCTCCAAACCCTTCCTATTTATATATCCATCTAGGTGCCTTTTAAATGTTGTAATTGTACTAGCCTCCATTTCTCTGCTAGCTCCTTCCATACACGTACCACCCTCTGTGTGACAAAGTTGCCTCTTAGGTCCCTTTTAAATCTTTTCCCTGGACTCCCCCACCCCAAGGGAAAAGACCTTGTCTATTTACCCTATCCATGCCGCTCATAATTTTATAAACCTCTATAAGGTCACCCCTCAGCCTCCGATGCTCCAGCCTATTCAACCTCACCCCATAGCTCAAACCCTCCAACCTTGGCAATATCCTACTGAATCTTTTCTGAAACCTTTCAAGTTTCGCAACATCTTTCCTTTGGAGGGAGACCAGGATTGCTCACAATATTCCAAAAGTGACCTAACCAATGTCTTGGACAGCCGCTGCATGACCTCCCAACTCATATACTCAATGCTCTGATCATGACATTTAAGAAAATAATAATAGTAAGATCAATATAAAAATGCTGATCAAATGTTGCCCTGGTGCAATCACTGTAAACATGGTGATACTGAATGCATTAACCACAAGGGAAACAGAAAAATAGAGATATGTAAAATGACAAACCAACCCACTGAGTGGAATCTTATTGAGATGTCAGGGCTGAGAGCCAGTGAGATTTTGAGAAGATTTGTAGCTCAGGTTGAGGTTCTGGATGTAGCTTTGCTCACTGAGCTGGAAGGTTCGTTTTCAGACATTTTGTCACCACACTATAAATATGTGTTTAGGTTTCCTTGGGTTGGCGATGTAATTTCCTGTGATGACATCATTTACTGTGGTGATGTCATTCCCTGATCTTTTTCTCAATGGGTGGTAAATGGGTTCTAAGTCAATGTGTTTGTTGATAGAGCTCTGGTTGGAATGCTATGCTTCTAGGAATTCCTGTCCATATTTACGACACCAAGCCTTCCCCTAGATTCATGACCCTAGGAGTGGAAGTCTCAACTACCAAGGCCAAACAGAGGCTGGTCAGTGGGCAAAATGTCTCAGGATTGCAGAATGACCCAGGTCTCAGATATGGAACATGGGGTCACAGGAAGAGGGAATAGTAGGGATAGGGATTGTGACTCTTAATAGAGCCCTTTCCATGGTCTAATCCCTACAGGCTTGCCTGCAACTAGCTTAATCTCATTGGTTGCAGGATGAGGCCCTTAAAAGATCATTAAATGGCTTAAAAACCTCAATTGGCAGTGGGGAGGGAAGGTTGGCCATATGTCTTCTGGCCAGAACTTATTTCCAGTGGAGGTGGGGGGGAGCATGCAGGATTTCAAGCCCAATGACACCTCAACTAATTAAGTTTTGCTGTCTCAAAGCTCACTATAAGTGAGAGCTGCCCACTGTCACTTATTTTACATGAGTGCACAAATTCAAAGGGTTGAATTTTTAGACCTCAATAGAAGTGGGTGAATACGGAATTTTATGCTGCCCGTTGGCATGCTTGGTTCTTGGCACCATCCTGCCCTGGGCCATTTGGCCAGAGCCAAGTTAGGGTTCCCATGAACTGCAAGTAACCAATTCAGTGTGTTTAAAAGTTTGTTCAGTTCAGAAGTTGGTTCAACAGTAATCCATGGCAAATTTTGGCAACACTCAACGGTCAA
Organism: Chiloscyllium plagiosum; assembly: GCF_037043375.1. Taxonomy (NCBI): domain Eukaryota; kingdom Metazoa; phylum Chordata; class Chondrichthyes; order Orectolobiformes; family Hemiscylliidae; genus Chiloscyllium; species Chiloscyllium plagiosum. Next base: position 37,595,021 of record NW_028270148.1, read on the forward strand.
AATTGAGGTTAAGCTTTTTGAAATAGTTGGCTAACATTCAGGTGAACTACGTCACAGCAAACCACAGAAAGATCTTTTGTCCTCCAGTGCACCCTAATTTCTACCACATCGTATTTACTTTTCTCTTCACCTGTTAAAAATATTCATCCTAAGTATGTCTGTCATTCACTTGCATTTGTCGGGACTGCACAAACAATGTGGTGCGCTATATTCTGAATAGTCAAGTCAATACTTCCCAATATAATGTTTGGTGCAACGTATTTTAAATCATAATATAAATGTTTCTTTATACATTCTTATCACAACAGGAGTGGCAAGCCGTCTTTTGGGTTCAACGTACCTTGCTTATTCCTTGCCAGAGTTAACAAGATATGACTGTGAAGTCAACGCACCTGTAGTAGGGAACTCAACACTTCTGCACGGACGTGAATTGCTTAGAGCGCTCGACCAAGCAACTTAAATGGTTCTGCATTAAACCACTAGCCTGAACTGTGATAACTGCTTCAGTTTCTAAAGATATATTTTGCAAGTAGTCTATTATCGACATGTAGTTTAAAGAATCACTTATTTGTTCAACATGTCCACATCTTTGCCTAATAACTTTTCGTAAATTAAACTGTATTCTGTTATTCTTGTCATTATAGCTTCACATCAATCAAGTCTAATGTTTCTCAATTTTCAACTAAAACATCGTTCATTTTGAGAACAAGTTCTCAGTTCTTTTTTTCCAGTAGCATTATGTTGTTCTTTTCTAATTCTCTACTTGCGCTTTCAATTAAAAAGCAGCTATTTTCTTGTGTTGAAAGAAATGCACTTAATTTTTTTAAGACAATTAAAATGTTCCATTATTTTTTTCCTACAGATGCTCAGTGAATTAAAATACTAATGGCTAAAAATTTATATTAGAAAGCAGATTTGTTGTATGTGGACATTTTGTTCAGTTGCACATTGTAGCTTCAATAAGCTTTGTTTTTTTTTGGTTGTTCATTTACTAAATATTAAGCTTTTAAAGATTTATAGATTTTTGATGTTAATCTTGTACTGGTACTTCAAGTAGCAGAAAGAGAATGGATTTCTACTTGTATTCATATAATCAAGTTAAAGCGTCATTTTATTACTTAGTGCTGGTTTTGCATACAATTGGTATTCTGGTCAGTGGTAACCTAGGGGCATCTTGAAAAAGGCAAGCTGCCAATAATTTAGTATTAATGTTTTATTAAAAAAAACCTGGAATATTTTACATATACAATGCACAGTAAGAGAATACATCAAAACACAAATGTAAAAGATTTAAAGTATATTTAGTTGTATTTTTTTCTTTGGTCAGGTATAACAGTTCTTTTATTCTGTCGATCTGTTGTGCATCTTTGTGGGACCTGCTGAACTAAAGTCAAACCTTTATGCAGTATGTGAGATAAATAAGGCCTTTGTTTTAAATTTTACTGTATTAAAAAAATGGCAAAATATTTCTAAAAAGTCTCAAATTTGAGGTTAAAATGGTCAATTCTCACTGTCATTGGAAAACAATGGAGCCTCATATTTCAAATTTTCTGATTCATTCATTGAGCTCACATTTCCCTTTATAAGGGCATTCTACAGAGGGTAACATTATATCTTGATACTTCATCCCCATTGTATTTTCAACAGGGCCACACTTACAACAGACTGAAAAGGTTTGACCTCAATACATATACTTTTCAATGATAAAGCTATTTTTCCATTGCTGGGAACCCTTCAAATGCCACAAGTTTTGAACACTGATTTTTTTTTTTAACCTGAATGAAACATTTAAAAGGAATTAAATACCAAGAGTCACTTCTTAAAAACAAAGGAAAGTATCATGGTACAATGAATTTGAAGTTGAAGAACCATTTTTTTTATGGCTAAAAAACGTCAATGCATTTGGAGGGTTAGGGTTGCAGCAAACTTTTCGGGTTTTTAAGCTTGATGCAGTCTCAAATTAAATAGACAATGCAAGCATGTTGCTAAAATATTATGCCAGTGTTTCAGTTCTAATATTAACAGCCATAGTTTTTATTACAAATATTTAATATCTATACAGCTTGGCTTTTAATACCTTATTCTGTATGGGAAATTTTAATCTAATGAGGTAATGTATTTTTGACACCAGTAGCTTATTAAAACATAAAATCTTTAATGTCACAACATTACTTGTGCTGATTTTTTTTGTCTTCTATTGCTCTTTTTGTGGCTCGTAAAAGCAAAGCCATGATACATAATAGGAATAAAAGGGGACATAAAGAAAGTACCGAAAGTACAAAGCTATTTGCCACTTTACCTGGCAAAACAAGCATCAGTCCCCAGTAGTGTAGTTTCCTTTGAGGCAAAATTTGTTTAATTCAGAATGTGTAAAACATTGTTTTACCTAAAAGGATGTGTCCACGTGTCTCGCAAGTATGTTTCAGTTTTTAGAAATTATTTTATAATCAAAACAGATTCTCAACAATAGCTTCTGAGAAGGTGGGTAAAGGAAGAAGAGCCTGTGAAGGAAAAAATGTCAAGTGAGTAGAAACCAATGTAGAGGGCACAAAATTAAATCTGTGGGTAAGTAAGAAGCAGCAGAGCATCCTGACCTTCTTTGAAAAGTAGAACTGCTTTCATCTGACACACCCAAGAATCAATGTTTGGGCCAGTCCTGGTGGAAGTTGCATGTGTACAAGAATGTTATGTGTTGCCGCACCTGCTTTTTTTTCCTCAATTCCCTCAAGATCTACTCTGCTCCTCTATTAACTTTCAGTGTGTTATTTAAAATTCTGAAAGGAATTGCCTTTATGTTTGCTGCAACTTACATAGTAACAAGAATATGTATCTTTATTGCACCTATAACATTGGAAAACATCTCCAGGCAATTCACAGGGGCATAATAAAGATATGAGGACCAATTTTAACATCCAAGCCTGCTTGGAAAACTGCAAAAAGGAGTCAAATCAGGGAAATACTTGTTTCGCAGTCCTGCCTCAAGCAATTTCTCATTGCCTGATTCAGGCATGGGAAGATTACCCTTTGCATAGGGACATGAACCCAAGTTAAATGCCACAATTACACATGGGACATACCAACTATTTTAAACACAGAACTAGCTATAGCTCATCTGTTGACAACAGAAACAATCTAGGCCGAGGGAAATGATTTAGGAGATCCTTTTAGATTCTTCTCCTACATTTGGATCTCTCCTACTCTGGCCTGGCTGCCTGCTAGTCCATGCCCCCTAGTCCATGCCTGCCTTGATCTTGATCTGTTTCCCCAGATTCCCATTGTAGCCTGATCCCTTTTCAATTCTGAATGCCAGTATTAGGAGTGAACGGGATAGTTGGTGATTCAAATGGAGAAAAATAGTGGCATAGACTCGGACTGAATGATCTATTCCTGTGCTGCAACATGCTGTGAATGCCTTTGGCACAAGGCAGGTCATCAGTAACAGCCATTGTTTTGGGGCACTTGTGTCCTATGCAACTGTCTATTTGACTATGCTTCTACTAAATGGTGGTGCCACTTCACTCAGTGAAGCACATAATCAGAGTAAAAAAACCAGCAACAAGCAGGAGCTTATGACTCCCATACGTTTGGACATAAATGAATTCTATTTATCTTAGAGCTTTTAGTGTAAGAGATTTCATTGTGTGGCAGTAGGAAGTGCTGATTGTGAAATGCATACTTGATCTTTAAACAGAGTGCTATATATATTCACTGAATTCTAGAAATGTTAGGCTATATTGCTACTGTATTAAGTTCCTTCAACCAATGCCGCTTCTAAAACTGAATTTGCTGGAAAAATATAGCAGGTCTGTCAGCATCTGTAGCAAGAAAGCAGAATTAACATTTCACGCCCAATAATCTTTCTTTGGTTCTGAAGAAGGATCATTGGACTCAAAACGTTAACTCTGATTTCTCTCCACAGATGCTGCCTGACTTGCTGAGTTTTTCTAGCAATTTCAATTTTTTATTCCTGTTTTTCAGCATCGGCAACTCTTTCCTTTATTTTTTTTTGTTAACCAATGCAGCATACCTGGCTTCTCCAGGTTGATCTGCACACCCTATATGTTTAACCATGCTAATAATTAGAATTTTTTTTAAAAATGTGAACTTGCAATGAAAGACTGCAGGAAGAACTGTATTTCCTTATTTATTATGATACAAGTTACAGTCAGAGCTGATCCAGAATATGCAATTCATCAGTCAGCTCTCACTGCTTCAATCAGTAAAAGAAACAAGATAAACTAGACATCAAAAAAGAAACTGTATTAGCTCAAGTACCTAGCATTGACCTTTAGCATTAGACCCACAGAAAAACAGAGGGTCAGAGACAAGACACCTAATATGAATACATATTGCAGGTACACACTATATTATGAGGGCAAGGAGTCCCTGGTGGATGAGGACACATTTTAACTCCTAACTGCCTTCCCTGCCAAAAGAAATGGGGGAAAACAATCCATAAGGATGTATGAAATAGGCCATTTGGTCCTTCAAGGCAAAAGTGAGGTCTGCAGATGCTGGAGATCAGAGTCTAGATTAGAGTGTTGCTGGAAAAGCACAGCAGGTCGGGCAGCATCCGAGGAATAGGAAAAATTGACGTTTCGGACAAAAGCCCTTCATTGGTCCACCACTCAACAAGATCATGGCTGATGTGCTCCAGGTTTCACTGTGCCATTGGCTGTTTTGTGCCAGATCAGCACAGCTGCCTACTCCCTGGTATTTCAAAAATCTATCCACCTTCTCTTTAAATATTTGTGATCTATTCTCTACAACTCTTTGGGGAAGGGAATCTCAGACATACAATATCCTCTGACAGAACAAATTCCTTTACATCTCAAATTTGAATGTTTGTCCCTTATTCTATAACTATGTCCCCTAGTTTGAGATACTCTCCACTAGTGAAGAGCAACTTCTCAACATCTAGCCTGTCAAGCCCCCTCAGAACCTGATGTTTCAATAAGATTAACCCTCATTCTTTGAAACTATGATGAGGAGATATCTAGACTCAAAGGTTAGCTTGCTCTCTCTCCATGGATGCTGCCTGACTCACTGTGATCTCCAGCAGCTTTGTTTTCAGTTCAGATTCCAACATTTGCTCCTACACGGAATAAAGGTCTAAATCATTTAGACATTCTTGATAGATTCCAATCTTCGATTATTTACAATGTGGAAACAGGCGCTTTAGCCAAACAAGTCCACACCGATCCTCCGAAGAGCAATCCACCCAGACCCATTCCCCTACGTTTACCCCTTCACCTAACATTATGGGCAATTTAGTATGGCCAATTCACCTAACCTGCACGTCTTTGGACTGTGGGAGGAAACCAGAGCACCCGGAGGAAATCCATGCAGACACTGGGAGAATGTGCAAACTCCACACAGACAGTTGCCCAAGGCAGGAATTGAACCCGGGTCTCTGGCACTGTGAGGCAGCAGTGCTAACCACTGTGTCACCATGCCCCCATGAACCTATGATCCCAACTGTTTGATGTCCTGTGACACAGCCTACCAAATAGTGACAGCTGGCAGTGTGAAAATCCCTGGTATTAACAGCTGAATTTAGGGTGGACAGATGCTCGCCATCCAACAGACTCAAGGCCTTTTGTAGCCAGAAGCTACAGGTTCAAATCTCCCACCAGGACATGAAAGGCCCACTTGTACATCACTCAGCAAGTGTGAACCAGCCTTCCAGCACACTGTTCCACAAAGAGAAAAAAAGTGTGAAAACAACCAAAATCCAACATGCTAATTGTGCTCGCCAGCGTATCCATAGAAGCATAAAAATGTAGAAAATAGCAGCAGGGGTAGGCCATTCGGTCCTTTGAACCTGTTTCATCATTCAATATGATCTTGGCTGATGGTTCTGCTTAGTATCCTATTTCTATTTTCACACCAATACCCATTCATCCTTTTAATCCGAAGAACTAAATCTATATCATTCTTGAAAACTTTCTGAGGCACAGGCTCACCACATTCTGAGTGAAGGAATTTCTCCTCATCTCACGCCTAATTGGCCTATCCCATATCTTTGGACTCTGACCCCTGGTTCTGGACTCCTTGGTAATCAGGAATATCCTTCCTGCATTTACCCTGTTACTGCTGTTAGAATTTTATAGATTTCAGTCAGATTCCTCCCTCAGTCTTCTAAGCTCCAGTGAATATAATTCTAACAGATCCTCTCTTCATATGTCACTCCCACGATCCTAGGTCTCATCTAACGTCCAGAGTTGAAAATTGTGGTGCTGAAAAAGCTTATGCTCAAAACATCGTTTTTCCTGCTCCTCAGATGTTGCCTGACCTGCTGTGCTTTTCCAGCACCACACATTTCAACTCTGACCTCCTCATCTACTGCCCAGCCAATTGTTCACAAGGCCTTTAAACCCTTGATAAGTTTTTTTTAAACACTTCTTTGGTCAGAAAAGCACAAGCTATTGTTCTGCTCACCCATCTTCTGAAGTTAATATCAGCCAAACTAAGCATTTTTAAAATCTCTTTGTTTTAGCTTTACAACAAATGTTGATGGTAAATGCCAAGTAAATGTTCATATTGTACGATATATTCCTAATTTAAGGGGTGCAACTGGATCTATTAGCCAGAGTATGCAATCTGCCTACACTAAGTTGGTGAGCTAAGTGAGGAGGTGATGGCCTAGTGGCATTTTTGCTTGATTGTTTCCAGAGACCCAGGTAATGTTCTGAGGACATGGATTCAAATCCCTCCATGTTAGATGGCAAAATTTGAATTCAATAAAAATCTGGGATTAAGAGTCTAATGATGACCACGAAACCATTGTCAATTGTCAGGAAAAACCCATCTGGTTCACTAATGCCCTTTGGGACAGGAAATTACCATCCTTATCTGATCTGGCCTACATATCACTCCAGACTCACAGCAATGTACTATATCCACCAAATGCCATTATATCCACTGGAAAATTCAGTGCAAGATCGAGAAAAGATGAAAGAATTTACAATGATCCTTGTCAGCCACAGCCGGAGATAGGGATGTCTCCCATCATCTTCAGCAACATGCAGCATGCTAGAAAAGAATCTATAACAGAACAGAAAACAACACGACAGCTGACACGCATGTAGGCATACACATGCGCAGATTTATATTTATAGGTCATAATGTTGCTGCATGAAATTGGACAAGACCCACTGCGTATTCTGTATTCAAATCAACAATATGAGAACACCCCTAACTATGGCACTAGGATATTCCTCAACCAACTCTTCTAAAGTCCTTCTGAATGTGATTTCCACTGTAGTTCTCATTTTCTGTGAATCACTACTATCTCAGTGTTGGAGATATTGGATTTTGAATCAATGGTTGCCAGGGTGAAGTACGACTTAGTAGGTTTGATCATTAGTCTGCTTCCTGGATGTTAGGTGGGGGCGTGGGGGAGTGGGGGAGATCTGGAGTTCTATCTGTTTCCCAAAGCGGAAGGAAGAAACAAACATTCAAACGAAGAAATATAAATATTTGAGTCAGGAGAGGAAATGAACATGTTAAAAGCAGTTAAAAAGGAAAATAGTGGAAAGGAATGCTCCTGCCAAAATTTGGAACATGGTCATGCACATTCAAAATTACTTTGTTTGCCAAATCATTTGATGGAGTTTTCTCGTTTGTTGATTCATCTATTTTGAGGGCGGAAGTAAAAATCTAATAAGTCATCTCTTGGGAAATCACTGCACGACAACATATATTTTTGTACTTCCTACAGCAGTTCCAAGTCGCCCTCAGCTAATGGATCTTGTGTAATATGGCTTTAATTTGTCAAAACATCAAATAAATGAACATGCCAAAGGATGCTGATCACTTTTCTGCATATCTGACTTTAAGGTGAATATGCATAGCATTTCCTAAGCTTACGCATGTGCCTTTACAATTTTACAAGATACTACATTACTGTTCCACTGGAGCGAAAGAAAATTGAAAAATTCTGACCAGAACACTCGGAAGTCAATATCAGAGTCTAGCCTCTGAGGTGTCAGAAAAAGTTCAATAGCTTCACATGGGTGGTCAAGGTCAGCAGCTACATCTTCAAAAGGCATTTCCGATACATTGCTTCATCATCTCATTCCACTCAATGTATCACATCCTCACATCACTTACTGATCAGCAGCTCGGACTCATGCCTATGATTCAGTGATTTCGCAACATCCTCACAGACAAACCAAAATTATACTTCTTACACATACCTTGCACTGCTTCCATATACCACAGCTTTCATCACAGTACGTCAACCAAACACATCCCAGAAGACTCACTGACATTGTTCCCTCACTCTTCCAGGACAAGGATGCACCTGACTTGAGCAGAAAACAAAGGACCCAGGAACAGGCCCTTCAGCCCTCCCAGCCTGTGCCGATCTAAGTCCACTGTCTAAACCTGCCGCCCAATTCCTAAGGATCCGAATCCCTCTGCTCCCCACCTACTCCTGCATCTGTCCAGACACACCTTAAATGAATCTACCGTGCCTGCCTCTACTACCTCTGCTGGCAATGTGTTCCAGGCACCTACCACCCTTTGTGTAAGTACTTTGAGTGTATCGCCCTTAAAATTTTCTCCTCTTACCCTGGGAAAAAGCTTACCTCTATCCACCCTGTCTATACTCATCATGATTTTGTAGACCTCAATCAGCTCCCCCCCCCCATTCTCCTTTTTTTCTAATGAAAACAATCCTAACCTACTCAACCTCTCTTTATAGCTAACACCTTCCATACCAGGCAACATCCTTATAACCCTTCTCTGCACCCTCTCCAAAGCATCCACATCATTTTGGTAATGTGGCGACCAGAAATATACACAGTATTCTAAATTTGGACCGAACAAAAGTCTTATACAATTTTAACATGACCTGCCAGCTCTTATACCTAATACCCCATCCAATGAAGGCAAGCATACCATATGCCTTCTTGACCATTTTTATCCATCTGTGCAGCCACCTTCAGTGTATCTGAATTCCCAGATCTCTCCATTCATCAAATTTTCCCAAGGCTCTTCCGTTTACAGTATAGTTCGCTCTAGAATTAGACTTCCCAAAATGCATCACCTCAATTTGCCCAGATTGAAATCCATCTGCCAATTCTCCGCCCAACTCTCCAATCTAAATATATCCTCCTGTATTCTTTGACAGTCCCCTATGTTTTTAGCTACTCCACCAATCTGTGTGTCATCAGCAAACTTACTGATCACATCAACAATGCCCTCTTCCAGATCATTTAGGTATATCACAAACAACAGTGGTCCTAACACTGACCCCTGTGGAACACCACTGGTCACCTTTCTCCACTTCACGAAACTCCCTTCAACTACTACTCTGTCTCCTGTTGCTCAACCAGTTCTTTATCCACCTAACTAGAACTCCCTGCACACTATGTGACTTCATTTTCTCCATTAGTTTACCATGGGGCCTTGGGATTCTCCTTAATTCTGAATGCTAAAGTTTATTTTATGATCCTTGTAGCCCGCTTGATTCCTCATTTAAGATTGGTCCTACTCTCCCAATGTTCCTCCCAGGCCCGTTCTGCTCTTAGCTGCCTGGACCTGAGGTATGCTTCCCATTTCTTCTTGGCTTGTCTTACAATTTCTCCTGTCGTCCACAGTTCATGAATCTTGCCTTTCCTATCCCTTGTTTTCAAAGGACATGCCTATCCTGCACTATCTTCAACCTATCTCTGAAAGCCTCCCACATATCAAATGTGGATTTCCCTTCAAAAAGCTGCTCCCAATCCACATTTCCCAGCTCCTGCCGAATTTTGATGTAATTGGCCTTGGCTCAGTTTAGTAATCTTCCCTTAGGACCACTCTCATCTTTGTTTACGAGTATTCTAAAACTTACAGAATTGTGGTCACTATTCCCAAGGAAATCCCCCACTGCAACTTCTACCACCAGGCCTGGCTCATTCCCTAATACCAGGTACAATATGGCCCCTTCCCTAGTTAGACCATTGACATACTGCTCTCGAAAACTTTCCCAGATGCTCCTTACAAATTCTGCCCCATCCAGACCTTTGACACTAAATGTATCCTAGTCAATGTTGGGAAAATTAAATACTCTCATCACCACCACCCTGTTTGCTCTACATCTTTCCATAATCTGTTCACCTATTTGTTCTTCTACCTCATGCTCACTGTTGGGAGACCTGTAATACAGCCCCAACAATGTAACTGCACCCTGCTTATTTCGCAGCTCTATCCATAATGCCTCACTGCTCAAGCCCTCCATAGTGTCCTCCTTTAGCACAGCCGTGATATCATCCCTGACCAGCAATGGAACTCCTTTCCTCCCCCCCCCCCCACCTTTTACTTCCCTCCCTGTCCTGTCTGAAGCATCTATGCATCTATATCCTGGAACATTTAGTTCCAATCATGCCCTTCCTTCAACCAAGTGTCTGTGACTGCAATAACGTCATACTCCCAGGCACCAATCCAAGCCCTAAGTTTGTCTGCCTTACCCACTATACTCCTTGCATTAAAGCATATGTACTTCAGGCCACCAGTTCCTTTGTGTTCATCTGCTCTCTGCCTACTCTTCCTCTTGGTAATGCTAACTTCATGATCCTGTCCCTTACAATCTCTAGTTTCCACCTCACTATCTAATAGTCTTCTCTTCTGGTTCCCAGCCCCCTGCCACATTAGTTTAACCCCTCCCCAACAGCAGTCGCAAAAACTCCCCCAAGGACTTTATTTCCAGTTCCGGTTCAGGTGTAGACCATCCAATTTGTAATAGTCCTATCTTCCCCAGAACCGGTCCCTATGTCCCACAAATCTGAACCCCTCCCTCCTACACCATCCCTCAAGCCACGTGGTCATCCTGCTATTTTTTCATTTCTACGCTGGCTAGCACGTGGCACTGGTAGCAATCCTGAGATCACTACCTTTGAGGTCCTCCTGTTTAACTTCTCTCCTAGCTCCCTGAATTCTGCTTTCAGGACCTCATTTTTTTTTAAACTTATATCATTGGTGCCTATATGCCCCACGATAACTGTCTGTTCACCCTCTCCTTTCAGAATGCTCTGCAGCCAAATCGGTGACACCCCTGACCTGAGCACCTGGGAGGCAACATACCATCCGGGAGTCTGGTGTTCGGCTACAGAACCGCCTATCTACTCCCCTTACAATAGAATCCCCTAGGACTATGGCCCTACAAATCTTTTTCTCGCCCTTCTGTACAGCAGAGCCCGCCACGGTGCCATGATCCTGGCAACTGCTGCCCTCCCGTGATGAACCATCTCCCCCAACAGTATCCAAAACAGTATACCTGTTTTGGAGGGAGATGACCGTAGGGGGCACCTGCACTGCCTTCCTACTTTGTGTGTGTCTTTTGGTCATCCATTCACTGTCTCCTTCAGCAATTCTAATCTGCTGTGTGACCAGTTCACTAAACTGGCTATCCACGATCTCCTCAGCATCGCGGATGCTCCACTGTCAGTCCATCCACAGCTCCAGAACCGTCATGAGGTCAAACAAGAGCTGCAGCCGGACACACTCCTTACAAGTGTAGGGAACCACAAGACATAACATCTGGTGAAGAATCTGCTGTCACTAGCTCAAATCCAGAGGATGTTTATATCTTGGAGGATGACACAGAGTCAGATCCTATTGGACATCTGAAATATATACAGGAAATACTTAGCAGGCCAGGCAGCACCTGTGGAGACAGAGAGAAATAGTGTTAACATTTCAGGCCTATGATCTGTACTGGTTCTTCTGAAGGGCCACTGACCTCTGTTTCTCTCTCCAAAGATGCTGCCAGACCTGCTGAGCTTTTTCAACACTTAACGGTTTCTATTGGAGCAAAATAACCCCAATTGCCAATCTCCAAGGAGGTGTCTTGTAGGCCTTTCATTCTCCTTCAGCAAGAAACCCAGCAGTTACTGCCTGAGATCCTGCTTGGCACAACATTAACACAACTTTCAAGAAAATAATTAGGCTATAAAGAAAAGTTATACAACTTGCTGAGCCGAAGGAAATCAATGACAGACCAATAAAGTGATCATTTAAAAAGTGACCCTTAGCATATGTCATGTAGCAGAGTGAACTAAGTTTTTGCCTTTTTGCTTAAGAAACAGAACTTCAGAGACACAGACTAGGTCCCAAGACTTGGTCACCAGAGAACGGATGGGGATCAGGGCTGAGCTAAGGAGTTGAGTTAAGCCATTACTGAATTTGCTTTCACTTTGGGTTAGTACAGCCTCCAAATTGGTCTCAGTGAGGGTCAAAACACAGGTTAGCATTCAGGCTAGGGTTTCCTACTCTGCCTGCCTGACGTGTGGATAAGTTTTTGAGGACGGAGGAGGAGCAAGAAGGAGCAGCGTTACCCCACACTGAGCAGCCTTATTTCAGTGTATGTATAGATGTGTGTCCACTTCATCCTCAGGTCTATCTCTCACTGTCTCACACTCAGTTATTCACACTCATTTTCCCTTACACTCACACACACAAACCTACACACACACACACACCATCGAGCTCTCATACACTTTCTCTCCCTCACGCACCCTCTCTCTCACACATATCCACCAATTTGTATACCCATTCTCACACACTCGCTCTCTCCCTCATACACACTCTCAAACATACACACTCACTCTCTCTCACATGCACACTCTCTCTCTCTCATACTCTCTTTACCTTTTACATTCTCACTATTGCTCACTCTGCCACTCTCACTCACTCTCTTTTTCTCTCAAATTCGCTCCCATGCACTCACCATCTCTAACACCCACTTTCTCTCTCTCTCTCTCACTCCCACTCACTTTCATGCTCACTTTCTGTCTCTCCCATGCTCATTTTTACACTCACTCACTTCCTCTCTTTCTCTCTCTCTCTCTCTCTCACTTTCTCTCTGACCCTGTTGCCATGGAAACCAGCCAAACACAGAGAGCCCAGAGAACAAGAGGTTCAGGCTGAATGAGCTGGGTTTAATCACCGAATGGTCCAGGTGTTGGTACATTGTAAGTATGAAATTGAGAAGTCAATCCTGAGGAGTAGCCCCAGCCTCCTGCCTACAATTTAGATGAAGTAGATGGAGATTGTGAAGGCATGGGTGAGGAGGGGGTGATGGGAGTAAAGTGGTGTTTGGAGTAAGTGGTATATGGTTAGAAACAAGTCACTAACCTCACCTTGTACAGATAACCTCCAGCCAGGGCTGACAAAAGAAGCATTCAATAGCAAGTTCCAAATAATGAACCACAATGCTGGTAAGAAGGGAAGAATTATAAAACCTGCCACATTGTGCTGGCACATCGGCCAATGATTCCTGCTGTTCAATCTACATGCCAGATTGGATTCTTTGGGCATCAATCAACTAGAAGGGCAGGCTGCTCTGCCCTGCAGGAACAGGCCCTGGTGATTAGCACTGCTTGGCACCACTCACTTGTGGGCCCTGCACACTAAACAGGCACTAAGGAAATGAATTAGGGTGAATAATTCTGTTTTAAATGTATTACTGGAGGTTCTATTGGATAATGTGGTCACAGAACAGATTTTTTGTGGTGTTGTTTTGTTGGTTGAGAGGGTAACGTGATAATAAACAGCTGAATTCAATTGTCGAGCAACTGTGAATGTGGGAATAATATCTCAAGAATCCAGAGTCACAGCAACTGCTCACAGGCATCGAGAGTGATAGAGTTCCAGACTTTTCCCAAGGTGGCCTCCAGAGGCATGGTCCCAAGGGCTGTGCTCTCATGATTACAAAGTTGTGGAGTTGCAGCTGACCATCACCATCTTGGGGATACCCTGGGAAGGTAGTGGGAGACTCCCTGCCACAAGCAGGGTAGACTGCGGGTGGTGACACCCTGGGAAGGTAGTGGGAGACTCCATGCCAGAAGCAGTGTTGGCTATGGAATCGCTGCTTCAGGACACCCGTGGTTTGTTGCAAGAAGTGACTGTTTGGCTATCACTGTGTGTAAGCTGTGGGAAGGTGGAGGATGGGAGTAAGGAATTGGGTGCAGGTCAGGGAGTCTTTGCCACCCCAATGTCAGCATCTGCTTCTTGCCAATGGCTGAAAAGAGATCATTTCGCTGACTTGCGAAGAATAAGGTGGTGCAGTTGCTGCTCAGACAGTGTTGGAATTTGCTGAAAAAGTGTTGTTCGGCATGATCATATATCGACTCTACTTTCATGGAGCTCTCCGCCATAATGAAATTCCAGGCCTCAATCCTCACATCACAGAGGGAGGTGTTAGGAATGTCAGGCTTATAACATGGTTCTTTTTCAATTGCAGCTATTTCATTTAAAGATAGAATTTCAAGATGATGGCTATAATGGCACAAAAGAGGAGTTGAGGCTTGGAGTAGAATCTCATTGATTAGATTAGATTTCCTACAGTGTGGAAACAGGCCCTTTGGCCCTACAAGTCCACACTGACCCTCCAAAGAGTAACCCACCCAGATCCATTGTCCTCTGACCAATGCATTAACACTATGGGCAATTTAGCATGGCCAATTCACCTGACCTGCACATCTTTGGATTGTGGGAGGAAACCCACGCAGACATGGGGAGAATGTGCAAACTCCACACAGACAGAGGCTGGAATCAAACCTGGGTGCCTGGTGATGTGAGGCAGTCGTGCTAACCACTGAGCCACCGTGCCAGCCATGCATTGAATGGCATGGTAGGCTTGAGAAGCTGAATGGTCTACATTTTCCTTGTACTTCTTATGCTCTTATTCCTGAAGGCCACAGACTCACCCAGTCTGCACAATCTGACAGATATTGAGAGAGAGTCAGAAGGTGAGACAGAGAGGGAGAGACAGAAAAGAGATAGCTAATTACCATTTCTGCACGGACATATAGCACTTGCAAATCAGGTTTCCATGGGGATGGGCTTTAGAAGGGACCCGTCCATCAAAAACCAGAGTGGGTTGCAGGTTTTCCTAAGACATTTCATTGGAGCTTAGAAGAATGAAAAATGATTTTATTGAAACATACATAATTCTGAGGCGGCTTGGCATGGTAGACAGTGAAAAGATGTTTACAGTAATCGGGGAATCTCAAAGTAGGGAACAAAGTTACAGAATAAGGGGGCCCTCATTTAAATCTTAGAGGCAATATAACGTCTTCTCCCAGATAGTAGTGAATTCTTTACCACAGAGAGTTGAGCAGGTGAGATCAATGAAAATATTTAATAATAAAGTAAATCAAAGTTTGAAATAGTGGGGATTTGACAATTATAATGAGCTGATATGAAAAAGGAGTTGAGGTCTGGGATAGAGCAGCCAGAACCTTGTCAAATGGCATGGTAGCCTTGAGTCGTCGAATGGCCTATTTTTTTCTCCTGTTTCGTATGTTCATATTCCTGGACTCTACAGACACACCCAGTCTTCAAAATCTGACAGAGACAAAGACAGACAGTATAGAGGGAGCCAGCATGTGATGTTCACCATGTGGAACGTGCTTAGAAACTCATGCTTACATTGAAGACACCCAAGTTTCGTAGCTATTTCAACTAAGTTGAAAGATTTATCTATATTTCCCAGAAGGAAGAAATAGATGGGAAAGGAAGTTAGCTGGGAATATTTAGTGACTGGATCTTGATCAATGAGGTGCATGGAAGAAGATCTTTGCTTCTATAAAAAGTTAAACGGCTCGAGTTTTCTGCAGGCTAGAGTTTAAGCCACCTTAAAAAGTGTTTAGTCAATATTACTTTCAGTTTGTTTGTTACAGCAAAAGTCTTAAAACCTGAATTGTTGTGTGATCCATCCAGGAGGAGAAAGTGAGGTCTGCAGATGCTGGAGATCAGAGCTGAAAATGTGTTGCTGGAAAAGCGCAGCAGGTCAGGCAGCATCCAGGGAAAAGGAGAATCGACGTTTCGGGCATAAGCCTGAAGAAGGGCTTATGCCCGAAACGTCAATTCTCCTGTTCCCTGGATGCTGCCTGACCTGCTGCGCTTTTCCAGCAACACATTTTCAGTGTGATCCATCCAGTCAATTACTAATGACTCAAATATCTTTTTTATACATTAGTCTGCAGAGGGATTGATAAAGGTTTCATTTTGTGCAGAATAGGCCAGCATCTGCAAATAATGGGACACCCCTGGCAGCAATCCCAAGGATTACTATTTACTATTGCCTGAGAATCAATGAATGCTCTTTTACTGCACTCAACAATTTTCGAACCACATCATGAGATTTTCATCAGTCTATGCACCTCAATAAAATAGTAGGCAATCTCTTTGTATTATCTTATCAATAACATGCCTTCTGAAAATATATGCCTTGACCCTTTTTTATCTACTAACTCAATGACTATGTCAAAAGAGTCTGTTAATTTACTTTGATGTGACCTACTTTTCATAAAACCAGAACAATACTGATTCTCTGGCTTACAACACATCCCTTAACATAAATATAAAGCTGTCAAATTTGTGCCCTTCTCAATTCGTATGTACATTCTCGACCAAATGTTCTTCAGCCAAATTTATTTTAAGCAAGCATTGTTATGTTTTCTTAATTTCCCATTCGTCAAATAATGAATCCATGAATACCAGCTTTGCAAAGGTAGTTGAATGTAACAAAACATGCTCAGTTAGTCAAATACAGATCTCTTACAAATCTTGGTGACTTTACTTACTGTGATCCAATTCACACAAAAAAATTCAGCAAACAAGGATAAAATACAGTACTACCTTTTTAGCAGATTCCAAGATCGGGTAGGGATCTGTTGGGACTACATTATGGTGCTGTTGTTGATTTTTAAAATCTTGATAACCCTTTCAATAACATCATCACATAATGAGACACAGCAATTGGGAGAAAAATGCCATTCTTTGTCATGAAAAGGATAAGTTCACCTTTCTGTCAAAAACCCATTCAAAAACAGACCACCCAGTCAAAACCAGAACAGGCAATGCTCATCCAAACTCACAAAGAAAGTCAATGGTTTCCACTGTACTTAATGAGAGCCAGCCAAGAACTAATTACCACTTGGATCAGTTGAGTCCAGTCAATCAGACAAAACATGACTTGGGTAAGGGGCCTTTATAAAATCAATTTATTTGGGCAACATTTACA
The DNA here is from genome assembly GCF_037043375.1 of Chiloscyllium plagiosum. Lineage (NCBI taxonomy): Eukaryota > Metazoa > Chordata > Chondrichthyes > Orectolobiformes > Hemiscylliidae > Chiloscyllium > Chiloscyllium plagiosum. Next base: position 37,612,041 of record NW_028270148.1, read on the forward strand.
AAGAAAAGGCTGATTTGTGACTTATCCTATGATCTAATTTTGTGGTGGAATTATCATTTCAGATGAAAAATATTGCCAAAGGCAAAAATACATTCAACAGCTCTCAAGAGGAAACTGCAGTTCTGGCAATATTCAGAGTTTGAAAATACTAACCAAAAGAATTTGATATTATATATGGGCTAATAATACAATATAATTCTTGATGTGATTAACAGTAAAGCTATGGTGGAAGATTTGCACTAGGGTGGCATTAACCGGATTTGTTGGTGTTCACACTAATGTTCAGTGACACCAGGATGTGGAATCTCACTGTTGTTTCTGACAGATGCAAGTTTTGCTGGTTGTGGAAAAGAATCTGAGTTCGAACAAATTGGCTTCGGTTGCTTCAAGAGTGTTAAGCTGCAATTAGGGCCTCCCAAATTGATCCAGTAAATGTAAATACTCTTGAAGGATGTATAAGATCTATATAACTGTCGAGACGTGAAGTTTCTTTTTAAAATACCTTCTCTTGAAACTTTAAACAAAAGGGCTTCAGCTATCAGCAAGAGTGAAAAATGAAACCTTTGCTGGACTAGGCATTAGCTGGATAGATAGGGAAAAAGATAACATCTGGTTTCAGTTTCAAAAGACCTCTTGTTGACATTTTCCCAAGGACAATCATCACGGTAGTATGAATGCTTGGCTGGGCTTCAAAAACTTAATGCATCTCAGCAGGACGTTCATCATAGAATCCCTACAGTGTAGAAACAGGCCCTTCCGCCCAACAAGTCCACACTGACCCTCTGAAGAGTAACCCACCCAGACCCATTCTCCTGCCCTATATTCACCCCTGACTAATACATCTAACCTAAACATCCCTGAACACTATGGGCAATTTAGCATGCTCAATTCACATAACCTGCACATCTTTTGACTGTGGAAAGAAACTAGAGCACCCGAAGGAAACCCATGCAGACACAGGAAGAATGTGCAATGTCCACACATAGTCACCCGAGGCTGGAATCAAACCCGGGTTCCTGGTACTATGAGGCAGCAGTGCTAACCTCTGAGCCACCATGCTGCCCTAATGTTCATAGTTTGATTGACAGCTTACATGGTCCATTAAAGGACTAAACACCTTTTGTGTGTTTACTGAATTTTTGTTTTGTAAGAGGTTCACCATTAAAGTGATTTAAAAATGTTAATTAATTTCATGAAAGAAAATTAATCTTATCAAGTGTGTGGAGTGAAAGCTGTATTATATTTTAGGACTCCCTTTTTACTTTTCTCCACTTGCTGGTGGGATACTCAATACCATCCTCCTCCATATGGGTAAAATGAAGGGTGGGATAGATAGTTAGTGGGTACGACATTCATGGCATTTTCCAGGCTCCTATTTGCAAACTCTCTGTCAGTGCCAACATCAAGCCCTCTGACCAGAAAAAGATTCAATACACTTTTGATCAAAGTATAACTAATTACCCTGCTCAGGTACCACATTGACATTCTTGATCTATTTGTTCGTGAGATTCGAGTGTCGCTGACAGAGCCAACATTTATTGCCCATTGCTAAATGTCTTAATGGTCAGTTGCCTTTTTGAACTGCGATAGTTCTTGCGGAGTAGTTCACCCACTCTATTGTTAGAGACAGAGTAAAGGACAGAGAGACACAATATCATAACAACAATTTAGAACACAATAAACAGTATATGCTATAGCTATATTGTGATGAAGGGATAGCACTCAATTTGCCTTGCTGACAGCTGCCTTTTAGACAGAGGTTGGGTCTAAATCTGCATTCAATGAAGCACAAAAGCAGGCAACCTTTTAGAAACGGTGAGGATCTTTAAGTAATCACACCAACTCGGTGCTGCCTGCTCATTGTAATGTTAGCATCCAGCTAATGCAAGTCCCGCTGAGTGTGTGGACTTGACAACAGGGGTCGATTCTCAGGAGCAAGCTAGCCCCACTTAAAAAGAAGGGGTGTATTATGATGGGAGCATCTGACCTGGGAATCCACACAATAAGAGGAGAGAGAGAGAGAGAGAGAGAGGGGGAGGGAGCTTCACATTGGCTTAGCTGGGGAAGTGATACCTTGGAGGAGGTGGTGAGAAGTGGGAAGAGTGATGTCCTGTGCATGTAGGGGATCAGCATGCTGTCCAAAAGATAGTGACAGCAGATAGCCATGGAGGGAAATAGTCCAGTTCTGAGTATCTGAATGAAGTGAGACAAAAACATTAACAACGTTACGATCACTGAATGCCTCTTCAAATGTCATTCTCAATGCAAGTCTGAAAGACTGCTCAACACACAACACCTCGATCAGTCATCTAGCAACAAAATCTACCAATCAGGATATTGGTTTGAAGCAATCTGGAGCTAACCAGTAGGAGACTGGTGCACTGACGTATCCCAAATCTCCTGAAGGAGATGATTGAAATGACCATTGTTGGGACGCTGGCCAGTAATGGAGCTGAAGCCATCACATGTGATAATATTCATCTTCTCACAACCCACTTTCTCCTCTGAATTACAAGCTTCATGCTGTGTAAGCTGGCACCTCATACATCCACATGCCATAAACTTACTCTTGTGCCTTTCAAATGCAACCTGGCTAAACAGACAGCAACAGCCTTAAGGCAACAGCCTTTAGCAATGACACCTTGTTACTTGATATTACATGTTTAGCCATCAACTCGGAAGACAGCTTAGAACTGGGATTTATATGTACTTAAACATCAGTGTGAGGACAGGCTATAAGGATACCATAGCTAACAACTAGCTGAAGGTCATGGTCTCACACAACATCTGCAATAGAGGATTTGTATGAGGTTGAGTGAGCCAAGCTATAGAAGGAAGCAGATGTGTTTTCAGAATGAAACGCCTGCCAGAGAAACTGATCAATATCAGCATAAATCCTGCACCCATTTGGTACAGGGAGCTGTACTGATTTGAGGACCTAATGTTTCCAGCATGCATCTGGTGAATAACTCCATTTGCACACTTCTATAGTTCCTGTATCTAATGATGCCTTTAAATAGGGCTGGCGGGGGCCACAGCTGGTTGTGTGGGGTCATGTCAGGGCATGTTTGGAACATAATCGTCAAAACGCCAAATCAACATGGTAGCCTGATTAGTGTCGTGGTCTGCTTATCCTACAGCCATTCATTGCTTGACTACTAACAGCCTCACAAAATTGGTATTGGACATGATTCGCCCCAAAAATGTGCCACAGATGACAGTTTGGTGCTCTGTAATACTACACAATTGATTTTAATTTCTCATTTGGAAACTTTAAAGATGAATGGTAGAGCAGGCTTAAAGCGGCAAATGGCTGAATCCTGTTCGTAGGCTGGGAGCAATATATCTCACCTCCTGAATTCCTTAAGCTAGTCCACCATGTCTAAGGCAAAAACCAGGATTGTGATGGAAACCCTCCACTTTCCTGGATGAGTGTAGGTCCAACAATAATCTGGATCATTCAGCACAAAGCAGCCTGCTCCACTGGGAATCCATCAGCAGCTTAACCATTCACTCCATTAATTACTGGCACACTGTGGCAGCAGCATACACCTTCTACAAGATGCACTGGAGCAACTCACCAAGGCTCCTTGAACAGCACCTTCCAGACCCAAGATCTCTACGAAGGGCAGCAGGCATTTTGAAACACCAGCACCTGTAAAGTTCCCTCCAAGTCACTCATATGAACCTGTCCTAGAAATGCATCATCGTTGTTTCACGGTCGCTGGGTGAAAATAGTGAAACTTTATTCCTAACATCACTGTGGTTCACTTACAGCTCAAGGAAACAGTTCACTACCACCTTCAAGGGCAATTAGGGATGGATAATAATTAATAATGCGCACACCCCATGAATGATGAAAAAAAGATGAATGTACGAATTACATTTCAACTATATTCATATGGAAAAAAGATGATGACAGAGATAAGGTAAGAAAGGTTAAAAAGCCAGTGAGATAAACTTTTAAAATTTAATTTTTATATTTCCAACCCTAACTAACTAGAGGAATAAAGCTCCACATTTATAAAATGAAAATAAAATGTAGATTTTAGGGTCAAAAGTGGTTTAGTAGCACTCACTGTGCTACTAAAAATTCACTTTTGCTTGAGTGCAGATTATTGGGTGTTTCTCATTGATAACTGGTGTTTAAGTACCATAACTTCACAATGCTGCATGGATTGCAATGGCTTGTCTATTAGCAAGGTTCTGTTATAGAGTATTTTGTACAGCACCAGAATAACTCAGGCCTCAATTTCTGAATTTCCAAATTTAACATCATAATGTGGGATTTTAAAAAAATTATTATCCAGTTTGTTCCATTATAACAGTAGCACTAACATCTTCATTATTATCCTTTTCACAAATTCCAGACCATTACACACATCTTATAATAGCTCTCGCTCTTCTCAAAACCTGTTCCTTTAACCTAAACTTGAATCTTTCCGTACCAAATGGTCCCCATCTTCATTTCTTCCCTACCGTGAAATTCCCAAGAGCATCATCATGGAAGGTTCATTCAAATAGAACTGAGGATTTTTAAAAATGGAAACTTGGATCACAGTTATTGTAATAAACTACTTCATACATTTAATTGTGCATGCACATCAGTTTGCAGCTTCCAGCTCAGTGTTTTTTGGTGGAGTAATTACAATGTTGGAGGCCAAACCTTCCAATATCAGGTTCAAATTGCCTTAAATCAGTGTAACAGAGGGGATTTTTATTTTAGATTTGGAGGCCAAGCCTCTTTCTGACTCTATTGTCCACTGCCAAGTACAACAAGGCGGCAAGAAACCACAGACTATGGTGCATAAAGAGGCTATTCATCCCATGTTGTCTTCACTGAGTATTTTGACTTACAGCTGATCTCCTGCAAAAGACCCAAAGATCTAATTTGTGGACCATTTGAGCCTATGGAAGAGGATCAGAGAGAATCTATAAAAGATTATGAGTGAACACCTGGAGAAACTGAGTACCTGACGTCATTGGTAGCAGAAAATGCAAGTATGGAAATGGAAGTTAAATAATGAATAGCTCTGGTTGGGGCAATTGGATGAAGTGTAAAGGAATGTCACATGATAGGAAAGTATTGCTGAAATTCAAAGAAAAATATCTACAAGACAGTAATGAGTGTGATCTTGCTATTGGGGCCTGGATCAAGGAGAGAGGAGCAATAACTGGATACTAATGAGATGTAGCTGTGTGTGGATGAATGCATGGAATATTAAGAGAAGACAAAATCAGGAACGTGCTCATTAGGGGATCAGTGGAGATTGTGGAAACGTTGAAGAAAGTAGCTGAGAGGGAATTGAAATGATTCTGTTGAGGAGAGAGAACACGAAAGTGATGGGGATGGAACAGCCAGGAAAGTGAAGAGGAAGGCCTAAGACTAAATAAATGGTGCAGAGAGACTTTAATGCAATGGGAATGGAAGAGGAATAGGTAACTGACCTTGGAAATAGATAAGGATGATCAACCAATGGAGTGATAGTTTGAAAAGGTAAAAGGGAAAAGAAGGTTCTGGTCTATTACTTTACTGGGTGACCATAAATCTGACAGGAAAACTTTCAATTCTGTACGTTACTTAAAGAGACTAAAATGTAATTGTCAAGATCATCCAGAACAGTGTGGAGCAAAATGGAGCTACCCAAGTTTAATTTCTGAGGCTTCTTTATTTAAGTATTTAGAGATAAGCAATAGGAAAGGCCATTGCACAAGAGTTCATCTAATCACTGATAGGAAATCAAGTTGTATGATTATAAGGCGAGGAGAAGCTTAAAGCCCACCAGGGGGAAAGAAAAATGGTTTGCAAAGAATAATGTTTTTAAGCTCTGAAAGAGGGCAGAATTTCCTCATTTTCACCAATGCAACAGAGACAGAGTTCTTGGCTGTGGTCAAGCAGGTCAGAAGAGAGAGGCATTGTTATGACACACCATTATAGGTCCTCAAGAACAGCCTCACAGTGGCATTGGAAGGAGGTAGATGGGTTGTGACAAAGACCACAACACACAGTGATCTTCTGTGCAATATAGTTATTGACCATACTCATCCAGCCAATATAAGAGGAGCCATTCAGATAATTCACTATACAAACCATGCCTACTAGTTACGATGAATTTCCCCCACACAATGCTCAAGTGCTTGAAATGCCTCAAGGCCCAAGAGGCTATGTGGTGTTCTTTAAGCCCCATGTGCATTTTCAATTTTTCACTCACAATCTTCCATGTGATCATCACCAATAGTTTCATGTGAAACTCATTGCATTTAAAGTGCCATCAAACCTATTATAAACTAGACACTGGTTCCTGGGTTTTAATGCATTCAACGGAAATCAAAGCGGATTTTTTCAGTGACAGCCCAGTCTTTAACTGAAGAGACAGGATTGCAATTGGTGGTGGGGGTCTCCAGATCTCCCACTCCCTTACCCCCTATGAAGTGGGAACAAACCTCATGTGGGAAGCAATGGATGCCACGACAGATGAGAAAACGGAAAAGTATGTTTGCAGTAAAGGCTTAAAGTGGTTTGCTTTGCATTACTATGTCTGATACTTCCTTCTGAGAGTTACATACAAATATTACTTTTCATTGGCCTATTTGAAGTAGTTTCCTCTTTTAGGCATGGTAGAATAAGCAGAACAAGATTCCATTGCATTCAACTTTGTTTGCTTCTCCATCATTCACTGCGTCGCAAGAGAAAACCTAGAAATATCTACCCGAGCTAGAACCGGAAAGTAAGTTCGATGGGAGGGAATGAGTTAGCAGGAACAGCTGGTGGTGAAATCTAAGGAAGAAGAATTTGCTGAGTTGTGTGTTGACTGAAGATTGATGTTCATTAATGTGGTGCAGATGGATCAATTGAAGGAGTGTTATTTAGGTGGCTTTGCAGTCATGACATTTTCCTGAGGTTCCCACTCTTCCTAAAGGGGAGTTCCCCCTGGGGGGGGAGAAAAGCAATTGAATATGGTCTGATATGTAGAGTGAGGTGGATCAAGGAAGAATAGCAAGCCCAAGCAAGTTCCATCAGCAGAGGTTCCATCTAGGCATTTCCATTTGTTTCAGCCTGGTCTACTACAGCATATAGATACCTGGGTGGGGCATTCTACCAGAAATGAGAGCAGATCAAGAACAAGCATTAAACTGAGGGATTTCCCAAGTTATAGATGTCCAGTTCATTTTCTAATGATCACATCACAAAAACAGGGCACAGTCGAATTTCTCATTCATATTCCACTTTAATTTTTTTTCTCTATCTCTGCAGGGTGCCCTGATACCAAGGTACACCATAACTTCAGTGGGTGTATGTTGCAAATCAGTACAAAAAGCAGCTATGAAGGTGTTGAGATTCAAGGTTGGGCTGTTGGCTGACCTAGTCTTCAGAGAATAGGAGAGTGGGGGGAGGGGTTGTCTTACACATGTGCATAAGATCAAGAGGCATGAATAGAATCAATGCACTCAGTCTTTTCCCCAGGACTGTGGAATCAAAGACTAGAGGGCATCAGTTTAATGTAAGAGGGGAAAGAATAAATGGGAACCTGAAGGGCAATTTATTGTTTTACGCAGAGGGTGGTAAGCATATGGGATGAGCTGCCAGTGGAAGTGATTGAGGCAGGTACATTAACAACATTTAAAAAGCATTTGGCCAAATACATGGATAGGAAAGGTTTAGAAGAATATGGGCCAAGTGCAAGGAAATGGGGTTAACGTGGATGGACATTTTGGTCAGCATGGATCAGTTTGGTCTGAAGGGTCTCTCTCTGTAGGACTCTATGATTGTATAATCCAAGTACAGGCATAATGGAAAGACATAGTCAGGGCAAGGACAAGGACAAGGACACCTAAACTGGGAGGTCAACTATTTACCAGCACACAGATGGAACTCAAATGTAGCCAATAGAAATTTACCTCGTGAGACTACTCAACTGTATAAGTGGGAACTTAGGTCAGGATGGAGGCCGAGATCCCTTTCTTATTTTAAGCAATTTTTAAGGAATTTTTAACAATCTTCTCATAAAGTGGGCCAGAGAGACGACTACCAATTTGTTTAGGGAGAAGGAAGGCTGGAACAAGCTGGAACTGTAATTTTGCATTGGATTTCTGGCCTCTTTGTCATTGTAGATTTATAAATGCATTCCCTGTGGTGCAATTGTAGTGAGGGGACCTCCTTCTTCCCCACAATGTTCTAACGTCTCAAGAGTTGCATTCCAGCATTTAAGCCAGGGAATTTTCACTCCCTTTAGTCTTTTTCCAACCCAACAGGAAAAGTGTGTGCTTTAAAAAATGTAAAGCATTTGGGCCTTCTGGTTTAATAATGTGTCATTTAAATACAAAAATAATTCAATTTGATTAGGTAGGTTGGTGAAAAAGGATGAAGCTATATGTGAAAAAAGTAGGCTAAACTGATAAGAAAAATTAATCTGTACATCATGTAATTGCAACAAAGGTTAGTCAGACAGTATAACATTTTGTGGTATAATCTCTATGTATTTCATTATGAGACATAGAGTTTGACTTAAATAACTTTGGGTCATAGTTGAACATTTTTCAAACAAGTGGCAAATACTTCAGTAACTTTCTTTCTAAAGTTTATTTTGGTCTAGAATTAGACAATTGCATTAATTAAGCCACCTCCATACATGGAAAGGGCAAAAACCTGGATTTCCACATTTACAGATCGGAGGAGAGATTTGGAAGGCAAACTTGAGCAAAATCCTATTTAATGGTTCACAGTAAAACTGCATTTTCTCAAACCTGCATCTGTCTTTCCTACTACAGTCTACAAACTTTTAAAATATAAACACATATAAAACACTAGCATGGCCACGGCTAATGCATTGTGCCCCACACTTGCGGTAGGATGCGCAGAAGGTAGAGGGTATGCAAAAGATTTACTAGGACATTTATATAGATAGGCTAGACAAGAAGATGGGGCTTATCCTCACAGGAGAGAAAATTGGGGGAGAGTTGATGAACATGAGGGTTTTGATAGAGTAAATAAAGAGAAGTTGGCTAAAGGATAGCTAAATGGAACATAGCTATAGGCTTGATAATGAGGAGATCGATTTAAGGTGATTGACAAAAGAACCACAGGAAGCACAAGGAAACAGCTCTTTAAAGCAACATAGGGTTTAAAGTTCACTTTCAGATAGAAGGAACACAGCTTCAATGGTGGCTTTCAAGAGCGAATCTAATAAATACTTGAAGGAGATAAGTCTGCAGAGATATGAAGAATACATGGAGCTCACTGGGTTACTCTTCAGAGTACAGACTTAATGGGCAGAATGGTTTCTTGTGTTGTCTGACTCTACAATTCAACGCTGCTGGCTACTTACTATGTCTTTATTCACCTTTTGTACTCACTTAGCTTTTCTTAGTGTCATACAGTGTAGGGCTCATTCCTTGACATAGGTTTTCATATATACAAAAATGAAGCCATTCAGAATTATGATTGAAATCTAATTCAGTGCACAGGCCATTATTTTTTCAGTACATTTATAGTACAAAAAAAATTGCTGACGTACGATATTGATCAGCAGATACAAAGTGGAACCAAACAAATGTCAAGTAGTCGTGGGTTCAGCTGTTGTGGTTACTGACTGCTAAGTAGAGAACAGACATGTCTTTTTTAATGGCGATTATTCTCATGTGAAGGCAACAAATGCTGAAATTAATAGTTTACTATAAATTTCATTCTAAGCCTTTCTGGAAGTTACTTGTTAGTTTGTAATTTACGTAAGCCAACTATGCACTTCTTTACAAATACTAATGTATCTTTTAAAATGTCTTTACTAAACCCTATAACAACATTACATTTCTCAGCCTACGTCTTTGATTATCTTTTATATCTAAATTAGCTAAGTACTTGCTACAGGGATTTCTGGTCACATAGATATGATGTAAATGGTCTTTATCTTTCTTCGTACAGCAAGGGTGTTTGAAAAGAGATGAGCTAATTTGAACATGTCCCATTCTGCAGTACTATTTTCCTTGTTGTGCTCATTGCAATTATCTATTAAAACCAAAAAGACAACACATGGATTTAAGACTAAGTCCTTGTGTATGAGATGTACTGCCAGTGCCACATAGCAACATTGAATTTCAAACGAGTATCAAAAAATGAGCTTACAAGAATTAAGCAAATGAACACTCAAAATTACTGATACTTAACCATGAAAAATTAACATAAGAGCATAGCATCTGCTAATTACAAATATATTTTTATCAAAAGTTAGATGCTCCTTTTTCTAGGTCGCTGAAAATGGAAGATAAAATGGGTAAGAGTCTGATTGTTGCTGTTAAGGTTATCAACATCCAGCTGACTGAAAACACAGCCACTATAGCTCAGATACGTAAGCTTCAAAACACTAAAATGTCAGAGACTTGAAAATAATGTACAATCCTGCTCTAATACAAACAAGGCAAAACGTCAAATAGCATTTCAATATTGAGCTAGTAATAACAAATTACTAAAGCATAAATTATTAAATGGTTAAAAATTTCAACTGAAACAAAGTTATTGTTGCACTGTATTAAGATTACTTTGCATGGGTTTATATTAAACTAGGCATATAGTTTTGCTTTGGGTTAGAATGGCATCGTCTTAAAAACATGATTTATCATTTTTGTTTCAGGCTAAAGAAGTGTTTCCTGTATTTTCAATGTGACATGAAATGTTTTCCATTTATCATTCCATTGAGGTTTGGTAAACAAATATTATGCATACATTTATTGTTAAACAATCCCCTTCCTTTTGTCTGCCATGTAGTCTGCTTTTAAATCTTCAAGTCATACCCATTGTTATTCCTTCAGCCAAGCCCTTGTTCAAAACTATTTAGATCTCACACAATAATTATTACTGAATCAGAGCTGTACACAGATCAGTAAAATACATTTTTTTGTGGACATAGCTGTTAGTGGCAGCGCAGAGATGCTCTTTAAAGTCTTGACTGCTGTAAAATAATCGTAATTATTACCACAGGACCACCTATTGCAAAATTCCCCAAATCGCTGATGATTCTTCTTTACATTTTTACCACTAATGATGATTGAGTTCAAAGTTTTTCCTGCAACAGTGAGAGACTTGAACTTTTGTACACTCCTATTGTGCTCATTTGAAAGCATTAATTTTTGTTTTGCTTAATTGAGGATACCAAGAAAACAATTGGTGTTGCCATTACAGATCCCTTGTGGAATTAATTTGTACATAATGCACAAACTCGTCTGGCTTTAATTAGTGAAGTGTAGTGCAAGCACCATTATAGATAAATAGAAATTCAAAAGTAAAAGTTTACTCCTAAATCATAAGTCAATGGTGTGTCCAATGATTTTCCACTTACAAGCCAATCCTTCGTGTAATTACTTTGGAAAAGACAAAGCGCGGTTTTAAAATGAGAGCTATATACATCATATAATTTGGACTTCATTAGACTTGTGAAATATCACTTGGAAAATTAATGTAAAATATGTGACATAAAAACCGAAAGAACTGCGGATACTGTAAATCAGAAATAAAAATAGAAACTGTTGCGGAAGGGTCACTCAACCTAAAATGTTAACTTTGATTTCTTTCCAGTTCTGAGGAAGGATCACTCAACCGAAAAGGCTAAATCGGATTTCTTTCCACAGATGCTGCCAGACCTGTTGAGCTTTCCCAACAATATCTATTTATGTTAATATAATTGGAAATGTGATTTAATATGGAGAAAGTGAGGACTGAAGATGCTGGAGATCAGAGCTGAAAAATGTGTTGCTGGAAAAGCGCAGCAGGTCAGGCAGCATCCAAGGAGAAGGAGAATTGACGTTTCGGGCATAAGCCCTTCTTCAGGAATGAGGAAGGTGTGCCAAGCAGGCTAAGATAAAAGGTAGGGAGGAGGGACTTGGGGGAGGGGCATTGGGAATGCGATAGGTGGAAGGAGGTTAAGGTGAGGGTGATAGGCCGGAGAGGGGGTGGGTGCTGAGAGGTCGGGAAGAAGATTGCAGGTCTAGAAGGCGGTGCTGAGTCTGAGGGTGGGACTGAGATAAGGTGGAGGGAGGGGAAATGAAGCTGGAGAAATCTGCATTCATCCCTTGTGGTTCACCCTCTCTCTTAATCCAGGAGGAAGATAGCAAGTATAGGGCAGACAAAGTAAAGATGGTTGATAGTCTGTGTTTCTCACCCCTTATGTAGGCAGCATCTTGATCTTGACCTAAGTAGTTGACTGGGAGAAAAAGTGAGGACTGCAGATGCTGGAGATCAGAGTTGAAAAGTGCGGTGCTCAAAAAGCACAGCCAGTCAGGCAGCATCTGAGGAGCAGGAGAATCCACGTTTCAAACAAAAGCTCTTCATCAGGAATGTCGGGCAATAAATAGATGGGTGGAAGTGGGGTACGGGGAAGGGAGCTGGCAAGGCGATAGGTGGTGCTGATGGTGATAGGTCGGAGAGGAGGGTGGAGTGATAGGTAGGAAGGTCAGGTGGGAAAAGTTCAAAAAGGGTGGTGCCGCGTTGGAGGGTTGGATCTGGGATAAGGTGGGGGGAGGGGAGATGAGGAAACTGGTGAAATTGACATTGATTCCGTGTGGTTGGAGGGTCCCAAGGTGGAAGAGGAGGTGTTCTTTCTCCAGGCATTGGGTGGCAAGGATTTAGCTGTGGAGGAGGCCCAGGACTTGCATGTCTTGGCGGAGTGGGAAAGGGAGTTGAAATGGTCTGCCACAGGGTGGTGGGGTTTTTTGTTGTATGCGTCCTCGAGATCTTCTCTGAAATGTTCTGCAAATTGGCATCCTGTATCCCCAATGTAGAGGAGGCCACATCGAGAACAACAGACATAGTAGATGAGGTGTTTGGATAGGCAGGAAAATTTCTGCCGGATGTGGAAGGATCCTTTTGGGTCTTGGACAGAGTGAGGGTGGAGGTGCGGGTGCAGGTTTTACACCTCTTGCCATGGCAAGGAAGTGCCGGCAGTGGAGGGTGTGTTGTGGGGGAGGGGGTGGTTTGCCTGGACCTAATGAGGGCGTCGCAGAGGGAATGGTCGTGCAGAATGCTGATAAGGGTGGGGAGGATGTTGCGTTGTATTGGGAGATTAGTGAGGTGGAAGGTGAGGACTGGGGAGGTTCAATCATCTTCTGGTTTGAGGGGTGGGGTTCAAGGGCAGAGGTACAGGAAGTGGAGATGTGCTGGAGGGCATTGTTGACCAAATGGGAGGGGCAATTGTGGTCCTTGAAGTAGGAAGCCATCTGGAATGCCCTGGACTGGAATTGGTCCTCCTGGGAGCAGATGCAGCAGAGGTGGAATTGGGAGTAATGAATAGCATTTTTACAGGAGAGGGGATGGGAGGAGGTGTACTCCAGGTAGCTGTGGGAGACGGTGGGCCTGAAGCAGATGTCTGTATTGAGTCGGTCGCTGGAGATAGAGGGGGAAAGATCCAGGAAGGCGAGAGATGTGTCCAAGATGGTTCAGATAACATGAAGTCAGGGTGGAAGTTGTTTGTGAAGTTGATTAACTGTTCAATGTCCTTGTGGGAGCATGAGGTAAGCGTTGATACAGTCATCAATGTAGCAGAGGAAGAGGTGGGGAATAGTGCTGGTATAACTGTAGAAGATGGATTGCTCCATGTATCCAACGAAGAGGCAGGCATAGCTGGGGCCTATGCAGGTGTCCATGGCCACCCCTTTGGTCTGAAGGATGTGGGAGGATTCGAAAAGAAGTTGTTGAGGTTGAGGACCAGTTCAGCTAATCAAATGAGTCTGTTGGTGCAGGGATACTGGTTGGGTTGACGGGAGAGGAAGAAAGGGAGGGCTTGAAGGCCTTCACCATGGCGATAGGCATGTACATGGACTGGATGTCCGTGGTGGAGATGAGGCGTTTGGGGCCAGGGAAAGTCATGAATGAGGTGGAGGGCATGTGTGGTTTCCTGAATGTATATGGGGAGATTCTGGACCAAGGGGGACAGGATGATGTCAAGGTATGAGAAGACTGACTGGTACAAGTGGGTACAGGTAGCTGGCTGACCATGTCCAAGCTCCTGACCAGTATTGGAGGCTGCCCTTGATTTATTGTTTTGGCATCACCCCAGACCTTAAAAGTGGAGTTGCAGGTAGACAGGATAGTGAAGACGACATTTGGTATGCTTTCCTTTATTGATCAGAGTATTAAGTACAGGAGTTGGGAGGTCATGTTGCAATTATACAGGACATTAGTTAGGCCACTGTTGGAATATTGCGTGCAATTCTGGTCTCCTTCCTATCAGAAAGATTTTGTGAAACTTGAAAGGGTTCAGAAAAGATTTACAAGGATGTTGCCAGGGTTGGAGAATTTGAGCTATAGGGAGAGGCTGGACAGGCTGGGGATGTTTTCCCTGGGGCATTGGAGGCTGAGGGGTGCCCTTATAGAGGTTTACAAAATTATGAGGGCAATAGATAGGATAAATAGACAAAATCTTTTCCCTGGGGTCGGGGAGTCCAGAACTAGAGGGCATAGGTTTAGGGTGAGAGGGGAAAGATATAAAAGAAACCTAAAGGGCAACTTTTTCCACACAGAGGGTGGTACGTGTATAGAATGAGCTGCCAGAGGAAGTGGTGGAGGCTGGTACAATTGCAACATTTAAAAGGCACCTGGATGGGTATATGAATAGGAAGGGTTTGGAGGGATATGGGCCAGGTGCTGGCGGTGGGACTAGATTGGGTTGGGATATCTGGTCGGCATGGACAGATTGGACTGAAGGGTCTGTTTCCATGCTGTATATCTCTATGACTCAATGACTCCTTGAATATGTTTGAGGCAGGGATACATAGATTCTTGTTAAACAAGGGATTGAAAAGTCATCAGCCCTGGATGGGAATTTAGATTTGAGGTTACAGTCAGATTCGCAATCTTCCTATTGAATGGCATAGCAGGTTCAGGGGCCTGAACAGCCTACTCCTCCCCTAACTGGGTGTTTCCATTGACTATACTTTGCCAGTTGTTAATGCATTCAACCACTCCTCACCTCCACCTTGGATACCCTTGCCATCAGTAATACATTCCCCATCTTCATTTCCTCAAGAATTAAGTCTTCAGACCTAGACATCCATGATCAGATTTGGCGGGACCACATCAAGGGCCTGTCCTCTGCCAAAATTTCTCTCTACTCCAGAATCATCCTGGAAAACAAAGTTATCCCTCATCTTCTTTCCTTCACTGCGGCCATGTTGTCAAATGCATTCTCCGATCCAAAATCTCTACCTCCAACTTCTCTTCCATTTCTCGGTCTCCTTTCAGCTGGGTTCTGGGCCTCACACAGCTTGGACTGGTAGGGAAAGCAGCCTCTAGTCACTGTTGCCTGTGTGTTTGAGGGATGCAGGTTGTGAGGACAATGTAGACTTAGCAACTTTCTTCACATCTCCATAGTTATTACTGTTCCCACTCCACCTCACTCCCATCACTAGCCTCTCTCTCTCTCTCTTAGTGCAGATAATTTAGTTGGTTACAAAATACAGGGCAATCTCAATTATCCAAACGACATGGGCAGGGAGTATTTTGTTCGGCTAATCAAATGTTCGGATAACACAGTTTACCCAAACACAGACCCTTGAGACCTTGTTCGGATAATCTGAAATTCGGATAACTGATGTTTGGATAACAGAAGTTGTATTGTATAAGTTTGGTTTCTACACAAGCATTAAGAACAGCAAATACAATAGATACATTTGATGATGCTATTGTGAAATGCATATTTTTTGGGATTTAAAAATAATTTGTGTAACCCTTCCTCTTTGGAGAGAATAAACACCTGTTGATAAATTTCAATAGCTCAGAAATGTTCATACGAACATTTCAATTTGTGGGCAGTATATAACCTAGTGCCACCCAGTGGCCAGATGGTATAATTACAGTGTTGTGTTTACATGAGCAGTTTCCACTATAAATATTTACCAGAAGGTGGGAAGAATGCAATGAAAAGTCAGCAAGGCTGAGGACATGAAGCCCCTGCTGAATGTCAGAGCAGCAGCTCATTATAATATTTCCTTATCCATTGTGTATCCAACAGCCAGTTACATGAAGAGTTGGCCATCTACTGTGTGGGTAAATAGGAGAGGAGCAAGCTGGGAGTGGCAGGGAGGGATAAGTTCGAGAGGCTGCCGATTGAGGCAGTGGCTAAAGAGAGACTACAATCCAAAGAAGGCAAGTCAAAGGTTGCCAGGAGGCGAAGCCAGCAGCTTTAATTCATCAACAGCTTCCTCAAACCTTAAGAAGCCTAGCCACCAGCAATTACATTTAAACTGGGCCACCAGTTATAGAGGGAGACAATCAAGTTTAAACTGGGCCACCAGTTATACAGGGAGACACAAATTTTAAATGTGTAAATTACATCACTGCCTTTCTAAGGTAGGACACTTGTAGCTTCAATATACACTGATGTAATGATGATGGCATAAACAAGGTGAATATGTTTTCGATGTAACAGACACATTACCGATACAAATTTTAAGAACACACACAAGAAAATACCTCATTTTATGCTGGTTTATAAAATTAAACCTCAAGGATTAAGCAGGCCAATGTTAAATGGGATAAAATATTAGTTTAAAAGCAGACAGCAGTGAGTCTTGATAATTAAGACTAGAGAATGGAAACAGTGGTAATTTCCCAAGGATCTTAAGTAGCTATGTATACTATAAATGATTTGAGGGATTGCTAGAAATGTAAAGGAGGGAAGCACCTTTCATGTGCAGGTTCAACACACTCTTTAGATTGGCTCATCTTGTCTTGGCCCTCTCCTTTGTCATGGTCTCACAGGTAGATGTACATAATCCGTTGTCACCTCTCAGTAGGCATTCCCCCATTAAACAGCTGACCCCATTTTTTATATGAATGATTCTAAAGGTTGGAGAGGGGATGCCTCAAGATGGAGATGTCCTCTTTCTGTCTATCGCTCTCTGAGCTGAACTGTAGCCCCTTCTAAAGCTGGAAACTTGCACGCTTGGTCTTCCAGGTTTGACTGACCACCTGCTATTTTTAATTGGATGGCAAACCTTCCATGCTGGTTCCC
This sequence comes from Chiloscyllium plagiosum, assembly GCF_037043375.1. Taxonomy (NCBI): domain Eukaryota; kingdom Metazoa; phylum Chordata; class Chondrichthyes; order Orectolobiformes; family Hemiscylliidae; genus Chiloscyllium; species Chiloscyllium plagiosum. The sequence continues at coordinate 37,629,038 of NW_028270148.1, forward strand.
AATTGGCTAATAAAGGAAAAATCATAGCTGGTGACTTTTCCCATATAATATAGGAGCAAAATTACATCATTCAGTCCATTCAATCAAGGCTGATATGTTTCTGAATGCCATTCTCTTGCCTTCTCCCTGTAACCCTTGCTCCCCTTACTATTGAAGGACCATCATCCCTCTATCTTCAATAGACTCAATGACTTGGCCTCTACAAGCCTCTGTACCAATGAGTTTCATAGATTCACTCCTGAAGAAATTCTTCCTCATCTCAGTTCTAAAGGGTTGTCCCTTCACTCTGAGGCTGTGCCCTCAGGTCCTAGTCTCTCCTACTCGTGGAGACATGTTCTCCATGAACACTCTATTGAGGCCTCTCAATATTATGTAAGTTACAAGCAGTTTCAATCTCATCTTCTAAATTTGATTGAGTACAGAACTAGAGTCCTCAACCTTTCCTCTAATGACAAGCTCTTCATTCTCAGGATCATTCTTGTAAACCTCCTCTGACCACCCCCCTCAAATGCTAGCACATCCTTCTTTAGATACAGGGCCTAAAATTGCTCACAATATTCCAAATGCGGTCTGATCAAATTCTTAGTAGCTTCAGCAGTACATCTCTACTCTTCTATTCGAGCCCTCTTGAAATGAATTCCAGCATTACATTTGCCTTCCTTATTGCCAAATGATCCTGCATGTTAACATTAAGAAAATACTGAACTCGGGTTCCAAAATCACTTGGTGCTCAGATTTCCAAAACCTTTCACTGATTAGAAAATAGTCTACCCCTCTATTCTACCTATCAAAATGTATGACCTCACATTTTGCCACACTGAATTCCATCTGCCATTTCTTTGCCCACTCACCTAGCATGTCAAGCCCTTTTGCGGCCCACCTCCACCTATCTTTGTGCCATCTGCAAACTTACCAACAAGAATGATCCACTCCTTCATCTGGATCATTCATGTATAACATGTGGTCTCAACATGGGCTCCTGCAAAACCTCAATTGTCACTGACTGCTGTCCTGAATAAGATCCCTTTATCCCTACTCTCTGCCTTCTGCCAGTCACCCAATCCTTTATCCAAGCGAGTACCTTGACCCTAACACTTTGGGCTCCTGCCTTATTTAGCAGCCTCCTGTGTTTCCAGAAGGTTTCAAAGGCCTTCTGGAAACTCAAACAGATCACATCCACTGGCTCTCCATTGCTTAACTTGCCAGTTGCCTTCTCAAAGAATTCTAACAGGTTTATCAGGCACACATCAGACTGGACTGTATGAGGTGCCATTGTACCCAACTCAGCCGTGGCTAAATATTCAGGGGAAAGCACAGTTATAACATCTCTTCTGCAGCACTTTAACACGGTGAACAACTTTAACTGGTTTAAGGCAAGATGCCCATCCACCTTATCTGCTCTGTTCCCCAACCCTTTGAGAGTTATCAGCCAAGCTGATTGGCTAGACCTCTGTCAGCACTGTCAGTCAGGACCAATGCTACTGCTGGGAATATAGGCAGCCTGAATACACCATGGAGTCTACGTAAGTCTGCAGTCAAGGAACTCAGCTTGGGTGGGAACTGAGAGGGAGTGGTGCCCAAGGCTGGGACTATGCAGAGCTCTGCAAAATAGTGTGCTGAGATTCCAGAGTGCTCCTACTCTCAACTGGGCCAAGTCAGGATGGACCAATGAGGAAAGAGCAACAGCTTACAAAGGTCAAACAGGAAGAAGGCAAACAAGAGGGTTGCACACCTTGGGCGTTGGGGGATGGTTGGTGGCCCTGATGAGGAAAGTAGCCCCATGAAGGAAGTACCCACAACTTCATCCTCCTGCAAACCTTACGGGTTCAGCCAACTGCTAACCCACTGACAGAGGAACCATCATATTCTGCCACTAGAAATTTTGAAACCCAGGAGACCAACCAATCTTTAATTCTTTCTTCAAATTTAGCATCTCTCGATTTCACACAATCTACATTTCTTCTTACTGCCAAAACTAATACTATATCTTACCTTACTGAATTCCATACTTCGCCCATAATGATTTATATTATCCGGCACCATTTTGAATGGTGCAATCATTGTGCAATTAGCATCAAAACATAATTGTGACAGAGCATTCTAGTAACACCATCTTGAAAACATTCTTCTAATATTCCTTTGTATACGCAAGGCTGAATTCCACAAAGTGCAAAAAATTTATCCTGAACCTTAATTTTTCCAGGCCTTCCTATCTAGTTCCAATAGCCTCAATCTAAAATATTAACATAGGTATCTTTTGCTGTATAATTACAAAATGACTGAACTTCAACAGCATAGTAACCTGTTAAATAATGACAGTACACAATACGACTGATAGTGCTCGACCTTGTAATTTGTGTAGGCCTAAAATCTCTCTATACTTAATAGTCCCAGGATTTTGTGGCAAGCATGAAAAAGGAGAAACATTCAAATAAGTGAATAACACATGCAGGTGATTGTAATTATCTTTTTACAGGGTGAACTATCACATCAGGCTGCATACCCAGAAATTTACAAGCGCCTCGTGGTCTTGGTTCAACTCCCACCTGCCTCAGATGTGTATCGTAATGTGTATGATCAAAAATAACTAGTTTAGGAGAGGGAGCATGTGGGGAATTTCTTCAAGTGATTTTAACATGTGCTACTAGCTCTGGAACCACAGCTACCAAATCTCCATGCCAGACTATGAACACACAGAATCTTTATTTGTCTTTATATCATAAAAGTAGAGCTATAGTAAGGCATCCATTTTAATTCAATTTTCCCACTGCGTTTTCTGAGTGAAGGTGAAATTCCAATGGAAATCAATATTTTATTCAATTATGGGAATTGTTCGCATATATTACCTTTATTGTTAGAAATTTACAACTAGCAATTTAATAAAAAAATCCATTTGATATGCTGCCGTTGAAAGACATTAATATTTTCTGTTTGATTTAAAGAGCCAGCCATAATTCATCACTTGCTGTGGGGCAGCACTACAGTCTCTCAACACCAGCGACCCAGGTTCGATTCCAGCCTTGGGTGACTCTCTGTGTGGAGTTTGCACATTCTCCCAGTGTCTGTGCAGGTTTCCTCCCACAGTCCAAAAATGTGCAAGTCAGGTGAACTAGCCATGCTAAATTGTCCATAGTGTCAGGTACATGAGTCAGAGGGAAATGGGTCTGAGTGAGTTACTCTTCGGAGGGTCGGTGTGGACTGGTTGGGCCAAATGGCCTGTTTCCACACTGTAGGGAATCTAATCTAAGCTAGAAAACTACAAAGGGCTAAACTGCTATTGAAATGTAATGGTAGATTAGTTTTAATAGATATATCCAGAGAGAGCCATGGTTACAGATATATTAATATCCAGGAATGCCTTTGATAATTCCTTTGATGTTGCCTCATTCTATCTCCACAATATCCTTTAGCTTTTATCTCCCTAACTCCAAAATACACCAGTCTCACGATTAAAACCCTTAAGGTATCTCTTCTTCCTTCACTTCAACATTGCTGATGAACATCCACTGTTTAATCTTCAGAAAACTCTGCGTAAACTTCTTTGTCTGTCCTTTATAAATCACGCACCTGTTATTACTAAAATGATTATGAATACAGTATATCCAAACCATCATTAGGCCAGAACAAGGCAGAAGTCCTGGTCCCACAGAAAAACAGTGAATTGATACTCTCAGATCAAATTACTGCAGATGCTGGAATCGGTCTTGAAAACAACAAACGCTGGAGATCACAGCGGGTCAGACAACATCCATGGAGAGAGAGCAAGCTAACATTTTGTGTCTAGGTGACTCTTCATCAGAACTCTGGTGACGAATCATCTAGACTCGAAACGTTAGTTTGCTCTCTCTGCACAGATGCTGTCTGACCCATTATGATCTCCGCATTTGATGTTTTCACAACTGATACTGTCATATGTGCACTTGGTAAAGGACTATACTGGTCTCAAGGTAGGCCTTCAAAGGTTCAGGTGCTGTGATTAAAAGGCTGAAGTCAAATTTTCCTTGCAGCTTTACCTTTTGACCTTCTCTTCCAAGAACCTGTGATTGCAGCCTGATACTGATTACCGGAAGCTAAGCATATTTATGAATGCTTGCATTGTCGGACTTAATTATTTTGGTGATATTATTATTTTGCTGATATCTGTGAAGGAAAGATTTGAAAAATGCATGTTGTGCAGGTTATGTAAGCATGCCCAATTACAATCCTCTGAATATAATGTTGATTTTGGATGGCTTTAAGAACACACTATGACTATACCTGTTGCAGCTTGTTGAACCTGCTTGACTGAGACGTGATTCTCATGACTGTTGTCTGGATTGTGGCCAATAGCTTATTGGGGTAGAGGGAAATTCCCCTATGTAACATGAACAACCAGATGATAGTCCTTCAGGCTGCAACATGTTATCTCTGATTTTGAACCTGCCAAAGGCTATTTTAGGAAATGCAAGTGAAATTCATACGGAATCAATAGGAAGTCTGCAGTTCCCAAAAAAATGCAAAAACAGGTTGTAAATTTGAATTAATGATTTCTCTCTAGTGCCACATATAGTTATGTCATTTCTCCTGTAATGGTGAACAGATATTGAGGCAATGGTTATTACATTGACTATCATGCTGCCACTCACATTCACTGGGAAAATAAGATTTTTGACAAACAAGTAGAGTCCATGTAAAATCACAACATCTATGGGAATTACAGATGCTGATCAGGATTAACAAAAATGCTCGAGACTTGAACCGCTTTCACAGATCTTTCCCCAGCTTGGGATAATGTGTGGGAACACAGACTGAAGCTCAATTTGTCCCTGCCACTGCTTTGTGCCACGCTACACTGGCTGCTGTGGGCATGCCTGAGCAAGTGAAGGCTGAAGATAAAGTGAGCACTCCAAAAACATTCAATTTCAACAGGAAGAGCAACATCTTGTAATGTCTACATTAATGGCATGGCACATCATCATCATGAACATTCATTGAGGCGAAGGATATTGCCTTGAAATCTCAGCCTAAATATTTCCAGATTATGGAAGTTATGCTGAACTCTGACCTTGAGTCGAAAAGTGTGGTGCTGGAAAAGCACAGCAAGTCAGGCTGTATCTAAGGAGCAGGACAGTCGATGTTTCATCAGGAATGTCTTGATGAAGGGCATAAGCGCCACACTTTTCGACGCTGACTCTCCAGCATCTGCAGTCCTCACTTTCTCTCTAAACTCTGGCCTGTCAAAAACAACTGAATATTTGTACAAGAGGAGATTGCTACTAAGCCTAGCTTACTGCATCATTCTGCATTCCACCTCGAGAAACACAAAGCACACTATCCACCCAAAATATCACCTTCCGTAAAGGAAAAGTGCAGACTCTCTTATGCTCTTGGAGTTAACAGCTTCCAAATGAAACATCTAAAAGACTGCTGTAAGACTAAGACATAAGTGAACATCATCCTGAAGTTTTCAGGCACAGGCTGGGACACAAAGTCCATCACCTTTTGCATTTCTGCTGCAGCTCTGGTCTTCTTCACAACTGAGTGTTGTGCACAGCCGAGATGGCCTCACACCATCATACCAAACTCACTGACACATGGCTTCACTCCGCAATAAGAATAATCTTGGGAACTCTACAATCAAGCCCAGGTCAGTGGTCACCAGTCCTCTCAAACATGGCCCTTCCCATCACTCGACTGGACATAGCAATGTACATAGAAATACCAATCACAGCAGTAATTTGAACCTCCCCATCTGTAGAGACACTCAAATTTGTTGTGTAGCTCCATAGATACCCCTCTGAGCATAAACTGAATATCTTCAACTCCATTACATTGAGAAATGTTTTGGCAAGGCTAGGGTAGTGAAGGCGGCATTTGGTATGCTTTCCTTTATTGGTCAGAGTATTGAGTACAGGAGTTGGGAGGTCATGTTTTTGTGGCTGTACAGGACATTAGTTATGGAAATGCGTTGCTGGAGAAGCGCAGCAGGTCAGGCAGCATCTAGGGAACAGGAGAATCGACGTTTCGGGCATTAGCCCTTCTTCAGAAGGGTCCTGAAGAAGGGCTAATGCCCGAAACGTCGATTCTCATGTTCCCTAGATGCTGCCTGACCTGCTGCGCTTCTCCAGCAACGCATTTCCATCTCTGATCTCCAGCATCTGCAGACCTCATTTTCTCTTCAGGACATTAGTTAGGCCACTATTGGAATATTGCATGCAATTCTGGTCTCCTTCCTATTGGAAAGATGTTGTGAAACTTGAAAGGGTTCAGAAAAGATTTACAAGGATGTTGCCAGGGTTGGAGGATTTGAGCTATAGGGAGAGGCTGATCAGGCTGGGGCTGTTTTCCCTGGAGCGTTGGAGGCTGAGGGGTGACCTTATAGAGGCTTTCAAAATTATGCAGGGCCTGGATAGGATAAATAGACAAAGTCTTTTCCCTGGGGTCGGGGATGTCCAGAACTAGAGGGCATAGGTTTAGGGTGAGAGGGGAAAGATTTAAAAGAGACCTAAGGGGCAACTTTTTCACGCAGAGGGTGGTACGCGTATGGAATGAGCTGCCAGAGGAAGTGGTGGAGGCTGGTACAATTGCAACATTTAAAAGGCATTTGGAAGGGTATATGAACAGGAAGGGTTTGGAGGGATATGGGCCAGGTGCTGGCAGGTGGGACTAGATTGGGTTGGGATATCTAGTCGGCATGGACGGGTTGGATCGAAGGGTCTGTTTTCCATGCTGTACATCTCTATGACCTGCCCCCTATTAAAAAAACACGGGACTGAGTCGCTGTTTCTTTGTCTGCTTGCAAGTTGCACTGAGTGTTTTGGAGGAATTCTTGCCATGAGGCCCAGCGAAATTTCATGCCACAGCCTATCAAACATACCTCATTAATCCACCTACCCCATCTCTATGGCATCCACCACATCCAATTCAATCACCACCTTACCATGCACTGACCCTGAAACAACTCGCCGCTTACCAGAGATCTGCTGGAAGATCAGCATCCCTGGCACCCACGGCACCTTTAAAAGGTCACTTTACATCCAAATGTGCACTGGCATTCTGAAGCTGCTTTCCTCATTTTCAAACCATCCCCTCCAATAGAACCTCCAGGTCCCTGTCAGAAAATGGTGCCATTTCCGCTTCTCTGACATCTTCAGAAAACATCCCTGACTGAGCAGGGCAGCTTCAGAATGCCAGAGGCAACAGTGCCAACAGACCCTGGCAGTTGGTCCAGCTAAAAGCCATCCCAATGGTCCAGCAGAAGAGCCAGCAGTGCTTTCACAAGGCCAATGACCTTCTCTGCTGTGCCAGAGGCAATGTCATGCATTTCTCAGCAAACGAGGCCTGCTGATGCATCCATCTCCTACCATGGCTAATGCTCTGGCACTTTCACTATAACTTGCAACATCTTCCCTCGCTTGCTGTCATTCCCCAACCACCCCCCCCCCCCCCCCCCCCACCAGCCTCCCACAACGCAAACCCTGCATGACCTCTGTGCTGCCTCCTCACTGTCTCAGAACATCGAACCACCTTTCACTAGCTCGAAAAGTTGCTTTCATTTTCACCTCCCTCTCCTTCTCTCATTCCAGGCAAGGGCAGCCCACAGTAGGACCAATTTGGCTGTTCAGGTGAAGGGTGAACACTGAACTTGTCACTACCATGAGGAGAGGAGAGATTTCTGGTCCTTGCAAACAGACCACTCCTCCAAGATGCCAAGGCATCAATATCTCACCAATGGTGTAAGTACCACTTTTTATTCCACTGCAACTCTCCCAGTAACCCCAGAGTCAGCAGCCATTACACACCCTTTCTAACCACTGGCTGCGATACCTCGTACGACAGTGAAATCTAAGAGGCCACCTTCTTGACCCGTAAGGACAGAAATAATGAGAGATTTGGTGAGACCATACCAGGAGTTGTGTGCATGTTATATTTTCTCATCAGATGTTTAATTGACCTGAAAGATTGATTCTGTTTCTCTCCCCACTGATGCTGCCTGATCTGCTGGGTATTTTCAGCATTTTCTTTCTTTCACAGAATTGGTATGGTGCAAGAGGTTGTCATTTGGCCCATCTTGTCTGTGCCAGCTTTCGGAGCATTTTAACTTACTGTAAACCACCTACCATTTTCCTATACCTCTGTATATTGTTTCTATCCAAATAATCATCTATTAAATGCCTCAAATGAACCTGCCTCCACCACACTTTCAGGTAGTACATTCCAAACTCTAACTACTTACTGTGTGAAAACTTTTTTTTTCACCTCACACTTGCTTCTTTTGCAAAACACTTCAAAACTGTGCTCTCTGATTCTCAATCTACTTAATCAATGGGAAAATGTTTTCCCTGTCCACTTTGTTCAGACCCTTCATGATTTTGAAAACTTCTTTCAAATCTCCTCTTAGCCTTCACCTCTCCAATGAAAACAGTCCCAACTTCCTCCTCTTTGCTCATAACTAAAGTGTCTCATCTTGAAACCACTCTCAAAGTTTTTCTGCACTTTCTCCAATGCATTCATGTTCATATTTTGAAAGTGCTATTTCCAGAACTGCATATAAGATTCCAGCTAAGTTCTAACCAATGTCTTATATATGCTCATCATAACCTTCCCCGCTTTTTACCCTGTGCCTCTACTTAATGAAGCCTAAAATATTCTATGTTTTATTAAGGGATTTCTCTAAATGTCTTGCCAGCTTTACTAACTTATATACATATTGAACCTGCAAATCCTTCATTATGCCATCTCTCCATTTCCTTTATGTCAAACAGCATCACCCCAAACTTTTCCACATTGAACATCATTTGCCATCTATCTGCCAACTCCACAATCATGTCCCTGTCCTTTAGAATTTCTATGCTGTCCTCCTCAATGTTTATAACGTTCCCATGTTTTATTTTGTCCACAAATTTTGATATTGCCCCATGGAACTATAGCAAAAGCAAGAGTATTACTGCTGACTTGCATGTGAACTCTACTATAAAGCTTCTTTCCCAAAAACATTCCCAGTAACCATTACTCTCTGTTGCCTATTCTCAGTTTTCTCACTTCTCCTTATCAACTCTCTCTGCTACTGCTTCAAATAACATCAGCAAGTTAGTTAGGCATGGTTTTCCCTTACAAATTCACGCTGACTGTTCTGAATTAATGCACACTTCTGCATGTGAGTATTAATTCTATCCAGAATAAGGTCAATGAGTGGATCTGTAAAGGTCACATACTACCATCTACACTACTTGTCTTACACCCTTCTCAATGTCACACTGCCATCACCCATCTACCAGTAATTCCATCAATCATAATTCATGTCTGAAATTCATTAGTTGACCTCACATAATTAGCACTGACTTGAGTCTCACACCCTCACCTCACAGCATGCACACCCTGTTAGTTATTTGACAGTGAGTGGTTAGAAAGTGAAAGAATGGGGAGACAGTGATGAAGAGATCATGCTTAGCAGCTTATAGTCAGCAACTGAGATATTGCATATTTCAGAGGTGCATTCGAGGTCAGATTTGAAACTGATGAAACACAGCATGCAAGTGGCTTACATTGATCACTCTGCTTCCACCCCTGTATTTATATATTTTTTAATGTTTTTTTTATTTCTACTCCTTTGTAATTCCAGCTTTCCTTTCTAAATAAACCACAGCCTCGAATACTTAGCCGCAGTCTGCCTAGTTTAAGTAAGATTTCTGTAATGGTAACTATCATAAATACTTCTTCATATCTTTTTCAGCTGAAGCTGCACTTCTAACCCCTTTGTTTCATTTTGCACACTGTGTGCATTTTTGCATGATTTTTATTTCAGTAATTATCTCCAACTCATATCCTGTTGATGTATTTTTGCATTCAATTTCAATTCAATGTGAATTTTATACAATCAAGTTTAAAATACTGCCCATAAGAACAAAATGACTAAATTGAGCACTCCCAAGAATGTAGTCAAATTACAAGGGATAAAAATGTAGAGAGATCTGGGGGAATTAGGTGTTGCAATGCTCACAGATCCAATGATTACCGAGCAGTAACTGAAGAAGCAAATTAAATGCGGAATGCCACAGTACAACAGTAAGGCATAATTTGAACAAACTGCATTTCCGAGAGCTGTTCTACTAACAAGACAAGCAGAATTCAAAATTGACAGTAATTCAAAGATGCTGCAATGAGTCCAACAACAGAGAAAGATCGGAGTTTTGAGTAAATGCTAGAGAAAGGTAGTGACTGAAGTGAATTTAAAAAGAACACAAGATATTCGTGTCAGCATAGAAAATACAAATTTGGATTTCTTCTCCAAACTCAACTGCAGCAATAGAATAAAGTATGTTGTTGAACTAGTCAAAAGTAAATATGGTGAGACTTCTCACATGTTAATCAATCACTATAGGAAATGGGCCTCTGGATAGGCTAGTGAGAATGAAAACCTGAGAATTATTGGCAAACAACAGCTGGATTCTGTTAAGAGTGGACTCTTCAGGATTGATGAGTTACATAAGGCCAATCACTTAGTCTTTTTTATCTGCCATGTACCTGTTTCTCTGCCAAGAGGGATACTTCACCTGTTTTCTGGCTTTTTGCTTTGTTGGTCATGAGCCAGCCATGAAGAGATATGCAAGAAAGTGATTCCTTGGCTGATGTGCTATTGGAAGATAAGCAATCAGAAAAGAGGTTTGTTACACCATCAAATTTTAAACATCAATGCATTGAAATTCTACATCATACATTTAATAATTAAGTTTGTTTGTATTAGTGTCGTAACTTTAACATTATTTCCTACAGTCAGAAAAAAAAAGGCTCATAATCAAACCAACACATCATAGTGAAGTAATGTCAAGTTACATTTGACATGTGCAAGTGAGCAGAGAGGCAGCAAAAGTCTTTTGACCCATTTTTACATCCAAATTTCCAAGAAAAAGTACTGCTCATGTCATATGATAAAAATTAGGTTACATGCGTAAGAAATATTACACTATAACCTTTTGGAAAACTGAGATTAAATGATGAGACATTCTAAGTATTATCTTGTCCAATAAAGTATGCCTTTTGAAAAATGCAACATATTGAATGATAATTTTTTTTTGTTATTCTCTTTAGGATGTGGGCATTGTTGGCAAGGTGAGCATTTGTTGTCCTGTCTAATTGCCTTGAACAGAGTGCTTTGCTAGGCTATTGAGAGCGCAGACGAATTGCAGTGTAAACAACTACATTGCTATGGATCTGAAATCACATGTAGGCCAGACTAAATTTTTAAAAAGTCAGATCTCCTTCCCTAAAGGGCATTAGATGGGCTTTTACAACAACTAATGATAGCTTTGTAGTAGTCACCATTCCTGAGACTGGCTTTCAATTACAGATTCATTAATTGAATTCACCCATCATCGTGAGATTTGAATCTGGCATCAGAACATTAGTCTAAGGTTCTAGATTATATGCCTAGTAACATTACAAATACATCACCATCGCCTCCTGAAGTACTTCACATGGTTCCATGTTCTCTTGCATATAGACACTTGCCAGCCTCAAACACATTTAAACACTTGAACTGCACCTTTTTGTGATGTATTATGTAGAAAATAAAGTAAGCTGCCTAGACCTTCTGTTATACTGCATTCTTCAATGCCTTCTCTATTGAGGAGGAGGAAATGTTCAGTTCAATAATGACTACATGAAACTAAGCTTGTGTTACTCTTACTCAGAACAATATGCTATAATTTTTACAGCCGTGCAAACAAATATAGCTCTCAATATGTTCCCCTCAGTGACTGGATTTGATGTACAGATTGAAATTATTGTATAAACATGTCTGAATGTGAAAGGGTTAAATGTTGAGGAGTGACACACAACCCACTCTGAAGTTATATGAAATTTGAAAGTGAAAGAATGGGGAGACAGTGATGAAGAGCAACAAACTGTCATTCTCATCAATGTATGGTCGACAACTGAGATGTTGACACTTGGCATACTTTAGAAATAGCTTAGAGGTGAGATTTGAAATGGATGAACTACAACGCACATGTGGCCTGCATTGATAACTCTTACTCCAACCCCTTATTTATATATTTTCAAATGAATCATTTAAAACTTATGTAGAAGAACTGTTCCTGGATATGGAAGGAGTAAGATGTGCTCTCTCAACTCTTTAGTCGGCCCTTTAGTCTCTATAATAATAATGTCGATCACATGCAATGTGTGCACGGTTTTAATGCAGCCAGTTTATGTCCTCTTCTCATTAGAGTACCAAAGTGATGTTCCTCTACCACATAAGATCCCTCCGAGGAAAGAAGATGGTGGCAACAAATTTCTCCAATAGCTTATATAACAGTGATTTCAGAAAAAAAACCTGCAGTATTAGTGCCTGTCTTCTGACTGGGGTCTGCGCTTCTCATTGCAAATTCAGTAGCAGCTGGCTTTTAAGCTGCATAATTATGGAAACAAAAATATTTTGTGCAGATTTTATGTCTTGCATTAACTCTGAGCCAGCTGATTCAATTTATTGCAATTGGTTATCAGTTCATCTTCAAAGCAAAACTGAAGGCTAGGATGGCCTTGGCAGTAATGCCTCAGCTCTGTCTTCGTCAGTCACTGTGTGATACATATTTAGGTTAAACTTTTGTTAAAAACTCTTCAGTAATGTTTGGAACATTACTTTCCGCACAAACAGCCAACTCACAAATCAGAAACTCCTTATAGTCCCTCTGTGAGGCAAAAGGCTCTGCTCACATTGCAATTTCTCAGAAGGGTCTATTTCTGTTCAACACTATTGATAGAGTGCTGCACTGTTGGGGATGTCTTCTTTTTTGATGAGACATTAAGCTCAGGCCCCATCCGCTGTCTCAGGTTACTTTTTGTTGTCCACACATGGCAAATAGGCATTAATGGTAAGGCCAGCATTTATAGCCCAACCATAATTACTCCTGAAAAGGCCATGGTGAGCCACCTTGATGAACTGCTGCAGTCTGTTGGTTAGAGTGGGAGTTCTAAGTTTCTTTTATCCAGCAACAGTAAAGAAACTGGGATAGATTTCAGACTCATCATTCTGCATGATTTAAAAGGGAACTTGGTGGCGTTCCCATGCATATACTGCCCTTGTCCTTCTGGATGATACAGTTCACAGATTTAGAGAGCTTCTGTCATTGAAATAAACATGAATTTGGCACACCAAACTCTAAAATGATCTTAAAAGACAAGGCAGTTGTGTGCAGAGTCCTGGCCTACATTTATCCTTCAACAAAATACCTTGAAACAAATGAACTGGTCATTTTCACTTTCATATCCTTGACAACAGTTACATGTGCAGCAAAACCGACTCTACACCTTATCAATGGGTAGGTTTGCTGCTAGCATTCTTTTAAGTGGTAACCTACAGAGCCTGCTGATCCAGTGTGGGAGAGGAATCATTTACTAATCCAATTAAAACAGTCTCTTGTATTGAACACAAAGTTATATTGCATGTTCACAGAAAGTTAGAGATTATGACTTGGGTGTTAGGTCTCACTTCTCAGAGATCCTAAGCAATTCTTCCCACATGTGACATTGTGATAGTGGGATGTATGTATGGCATACTTCAGTTCTGACTCTTTCAGATCCATATACTACAGCCTCTTGAGCTGAACCTCTGGGTTCTGTCAGAGTTTCCCAACCCCATCCCTGGAATTTGCAGAAGACCTGCCCCATGAGGCCCAAAGCTCATTAAAACCTTCTGGAACTGCAGTACAAGGAGGCTTGCTGTGACGGTGTAGTCTCTCAAACCCACAAGAGGCAGGTTAATCACCATGTCATGGGCAATGAGTGGCAGGTTGTGTGCTCAGCTCTCTCACCCTGGGGAGGTAGTGGGCGGGGTGTGAGGGAGAGGGAGAGGGAGAGGGAGAGGGAGAGGGAGAGGGAGAGGGAGAGGGAGAGGGAGAGGGAGAGGGAGAGGGAGAGGGAGAGGGAGAGGGAGAGGGAGAGGGAGAGGGAGAGGGAGAGGGAGAGAGAGAGAGGGAGAGAGAGAGAGGGAGAGAGAGAGGGAGAGAGAGAGGGAGAAAGAGAGGGAGAAAGAGAGAAAAAAAGAGAAAAGAGAGGAAAAAAAAGGAAAAAAAAAGAGAGGAGAGCGAGCCCACAGATCATCCCATGGAGGGATTACTGCCCATTCTCCATAGTGCTGGCCTGGCTGCAGGAGCCATGTTGTGATTTAAAAGGTTGGGCGAGATGGTGCCCCAATGTTGAAGCAGTCTCACTTTTTTAAACCAACCTACCCCAAAAGCCTGCTGTTCCTCTCAATCTGGAAGGCTTTTGATTGGCTGTTTGGCTTTGAGAGCTTGCAATCCACCCTTAATAAAGCAGTTTCCAGGATTCAGTGAGCAGATTTGCAAAAATCCCAAAATGTGGCTGTTCTCCTCAGAAGATGAGTTCACAGTTTAGAAACAATTCCAATTCCACGAAAATCAGCGTTCCCACGTTCCCCACATTACAACAGTGACTGTACTTTGATATAACACTGAATTGGATGTAAAGTGGTTTGGGATCACAAAAGCTTCTATACACGAGCAATTGTTATCTATGAGGCTCGCTGCATTTAATTGCTGCATGTTATACTTTATCAGATATGTCTTTAAACTGATTTGATTTTTTTTTAAACATAAGATCCATTTCGCTGTCCAGCATGGAAAATTTCACTTCAAAGGAAGATGAGCATCTCTATTCAAATAGATGGGATGATGAGAATCATTTGCCAAATTCACATTAGGACCAGAGCCAATTTATGTTGTTTACCTGCCACACTGGGGTTGAGTTAAATTCATTTTAACCATTATAGCATAGGGTCTGGTACCAAGGCTCAGACAGTCTGCCTTTGTAGTGCAAACAGATAAAGAAAACTTGAAACAGGCGTCTGTGGAGAATGCCTTGTGCTGTGAAGTGCATTTGGCAAAGAACTAATTGCAAAGGGCTGGTAATCATACTGTTAAAAATTATATCCATCTCTAATGTATACATTAATTATACATTAAATGTTTGAATTATATAGATCACTTCCTGCAAAACTGTATTGGGACCATTCTATGATGCAGAGCTGAAAAATGTGTTGCTGGAAAAGCGCAGGTCAGGCAGCATCCAAGGAACAGGAAAAATCGACATTTCGGGCATAAGCCCTTCTTCAGGAATGAGGAGAGTGTGTCCAGCAGGCTAAGATAAAAGGTAGGGAGGAGGGACTTGGGGGAGGGGAGTTGGAAATGCGATAGGTGGAAAGAGGTCAAGGTGAGGGTGATAGGCCGGAGTGGGGTTGGGGGGAGAGGTCAGGAAGAAGATTCCAGGTTAGGAAGGCGGTGCTGAGTTCGAGGGATTTGACTGAGACAAGGTGGAGGGAGGGGAAATGAGGAAACTGGAGAAATCGGAGTTCATCCCTTGTGGTTGGAGGGTTCCTAGGTGTAAGATGAGGCGCTCTTCCTCCAACCGTCGTGTTGCCATGGTCTGGCGATGGAGGAGTCCAAGGACCTGCATGTCCTTGGTGGAGTGGGAGGGGGAGTTGAACTGTTGAGCCACGGGGTGATTGGGTTAGTTGGTCCGGGTGTCCCAGAGGTGTTCTCTGAAACGTTCCGCAAGTAGGCGGCCTGTCTCCCCAATATAGAGGAGGCCACATTGGGTGCAGCGGAAGCAATAAATGATGTGTGTGGAGGTGCAGGTGAATTTGTGGCGGATATGGAAGTATCTCTTGGGGCCTTGGAGGGAAGTAAGGGGGGAGGTTTGGGTGCAAGTTTTACATTTCTTGCGGTTGCAGGGGAAGGTGCCAGGATTGGAGGTTGGGTTGGTGGGGAGTCACGGAGGGAGTGGTCTTTTCGGAACGCTGATGGGGGAGGGGAGGGAAATATATCCGTGGTGAGGTCCATTTGGAAGTGGCGGAAATGACGGTGGATGATTCGCTGTATATGGAGGTTGGTGGGGTGGTAGGTGAGGACCAATGGGGTTCTGTCCTGGTGGCGGATGGAGGGGTGGGGCTCAAGGGCGGAGGAGCGGGAAGTGGAGGAGATGCGGTGCAGGGCCTCGTCGACCACGTCTGGGGGGAAATTGCGGTCTTTGAAGGAGGAGGCCATCTGGGTTGTACAGTTTTGGAACTGGTCCTCCTGGGAGCAGATGCGGCGGAGACGAAGGAATTGGGAATATGGGATGGCGTTTTTACAGGGGGCAGGGTGGGAGGAGGTGTAGTCTAGGTAGCTGTGGGAGTCGGTCGGTTTATAGTAAATGTCCGTGTTGATTCAGTCGCCCAAGATAGAAATGGAAAGGTCTAGGAAGGGGAGGGAGGAGTCTGAGACGGTCCAGGTGAATTTGAGGTCGGGGTGGAAGGTGGATGAACTGTTCAACCTCCTAGTGGGAGCACGAGGCAGCGCCGATACAGTCATCGATGTAGCAGAGGAAAAGGTGGGGAGTGGTGCCAGTGTAGCTGCGGAAGATGGACTGTTCCACTAATCCTACGAAGAGGCAGGCATAGCTGGGGCCCATGCGGGTGCGCATGGCTACTCCTTTGGTTTGGAGGAAGTGGGAGGATTGGAAAGAGAAATTGTTCAGGGTGAGGACCAGTTCAGTCAGTCGAAGGAGGGTGTCAGTGGAAGGGTACTGGTTGGGTCGGCGGGAGAGGAAGAAGCGGAGGGGTTTGAGTCCTTCGTGATGAGGGATGGAGGTGTATAGGGACTGGATGTCCATGGTGAAAATAAGGTGTTGGGGACTGGGGAAGCGAAAATCATGGAGGAGGTGGAGGGCATGGGTGGTGTCCCGAACGTAGGTGGGGAGTTCTTGGACTAAGGAGAACAGGACCGTGTCGAGGTATGCAGAGATGAGTTCGGTGGTTCATTCTATGTTCATTCTATGATGCACTCAAGAACACTACTTGGTGGTGAGACTTAAGCTCACACACAAATTATATGTTAGTGGCCCTAATCACACTTTTGTAATTATGAAAAGAATTAATGCTTATTTTGTTCTTTTTCTCTGCAAGGAAGTTTTCAGCTGAAACCAACATTGATTTTCTGTTACTTTTACTTGTAATTTATTTGATTGCTTTTACTAATTAGGACAAAATTTATTGCCCATCGCCAATGGTCCTACAGAACATGGTGAGCTATGGACTGACTTTGGACAATCAGAAGGTAGTTACTTACTGCTGAATTCTTAGCCTCTGACCTGCTTTTCTAACCACAGCATTTACATAGCTTGTTTAATTCAGCTTCTGATCAATAGTAACCCACAGGATGTTGATCGTGGGAGATTCAATGGTGTTAATGCCTTTCAACGTCATGGGGTGATGGTTAGATTCTCACTTGTTAAAAACATGGACTGAATGTGGCAGGACTGCAGAGCTTAGATCTGATTCACTGCTTATGAGATCGCAGAGCCCTGTCTATTGCATGCTGCTTCTGCTGGTTTAGTCCTGTGGTGTAGTTTCACTAAGATGAAATCTAATTTTTAATTGTGTCTACTGCTGCTCCTGCCATGCCCCTTCATTGAACCAGGGTTGATTTCCCAGCCTTATGGTAATTGTTGAGTGAGGGATATATCAGGCCATGAGGTTACAGATTGTATTGAGCCACTGATGGCCATAGTGCCAAGTGGATGCCCAGGTTTGAGTTGCTAGATCTGGTGAAAATCTGTCCCAATTAGCAGAGTAGTGGTGCCACACCATAAGATAAAGAGTATCCTCAATTTTAGGTGGGACTTCCCCTCCACAAGGACTGTCCAGAGGTATCCCCTACCAATATGGTGATAGACAGATGCATCTGTGATAGGTGGACTGGCGAGGATGCAGTCAAGGATGTTTTTCCCCTGTTGTTGGTTCCCTCACCACCTGCAGTGGACCCAGTCTAATAGCTGTATATTTAGGAGTCAACCAGGTCAGACAGTAGACCTGCTGCCAAGCCACTCTCAATGACAGACATCGAAGTCTCCCACCCAGAAGACATTTTGTACCCTTGCCACCCTCCTTGCCTCTGTGGTACTGATTCATCAGTCAAGGCAGGGGCAGTAGGTGGTACTCAGCAAGTAGTTTCCTTACCCATAATTGTTCTGATACCATGAGACTTCATCAAGCTAGCTTTAAATTCCTGATATTTATCAAACTCCGATTTCACAATCTGTCAAGATAGGATTTGAATCAGTGTCCCCAGTACATTATTTTGGGATCCTGGACTACTAGATAGACATTACCCCCAGAGAATATCATCCCTTCGCTCTGTTTATTCTTCTATCGGGAATTTAGAAGAACACACATGTACCCTCACTGAAGTGAGCTAATTATAAGACAAATTCCTGAGAAATAGTAGATTAGCAAATGTTGCATTCACAATCCGAAACAAGGGCTTCCTCACAGAGTGATCTTTGATTACCTGGAGGAGAGAAATGGCAAAGAAAATAATCTCTATCTATTATGATGTAGTGAAGTAGTTACACATCATGGAAAAGTTTTAAAGGGGGTTTGAATATATTTGTCCCATTTTCTTTTTCTGCTTGGTCTAAACTCCAATACCTGGCTATTCAGGCACCTATACAGCTCCAGACAATGTCAATGCATTCTATAGCCTACAAAAGGAGGATAGTAAAATGCAAACTCTCTCTCTGGTTCTTCCTCCAACTGTGTATGTGGTCTTTGTCACTCAGGTGTGGCACAAACGGAGAATGATGAAGAGGATTGTATCTGTTCAACCTGTGGGGAGTATCAGACAAAACTACCACCTCACATCTTTAAATACAAATTTGAAATCATTGGCTTGTAAACTTTAGTCTTTAAAAACAAAAAAATCTAAACCTCCTTAACTGATGCTCACCTATTTGTGAGTCCATTAAGCTCGGAGTGCTGCTTTGACCACTTTCTGGGATGAACGGTTATCATGTGAGAAAAAATTAAACAGGTTTGGGCTATTCACATTTGATGTTTAGGGGAATGAGAGGTGACTGTATTGGATCACTGACTGTATGAGATTCTGATGTGCCTTAACAGAGTAGAATCATGGAACACAGTTTAAAAGAAATCTGGAATTCAGTACTACATAGAGCAGTGGAGGCTGCACAAGTGAATATGTTCAACAGGTCTTTGATCCAGAAAGGAGTCATTTCTGTTTCTTAGGACTTAAGCCCATTACTTCTGCCTGTTTTCCTCTTAGCTCTTTTTATCTCTGTCTCCTCGACTTGGGTCAGGCCACCTTTCATTTCTCAGTTTAGTTAGTTTGCTGAATTAATCCCCACACAACATCATAACTGCTTTTCTTCCTTCCTCCTTTGTCACCATTCCAGGCTTGAATCCCTACCACAATACCATACCTACTTTCTGTTCCCATTATTTTCACCGAATGTCTCAAATGTAAAATTCTCACCATTCATAATTTCACCCCCTTCTTGTCTCTGTAATCATTCCAACCCGTAACTGCCCAAAAAACACTCCACACCAACCTCTCTATTCTCCATACCCTGGGTTCATAGGTTTTCCCTTTCCTTTGCCCATTATCATGGCTGTACCTTTGGTGAAGTACAACTCATGGTTGGAGTTCTGTCACCAAGCCCTTCCATCTGTTTACCTCCCTCAAGTGGCTAAGGCAGTCTCAAAAACAAAATACCTCTTTATCAAGCTTTTTCTGGTTCCAGCATTTTTCCTCACATCTCCTGGTCTTCTCAACTACCTTTGCCTGATTATGTTCCCAGAATTACTTGGGATATTTTGCCTCTGTTTAATGTGCAATATAAATTCAGGTTGTTAACTCAACCTTTTTGTTAAAACAATTCGAATCCCATTTCCTCATTTGTGTACTTCTCCCCATTAGTCAAACAGGTTTCTGGTTTCGTGTGTTTAAACTTGTTGCCAATTGCAATGTTACTGAATGAACCGCCTCCTCCAGATTCTGAAAATCTTTTTGAGCCGCTCTATGATATTTCTCTACGGTACGAATGAGATTTTACAGTCGATCAAAATACCTCCACTTAAACAGAGTTAAAATCAGGCTCTCTAGTCTCTGTTGAATCTTAATCCTGAACTCCAGTGATGTTAATAATAACAACATTCATTCCCTGAAATGAAAATGATCAATGACTACTCTCACGATATGTCAACATTTGAAATGGAAGTGTTGGTCATGCTCCTGTCGGATTGCTTGTGAGGGCACTACTTTGGGGTGGGAGGCACACAGAAGAAACCTAGAAAATAGGAGCAGGAATAGGCCATTCGGCCCTTTGAGCCTGCTTAGCCATTCATAACGATCATGGCTGATCATCGACCTCAGTACTCTGTTCCTGTCTTTCTCCCCTTACCTTTGGATCTCTTTCGCCCTAACAACTATATCAACCATTCAATGATTTGGCCTCAACCATCTTCTGTGGCTGAGAATTCCTCAAGCTCAACACTCGCTGGGTGAAGAAATTTCTCCTCATCACAGTCCTAACCGCCTCCCCCGTATTCTTAAACCGTGACCCCTGGTTCTGGACTCCTTTGTCATCAGGAACATTCTTCCTGTGTTTACGCTGTCAAGTCCCGATAGAATATTATAGGTTTCTATGAGATACTATTGCCCCCTCCTATTCTTCTGAACACCAGTGAATAAAGTTCTATGCGATTCAGTCTCTCTTCATATGTCAGTAGTGCCATCCCAGAAGGGACCAACCCATTCCACATAACGACTGCCTGGTGAATACTTAATTCCTGCCCCGGTGAAATATCAGAAGAAGCTGGTAAATAAGGGGCACATGCTGTTTCCGTAATACTCAATATATGTCCCCCCTCTATTGCCTGCCAGCTATCTTGCAAATTTAGTTCAGTAGCTCCACAGCTACCTCATAATCCATCAGTTTTAAAGCAACTCTTTAATATTAAGAATGGTAATAAATTAATATTGGTTAAGATTTAAACCATAATAGCTGACTGCTGCATTTTGTATCTTCAGTTATTCTTCAGTAAACTCAAATTAAAAATAAATAAAGGTTTTAAAACCTCACCATTTAAATGAGAAAGGAACTATCTATCACATTCTATTAGATCTACAATCCAGAAAAGCCAACAATGACATTTTCTACAACTTTGCATTTCTTTATATTTGCATTCTGGCTCAGAGTTAGGAACAGTCTGTCTTAGAGAAGTCTATGCTAGTACCAGCTACTTGCTTGGAAAATACACGTGTTCACTCACAAGTACAGTTATGAAAAAAAATCAAAATGCCGAAAGGAAATAAACATTTTTACTCATTTTAGATGATAGCTATTGACAACTTTGACAGTGTTGTTCTAAGTACAGCTGAGTCTTCACCCGACAATTACACTATAACTGCAGCATTGGAGTAAAACTGTACACAGTAATGCTACGGTTGTAATATGAATCTACAGTTAAACTGGAGGTACTTTTTCCAAAGGTTTGGTTATCGAAACTGAACAGTTGCTGTTCAAATGAGCAGTGGGGATAACTTTATCATCCCAAAACAACTTGTAATGGAATCTAATGTTTTGTCTGAATGGGCCAAATCTACATTGGTAGCTATGACTATGTAGTACTTTTTTTTAAATGTTGGATTTGGACTTTGCTGGTAGGGCAAGCATTTATTGCCTAGCTCTAATGGTCTTTGGAGCAGGTGGTGGGAGCTGCCTTCTTGAATTGGTGCGGCGCATTTGTTGTTGGCAGATTTTTTTAGAAAAACACATCACAGTGGAACTGTTTATTTTCAAAATAGGCAGGAAAAGTGATTCACTCCAATTGGGATTGAAATCAACAAAGTTCTGAAGGATATTCATCTTGGTCCTTACACAATGCTGGAAATAACATTGTAATAAACAAATTTTACAAAAACAAAAGCTGAAATGTGAAAATACAGAAGACAAACTTCCCGTTGAAATTAGAGAACAAATATTTTCTTGCACTTTTCAAATGTAAGGATAATTTTCACCAATTTATTAAGAAAAAGTATTGCTTAAGGCAGCTTCTATCATGAATCGCTGTGACCTAGTGGTGACCCATTAACTTTGGTTAACACACTTCCTGAAGCAGTCATATGCAAAACCAGAACATGCACCTGCCAACACAGACAAGTCCATATTTTGCATCAACGGCCCATTCTCTGTGTCTTGTTTACCTCCACTTCATCAGACATTGCAAACCTCAACTTCCGCAGTAAACCTCAAGAGTTACTAAAATGGATTGTTTCTCGTGGGAAATCTTGCGATTTGTGTTCTGTACACGCAAGCTGCATTTCTAGTTATGATTAAGCACCAACATTTGAGAAGGTGTAAATTAATTAAAAATATCATATTAAAGTTGACTTTCAACTTTGAGACTCTGAAACATGACTGCCAATGATGCTATGGAGTGATCCTGGTTTTCTTTACTCACTCATGGGATGTGGGCATCGCTGGCTGGGCCAGCATTTATTGCACATCCCTAGTTGCCCTTGAGAAGGTGGTGGCGAGCTGCCTTTTTGACCTGCTGTAGTCCACCTTCTGTGGGTTGACCTTAGGGAAGGACTTCCAGGATTTTGACTAAGCAATAGTGAAGAAACAGTGATACATTTCCAAGACAGGATATTGAGTGGCTTGGAGGGGAACTTGGAAGGTGGTGGTGTTCCCATATATCTGCTGCCCCTGTAGGTCTAATGTAAGGGGTCATTGGTTTGGAAGGCACTATCTAAGGATCTTTGATAAATTTATGCAGTACACCTTGTAAATAGTACACTGCTACTGCTGAGTGTCAGTGGTGGAGGGTGTGGATACTTGTGAAAGCAGTGCCAATCAAGTGGGCTGCTTTGTCTTGAATAGTGTCAAGCTCTAAGTTAGAATTAGAATCCCTAGAGTGTGAAAACAGGCCCTTTGGCCCAACAAATCTGCACTGACCCTCAGAAGAGTAACCACCCAGACCCATTCCCCTATATTTATCCCTGACTAATGCACCTAACCTACACATCCCTGAACACTATGGCCAACTTAGCATGACCAATTCACTTAACCTGCACATCTTTGGACTGTGGGAGGAATCCGGAGCACCCGGGGGAAACCCACGCAGACGTGGGGAGAATGTGCAAACTCCACACAGACAGACAGTAACCAGAGGCTGGAATCGAATCCGGGTCCCTGGCGCTGTGAGGCACCGTGCCATTTCTTGAATGTCGTTGGAGCTGCACCAATCTAGGCAGGTGGTGGTATTCCATCACACTCCTGACTTGCGCCTTGCAGGTGGTGGTCAGGCTTCGAACAGCCTGGAAGTGAGTTACTTGCCGCAGTGTTCCTAGCCTCTGACCTGCTCGTATAGCCATTGTGTTTATGTAGCAAGTTCAGTTGAGTTTCGTGTCAATGGTAACCCCCAGAATGTTGGCAATGGGGGATTCAGTGATGGTGACACCACTGAACTTTAAGGACCAGTGATTAGATTGTGTCTATTGGTGATGGCCATTGCCTGTCATTTGTGTGGCACAAATGTTACTTGTCAGCCCAAACCTGGATTTTATCCAGATCTTGCTGCATTTGAACATGGACTGCTTCATTATCTGGTGCTGAATGTTTTGCAATCATCGGGGAACATTGCCACTTCTGACATTATGATGGCAGGAAGGTCATTTATGAAGCAACTGGAGATGTTTGAGCCTAGGACACTATCCCGAGGAACTCCTGCAGAAACATCCTGGAGCGGAGATGACTGGTATCCAACAACCACAGCCATTTTCCATGACTCCAATCAATGCAGAATTTTACCCCGATACACATTGGTTCCAGTTTTGCTAGGGCTCCTTGTTACTACACTCTGTCAAATGCAGCTTTGATGTCAAGGACTGTCACTCTCACCTCACGAATTCAGCTCTTTCACCCATGTTTGAACCAAGGCTGTAAGAGGTCCCTGGCGGAACCCAAACTGGGTGTCACTGAGCAGGTTATTGTTGAGCAGGTTTGATAGCACTGTTGATGACACCTTCCATCACTTTACTGATAATTGAGAGTAGACTGATGGGGCAGTAATTGGCCAAGTTGGATTTGTCCTGTTTTTTGTGTACACGACATACCTGCGCAATTATCTAAATTATTGGATTGATGCCAGTTTTGTAACTGTACTGGAAGAGCCTGGCTAGGGACGTGGCAAGTTCTGGAGCACAAGTCTTCAGTACTATTGCTGGAATGGTGTCAGGGGGCCACAGTCTTTGAATTATCCAGTGCCTCTAATCTTTTCTTGCTATCATGTGGAGTGAAATGAATTGGCTGAAAACTGGCATCTGTAATGCTGAGCACCATTGGAACAGCAGAGATGGATCATCCACTCCATTGCTGCGAATGCTTCAGCCTTATCTTTTGCACTGATGCATTGGGTTCTTCCATCATCAAGGATGGGGATATTTGTGAGGCATCCTCCTCCAGCGAATTGTTTAATTGTCCACCACCATTCACGACTCGATGTGGTAGGACAGCAGGGCGTAGATCTGATCCATTGATTGTGAAATCGCTTAGCTCTACCACTTGCTGCTTATGCTGTTTGACATGTGAACAGTCCTGTTTCGTAGCTTCATCAGGTTGACACTTCATTTTCAGTTATGCCCTATGCTGCCCCTGGCATGCCCTCCTGCACTCTCCATTGAAGCAGGGTTGATCCCCTGGCTTGATGGTAATGGTTGAGTGCAGGATATGCCGGGCCATGAGGTTGCAGATTGTGCGAGTACAATTCTGCTACTGTTGATGGCCCACAGCACTTCATGGGTGCTCAGTCTTCAGCTGCTGGAGCTGTTCAAAGTCTGTCCAATTTAACAGGGTGATAGTGCCACACAACACAATGGAGGCAATAGAGGGTGTTCTCAATGTGAAGGGGTACTTCATCTCCACAAGGACTGTATGGTGGTCGCTCTTACTGATACTGCATCTGTGGCTGGCAGATTGTTAAGAATGAGATCAAGTGTGCTTTTCCCTCTTGTTGGATCTCCCCCCCCCACCACTGCCTCAGACCCAGCATAAAGGCTATGTCCTTTAGGACCAGACAGCTTGATCAATAGTGTTGCTACTGAATTCTCCACCAGAGTACATTTTGCATCCTTGCCACCTTCAGTGATTCCTCCAAGTGTGGTTCAACATGGAGGAGTATTGATTCATCAGCCAAGGGAATATAATACCTAGTAATCAGCAGGAGGTTTCCCTGCTCGTGATTAACTTGAAGCCATAAGACTTCATGGGATCCAGGGTCAATGTTGAAGACTCTCAGGGCAACTCCCTCCTGACTGTATACCACTGTGCCACCACCTCCGCTGGGTGTGTCCCACTGACGGGATATCCAGAGATGGTGGTGGTAGTCTCTGGGATTTTGTCTGCGAAGTATGATTCCGTAAATACGATGACGTCAGTCAGTCTGTTGCTTGACTAGTCAGTGAGAGGTTTTGTGTCAGGATATTGGAAGTTTCGTCAAATTCTTGAAAATTATGTAAATCACCTCAATGCATTTATACTTTTAAGTCTGACTCTGCATGTGGCATTGAACTGACCTGTATTCACTGGACTATGATTAATCCTGTGACCTGGCTAGCTCAAGCAAGATTCTGAAAAGAAAATTACTGAAAATGTGCTGAACTTGCTGGGTGAGCTTTTCTTTTTTCAGTTACTATTCATGTACTTCGTGTTTTGCTCCATGTAGTAACTGTAATTGCTAACAAATGTGTCACGTTCATATTTATTTTGATTTGCTGGTACCTTCCTGCCACATTCCTAGTACCTGCTAACACCTAAATGTCAAACTAAGTGGTCAAAAATGAGGATTTCTCTGTGGGTTCCAATAGCACATGATCCAGACAGAGAAATTATTTCAAGAGATCGCTACCAATGTAGGAACAATGCCACCATTATGGCACACTTCTTATTACTACAATGAGACCACTTTATACACTATCCTCTAAGTAGCTTTAAATCCAAGAAAGAAGAATATTATTGACCGCAGACAAATACTTAGCCACCATATTTTCACAAATATGGGGCAGCACAGTGGCTCAGTGGTTTGTAGTGCTGCCTCACAGTGCCAGGGAACAGAGTTTGATTCCCACCTCAGGCAACTGTCTGTGTGCAGTTTGTTTTCCTCCCACAATCCAAAGATGTGCAAGTTAGGTGAGACAGGGATGCATAGGTTAGGTGCAATAGTTAGGGGTAAAACACAGGGGAATGGGTCTGGGTGGTGTACTCTTGGGAGGGTCAGTGTGAACTTGCTGGGTGCTAAAGGGCCTATTTCCGTATTGTAGGGATTCATAGTCCCAAACTAAACTAGTCCCACCTGACTGTGCTTGGCCTATATACCTTCAAATATTTCTTATTCATGTACTTATACAAACACCTTTTAAGCGTTACAACAGTACCTGCATCCATCCCTTTCTCTGGAAATTAATTCCACACACATTACTCGGTGTAAGGATGACAGTTTGCCCACCTGAAGGACATTAGTGATCCGGATGAGTTTTTCAACAATCGATTCATAATCATCATCAAATCTTTATTCCAGGTTTTTACGGAATTCAAATTCCACCATCTTTGGCATGATTCGAACCTTGGTCCCCAGAATATTATCTGGATCGTTGGATTAACAATCCAATGATAATAAGCCGTTGCCTCCCCTAATGATCTACTGTGCCCTGCAAGAATGTGTCAAACCAATGCTTCATGCCCCTCTGAGTGCGAGCTGGCATTGTCAGTTTGGCCCTGCACAGGACTGTCACACAAGATTGGATGGCAGGCATCTCTATCGGAGCATTCATGTGTAATTGCTGACTGTTACTTCATTACAGTCACCAGTGCAAAGGAACCTCAAGTTACTGCATCTCATACACATGCCAGGGATCATACTTAAAATATCAACACTCAGCAGATCACACATCATTGGCTTATTGACCTTTCATCGCAACAAGGAGAATGTACACATTTGAGACCTTTTCACCAAAGGTTTGCATGGGACAAGCAAAATGACCAGAAAGCATGACTTCAGGATGAAAGTGTGGCAGGTATCTCCGGCACACAGATGATATAATACATTACTCTTTTCATCAACTGTGTTTCTTTGAAAACACAGAGCCCTTCAACTCCTAAATTCCCCCTTACCACATTCTTCTTAATAGTAATGCAAACAATCCCATCTCTAGGAATGGACATCTCTATCTGTACCCATCAATGCACATGAAGTGCTCCCGTGCCCTTGTCTCTTCATGCAGGAGGAGAATGTGCACAATCAGCATGGATGGGTACAGATGGCAGAGGATGCCTGACACACACTCACTTAACCAGCTGCAAACCAGGCTGACAGGAGATCAAGCAGAACATGCCTGTGCTGAACGGGAGATTGGATATTATAGCCATGGAATGAGAAAGTCTCCAACCTGCTACTCCCAGCTCCACCCTGAAGCAGCAATGCCTTAACATGGTGTCAGCTCACGGCACAAACAACTCTTTACGTTTTTCTCTGCAGGCCCCAAGTCCCTCTCTCAAGCCAGAATCAAAAGGTATCTCGACCCCCTCCAATCTCCATCTGCACCTCACAGCACAGCCTGTGAACAAGGATGGCACCACAACACCCCTGAATACAGAGTTTTCAGGCAGGATAGCAAGGGTGGAGGTGTAGTAGTGATTAAAGAACTAATTATAGCTGTGATGAGGGATAATGTACTAAATGGGGCTGACGCAGAGAATGCTGCAGAAAATCAGCAGGTCTGCAGCATCTGTGGAAGAGAAACAGAGTTAACATGTCGAGTCTGGTGTGACTTCCTCAGAGCTTCACCTAAAGCGTTGTAACCTAAGGCTATGGACAGGGTGCTGGAAAATGGGATTAGAATGGGCAGCTAGCACAGACATGATGGGCTGAACGTGCTCTGTGTTGTAACTTTTCTGGTCGTATGGTTTACTTTACATGCAAGTCTGAAAAAAAGTGACCTAGAACCTTAAAAGGTGGTGGTCAAACAGAATGACCCCAAAACGATTATGGCATTTGATGCGGAATTATAGTGGGAGTTTTTATGATTTTTTTCACTCCCAGTTAGTTAGGGTCAATCTCAGAAGTGGGCACATCTCAGAAAAGTTCTTCTATGGTTTAGAACATAGGAGAACAATGCACAATTCACACTCGATTTACTGGCACACTGATTGGGAAGCTGCACTGTAAAGGGTATTCCTTCGGAGTATGACATATTTCTGCTGTGAGGAAAACCAGTCAGTATTCACCATTCAATGGTTTCTTTGGTTACCCTCAATCCACAACTAGATACCAACCTCGATGATAGCGCACTGGCAGTCTGGGGCTGGTTTCCGCTGAGAGGTGAGTGGTTTACTGTTACGGGTACTGATACTACAAGCAACCAACTTTGAGGTTTGTGTACTATTCTCACCAGTGCACATTTGTGTTGTATGAGCTATGTGGCAAGTTGGCTGCCAACATCCTTTTTCCTGCTAGACTCTAGACGGTCTGCTCTGTAATAGGGTAATCGAGGAAAACCACTTAGTCATCTAATGAGAAAAGGCTCTTACCTTAAACAAAATGTGAATTATTGAATAATAGTAACAATGCACAAGTTACATCAATTAGTTAGTTACTGAGGCATTGAGGAAGGACCAGATGGTCCTTCGAGACTCTAAGCTGCTCTCCCACCATGTCCACATAACATCATCACAGAGTGCTTCTTAAGACACACAAGGCATTAACCCTTTCAGACCCTTATACATCAGTTACTGCCACTGCTTGTAGAAAATCTGGCATTTCTAATAGAACTCACCAAGAAGAACTTATTAACATTGGCGAAAGCAATGTCTCCCCAGCATTGCCCCTCACCTTGGGCACAAAAAGGAATGCTTGGTTTCTCACTGTGATGATTTGATTGTGTCGGTGTTAGGGCAGTTCACCACAAGGTTTATTGGAGTTTGTGCTCTCCAACACAATGAATGGAGTACAAGAAATGTCATTTCCATCATTGGCCTACAGCACAGAAACTGAATTTACAGGAAAATAACAGGAAGCAAAACATTACTGAAATATGAGCGGTGGTCAGATTTCCATGGTTTCCCTAGTTCCCCAAACTATCTGATGAAGGAGCAGCGCTCAAAAAGCTTGTACTTCCAAATAAACCTATTGGACTATAACCTGATGTTGTCTGGTTTCCCTGCGGTGCTGCATGGACAGCTAGTTTTACCTGAAGTATACTATATTTATCAAGACCCAGTGACAGTTGAATTTGGTGACCCAGAACACAGTCACAGCTCTAACAAAGGTCCATCTTCTGACAGGGATATGGATCAACAAGCAAGGTGGAATCACATGAGCAGAACCAGAGAAACCTTCTCAGATTCCTTCATCTGAAAGGATGGAGGGGTTCACGGATAAAATGTCAACCATCATCTTCTTCAGGTGCCCAGTGAATCTAACAACAAGAAAATGAAGTGAAGGGCTTAGAGAGGAGGAGGTCAGTAAAAGTCAGCTTCAGATTTCTGCACTCGCTTACAGAAACAGAGGAAAATCGAAGAATGTAAAGAGAAACTGTCCACTGTACCTGGGTGAATGCAGCTCCACCACCACCCAGGAAATTCAACATTGCCAGTTAAAAGCCCAGCCCATTTAATTGGTACCCAACCCACCTCCTGAAACATTCCCTGCCTCTGCCATGGTGCACAATTGCTATAGAATGTACCATCTAGAGAACACTTTGCATCAACTTGTCAAGGCTCCTTCAAGCACACTTCTCAAACCTGCAACTTCCACCAGCATGTAACCTCCACCGCCGAGTAATAACAATTAGCATTGGGCTATAAGTGCAGAGCTTGAGTGAGTGGCACCCATTGGTTGGCATGCACAAAAAAAAATTTTAAAATGGCCCACTGTCTTTGGGAAGTCCAAGTTCCAATAGCAACTGCCCTTTGAGAACTATGGAATGCAACGTGGTCCTGCAGGCAGCCAGTTCCTGCACCTCATCAATCACTGCCCTCAGCTCATCCCATGGACTCCCTTCTAACTTTAAACAGAACAATCACCACATTTATCCAAACAGTTGCTGCAGTGCTTCAAATCATTCAGAAATGCGAAAGCACATCAATGATAAGTTCCTAATGAAGAGTGTTTCCGAAGAAGTGCATTCATTCACATTATCCGGATGGAGTCAGCTGGCTGCTATTTTGAACCGTTCACCTTCTAGTCAAGCATCTAGCAAATTGGATGGGGGCCTTATGATACTGTGGCAGTGTCCCCATCTCTGAGCCAGAGGCCTAGGTTC
The DNA here is from genome assembly GCF_037043375.1 of Chiloscyllium plagiosum. NCBI lineage: Eukaryota > Metazoa > Chordata > Chondrichthyes > Orectolobiformes > Hemiscylliidae > Chiloscyllium > Chiloscyllium plagiosum. The sequence goes on from NW_028270148.1 coordinate 37,659,193, forward strand.
AAGTTTCATTTGTTCTGGAGGTCTAAATAACATCTCTGAACAGGTTGATTAGAAAATATTTCGAGCAAATTATAAATCTTGGCTAACACTTCTATCAATCATAGCCTCTTAACAAATACTGCAAGGTTTTGAATTTATCTGAGGATTATTTAGCCTAGTGCTGATTAACAAAGATTGTGAAACCCACTTTTCACTTCCTAATTCCTTCTTCACGTGCTACTCATCTGTTTGGAAATTCACTTTTTTCAAAAACAATGGTCAGTGATTACTTTAAGAATTATTCCATATATTATCCTGATGGCTAATAGAAATGATTTCAAATGTAGAATTCAAAAATTAATAACCAGAGAATATTTCAGGAATAATTAAACATGGCAAGAGTAAGATCATAGCAAGTTATATAAAATGATTCTGGAATTAATCTTAGTGTATGGTTGCAGCTAATCGCACCTTATTAAATCGGTTTAAAGACCTATACAGAGAATGGTACGGTTTCCCTCCCTTAAGTACTTTTATCGCTAACACTTTAGTCTATGTGATCTTCTGGACTGGGTTTGATCTCAACTGATTAAAGAGAAAATTCCTTCCCTGACTGATTCTGTTTTTTTTCTTGACTTGGGTGAGTGGGTGGAAGAGAGGGGAGTTCTGTTTGTCTGACCACGATGGCATACGGTAGGTTGGATGAATCAACTGGTCCTACCCTACCCATTAATTTTGTGCAATTCTAGAATCTGCATGGCCAATTTACATCCATCAGGAAACTGAAAAAGAATGAGTGCAATTCTGGTTTTGCACCTGGCTCCATTTTCCTCTTCGCCGCCCAAGGAGTAAGTTAAATCTATCTGGTAAAATACCTAAATCAGGATCTACACTTGCCTTCCAGCCACAGTGCCAGTAAATTCTATCCTCGTGAAATCCAGTCAGTCCTTTCAAGGGACAGAACTGGTAACAGCCTGATCTGGCACTAAAGGACCCTAATGTACACTGCATGTTATTACCAAGTTATTTTAAAAGCACGAGAGGACAGTTATCATATTGCATGGTAAACATTTCTTGTGGAAGTGCGAGACTTAGGATTCTTTGAAGGACTTCAGAACACTGTTACAAATTGCCTTATGAATGCAAGAGGTTAGTATCATTTTGGGGGTAAGAGACTGGTTTCCAAACCAGTGCTTCTTTAGCTCAAGCTTATTGAGTCAATCCAGCCTCTTCCTCTCTGAGTAAACTCAGGAAACAGAAAATCATTTCTCCACTTGATTGGATCAACTGCCATCTAGTGGATGGAAGACAAAGCACAACATTTTCATACAGTTGTGGGACATTCTGAGGACTATGTTCATGCACCGTAACCTCTCCACTCTGGAATGCTTTCGACCAAGTTGCTTGTGGATTTTTAAATATTCTCGATTGCGGAATGATATTAAAATTCTGAACCACAAACATGAGAATCAGAAACTCTGTAGATATAAATATTTACCCCAAGCAAATATCAGTGATAAAGCACTAAAAAGCATGAATAAAAATGGTTTTCCTTATCTAAAGTACAGTAACCTTCAGATTTCTCCTCCCAAGGTACTGTGCTGGAATGAACTGCTGCAGTCTGTTTAACACAATTCTGGGCCCCTGGATTTTCTCAACAATAGATTTGGAGAAGCTACAGGATATATATTAAAATGGCCACTTCTTTCATTCAGCTAATTTTGGTTTTACATAAATTTTGTCAGTGACGTACTATAAATAGAGTTAATGGTAGTTGCCTTTTCCCAAGGACCAGGAATTTCAAGACTCGGGGGCACTATTTTTAAAAAAGTGAGGAGAGAGATTTTAAAAAGACATTAGGAGCGAATTTTTTACACAGAGGAATGAACTTCCTGAGGAAGTGGTGGATGTGGGTACAATTACAACGGTTAAGAGAAACTTGGTGAAGTACATGAATAGCAAATGTTTTAAGGGATTTGGGCCAGGAGCAGGCAGGTGGGACTAGTTTATTTTGGGATTATGTTTGGCACAGACTGTTGGAACGAAGGGTCTGTTTCCACACTCTATGACTCTAATTATTGCATTATTTACTAGTTTTCCTGGATAACAGCTCCAACACTTCCCTCAAAAAAAAACAAACAGTCTGATCCCTCCTTGCTGCTTCAAAATTCCAATTCTGATAAAGCACAAAAATAGTCAGCAATAATGAAGCCCAGTGAAAGTACTCCTTTTTATACCCCAATCTAAAATTAGGACTAGCAAATATTTCTTGGCATTGCCTGTGAGAGCTGGTAAATGTACTAGATTTATTGGAACATTATATCATGTAACGAATTATGTAAATGATGGTTCGTAATATCATTGATGATAATAACATTGTTCATGTGAGATGAATGACGTGCGAGCCTGCTGATAGATGGGTGCTATTCAGAAGCAAGACTGAGCAGGAAACTCTTTCTCTGCCTGCCACATGCATCATGAAAGGATTTGCAAGTTGAGAAACCGCCTGCTTGTTTGCATTATTAACTCACCTTCCTCATCCTTCATGTGGGATTTAAACTTTGTGCTTCTGGCTCAGAGGTGGGTTGCTACCCAGTGTGCCACCATATCTTACCCCACCTCCACCTCCCTCACAATGTTTCAACAATCGAAGATGATTTGAGCAGGTACCCAAGTCAGGAAGCATTTGAGCTGACAGGGTAAGTGAGTAGGTAGATTGCCAAGCATGCAGATTGGATGGACTAACTCTGATCCGGAGGGTGAAACCATGGTGGGATTCTGTGGGGCCAATGGGAGTCTCAACTAGGCTCAAGAAACAGCAGAAAATCACCAACAGTTCTCCCAGGGGGAGGGGTGGATACCTGGTGGAATTGTCAGATTTCCCCCAGGATTGACAGCATGTTCACTGAGAGCTGTCAGCCAGTGCGAGGCCAGCACTTGTCACTGCAAGCAACAGTGGGAACAGCAGCTGGTAGGAGATCACAGGACAGGCTATAGCAGAGGGTTTGGAGGCAAGGGCAGAGGATGGCTTTCAGTTGTCCCTCTCCTTCCCAATGCCTGCCACCCTCCCCAATAGTGCACAGAAAGCTCAATCACAAGGGATTCTGTGAAAAACCACTGGCAAGTGCAAAGAGAATTCCACAGCAGCTAGTGGAATTTAAATTCATGTTAATGTGAGGAAAAGAGTAGTTCTCCTTCAAAACAGGGCCCTACGTGGTACGGCACCAAGAAATGGGTTGCCTCTGTAGCTTACAGCACCAGTTACAACGACAGTCAGACAGGTGGTGATATAAAGTGGCAATGCAGTTATGAATGTGGGCTTCTATTTCCAATGAAATGTTACCCACGCCATCCACATAGCCTCAAATGCTTCTCATTTTCATTTCCCTCCCATTACATGAACATACAGTTGCATAAGCATGGCACCATTGAGGCACAGAGCTGATGTAATGAGTTGAGCAATGGAGAATTTTGTGAGATAACTCACTAGCATTCACGAAGAGAAACCCTCCGTGAAGATTCCAGAAACTGACACAAGGCTGATTTTTGATAAAAATGAGCTTTGAATGTATGATGGCAGAAAAAGACAAAAGCTGCGGTGTATTTAGAATATATTGAAGGTAGATAGGTGGTGAAGAATTTAGATTTACATTAGGAATAGGCATCAGGAATTCAACTCTTTAAATCTGTTCTCTTCCTCTATTAGATCACGGTTGTTAACCTAACTCCGTTTACCCACCAGTCTTGCATTTCACCTAATACCCTTACTTCATCAATTCTTGTCAATTTTAGACTTAATGTTCCACGGTAACAAAGGCAGCTTCACCAAAACAACCTGAAACTTACATTTAAGTATAAACAAACACGATAATTCTCTGGCAAACAGGCTAGCATCCACCTCACATACTCTGAATTATAATGTGGTAAACATCTAGATATAAGAATCTTTGTGTGATTATTAAACTGAGAAAAAAAAAAATCTGTTCATTAAATAATGTAAGTATATGCTTTGCCTTATATGTGTGTCTTGATGTGGGAAAACTACTCGGCCTAAATCACTGAGTCTAAAATTGCTCATCAATCCAACACCTGTTTTGTCAGTCATTTAGCAAACTGCGGCTCTGCTGGTAGTTTTAAACCCTAATGATTTCACTGCCATCTCATATCATCCTCTTTCCAATATTTATCATAATCATTCACTGTAGCAAATGATTCCATCCTCCAACTCTCTAACGAAATTTCTTCTAAAACATCTCCTCATTCTGTACATTTAATGTTGATGAATCATTATCATAAATTTCCCACAAGAAATAGTCTCTGTTCAATCAAATGTACTCACAGCATTTTTACCTCAGCAAAATGTCTGCAAATTATCTCTAAGAAAACTCATCTTTACTTAAAATGCCAGGTATACTTCAGAACACAAGATGACAGCTCAAACAAATGTTATTGGGGGAGATTAGTTGCTTCCCACTTCCCATAAATTTGGAGCTGGAAACTTTAAACAAATTAAGCAATTGTTTAGGTTGTTGGGATTTACTCATAAGTATCTTTTCTAGCTCATTCTTTCCTTTTTTTTAAATTTACAAGTTCCCTACTTCAATTTTGAGTTATTACTGTTTTATTAACATGATACTTAAGCTAATTTTGTGCAAGTGATGCATATCAAGTGTAGTCATCCATCATCAAATCTGGCCGGACCACATGAAGTGCTATTGAATGTCCTCTGATTCTTATGTCAAAGCGGTACTTTCTCCCTCTTTGTACATGATAAATAATTATCTTTGTATACTTTTGACTAAACTTTGATAAAATAAACTTTCACACATGTCATAGATGATGTATATTGCAGGCACTGAATGGACCATTTGAAACTATATATTGCCATTCCCTCATTGTTGCTGGATCAAAGCCCTGGAACTTCCTCTCCAACAACATGGTGGTGTACACTTCAAAGACTGCACTGGTTCAAGAAGGCAGAGCACTCCCACCTTCTCAAGGGCGATTCGGGATGGACAATAAGTGCCAATGAATGATTAAGTAATTGGCATTGTTAATACTGATAAAGGATATGCTTTTACACAAGGTTGAAGGTCAGGTCATAGTGCGGAGGGTGTTGAGCAGTGGTGGAGCATGTGGTGCTGTGATAAAGAATTGGAGGAACTGTGTTTTACTGTTCTTATGAAATAACTTGAATTGTCAGCCTCAATCCCTTGCTTCCTCATAAATAAAATAAAACAGTGGCATGTAATTCATTCTGTTCATGACATCAGAACAAAATTGTTTTGAGTTGTTTGCTGAACAACTCGTGCTTGATATACAGTGATTCATTGATTTAGTAAATTAAACACTGGTTGCGTACGTGACAAATGAAACATTGCATTGTGTAGTCTACAGTCTTAATGTGGACTTTTAGGTATCAGAATGGCTCATCAAGTGCATCCTTTTGCTTATTCAGAACAACCAGTGAACATTCCACAGCCTTCCTATTACCCAGCCTACCTGAGAGTGTAGAATGGTTCAATCCACTTAACCTACAAACTCCCGACAACGTCTGCTGACTGCCATTTTGAATCAGACTAAGATAGTAAGTAATGCTGGTTGAGCAGAGCACTTACTGGCTGCACAACCACTTATTCCAGAGTCTATCTGGAAACTTTCTCCATTCTCATACAATGCCAAGAAGCAGGACTTGACACTTTAAGGTTGACTAAAACAGTGAGAGAGTGGAAACTACCTCAAGACTGCAAGAAAAGCACATACCCACTTCAGCACAAACCAGGGTAGATCTTTCAGGTCTCTGTGATTCAGAACCACAGCAAACAATAAGTATTAAAGCTATTGTAAAACACCGGTGATTTGGTCCCATGTAACTAGAGTGCCCTCAATTTTCTGCAACTTCTGCCTCACCACTGGATGTTAAAGCACTCTGCCACCATTTTGTTTCCTCAGATCCTGAGTTCTGAATTAATTTCTCAGAATCCCAATTGATAGCCCCATGTGTTACAAGGTTCAGTTTATTTTCATAATAAATATTTGGCCTTTGCAATGTTTCTTTTTTAGTAAGCAACACTCCAGACTACGAAAGGTCAGCTAGGAGAAGGTCAGCAAAGGGAGAGACCATCATTTTGTTCCCAACCTTGATATAAATTCCAGCCAGCTAACTGCACATTGTGAAACAAACAAACAGTTTTAAATAACTGTGTGGCAGTTCTCAATGAGCTCAGCAGTAACTTGTGGCGTGCATGGAGATAATAATTCACTAGGCGTACAAACAGAGAACTTATCCCATGACTGAGAAATACTTCAATTATTTCAGACTGACCCATTGCTGTCCATCAATCTGCATCTTCTCCGAATCATTTGCCGTGCTAGGGAATGCACAGTAACAAGAGGATGGCTTGATCACACAGGGATTGGGTTGCTGTTTTAAGACGACATGCCTGACTTCTCTACTGCCAAGTGATAATCTATGCACCAGAAAAAGAAGAGTTTCTGCCAGCTACTACAGCAGCAGCCATGGTAAAACCAGCTGCACAGCCAGTTTACTTAGCAGCACAGGAGCCCCTACCTACTCCCTCCACTGAGATACGCAAAAAAAAAACCAATGCAAGCCATCTCCCCACACCAAGGAATGGGTGAATTCCAACAAATCCTAATGAAGAGCTTTTGCCGGAAACGTCGACTTTCCTGCTCTTTGGATGCTGCCTGACCTGCTGCGCTTTTCCAGCACCACTCTAATCTTGACTCTAATCTCCAGCATCTGCAGGCACGGTGGCACAGTGGTTAGCACTGCTGCCTCACAGCGCCAGAGACCCGGGTTCAATTCCCGCCTCAGGCGACTGACTGTGTGGAGTTTGCACATTCTTCCCGTGTCTGCGTGGGTTTCCTCCGGGTGCTCCGGTTTCCTCCCACAGTCCAAAGATGTGCAGGTCAGGTGAATTGGCCATGCTAAATTGCCCGTAGTGTTAGGTAAGGGATAGATGTCGGGGTATGGGTGGGTTGCGCTTCGGCTGGGCGGTGTGGACTTGTTGGGCCGAAGGGCCTGTTTCCACACTGTAATGTAATGTAATCTAATCTTAAAAGGACCCACTTTCGCCTAATTCCAACAACTACACACCACAAAAGGAGAAATTAGCTGACTATTAAATTTCTAATTTTGATAAATATTTTCCTGCTTAGAGAAGATGGGAAGTCATGTTACTTTCTGTATTGGTGATTAATGTTTATAACAGTTTATTTTGTTATTACCCTCTCTGTAGGGAGGTGCAAATAAAAGTAGTTTAAGAATGGCTGCCTGTAAGTCTAAATACAAACAACAGAAAGATGACAGTCAGACAGGGATGGAATTTTATTTGAGAAAATAAAACGGAAGAACATTGTGATATATTTTGAGGACGGACAAAGTTGATTTTGGGGAAGTTTGATCACTATGAATGAAGGTACTGCATTCACATTGTATTCAGATCCACAAAGTGTCAGAGTGGTAAGTGAATTAAAGAAAACTGACCCTGAAGCTATACTTGGGGATATGGCAAACTTTCACGTCAATGAGCAGAACTGGTGTAATTAGCAACAACGATTTAACTTTTTGGCTGAATGTGAATAATGGGGTCTGAGGTTAAAGTAATTGTTTTCCAATGATGAGGTTAGATACTATTGATGTGGTGTTTAACCAATGTTGCCTGAGATATCCCATTTCAATAGAATCTGCTGAAATTAATGAAATTTTCCATTTTTGTTATGACACTCGAATTGCACTGAGCGCTCAGTTCTAGTAGTTGCCAAGTGAGATATCATTATCAACATCATGGGGGTTAGCATTGACCAGAGACTGAACTGGGATTAACCATTCATTCAGAGGCCATAACAGGAGATCAGAGGCTACAAATCCTGCATTGAGTAACTCACCTCCTGACTCTCCAAAACCTGTCCACTATTTGCAAAGGCACAAGTCAAGAGTGTGATGGAATACCCCTCACTTGCCTGAAGGAGTGCAGCTCCAACAACAAGAATTTCAACACCATTAAAGCCCACTTAACTAGCACCACATCTACAAACACACATTCCTTTCCTCACCAACACTCTGTAGTAGTATTTGTACTATCCACAAGATGCGCTGTAGTAACATACCAAGACTCCTCCAACAGCACCTTCTAAATGTATAACCACTACCATCTAGAAGGACAAGGGCAGCAAATTCATGGGAACACCAAAGTTGTCATCAAGCCACACAGTGGGCCTGTATCAATGTTATTTAATTCCATAACTCTATTTAACAGGACAAGTGTAGTTTGGGGTTTGTTGGTTAGTATAGGCATGGTGGGCTGAAGAACCTGTTTCTATGCTAAATGATCATGACTCCATGACCATGGTGATGAGGAAAAATATTGCCTTTCCTTCAGTGTCCTTGGAACTCCCTCCCAATTGGAACTGTAGGGTCTACCTAATGCAAATGGACTGCAGCAGCAGTTCAAGATGGCAGCTCACCACCAACTTCTCAAGGGCAAGGAGGGATGGGCAATAAATCCTGCCAGCAAAGCCAGTGAATGAATAAAACATGATTATTGCAGATGAAATCCTAAAAGTAACAGAACACTTTTGTCACTGGTCAAGTTAGAAAGCAACCTGAGAGACATGTTTGTATGACACCCAAAAAATAGCAATCAAATCCAGGACATGCTTTTGAGCAAAGCAACAGAGTGATAAGGGATGGGACCTGCAATGAGGTCATAGCCATGGAAATGCCAGAAAGAGAGAGCTGTGAATTGCCACAACCAGCAAGGAAGGTCCACTAGAGTTCACAGAGTTGTGGAGTCAGAAATTTGGAATGTTATCTTTACATCATGGTCACCAATCATGCAGATGCCACCATTTCCAGTCCAAGTGCTTTGTCTTTGGGGAACTCAGTCAGATCCAGGTGCCATATGGGAATTAAGGAAACGGTTCTGAAAACAAGTGTTGGAGATCACAGAGTCAGGCAGCATCCATGGAGAGAGCAAACTGTGAAGAGCCAACTAGATCAAAACCTTAGTTTGCTCTCTCTCCATGAATGCCGTCTGATCCGCTGTTTTCTCCAGCATTTGTTATCTTCAGTACAGATTGCAGCATCTATAGTAATTTGCTCCAGTAAAGGAAACAGTCATGCTCCTGGTTATAATGAAACTTTAGGTCATTGAATCTCAAAATTGTGAATGTTACAGCTGAAAACAGAAGTTGATGCTGATGAAAAGGAAGATTAAGAGGGCAAGACAAAACAGGACATGGAAGACAAGAGTAAAAAGGCTGAAAATATAATTGCAGTGTAAAAAGTGAAAACAAAAATAAGAGACTGACACTCACTCTCATCATTGTTCATTTGGAAGAAGGTCACGTTGGAAATGTCAAACAGGATGATGCATCCTCTGACTTGCCATTGGTTGTACAATAGAAGAGAACAAAGTCTACCTTTTGAGAGGTTAATTAGTTTGAGAAAATCTGATTAATTCAGGCTGTTTATTTGTAGTAGGGTCCAATAGAGTACATCTGTCATTTAGGAAGTGTGAAGAAAACAATGTGGTCTTTGAGAAGGCAGATCAGGTGATAAAGTTAGACGTCATGTGGCTGATATCAAGGTGAATGGCATCAAAGTGCTAATTACAGGCAGGGGACAAGTTGAAAAATGAGTCTCATGTTAGCGGAAAGAGCTATGAGGAATGATTTAGTAACTTGAGGATCATCAAGTTATAATACAAAATGTATACCCAAAAAGTTACTTCACGAGAGGGATCTAAAACTGGCATGTTCGCAGTGGACTTGGTAAAAGACAGGACCCAGACTCAGTATGATGACAGCAGACCCAGGACTGATACTGGACAGGACGTTTATTTTCAGGGAGTGATCACGACAGCTGGAAAAGGCTGCCAGAACAAGTAATTGTTGCTGAACTCCATTAAAAAATGAGCTAGAACCAAAGGATGAAGGAGGTTTGATATCCTGCAAGGATAAGATGAAATGTGAGCTGAAAATGTGTTGCTGGAAAAGCGCAGCAGGTCAGGCAGCATCAAAGGAACAGGAGAATCGACGTTTCGGGCATAAGCCTGAAGAAGGGCTTATGCCCGAAACGTCGATTCTCCTGTTCCTTGGATGCTACCTGACCTGCTGCGCTTTTCCAGTAACACATTTTCAGCTCTGATCTCCAGTATCTGCAGCCCTCACTTTCTCCTCTAAGATCAAATGTGTCAAGCTCCATTATGCAGTGAAGTTTTATTTAAACCACGGTCAACAGAGTTCTTATGTCAGTACTGCAAGGTTTGAAAGGTCAGAAATAATTTCATAATATATATGCCAGCAATAATACCAGAACTTTTTGCGCAAAGTTAAGAATCACACAACACCAGGTTATAGTCCATCGGTTTAATTGGAAGCACTAGCTTTCAGAGCGCTGCTCCTTCACCAGGTGGATGTGGAGTACACAATTGAGACAGAATTTATAGCAAAAGTTTACAGTGTGATATAACTGAAGTTATACATTGAAAAATACCTTGATTGTTTGTTAAGTCTGAGAGACTTAACAAACAATCAAGGTATTTTTCAATGTACAATTTCAGTTACATCACGCTGTAAACTTTTGCTTTAAATTCTGTGTCTTACAATTGCGTCCTCCACATCCACCTGATGAAGGAGCAGCGCTCTGAAAGCTACTGCTTCCAATTAAACCTGTTGGACTATAACCTGATGTTGTGTGATTTTTAACTTAGTCCAACATCAGCATCTGCAAATCATGACTACATTTTGTGCTTTCACATTATTCGGGGAGCAATTTTGACTTACGTGACTCAGTTAAAACTTCCTCAAAGCACAAAATGTAAGCACATTACAAAAGGTGGAAAAGAAGTATTCGTTATGAAACGGATATTTTCTATTATAAAATTCTAAAATGGGCTCAGTTTTGTGATAAGAGCAATACAAGCTCATAGAGGAGCAGATAGAGGAAAACTGAGCACAACATAATGTCAGAGCAGAACAGGCTCAGTCCCCATCCTTTCAAAGATCAGTTGAGCCACATGGTGTGACAGGTTCAACTACTCTGGGCTGGAGAAATCATGAGGAATGTTTTCTCCTTAATGCAATTGATTAATCACTGCAGGATTAATCACTGCTCTTCTGTGATACCATCCTGATCAATAACAATTGTGGGGAAAAGTGAGGCGAAATCAGAAAGTTGTGATGCATTTTAAAAGGCCACCTAGTATCGAGTGAGTGCACATCCATAATCCATAATTTAGGGTGGCACTGTGGCTCAGTGGTTAGCATTTCTGCCTCACAGCACCAGGAACTGGGGTTCAAATCTACCCTCGGGCCATGTCTATGTGGAGTTTGCATATTCTCCCCATGTCTGCGTGGGTTTCCTCTGGGTGCTCCGGTTTCCTCCCATAATCCAAAGATATACAGATCAGGTAAATTGGCCATGCTAAATTGCCCAGAGTGTTAGGTGCATTAGATAGGGCTAAATGTAGGGGAATGGGTTTGGGTGGGTTACTCTTCGGAGGTTCAGTGTGGACTTGGCGGGAATCTAATCTAAAACCCTGTTTTCATTAGGTCCAAATTGAATGCACAGTATGGTAGTAATATCAATCTATTACCACTAGAGGGTCTCAGGCATCCATGTATTTCCTCCAATGTTTGAAAGTTTGTTCTGAAGTAGAGCGCACTACTTTAGTTGCTAGTCTTTAAAATGATGATCTGGTCATTCTTAAAGTTTATAACCAGGCAGTATATTGAACTAAAATACATTCAACAGTTCACATCTCCAGAGACACAAATAACAGGTCAAGTTTTTATACAACAAACAAACTTAACCTGAAAAACAAAGTCAAGGGGCCAAAACCCAAACATGCAGTGGATGCATTAATGGGCTGTTATACTGCAGAATGGCATGAGTGGTCCAATATTTTAATTTCCATGCTGTTATATTGCACTTCAAATAAATTTAATATTTTAATGTTTTCCACAACTGCATGGACTTTTAAGACATGTTTAACAATGAGCTTCAGATGAGGAAACTGCCTTCCTTACCTGGTCTTGCCTACATGTGATACCAGACCCATTATGGTTAAGTCTTCACTGTTCTCTGGGCAATTAGAATGGACAGTAAATGCTAGTTCTGCCCACATACCGTGAATAAATGTTTTAAAAACTGTTAACATTCATGCCATTTTGCGGTCATCATGTAAATTAAAATCTAACAAATGTGATCATTCCTCTAATTAAGAAATGTGAAGTTTAACTTGAGCATGCTAGCCTTTCTGCATCCCCTACTGCCTTAAGTCATCATTCAGCTCATCCCTGTCAGTGGAATTGTGTGTGCGCAAAATGACAGACACAAAACTGTCCTTGATTTCCACATCAATCATTGGATTGAGTGCTCCCAGACATCTCTGAAAAACAAAAGCAGCTACATGAATCTTTATTAGGGCCCTGGTAGTGCAATGGTAGGCCCCAACCTCTTTAACTCTGGTCCAGGAGGCCCAGCTTCAAGTTCCACCTGCTCCAGAGATGTCAAATAACATTCTCTAGTCAACCTGTTCAGAGATATCTATAAATCATTATTTCTTCAAACTGCAGGACAAGCTGTTTTGAGCTTGGGAGCATTCAGGAGATCTGCTCCAGAGGGAGATCAGCAGGCAACTTACCCAGAAAATTAACAAGAACATGAGGCAATGTGGGAGGACACAGCTATTGAATTCCATGTCCTTAAGCTTCCTGCTCCATGTTCATCCCTGCAACTGAAATCTTCTCAAGAACTTTATAAATTGTATCAGCACTGTCCACTAACTAAAAATGTGCTGTTTTTAAAACAGAACTTATGTTAAAAAAATTCCTGTCTTTATTGTTTCATAAACGAACTATAGTGTGATAATGCGCAACATTCCAATTAAAGTTCAATACAAAAGGGGTAAACCTCAGCACTTTTTTCTTTATTTTTTCATTGAATGTGGAAAATTGCTGGTGAGGGCAGCAATTGTTACCCATTCCAAATCACCCCTGAACGATGTCACTTACTGCAGCCATTTCAGAAGTCAGTGAACAGTCAACCACATTGCAAAGAGTCCAGAGTTACACTTAGGCCTGACCAGGTAAGGACAGCAAGGCTGGGATTGATATCTTTAACAAAAGTTTGTTTGATATTGGCAGAAAAGATACTAAATAGCAATGGTTGATTTTCTATCCAATGGCAGGTGTGCAGGAATTTATTACTCCTCTCAAGAGTGGTTCAATTAGTGTGTCAGAATTATCTAACAAGGAGGTGACAATTGAAGAAATGTACTGGATTTTGTGAAACAGGCAAAGACTTTTTAAAAAATTTTGGATCCCCATACACGTCACTCCTGATCAAAAGCTCTTCCTCGAGTATCCCAGAAAGGTTATTATTAAAATGTACAGTTTAGGGGATTTCATCCGTCCACTCTGTTACACGTGTAGTTTTTAATAGCCTTTACCTCGGAGACATCAACCCTACCCAGTTCAGTGTTTAGAACAGGGTAACAAACTTACATTCGTTACAAGCTGGGTGTCACTTCTTCACCTGACTGGTAATCCAAAGCTCAAAGTTAAATCATTAAACTCTGTCCAGTAGATTCTCGACAGAGATTCAGACAAGTACTGGATGAAAGTTTTCTAACGTGGCTTTTTTTTTGCCTTAGTTTGCAAAGCTGCTCACTATCTTTATTGGGATGAAGGAGATTGGTCCAAACAGAACTAAGGAAGTGACTAGCAGGGGGAGATAGAACGACAGATTAGTCACTTCCTCCATCCTGATTAATGTCTGTAAAGATTTGAAACCAAAAAATTCAAAGCCAAAACAGAGGCTGCAACGCCTCAGATACATTCAGGGCAGCTTGTGCGGCACACTCTGTCTGACAATGCGACGTGCACACCCGAGGCATACAGAGTGGGCAGAGCAAAACATTAGAACAACTCCTAAAGCCAATTTGCCTTATAGAACTCATGGTTAACACTCTCTCTTATTCACTCCCAACTAAACATATGTTCACTGTACCATGTCTCACTTGACCACCCCCAACCCCTTTGCCATCTCCATGCCAACCTCCCAGTACCAACCTTCATCCTTGCCTTCCACTCTTTAAAGGATTAACCATCCAACTTACAGGCAGTACAATTGCAACTTACTTTTCTTTTTCCTCTGTGTAAAGCTAGAGTGAGTATTATGTGTTATTGGAGGAGTTTTGCAAAACAATTGGAGGGAAGGGTGCGGGGGGAGGCTGATTTTCACTCGGGGGAGCCTGCAGTTGACCTTGCAGGATGACCCAGACAAGCTCTGGGCATTTTGGACCCAGGTTCAGGCCATACCTTCTTGGCATGGTTGGCAGCAGTCTGGAATGGCTGCCTGGCAGACAACAGCAGGGAAACCATGGGAGTTGGCAGTGGGAGGAACACAAAAGGGCATCATCCTGACACAAGTCAGCAGCTTTATACACCTGCAGGGCCTGTGCCACTCCCCCAGAGGGTGGTAGTTTAGAACTCCTGGTAAATCTGTCAAAGGGTGGATTCTTTGACTCCTGCTTTGCCTCTTTGAACACCGAGATCTACAAGCATGGCCTCAGCACCAAGCATGGCTCTCTCGGCCTCAGCTGGAGATTCCACTGCAGTGCTGTGGTACATGGGAAGCGAAGGCACTACATTTTACTCATGGAGCTTGCTACCAGTTCCAGGTGGGAGGGGGTTGGCTCCAAGGTCTCATGAAATCCCATATAAATTTAGAGCTGGACTCCTCTGTGCTCTTTGTTGTTAATTAAGAAACATCATGACCAAGAGCTGCAGTGTGCATGGCCTTCCATCTTCTTCTGTGCACTACCCCACCACAGTCAAAACTGAGTCCTCTCCAGCGGTCGGTTCACCCACTCCCCACTCATCCACCTCCTCACCCAAAGCTAGCTGCTACCAACTGCCCTCTCTCTCAGACCAAGCATTGTCACAAGTCTGCTATTTCATGGTGGAGCATCTGTGTGTGGCCAGGCTGACAGCTTGGCTAACCTTCGGATAAAGTGCAAAGGTGGAGGGTGGTGGTATTATAAAGCAAGAGGTGCAAAGTCATGCCAGCTGCAGCTTGCAGCCCACCAAATGAGTTGGAGAGGAGGTGAGCTGTCATTCCAGGAGGGGTATGAAGCAGGAAAAGACAGATATCTGAACACACTGATTACTGTCGAATGCAGTGGCCTCAATGACAGGGGACCTCGTGAAGTGCAGCACCGTCTGCTTTAGTTGGTGCAGGTGAACCTGTCCCTTCCAGCTGCCTGTGGTAACCAGTCAGAATGTCAGTGAGCACCTCACAATGTGTTGCCTGCTGGAGGCAGTTCTCATATGCGTGCAAGTATGGTGGAGGCTTGGAAATGTTAGGCCAGGGTCCTGATTGCTGTTCAGCAATGGGCTGTTGGGGGGCTGCTGAGCAGTGGTGTGCGGTCATTGAATTTATAAGTGCACATACAAATTAGGTCCGTCAGCTCTTCAAGTCATCTGCATCATTCTGTAAGATCATGGTGGATCCGATTGTGAACTCCACCCACTCGTCCACCTACCCCTACACCTTTGACTCCTTTGCCAGTCAAGAATCTATACAACTTCACATCAAAAATATTCAACAGCGCTGCCTCACTCCTCTCTGGAGATGGCAATTCCAGGCTCATAATCCTCAGAAAAGAAAATGTACCATTTCTGTCTTAAATAGGAGACTCCTTCTTTTTAACCAGTGTCCCTTGGTTCTCTCCCACAGGGGGAAACCCTTTCACCCTGCAATTCTCTCCATCATTAGGTCAAAAGTGGGAATATTTGCTGATGATTTCACAATGTTCTCATACCCCATGCATGACTCCCCAGATACTGAAGTAATTGTTGTCCAGGAATAAGCATCTCCAACAAGAGAAAGTTTGACCATCACAACTTTCTGTTTGATAGTGGGGAATTCAGTGATGGAAATGCTATCAATATCTTGGGGTTTACCACTGACCATATAAATACCATGGCTACAGGGCAGGTTAGAGGCTAGGAATTCTGCACAAATAACTCATCTCCTGATGCCCCAGTGTCTACATGGCACATCAGTAGTGGGATGGAATACTCCCCACTTGCTAGATGAGTGCAGCTCCAACAAAACTCCAGAAGCTTGACACTGTCCAGGACAAAACAGCCTGTTTGACTGAGGTCAAATGCATGACCTTCAAAACTGACTCCCTAACCAATGATGCAGTGTTGGCGGTTTGTACCATCTAAAAGATACACTGCAGTAACCCACCAAAGCTCCTCCAACATCTTCCAAATGCATGACCCCTCCTATCCAGTAGGACAAAGGCAGCAGATACGCAGGAAGACCACCACCAAAAAGGTTCCTTCCAAGCCACACACCATCATGACTCAGAAATATATTGTTGGTTCTTCATTGTTGCTGGATTAAAATCCTGGAATTCCTTCCCTAACAGAGTGTACCTACTTCCCAAGGACGGCAGTGATTCAAGAAGGCAATTCATTATCACCTTCTCCAGGGCAACCTGGAAGAGACAATAAAACAGTGGCCTGCGACACCCCACATCCAATGAATAAATAAAAATCTGGTCAACTCCTCTCAGGATCTTACGTGTTCAATAAAATCATCTCTCATTCCTCTAAACTACAAGAGCAACTTTTCTAAGTAAGATAAAACACCCGTAAAGTTTCCTTCTCCAATTGTGGCTCATGTTTCTCCTAGTCTCTTGCTCATACATGGCATCTTTCTTCTCCCCTACTTTTACTGTGCAAGCTTTAACAATACGTTCTGGGAGCCCTCTATCTTGCCTGTTATTACAATTGTTGTTCTTTTCCTTCCAGTCAAGTATTTCAGAGACAGGCTTATAGAAGCTGCTATTGCACGAGTAAAATTCATCTTTAAGAGGAAGCAGGTTGCCTCTAAGAATTCAGAACTAGCTCTGCATCGTGCGAGCCATGCTTGCTGCAGCTGAGTAATAGACTGAAATCCCTTACAGGAGAAAGTGAGGACTGCAGATGCTGGAGATCAGAGCTGAAAAATGTCTTGCTGGAAAAGCGCAGCAGGTCAGGCAGCATCCAAGAAGCATGAAATTCGACGCTTCGGGCATAAGCCCTTCTTCAGGAATCTAGATTGCTACTTGTCTCAAGGAGACCCTGTGCAACCACACCTTGTTCAATCATCCTACTCTGAAGTCTGCAGTTGTCTTTAGGAAAAGAGATAATGAAGATGTTTCAATACTTGTCCAATGATCAAATTTACATTGATAGGGAATAACAGCTGTGGAACGCTGCTACTACAATCCCAACATCAAATAGATAGCGACATCCCTAACCAGACTGACCTGACAGTATCATTATATTTCCAAGTTAAAAATCACACAACACCAGGTTATAGCCCAACAGGTTTAATTGGAAGCACTAGCTTTTGGAGCGACGCTCCTTCATCAGGTGGTAGTCACCTGATGAAGGAGCATCGCTCCGAAAGCTAGTGCTTCCAATTAAAACCTGTTAGACTATAACTTGGTGTTGCGTGATTTTTAACTTTGTACACCCAGTCCAACACCGGCATCTCCAAATCATTATATTTCCAGATATGCTCACAACATGCACCTGAACCATCTTCATATATGAATTCTCCATATTGTTTATAATGCTATCCTGTCAGTGTGGAAAGTGAATTTGGGGTTCTCAGCTTTATACTAGTCTCACCTCTCCCATAGCTCAATGATCAACCTGATATCTGCAAAATCCCTTTTTTTGTTGTCAGTTTTCCCCTCAGCCTAACTCGACTCGCTCCCATTTGCCATTGCTGAACACAACTGTTTTTCTCATTTTCATTTGAAGGCAGTGACTCAGTGTGATGTGGTTCCACAGCCATTTCCTGCATTCTTCATACGTGATCCTACACAATGAGCACTAACAGACTATTTGACTATGGAGTCATCGCAGCTGAAAATGAACCTCACCAACACACATAGGCTTTAAGCAAGAACCCCTCTCCCCTCCCCCCCCCCCCACTCCCACGGGCTGCCAGCTGCTGTTTCCTGCTGCCTGCCTCAAAGATGGGATCTGACTGGATTCAGCCAGGAGGCAGAAAAAAAACACAGGGAATTCCTTCCCTAACAGGGTGTACCTACTTCCCAAGGACGGCAGTGATTCAAGAAGGCAATTCATTATCACCTTCTCCAGGGCAACCTGGAAGAGACAATAAAACAGTGGCCTGCGACACCCCATATCCTATGAATAAATAAAAATCTGGTCAACTCCTCTCAGGATCTTACGTGTTCAATAAAATCATCTCTCATTCCTCTAAACTACAAGAGCAACTTTTCTAAGTAAGATAAAACACCCGTAAAGTTTCCTTCTCCAATTGTGGCTCATGTTTCTCCTGGTCTCTTGCTAATAGTTGGCATCTTTCTTCTCCCCTACTTTTACAGGGAGAAACAGTTATGATATTTCAGTTAGGTGTGGGCATTTTTCCTGCTTCATGTCTTAGGCACACAGCTCGCACATCCCTTCCCCATTTCACTAACACTGGAACTTGGATTTTTAAAATGTGCAAACTCCAAAAAAGGTAAAAACTGGATAAAGTTAATGAGCAGAATCAGAAGAGTTAACCCGGAATGTATCCACAGTAAGAAAGAAGCACACATTGACAATAGATAATGTATTACGCTAGGTGGTCTCCTTTCACCTCTGAAAGTGATGTTTGATGCCAATTATGGATCTCCAAAGTTGATGACAGCCTTGGAACTGTAATGAGAATTGTAATAACCTTGGCATATCTCTGATCTGCTCACAGGAAACTTCTACACTTCAGTGTTGCATTTTGGCTGTAATGCAGCAGCAAGAACAGTTCATGCTCAGGGATACACACCCAGCTCATAGACTGGTCCAGACTACATCTCTTGGCTTATTGCTTGCTGTTGTAGTGAACACTCACTCTGAACCTATCCTGTTGCTGATAAAAGCCAATGCAAGGCAGGGAGTCTCTGCTTTGCCCCCTCAGCCAGTGATACTGAGTTAATATTACTGCTGTCTTGCTGGGCCATTTAGTGCAGACACAGAGCCAGGAAACTTGTCATAGTTGTCAGCAGGCTTTCGTCACGAACTCTTCACTCCGAGCTTCCTGATACAATCAGTCAAGAGCAGCATCTGATATCAGTTCAGTCCCTGTCCAACGTGGTCAGAGTCAGGATCCTCTAAGAGGGAGCGAGCAAAATGATGGGCTGAACACAACCTTTCTTCAGGGGTTGGGGTGAGTGAGGGAGAGTGGGAAGATGTTGAGAGCAATAGTGAGGGAGATAGAGCATGAATCTTGGTGGGAGGTGGGTGCAGAAGAGATAGAGCGAGTGTGAGAGAAGATGATGCTGCCACTTTTGCTGGCAAGACCACCATTGAACTTTTACTTACAGGGCTGTGCATTTCTCCAAATGGCTGAGACTGGTTTAACCCTGGTGGAACCTTTCAGCAGGGTGGCATGGTCTGGTGTTGTACTCTCCACTGCTGGTCTTGGAGGAAGATGGAGTCCCGTCTGTACAGGAGGGACCCTTCTATGACCCTTCCCATAAAATATGGCACTAATTTCCCAGTCTGTCACATCTGGATCAAATGTCCTGAACCATGCAGGGCAGCTCTGGAATGGCATAACTTGTCAGGAGCACTGTGGTCTTTCAAAAGTTACACAGGTGCAAGGGATGCTGGTGAATTCTGGAATTTATGCGGAGTGGCAAGTTGCTCTGGGAATAGCATGTAGTAAGATGGAAAGGACACGGAATGTGAGAAATACCATAGGGGTGTGATAGGTAAATTGTGAGATGAGTGTAGTGAGATACGGTGAGAAAACTCACCAGACTTTGCCATGAGAAACCCTCCAAAACATTCAAAACAACTCAGACTTAACCAAAAAAAAGGTAAGATTGAGCCTGAATTTCCTTGACCTTCCCAACATTTAACTGAAGGATACTGTGGCCATCCAGTCTTAACAGTTGAGAGACAGTGAGTGGGGTAAACCATGTACACACAGACCCTGGCAGTATGTGTCAATATTAACTCTGACCTGCCTCTTAAACTTCTGAAAACCAGTTAATTTTACATTTATTCACAAAAGTGAGAAATTACAAATATATAATTCCTAACTACTAGCCACAAACATTCTCTCTGTTGGCTGGATTTTTACACACCCTATTCCATTGAGAAACATGCAAGCTGGGCCCACTTGGTCCACTTCCAGCCCCTGATTAAATCAATAGCGGAAGGATCTGACTCAGAATTCCTGGATTCCAATGGGAAGAATGATGTCAATTAGACTCATTATAAACTAAGTGGCACCCATTATCCACAATTTAGTGGGACCTGAGGGATTAAATCATGTGAACCCCACAAATCTCAATGTACAGCTCTCCGGATTGATTTAGGCGGTCTCTGAGCATTCCCAGCTAAGCTCACCTGCCGCTGGTAGTCTGCCCAACAAGAAGCTAGCCTGCCAACTTAGCTGGTTGACAGACAGGAAACCAAAAGAAAATTAATTTGAAGGATTTCCACCCACTTCCACATGCTATCGGGGTTTCCTCCTGTTCTGTTCCATTCTCTCCATGAAATATCAAGTCCTAAGAAGAGGACACAGGAAAGAGGGGCGTAGATTTGTGGAGAATAGTGAGTGCAGCAATAAAGTAGCAAGCAGTAGCAATGCTTAAGTGTGGATTTTTTAATAGCAGTGTTGGGAACAATGCCTGAGGGACGTTCGGTGACCAATAGGAACGTGTGTGATGAACTAAGAGGGAATTTTCATGGACTTGGGCTCAGAGAGAGCAAGGAAGATGGGACTGACATTAGAATTAGAAAAATGTTCAGGATTATGACTGATGTAACCTTGAGAGAGATTCAGTTTATGAGAGAATTCTCTTTCAACAAGCTAGAATTAAAGCAATTATAACTACTCACACCAAAGTAGTGCTATTTCAAATTTCATTGTCATAATTTCAGAAAAAGGAAGATGGACTGCTTAGCAACGATTGCATTTTAGTTTCAGAATCAAGTGACTACGTGACAAGTGACCATACATACTTTTGCATATTTGTGATTAAGTGCTTCCTGTAGTTTTTAAAGTTCAAGATTTTACTTTGAAAAAGGATGGGATTAAAAATTACAAGATATTACCATTGAATATTTTTTTTTCTGAACTCTGATCCAGAGGAGAACATTCAGCACCTTATTACTGCAAAAAGACATGATTTTGTGAATGAAACTCATGCTCTGCAAAGTGTCAACTCTGCCTCCTGTATTGATGATTCTGCAATTTAATATACTAACATCTTATGAGTACTCTGTGGTTCATGTCTGAAAAGCCAAATTGTGATCCTGCTAGAAAATGTAGAAGTGAAAATGGTAAAAGAGAACAGCATTGGGCTTGGCTCCATCGAGTCTGCCTAGCAAATTCAGGAAGGTGGGGAAATGCTAAGGGTTCCATTAGCTTTATAATTACAATGTAGCCTGACGCAGTCTGTTCACTGAAGGGAGTGGGGTTTAACAGCTCCCTATTCCACACCAAAAGGGTAAACTTAATAACAACACATTGCAAATAACTCAAAGACATGTATGCCAAAGCTGCAAATTTTCAAAATAATTAACCATTACTGTCAGATCTACTGTATAAGACCATAAAACATAGGAGCAGAAATTAGGCTATTCAAAATTTGGGAGAAGATTTGTAGCTCGGGTGCTCATTGTTGTGGTTCTGTTCGCCGAGCTCTGGGACACAAATTCCCAGCTCGGTGAACAGAACCACAACATTAGGCCATTCAGCTCCACCATTTAATCATGGCTGATAAAAGCCATCCATTTGCTTACCTCCTCACTTCCCACAGCCTTTTAAATGAGGATGGATTGTGACCAACCTCATGCAACAGTACATATGGATAAAAAGCAGAGTTGTCAAATAATTCAAAAACAGGCAGAACAGCAGGCAGGCTAGGATCAGTTTTGAATTGAGATATTTATCATGTTCTGCCATTCAGGGGATAAAGGTGCATTTAAATTAATTACATTCAGTTAAATAAATTTAGGCTTGGTTCATGATGACATGTTAGGTCTATGGAAATATTTTGTTAATGCAGCGTATCTTGGAAATGTAGGCACGTCTACTAAATCAGTGCAGATAACTTTAACACTTGGTATCAAACTAAAGTAAATTTAAAACAATGTTGAATTACAATAACAAATTTAGTCTTTTTCAGTAACTTCTTGTGCTTTAAATGCTGTGAAATGTAACAGTTAATGTATCCCATTAAGATTTCCCAAGGGGAAATCCATAAATTAGGATGCAATTATTAATAATGTTGAATTGCGTACCTGTAACCTTCAATTCTTCTTCAGTGTCAAAAGTTTGTGTTAATGAACAGGAAATCTCTGCTCTCGGAACCCAATCCATTTCAACCCAGTTAGTAATCACCTTATACATCAAATCTAAGATTGCAACTCACTAGCAACAGATAACTCAGCAACGTAGATGTCACTTCAGAAAAAAAAGCAAGCAAGGAAAGCACTTAAAATTATCGCATTCAACAAATAGCATAAATATTTCAAAAGGGATCTTTTGGAGACAAACAGATAGTATTTTCATATTGTTTATATTCAAGTCACAATGCTGTCCATTACAGCAGATAATGGTACAATCAGCCATTGTCCAACTGGATACATTCACAAATGAAATCAAGAGCAGGAAGAAGCAGACCACTGCCTGTTTATAATTTACAACACAGACAAATACTGCTTATACATACCAACCACAAGGAAAACCACATTCCAAATAAGTTACCACACCAGGCCCTCAAAATAGGTCACTCCAGACAGGGCCACGTAAATAACTGAAAGAGGCTACTTCTATTTCGCTTATCTTGATGAAGGTTGCTAGTTGGAAGAATGTAGAAAGCGTAGCAGGTCAGGCAGCATCCAAGGAGCAGGAGAATCGATGTTTCGGGCATGAGCCCTTCTTCCTGAAGAAGCCCTTCCTGACGAAGGGCTCATGCCCGAAACGTCGATTCTCCTGCTCCTTGGATACTGCCTGACCTGCTACGCTTTTCCAGCAACACATTTTCAGCTCTGATCTCCAGCATCTGCAGTCCTCACTTTCTCCTAGTTGGAAGAATGTAATCTACACCATACATTATTTTTCTCCACCTGAAAATACTACTGGTGCTTTTTAAACGAAAATACACATGCATTTTTGAAACTTTTCTCAGTTTCATATTTCACACTTTAGAATTAAATTTATCTTTAATTTATGAATGTAATTTATGGCCTATAAATAAAAGCAAAATACTGCAGATGTTGCAATTCAGAAACAGAAAGAGAAAGTCCTGGAGGAATTCATTCAGCAGGTCTGGCAGTATTTATGGAGAGAGAAAAACAGAGTTAATGTCACTCTGCTTCAGAACTCAAAATATATCTTCTATTCTGAAGAGAACTAAACTCAAAATGTTAACTGTTTCTTTCTCCACTGATGCTATAATACCTGCTGAGTTTCTCCAGCATTCTCTGTTTCACAATTCATTTTGTTTCCTCGCACACTAACTTCGCTGCGAGACTATTGTAAGATGCACATGGCTCCGAAATGGATCCCTGTCTTCCCTGCTGTTAAGGAGTAACTTCAAACGATCAACTCCAGGCACTTCTTTCAGTTTTTGGCAAGTAAAACCTGTTAGTGATTTTTCTTTTAACATATCTCCAGGAATCATAAGAATATTTTAGATACAGCTATCAGACAAGAGACTGTCTCCAGTATCTTGCTGTGGTAAAACGGCCTCTTTTCTCCTTATGACCACGCAGAGCCCCTGCCATCCACCTGTGATATTCATTGATGGTTATGTTGCCTGACACCCCTGAAAGGTTTACATTGTACATGAGGAAAATTCTGCACATGCACACTTTGTGAAATGCTTTTCCATTATGGATTGGTCATGCTAAATTGCCCATGGTATCCAGAGATGTGTAGGCTAGGTGGGTAAGCCATGGGAAATGCAGGGTTACAGGGATAGAGTAATGGGGGGAGGCGGTCTGTGTGGGAATGCTCAGAGGGTTGGTGTGGACTTGATGGGCTGAATGGCCTGTTCTCTTACTTAGAGATTCCATGATTCCATGATAAAACATGGCGGTGCCCAAATAACACAATAAATATGACCAAACTGGGCAGAATTAACCCGGAGCTAGGAGGTTTTTGTGGAGGTGAGCAGACATTCTTTTGACTGATTTGCAATAAAGGCCATAACCTGATCTCAAAAATAGCTTCCTCTGCTATTTTCCCCATGACAACATGAAACATTTGCATCTAGGTAGAAATGCTAATTAGTTAGTTATTCTTAATACCAACTTCCTTTCATATTAGAAGTAAAATATTTCACAGTACAATTACTTACAACCCAATTATTATAATAATTCTTTTGGGACATTTTGATTGCAAAGTTAGAGAGTGGTGCCATTATCTCCAAGCATTAATACCTTGCACCTTCTCAGTAAAGTAATCAAAGTCTTGCTTTGATCTCTGACAAGTCTTACTCTCAGGCAAACATGATTTGGAGGTGCCAGCTAGTGCTTCCAAATAAACCTGTTGGTCTATAACCTGGTGTTGTGTGATTTTTAACTTTATCAGACAAATGGCAGAGCAGGTCATTTACACTACAGTTGAAGCTACTGTCTTAGAATATAATAATCTCATAAATCTCACAGTTGTTACATTTTGAATACAACAACTCAGTGATGTCCCTTATAAAAGAGTGGATGGCAAGTATTGCCAACTCAAGTCTACAAGGATGTGACACAGGAAAAATAATTTTGTTCCTTATCGTTAGCAGAGGCTTTTATTATAGCTACAGCAGGTGGAAGATTTCAGTGTGAACAGACTAACAGAAATCAATTAATCTTATTGATTTCACCATAGTAGGGTGCAGGTAGGAGAGTTGCTCTGTCCACAGTCTGCATGGACAAATGGTCTCAGAAGTGGGCTTTCTTCTCTTCCTCCCACCTCTAGCAATTTGCCTTGCTCTATGTGACCTCTACGCATTCTCCTGGTCATGTTGTATTTAAAGGGGACTGTCTATGAGTGCAGCCATCTGTGTGTAGAAATTGTAAAGTCAGCAAAATGTCTCTCAGCAGCTGCCAGATCATTTCCTGTTAACTTCTGTAACTTGAAAGAGCCATGGAAATCATCCAGACACCTGTGGAATCAACAGGTGGACAAACTCTATTAGCAACTAACCTTCCAGTTGATGACGACTCATTTTCATAAGGCTGTTGGAGGTGGGGTCCTTCCAGCTGCTTAACACATGTCCATTTCTGCAAACTGGAGGGATTTCGGCTGGAGCATTGAGCACTAATTTTCAAATCAACCTTATACACTGAAGGATCCCAGAATCTGCCTGGGCTGGCAGATGTTAACTGCTAAGTCCAACACAAGCGAATTCCAACACCAAGATGGATCTGGAGTGATTTTCAGCAGAAGTGAGCTTACATACATGGCACAGTTTTAATCTCTGAATGGCTCTTGTCATACTCCATTGACCATGGCGATTGATCCAATTAGATGTCCCATTGCTCTCTCTTCCTGTTGAACAGCATATGCTTCCTGCTGTTTTCATGATAAACATTGAAATTAGAACGTCTGCCAATTCATTCCAGGGCAGGGAGCATTATGTTCTTTGTACTTACAAATTTCTGTCTTGTCATCCTTTGTCTGATTATGGAAACACCAATGAGCTAATTTCCATTAATTTGGCACCTCCTCAATATCCTATTGACTCCTGCAAAATGTCCAAAGTAGAGATTCCTGATCCAGACTATTTTTCTCATGTGAAGAGTACACTTCAACATGCTATGTGGCTATGGAGATTACCAAAACCAAACCTGTGGACATTCAATATCAACATGCTAATTTGTTCTCCTCCTTAGTCGTGTAAACGTACTGCTGATGCTATCTCCATCATTGCACTTGCAACAAGACCCTTCGCTTAAAGGAAAGAGCAGGTAGCAGCTTTTGCTATTCATTAATAGAGGTTCATAAGCAAGAAGAGCAGAATGCATTTTTTCATTGTCCTCTGTAAATGATAAGGCTTATTTTTCAAAAACGTTACACATGTATCATTTCCACTTGTAATTTGATGCTTTGAATATAAACTACATTTATTTTCAGGATTATACATGGGTAGTGGTCAGTCATACACAGACATAGGTCCAGGCCCTTACTGAGTCAGGCTGACTCAGAAGCAGTTTTAATATGACAGTCTGGTTTGGATTCTGGGATTGCTGCCCCCATTCCCATTTCTGATCATTACTACTGGCATAATATCAACTAGGATGCCCAGTGGAGCACTACCATACTTGCCAATTCCAATGCTGGGTGGGCAGCTAAACAACATCATTCCCTTTGTGACGTAACAATTTTTCAAATCAAGTTATGCCCCCTCTACAGGATCAGGGTAGCTCAGGGAAATTTTAGACCATAGGCCGTCCCCAATCCTAAATGAGAAAATAAAAAAGCAGTCACGGGAATGTGGCAGTCTTACAATGGGGAAGTTTCTTTTTCAGCTAGATGCTGCATTGCAAGTTCAAATGTGTTTTTACAATTGATTCAGGGACTCTGTCCTGCAAAAGTAGGTTAACCACTATATTGACCAACATTGTCTAAGTGTTAAGATGAAATGGAGCACTTTTGTTCATTGGGTAAACATAGAAACACAAGAGGTCAGAACTGGTGAGGGCAAGTTAGCCCTTCAAAACAACTCTGGCATTCAATAAGATCATAGCTAACTGACCGTGATCTCAATTTCACCTTTCAGTTTGAACCTCTAACCCTTGATACTCTTGTCTATCGGAAATCCACCCAAACCAGCCTCAAATAAATTCATTAATAGAGACTCCTCTTATTTCTGTGAAAGATAATTCCACAGTCTAATAACCCTTTGAGGGGAACAAAATCTTAATTTCCATAATTCTGAAGTGTTATGATCTGGAGTGATATATATATTCATAGCCCTTTAAGAAAAAAAAGTGTCTGCAGATTCTGTTAGAAATACCTGCTCCTGGAGTGTGGTGAGTGGCAGACTCTCTCATGCAGCTTTGATAAATCTGTAGCCATCTGCTTTACAGCTTCAATAGGCTTACTTATCTGTGATGATTATTTTGATAGCTGGGGCCAGGATGAATGCTTGAGTGGGTTTCAAATGCTACAAAACTACTTGCAGGAGGCTATGCAAATAGGTTGTTTAATTGCTTCAAGAAGTTTTAATGTCTTTGATATGTTTATTGAAGAGGAGTTTTTTTTTAAACAACAGATGACCACTTGAGAGGATTTAACTTTTGTGAATGGCTTTTCACAATGAGATTGTTTTTTTCAGAATGATCTATGTCAAATTAACAGACTGTTTCTCAGAATATCATCTTTTTTTCCTGGCCACTTCAAAGACATAGCGCCTGAAGTCTGCCGTAGTAGATACTATGTGAGAAAATATGAAGGGTATATTGGACATGAAGGAAGGTGCATTAAGGGGTATGCAAACATGAAGGAGTGAGGAGTATGGAAGGGTCTTGTGGTTGGTTGGGGAGGTGAAGGGTGTGCGTTTAACACTCAGCACGTTATTTGAGCTGATATCTCAGCAAATGGAGACAGGTATTCAGCCTGGTCATTTTCTGCCTATGTTGCTAACTTTGCTGCAGCTTTGTTGCAAGTTCAAATGAATGTCATCAAAACTTGAGATTCCACAAGAAAGGTAAAGGGATCAAATGGTTAGGGGATTTCAAGGAATGAATTATTTTCTGCCATTTGCTTTCCCACAGATCAGTAGAATTGCTGAGACCTAGCCCCAGACCCAGTAGCAAAGATACTGCTGAAGGAATAACACCTGTTTGCATCTTCACCAGCCACTGCCCAATACCCATCATGGTGCCAGCAACTCAAATAAACCAAACTGATTCTATCTAGAAAAAAATGAAGTTGTGGGTCTAGTGGACATATGCCACAAACGTCATCAAAAGACTGCATTGGGTAACAAGCACTAGGTACATGGAGGCCATTTAGATGAATAAAATTTAGCTTTACAAGAATGTGTTATTGGCAATGGAAAAGGTAAAGTCACCTTAATCCCAAAGGACCACAGGGTTGCTTTCTCATTGAAGGGAGACAGGTGGTGGTGGTTCAACCTGAGGCAAAGGGCATCTGATGTTATATTGTCCAGTATCACTACTTGATTTGCAAAGATGATAGAGGTCTTTCTGGTGAAGATGGACAAAAATCTCTCGTGTCACTGGGTGATTTTTAATGTCTTATCAATGAGGCATACAGCTATAACAGCCCAGAAGGAAACTTTAGTAGGGACATTTTCATATTGCAAGGTCAAAGCATGTGAAGCTCATAATGGGACAATAAATCACATTTAATGTAGCAGAATATACTGATTCTGAAGACTTTTGCTGAGTAGCATAGAAGAATCCTAATCTATCAAGCTATGAGAAATATCATTGGGTAGTGTAGTGCCTAAGAGGAGTATGGCTCAAGTCAAATTCCAACATGGCTATAACAACAAATAACTATCTGAATAAGAACACGTATAAACAGACTAAAAGAACAGGACTCTACAGAGAGGTCCAGCTCAGTGCAATTTCTCCATAGATTTGAGTCGGAGAGCAATAGCAGGTGTGCTTTGTTATAACTGATGTAACCACACTTGTCTAACTCATTTCTTTGTTTCTCTACTTTCTTATCCTTCCTCAGTTACAAAACATGAAAAGGGTTTTACAGTCAGAGTTTTATAGCACAGAAACAGACCCTTTGATCCAACTCATCCATGCTGACCAAAAATCCTAAATTAATCTCGTTCCATTTGCCAGCATTTGGTCCATATCCCTCCAAACCCTTCCTATTCATATATCCATCCACATGCCTTTTAAAATGATGCAATTGTACCAGCCTCCATCACTTCCTCTGGCATTCCATACATACACCACCCCAGGCCGTATGTCTTCTTTACCACATTATCCACTTGTGTTGCCATTTTCAGGCAGCTATACACTTCGACCCTAAGATCCCTTTGCATATTAATACTCCTAACGGTTCTGCCTTTAACAATATACATTTTCTCTTGCACGTGACCTGTCAAAGATTTATCAGCTGGATTAAACTCCATATACCATTTCTCCAAATTTCCAATTGACCTATATCCTGCTGTACCTTTTCATTACTTTGCTCGTTACACACAATTTTCATGTTGTCTGCAAACTTACTAATCAGATCACCTACATTTTCATCTAACTCATTTTTATATACCACTGGTCCAGATCTCCAGTCAGAAAAACACCACTCCATAATGACCCTCTGTCTCCTATGATAAAGCCAGTTCTATATCCGATTTGGATCCCATGCAACTTAATCGTCTGGACAAGCCTACCAAGGTGGACCTTGTCAACTACTTTAGTAAAGGTGATGTAGACAAAATCCACTGCCCTATCTTCATAAATCATCATTTACTCAAAAAACTCAACCAAGAATGTGAGACAAGACCTCCTCTGCATAAAGCCATGCTGGCTATCCCTAGGAAGTCCATTCTTTTTCATATGTGAATAAATCCTGTCCTTAAGAATCTTCTCCAATTATATCCCAACCACTGATGGAAGGCTCACTGGCCTACAATTTCCTGGATTATCCCTGTTGCCCTTTTTAAACATAGGAACAACATTGTCTATTATCCCGTCTTCTGGAACCTCACCTGTGGCTAAAGAGGATACAAAAAGTCAAGGCCCTAGCAATCTCCTCCTTTGCTTCCCTCAGTAACATGGGCTCTGGGAACTTACCTACCTTAATTTTTTTTCAAGAAACCCAACACCACCTTTTTCCTAATATTGTCATGCCCTAGAAATAGCATACGCTTTCCTAATTTTATCATCGATGTCCTTCTCCTTACTGAATACTGACGCAAAGTGCTTATTAAGAACCTCACCCACTTCCAATGACTCCAGGCATTGACATACCATTTCCCCAGTTACTCTCTTGCTCCTAATATATGTATAAAATGCCTTGGGATTCTTCTTAATCCTACTTGGCAATGACATTACATGGCCCCTTCTAGCCATTCTCATTCCTTGTTTAAGTTCTGTTTCCTTTATATTCCTCAAGGGTCTTGTTTGATTTCTGATTCCTACTTCATACAGGGGCTTCCTTTTACCTTTTGATGAAACTTTCTCTATCTCTGGCCACATCAGGTTCCCAAATCTTGCTGTCCTCACCTTTCATCCTTGCAGGAATATGCTGGTCCTGAACTTTATTAACTGGCCTTTAAAAGTTTCATACGTGTCAGTTGTAGATTTACCCTCAAACACCTTTCCAAATCGAATTTCTCCAGTTCTTATCTAACTTTGTAGTAATTAGCCTTCCCCCAATTCAACATTTTCACTCAAGGACCAGTCTTATCCTGATTCATAAATATCTTAAAACTTAAGGAAATTATGATCACTGTTCCCAAAGTGCCCCCCGGGTCTTCAATCACCTGGTTAGGCTCATTCTGCATTATAAGCCCTGGTATGGTCCCTTCATTAGTTGGACTACTTACATATTGTTTCAATAAACCCTCGTCGAATTACCTGAAATTCTGCTCCATCTAAGCTCCTCCCATTAAGGGAGTCTCAGTCAATGTTGAGGAAATTAAAATCACCCACTATGATCTGCTTACATATCTGTTCCTCTATCGCCCACTGGCTATTGAAAGGCCTGTAGTATAATCCCACTATAGTGATTGGACCTTGCTTATTCGGAGGATCTACTCATATGCCCTCGCTGGATGAGCGCACTATGCTCTCCTCTCTTAGTACAGCTGTGACATTGTCCTTAATCAGGAATGCAATTCCCCTACCCATTTTACATCCCTCTCTATCTTACCTTAAACATTTAAACCCTGGAATGTTGAGCTGCCATTCCTGTCTTTCTCTCAACCATGTTTCTGTAATGGCTCCCACATTGTAGTCCCTTGTACTAGTCCAGGCTCTAAGCTCATCTGTCTTTACCGGTCGTACACCTCGTATTAAAGTAAATTCACTTCAGACAGCCAGTCCTGCTGTGATCATTACCTTGACTCTGAATATTCTTCCTATGAGAATGTTCTGAGCCAGACGCTCACAAAGGTCTACCTCATTGCAAAAATAAGTGAAAGTCCAATGCCAGTGAACACCATCACTGATCCCTATTCCTAACAACAGAGTCAGCTCCATGCTGGTGCGAAGTTCTGAAAAATTGCCTTGTCATTGCTAACAAGTGTTTCTAATTCCCAAAAGCTTTTCAATTTCTGTTTTGGAAATTACCATGTTAATTTCAAAAGCAGACATCTCACAGAGAATTATGGAACAAAACAATTTACTCTGGAGGTTAGCTGTACATTTGGATTTTCACTTCATGTTAACAGTTTTTCATTTTTTCACCATGTCCTGCTAGAGAATCCAGAATATCTACGGCTGCATACTTTCACTTTGACAACCCACCATCCCTGCATAATAATTTTGTTTTTTCATGAATGTTTTTCATAATACATCTACCTAGAAGATGGCATACTGTCAGAAATAATGGATCCTATCACTTCTCAATACCTGCAGCGATTGGTCCTCCAAATTCCAAGCACAGTTTAGTCAAAAATTTGGGTTTATAATGGCTGGAAAAAAATAGCAAATTGTATCCTTTATTTTTACTCTAGTCCTGGACTCTCTAGCTTTGCACCCTGTTCAATATTTCCCCTTTATGCTAATTTCATCTGCACCCATCACCTTTCTGTTTATCACATTCAATCCTTGATCAGTCAGCTCATTTCCTTGCAACACATTAGCTGTTATTGCAAATAGTGCTCTCTCCCCAGGCAGTCCCCATCTCCCTTTCCTAACCATTTAGATTTGAAAAGAAATCTACCCTCAATCATAGATTGATATTTGAAAATCAACTATTTCCATGTACCCTTTCTTCTGAACTTTGAAATCAACTTTTGTTCAATTACAATACTAATGTTCAATTAAGGAGCATCTATCTAGTACTGGGGCTTTCTTCTAAGCACCAAGAAGGATTAGTACATCGAGTGGACAAATGTGGAAGTGAAAACTCATACAAAATTCAACCATGCACAGAATTAAAATCCGATCCAGTGTGCTTACCTGGAACAACTAATTGACATTCATACGGTAGAGGCAAACCATCAGAAAAGTTAGGATGCAATTTTCCTTCACACCTGCTTTTTCATATTATCTCAATAGAGAACACACAAATGGGGCACTGTGGTTTACCAGAACAAACCAAATGATGGACCTGCAAGCCTTGAGTCTTAAGAGTGAATTCATTACACACGTGATTCACTGGTTGGTTTTTTGGGTAACCCACAGAGTTCTTGTTTGCAACTATCCTTTGTGTGGTATTGAGGTATATTCCATCACTTCAGTTTAGACCATAACAATTTTTTTTTGTTTAAGAGTACACATACGACATATAACTAACATTTGGAGAGAACGCCTTATCTTCACCAGATAAGAAAATGGCTATCAAGAAGTAGGAGATGGCGGTGTGTGAAGGGTGAAGATGTGATGATCTGAAGCAGAAAGTCAGCCAGGACTTAAAGGGAAGTGAGAAAAAGAGAGAGGTCAATTGGAGGACAAAGGAGATAAGTGACAGTAATTAATGATTTAATGATGCCATGAGAGGGTAACTTAGAGATTACAATGATGAAAAATGGCAGGCTAGAATTCAGCAAAGTCATGGAAAAAAGTGATAATGTGAACAAGTGAGAGGGGGTCACAGAAAAGGAGGGAGAGACACAAAAAAATGTATTATTTCATTTCCAGTTGGCAATTTCCCCAATGTTATCGTAATTGCAAAAATTAAGTGCTCTCTATTTATTGACCCCCTCACCCATATCAAAAGCCAGGTGACAGTTAACTGTGAAGCTGGTAATAGATAAATGCTTGAAAAACAGTTCAGAAAAAAATCTGCCAGAAATAATACATTGAGGCTTAATGTATTCTGCTTCTCACGATAAATGTCACTGAATCCAGATAGCAGTCACAGCTGGCTGGAAGTGTTCAATTGAGAAAGAATAATTGATGAGCACTGGAACACATCCATGCATTACAAGGGATTAACTTGTAAAAAAAAACTGGTTCTGATGATTCGTAACACAATATAAACAAAGTTATAAACCAGCAAAGTCTTGGTGGCAAGTTGACAGTATTGAAATCTATGACAGGCCAAGACTAAGTTGCTCCACTAGAAAATTCAGGAAGAACTTTAGAAACAAAGGAAACAGTTGAGTTTTTGACTTTTGATAAAAAAAAACACAAACTTCTGTAACTTCAGTGGATATTTATGGTAGCGGATTTCCATAAGGCAGAGAGATTTTTGTAGTAATGCTTTGACTGTAAGACAGCAATTTACAATGTATATCTAAGGTATATTAATTTGCTAAAATGCATTTTTTCCTTGTAGGTTTGTCAGGCTGAATTTTACCAGCTTTTTAGGACAGGCTGGGAAACAGGAACGGGAACGGGTAGAGTGCCCCTTGTCTTCTGATCTCCATGCCACCTTGGCAATGGCAGGAAAAGGGCCAGATGGATCATCCACCCAGTGCCCAGTTGAGCAATTTAAGTGACCAATTACGACCCCTTTGGCTTCTGCTATTATTTTACCAGTGGTGCTGTGGTAACAGCTCAGTGGCAGATGTAGTCACTGCCTGTTAAACATTGGTGGAAAACCAGCATGTTGGGCTTTCATTGGTCCATAAAGACAACCCCCAGCAGCATTGTACACCTACACAGAAATGGTTACATCCCTGGTAATGGTGCTGTATGCCTATGATACCCTTTCCCTCCATTCTGGATTGACTGTGCTTGGTGCCTCCAAACTCCAATTACCTGGCCTTGAAGGGGTGGGGCACAGCTATCGATGTGGCTGATTGCTAAGAATGCAAAGCTACTAACCCTGTAATTGAGTGGCAGCATTTGGGAGTGAATGACCATCCTTCTTTGATATGGTAGCCTGGCGTTGGCTACTTCATTGGCTGTTGCCAACAAACTGTGACCCTGGGTTCCATGCCCACTGAAATGAATTGACACCCCCCACAGCCCCACTTTTCCTGGGTCCTCTGTAAATTTCATCTCATTGTATTTGCTGTTGTTGCTATAGCTAAAGGTGCAGCAGACAGGCAAACAAAACAAGGAGCAGCAAGTATCGATGAGAGCTACAGTTCATGTTTAATGCTGATTACTATTGAGGGGATCAGTAATAACATATTGTCTCAAGTGTTTTAGAAATGTTTGAGTCTGACAACGGAGTCTCAAATGAAGGAGGAGATCTGACAGCATTGCACAAAGTCTCCATTATTTTTTATCCTCATGACTACAGTTATTGAAAACTAAATCTACTCAAGAATTTAAGGATTAGTAGATGCACAACTGGAAAAAAGTTGTAACCCAGTCCTTTCTGACTGTTAATAATAATGAACGATAATGATTTCATCTCGAGCTGTAGAAATGGTACTTGGTTTTCGATTCCATAGTTTTTCTGAACTACTCTGTAAAGTTCACCAACAATGAGCTCTCACCGAGTTTTTGTAGTGCGACTGTGATGAAGCTGAATGCTACTGCACTGTGGAATTTGGAAGATAACAGATAGCGTTATCTTGATCATTGTCCAGTATATCTGCTAGAAAATATTATAAGTGCACCTAACAACAATATTTGGCTGAACTGTGATGTTTATAAATGACAGAATAGGCATTTGACACTAATCTTTGAGTTCATGTAAGAAACTTCCCAGCATATATAATCAAGAAAAGGGAGATAACTTCAATAAAGTACATTTACCTATCATGCCAAGGTTTCTTGAACAGTTCTACAAAGCCCAAATGAGCCAAAGCTTGAACACTCTTTAACCTACAATATTCAACTTAATGTTCCAATTTCATGATTTTGAAGCTCCAAATTTTGTATCTCAATTATTATTTTCAAATTTAATAGACTCAAGAGTTACACAGCAAGGAATTAACTGAGCCTTTGGTCCAACCAGTCCATGCCAAACATAATCCCAAACAAAACTAGTCCCTGGCCCATATCCCTCCAAACCTTTCCTATTTATGTACTTATCCAAATGTCTTTTAAATGTTGTAATAGCACCCACATTCACCACTTCCTCAGGAAGTTCATTACACACACAAACCACTTTCCGTGTAAAAATATATACACCTCACGTCTTTTTAAAATTTTTATCCTCTCAGCTTAAAAATGTGCCCCCTAGATTTGAAATCCCCCATCCTATGGAAAAGACAACTTTCATTAAACTCTATCTATACTCATTATTTTATAAACTTTCCCTCTCAAAGCTTTAATTTGATCGGTGCTCATATTTGGACCCTCCACCACAATATCCCAGCAAAAAAATATGATTCCTGATATCAGCCATGTTGTAAAATACTATTTACTGTGCATTAAATGTTCAAGGAGAAACTATATTTAAACACAAACACTGTAAAAGTGCAGTTATACAAATGCATCAAAATAAACTTTGATATGTTCCAACTCATAAATTATTGGCAATTAAAAGTAATTATAGAAAATAACTTCCGCATCAGAGATATAGCTCTGGAATACATAAAAGAAGGCCACAAACTATGTAACTTTAATTTCCAACAGTAAATACAACTTAATGTTATAAATAAATTGAACTATTAACCTCCCACAACTGTGGCCTATTAATGCAAAATCGGGGTCAGAATCTGTTTGAAATCAGATTTTTGCATTTTTTTTTACTGAAATAGTTTAACTTTGTATAGTCTGGAGATGGTGGAAAAGAGTGGAAGTAAAAAACAGTTTTTCACATCATATGAGAACAGTCCTGTGCTGGAGTTTTTTTTCCCAAAACCTGCTAAGCAGCAAGAAGGGAGAAAAAAACTCTGCCCAAACGTTCCCTCTAATGGTGTTCTTTCTTTAAATGTGTTTTTCATTTTGTAAAAAAAATACAATTGAGAGAGATAACACATGGACTGGCTCAAATTGCTTTTATCCAAGTCAAACATCTCAGATGCAGTAAATAGATGTGGAATTCTTTGTCTATTTTTTTCCTTCCCTATATTGTCCTAAAAAGGTTTTCACAGTCTGCAGATAAAAGGCTTTCAAGTAACAAATAGAAACAGTTAAATATAGCAAGCAGAAAAAAAAGAGTGCACTTCACTAAAACATGAGTTTAAGATAATCCAGAAAAATGACAAAACACATCAATAGGCAGTTTCTTAAACCATAGTTAACCCATTCTGAAAAAGCATCAAATCTGTAGTCACTGATGAGAGGTTTCCTGTGCAGCAGGTACATTGTGGACTGTATTTTCCCAGCTCAGAAGTGACTAGCATGGATGGGAGGGGCAGGGATTGCATTGGGGTAGATATTCCCTGCTGCAGGAAAATTTCCCAAGGTCAGCTCAGCAAACAGATTGGCTGTCCCCATCAAGGAGGCAAGGCGTCAAATTAAGGATCATTCTGCAGTGCCAGTGGAATTTAGCTTGGTCGACTGTCCACCTCGACTGCATCAATGGCCACCAGCTCCCTATGGATGCAACTTCCCTGTGGTGGGCTGGCAGTCCATTGGAGCCATGTCCCAAAAATGGGATCCCCAGCAGGAAAAGCTGTACCTGTGATCCAAGCCAGAATCAGTGGGGGAGACCGCTGAAAATTTGACTTAATTGGTTGCTGACAAGAAGCCATGGCCTCCCACTTGTCTCTTGTGATGTAGCTCCAAAAGCCTGACAGAGCCATGACTTGGCTGGCACCATCGGGAGCTGAGCTGCCCTTCTTTATAGGTGTGCATGGAGACAGCCAAGTAAAAGGGCACTGGATGATTATTTAGATAAATGTAATACATTAGTGCATGAGAAGAGAGCAGGAGATTGGCACAAAATAAAACTCTTCATTTAAGAAGCCAGTGCAGGCTAAACGGCTTCCTCTGTGCCATTTTACTTCTGTGATTTGATGGTTCTTCCATTGAGGGAGGTTGCCTCCAGGAATGAACCCGCATTTTTTCCCGGAGCTCTGCGACCCGCACAGCCTATGGGAAAATCTTGTCTAAGAACTTTAATGCAGTCTTATGTACAAAAAAAAAATCATATTAACAACTTCCATACTATTTTAATCAAAACAACCACAGCTCCAAATAGAAGATAAGAGTTGAAGGAGCATGGATCTAAGTTTCAAACAGGCATCACTGGACTCAGTTATCTCTGTTTCTCTCTCTGCAAATGCTGCTCAATTTCTCCAGCATTTCCTGTTTTTCTTTCATTGAACCCAGCATTCATTTGCCATTGGAAGTATAATAATTTCAGAAACTCTGATTTAAAACAAAACCAAGGCTTCTGGTCTGTTTCCAACAACTGGAACTGCACTTTAATTTCCTGATATTAAAATTACTGTAGTTACAGAGGCAGAGTAGGAGAATGCCATGACTACACTGAAAAATATTGTTTTGATAAAAATCCCCACCAGCGGTATTTGCTTTTTTCTCTCATAATAAAAAGTACTACAGCAGCAAGTGTCCTTCTGAAGGTACCGCAGTTGTGTAACATTGAAAAATGAACAGCTTGAATCCTTGGGCCATATTTTGGCCACCACTTTCTCCCTTTTAACAGTGAAACACTTTCTTTTTTAAAAACAGAATGTTTTTACCAGAAGCAGTGAGAAATCATTAAGGTATAAGCTTGTTTCAAATCCAGATAACAGAGATAGCACTAAGAAGGAAGCAGGAAAGAAACACCTTCCCTAAATCATGAAACCTTACCTTCGAAACCTTACCCTTATTGTAGCTTTTTGCAAGCGCAGATTTAAATTGTGTTTGCTCAAATGTTTGAAATAATTGTCTCAATTAAATTACATTCCAAGCAGCAGATCCAGCATAATTTGAACAATTCACAAAAACCTTAAACAATTTGAACAACTTATACATCGATAGCATACCTCACTTAAAGAGGAATTGCCTCAAAATGTTTCCAAGTGGGGAGAAAGAAAAGGAGCAGAAATAGAAAAAAGATAAAAGCCACAATCAAAGAGAACAGTTTTTAAGGAACTCCAAAAAAAAAGGTAGGATGCAAAAAGGGGACAAAACAAAAGGATATACAGAAGTTCTAAGAACAAGGAGAAATCTGATGCTGAAAAAGCAGATAACATGCGTGTTTATGTATACCCACAGGAAAGCACTTATAGGCAAGACAAAGAGAGGTCTATAAACAGGGATGAAGATACTTAAATGAAATGTCTCAACTGACTTTAACAGAGGGGGAAAAAAATCATAAGAGTCCACAGCTTTGAGGAGTGGAAGAGGAGAGTGACAATATTTAAATAAAGTGCAGCATGAGGAGGTGGCAAAGGTTAAATTTCAGCAGGACTGGAAAGCCAGGAGTAGACATAAACAATGCATCAGCGATGAAAGAAAGCATCTTTGCAAATTGAATGTACAGAAGGAAGTTCAACTTAGCATGAAGAAGAAAACAAGTTCTGCCACTCCAGACTTAAGGCATGGAAGTTGGGCAGAGCTGAGGCAAGCGATTTGTACTTAGATGAAAATACTTTATTAAAAATGAAATTAAAAGAAAGTTTGTTTATAATAGCAGGCAGATGGAGAATGTATGGTGACATGGAAACACCACTGGAGTTGGAAGGGCAAAACTTAGTATTGTCAGCAAGCTGGTAAATCCAGTTCCTGTCCTTATAAATATATTGGCAAGAAGTTGCATACAGAATTTTAAAAAAGGAACAGTCCTGGCATATAGAGAGCCCAGAAGGAAAAAACAAAATCAGTAAATCACGTGAATGACAGATGCTTCAAAATGGAGCTCCTATATGACCAGTACATTAATTTCCAAGTATTACTGTTCCTTTCCTCTTGGAGGGTCATATGGAGAAGGGCAATGAACTGATTAAAACATTGAATACCTCTTTGTGGTAATAGATGGAACAATAGATAGGAGATAGCAGTGCTACAGACATAAAAAACAGATAAAGTAATGGATATTGTTATAGATGTCAGAAATGTTGGAAGGAATGAGTAATGATAACAAACCCTAAACAGTCAAAAAAGGATGCTATTTGCAACTTTAATCAATGTACACTCAGTGAAACAGGAAAATAGGTTGGATTGTCTTGACTTAGGACTATTTAGGACTACACTTTTAGTGCAACATATTCCAGAACTTGAGAAATACCATTGAAGGAAATTAAATGTTTGCGGGTGTTGTGTTAGGACAAAAGTGATTATAATGAATTCAAAAGATGTAGAAATAGTGCCCAAGAATAAAACAAGTTAATGACCCCAGCAGACATAGAGATAAAGATAAAAATTAAAATTGGATGGGAGGGAATTGCGAAAGCTGGGTATATGGAAAGAGTGTATAGATAAACTGGTGACTTGAAGTGGTGGAGTAGGCTGGTAATTAGCAACAATTAATTAAGATGGTAATTAGTGTGTAAGGGAAAGTAAATGGTGCAAAAGAGAAAAACCTAGCAATGGATGAGAAGAGTTTAAGTTATACCTGCTGCCTAGGATTTTGCAAGGGTTTTTTTTGCCATTGCTTGTGGGTGTCACAGGCAAAATCGCCATGAGATATAGGAGTAGAATTAGGCTATTCAGCCCTTTCAGTCTGCTCCACCATTCAATCATGGCTAATGTGTTTCTCAACCCCATTCCTTGCCTTCTACCCATAACCCTTGATCCCTTACTAATCAACAACCTATATATCTTTGTCTTACAAGTACAATCAATCATTTGTCCACCATAACCTTCAGCAGCAATTACATAGCAGATTCACTATCCTCTGGCTGAAGAAATTCCTCCTCATCTCAGTTCTAAAGGTTGAGCCTCCATTGAGAGATTGTGCTCTCATGTCCTAGTCTCTCCGACTGGTGGAAATGTCTTCTCCATGCCCACTCTATCCAGGCCTCTCAGTATTCTGGAAGGTTCAATCAGACCCCACCACATCCTTCAAAACTCCATCAAGCACAGACACAAAGACCTCAACCAGTCCTCATATGTCAAGCCTTAATCCCTGGAATCATTCTTGTAAGCCTCCTCTGGACCCCCTCAAAGGCCAGCACATCCTTCCTTACACCTGTGACCCAAAACGGATAGCAATATTCCAAATGCTGTTTGAACAGAGCCTTATACAGCCTCAGCAATATACCTTTGGTCTTGTATTCTAGCCTTCTCAAAACGAATGCTAACATTGCATTTGCCTTCCTAACGGCCAACTGAACATACATGTTAACCTTAAAAGAATACTGACCTAGGACACTCAAGTTCCTTTTTGTTTCAGATTTCTGAAGCCTTTCCCCATTTATAAAATAATTCATACCTCTATTCTTCCTACCAAAGTGCAGAACCTCACACTCTCCCACATTGTATTCCATCTGCCACTTCTTTCCCCACTCTGCAGAATTGTCCAGGTTCTTCTGCAGCTTTCCCCCACCCTCCAGTTTCCTCGGCACTATCCGCCGTTCACCTATTTTTGAATCATCTGCAAAGTTAGCAACAATGTTCCTTTTTCCAGATTGTTCATGTAGAACTTGAATAGTTGTGGTCCCAACATGAACCCCTGCATAACTCTGATTCATCAGCTGCCATCTTGAAAAAAGACCCATTAGCCCCATTCTCTGCCTTCTTCCCGTCAGCCAATCCTCAATCCATGCCATTACCTTGCCCCTAACACCATGGGCTCTTATTTTAATTAGCAGCCTCCTGTGTGGCACTTTGTCAAATACCGTCTGGGAATCCAAATAGATCACATCCAGTGGTTCTCTTTTGTCTAACTTGCTCATTGCCTCCACAAAAAAACTAACAGGTTGTCTGGCATGACCTCCCCTTGGCAAAGCCATGGTAGCTCAGCTCTATTTTACCATACACTTTCAAGTACTCTTCAATCTCACCCTTAATAATAGACTCTAAAATCTTACCAATGACCAAGGTCAAACTAACCAGCATAGAGTTTCCTGTCTTTCACCTCCTTCTCTGCTTAAACAGGAGAGTCACATTAGCCATTTTACAGTCCTCTGGGTTCCTCCCTGACTCTAGTAATTCCTGAAAGATCATTACCAATGCCTTTACAATCTCCTCAGCTATATGCTTCAGAACATCTGGTCTGGATGATTTACCCAAATTCAGACCTTTCAGCTTACCCAGCACCATTCCTGATCTACACTCATCTCTGCTCCTGATTCTCAAAGTTCTGGTATGCTACTTGTATTTTCCACCGTGAAGACTGATTCAAATTTGCTCTGCAATTTCTTTGTTCCCCATTACTACTTCTCCAGTCTCAGCTTTCAGTGATCCAATACCCACTCTTGTCTCTGTCTTACCTTTCATATGCCTATTGAGATTTTCTTTTCCATTACTAGTTGCTTAACCTCATATTTCATCTCCTCCGCTCTTATTGCTTTTTTTAAGTTATCCTCTACTGGTTTTTAAAGGCTTGCCAATCCTCTAGCCATTTCAGGGGATATTTAGAAATCAACCATAGTGAGGTTGGCTGGAGTGACAAATGGACATGAATGTGTAAAAGTGACACGTTTCCTTTCAAGTGCATTTTTAAGACATTTGTATAGTTTCCTGGTCACCATTACATTTATAGATTTTTATATGTGACCTCATAGAGGTTTATAAAATCATGAGGAACATGGATAGATAAATAGACAAGATCTTTTCCCTGGGGTGTGGGAATCCAGAAATAGAAGTCATAGGTTTAGGGTGAGAGGGGAAAGATTTAAAAGGGACCTAAGGGGTAACATTTTCTTGCAAAGGGTGGTGTGTGTATGGAATGAGCTGCCAGATGAAGTGGTGGATGCTGGTACAATTACAACATTTAAAAGGCATCTGGATGGGTATATGAATAGGAAGGGTTTAGAGGGATATGGACCAAGTGCTGGCGAATGGAACTAGATTAATTTAGGATAGCTGGTTGGCATGGACAAGTTGGACCGAAGAGTCTGTTTCTGTGCTGTACATCACTATGACTAACTAGTTGCCATGGTAGAATTTGAACCTAAGTCAGTAGATCATTTGACTCATATCTGGATGACTAGTTCAATGATATAACCACAATGTTACGTGCTCTTGTTTGAGGACATCAAGCCAGATCTGGCGCTGAACAACCAGGCTAATGACTGTTCCCTAATTAATTCAAGCCATTGACAAATGGATTTAAGACCGTGGTGGTGTCTACTGCTGGGGAACAGTGGAAGTGAGAAATTCCTCATGATAAAATGGAAACAAATGTGTTGGAAGTGAGTCATAGACATTTATTGATTAGATCAGTGAAGGTTATTAATATTACTGCACCTAAAAAGGACAAAATAGTTAGCATATGAGTTGAGAGAAACCTGAGTGACATTGTTGATTTTTTTTCCCCAAGGATAGAAGTTAACAAGAGAATAGTTTGATGTAGGCAATGTGACATTTCGGAAAAAGAAACTCAGGAAAATGAAGAAAATTCTTGTCTTCAGCAGTCAAAAAGTCTGAAGTGTGAGTATAAAGTCATTCATGGGCAGAGTTAATCAATGTGGAGAGTAAGAACAAAGCAAATGAACACTTAGTCCTGAGAACAAGTTTGGGGGTGTGTGTGTGTGGGGGGGGGGGGTGGATTGCAGCTGGACAGTAAAAATTTCCCTATCACCAACTATTTTCCAAACCATAATTAATTTAAATTAAAGAAATATAACTGAAAGATACCAATCTCTTCAAAATGTACCCTGGACCATAAATATCAGGGTGACCAACTGTTGTAGAGTAAAGTTGGGGTCAGCGGGGTGAGGGCGGGGTGTCAGTCCTTGAGGTCAAGCAGTGTTTCAGTCCTGTTTCTTGAGTCCATAGTAGACTAAAACTTCCATTTATCTTGATGAGTCAATATTATCACATCTCTGCTGGCTGACTCATTCACTTGCAGTCCCATTCCAATCAATTAAACTCACCCTGGAGACTTCTCCAGGCTGTGCTGGAAAAAAGCCAACCCTTTGGGGGGGGGGGGCCAGAGGACGATCAAAAGAAAGAACAATCCACTGAAATAGGAGACCCTTGGTTACCCTGATGCATATACATTTTATCTAGGTCAAACATAACCAAAAATACCATTAACAAATAACTGGAATATAGTGTGGCAATAAAAAATTTAATCAAGTTTTGTTTTTTTTTAAAGTAGTCCACTTATACTTTAGAACAGTCTTAATTCAAGGTCTCTCTGCTCCCCACCCCCATATTTCACATTTTCAACATTTAATTATTTTTAACGTCCTGTCACCTAATGATTCAGTATATATTATTTTTAAATCATTATGTTAGAACATGCTGTAGCACGCCTCCGTGTGTAGGTTGGGCTTAAACCCCGAGGTAGATACACTGCCTCAGTGCAATAAGAAGCCTGATGTCAACAACTATTTGCTACATCTCCAGTATTCCAAAGCACCTTCCAGGATTGCTCGAGATACATGTGATCTCAAACATTCTCATTCCAGCCCAGTTATCAAGGAAATTGGCATTATCTGACACTGTCCAGGTGAAATTCCTACCTGGGCACAAGACCGTTGACTGTCGCTCAGAAGGAATGTCCTGTGTCTCCTAATTTCCTTCCTGTCGCCTCCGGCACCGATGTTCCTTGGGGGAAGCGAGCAGAGATTTGGCTTCCCCACTTGTCTCCCTGATTCCACCGCCTGTGCCATCGGCGTATCCAACAACAGCAGTTGACTTCCCTCACTCCCAGCTTCTCGCTCACTGCACACTGTCTTTCTCAGATGCTTCACGCTGTTGAAGTCAGGGGGCAGGCAGAGCGTACGTGCGGTTTCGGAGTCAGGCGTTTTTTTTTGGTGGCTTGAATTCATGAGAGTACGTGAGGGAGTGCAGACTTTCCTGCCGCACGCATGCTTTAACAATTAACAGTCTTATAATGTATTCGCAACCACAAGTCTAAGTGGGTCTCTTTTTGTGTGTGGATGTGTTGGCGTGCGCCTACCGTTCGGAGTGTACACAGCTGTGGTCTTATTTGTGGAAACAAGTCCTGCTTTTAGCGCAGGAAGTAAAAAGGTTTGTTTTGTAAAATCGTGTTTGTAGAGATATTCTCAACACCTGGTCAAAAGATCTTCCAGGGAAGTAGCCATACATTTAATCAACCAGTTCAGATGTGTTATGACATACCTCTGGAACAAATGGGACTAGGGATATTACCATTGCAACTCAATAGCCCCAAGTGAAGCATAGACTAAATTAAATTGACAGCTGGAGGTGGAGATGGGTTTTATGTAAGTGCAGTTTTACTACATAAACAGTGCAAGGGTTTACTACCGCTGCATAATCTCACAGAGGTC
The DNA here is from genome assembly GCF_037043375.1 of Chiloscyllium plagiosum. Taxonomy (NCBI): domain Eukaryota; kingdom Metazoa; phylum Chordata; class Chondrichthyes; order Orectolobiformes; family Hemiscylliidae; genus Chiloscyllium; species Chiloscyllium plagiosum. The sequence continues at coordinate 37,703,571 of NW_028270148.1, forward strand.
TCAAAAAATTCAATTTGTTCAGACTCATCTTTGAGAATAGGTGAGATTTGAACCTGAAGTTGCTGGCCCAGAAGGGGTCTGACTACCACTGCACCACAAGAGCCTCTATCAAAGTACACAAATTTTATTTAACAAATTGCATATTCACAACCTATAGGTAGGGCTGCTGGCCCAAACCACTAGACCATTCTCCTAACCTTCCAAAAACACCGCATCTACCCGCAAACCAGCAAGTGGCCATGCAGTTATACTGCATCGCCTTCCCATTTCAGGCTGGAAGTGGATAGGGGGTTATAAGTGAAGTCCTGAAGTTAAAACACCCCAGGCATAAAGCTTGAGTCAACAAAAATGTGTTGTTGTCACCATGTATCCAAAACCCACTGATATCAAAACCAGCCCTGAAGTCTCTTACTTTAATTTGAATTTTAAATTTTAGTTTGTTTTGTTTTAATTCTATTTCTTCAACTAAAATTATTCAAAAAGCATTCAAAAGGATTTTAAAAGGCCACACAGGAAATTGATACTTAAAATCATGGGACCTGGCTAACATATAGGTATATCAGACAGAAAATGGAGTGTAGTTAACTACAGGATGACATAGTGTAATTTGCAGAGTTTGCAGGTCTACTGATAGTATAATATTCGTGGGAAAGTAGGTTGTGAGGATGATGCATAAAGGTTGTCAAGGATTGTAGACTGCTTAAGCGATTGTTCAAGAAGTTGCCAGAGGAGGTATAGTGTGGGCAGGTCTGAAACTCTCCAGTGGGAATATGGAAAAGCAGGAGATTTTTTTAAGTGAAAGACTGGTAAACAATGGAGATGAGTGAAATTTCAGTATCCTTCTATCAGGGAAAGTTAACATGATGGCAATGAATTAGGATGCCAAATGGTGTTTTAGACTTCATTGCAAAGAAGTTGCAATATAAGAGTCTTCCTGCACTTAGACCTTTGATACAACCACAGAGTATTGTTACAGCTTTGGTCTTATCATTTGCAAGGAATGATATATGCTCCTTAGAGGTGATTAAAACATTAGCAAATTTGATTTATAAGTTGAGAGGGTGGTTCTACTGCAGACAAATTTAGTAGGACAGTCCTATGTTCACTGTAGCTGAGCAGAATGAGAGAAAAACTGCTTAGAGGGTTGAACAGAGGAAATCCTGAGACTCTGATTCCCCTTTAGATTGAAAACCATAGTGACAGGGTATAGAGATGTCTACATATGACTGCAATGAGAAATTCACAGAGGAAGGTTGTGAATTGTTAGAATTCTCCATCCCAGAAGTTATCAGATAATTATATTCATAATCCAGGATGACAGATTTTTGGGGATAGATCAAGTAGTTTTGGTCACAGTTTGGGAAAGTGGAGTTGATATAAAGGCCTACAACATTATTAAATCATGGTATAATGTATTTGGCCAACTCCAATTTTTATCTTTTTAATAAAGAAACATCCCACCAAATTTATAAATCATCCAAAATCGAAGTATAAGCATTGCCCACCTTAGGCAGCTTCACCAATTTATGGTCTTATTTCCCTGATTATGACATTTGTTCTTGATGATTAGATTAGTGTCTAATTATTAGCCACTAAGCAGCCTTAAATCACAGATCCATATTCCTATGTGCCTTCCAGCTGCAATCAGTTCCTATTGCCAGGTAAAGAATATCTTTATGGGATGGCGCATGGTGGCTCAGTGGTTAGTACTACTGCCTCACAGCACCAGGGACCCAGGTTTGATTCCAGCCTCAGGCAACTGCCTATGTGAAATGTGCACATTCTCCCTGTGTATGTGTGGGTTTCCTCTGGACGCTCTGGTTTCCTCCCACAGTCCAAAGATGTGCCGGTCAGGTGAATTAGCCATACTAAATTGCCCATAGTGTTAGGTGCATTAGTCAGAGGGAAATGGGTCTGGGTGGGTTACTCTTCGGAGGGTCACTGCGGACTTGTTGAGCCAAAGGGCCTGTTTCCACACTGTAGGGAATCTAACCTAATCTGTAACAGTGTCCTCTGCCATCTGGGCTTTTTAAAAATGAAAGACTAAATTAGCTATTGTGTTCATTGAACTTCTTTATTTTATGCCTTTGTTTCCTCAAAACTTAACTGTTCCATCACACTCCTAGCTAGTCTTCCATATTTTACCCTCTGTATGCCTCAAGTTATCAAAAATTCTACTACACGTGTCCAAACTCTCACCAAGTCCTGTTTAACCATATCCGTTGCCTCTCAGTTAAGTAATGCCTTAATACTATTAGACCATAAGATGTAAGAGCAGATCTAGTCCATTTAGCCCATTTTGTTACCTGCTTTAGACTCTCCAAATGTCAGCACACCTTTAATCCTTGAGTATCCCAGAACATAACTGATGGCCATGCCTTCTGGGGTATAAGACCCGAATCTTCCCATACCTCTCCACCTTTCTATCTCCCTTTCATCCTTTAAGATGCCTCTGTAAAAGTTCCCCTTTACTGAGATTCTGGTCATCTGACCTAATTTCTTTTGTGGCCATGATGTCATATTTTATTTTATAGTGTTCCTGCTTCGTTGTTAGGGATGCTTCATCCTGTTAAAAGTGTAATATAAGTACAAGTTATTGTTGTTGGAATAGTGCTGCTGATTTACAGGTTCCTTGTGAATATGCACATAATTAAAATTAGTCAAGCAGTTCTACAAGATAGAAGAAAAGTACAATTTTACTTATGAAATCAGCAACTACAATAATATACACTTTATTTACAAAATTAATCCATCCATCTACTCATTGAGCACTATCACAGGAGATTCAAATTCTATCAATTCATATTAAAATCTTATACTGATACACACTTTCAAAGTATTCTTTTGCAAGCCATTGTTTACATTAAATTTCTAAACCTCATTTATAATAGAAAGCATCCCTATAAATTAATCATCTTGCAATAGTATACCAGTGTTCTGGAATTTTGCCCCCAAAATTGTCTAAATCAATGAAATTTATTTCCATTGATTTTTCTTCTTATTAATTGAAATATTTATATCCAAACTAGGGTTTAGCAGATTATTTAAAAAATGACCTACTTTCCAATTATGGAATAAGATATTTTAATTAATTTAATTTAATGTGTTTTAGTGTCAGAATTGAAGTTTTTATGTTTATGTGATGAATGGAAGTGATCTTATTTTTGTCTAAAGCTGACTCTAGAAAGTGACTGCAGATGGCTTCATCTGAGCCGATGCAAAATATCCAATCTTCTTCAACGTCTGGCAATTGTTGTTCAACTTCTTGGAACAACTTCTACTCAGCTGTTATTTACAACCATTTGAAGACAAAGAGGACAAACTTGAAAAAAAATTCATTCAGTTTAAATTTATAAATAAGACTTTTCTAAGTAGAGATGGTGTATGCGTTGTTTTTTTAAAAAAAGTCTAAAATAAATGTGTAAGAATGGAAGATAAAAGAATAAACAGGAAGATAAACAAATGTGTCACGTCATTTGTAAAGGAAGTCCCATGGTGCATTGTGTAGCACTTTGGCTTTTAGAGTTCGGAGTTCAACTCTCACTCCAGGACTTAATCGTCAAGAAACGTGCATTCGTAACTAGGCCAAACAAGGTGATGTGTACCAAATTATAAATCCATTCAATGCATAACAAAGCCAGGCGATGAGGACAGGAGGATTTGCTGGTGTGATTTGGGACCAGTCTCCTTGCTGGAGCTCGGGTGGAGATTCTGGAGTTGTGGGTTGGACCTGCTTTGGGATATGGAACAGAAAAGGCTATTGAGATATGAAAAGTCAGTTTTAAGATTGCCTGCTTTGGAAACCAAGAGTGTGGACAATTAAAAATGAACATGTAACAGCTTGTAAATCAATCCTTTTGCAACATTTCTGATTTTAATCCACAAGTGAATAAGTAGTTAGAAATATACATTTCCTTCCAATTGTATCAGAGATATGTAAAGTTACGTATCTAGGCTACAAGCAAATGTCAAATGTATTGTTTACAGAAATCCTTTTGAAAGTCACATACGATTGCTTGCATGTTGCTTTGTGCCCTTCATTTTGCTTACTGCTATCAGACATCACACATCCACTGATGAGCTAAACTGCACCTTCAAGTCTCAATTGTCTTCCACTGTTTTAGAAAACACCTTCATCTTGATAAAAAGACTTCTCTTGTAGGCAAAGTCAAGTTTTCTATAGAAAGGTCCAGATCTAGGGACACCATCATAATTCTGTAAAAATCGCAGTCATTCTGCATTGTGACTAAAACTCTAAACCATTTTCCATGGTAATCGTGTTCAGGATTGCTCCCAAATGCAGCTGAATTGCATTTAACTCTCCCTATTGCAGCTAATTGCCAAATAAATATCTCCAATTGGTATGTCTTGCTGTACGGATTTAACTTTAAAATTGGTAGTGGTTAAAAATTAGATTGGTGAATACATATGAAGTAATGATGACTCATTTATAGTTTCAATAGAATATTGAGCAAAGTTGCACAAGTTAATACCCAAAGGACCAGTAAAAATTGCAGAATATCAGTTCATCAAGATAGAAATTAACTTATTCAGAAATTCTGAAAAATGACTTTTTACATCATCTCTGACTCACAATGAGCAATGCCTTACAAGATGTACTATTAAAAATCTTTTATACAATAAACACTGTTACACATATATCCATTACACTATGTTCAAAACAATATAGCAGAAAATGAATTAAATGCAGGGGAGTAAGCTAGAGAACTACTAGTGAGACAAAAATTGGATTTGTTTGAAACAGCCAATGGTATCTCAGACAAGCACGCCAACATAAATAATAAGGTAATTTACCAAAATTGCTCAAAACAGTATTGACACCAATTTAATTATTTTTCACTATTCTTGTGAATAATGGCCAAAAGAAAGTCTCTGGAGACAAATGATCCTGCTCATCTACCATAATTTCAGTATTTCCTATTATCTGTATAGATGTGAATAATCCCAAAGAAATTTTTGGCCTCAGGGAATTTACTTGAAATATACAAGCACCAATACATTGATTAGCATTGTTGCACTGTCCACTAGTCTGAGTGGCTGCAAATGGTAGGTGGTGAAAGAAATTCAGTTAGGTCCGAAGAAAGGAATGGAATATAAACACAGCCTTTCCTGGAGTTTGTTAATTTATCAAATTTGAATGCATTTTCAACTACTACAATAAGGACACCAGACCCTTGTCTAATTTGATGGGCTCATTTTTACTAATTTAGATTACACCTGTTTTATATGAATACACAATATGATAGGACAAAGGAAGAAAATATGAATGATTATTCTGGCAGGTGATATTGTCCTACCTAGACATTATTCTAGTTCCTTTCTAACATCACCTGGAAACCAGGCATATGCAAGATGTGCTTAACTCTGAAGAAATTCCCAATTTTAGGTCCATGTTCTCTAACATACTAAAAATATTAAAAATTGCACATTTCACAATATTGTTATTAAACTTACTCATAAAAGTGTCCAATGTGTTTTTGAGGAGACTTACTCAATGTGATAAGTCTTCCAAAAGTCTAGGTGTAAATCTTGAATAATGTCTATCAAACAAAAGCCTATAATGAAAGGACCATCTGATCTTGTGCAAAGCCTCCCTCCAAGCAGCAGTTAGGTTTTTCTGTGCACTTGATTGGCTGATTCACTATTGGAAGTATACAGTCACTCCTGATACTGAAGGAATTCTGCGTTTCTTTAAGTTTTTCAAAATTATTTTAACAATGTAACAATATAACCTTTTCTCAAACTTTTAAAATTTGTCAATTGTCACATTTTCAGCTCACAAATGTCAAATTTTGGCCAGTTGGACAGAGTGTGAAAAGTCAGGGAACAGCTTTGTGACTGGCAAAAATATCCAGAAGATTGTTATATTTGGCTAATAGCAAATGCTGTCAACTTTGACTATATTGAGCAGGATCTGTCTACTGGCCACACTAGGGTTTTAAATGGGTACCATTTCTTTTCCTCATAAGGCTGCAGAATTGTATTAAGGTATACACACATGACGTCTATGTGTGACATATGTGTTCCAGACCTCTTGATAATGGGTTATGGATTCTTTGGGAAGGACAACTGGACATGGAAGTTTCATACTTTAGTAACGTCTCTTCAGCACCAAAAGCCCTCCTTACTGTGCCAATTAATGAAGTGCAAAGGTTCAGGCCTGTGTTGTGAAGTATAAATGGTAGCAAAAGGACTTTGTTAGGCAAGTCCTGGAACAGTGATGGGTTCTGTCAGAGCATCTCAGGAATTCCTGCACTTGCTTTGTTAGATTGTTCACAAGTTTGTGCTTCACATTACAATTGTGCAGCATTAACATTTGATAATACTATTTTTTAGGAACTATGTTGATTTGAAGTATTATTTTACTATTTGGTCTCAGTTATCTTTTTAAACAGTTTAGTTTGAGTTTCTGTGAGTGAGACAATTAATTTAAGGAAGTTACTTGTGAAGAACTGATCTTGCTGGTTTAATTGACCTGAAGGTAGCAAAGAGATTGGGTTTAAGTACTTGGATCTGTTGTAAATTGCACTTGGTATAATTAGTACTTATTTGTCGGTTTTAAAGTAATAAGTTTGAACTTAATGGCTTGAACTGAGCATGGCATAGATCATTAAACAAGAATTATTTATTTTGAGAAGGATTGACTTTGAATCTACAGAATCCCTACAGTGTGGAAACAGGCCATTTAGTCCAACAAATCCACACTGACCCTCCAAACAGCATCCCACCCAGACCCATCCCTCTACTCTATCCCTGTAACCCTGCATTTCCTATGGCTAACACACCTAACCTCCACTTCCCTGAACACCATGGGTAATTTAGCATGGCCAATCCACCAAACTTGCGCGTCTTTAGACTGTGGGAGAAAACTGGAGCACTCAAAGGAAACCCACACAGACATGGGAAAACATGCAAACTCCACAGAATTGCCTGAGGGTGGAATCAAACCTGGGTCCCTGGTGCTGTGAGGCAACAGTGCTAACCACTGAGCCACCATGCTGACTTAAAATTGCAGAGGTATGTCATGTATGCAAAAATAAATTCAACCTGGCCGATAATTATTGCCTCATTAGTCAATTCCCCATCATCACTAAAGTGAAGGAAGGTGTAAAATAACCAAAAATGTAAACAAAACATTTATATTTTTAAAGGACATCTCAGTATTCTACTTGAAATGTTTGTTTTCAATTGCTTTACCATTTCTGGGAATGCGAGGTGAATGGTTTGTGATAGTTGGTATTACTGATACAACGTAATATCATTTCTACAACTTATCTGTATCTAAAAGGATTGCTAATTAATTTACACAATAAAATGTTAGTTCCTGGACTCATGGAATAACAGTCAAGCATTTGTTTTGCTGACAATACTCAAGTTACAGAGGTGGGTGACAGCAGATGACCCTCATCTTACTTCAATGGTAAGGTTAATGCAAACCATTTCCTAACAAGGAATAGGAAGCTTTCAGAATTCAGAATAAGATTTGGAAACTGAACATCTTAACTGGCACTGTTTAACAACTAATCATTCTTAGAATGGCAAGCTGTTACTAGTTGGGTACCACAGGGTTAGCACTAGGTCCCCGACTGTTCACAATCAATATAAATAATTTGGATGTGGGAACAATTGTAATATTTTCAAATTTGCTGACACCACTAAAATGGTTGGGCACAAGAGCTGTGAAGAGGGTACAAGAGTCAACAAAGTACACTTGGACAGACCAAGTTAATGAGCTACAACATGGTAACTAGAATACAATGTAAATAAATGTGAAGTTATTCACTTCTATAGAAAATAAACAACAAAAATGCAGAATATTTTATCAATGGTAAGAGTTTTGGAACTGCAGGTATTGAATTGAACTGAACTGAATTTATTGTCACATGTACGGAGGCACAGTGAAAAGCTTTGTCTTGCGAGCAATACAGGCTGATCACATAATTAAGTTGCATAGATAAGTAAATAATAGGTAAACAGCAGCAAAAACAAAAACACAGGTACAGGCAAATGTTAGGAGTTTGTGAGTCCATTCAGTATTCTAACAACAGTCGGGTAGAAACTGTTTCGAAACTGGTTAGTAAGTGTATTCAGGCTTCTGCCTCTTCTCTCTAATGGGAGAGATTGTAGAAAAACATTGCCAGGGTGGGATGGATCTTTCAGAAGGGATCAAAGGGATCTGGGTATCCTTGTTCTTGAGTCATTAGAAGCTCGCATGTGCAGGGGGCGATTGGAAGGCCAGTATATTGATATTCATTTCAAGGAGATTGGAATGCAGGATTAAGGATATCTTGCTGCAGTTGTATAGTCCCTTGTGGGACCTCACCTGGAGTATAGTATCCAGTTTTAGTCTCTTTCTGCATGGAGGATATACTTGCCATAGAAGGAATTCAGTGGAGGGTCACCAAATTAATCCGTGTGATGACATGTGAGGAGTGACTGCAAAAGCTGGCTCTGTATTTTGTACTTTTTCAACGAACGAGAGGTGATCTCATTGAAACTTTTAAAATCTTACAGAGTGTGACAGGTTGAATATAGGAATATAGAATATATATCCCTCCCTGGTGATTCTGGAATGGGGAGAAATAGTCTCAGACCATCTAAGACAGAAATCACTAAATGTTTTGAAGATTACTGGTATTAAGAGATATGGAGATAGTGTGGAATGGTGACATTGAGATGATAGCTTTGATCAAGAATGGTAAGTTTGGTTGACTGAATGACCTACTTCCATTCCTATGTTTATGTTTTCTTCTGATATGACATTGGAGACAGAAGAAGAAAGGCCTGTGTTGGTAACGTTAAAGGTATCCTGAGCCTTGAGGGATAAGAAGCTTCCATGCTGTCTTCACTAATTGTTTATTAAATATTTATAAAATCTTGTTTCTTTGATTTTACTTAGTTCATAAATTCTCCTGGTTCATATCTTGTTAGATCAAGCACAACTGAAAGTTCCATTGTCATCTATTGAGAATTTGGAACTTTGGAATTTTTAAGTAAGAGGATTTTATGCCATAAAATTTGGGGGCGGCACGGTGGCTCAGTGGTTAGCAACGCTGCCTCCCACCAGCAGGGTCCCAGGTTCGATCTCAGCCTTGGGTCACTGTCTGTGTGGAGTTTGCTCATTCTCCCTGTGTGTGCGTAGGTTTCCTCCGGGTGCTCTGGTTTCTTCCCACAGTCCAAAGGTGTGCAGGTTAGGTGAATTGCCCATAGTGTTAGGTGCATACGTTAGAGGGAAAATGGGTCAGGATGGGTTACTCCTCGGAGGATTGGTGTGGACTGGTTGGGCCGAAGGGCCTGTTTCCATACTGTAGGGAATCTAATCAAAACCCTGAAAACGTACAAGCAGATTTGCAATGTACAAAGGTACATGCATCCTTCACCACTTTATCTACTGCAAAATCAAAATCAAAAGCAATAGAAACAGTTCACATGCAAGAAAGCAATAGGAAAGTTTCTTTGCAAAAAGTCATGAATTTTGAAAGCTTGTTCAGGTGTTTGCTGTTCTGAACAAATTGTGCAATGATAAAACAAATTCAGAAATTCACTGCATTGCTAAAGTGGCAGATTTGCTGCAATATAAATGAGATATTGAAGAAAAACATGCTGACATTTAAGCAGCTGTTGTATGTTCACATCACCTCATGGGTGTGAATAAAAGCTGAAGGAAAACATATGTTGGTGTGACAGTTTGGCTGGAAATGACAACCAAAAAAATTATGTCTGAGATAAGCTCGCTGGCTAGATACCTGCAGACAATAATAACTCTTTGACTTGTTGCCTGGAAATTATTTAAGAACCAAGTTCACCACCTTGACCTCAAAATCTCACAAATGAAATTTTCAGTTCAAAATTCTTAAGTGTGTATCTAGAGCAGAAATGTGTGTCCACATAACAATGAATATGCTTGTATTAGGCAAATTTCTGAACATAACAAATTAATATCCATGGCCATTTATCCAGCATAGTCTGCTCATATACAAGCAGAATTAATTGGGAGACAACCACGTAAAATGCCATTTGAAGGAGTGTCAAAGTAAAGGACAAAAAAGTTATTATCTGTGTTCGTCACACTAACTCTATTTGGCTGCTCTATTTATTTTCAAATATATTTTAAACCCATAATATGGGCCAACTTGCACTCCTTTTTGACCTTTTGTGAGGATTCAGGTTGTAAGGCATACAAAAATCCTTCTGGAAATAAAAACTGTTAACTTCTGTTCTGCCAGGTATCCTGTCTGCCATGTGGTGTATCTTTAAAAAATAAATTCTCATGGTGGGGGTGTTCAGTACTCACAAATAAATATTTACTGCCTGTTCTTCAGTTCTGAAGAAGACCTATACAGGACTCGAACCATTCACTTTATTTCTCTCTCCACAGATTCTGCCAGGCCTGCTGAGTTGCTCCAGTGTTTTCTGTTTTATTTCAGATCTGCAAGGATCTGTTTTAGACTGCATGGATCTGTTTTAGACTGCATGGATCTGTTTTAGACTGCATGGATCTGTTTTAGACTGCATGGATCTGTTTTGGGGCCACTGCTGTTTGTCATTTTTATAAATGACCTAGATGAGGATGTAGAAGGATGGGTTAGTTAATTTGCGGATGACACTAAGGTCGGTGGAGTTGTGGATAGTGCTGAAGGATGTTGCAGGTTACAGAGAGACAGCTAGAACATCGAACATAGAACATTACAGCGCAGTACAGGCCCTTTGGCCCTCGATGTTGCGCTGACTGTGAAACCAATCTGAAGCCCATCTAACCTACACTATTCCATTCTCATCCATATGCCTATCCAATGACCATTTAAATGCCCTTTAAAGTCGGTGAGTCTACTACAGTTGCAGGCAGTGCGTTCCACGCCCCCGACTACTCTCTGAGTAAAGAAACTAGCTCTGACATCTGTCTATATCTATCACCCCTCAATTTAAAGCTAAGTCCCCTCATGCTAGCCATCGCCATCTGAAGCAAAAGGCTTTATCTATCCAACCTACCTAACCTTCTAATTATCTTATATGTCTCAATTATGTCACCTCTCAGCCTTCTTCTCTCTAACAAAACAGCCTAAGTCCCTCAGCCTTTCCTCATAAGACCTTCCCTCCATACCAGGCAACATCCCAGTAGATCTCCTCTGAACCCTTTCCAAAGCTTTCACATCCTTCCTATAATGTGGTGACCAAAACTGTATGCAGTACTCCAAATGCGGCCACACCAGAGTTTTGTACAACTGGAGCATGATCTCATGGTTCTGAAACTCAATCCCACTACCAATAAACGCTAACACACCATATGCCTTCTTAACAACCCTATCAACCTGGGTGGCAACTTTCAAGGATCTATGTACATGGACACTGAGACCTCACTGCTCATCCAAGCTACCAAGAATCTTACCATTAGCCCAGTACTCTGCACTCCTGTTACTCCTTCCAAAGTGAATCACCTCAATTTTTTTTTAAAGATTAGATTCCCTACAGTATGAAAACAGGCTCTTCGGCCCAACAAGTCCACTCCGACCCTCCGAAGAGTAACCCACCCAGACCCTATATTGACCCCTGACTAATGCCCCTAACACTATGTGCAATTTAGCATGGCCAGTTCACCTAACCTGCACATCTTTGGATTGTGGGAGGAAACCGGAGCACCCGGAGGAAATCTACGCTGAAGTGCTAACCACTTCAGCATTAAATGGCATTAAATTCCATTTGCCATCTCTCAGCCCAGCTCTGCAGCTTATATACTGTCTCTCTGTAACCTACAACATCCTTCGTCACTATCTACAACTCTACCGACCTCAGTGTCATCTGAAAATTTACTAACCCATCCTTCTATGTCCTCATCCAGGTCATTTACAACAATGACAAACAATAGTGAACACAAAACAGATCCTTGTGGTACATCACCAGTAACTGAACTCCAGGATGAATATTTCCCATCAACCACCACCCTCTGTCTTCTTTCAGCTAGCCAATTTCTGATCCAAACCGTTAAATTACCCTCAATCCCATGCCTCCATGGGGAACCTTATCAAACGCCTTACTGAAATCCATATACACCACATCAACTGCTTTACCCTCATCCACCTGTTTGGTCACCTTCTGAAAGAACTCAATAAGGTTTGTGAAGCACGACCTACTCTTTGCAAAACTGTGTTGACTATCCCTAATCAAATTATTCCTTTCTAGATGATTATATATCCTATCTCTTATAACACTTTACCCACAACTGAAGTTATGCTCACTGGTCTATAATTTCCAGGGTTGTCTCTACTCCCCTTCTTGAACAAGGGAACAACATTTGCTATCCTCCAGTCTTCTGGCACTATTCTTGGAGACAATGACGACATAAAGATCAAAGCCAAAGGCTCTGCAATCTTCTCCCTGGCTTCCAGAGAATCCTCGGATAAATTCCATCCAGCCCAGGGAATTTATCTATTTTTCCACTTTCCAGAATTACTAACATGTTCTCTTTATGCACCTCAAGCCCATCTAGTCTAGTAGCCTGTATCTCAATATCCTCCTCAACCACATTGTCTTTTTTTAGTGTGAATACTGACAAAAAGTATTCATTTAGCACTTCCCCTCTCTCCTTTGACTCTAGGCACAATTTCCCACTACATAGAACATAGAACATAGAACAGTACAGCACAGAACAGGCCCTTCAGCCCACGATGTTGTGCCGACCACTGATTCTCATGTATGTACCCTCAAATTTCTGTGACCATATGCATGTCCAGTAGTCTCTTAAATGTCCCCAATGACCTTGCTTCCACAACTGTTGCTAGCAACGTATTCCATGCTCGCACAACTCTCTGTGTAAAGAACCCACCTCTAACATCCCCTTTATACTTTCCTCCAACCAGCTTAAAACTATGACCCCTCGTGTTAGCCATTTCTGCCCTGGGAAATAGTCTCTGGCTATCAACTATATCTATGCCTCACATTATCTTGTATACCTCAATTACGTCCCCTCTCCTCCTCCTTTTCTTCAATGAAAAAAGTCCGAGATCAGTCAACTTCTCTTCATAAGCTAAGCCCTCCAGTCCAGGCAGCATCCTGGTAAACCTCCTCTGAACCCTCTACAAAGCATCCACATGTTTCCTATAATAGGGCGACCAGAACTGGACGCAGTATTCCAAGTGCGGTCTAACCAAAGTTTTATAGAGCTGCAACAAGATCTCATGACTGTTAAACTCAATCCCCCTGTTAATGAAAGCCAAAACACAATATGCTTTCTTAACAACCCTGTCCACCTGGGTGGCCATTTTAAGGGATCTATGTTTCTGCACACCAAGATACCTCTGTTCCTCCACACTGCTAAGAATTCTATGCTTAATCCTGTACTCAGCTTTCAAATTCGACCTTCCAAAATGCATCACCTCGCATTTATCCAGGTTGAACTCCATCTGCCACCTCTCAGCCCATCTCTGCATCCTGTCAATGTCCCGCTGCAGCCTACAACAGCCCTCTATACTGTCAACAACACCTCCAACCTTTGTGTCGTCTACAAACTTGCTGACCCATCCTTCAATCCCCTCATCCAAGTTATTAATAAAAATTACAAACAGTAGAGGCCCAAGGACAGAGCCCTGTGGAACACCACTCACCACAGACTTCCAGGCAGAATATTTTCCTTCTACTACCACTTGCTGTCTTCTGTTGGCCAGTCAATTCTGTATCCATACAGCTAAGTTCCCCTGTATCCCATTCCTCCTGACCTTCTGAATGAGCCTACCATGGGGAACCTTATCAAATGCCTTGCTGAAGTCCATATACACCACATCCACAGCTCGACCCTCATCAACTTTTCTAGTCACATCCTCAAAGAACTCGATAAGGTTTGTGAAGCATGACCTGCCCCTCACAAAGCCGTGTTGACTGCATTTAATCAAGCCATGCTCTTCCAGATGGTCATAAATTCTATCTCTCAGAATTCTTTCTAACACCTTGCAGACGACAGACATGAGAGTTACTGGTCTGTAATTGCCGGGGATTTCCCTATTTCCTTTCTTGAAGAGAGGAATTACATTTGCCTCCCTCCAGTCCTTAGGTACGACTCCAGTGGAGAGTGAGGATGCAAAGATCTTCGCAAGCAATTGCATTTCTCGTTTCCCAAAGCAGCCGAGAACAAATCAGGTCCGGGCCTGGCGACTTGTCAATCTTAATGTTTGACAAAATTTTCAGCACATCAGCTTCCTCTATCTCTATCCATTCCAGCATGCACACCTGCTCTTCAAAGGTTTCATTCACTACAAAGTTCGTTTCTTTCATAAAGACCAAAGCAAAAAATTCGTTTAGGGTTCCCCCTACCTCCTCAGACTCCACACACAAGTTCCCTATGCTATCCCTGATCGGCCCTACTCTTTCTTTGACCATTCTCTTATTCCTCATTTAAGTGTAAAATGCCTTTGTGTTCTCCCTAATCCGTTCTGCCAAGCCTTTCTTGTGCCCCCTCCTGGCTCTCCTCAGACCATTTTAGAGCTCCTTCCTTGCCTGCCTGTAAACCTCTAGAGCTGAGCTTGACCCTAGCTTCCTCCACCTTATGTAAACTACCTTTTTCCTTTTGATGAGAAGCTCCACTGCTCTCGTCATCCAAGGTTCCTTTATCTTACCACTGTTTGCCTGTCTCAGAAGGACATATTTATTCATCACTTGCAACAACTGTTCCTTAAACAGTCTCCACATGTCTATAGTGCCTTTACCATGGAACAATTGCTCCCAATCCATGCTTCCTAACTCATGTCTAATCGCATCATAGTTTCCTCCTCCCCAATTAAATATCCTCCCATTTTGCATAATCCTCTCCTTCTCCATAGCTATGTAGAATGTGAGGCAGTTGTGGTCACTATCACCAAAATGCTCTCCCACCACAAGATCTGATACCTGCCCCAGCTCGTTTCTGAGCACCAAGTCTAGAATGGCCTCTCCCCTCGTCGGCCTGTCAATGTACTGAGTTGTTCGTACTGAGTTAGGAAACCCTCCTGAACACACCTTACAAAAATAGCTCCATTCAGATCTTCTGCTCAAAGGAGGTTCCAATCAATATTGGGAAAGTACTACTATGCTTGATTGGCCCTATTCTTACTCTAGTCATTCTTTTATTCCTCATATACCTATAGAAAGCCTTTGAGTTTTCCTTGATCCTACTCGCCAATGACTTCTCATGTCCCCTCCTGGCTCTTCTTAGTTCCCTCTTTAGGTCTTCCCAGTCGAGCTTGTAACTCTCAAGTGCCCTAACTGAGCCTTCACATCTCATCGTAACTTAAGCCTTCGTCTTCCTCTTGACAAGAGATTCAACTTCCTTAGTAAACCACGGCTCCCTCGCTCGACAACTTCCTCCCTGCCTGACCGGTACACACTTATCAAGCAACAATCCAGATGGCCTCCTTCTTCAAAGACCGCAATTTCCCCTCAGACGTGGTTGACGATGCTCTCCACCGCATCTCCTCCACTTCCCGCTACTCCGCCCTTGAACCCCGCCCCTCCAATCGCCACCAGGAGAGAACCCCACTGGTCCTCACCTGCCACCCCACCAACCTCCAGACACATCGTATCATCCTTCGTCACTTCCGCCACCTCCAAACAGACCCCTCCACCAAGGATATATTTCCCTCCCCTCCCCTATCAGCATTCCGGAAAGACCACTCCCCCGCGACTCCCTCATCAGATCCACACCCCCCACCAACCCAACATCCACTCCCAGCACCTTCCCCTGCAACCGCAAGAAAGGCAAAACTTGCGCCCACACCTCCCCCCTCACTTTCCTCTAAGGCCCCAAGGGATCCTTCCATATCCGTCACAAATTCACCTGCACCTTCACACACATCATTTACTGCATCCGCTGCAACCAATGTGGCCTCCTCTACATTGGGGAGACAGGCCGCCTACTTGTGGAATGTTTCAGAGAACACCTCTGGGACACCCTCACCAACCAACCCAACCACCCCATGGCTGAACACTTTAACTCCCCCTCCCACTCCACCAAGGACATGCAGGTCCTTGGCCTCCTCCATCGCCAGACCATGGCAACAAGACGCCTGGAGGAAGAGCGCCTCATCTTCCGCCTAGGAATCCTCCAACCACAAGGGATGAATGAAGATTTCTCCAGCTTCCTCATTTCCCCTCCCCCCACCTTATCTCAGTCCCAACTCTCGGACTCAGCACCGCCTTGTTGACCTGCAATCTTCTTCCCGACCTCTCCGCCCCCACCCCCTCTCCGGCCTATCACCCTCACCTTAACCTCCTTCCACCTATCGCATTCCCAACACCTCTCTCCCAAGTCCCTCCTCCCTACCTTTTATCTTAGCCTGCTTGGCACACTCTCCTCATTCCTGAAGAAGGGTTTATGCCTGAAACATTGATTCTCCTGCTCCTGCCTGACTTGCTGCGCTTTTCCAGCAACACATTTTTCAACTCTGATCTCCAGCATCTGCAGTCCTCACTTTCTCACACTTATCAAGGACCTGCAGTAACTGTTCCTTGGAATAAGCTCCACAATTCAACTGTGCCCATCCCCTGCAGTTTCCTTCCTTATCCTAAATTTTAATTAATCACCTTGTAATTGCCTTTCCCCCAGCTATAATTTTTGCCCTGCGGTATATACCTATTCATTTCCACCTCTAAAGTCAACATAACTGAATTGTGGTCACTGTCACCAAAGTGCTCACCTACCTCCAAATCTAACACCTGGCCTGGTTCATTACCCAGTATCAAATCTCATGAGGCCTCGCTCCTTGTTGACCTGTTTACATACTGTGCCAGGAAACCCTCCTACACACATTAGACAAAAACTGACCTATCTAAAGTACTTGAACTATAGTATTCCCATTCAATATTTGGAAAGTTAAAGACCCCATAAAAACTACCTTGTCACTCTCGCTCCTATCGAGGGTCATCTTTACTATCCTATCTTCTACATCTCTGGAACTATTTGGAGGCCTATAGAAAACAGGGTAATCTCTCCTTTCCTGTTTCGAATCTCAGCCCATACTACCTCAAATGTCCTTTCTGCAACCGTAATACTGTCCTTGACTAACACTGCCACACCACCTCCTCGTTTACCATTTTCTCTGCTCTTACTGAAATATCTAACTCCCAGAACCTGCAATAACCATTCCTGACCCTGCTCTACCCATGTCTCTGAAATGGCCACAATATCGAAATCCCCGGTACTAACCCATAGATAAGCTGCAGAGCTGGGCTGAGAGGTGGCAAATGGAGTTTAATGCAGAAAGGAGTAAGGTGATTCATTTTGGAAGGAGTAACAGGAGTAAAGAGTACTGAACTAATGGTAAGATTCTTGGTGGTGTAGATGAGCAGAGAGACTTGGTATCCATGTACACAGATCCCTGAAAGTTGCCACCCAGGTTGATAGGGTGGTTGAGAAGGCATATGGTGTGTTAGCTTTAATTGGTAGGGGGATTGGGTTTTAGAGCCACGAGGTCATGCTGCAGCTGTACAAAACTCTGGTGCGTCCGCACTTGGAGTGTTGCGTACAGTTCTGGTCACTGCATCGAAGGATGTGGAAGCTTTGGAACGGATGCAGAGGAGATTTACTAGATTGTTGCCTGATATGGAGGGAAGGTCTTATGAGGAAAGAGAGAAGGTTGAGAGGTGACTTAATTGAGACATATAAGATAATCAGAGGGTTAGATAGGGTGGACAGTAAGAGCCTTTTACCTCAGATGGTGATGGCTAGCAGGAGGGGACATAGCTTTAAATTGAGGGGTGATAGATAGAGGACAGATGTCAGAGGCAGTTTCTTTACTCAGACAGTAGTAGAGGCGTGAAATGTACTGCCTGCAATAATAGTAGACTTGCCAACTTTAAGGGCACTTAAATGGTCATTGGATAAGTATATGAATGAAAAAATGGAATAGTGTAGGTTAGATGGGCTTCAGATTGGTTTCACAGGATGGCGCAACATTGAGGGCCGAAGGATCTGTACTGCGCTGTAATGTTCTATACTCTATCTCCAGCACCCACAGTATTTTGCTTTAATTTTACTCTCAATCCCTTCTTGTCCAGAGCATCCCAATACACCTGAATAGTTTGCTTGGCCACTTCAGGATTGACATGTAGTTCTGACTGCTTAAGGATGACAGACATCCTTCCCTACAAGATGTCAGTTAACCAATTGGCTATTTACAACAATGAAATATTGACTTGTCATTGTTAGTGATTATATTTCCCAATTTTTAAAGCTGAATTCAAGCTCTCAACCTACTCTGATCTGAACTCCATTTCCTGAAATTGATAGTTCAAAACTGCGGATTGTTTGTCCTGGTAATATAACAATGGTGAGGATTAACAAACACCAAAAAACAGATAATTGAACAAAGATTGTATGCAGAACTGTTTAATCTACACTGGTAATTGATGTCTGTCATTGGGAGCATATGTCATTTGGCTTCCAACATGTTCAAATAGAACAAAATGCAGATCAGGTACCTCAGCAACCATTTGGATATTAGGTAGCTGGAGCATACCAACAAGGGCTGGACATTTTTCAGTAGGTATTAATTGGCTTCACCCATCAGCAGAAAACCATATAGGTGATCCCAGCTATTCCAAAAACAAACCTTATAGGCTCCCAGAGGAGATGGTGGTGCAGTATAATCTATTTTAGTATTGTAGGAATCTAGAGATTAATGCTCTACAGGCTCTTAGGGACAACCATTCTAATCCCACTGCAGCAGAGCAGAATTAAAAGGTGATTAATGAAATGCAAGGCAGTTTAGTAGTAATAACCATAAAGTTATTATTGACTGCTCATAACAAACCATTTGATTCACTAAGATGGGGAAGGAAGTCCAGTATTATTTTCTGGTCTGGTCTTTATGTAACTGAAAACTCACAGTCACATGGTTAACTCAACTGACCTTCAAAATAGTCCAGAGAACCAATCAATTCAAGTGAAATGAGAGCTTGCCTTGCCTGACAGCACTGCCCATATCCCATGAAAGGAAAAAAAAGTTGAATTGATCACTAGTTCGATCAATTCACAAGAGAAGAATGAAGGGGAATGGATTTCATAGAAATCTCTAAAATTCTTAGAGGGTAAAATCCCGAATGATTTTTCTGATGGTGGAAGAGTCCAGACCAGGGGTTGCTGTCGAAGAGGTAAACGATTTAAGACTGAGATGAGGAGACATTTCTTCATCCAGAGAGTGGTAAGCCTGTTGAATTTGCTACCAAAGAAAGCAGTAAATATTAAAACATTTTATGATTTCATGAAAAAGATGTGATGCGGAGGTGCTAGTGCTGGGGTGGACAAAGTTAAAAATCACACTACACCAAGTCATAGTCCAACAGATTTATTTGAATATACAAGCTTTCAGAGCGCTGCTCCTTCATCAGGTAGCTAGTGGATATAGCACTTGCGGCTAAAAGGATAAAAAAAAAGGGGGAAAGGTGGGAACAGGCTATTGAGGTGGTTGATTAGCCATGATCAGAACAAATGGCAGAATAAGCCATAGGGATGCATGGCCTACTCCTCCTCCTATTTCCTCTGTTTCTATGTTTCTTGGTAAAATTGAAGAATTTTAACTTGCAGTAATGTGGGGATTTGGGAGTGGTTAGTGTTCTGGGAGAATGAATGTGAGGCTGCAGCTCAGTTAGGGGTAGGGGGAGGAGGAGCGGGGTAGTGGCGACGTGGCTACATCATCACAGCAAGCTGCAGAAGGTGGGAGGAGCTTGGCCTGTACCCGTGAGAACCCAGTGAAGTCAATGACAGTCTGAATCATCGGATATGGAGCCCTCCTGTCCTGATGTTGTTTGCAGATGCTATTGTCAGGCTATTGGTCAGGCGGTGTACACGAGGGCTCGAGTGCAGCCAGGGATCTATCTGTAAATCAAAACCCTGAGAGGTAAGGGAAACCCAGGGAAGGTGTGAGCTAAGGAACAAAGCCGATTGTGAGTGGGGCAGCATGGAGAAGGGAGACTAAGACTGTGAGAGAAGTAAAGGCTGGGGAGAAATTGACTGGCTGGGAGTAGAAAGGTACAGTAGCAAATACCGTGATTGTGAAGGTATACTATGGGATGCTCTGAGACAACGTATCCACCAGCATTTGGTCATGCACAGACTGGGCCAATGTTTTCCAGCTAAACCTGACCTCCAATTGTCCTGGAAGCTCTGTGTAATTGGCCCCAGTCTGCACACAGCCAAGATCGTGTCATGGTTGACATGCAACACTTTTAAAAGCATTTTTCAAAATCACAGACAGGTCTCGGCATTGACACTGCCATCCTCAGTAAGCCACAGTGAGTAGGAGAATCTCAACTGAAGGAGCAAGATGGGAACTACGTCTTTTTCTGAAAGAATCTTTCTGAAGATGAAAGATGCCTCAAAAAGTCCTTATTGGCGTCCTCAGCATCTCCCCCATGTGTTTAAATGAGATCCTCCCAACTGCCTAGTGTGGATCAGCAAGACATTTGGAACTGGTACATTCAGCCATATACTCCAGGTAATGTATAAGAGCAAAGAGTAATTTTACTCCAACTTTCAGCAATGTCTCTCCCAAGTCCCAGCAGGCAACTGCAAGGACGACATCTTTTCAAACTTATTTGTTTTTGGATATTGGACCAAAAATATGAAAAGGATACTGCTTTAAAACAGGGAAGCTAGAAGAAGACAGGACAGTTTTAAAACAAGTTGCTGGAACTCATTGGCATTGTGGGTGTGAATGGGGACAGCTTTGCCCAAAGACAGAGTGTTGATTGTTTTTTTTACAATCATTCCAGTTATGTGGGTCAGGAATCAAGATCGTGACAAAACTCTCTGATCGTTGGATACCTGTCTGGGCAGATAGGCAGCCAGAATGTGAACAACACTATAGCAAAAAGGATCCAGCCTCTCAAAACACATAAAGTCTCTTTCTCCTTGCAGAGATCTAATGAAGAATAACAAGGTAGATAACTATTCTTCCTCATCATTTGCCCATAAGCTGCTGTCTCTAACCAGTGACTGAGAGATTGAACAGTTAATGAGCCAAGTACCCTGTGACTGCAATAAATAACTCAAAAAACTTGGGAAGGTGCAAATTGGAGATCAGAAGGACTCAGAAATTGTGGTTAGAACTGATTTATCTGTAAGAAATAAGAGTTTCTTGTTGTTCACACAAACCTGGTCAGTGTTTTCTGTTAACTTGAATTAATCAGATTAGACTTTTGGATTAATTTGATTAAATCTTTAATTTTTATGATGATCCTGGGGGTGGTGCAGTTTGTTATTCCCCTGGGAATAACAAAATAAATAGATCCTCCTTGGAAATTTTAACGCCAGAGTTAGGAAGAATGTAAATCTCTGGAAGGTTGTGATTAACAAGGAAGGTACCTTTCCTTTCACAAAATGTCTAGGACATGACCCTGTCATGGACAGCGCCCTGTTTAACCAAGAAAACAAGCACAAGACCACACAGTAATACACATGGCCGAAGGAATGGCACCGGCTCAAATACAGGAGCATTCAATCGAAGGATAGCAGGGAGATCCACATCACCCGTACCATTTCATACCAACAATTCCTGGGCCAATCGCTTCTTACCCACTCTACCATGTCCATCCAACTTGATCCCCAATACAATAGAATCAACATGAGAAAGATTTCAAATATTCCATCAAGGCAGCCCTTCTCAGCCAATGCTTCAGTGACATCTTTCTACCTCCAGCCATCAGGAGTTACAGTTTGTTTCTTTCCTTAATGGGACATGGGGACTGTGGGCTGGGCCAGCATTTATTCCGCACCCTAGATGCCCTTGAGATGGTGGTGGTGAGCTGCCTACTTGAACCACTGCAGTCCGTGTGCAGTAGGTAAACTCACAATGTTATGAGGGAGGGAATTCCAGGATTTTGACTCAGCAACACTGAAAGAATGTTGATATATTTCCAGGGCAGGATATAGCATGGCTTGGAGGGAAACATGAAGATGATGGTGTTCTCATGTATCTCAGCTGTTGTCCTTCTAGACAGCATTGGCTATGGACTTGTAAGGTGCTGTCTAAAGAAGCTTGGTGAATTTCTATAATGCATCTTGTAGATATTAACTCTACTGCTATTGAGCAACGATGCTGAAGACAGTGAAAATTTGAGTATGTGGTGCCTACCAAACAGGCTGCTTTGTCCTAAATGGTGTCAAGCTTCTTCAGTGTTACTGGAGCAGGACCCATTAATGCAAGTGGGGAGTATTCCATCACTCACCTACGTGTACCTTACAGATGATGGACAGGCTTTGGTGAGTTACTCATTGCAGTGTCCCTAGCCTCTGACCTGCTCTTATAGCTGCATCACATGTATAGCTGCATCGCTCTTCTGGGAAGAGGAGTATATGGTGGGAGTCTGAGGGATGCTGCCTTTGATGTTATATTCATGAAGGGAGATAAATTTGACTGTGGAACTGTAGAGGAACTTGCTGTGTGCTGGAGGGACGACCATCACAAGGACCATTGTCAATTACCTCCTACCAGTCACTGAGTAATTCCTTTCAGAACTGCAATTCAGTTTCTGCCCATTGAGAGGCACCATAAGCATGATCTTCACTGAATAGGAAGTTCAAGAAAACAAGGCTATGTTGTCACACCAAGTCTCCTCTCCACCCCTCCTCCAACACATCATCCGAAGCACTGAGATAATTTACACAACCGATGGGGAGCTGTTCAACCTATGCTTCCTTTAATTTAAAAGCAAACCAGCATCATTTTGAGACATTGAGTTCCATTATGCAGATGACGCTGGTGAATGCAGTCACTCAGAAGCTGAACTCCAGGTTAACTCCTTCTTTAAATAAATACCTGGAAAGATGAGGTCTTGACCTAACCAGTTCCCATAGGACAATACCTCCCCAAGTTAATTTAAGATCCATTTTGTTCTTTTCTGTATCTTGGGTACCTCGGCTCAATGAAAATAAACATAGAAGATGATTCCTTTCTGTCAGTTCAGCCTTTGGCCAACTGAGCAAAAGAGTATTTGACAAGCAGGATCTCATATACAAGAGTAAGATCAGGTTTGTCAGGCAGCATTGAGGCCTGACAAACCTGGTCACTCTTGGTCACTCTGAAGACTTATAGATGGCACATCAAAACATTGGAGAAGTACCACTAGCAGTGCCTTTGCAAAATTCTCCAAAGATGGTCTATCAACAGTGTCTACTCCTATATCCACAAGCCCAACATCATGGTGGTACTTACTAGATACCAACTCACAGGGATATGCTATATTGTTTTAGCCTATCAACATGTCAAGGCACAACTGCAATGCACTGAATTCACTTATGACATGAGACACCAAGGAGGATAGCAGGAAAGACTTGGGGATGTAATTGAAGCATCCCTGAAAAGGTCATATATCTACCCAGATGTATCTTCCTCTCTTGTAACCAACCAAAATGGAGAAGGTTCATTTGGGAAAGTGCCAAACGCATCAAGAGATTTTGTGGGGAGAGGTGCAGAAGCATCAGAGAGAGCACTACAAACCTTCAATAAACTTAGCTACTCAACCTTCCCACATCATCACCATCCCATGGCAGAGTCTGCAGATTATACATTCAACTTCTCAGACATCTCAAAATTCATCTAACCAGCGTGGAAGCATTTTTAAAAATTCATACTTGGATTGTGGGTGTCACTGGCTGGGCCATTATTTACTATCCATCCCTGGTTGACCTTGGGAAGATGGTGGTAAGCCGACTCCTTGAACCACTACAGTCCATGTGCAATAAGTAGGCACAAAACATGTTTAGGAAGGAGCAGAGTTATCTTTCCAAATCAGGATTGTATGTCAGACTTGGAGGGGAACTTCCAGTTGTAGGTGTCTCCATATATCTGCTGCCTTTGTCCGACAGCCACAAACATGTTCCGTTGTGCCAGGTAAGGCTATAACCAGCAGAGAGTTGTTTCCTTGATTTTCATTGACTCCAGTTTTGCTCGGGCTCCTTGATGCCACGCTCAGTCAAAAGTAGCTTTGGTGTCAAGGGTCAGCACTCTCATCTCCCCTCTGGAATTCAGCTCTTTTATCAATGTTTGAACCAAGGCTGTAATGAGGTCAGGAGCTGAATGGCTCTAGGAAAACCAAAACTGGGCGTCACTGAGCAGGTTATTGCTGAGCAGGTGTTATTTGATAGCACTATTGATGACACCTTCCATCACTTTACTGATGATCATGGTTAGATTGATAGGATGGTAATTAATTAGGTTAGATTTATCCTGCTTTTCATGTACAGGATATAGGAGGAGAAAGTGAGGGCTGCAGATGCTGGAGATCAGAGCTGAAAATGTGTTGCTGGAAAAGCGCAGCAGATCAGCCAGCATCCAAGGAACAGGAGAATCGACGTTTCAGGCATAAGCCCTTCTTCAGGAATGAACAGGATATACCCAGGCAATTTTCCACATTGCCGGTTAGCTAGCAGTGTTGCAGCTGTACTGGAACAGCTTGGCCAGGGAAGCTGCAACTTCTGGAGCACCAGGCTCCAGGACAATTGTCGGAATGTTGCCAGGCCCATAGGCTTTGTCGTGTCCAGTGTCTCCAACCAGTTCTTGATATCACACAGGACGAATCAAATCGGCTGAAGATAGGCATCAGTGAGTCCTCGTGGAGTGGCTGAGATGGGTAAACCAAAAAGGACATACAGCTGAAGATTCTTGCAAATGCTTCAGCCTTATGTTTTGCACTGATGTGCTGGGTTCGCCAGGGGGCTATTTGTAAAGCTTTCTCCTGCAGTGAATTGTTTGATATTCCCTCACCATTCGTGACTGGATGTGGCAGACTGCAGAGCTTAGATCTGATCTGTTAATTGTGGAATCAATTAACTCTATCACTTGCTGCTTCTGTTGTTCACCATGCAAGGAGTCTTGTTTTGTAGCTTCATCAGGTTGACACCTTTTTTGGTTTACCTGATGCTGCTCCAGACATGTCCTCCTGCACACATCATGGAACCAGGGTTGATCCCCTAGATTGGTGGTAACGAAAAATGAGAGATCTGCCAGGCCTTAAGGTTGCAGATTGTGTTGGAGTGCAATTCTTCTGCTGCTGATGGCCTATGGTGTTCTGTGATGCCCATTCTTGAATTACCAGATCTGTTTAAAGTCTGTGCCATTTAACACAATGGTAGTGCCACACAACAGAGTGTAAAGTATTCTCAACATGAAAGCAGGACTTTGTCTCCACATGGACTGTTTGGTGATCACCACACATTCCTGATGAAGGGCTTATGCCCGAAACATCGATTCTCCTGTTTCTCAGATGCTGCCTGATCTGCTGTGCTTTTCCAGCATCCCACTCTTGACTCTGATCTCCAGCATTTGCAGTCCTCATTTTCTCCTAGTTGGTCAGTTCACATGACCAACACTGTCATGAACAACATTTGCTATCGTCCCAATTTAGCTGCTTTGTTCTTTAGGATTTGACCAGCTCAGTCAGCAGTGCTGCTGCTAAGCCAGTATTGGGGATGAACATTGAAGTCCCCACGCAGACTAAGTTCTGTACCCTCGCCACCCTCAGTATCTCCTCCAAGTGGTCTTCACATGGATGAGTTCTGTTTCATCAGCTGAGGGAGGGTGGTACATGGTATCAGCAGGAGGTTTCCTTGCTCAAAGCCATGAGACTTCATGGGGTCCAGAGTCAATGTTGACGTCTCACCATCTGTATACCACTATACCGTCACCACTGCAGGGCCTGTCCTGCCAGTGGGACAGAACATGTCCTGGTATGGAGATGGTGCTGTCTGGGACATTTGTAGGGTATGATTCTGTCAGCAAGACTATTTCAGACTGTTGCTTGACTTGCTTGTGAGACAGCTCTCCCAGCTTTGGCGCCAGGCACCAGATATTCGTAAGGAAGACTTTCCAGAGTTGACAGGGCTATGTTGGTTGTTTTTAGTTACTAGATGGTGTGTCTGGTTTCCTTCTTTCTTTAAGCCTTTTTTAGTGGATTACACAGATGAGTCATTTCAAAGTTAACCACATAGCTGTGGATCTGCAGTCACATGGAGACTAAGAGTAAATACAACAGATTTCCTTTCCTAAGGGACATTAGTGAACCAGATGGACTTTACCTACAATTGTTTCATTAGACGTTTTAATTCATGAATTTTATTGAATTCAAATACATCCAGGATCCAAGATCCCAGAATATCATCTGGGTCTCTGAATTGCTTGGCCAGTAATAATACCACCATCACTTCCCCTAAATTGCAGTCATCCTTGATCCTAAGGCACTGCTCAAGGGAAGAGGTTGACCATGCAATGAGAACCAGGCTGCTGACTTCCATTTTTAACGGAACATTAGGCTACACATCAACAAATTCTCAAAGTTGCTTCACTTACACTTATTTTGAGATTTCTTCATTAGATCTCCATTTGGAGTTCTGATCCAGCAGTTCAGCATGACTGCATTTATGATTTTTGTTTTGGAGTTCATGCGAAGACTTGGATAGCTATCAATATCAACAGTAACACCAGCAGGAGGACCAGCAGCTGTGGGAAGATACCGATAAGAGCAGGGTTAGCAGGGGCAGGTCCCTCGCAAACCTGCTCCACTGCAAACGGGATGAGTAAAGTTGTGCATCTCACATAGGATCACATAATGTGTACTGGCGGTGGATAAGCTTACTTGGCATTTTGGAACACAAGTGCCACTAATCCATCCATTTAACAGCCTGTGTAAAGTTTCTCACCCAAATCTCCACACTCCTCCATGTCTTCCACCATCACATGACAATCCTGCAAACTACCAAACCTCCCTTTCAGTTTCAGATTTCCCAACAACAATTCCTACCTTACCACCCACCACCAGCGACTAGAAACATGGGCAACACGGAAATAGCATGCATGTGGTTCAAAAGTTAAAAAGAAGTTGAACAATTTAACATTGTGTAACACATCCACATGCAAGTTAAAATCTTTTATCTTCCTCTTCCTAGCTTTCCTGCACCCACTGCATTCTGTCAGAGGTGGTGAAAGCTGCTTCGGGCCCTGCTCTGACAGCTGAACAGCTCTTCACTGATCCTGTTTGGGTTTCTGAATCCACAAGATTCCTGGTTTACTTCCATCTTGACAGGGACGCCTCTATCATCAGGATGCAACACAAGGCAGCGTGTGGGATACTG
The DNA here is from genome assembly GCF_037043375.1 of Chiloscyllium plagiosum. NCBI lineage: Eukaryota > Metazoa > Chordata > Chondrichthyes > Orectolobiformes > Hemiscylliidae > Chiloscyllium > Chiloscyllium plagiosum. The sequence goes on from NW_028270148.1 coordinate 37,730,680, forward strand.
ATTACAGTTGGCTGGCACAGGATTGGGGGGAGAAATGGAACAGGTAAGGAGACAATGCACCTCAGGTTGATTCACATCTCCATGTGCACCCTCACTATCATCTTTCTCTGCTACCAATGACACAGAGAGAGCAGATCAGTGAGATATTCAACAGCCAACTTGAGAATTTGGTGGATCCCACACAAAAGGGCCTTCATAGTATGCAAGCCATTGGTGATAACCTGCATGTACTCTCTTGATTGCCTCGCTAGATGCTTCTTTGGAGGTGGCCATACTTGCTATGGACAAAGACTTTGCTGCGGAAACCTCGAGCATCATTCCACTCAGGATGGAAATGGACTCCTCCGATCTATCTGCAAGTGTGCACAGTCTGGCAAGAATAATGATCAGTGCATTGCATCCGTATATCACGCATTCTTTGCTGCAGCTCCAGAAATACCCTGAGGCTGAGCATCTGCACCCAGCCGGGCAGAGCTTGGGAGCTCCTGCATCTTGCAAAGCACACTCTCCGTTATTGTCCGAATTGAGTAGCTGGAGTTGTATGTTGGAGCTGTTGCAGTATTGATTTACCAAGATGGACTTTTCCAGTAGATCTTGAAGTTAGTTATTTGTTGTTTTCTTACCTGAAAGTCAAGTTCTTGTTGAGGTGAACTTGGAAAAGGAGCCAGCCTGAGAGATTCTTAATTTGTAGTGGTGTCCAGGTTTAAAAGGATGTTACCGCACTTGGTCAGCAGCTGCTGAAGGGCTGGTTTCTCACTGATTCTTGGGGAAAAAGAATTGGTGACCTGAAGTTGGTTTCAGTCACATGGCTAACTGCTACTGATTAGCCATAATGGTTTTGAAGTCCGAAGCCATCGCTACCCAATGGAAGATTGATGATCATTATTGACAGCTCCATATGATTCCTGCAGCTCTTCTTTTTTACATATTGAGCTTGGAGACAGCAGCTATAGAACTCTTCAGATTTGAATTTCATGTAAACCACAAGTTTAGCAGGTGTAAATCCCAAAGATGGCTTGTGTCTTGATGCATGCTTTCAAGGCAGTAAAATAACTCCACAGAGGCCGGTATCCTGTCACCAGTTCACCCTTCATTTACACATGAGCAGTCCTTGACTTTAGGACTGCCTCATTCAGAGTCAGGTACCAGGGTGTCGCATATCTGGCACTCCTGTTTTTATTTTTTTTTCTACCACAGGGAAGAAAAGAAACTTGCAAGTGGACAGTGATAAGCAGTGCCCTTCACATCAAAGGGCAAAGCTGTGTGATCAAACAATAAAGGGGAGGGCAGGGATTAAATCAAAATAGAGCTGGAGGGAGAAATAATGCACTCCACTCCCTGCGGCGCCCACCTCTCCCTGAACAGCTGAAGGGTGTGGTGGACACTGTGTGCTCCTTCTCCAGAGACACCCGGGCTCTAACATAACACTCCTGTTTTTATTTTTTTTACCCCTGACACTTCTGGTTTTTTTTTGTCTTTTTGTTCTTCCCCACACTACTGCCTAACTGCGGTAGTGCTTATTTATTCCCCAGCATCCATGTTGTGTGTGTGCAGGTGTGAGACACAATGAAAGACACAAGGCGTACCAATCTTTATTCAGTTTCCACCACCAGGAAGAAAAGAAACACCTGAGTGGCCTGTGACACTCCTAGTTTTATTTATTTTCTAGAATTCTAGACATTGAAATTTTTTGTAGTAAGAATGATCATCATAATTGAAATAACTTCACAGAGGCCGATATCACATCATCATTTACATGTACATAGTATTTAACACTGGTCCAGTCTCCTCAGAGCCAACTCTCAGAGTGAACAGGATCTCTAACATTCCTTTTTTTTTATTATTACCCCCACATTACTGCCTAACTTATTTATTCCCCTGCACCCATGTTGTGTGTGTGCAGGTTTGAGACACAGTGAAAGACACAAGGTGCATGAATCTTTAATCAAATTTCCACCACTAGGAAGAAAGGAAACACCCGAGTGGCCAGTGACAAGCAGTGCCCTAGACAAAAGGCAATGCGCTGTGATCAAACAGTGAAGGGGAGGGCAGGGATTAAATCAAAACACTCCTGGTTTTATATTTTATTAAACAAATTACAAAAACAGTTTACAACAAACAGTTACATTTACAGCTACATACAAGAGACAGCAATTTTACAAGGGAGAGGAGCAGCAAAGCCAGGCCCCAAACCCTACCATTCAAACAGTTTACAGGGACATGAGGACAAACCTCAAATCCCAGTTTCACAAAGATATAAGGAGACAACAGCAGTGACAGTTGTCACTCCTGGTTTTAATCTGTTAGCCAGGACTCCCTGATTGGACCAGATTAACAATCCCAATCAGGGAACTCAATTTCTATTAGGATCAGCTGGCTGACTTCATTAACGCACTATATCTCTCCCCCTTTGAGTCTGAAGACAGGGGCCGGTACTTTTTCTTGGAGGACCTCCTGGAGTGTTTTCGTATGGGCTCAGGTTCCTCTGCCTCAGTGTCTGTTACAGGTGGAGTGTAACGCACGGGAGCTCCTCCCTTGTGCCAGGAGTGCCTTGGTGGAATTTCACATCCGTTGGCAAAGGTGTCCAGGTGGCTCTATCCATCATGTCCATCTCTGATTCTGAGGACCCAACAACGCTGGATGGAGAGAGTGAATCCATGGGTTCTAGCAGCATTTCTGAATGTTCCAAGGAGCCGGGCACATCTTGCTTCACTACTACTTGCAAATTTGCAGCTTTTATATGGTCCATGTGCTTGCACAGGACCATCGCACCTACCTAAGCTTTATATGTCACTTGTCCTGACCTCATGTCGACCATGCCTCTTACCCACAGCGATTCTTACACCAAACCTTGTCCCCTGTATCAAACTGTCTCTCTCGCTTGGAATCTTGGGTACAGCATTGGCGTTCCTTATACCATTTCACCCTTCCATCCAGGTCCGGGTAGATTAGACTTAACCTGGTTCTGCCCATCAGTAACTCTGCTGGTGCTATCCCTGTAGTTGCATGGGGAGTCGTCCCATAATCAGGACAGTTTGGTATCTAGTGAGGCTGTAGGCTGAAAACAACAAATACTGGAGATGACAGCGAGTCAGGCAGCATCCATGGAGAGAGAGCAAGCTAATGTTTTGAGTCTAGATAACTCTTCATCAGAGCTGACATGAAGTGTGGAGGAGGCAGCATTTATGCAATAGTGAAGGGGAGTAGAGGAATGTTGGGCAGAAATGATGCTGATTAAATGATTGGAATGTGAGAATGGCAGAACATTGGTGGATCAGTGGTGCTGGAAGAGCACAGCAATTCAGGCAGCATCCAAGGACAGGCAAAATCGATGTTTCGGGCAAAAGCCCTTCATCAGGAATAAAGGCAGAGAGCCTGAAGCGTGGAGAGATAAGCTAGAGGAGGGTGGGGGTGGGGAGAGAGTAGCATAGAGTACAATAGGTAGGTGGGGAAGGAGATGAAGGTGATAGGTCAGGGAGGAGAGGGTGGAGTGGATTGGTGGAAAAGGAGCTGGGCAGGTCGGACAAGTCCGGACAGGTCGAGTTACTGGAGGTTAGAAACTAGGATGAGATGGGGGAAGGGGAAATGAGGAAACTGTTGAAATCCACATTCATGCCCTGGGGTTGAAGTGTTCCGAGGCGGAAGATGAGGCGTTCTTCCTCCAGGCGTCTGGTGGTGAGGGAGCGGCGGTGGAGGAGGCCCAGCACCTCCATATCCTCGGCAGAGTGGGAGGGGGAGTTGAAATGTTGAGCCACTGGGCGATTTGGTTGATTGATGCGGGTGTCTCTGAGATGTTCCCTAAAGCGCTCTGCTAGGAGGCGTCCAGTCTCCCCAATGTAGAGGAGACCGCATCGGGAGCAACGGATACAATAGATGATATTAGTGGATGTGCAGGTAAAACTTTGATGGATGTGGAAGGCTCCTTTAGGGCCTTGGATGGAGGTGAGGGAGGAGGTGTGGGCACAGGTTTTACAGTTCCTGCGGTGGCAGGGGAAAGTGCCAGGATGGGAGAGTGGGTCGTAGGGGGGCGTGGACCTGACCAGGTAGTCACGGAGGGAACGGTCTTTGCGGAAGGTGGAGAGGGGTGGGGAGGGAAATATATCCCTGGTGGTGGGGTCTGTTTGGAGGTGGCGGAAATGTCGGCGGATGATTTGGTTTATGCGAAGGTTGGTAGGGTGGAAGGTGAGCACCAGGGGCGTTCTGTCCTTGTTGTGGTTGGAGGGGTTGGGTCTGAGGGCGGAGGTGCGGGATGTGGATGAGATGCGTTGGAGGGCATCTTTAACCACGTGGGAAGGGAAATTGCGGTCTCTAAAGAAGGAGGCCATTTGGTGTGTTCTATGGTGGAACCGCTCCTCCTGGGAGCAGATACGGCGGAGGCGGAGGAATTGGGAATACGGGACTTGTCCGACCTGCCCAGCTCCTTTTCCACCAATCCACTCCACCCTCTCCTCCCTGACCTATCACCTTCATCTCCTTCCCCACCTACCTATTGTACTCTATGCTACTCTCTCCCCAACCCCACCCTCCTCTAGCTTATCTCTCCACGCTTCAGGCTCTCTGCCTTTATTCCTGATGAAGGGCTTTTGCCCGAAACGTCGATTTTGCCTGTCCTCGGATGCTGCCTGAATTGCTGTGCTCTTCCAGCACCACTGATCCAGAATCTGGTTTCCAGCATCTGCAGTCATTGTTTTTACCTCTAGAACATTGGTGTGTCTAACTGACAGACTGGAAAGGACAGACTGTCCCACTGGGGTGGGGGAAGGAGAGAGGGGATACTGTGACAGAGAATGTAGCAAGCAAAGCTCAAAGAAAGGGAAGGAATGGGAGTGGGTTCACAATCTGAAGGTGTTGAATTCAATATTAAGCCCAGAAGGCTGTGAAGTGCCTAGTCTGTAGATGAGATGTTGTTTCTCCAGTTTGTGCTGTGATTCACTGGAACACTGCAGTATGCCTAGGACAGACATGCGGGCATGTGAACAGGATGCTGTATTAAAATAACCAGCAACTGGAAGGTCAGGGTACTGCTTACACACAGACCGGAGGTGTTCGGCAAAGTGGTCACCCTGTCTGTGTTTGGTCTCTCCAATGTAGAGTAGGCCACATTGGGTGCAGTGAACCCAATACACAAGATAGGAGGATGTCCCGGTGAAATGCTGCTTCACCTGGAAAAACTGTTCAGGCCCTTGGATGGTGAGCAGGGAGGAGGTGAAGGGGCAGGTGTTGCACCTTCTGCAGTTACATGGGAAGGCGCCGTGGGAAGGGGGATATTCTTAATTGTTGAAGAATGAACTAGGATATTCCAAAGGGAACGATACCTGTGAAGTGCAGACAGGGAGAGTGAGGGAAAGATGTGTTTGGTGGTGGCATTCTGCTGGAATTGTCTGAAATGGCAGAGAATGATCCTTTAAGGCAAAGGCTGGCGGGATGAAAAGTGAGAACTCGGGGACCTTGATCATGCTGTTGTGAGTGATGGGAAGGGGTAAGGCGGAAGCACGGGGGTGATAGGTCAGATACGGTGAGGGCCCTGTCAACCACAGTGGGAGGGAAACCACAGTAATGGAAGAAGGAAGCCATGTCAGCCGCGCTGTTATAGAAGGTGGCATCATCCAGAGAGATGCGAAGTAGGCGAAGGAATTGGGAGAATGGGATGGAGTCCTTGCGGGATGTGGGGTGAGAACAGCTGTTGTGACGGTAGCTATGGGAGTCTGTGACTTTGTAGTGGATGACTGTAGATGCTGTAGGCTGCTTCTTCAAGCCTGCCTTCAGAGATGGACTGCTCTTTCTGTCAGGCCATTGGTTGATGGGTGGTATGGAGTTGTCTTATATGTCGAATCCCATTCAACTTTAAGAAATAACCAAACTCCCTTCTGGTAAATAATGGCTTGTTATCTGCGACCAACACTTCCGGGACTCTGTGTATTGAAAACAATGCGCACAGTTTTCCTATTGTCACTCCAGTGTTTGATGAATGGACCCTATGTGCACCCAGTTCACTTTACTGTGCATCTACAATGACTAAGAACATTGAACCCATGAAAGGACCTGTGCAGTCAACTTGCAACCAAGGCTAAGGTTTACTCAGCCACCCCCACAGATGTAGGGGAGCTGCTAGTAGTAATTTTTGTCTTTGTTGGCACTCTGGGCCCTGCCCCATTAAGTGACTATGCCTACATCCAAGCCTGGCCACCAGACACAACTTTTCACTAATATCTTAAATTTATAAACCCTTGGATGGTGCTCGTGGAGTCCAGCCAGTATTTGACAGGCTCTTTGCTCAGGACAATTATTACTGTTACTCCCCATAACAATATGCCGTCCTCTACTGTGAGCTGGTCTCTCCAGGTCCACAAAGGTTTCAGTTCGAGTTGTGATGGATCTTTGGTATCCCCCATTAATACTGGTTGTTTCTGTTTCAAAAGAACTGGATCTTTCTGCATCCAAAGGCTGGTATTGTCAACTGTGACTGGGAGCATATCCAGAAAATTTAATATCATTACTAATTTTCCCATCGCAGGAACCATCGGTGGTGTATCTGCAAATGGGAGATGGCTCAATGCATCTGTATTTGCTACTTGACCTCCTGGATTGTGTTCTAATTTGTAATTATAAGCCCTTAGTATTAGAACTCACCACTGAAAGTGGCCTAAAGCTATGGATGACACTGCCTTAAGCAGACCCAGGGGTTTGTGGTATGTGATGTATTTGGAAAGGCAAGAATTGATTAGGGGTAGTCAACATGGCTTTGTGCATGGGAAATCATGTCTCACAAACTTGATTGAGTTTTTTGAAGAAGTAACAAAGAAGATTGATGAGGGCAGAACAGTAGATATGATCTATATGGACTTCAGTAAGGCGTTTGACAAGGTTCCCCATGGGAGACTGATTAGCAAGGTTAGATCTCATGGAATACAGGGAGAAACTAGCCATTTGGATAAAGAACTGGCTCAAAGGTAGAAGACAGGGTGGTGGTGGAGGGTTGTTTTTCAGACTGGAGGCCTGTGACCAGTGGAGTGCCACATGGATCGGTGCTGGGTCCTCTACTTTTTGTCATTTACATAAATGATTTGGATACGAGCATAAGAGGTACAGTTAGTAAGTTTGCAGATGATACCAAAATTGGAGGTGTAGTGGACAGCGAAGAGGGTTACCTCAGATTACAACAGGATCTGGACCAGATGGGCCAATGGGCTGAGAAGTGGCAGATGGAGTTTAATTCAGATAAATGCGAGGTGCTGCATTTTGGGAAAGCAAATCTTAGCAGGACTTATACACTTAATGGTAAGGTCCTAGGGAGTGTTGCTGAACAAAGAGACTTTGGAGTGCAGGTTCATAGCTCCTTGAAAGTGGAGTCACAGGTAGATAGGATAGTGAAGAAGTCATTTGGTATGCTTTCATTTATTGGTCAGAGTATTGAGTACAGGAGTTGGGAGGTCATGTTGCGGCTGTACAGGACATTGGTTAGGCCACTGTTGGAATATTGCGTGCAACTCTGGTCTCCTTCCTATTGGAAAGATGTTGTGAAACTTGAAAGGGTTCAGAAAAGATTTACAAGGATGTGGCCAGGGCTGAACAGGCTGGGGCTGTTTTCCCTGGAGGCTGAGGGGTGACCTTATAGAGGTTTATAAAATTATGAGGGGCATGGATAGGATAAATAGACAATTTTCCCTGGGATCCGGGAGTCCAGAACTAGAGGGCATAGGTTTAGGGTGAGAGGGGAAAGATATAAAAGAGACCTAAGAGGCAACCTTTTCACGCAGAGGGTAGTGAGCTGCCAGAGGATGTGGTGGAGGCTGGTACAATCGCAACATTTAAGAGGCATTTGGATGGGTATATGAATAGGAAGGGTTTGGAGGGATATGGGCCAGGTGCTGGCAGGTGGGACTAATTGGGTTGGGATATCTGGTCGGCATGGACAGGTTGGACTGAAGGGTCTGTTTCCATGCTGTACATCTTTATGACTCTATGACTATCACAAATTTTCATCCATAAATGAAGGACCACCAATCCATTTAGTATCTTGGCATATTTACGCTATGCATTAGCCAATATCCTGGATGCATAAGCTTTGGGTGTTCCTCTCCATTGGGTACCTATGAGCTAATACCATCCTGATGCTGTACAGAAAGGTCATAGCATGCAAACATTTTAGAGGGTTATAGGTGTTTCTTTATTTCATTGAAAGCTAAGCCTTGTCTCAGTGGCCATTTCCAAGGCTGACCTTTTATTTACACATGAACAGTCCTTGACTTTATTATTGCCACATACAGAGTCAGGTACCGGAGTGTCAGTATCTCTGATACTCACCCTTTTTATACGTCAGCCAGGACTCCCTGATTGGACCAGATTTACAGCCCCAATCAGGGAACTCATACTCTATGATGTACAGCTGGCTGACCTTGTTACAATCATGACAGGGGAGGCCTTCACCCATGGTTACTTAATCAGGAACTTTCCGGAGACTTGAGGCAGAAATTGTGAGTCACCTGTCTTCGACAGCCATCTTGGCAGTCCAGTTGATGCTCACTTTTATGCCAAAAGAAAGTTCCAGAAAATAAAACCACAAAAGGTCTAATATCATTACAGACTCTTCCATTGGGGGTACCACCAGTGGTGTATCTGCTAAAGGGAGGTAGCTCAATGCATCCATATTTGCTACTTGGACTCCTGAACAGTTCCAACATATAACTGTGAGCACTTAGGATCAGAGCCCACTGCTGAAAGTGGCCTGAAGCTAACGTAACAGGACATGCCTTTTGGGGCCAAACAACTGTGCATTAGAAGTGGTCCATTTAAGATGTGCATTGTGCAGTAATCTTTGAGGGATTGTGCAATACAGCAAAAGGGTTGTACACAGAAAAGGAAAATTATAGAGAACATTGACTGAGAGCTCAAAGTTTTGAGGTTGAACAATTTGAACGAATAAATTGACTGATGTTACAAAGCCTTTCTAGCTGACTGGGGATTTGCCTCACACGTGGGATTACACAATTTATGTGGGGGGGCTTGCTGATTTGCAGGTAATACATAACAGAAGTGGAAGCTCTCATTTAATAACATTGTTCGCTCAGAAAATCTAGGCTGGAAAAGTATGTGGTTAGACACACAAATGAGTCATCAGCCTTGTCGGAGACAGCAAAGGCTGCTGATGTCTGCATTAAGCTTCCACAAGCTGTGTGAATGCAATGTATCATATATGGAAGCCCAAGGTAGCATAAGCCTGGATAAATCTTTGCAGTATTCCTTCAGTAATGAGAAAATGATTAATAGCGTCAAAGCCAAGTCTCTCCAGTCAGACTGTTTTTATAACTAGTAAACATGTAGAAGCTAGAGTGATAAAGCTCCTCAGTTTATAATTATGATGAAGCAACTTGCTAAGTCTTGTACTTCATATGTGTTGTAACCTGTACACATTCTTTGTGAGTGAGTGGGAATTTGTGTTACTTGTGGTTCACTGGTGGTAGATTTATCCCTGAGTCACAAGACAGTGGGTTTCGGTTCTATTCCAGCATGTAAGGACAAAAGCAAATCTAACATAGGCAGCACTGAGGGAATGCTGCCTTTTGGATGGGATGTTAACCGGAGACCCAGTCTACCCTCTCAGCAGATCTAAAATATCCCATGGCACTATTCCAAAGCACAGCAGGGAAACTGTGCCCAGTGTCCTGGCCAATATTTATCCTTCAATTAATATTACAAAAAAAAGACTATCTAGTCATTATCGTGTTGTTGTTTGTGGGATTTTGTTGTGTGTAATTTGGCTACTATATTTCCAACATTGAAATCATGACCACATGCCAACATGACTCTATTGGCTGTTATGTCATTTCCCAAAGTTGGGAATGAAATATTCAGAAGATGTGGGAAGGAAGAGGTGGAGGGCCAGCTTTATTAGGATAGGATGAAATAATTCTTTTCTTTTTCTTCTCCTACTTTGGCAGTCTCTCAGGATCGAGGATGACTTGCTTCTGCTCTGGGCAGACGCTGGATGGTTCAATTCTGGAGCTGCGGGCCCTGCCACTGAAAGGGCAGAGAGTCCCAGGGATACTGGATATTGGGCATTCTTTCTTCTCCTTGCAGTTGGCCTCCACATGCCTCACTCGGTGATGCTGAAAGTGGGGAGTGCCTTTGCGGATGCTTTTTCTCCAGTTTGTGTTCGAAGACAAGAGATTCCCATGTGTCAGTGGGGATGCTGCAGTTGTTTAAGAAAGCAGTCAGGATGTCCTTGTGGTGTTTCCTTTGCCCTCCTAGTGATTGCTTGACTGTGCAGTTTGGCGGAGAGCATTAGTTTAAGGTGTCTTCCATCTGGCATAGGGACAATGTGGCCTGCCACTGTAGCTGGTCATGGGTGACCTGTGCCTCAATACTGAGGCTCTTGGTCTGGGAGAGGGTTCTCATGTTGGTACACTAATCCTGCCCTGTTGATTTGCAGGATTTTGCAAAGGCAGTGCTGGTGAAAACTCTCCAAGGATTGGAGGTGACTGCTGTACGTGGTCCATGTTTATGATGCATACAGGAGGATGGAGACCACCAACTGCTCTGTAGATCATGAGCCTGGTGATGGGTTTTAAGTCTCAGACCTCAAATACTCTGTTCCTCTGGCATCCAAAGGCTACACTGACAAATTGGAGACAATGTTGGATTTCACAATCAATGGTTGCTCACACCAACAGGGGCTCCCAAGGAACAGGAAATTGTCCAGGGGCTTGCCTTCGACTTTGATGGACGGGGTTAGTGTTATGTGCCAGGAGTGGACAGGCAGAGAACATTATTTTCTGGATATTTATTTTGAGGCTCATTCTTTCTTAAGCCTTAGTGAGTGTGTTTTTGATGGTTTGTAGCCCAGTCTCTGAGTGTGTTCATGTGCAGGCATTGTCTATGTACTGCAACTCAATGACAGAGGTTGGAGCAGTCTTGGTTCTAGTCTAGAGGTATTGAGGCATTGACGACTGAAAAGTTTCCCACTCATCCTGTAGGTTAGCCAAGTTCTGGTAAAGAGCTTCGTGGAGGTGGGGGTGAAGTGTTTCGGCAAGGAGGTTAGACAAAGAGCAATTGGTATAATGACATAGCCTTGCTTAACCCAGTTTTCTGCATTCTTCTGTTAATTGTTTACTGACAGACAATATACAACCAAAACAATCTCCAAGAGAACATTGTCTCAGTTTTGAGTGAAGGCCACTAACCTTACAGAAACACTGTGAGTTAAGTCAAATTCTCACTCTCACCTCTTGACATTGAAACTGAAATGGGATACTACATTTTCAAAAGTGGATCCACCAGATCTTTTACACTGAGGATTCTAGACACTTCTGTTTCTTGTGACAATCACAATGATTTTTTGCCAATGATTGAATGGTGTTTCAGAGCAGGACATCAATCAGCTTATTGTGGCTGAGCCACTGTTTAGCAAAGCTAGTCAATCAGTAATTCCCCTGCAAATTCCCAAAGAGTCTTGCAATTGTTTTCCCCATAAGTATCTATTTAATTCCCTTTTGAAATTTACTGTTGAATCTGCTTCCACCACCCTTTTGGGAAATACATTCCAGATCATAATAACTACTGTTAAAAAAATGTTTCCTCATGTCACATTGGACTCTTTTGCACGCACCTTAATTGTTCAACCTCTGTTTGTTGATCCTTCTATAACCAGAGGCATGGAAACTGGAATCAGCTACTGGAACAAAGTTTCTTCTTGCTGGGCATAATTTTCATCTTGTTGAGGTGGTCAGAACAATGGTGGGCATTATGAATTATTCAGATTGGATCCAAATAGCAAATTCTTGTCGTTGAGTTGTTGCAATTAAATCCATCCTCCTCATATATTGAGCTCAATTTCTTACCATTAGATCATGAGAGGGCTACGTGCATGTGTTTTATTGTCTTAATTGCTGAAATTAACTTCACCCCTCACAATTCACCTCTCCACAGCCAAGGTACTTGACATTTCAGAAAGTCAACTACATCAACCAAGCGGTGTCTGCTGAGTTGTGATCTATGTTTCCCGTCCCAGATGAGTAAAGAGGTTTTGTGGCTATTTCTCATTTGCTACAACTGCAATACATGCCTTATTGTGGACTAAGGCACAACATCTCTCTGGGTTATCCCTCCACCCAACTAAGCAATGCCAACTTGCCAGCATCAGCAAGTTGGTTTTTGTAAGGAGGGTGTGTTAGCAGCTTTTCCCTAATAGGTTTCACCTTAGCACAGGAGGAAAGACAGCTTGTAGGAAATGGTGAAGAGAAAATGAGAATGGGGCAGTAACATGATAGTGAGGGTACTGAAATACATCAATATTGGAGGTGGTGCATGTGCTAGCAGCTAACACAGCAAACACACTGCAGGTATTTGAAGAGCATGGTACTATGTGAAAGGTAAAGACAGCACATGCTTAGTTAACATGAGAATGGACTGCAGTCAGTCAGGGGTTACCACCACAGTCACTCCTGGGGCTAGGCCATTTCAAGTCTGGTGGGGAGTTGGCCACAGCCAGTCAAGTGGTTTGTTTAAAGAAGTTGGGGATCTGCACTATTGTAATTCTGTGATTGTACCACTGTCAGCCCTTGCAATTAAACAAAATATGTCTAAGCCTTGCTGGTCAGTGAATCAGAGTCTTTTTGCAACATCAGTCTGGGGTGTGAGTTGCAGCCAGTCTTGAACATGCATCATTCATACAATGGTTTTTTTTTTAACGTCACTCCATGGCATTGTTGAGGCTGAGGACAGCTCAAGTCTCAGGATAGGCATCATTGTATTCAGTAACTGAGGGAATGGTTTCATTGATTCGGGCCCATTGTAGATAGAAGGTTATTGACAGTGACTGGACAGTCTCAAAGGAGGCGTCAAAACAAGTCATGGCCACCCTGATCTCAACCTAAGGAGGGTGCAAAATTCAGGAAAGGTGGCACCACTTCAATAATCAGGGGCTTTGGGGGTAAAATGGGGAATTAATTGTCACATAAAGGGACTCAATCAAAACTGGGGGTGCGTGAACAGTAATCAGGATTGAATGGGGAAAGTAATTTGTGGGTCATAAGCAGAACCTTTAAGTCACTGCAGTGAACGTAAAGTTTAAACCTCACTATATTGATCTGCAAATTAACTGCACAACATGGTTTCAATTTTGACAAAGCAGTAAATAATGTGGGAGGAAGGAACTGGTTTTCGAAAGAAGTTGGAGTTCAGAACTGGAACGTGAAACCTCCTTACGGGCCACCAAAGGTCTCCAATGCCAGTATCGCTTTCCTTACATAAAAGGATCAATATTCTTCACAGTATTCCAGCTGTAGTAACACTAGTGCCTTGTATTCATTTAGCAAGACTTCCCAACTTCAATAATCCAAAACCATTGAAATAAAGCTAACATTCCGTTTGCCTTCCCTATTAACTGCTGAACTTGTGTGCTAGCTTTTTGTGGTGCTGCAGTTTTTCTCTAATTATATATTAATTTCTTCTATTCTTTCTGCCAATATGCATTACCACATATTTTCCCATGTTATATTTCATCCCAAGTTCTTGCCCACTTACATAACCTTGCCATATACCTCTGCAGACTCACCATTTGCTTTCCCATCATTTTTTGTCATCTGCAAACTTCGTTACAATACAAACACTTCCCTTAACCAGGTTATTGATCTGTTTTCTAAAGGAATGTGGCCTCAGGACTGATCCCTGTGGCATTCCATTAGTTAAAGGTTGTAATCCTGAAAACTCACCCCATTATCACATCCTTTGGTCTTCTATTAATTAGCCAACCCTCTATCTGTGCTGAAAATGTGTTGCTGGAAAAGCGCAGCAGGTCAGGTAGCATCCAAGGAGCAGGAGAATCGACGTTTTTGGCATGAGCCCTTCTCCCAAAATGTCAATTCTCCTGCTCCTTGGATGCTGCCTGACCTGCTGTGCTTTTCCAGCAACACATTTTCAGCTCTGATCTCCACCATCTGCAGTCCTCACTTTCTCCTAGAAGATTTTAACCCTCTATCTGTGCCAATATACTGCCCTCAACACCGTGGACTCTTACCTTTTAAGTAAAATAACGTATGGTACCTTATCAAACACATTCTGAAAATCCAAATATATTACATCCATTTTATCTATTCTGTTTGTGGCAAGAACTTAAGGAATCTGCCTGGGGCTATTGATAGGTTCAGTGAGTGAGCAAGAAAAACCTGGCAGACGGAGTTTAATGTAGGAAATTGTAAAACTATGCACTTTGGTGGATAGAATCAATGTCAGACTATTAGTTAAATGGAGAAATACATTTTTTGAGAAAATTTGTAGCTCAGGTTGATGATAAGTCTGTAAGTTAACTCACTGATCTGGAAGGTTTGTTTTCAGGCGTTTTGTCACCATGACTAGGTAACATTACCAGTGAGAGTCTCCGGTGAAGCGCTGGTGGTATAATTTTTTTTTATTTTTTAGATTTTAGAGACTAGCACAGACTCAATTGGGTTTGGTTTTACATATAACATAAAAAGTTATCCCCTGGTTACACCAAAGAATTAAGAAGATAAATGGAATTTTGATCTTCATTCCATGGAAACTGAAAATGAAAAGTAGGGAAGTATTGCTACAACTGTACAGTGTGTTGGTAAGACTCCACCTGAAATACTGTGTACAGATTTGACCCCCTTGGTTAACCAAGGATATCCTGGCAATGGAGTCAGTTCAGATGAGATTCATTCAGCTGATTCCTTGGATAAAGGGGCTATCATTTCAAAAGTGACTAAACAGGTTGTTAATTAGAGTTTAGAAGAATTAGGAGTGATCTTACTGAAACATGTAAGATTTTAAGGGAAGGTTAAATGGTAGGGTAGATATTGAGAAGATGTTTCCACTAGTGGGGGAAATCTCAAACTAGGGGATAAAGTCTACCATAGAGGAGGAGGACTCTTGTATGGAACAGGACCTACACGTTTAAGAGTAGCTATGTGCAAACAACTGAGAGCCAATGGAGAAGACAACTCGGGATGTCCTGAGCTATGGCAGTTGTGTAATCACATAGTCATACAGACATATCACCACAAGGATTGTGACATTCCCAACACACCAGTCCTAAAGGTTACAGCTGCCTTTAATTTCTGTGGCATTGGATCACTTCAGGGAGATAACAGGGACCTCTGTGGCATTCCAAGCCCTCACCTTATTCCTAAATCTGGATGCTGTCTTCACAAGACGCCACCAATTCATCTCATTTCTCTTGGTGTAGGGAGAATGGCATTAGGATTCTCAGCCCTCGCTAGCTTCCTGCATGAATTGATTGTGCCCAGATAGGAACCAGAGCACATCAACCAGCAGTCTTTGTAAACAGTAAAGCATTCCTTTCGCTTAACATTCAAATCATTTGCGACTGTAACAGCCAGATATTGCGGGTCTGTGCTAGAAATCCAGGGAGCTGCCATGACTCATACATCATGGCCTACTATTAGCCTCCTTCAAAGGCCATACATTGTTGCTGGGTGACAAGGAATAACCCCTCCACACTTGGCTAATGTCATCTTTAACAAATTCTCAGACTGATGCTGAGAAGAGGGTACAATGTTGCCCATGCTTCAACCAGGGCCATCGTAGAACATACTACAGGCATCCTGACGTTGAGGTTCTAATACCTGGACTGCAAAGGTTATGCTATGAGGTACAGCACATACACAGTATCTCACACCCTCATGATCTGCCATGGTGCATTGGATAAGGCGGAGATACAGGAGCAAGAGGAAACCTGTGAGGAAAAAGATGAGGTTGAGGATCCAGAAATGGGCCAAGATGACTATTAAAGAGAGGAAGACAGTGCTTGAAAGACTGAGACAATCCTATATAGCCACCCACTTGCATGATGACTGAGCTGGGTTGAGGTTTTCTGTATTCCTGTTATTATTTCATTTGCGTGGTTGTCAGCCTGTCTGCCTTCTGCTTGCTGTATGCCACTATCATCAAAGATTGACTTGTTTTTCAATTTGGTTGTTACATGTAATTAAATGTCGACTTTTACTTTCAGCTCTGGCTCTGATGTCTTCAACTCAGTGAAAACTAAAGTGCCTGCACAAACCTTGCTCTGAAATGACATTAGCAATAAAGCAAGTATGAGTCAGTGAGTATTTCCACCATTTCGTGCTCCTGGGTGTTTATACTAAAATGATGCTTGCGTGAAAGTCGCAACAGGAGTCCACTCTTTGGTGAATATTCCTGAGTTGTCCCACATTGTGAGACTGCTCCATATGTGCCTTACACACTCACTATCCTTGCAGTGCTATAGAATGACTGAAAATTCACTGTATTTGTGCAATGCATGAGCATCCTCTCTAACAATTACTATGGACTATGATGTGTGAATCCATTCCTTCCTTTATGCTCTGCCATGATGGTAATTGATATGTCAGTTGCCCATTGCCAAACACACAGCCTTAAATGTTATAGTGTGGCACTTAGAACCTCAGATATGGGACAGAGTTACCTGCCTGGAGCCTTAGACATAACAGATTCCACCACTTTTCCCACAAGGTTCCTGCTTGGGTTTGCTAATTCCAGGCCTTGATTCCTCCTCTAGACTTATTATTACCCTCAATATCTTCAAAATTCATTCTCTCATGAATGAATCTATCTCCAGTAATCTAATTGGCTGGTTATGAGAGTGAACTAAATAGTGGTAACTGAAATGCAGCACATTGTTTTACTGGTTGAAGATGATGCTCCACAACTTTCACTTTGGAGAATTTTATCCAGTCCTATGAGGGCAATATAACCAGAACAATGCTAGAACAGTGCAAGTATTTGTATATTTACAGATGTACAGACTATAGCAATGGTTGAACATCCATTCCACCATTGTGTCCTCAGAAGATATCATCAGCCTGTTTCTCCCACTATGTCTGGGGGGCAAGGTCAACTTCCTCAGCCAGGGTAAAGGGAGCCTATTGGCTCTGTTGTGACTTTGAAGACTTTGGTGGATCTCCCTTGGGGACATTGAATGTAAAGGCCCCAGCCTGTTAAGTGTCTCTCTGGAAAGGTTCGGGCCCAGACTCCTCAGGGTCACTAACAGGGATAAGTGGAAAGATAAGGCACCTCTGAAGTGTCCTGATATGAAGATGCTGGGATGTCTGTCTGTGCTCCTTTTCCCTGTGGGTGCTTGCTGTACTGATCCTGGAGTACTTGGAGTGAAGCCAAGGTGTTTGTACTTTGTCACCTTGCCATGGGTGCTGAGCACCAATGTTTAGTGTAATCGAGTGGATAAAATGAAACAAGGACTGTAATTCTGTGGAGAGGGTGATGCATGAGAATTACAGAAAAGGACTGTTTTTCTCTCTGTAATATATATTGCTTACAAGAAGAAAATACTCTTAGTCAACAGTGCTTTTGGTAATTTTTATAATAAAAGTTTTAATGTGTGAAATATTGTTGTGTCATTCTTTCACCCTGTCACAAAGCTACTCCCTTTTTTTTCTAAAAGCTGTTCCTTGCCTCAAGGAGAATCTGTCCTTGACTTTTTTCAGAGGGGTAATAAACCAGGCCGGGCTCCAATTAGTCTGGTTTGGTACAGAGCTGAAGAGGATTTTGAGAGGCCTTTTGTTTATATGTAAACAGATGAGACTTCAGGCCAAAGCTGTCATATTTTAGCAGGGACCTGTATAAAGAAATGGGAGTGGTCAGCTCTCTAGCTAAGCTGAGCAGTTTAGTTCAGTCTGAACTGGTAAGGAGTTCAACAGTGAGCTGTGTGGAAACTCTCACTCTTTCTGCCCTTCAACTTCAACCTGTAAGCATGTGTTCCATTTATACCGCATTTTAAAGGGAGTTTGCTTATTGGAACTGTTGGGTATATTTGGAACAGCATAATTAAGTCTAGTTTGGATAGACTGAATTCTGTAGGGGTTTTTTTGATTAGATTAGATTCACTACAGTGTGGAAACAAGCCCTTCAGCCCAACAAGTCCACAACAACCCTCCGAAGAGCAACCCACCCAGACCCATTCCCCTACATTTACCCCTGACTAATGCACCTAACACTACGGGCAATTTAGCATGGCCAATTCACCTGACCTGCACATCCTTGGAATGTGGGAGGAAACCAGTGCACCCGGAAGAAACCCACGCAGACACGGGGAGAATGTGCAAACTCCACACAGACAGTTGTCCAAGGTGGGAATTGACCCCGGGTCCCCGGGTCCCTTGTGGGTTCTTTATTCTGTTCTTTATGTTTCATTGTATAATTTTGTGAATACATTTTTGTCTGTTTTAAAATCTAGTAGTCAATCTGGCTATCTTACTCCGGATAATGTTCACTGTATACTTCCCAAAACAAATTGCAAAGTTATAGTCTGGGGCTGCCTGCTTAAGAATGTTTTGAGTAGTCTGACTCAGTCCATAACAAGCCATCAGCTGGAAGTTTGAACTTTTCAAAAAAAAAGTCATAAATCTCTACAGGGATCATAACATACTTTAGACTATTTGTGCTAAATTTCATACTTCATGTGTCCTGATTTCCTTGGTCTGTCTGTAGTGCTGAAATTCATTACTCATTGTGTACTACATTTCTGAGTTTTCTACCTTCAAACTTTGACATAATGCTCTGTCTGCTCAAGGCCAGGTTAGTAACATTTAAAAGAGAAAGCAGCATTCTAATACTAATTCCTATGAAACTCAACAATAGACTTTCCTTCGGTCTGAGTAACATTTCTTAGGATCAGATCAAGAAGAGGTCTTGAGTCTGTACCACCAAAACTACACTATATCTACACTCGTCCCACATTCCAGTATTAAGCCCACATCTTGGAAGTTATGACATTTCAAGTGCTTATCTAAATACTTTTTAAAGACTGTGAGGTATCCTCCCTCTGGATGAAAATATTTTTCCACAACTCCCGTCTAAACCTCCTGCTTTTCACCTTAAAAGTGTGTTCCCTTGTTATTGACCCTTCAAGCAAAAGGTACAACTACTTGTACACTTCTACCATCTGTTTGAGAGCCCTAGCTAATTTCCTCTTCACAGTGCCACCATCCCCATTATCCAATGGGATTTAGATTTTCAAACAAGTCTATATTATGTGTTACTTTATCAATTAACTTTTGAAAATCCAATGTCATATCGCTTAACCTACACTCATCAAATCCCTCAATTACTTTATTAAAGAACTTAGTTAAGTTGGTTGAACATAATTTGCCTTTAACAAATCCATGCTGATTTTCATTTGTTACCCAATAATTTTCCAAGTACTAATTCCTTTTTCCCAGTTTATTATTTCTGAAGTTTTCCGCATCACTGATGTAAAGTATCTGGCAAATAATTGTTGGGTTTATCCCTCCCTCCCACTTTGTTCATGGGTGCAGCATTGAGATCTTTTCAGTCCTTTGGCACAAGTCCAAAGCAAAGAATGAATAGAAAATTGTGGTCAGATGTTGTAATCTCCATGCTCACTTCCCTTAATAACGCAGGAATCTTCTCATCTAGTTCGGCTAATTTCCAACTTCAATAACAACCAATGTATCTCCTCTTATTTTTATTCAATACAAAATCATTATTATCTCTCCATTTATTGCTACATTGACAACATCCTTGTCTCTAATGAAGACAAACACAAAGTACTGATTTAGTGCCTTAGCCATGTCCTTTTCCGCTACCAGAAAATTCATTTGGTGCCTTAATCACCACCAGTCTTCCTTTGATTATCGTTTTACTAATTACAGGTTTAAACTTTGATTTCCCCTTTATGTTTGCCTCTAATCTATCCCTCTATTCTCTCTTTGCCCTCTGACTGCCTTTTTTTTAGATCTTAATCTAAATAAAATAGATTCAATGTTTGGACGATAGACTGTGAATTTTATTTTTCTGGTTCGTGGGTGTTTAGATTACCAGATGAAGGAGATAACTTGGCTGGTGGATTGCACGCCAGAAAAGAGCATATGCAATTTTCTATCGATTTTAAATTAATGACCAGAAAGTAGGGTGGAGTTCTTCATTGAGTCCTCCTGCTCAATTTTCTGTTACTTGCTGCACCCAAGTATTTCAATGATGCAGCTGCATGAGAATCTTGTGTTGTGTTTTGTGATGATAGTTAATGTGATAAATGCAATCATCAAAGAAATCAAGAAAATACTTCGGTCATAAGTTTAGTTTTTTAGACCTTAAGCTCTGGAGTTCTCTCCCTTAAGCACTTGCCTCCATATTTCTCTTTCCTACTTAGAGTCATAGAGTCATAGAGATGTACAGCATAGAAACAGACTCTTCAGTCGAAGTCACCCATGCCGACCAGATATCCCAAACCAAACTAGTCCCACCTGCAAACACCCGGCCCATATCCCTCCGAACCCTTCCTTTCATACACCCATCCAGATGCCTCTTAAATGTTGCTATTGTACTGGCCTCCACCACTTCCTTTGGCAGCTCATTCTATACACGTACCACCCTCTCTGTGAAAAGGTTGCCCCTTAGGTCTCATTTATATCTTTCCCCTCTTACCCTAAATCTATGCCCTCTAGTTCTGGAATCCCTCACTGCAGGGAAAAGACTTTGTCTACTTATCCTTTCCATGCCCCTCATGATTTTATTAACCTCTCAGCCCTCAGCCCTCAGCCCTCAGCCTCTGATGCTCCAGGAAAAACAGCCCAGCCTATTCAACCTCTCCCTGTAGCTCAGATCCTCCAACCCTGGCAGCATCCTTGTAAATCTTTTCTGAACCCTTTCAAGTTTCACATCTTTCTAATAGGAAGGAGACCAGACTCCTGTACTCAATATTCTGACCAATAAAGGAAAGTATACCAAATGCCTTCTTCACTATCCTATCCACCTGCAACTTCACTTTCAAGGAACTATGAACGTGCACTCCATAGTCTTTTGTTCAGCAACGCTCTCTAGGACCTTACCATTAAGTGTATAAGTCCTGCTAAGATTTGCTTTCCCAAAATGCAGCACCTCACATTTATCTAAATTAAACTGTATTTGGAGAGGCAAGGACTGATTATGGATAATCAACATGGATTTTTGCATGGGAAATCATGTCTCACAAACTTGATTGAGTTTTTTGAAGAAGTAACAAAGAAGATTGATGAGGGCAGAGCGGTAGGTGTGATCTATATGGAATTCAGTAACACATTCGACACGGTTCCCCATGGGAGACTGGTTAGCAAGGTTAGATCTCATGGAATACAGGAAGAACTAGCCATTTGGATACAGAACTGGTTCAAAGGTAGAAGACAGAGGGTGGTGGTGGAGGGTTGTTTTTCAGACTGGAGGCCTGTGACCAGTGGAGTGCCACAAGGATCGGTGCTGGGTCCACTACTTTTCATCATTTATATAAATGATTTGGATGTGAGCATAAGAGGTATAGTTATTAAGTTTGCAGATGACACCAAAATTGGAGGTGTAGTGGACAGTGAAGGTTACCTCAGATTACAACAGGATCGTGATCAGATGGGCCAATGGGCTGAGAAGGGGCAGCTCATAGAATCACTACAGTGTGGAAGCAGGCTATTTTGGCTCATCGAGTCCACACTGACCCTCTGAAGAGCATTCCATCCAAACCCACCCTCTCGTGTATCCCTGACTTCCCCATATCTAATCTAGCTAACCTGCACATCCCTGATCAGTACGGGCAATTTAGCATGGCCAATCCATCTAACCTGCACATCTTTGGACTGCGGTAGGAAACTGGAGCCTCCAGAGGAAACCCATGCAGACACAGGAAGAATGTGCAAACTCCACACAGACAGTGGCCCGAGTCCTTGGTGCTGTGAGGCAGCAGTGTTAACCACTGTGCCACCCCAGATTAAGTATGTAAATTAAGTATTAAATACTTAAATATGGTTATTGAAATCTTTATATAAAATATTGCTTGATAATCTGCCCACGAAGTGCCTTGGGGCATTTTGTTGTGTTAAAGTCATGATATAAATATGTGTTGTTATTTCCTGTAAGTATGCATTATAAAAATCTTTATTTAATATAAGACCTTAAACAGGTTTGTAGTGGACAAAATTTTACAATGATGGAATTTATTGCATTATTAATAAATAAAGTGCCTTTGACTATGAGTACAATATAAGAAAAATAATGCTGTTTTGAGATTTGGTTTTTAGATTCCTTGTTTGGAAATGTATTACATTGTGTCAGATGATACAGTATTCAAATAGGAATGGACACCAATATTTGGAAAGCATTTTAAATTTCAACAATGCCATTGCTCAACCAGATCCTGACGATTCTTTAGTTACATGCATTAAGAGCTACCTTTATCTCGCTTTTAATTGACTATTGACTAATATTGCTTGCTTCCAACTGAATATGAGCTGGCTACTTAACGCAAACCATTCATCTTATTTGTGTTTGTGTCTAACTCAGAATAGTTGTTGGTAGATCAGAGGTAGCTCACTTACTATGTCAACTGAATCTGTTTTGTATTTCTTCACCTGATACAGTATTTTCATCGTTTTCTGCTTCATGCAAAGTTTCTGTTTCTGTGAGTTATAAGATCATAAGATCATTAGACATAGGAGTGGAAGCAAGGCCATAAACCCTGACTTTGCAATCTCAGCAAGTTTGGGTTTATGTCTGGAAGAAAACCTAACATGGTAATGAGACACGTTGAGAAGTTATCCTCCCCTTTTACGATTGCCAGTGCAAGTAAAAAGAATGTTGGGATTTTGGCCAACATTATGATTCATCGCAGCTTGTGTCATATAACAAAGCAACATTTCATAAAAGTTTTCATTCAAAACTGTCAATAATTATTGTTCCTGGAGAAGAACTATAAGAAGCTTCTGCTGTCGTGAGCAGAGCTGTGTGCCAGACCAATACAGCAGTGAGCTGATCAGTTGGATGACTGTGCTGTAACTGAAAAGAAAGTAATAAATATTGCTGTAATTTCTTGAGATTTTGGCACAAGAGACATGTTTGATAGTCTAATGTCCTTTGAAGGGAGTGGAAATTGAGTGGTAAAAGCAGTCACTCAACAATTGACCACTACCAACCTTGTCAGCTATGGATGAGCAATAAATGTGGACTTAGCTGTGTTGATAACAAAAAGAAAAGATTAGTTGGAATCACTGGGGATGGAGAATTCTATCATCATCTAACAAGCATTCTTTCTTTTCATTGTGATCATCATACTCCAGTATTCTGCACTCATTTTCACTGAGTGATACAAAGACAGACATTGCAAATCAGTATAGTATATGATATTTTGTTATCTTAGCTTGACCTTGGATATCAGTTGTGATTCAGTTGTTAACACACATATCTTTGAATCACAAGGCTGGGTTCAAACTGCTCAGCAGGCTTTGAGGGTAAACGTTGAGGGCTAAGACTTCAATGCAGTGCTGGATGGAGCATTGCACCATTGTCTTTTGGATGAAACGATAAACTAAGCCCTCCATCTGCTTGGTGGCTGAATGCGAAAAATCCCACAGCTCGATTCGAAAGAAATGCAGTGGAACTATCGCCGGTAATCTGGCTGATATTTATTCTTCAGTCAACATCAGAAGAAACCGATTATCTGATTGTTATCACATTGCTGTTTGTAGGACTTTGTTATTGAATGAGCTGCCATGTTGTCTACATTACAATGGAAACGTAACTTCAAAAAGAATTTCATTGGCTGGAAAGTACTTTGGGACACCTAGGGCTTGTCAGAAGTGCTTTTTGTTTTTACTCTTAAGATATCACATTAGCTTCCAGTGTCAGAGTATCGAAACGCAACACAGCAAGTAATGTGACAAGGGGCGGCACAGTGGTTAGCAATGCTACCTAACAGCACCAGAGACCTGGGTTCAATTCCCACCTCGAGCAACTGTCTGTGTGGAGCTTGCACATTCTCCCTGTGTCTGCGTGGGTTTGCTCCAGTTTTCTCCCACAGTCTAAATTGCCTGTAGTGTTAGTTGAAGGGGTAAATGTAGGGGAACGGGTCTGGGTGGGTTGCTCTTCGGAGGGTCAGTGTGGACTTGTTGGGCCGAAGGGCCTGTTTCCACACTGTCAGTAATCTAATCTAATCATAAACCTATTGTGAGCACCCACATGTATCCTAAGGTGTTGAACTCACGAGAAAGGAAAGATATCTAATTGACATAATGGATGAATGAGCTGGAAATTCTTACCCCCAGTAGGTTTAAAGATGCTGCACTAATTAAAGTACATAGAGTCACAGAGATGTACAGCATGGAAACAGACCCTTCAGTCCAACCTGTCCATGCCGACCAGATATCCCAACTCAATTTAGTCCCACCTGCCAGCACCTGGCCCATATCCCTCCAAATCGTTCCTATTCATTTACCCATCCAAATGCCTCTTAAATGTTGTAATTGTATTAGCCTCCACCACATCATCTAGCAGCTCATTCCATACCAGCACCACCCTCTGCGTGTAAAAGTTGCACCTCAGGTCTCTTTTATATCTTTCCCCTCTCACCCTAAACCTATGCCCTCTAGTTCTGCACTCCCCGATCCCAGGGAAAAGAGTTTGTCTATTAATCCTATCCATGCCCCTGATAATTTTGTAAACCACTATAAGGTCACCCCTCAGCCTCCAGGGAAAACAGCCCCAGCCTGTTCAGCCTCTCCCTATAGCTCAAATCCTCCAACCCTGGCAACATCCTTGTAAATCTTTTCTGAACCCTTTCAAGTTTCACAACATCTTTCCGATAGGAAGGAGACCAGAATTGCACGCAATATGCCAACAGTGGCCTAACCAATGTCCTGTACAGTCGCAACATGACCTTCCAACTCCTGTACTCAATACTCTGACCAATAAATGAAAGCATACCAAACGCCTTCTTCACTATCCTATCTACCTGTGTCTCCAATTTCAAGGAGCTATGAACCTGCACTCCAAGGTCTCTTTGTTCAGTAACACTCTCTAGGACCTTACCATTAAGTGTATAAGTCCTGCTAAGATTTGCTTTCCCAAAATGCAGCACCTCGCATTTATCTGAATTAAACTCCATCTGCCACTTCTCAGCCCATTGGCCCCTCTGATCAAGATCATGTTGTAATCTGAGGTAACGCTCTTCGCTGTCCACTACACCTCCAATTTTGGTGTCATCTGCAAACTTACTAACTGTATGCTCACATCCAAGTCATTTATGTAAATGACAAAAAGTAGAGGACCCAGCGCTGATCCTTGTGGGACTCCACTGGTCACAGGCCTCCAGTCTGAAAAATAGCCCTCCACCACCACCCTCTGTCTTCTACCTTTGAGTCAGTTCTGTATCCAAATGGCTAGTTCTCCCTTTATTCCATGAGCTCTAAACTTGCTAATCAGTCTCCCATGGGGAATCTTATCGAACGCCTTACTGAAGTCCATCTACATCACATCTACTGCTTTGCCCTCATCAATCTTCTTTGTTACTTCTTCAAAAAACTCAATCAAGTTTGATTTCCCACACACAAAGCCATGTTGACTATCCCTAATCAGTCCTTGCCTTTCCAAATACATGTACATCCTGTCCCTCAGGATTCCCTCCAACAACTTGCCCACCACTGAGGTCAGGCTCACCGGTCTATAGTTCCCTGGCTTGTCTTTACCGCCCTTCTTAAACAGTGGCACCACGTTTGCTCACTTCCACTCTTCTGGCACCTCTCCTGTGACTATCGATGATACAAATATCTCAGCAAGAGGCCCAGCAATCACTTCTTTAGCTTCCCACAGAGTTCTCGGGTACACCTGATCTGGTCCTGGGGATTTATCCACCTTTATGCATTTCAAGACTTCCAGCACTTCCTCCTCTGTAACATTTTGCAAGATGTCACTATCTATTTCCCTACAGTCTATATCTTCCATATCCTTTTCCACAGCAAATACTGAAGCAAAATATTCATTTAATATCTCCATTTTCTGTGGCTCCACACAAAGGCCACCTTGCTGATCTTTGAGGGGCCCTATTCTATCCCTAGTTACTCTTTTGTCCTTAATATATTTGTAAAAATCCTTTGGATTTTCCTTAATTCTATTTGCCAAAGCTATCTCATGTCCCCTTTTTGCCCTCCTGATTTCCCTCTTAAGTATACTCCTACTTTCTTTATACTCTTCTTAGGATTCACTCGATCTATCCTTTCTATACCTGATATTTGCTTTCTTCTTTTTTTTAACCAAACCCTCAATTTCTTTAGTCATCCAGCATTCCCTATACCTACCAGCCTTCCCTTTCACCCTGACAGGAATATACTTTCTCTGGATTCTTGTTATCTCATTTCTGAAGGCTTCCCATTTTCCAGCCGTCCCTTTACTTGCGAACATCTGCCTCCAATCAGCTTTTGAAAGTTCTTGCCTAATACCATCAAAATTGGCCTTTCTCCAATTTAGAACTTCAGCTTTTAAATTTGGTCTATCCTTTTCCATCACGATTTTAAAACGAATAGATTTATGGTCGCTGTCCCCAAAGTGCTCCCCCACTGATACCTCAGTCACCTGCCCTGCCTTATTTCCCAAGAGTAGGTCAAGTTTTGCACCTTCTCCAGTAGGTACATCCACATACTGAATCAGAAAATTGTCTTGTATGCACTTAAGAAATTCCTCTCCATCTAAACCTTTAACACTATGGCAGTCCCAGTCGATGTTTGGAAAGTTAAAATCCCCTACCATAACTACCCTATTATTCTTACAGATAGCTGAGATTTCCTTACAAGTTTGTTTCTCAATTTCCCTCTGACTATTAGGCGGTCTATAATACAATCCCAATAAGGTGATCATCCCTTTCTTATTTCTCAGTTCCACCCAAAAAACTTCCCTGGATGTATGTCCGGGAATATCCTTCCTCAGCATAGCTGTAATGCTATCCCTTATCAAAAATGCCACTCCCCCTCCTCTCTTGCCTCCCTTTCTATCCTTCCTGTAGCATTTGTATCCTGGAACATTAAGCTGCCAGTCCTGCCCATCTCTGAGCCATGTTGCTGTAATTGTTATGATATCCCTGTCCCATGTTCCTAACCATGCCCTGAGTTCATCTGCCTTCCCTGTTAGGCCCCTTGCATTGAAATAAATGCAGTTTAATTTATTAGTCCTACCTTGTCCCTGCCTGCCCTGACTGTTTGATTCACTTCTGTTCTCAACTGTACCAGTATCAGATTGATCTCTTTCATCACTATCTCCCTGAGTCCCCCCTTCCACCCCCACCCCCACCCCCACCAACCTTACTAGTTTAAATCCTCCCAAGCAGTTCTCGCAAATCTCCCTGCCAGTATATTAGTCCCCTTCCAATTTAGGTGCAATTCGTCCTTCTTGTACACGTCACTTCTACCCCAAAAGAGATTCCTATGATCCAAAAATGTGAATCCTTCTCCCATACACCAGCTCCTCAGCCATGCATTCATCTGCTCTGTCCTCCTATTCCTGCCCTCACTAGCTCGTTGCACTGGGAGTAATCCAGATATTACTGCCCTTGAGGACCTCCTTTTTAACTCTTTGTAATCTCCCTTCAGAATCTCAACCTTTTCCCTTCCTATATCATTGGTTCCAATGTGGACAATGACCTCTTGCTGGCCCCTGTCCCCCTTGAGAACATTCTGTACCCAGTCTGAGACATCCTTGATCCTGGCACCAGGGAAACAACACACCATTCTGCTTTTTCGCTGCTGGCCACAGAAACGTCTGTCTGTACCTCAGACTACAGAATCCCCTGACAGAATTGATCTCTTGGAAGCTGACGTACCCCTCATTGCATTAGAGCCAATCTCTATACCAGAAACTTGGTTGTTTGTGCACCGTTCCCCTGAGAATCCATCATCCCCTACATTTTCCAAAACAGCATACCTGTTTGAAATGGGTATATCCACAAAAGATTCCTGCCCAAGGTGCCTACCTCTCTTACCCTTCCTGGAGTTAACCCATCTATGTGACTGTATCTGAGACTTTCCACCCTTCCTATAACTGCCATCCATCACATACTGTTGCTTCTATCTGTCTCTCCAACCGATCCACTCGACCTGATAGGATTCGCATACAACAGTGTTTATGGCAGATATAATCCGCAGTAACCCTTAAACTCTCTTTAAACTCACACATCTGACAAGAAGTACATATCACTGCAAAGGCCATTTTTTCTCCTTCACAATCTACAGACCCAGAAAATAACCTCCGTCTTATTCCTCTACAAACACTGCACCAGGTTAAATTAATAGCTATGGCTTATATTTTAAGTTTAATCAAGAGACTTAGCTCCAAAAACATATAATCAAGAAAGAACCCACTGTCCTCACTAATACAGCCTTTCTCTTGGACAGACTTATTAACTTATCTGATTCTGTGTTGTGAACTACTTCGCTCAAACTGGTTCCTCCAAGATTAGTTGTGAAATTCACTGCTTTTTAATTTTCCCAGATGCACTCCAATGTCCAGCGACACATGAGTTCAAAAACAGCAAAGGCAGTAACTGTGCAGCTTCTCTCTCTCTCTCTTGCACTGTCCTCACCTTGTGCTTCCTTTGTCTGCTCTTCTCCCTTTTAAAACTGCTGTTGTTTTGACTTTTTTTTTCAAATTTCCAAAACAATGCAACAGCATATAAAACAGTAATTGCTGCTCCTGGAATTCAAGAAAATCACCTCCAGCACCTAAAATACCTCCAAAAGAGGAGCAGCTCTTACAGCCAGAAAGTTTTTCTGTCCTTCATCTTGGATTACCATCTCACAAACAAGGAGAAGAAGAAGGAGGTAACCAAGAAACAGAGAGGTGCTATCAAATGACACAATCATATCCCACCATGGGAGTAGTTCATGTTGCAGGGAACTGTCTGAACTGTCCTACTCTGCACTGGCTTTCTGCTAATGAAACTATATTCAGAAAGAAGATTGTTATTGAACATGGGTCGAAAGGGGTACATATGTTATTGAGTACAATGAAATACTAATTCCCTGAATGAAAAGGTTGAGACCTAACTTGTAGAAAAAACAGAAAGGGGTAAGTGGTAATGTCCATACCTCTGAGCCAGGTGACCCAGGTTTGTCTCCACACATGCTCCAGAGATGTGTAATACATCTCTGAACAGGCTGTTTGAAAAACCTCTCATTAATAGCAAGAACATTAATAATCATTAGTTTACAACAATGGGATAATACATTTCCAGTATTCTATATCTTCTTTTTGTGAGACGTCTTGGTGTGGAAAGATAAAATTTGAAAGGTAGGTTGATGTAAGATGGCAATCATAGTACATTTATTAAAAATACATGGCATGGTAAAGCCCATTGCAAATGTTAGTTGGGTTCTGACCCACTGTAGGTCCGGCTATTTGTCGCAGAACCATCACTTGGAAAGCTCACCTGAAAATTCAGTTGTCAATGTATCCGAGTTTGCTGTCCTCTTGTGAAATATTACTCTCCATATAAAATTATGCATCGCTGGGGACAATCCTCAAGGATTCCCATCTTCAGTATTTTATTTGCTGCAATAAAACGGCAGCAGCAACCAGAAATATTGATCATTGTCTTCAGGAGAAACAATATTTTTGTAAAAAATGTTTGCCTCCATAGCAACAGGAAAATAAGCAACAAGGAAAATGCAAAATGACCAGCGTTTCTTGTTATAAAAAAAGCTCCGTAGCTTCGTGTCCTTTTTTTTTCGCTGTGGAACTCTAATTTGAGGAGATTCTTTTTGAAAGTGAGAGCAGCTACAATGTTCACTGTTTTACTTTAAGTCTGTGACATTGATACTGAACAAAATTTGGCACAGGTTTGCTTATTGTAATTAGCTGGCTGTGGTTACCAGTGTTGTCTTCTCTTGGCTGCCATTTATATTTACTCTGACATGCATCTGATGTGCATTCAATGATGACAAAATGCCAAACCCCTGGGCTCTCTCCCATGGAAGTAGCATTGTCAGCAGGGAGACTTTCCAAGTTATCGTCATCGTTTTTCTACTAAATTAATAGATGTGGCAAACCTCTACAAACAAGAGTAAAACGTGTGGGGAAAATCCTGCTCCATGATTCTGGTCTGAGTCAGATGGGAGTGTGGCAAGTCTATGTGGGAAACTGACTGTGTTCACTCTGTCCAAGTCTCTGAAGGAGATCTTTGGATGCAGCCCCATTTATCGCTGTTTTACAGGGTTAGCCTGAAGAGGCAAGAGGGAGTGAAAAGACCCAGAGATTCCCCAATGTAGAGAGAAGGTCTTGTGGAGAATCATCTTCCTTCAAGTTGATTTCTGTGTTTATCTATCTAAAGTAGGCCACAATCTGGATGGCAACTTGATGGCTCCCCAACATACAATGCTCTCTCTGGAACCTCATCTAACAACGGTAACTATTAAATTTATGCGAAACTCATTATTCAATGCGCCAATTACATTCTACCCTCAGCCCATAAACTTGCAAACCCCTGACCACCATAACTCCCATGACTGGACTCCACTTTCATGATTCCATCGCGCTGGGATTCAATACCCCACTACTCTTTTGATCACACCCTCAACATCCCAGATCCAAAGTCCCAGCCACTGAACTGAATCCCCTGGACTTGAAAACCAACTGGCCACTAGCCTGACCCCCAGGATCCAATAAAATCCTCACCATCACCACCCCAAATCCCACCACTGACCTGACAACACCACCCATGCTGCTGGACCTGACACCCCCGCCCCCCCCCCCCCCCACCCATTCCACTGCCTTCACATAATCCCAGATGACTCCCCACCCTGTCACTCCCCTTGTTACCAGAATAAATGCCAACACTGTTAACCCATACCCACCTTGAGTATCTGATCATTTACATAGTGTCCAGGAACCTTATTTATTTGGCATTCTATTTACACAACACCCTGGTACCCTACCTAACTGGCATTCGACCCACTCACACCCTTACACCCTACCTAACTGCTACCCTAAATCTACACTTGCCTATATACTTATGTTTTGACAGGAACTGTCAAAGTATCTAGCTTTGTTGCTGGATATTTACGTGACAGAACATCACACTTGGACTGCTGCAGAAGGACTCATGGTTTCCGTGGCATTTCTCTTCACTGTTGGATATATGGGACAGTTTGGTAACAGAGAGATCATCAGTACTGCATGAATCATAAAAAGCTAGCATACAAGATCAGTAGAAATTAGGGGAAGCCAATGGATAGCCTTTATTTTAAAGGGAGTGGAGTATAAAAATAAGGTGTCTTACTAAAACTATACAAGGAATACTGAGAGGCTTTGGTTCTCTTATCGAAGGAAACAAATAATGGCATTAATGTCCAGAGAAGGTACTCTGGTAGATTTCAGGTATGGAGAGATTTTCTTATGAGAAGAGATTGAATCTGTAGACATTGCAGTTTAGAGGAATGAGAGATGACCTTATTAAAACATAAAAGATTCATAGGAGTCTTTGACAAGGTAGATGCTAAGAGTTTGTTTTGTCCAGTGGGAGAATTTGGGACCAGAGGGCATGATCTTGGAGTAAGTGCTCACCCATTTAAGATAGAGATGAGGTGAAATGTCATCTTTCAGAGAGGTTAGCAAATCTGTGCCACAGAAGACTATAGAGGCTGGGTTGTGAAGTATATTTAAGGTTGTGATTTTTAATCAGGAAGGGAATTAAGGGTGATGTGGAGAAAGCAGGAGAATGGATTGATGACGATCACATCAGCCATGTGATCTCACTGAATGGTTGAGCAGACTCAATGGGCCAAATGGCCTACTTCTGCTCCTACATCTTACGGTCTCACGATCTTTAGAAGCCCCTCTCCAGGAATCCCTTGCAACTTAGGTTAAGTGGCTAAGCATTAATCTGATTAGAGATGGAAATTAGGTTTCTGACTCTGATTGGAATATCTGGGTCAGTATTTCATAAGAGGACAAAGGGAGGGAAAGACATAGCAGAAAACTGGAAACAGTTGAAAGGAATGAAATTTTATTTTGAAGTGGAATTTCTATTCCTCCACCTTCCACTATAATTTCAGCAAAGGGTCAACGGAAATCCAATGAAAAGAGCATAAATCATGGTTATGTAATTTCCCTGGATCTCCACCGCCCTGCCATTGAATTTACGCCAGGGTCTCAGGAGAACCACTGTGAAAATTACTGATGTTTTATCTTTTGCTGTCCCAAAAGTAGAAGCGATATGGAGGAACTGTCTTGGCATAATCTAGAATTAAAAAAAGACAAAAGAGCCCAACATTACATTTCAACAAAATGATTATCTATTGTGAGATTTTTGTGAAGCCAGTTGTAAAATATACATACACTCACGGAGTCATTAAGCTGACTTTGTGAAGCAGCCACATATTTTAAAGATCTATCAATAACACAAGGACGTCTTGTCTATCAGTGTTCTTGAAATTTCAATTCTCAGAAGCTTTACTTAGCGATTTTTAATAACCTGTCACTTTATATGTTTTAAACTGATAACATTGCCTTATTTTTACTATGTAAATTACAGGTTATGGTTGGATTTCAACATGTTTTTGATTTATAATGTTTATCAAAGAGACAGAAATTTGATCTTTTATTATTTTTGGCAAAGTTCATAAATGCTACTGCAATTCTCAAAGAGGGAAGGATATTGCTGAAAATGCAGTTTGACATATTAGTCTGCTGCAACTGATTCCAGAATTTTAACTTCCACAATTTGACATGAAAGGTTATTGTACATTTTAGTTCCTGTTTTTGCTTAATGATTCATGAATTCTTGAAACTCTGCTCAATATTGAATCACACTAGGTCAACTAACACAAGAGTATAACATAAAATGGCAATTCCATGAACATCAAGAATTGACTTATCAAGTAATCAGCACTTGGAGCATAAATTATGGTGATTGTATGAAATTTGGGATTCTTGCAGTTGTCCTGATGAGTGAAATATGAGAAGCTTCAGCAACATGTCTCTCTTTTTATAAAAGCAAAATACCGTGGATATAGATCTGAGTAGAAACTGCTGGAGAGATGCTAGCAGCATCAATGGAGAGAGAAACAGGGTTAACACTTCGAGTCCAATATAACTGTTCTTCAGAACCTGAAACTTAAAGTGATTACACGATTTGCTGTCCCTTGTTAATGAAATCTAATTGTAATACAATCATGGGATTATGGAATGGTTACAGCACAAAGAAGACCATTGGCCTGTCTAGTCTGTTGATAATCTGCAAAATTGATTCAGCTAACCTCATTCCCACATGGTCTGTATAGCCATACAAATATTTTCTCTTCAGGAGGTTCTCCAATCCTTTTTTGAAGGCTGTGCTTGAATCTACCTCCACCACACATTCCAAACCCTAAACACTCAGTGTTAAAATAATTTTCCTCATGTTGCCCTTCTTAGTTTTTCCAATCTAGAAACTGTAGCTTATGTTTTGGAGAAGACATAAGGAATTTGCAGGTGGATATGGATAGGTAGAATGAATGGGCAAAAATCTGACAGATGGAGTGTAACATGAGAAAGTATGAAGCTCTTCACTTTGACAGGAGTATAACTTAAAAGAAGAATGACTGCTGAATCTCAAGATGCAAAAGGATTTAGTTATTGTGGTGTACAGCATGAAAACAAGAAGGCCAATGGGATGCTCTCCTCATGAACCCAAATTTTCTGAGATAAATTGAACATTAAAATATACAAGACATTTATGTGACCACACCTTGAATACTGTGTGCAGTTTTGGTCTCCACATATAAGGAAGTAAACCCATTGTAGTGGTTCAAAAGAAATTCACTGGGTTGTCTCTGAGGATAGATTTGATAGACTGCGTTTGTTTACTGAGGATTTTCGAGGAGTGAGGGGTGATTTGATTGAAGTCAACTGTGAATGTGGTAAGCATGTTTCCTCTTGTAGTGGAGTCCAGAATTATAGAGGGCGCGGTTTCAAATTTAGAGGTTTCGCTTTCAGGACAGAGATATATTTTTCTCTCTCTAAGGGTTCCACAACATTGGAACTCTCTGCCTCAGAAGACGGTGGAGGTGAGATGATTGAATATTTTTAGAACAGAGAGGATAGCTTCTTGTTAGGCAAGAAGAAATCAAGAGTTATTTGGGATAGATGGGAATGTGGAATTTGAAACTTAGGTAGCTCAATCATGATCTTGTTGAGTGGCAGAAAAGGGTCAAGGGGCCCAATAGTCTCCTTCTTGTTTCATATGTTTGTAAGTTCATACACATATATCCCACATACCTTGAACACATCTATCAGATCTGACAACCTTTTGCTCAGTAAGGAGGAAGCACAACCTTCTCCAGTCTTTCACAAGATTGAAATCCCTCATCCCACAAGCCATTCTTGTAAATAATTTTTGAACCCTCTTAAAAACCTTCATATCTTTCTGTATAAATCCCACCATCTTTTTTATATAATATATTTTTATTAAGAAAAAATAGATTTTTAAATATTACAACAAATATAAAACAATGCAATTTAAAACAGTACAAAAATAGTACAAAACTAAACCCAAATAATAAAAAAATTCCCCAACCCACCCTCCTATACGAATGTATAAATATATATAGAGAAGTATAAACTTTTTAAAAAACCTAAACGAGCTATTTAACTAACTAAATAAATACCTAACAACAAACAAATAAATAGTAATAACTCAGCCCAGCCAAACAAAACACTCATACATTCACAGTTCCTCCTCCCTGGATATTGGACTCATGAAACACAATCGTTGCAGCTATATAAAAGCCCTTGTTAGTGTGGCAGATAAATCTGTGTCCAGGTATTTCAAAAAGGGTTGCCATGTCTTGTACAAATTCTCAGTTTTGTGGTGTACCATATTTGTGAGAAAATCCAGGGGAATATGCTCCATAACAATCTTCCACCAACCCGACAGGCCTGGGGGGGGGTTTTCTGATATCCAACCAAGCAAGATATTCTTCCTTGCACAGAACGTAACAATATTAAAAAGTTTTTTCTTAAGCACGTCTGCAGGAAATACAATGGGTAGGCCCAAAAGGAGAGAAATAGGGTCCTTCTCCAACCCTACACCTAAAATCCTCTCCATTGCACCCACCACAGTGCTCCAATATGTTTGAAGCCTGTAACAAGACCAAAGACAATGGGTAAGAGTACCCTACAGACCTTGCACTTGGGGCATGCTGAAGATACCCTTGGTTTAAATTTTGACAAACGGTCTGGGGCTAAGTGAACCCTGTGGAGAATCTTCAACTGTAAAGCATGAGTCCTATTGCAAATTGATATCTTCCTCGCATTCTCCCAAATATCCTCCCATGCCTCTGAAGAAACTTCAACACCCAGCTCTCTTTCCCACATCTTGCAGAGTCGATCAGACTCATCTGAGGTGGCACCCCCCAATTGGTGATATAGAGTACTGACAGAGAGTGTACTCTTAGCCCTTAGTACCCCTCTTTCTATGTCAGATTCGTAGGGATCAGTCAAAAGTGTGGAATTTTTAAAATAAAATCCTTAACTTGAAAAAAACGAAAGAGGTCTCTATTAGGTAACTCGTACTTCCATACTAACTGATCGAAGGACATCATTACATCTCCCTCAAATAAATTATCCATGCAAGATATACCCCTAGCTGCCGAACGTTTAAATCCTGAATCTAACATACCCGGTTGAAAACCCGGCATACCTACTAAAGGTGTAAACAAATATGTTTTCCCAATATTACCTTCCCTCTGCCGAATTGCCCTTCATGCTTTAACAGTATTGGTGACTATTGGTTTGTGGTAATATTCCCTAACTGTCCTCACCTTGTCCAAAAACAGCAAACTGGTAAGGGGGCACCTTGCCTGGGCGACTTCGATATCTAGCCATATTGAAAGAGGGTCTCCACAAACCCGATCACTCACGTAGGTCAAAAGCGAGCTTAATTAGTAATTTTTAATGTCCGGGAGGTCTTCTCCCCCCAATCTGTGAGGCAACTGCAGTTTGGCTAATTTAATATGGGGTCGTTATGGTGCCAGATAAAGAAGCTGAACCAACCGTTCAGTCTCCTGAGTGTTTGTTTATTGAAAATCAGGGGGAGCATCCGTATAGGGTATAGCAAACTAGGGAGAATATTCATCTTAATAAGCGCTATCCGACCCAACCATGAGACTGGAAGTGCCTCCCATCTTTGAAGATCTTGTTTAATTTTTTCAAATAATTGAGTAAAATTGGCTTTGGACAGCCAATCCAGAACTGGAGTAATGAATATGCCCAAATACACAACCCCCCTGTGATCACCTAAATGGGAATCTGTAGTCAACTCTCAAGAGCCAACTCTTTCGTAAGACCACCCATAGGCAGAGTCTCTGATTTAGCAAAATTAATCTTATACTCTGAAAAAGCGCCAAACGCGTGAATGCATTGTATCAGGCAAGGCACTGAAACTGCTGGATTTGTCAAGAAAATTAGAACATCATCTGCATACAGCGAGATCTTATGTAATTTTGACCCCAATTCTGGAGCTGATATATTGAGATCCCCACGAATGGCCTCTGCCAACGGTTCAATCACCAACGTAAAAAGTAATGGTGAAACGGGACAGCCCTGCCGGCTGCCCCTAGAAATACTAAAATTGCTTGATCGTACCCCGTTGGTGATGACCGCAGCGAGAGGTACACTGTAGAGAACCTTTACCCATCTTATGTAAACTTCACCCAGACCAAACCGGTCTAGAGTATAGAAAAGGTACGGCCACTCAGCTCGGTCAAATGCCTTCTCTGCATCTAAAGAAATCACCAATCCCTGTACTGACTGCTGTTGGCATGCTTGAATTACGTTAAGCAGCCTCCTAACGTTATTGGAGGATCTGCGACCCTTTATGAAACCCGTCTGATCCTCTTTAATAATAGAGGATAACACAGTCTCCAGCCTTAACGCGAGAGCCTTACAGAGGATCTTAAAGTCCACATTTAAGAGCGAGATGGGCCTGTATGAAGCACAGTCTTCCCTTTTTTAAGGATAAGTGAAATATTGGCCTCTCTCAGAGATGGTGGAGACAAACATGACTGTCTGAATCATTAAACATATTCAGCATCAGGCCTGACAGTATACTTATAAATTCCTGAAGAATTCACTGGGAAGTCCATCAGGACCGGGCGCCTTTCCACTCTGAAGCTGCCTCACAGCTTCCTGCACTTCTTGCTCTGATAATGGGGCATTGAGAAAGGACTGTTGTTGGGGAGTCACACCCGGGAGCTTCAGATCTCTAAAAAAGGATTCCATTTTGGCCTGCCCCTCCTCACAATTCTCAGTTTGATATAATTTAGAGTAGAGTCTCTGGAATGCCACATTAATCTTTTTAGAATCACATGTTAGGTTCCCAGACCCTTCCCTAATCGCTGTAATGGTTTGTGGGGCACTTCTCTTTCTGGCAAGGTATGCAAAGTATTTGCCTGGCTTGTCACCATGCTCATATAACCTTTGCTTTGCAAAAGCCAGCTCCTTCTTTGCCTTCTGCGTGAGCACGGAATTTAGAGCAGACCGCAGTGCCGTAATCCTCTGTAGTTTGACCAACGAGGGTCTGTCAAAATAGGCCTTCTCGGCTGACTTCAACCGTGCTTCAAGGAGATGTTGCTGCTCATCCTTCTGCTGTTTCCTATTGGTGGAATATGAAATAACTAACCCCCTGGCATAAGCTTTGGCAGTTTCCCAGAGAACAGATGAGCTATCAACTGAGCCTATGTTGATGCCTAGGAATGCCCGAAATTCCCTAGAGAAATACTCCACAAACTTGCTGTCCATGAGAATAAAGGGGTCCATTCGCCAGTACCTTGAATCCTCTGTAACATCCTTAATCTTAACCATGAGGTACATTGGAGCATGATCAGAGATGGCAATATTACCAATCGTACAGGATGCCACCAGAACCAGGGTCACCGCAGGGGTCAGAAAAAAAAATCAATCCTCGTGTGACATCTATGCGGATTGGAGAAAAACGTGAAATCCCTACCTGTAGGGTGGAGACACTTCCAGATGTCCACCAATCCTAATTCCCCACACAAACCCAATAACTGTTTAGTTTGTGCAGAGGGTATCGAGGGACCTTTAGGCAACCTGTCTACTGTGGGATCCATGAGGCAGTTAAAATCTCCCCCTATAATGATGTGCCGAGATTTGAGACTTATCAATTTAGAAAAAGCATCTACCAAGAATTTAAGAGGATGAGCTGGGGGACAATAAACATTTAAAATACCATATTCTTCCCCATTTATCAAGGCTTTAAGAATTACAAACCTCCACTATGTGTCTTTAACACATTCCAACAATTTAAATGAGAGATTTTTCCTTACCAATATAGCACTCCCCTACTTCTGGTATTAAATGATGAAAAATAAACTCGGTCAAAGCCATTCTGCTGTAATTTCAGATGCTCCTTGTCATCTAAATGTGAATCCTGTAACAAAGCAATATCCACCTTCTCCTTTCTAAGACTCAAGGGTACCTTCTTCCTCTTAATTGGTGAGTGACTTCCCTTGATATTCCAGGTACACCATTTAATCAAATCATTAGCCATAATCTTCTGCAATTATATTTAAATTCCAGAGAAGAGGAACCCGAACCACAAATTGCTGAGCCTTAGTGTCGCATGGTCCACCAAATATAAAAACTACATAAACTAAAACCATTACATTTAACAAACATACAAAATTATTAAAAATAAAAAACCGAAAAAAAACAGAAAACAAACCAACATAAAAAGCACCAATAGCGCTGAGTAGGGGAACTCACCTCCTGCCCGGAGGGGGCAACAACCCGTCCCAAACTGCCCATAGATAGGCATCTAACCATCTCAACCACCTTCACTTCTCCCAGCTAGAGCCGCATCGCAAGCACAAGCTAAAAAGAATAAACACCCCATAGAATATCAATATGAATAAAAAAACATTCTTTGATTAAAAAAAGGGGAAATAAATACACCACCCATCCTTTGGTATGTCCTAACTTAGAAATTTAAAATGTACATCTTAACCACCGCCAGACATAGTTTGAACCAAATTATTATCAATAGAGGCAAAAAAAGGGGGAAAAACAAAGCTCCAACTGGATTTCCTCCATTTCTTTTACAGAATGATAAACGCATACCCAAGCAACACTATTTAAACATACTACAATTGTTTAAATTAGGTTAGTTTGTCCACAAACTCTCTTGCCTTCTCTGATGTGTCAAAGAGATGCATGGATCCATCTAAGGTGATCCGAAGCACTGCCGGATATCTCAGGGAGTACTGAATCCCGAGCTCCTTCAGTCTTCTCTTGACACCATCATACGATTTTCGTTTCTGGATCACCGCCACTGAAAAGTCCTGAAAACACATGATCTTAGACCCCTCATAAATTAGGGCCTTTGGATTCTTCCCCTGGAGTCTGGAAGCCTCCATGACTCTCTCCTTATCCCAGTAATGATGGAACCGCACCAGGAAAGGACAAGGGCGTTGACCCAGATCCAACCCCCGTGCTGCGACCCGGTGAGCCCTCTCTATCTTCAATCCTCTCATGCCAGTCTCCAAGTCAAGGAATTTCGGAAGCAAATCTTCAATAACTTCCACAGGCCGCTCACTTTCCTTACCCTCAGGCAGATCGATAATCCGAATGTTTTTTCTCCTGCCCCTGTTTTCAAGATCATCCAATTGGTAACGCAAATTACGAACCTGCGTCTTCAGGACTTGGATCTCATGCTTGAATGAACTGGCATCAGCTTCCACCACTGTGACCCTGTGCCTCACCTCATCCGTCCTCTTCTCCAGGTCTCCCAGCTGCTGCTCATGCTTCTGCTGCATGACAGAGACTGGAGCCAGCTTCTCTTCAATCTGTTTCCCCAACATCTCGTGAGATTTTGAGAGCTGGTTCACCAGGTCCTAGAGAGTAATCGGCTCCGAGGCTGCTGTAGGCTGAGCTGCAGGCCTGGTCTCGGATGCTCCTCCTCCCTTTTTAGGCATTTCTGGACAGCTGAAAATACAGGTAAGTCAATTTTTAAATGTTTCTTGGGGCTCCACAATCTTTCCAACGCCCCAAGAAATCCTGATGACCTAGGTTGGGCAGGTTAAAGGACCGTCCTGCTCCCCATGCGATGAGAAGCTCTGCAGTGTGATCTTCTCAGATCGCCGCCATCTTAGATCCCCTCAATCCCACTATCTTAAAAGATGTATGTACAGTAAGCTTTCACTTAAAGTTGTGGCTGTGTTCCTGAAAATTATGAATTTAAGTGGAAAAACTTTAAATGAAGTACGGGTTAGAAGGAGGTTGAGTCAACTTGGTTAGCTGGTTTATAGTTCACAGTGATGCCAATGACTCAGGTTAAATTCCTGCACTAACTGAGGTTACTGTAAAGGTCCCATCCTCTCAACCTTTCCCCTTGCCAGAGGCATAGTCACCCTCAGGTTAAATTCACCAACAGCCGTCTCTCTCTAATGGGGACTGGGACGATGCAATTTTCCTTAGATTCTGTAGGGACTTCCTTCTCAGAGAAAAGCTAAAGCATTATTCCCTGCACATGGATATATTTCACATTATTTTATGTAACAATGTAAACCTGAACAATGTACAAATAAACATTTTAAAAATAAAAAATAAAAATTATATGAGAAATATAATCATGAACCTGAGCTCCAAGACAAAACCTGAGCCGAATTACAAAGTGCTTTTCCTACCTCAACACCTCCATTCCTTTAAAAAGATTTCCAGAACTGTGCGAGTCCAAATGCTGCAGAAGTACAAGGGTTGTTCTCCATTTATTATTTTGTTTCTGGACTCAGGTTGCTCAAACGATTTTCCTGTTTAAAGTAATTTGTCCACTTATGAAGCTACCTATAGAAGTTAAACTATCCATCATTTATTACGGAGGAGTAGCAGCAGCTATCTCTATTTTTGAGCTCATTGTACATCAATGAAATGGTGGCTTCCTCCATGCTACACTAAATCAACATTTAGGATGACGTGGGGAGGACACTTGGAGAACACCAATCACAAGGTGGAAGCTGCAACAATGCTGTTGTAAAATGCTGCATTGCAATCTACTCATTTGCCTCCACTTTCTCATAAGAAAGTGCAGACATGCCAACTTGAAAGTCTTGATTAATACTGTAACTCAACAACTATAGAATTGAATACAGTAGCTGGGAATGCTGGGTCCAGTTTTGAAATTGGTTATGTGGAATGCAAGTCAGAGGGTTGGTCAATGGGACTGGCCACAGTCATGGTGGGAAATAATGTTAAAATGATCTTGTGACATTCTACGAGATTACAGGACCCTTAACATATTGACTTTAAACTGAATCAATGTTAAATATGATACCTTCAAATGATGACTTTCATACACTGTCAGGTCTCTTTGTTCCTTATTCTCTTTAGAATTGTATCACTTATTTTGCATTGCTTGTACTCGTCCAATCTACCAAAATGTGACTCTTCATCAAATTTCATCTTTTATATGTCTAGCCATTCCACTTCCTGTTGCAGCCTGATACTACCCTCATAGTTTACAATCCTGCTACATTTTCACCATCGTAGACAGTCAGGAGGCTGGAAGAACACAGCAAGCCAGGCAGCATCAGGAGGTGGAGAAGTCGATGGTTCGGGTGTAACCCTTCTGCAGTAGTGTAGGGGTGAGTGTAGGGGGAGCTGCAGATAAAGGGGGTGGAGAGGGAAAGGTTGTGAAGTGGGGATAGGTGAAACCAGGCAGAGCGTATGACCTGG
The DNA here is from genome assembly GCF_037043375.1 of Chiloscyllium plagiosum. Lineage (NCBI taxonomy): Eukaryota > Metazoa > Chordata > Chondrichthyes > Orectolobiformes > Hemiscylliidae > Chiloscyllium > Chiloscyllium plagiosum. Next base: position 37,772,200 of record NW_028270148.1, read on the forward strand.
TTGGTCAATGGGAGGAATGAATCCAGTAGGTGGCAGGGAGGGGGAGGGGAAGGCACTGGGAAGGCGCTGGGAAGGAAATCAGGGAATGGGAAGGGAGGTTATTTGAAATTGGAGCACTCAATGTGGAGCACTCAGGACAGTCCTCTGGGCTGTAGGCTGCCCAGGCAGAAGATGAGGTATTGTTCCTCCAATTTGTGGTTTGGTTCATTGTGGCAATGGAGGAGGCTAAGGATAGTCATACTGGAAAGGGAGTGGGATGGGGAATTAAAATGGGCGGTGACGGGGAAGTCTGGGGGCCTGGCTGAGATACTTGGTGAACGATTGCCTAAGTTTACGTTTGTTCCTACCAATGTAGAGAAGACCACTTCGAGAGCACCTGATTCAGTAAACTAGGTTGGAGAAGAGGCAGGTGAATTCTGTCTCACCTGGAAGGACTGTTTGGGCCCTGGATGGAGATTGGGGGTGGGTGGGGGCAGAAGGGTGTACTGTCAGGTTTGGCATCTTTTCTGGTTGCAGGGGAAGGTACCTGGGGGTGTGGGGTGCTGGTGGGGAGAGTGGCACAAACCAAGGACTGTCAAAGGGAACTGTCTTTGCAGAAGACAGAGGGGTGGGAAGGGGAAGATGTTCTTGGTGGTGGGGTCTAGTTGGAGTTGGTGGAAGTGTTTAAGGATGATGTGTTGGATGCAGAGATGGGTGGGATTTTCACAATCAGCAGCATTGAGGAAGACATTGAGAATTGTCATAAAAGCATGTTTTGATTTTTAACAATTGTTGCTTCCTTCATTGCTATGCATAAAAATACAGAAACTGTTACTTAATAGTAATCAACTGTTATCTTCTATATCTTTGATGAGAAAGCCAATTTGGCTCAAGATCTTTGATGTATTCAGGAAAAAATACACACTTAATAACATGTCTTTGACTTATAAATGACACCAACATCCCTTATCTATTTTGATGCGGGCACTGACACCCATTATGGAATCCCTTTGTGTATATGACTAACCTCTAGAAGTGAAAGGTTACTGAAAACTGGTTCTTTTGGGACAGGTGCCTCCTTGAAATGAAGGCCACTTCTGATATCTAAGGCTCCTGAGAAATCATCCCAGAACCTCACTGTGTCATCTCTCTCAGGAATCACTCCTTAGAGAGGGTAAATTAAACATTTTTGCAATGAAGATAGCAAAGGTGCCGAGAAGTATAGGAAGGGTTGTTAAATACTTGAGCAACCTTTGGGCAATCTTGTTTTATGTACATTGATCGACTAGATGGAACTTTGCATTCAATTCAATGTGCACTTCGAATTTTCAGGACTTATAGCTGGGAAATGTAATCTCTTATGAAGGTAATTGTCTTAATTTTTTTGAAAGGGACATTGTAAGGTATGGGTGCAAACAGGCAGGTGTATATCAATTTTATTTGGAAAGTCATCTTGTATTCATGCTGAACACTGGCTATGAGTTGAGTCTTCATTCCTTGGTAGCCCTGACTACATCATCTCTTCCCTATTGTGAGCTGCATGGTGGCACGGTGGCACAGTGGTTAGCACTGCTGCCTCACAGTTCCAGAGACATGGGTTCAATTCCTGCCTAGGTGACTGACTGTGTGGAGTTTGCACATTCTCCCCGTGTCTGCGTGGTTTGGCTCTGGTTTCCTCCCACAGTACAAAAATGTGCAGGTTAGATGAATTGGCCATGCGAAATTGCCTGTGTTGTATTAGGTGTAGGGGATGGGTGGCGGGTCAGCGTAGATTTGTTGGGCCGAAGGGCCTGTTTCTACCCTGTAAGTAATCTCTTCATTCTTTGCAAAGGGAACTGATTCCACCATCTTCATGATTATCATCTTTATTTTGAGAAACAGCAAGCCTTTCTCCTGTTATGATGGCATTATATAGAATACGGCTAACTACAATGGTACTGGAAACTTTTGCCAAGTTATATACTGGGCTCTGTTGAATTTCTTACCCTCTAAATCAAAAATGAGGTACGAAGGTAAACTGGCCAAGAATATTAAGGAGGATAGTAAAAGCTTTTTTAGGTATGTGCAAGGCAAAAAAATGGTTAGGACAAATATTGGGCCCTTGAAGACAGAAACAGGGGAATATATTACTAGGAACAAAGAAATGGCAGAGGAATTAAATGGGTACTTCAGATCTGTGTTCACTTGGGAAGACACAAGCAATCTCCCTGAGGTAACAGTGGCTGAAGGACCTGAACTTAAGGGAATTTATATTTGCCAGGATTTGGTGTTGGAGAGACTGTTAGGTCTGAAGGTTGATAAGTCTCCGGGGCCTGATGGTCTGCATCCCAGGGTCCTGAAGGAGGTGGCTCGGGAAATCGTGGATGCATTGGTGATTATTTTCCAGAGTTCAATAGATTCGGGGTCAGTTCCTGAGGATTGGAGGGTGGCTAATGTTATATCACTTTTTAAGAAAGGTGGGCGAGAGAAAGCAGGAAATTATAGACCAGTTAGTCTGATCTCAGTGGTGGGAAAGATGCTGGAGTCTATTATAAAGGATGAAATTACTGCACACCTGGATAGTAGTAACAGGATAGGACAGAGTCAGCATGGATTTATGAAGGGGAAATCATGCTTGACTAACCTTCTTGAATTTTTTGAGGATGTAACTATGAAGTTGGACTAGGGAAATCCAGTAGATGTAGTGTACCTGGACTTTCAGAAAGCTTTTGATAAAGTCCCACACAGGAGGTTAGTGAGTAAAATTAGGGTGCATGGTATTGGGGGCAAAGTACTAGATTGGATTGAAAATTGGTTGGCTGACAGGAAACAAAGGGTAGTGATAAACGGCTCCATTTCGGAATGGCAGGCAGTGACCAGTGGGGTACTGCAGGGGTCCATGCTGGGACCACAGCTTTTTACAATATATGTTAATGATATAGAAGATGGTATCAGCAATAACATTAGCAAATTTGCTGATGATACAAAGCTGGGTGGCAGGATGAAAAGTGATGAGGATGTTAGGAGATTACAGGGTGACCTGGACAAGTTAGGTGAGTGGGCAGATGCATGGCAGATGCAGTTTAATGTGGATAAATGTATGGTTATCCACTTTGGTAGCAAGAACAGGAAGGCAGACTACTACCTCAATGGAATCAATTTATGTAAAGGGGCAGTACGGAGAGATCTGGGTGTTCTTGTACACCAGTCAATGAAGGCAAGCATGCAGGTACAGCAGGTAGTGAAGAAGGCTAATAGCATGCTGGCCTTCATAACAAGAGGAATTGAGTATAGAAGCAAAGAGGTGCTTCTACAGCTGGACAGGGCCCTGGTGAGACCACACCTGGAGTACTGTGTGCAGTTCTGGTCTCCAAATTTGAGAAAAGACATTCTGGCTATTGAGGGAGTGCAGCGTAGGTTCACGAGGTCAATTCCTGGAATGGCAGGATTACCTTACACTGAAAGACTGAAGCGATTGGGCTTGTATACCCTTGAGTTTCGAAGATTGAGAGGGGATCTGATTGAGACGTATAAGATTATGAAAGGATTGGACACTCTGGCAGTAGGAAACATATTTCCACTGATGGGTGAGGGCCGAACCAGAGGACACAGCTTAAAAATATGGGGTAGACCATTTAGGACAGAGCTCAGGAGAAACTTCTTCACCCAGAGAGTGGTGGCTGTGTGGAATGCTCTGCCCCAGAGGGCAGTGGAGGCCCACTCTCTGGATTCATTTAAGAAGGAGTTGAATAGAGCTCTGAAAGATAGTGGAATCAAGGATTATGGAGATAAGGCAGGAACAGGATACTGATTAGGAATGATCAGCCATGATAATATTGAATGGCGGTGCAGGCTCGAAGGGCAGAATGGCCTACTCCTGCACCTATTGACTATTGTCTATTGTCTATTGTCTAAAATTTACAATGCACACTGATTAACTGTGGCCATTCTTGTACTGACAACTCTCTAACATATTCCTTCTGGTGCCACAACCATTATTGCAGGTAAAGCCTCATAGGCCACTCAACCATCCTGACATCAATCCACATCATGACTAATATTGTTGCTAAAAGCAATGGCCTCTACCACCGAAAAGGGCAGGGCAGCAGTTAGATAGGAATACGACCTCATCTACATGATCCCCTCCAAGCCATTCATAAGCGTGACTTGGAAACATATTGCTTTTCCTTTACTGTCACTGAATCAAGATGCTGGAATTCCCTCCCTAACAGCACTGTGGGTATACATAACCCACAAGGACTGCAATAGTGCCAGAGACAGCTCATCAGCACCCTGTCAAGGGCAATAAATGCTGGTCATTATTAGAAGTGTTCACATCTCTTGAATGAATGAGAACAAAATAATTGTTCCATGATAAAAATGGTTCTGGCAGTTTCCTGGCAATTTTGGATTTATGATAAGTTAATGGCATTTCACACCAGCTGATCATTGATTGAATCAAAATCTTTCCTCTTAATAGTCTTTTAAATGGTCCTTCAAGTGCCACAGTTACTCTTTATAATTAGAATCACAGAGTCATAGAATTATACACAGAAACAGACCCTTCCGGGCAACTCATCCGTGCAGACCAGTTACCCTAAACTGATCAAGTGCCATTTGCCAGCATTTAGCCATATCCCTCTAAACCCTTCCTATTCGTTACTCATCCAGATGCCTTTTAAATATTGTAATTGTATCCACTTCCTCTGGCAGCTTGTTCCATACTCTCACCACTCTGTATGAAAACATTGCTCCTCAGGTCTCTTTTAAACTTTTCCTATCTCACCTTAAATGTATGCCCTCTAGTTTTGGCCTTCCCTACCCAGAGGAAAAGACCTTAGCAATTCACCCTATCCATGCTCCTCATGACTTTATAAACCTCTATAAGGTCACCTTCAGCCTCCAATGCTCCAGGGAAAAAATCCCCAGTCTATTCAGTCTCTCCATATACCTCAAACCCAACCCTACCCCCCACCCACCCATTCCTGGCAACATCCTTGTAAATCTTTTCTGAACCCTTTCAAGTTTAACAACATCTTTCATATAGCAGGGGACCAGAATTGAATGTAGTATTCTAAAAATGACCTAACCAATGTCCTGTACAGCTGCAACATGACATCCTAACTGTTATATTCCTGCCTCGGGCGATTGTCTGTGTGGCGTTTTCACATTCTCCCTGCGTCTGTGTGGGTTTCCTCCCAAAGTCCGAAGTTGTGCAGGTCAGGTGAATTGGTCGTGCTAAATTGCCCATAGTGTTAGGTGCATTAGTTAGGGGGAAATGGGTCTGGGTGGGTTACTCTTCAAAGGGTCGGTGTGGACTTGTTGGGCTGAAGGACCTGTTTCCACACTGTAGGGAATCTACAGTGCACTGACCAATGAAGGCAAGCATGTCAAATGCCTTCTTCACCACCCTATCTATCTGTAACTCCACTGACAATAAACCATGCATACCCACCCATAGGTTTCTTTGTTCAACAACACTCCTTAGGGCCCTACCATTAATTGTGTAAGTCCTGCCCTGGTTTGACTTACACAATACAACACCTTACATTTACCTCAACTAAACTCCATTTATCCATCCTTGGCCCAAAGGCCCATCTGATCAAGGTCCTGTGGTAATCTGAGATAACCTTCTTCGCTGTCCACTCCACCATCAATTTTGATGTCATTTGCAAACTTACGTACTGTCTCTCCTATATTCACATCCAAATCATTTATATAAATGACGAAAAGCAGTGGACCCAGCACCAATCATTGTGGAACACCACTGGTCACAGGCCTCCGGTCTGAAAAACAACCCTCTACTGCCGCCCTCTATCTTCTAACTTCAAGCTAATTTTGTATCTAATTGGCTAGCTTCCCTGGATTGTACATGATCTAACCCTACTAACCAGTCTACCATGCAGAACCTTGTCAAATGCCTTCCTGAAATCTGTATAGACATCTATCGCCCTGCCTTCATTAATCTTCTTTGTTAGCTCTTCAGAAAACTCAATCAAGTTAGTGAGACACAATTTCCCCCATACAAAACCATGCTGAGTCAAAATGCTTGTGGAAATTATATGATGTAGTGTTAAATAGTTCTCTTTCTGTTTCTCATTTTCCAGAGCGAATGGTGTGAATTGCACACCCCTCCCGATTACACAGTCAGTTGTTGTTTTTAAATACAATGGTGACTTACTGCCTGACTGATGTGACAAAGCTCCCCAAATACTGCCTCACGGATCTGTTTTCAGCAAGATGCATGGTACAAGTCTGTTCTCCTTTAGAAATTGGCCTGCAGACCTTTAACCATTAGTTGACTTGTTTTTCATTTGCCTGAGGGATGAAAGGCAGTTTCTGAGGCAACGACAGTCAGAATATTCCAAGATTTGCTCAGTGGATAATTATATGTTGGGAAGGGATGTCTCAGAAAATGTTGGAAATACTCAGCATCTCTGGAGAGAAACCACTCCAGTTTTTTTTGTTTCCAGCATCTGCAATATTTTGTTTTGATCTTAATGCCTTCTGTGATGCTTCATTCTAAATATCTTCGATATAATCTCTTTTGCCCTTTCCTCTTCAAAATATAGGAATGTAGGAACTTTCATTAGGAAATTCATGTCCCTAGGAAAAGTATACTTTCTACAAAGGTGACAGACAGATAATTAATCACAGTTATTGGTTGGACTGTGACCAGAAGGATTTTAGATTAGATTCCCTACAGTGTGGAAACAGGCCCTTCAGCCCAACAAGTCCACACCGACCCTTTGAAGAGTAACCCACCCAGACCCATTTCCCCCTAACTAATGCACCTAACACTATGGGCAATTTAGCACGATCAATTCACCTGACCTGCACAACTTCGGACTTTGGGAGGAAACCCACACAGACGCAGGGAGAATGTGAAAATGCCACACAGACAATCGCCCGAGGCAGGAATCAAATCCAGGTCCCTGGTGCTGTGAGGCAACAGTGCTAACCATTGAGCCACCATGCCACACCAACGTTATTGCACATATTCTGATAATATTCTCACATACAACCAATTCTGAAAAGCTGTCTACAAAACCACAGAAAACATAACTGGCTCACCCTTCCTACATTTCTAGAACCATATTGTTGGACATTCTTATTGGAGATTGAGTCCGTCTTACTAATTAATATAATTATCACCATCAAACGCAAAATGCTACATTCCTCCACTATGGCAAAAGGCAATCTTTCCCCAACGAACACTTTGGTGAAACACTCATGGGCTCTTTATTTATTTATTTATTTATTCGGAGATATGGGCCTCTCTGGCTGGGCTAGCATGTATTGCCCAGCCTAAGTTACTCTTGAGAAGATGATGGTGAGCTGCCTTATTGATCTGCATATGTCAATATGAAAAGACAGGAAAGATAGGTGAATATTTGAGAATTGTTTGTGCACCTTGTTTTGTTTGACTGCATAGATTTTCAGCCCAATTCTGGGCAAACTTTGAATGTTTCACGTTTAAATTCTAGGGGAAATGTGAACTCTTGAGAAGGCAATGGTCTTTAGCTGAGGTACCAGGCAGTCTACAATCCTTACTCCACATGACTCATGCCACATTCCAAGATCTGAGTGGAATAACAAGCAAACAATTCCTTCAGTGCCCCAGGAAAGTCTAATCTTAAAATAGGTAAACAGCAGCACTGATATCCTCATGAATCAAACTAGACAGGGCCAGGATTTTGTGAAATAACTGCAAACCCCAAACAGTGCATATTATACAAAATATACACAGCCATACAAACAATGGAAGGTACCTTCCAATATGTACATGTGAAAAAATTACACCCTGATTTCAGGAAGCACATACTTTATTAAATGAAAGAAGCAAGTAAACTGAAAGTGCTGGTGTGATATTCTGGGTTTTAGAGGAACTGGAATTTCGCAATTCACATGATTTGCTTCTCTAGTCAATCTTTAAGATCATTGTCAGTACAAATCTATAGATCCCAGGGTCAGACATTGTTTTAATTATATTCATGTTATGTTGGTTTCCACTGTTAAACTGAAGTAAGCATAGTAGAAATGTTGATGATTAGACTGTGAGGAAGCAATAGCACACATAACTGATGTCACTAAATTTAAACCCAGATTTATTTCAATAGTAGCATAAATTCAGCATTAGATGTGGAGCTGAAAAACGTGTTGCTGGAAAAACGCAGCAGGTCAGGCAGCATCCAAGGAGCAGGAGAATCAACGTTTCGGGCATAAGCCCTTAGATGTGGAGCCTAACATCATTCACATGGAACCAGTTCTACAATTCCAATTAGTTCTGTCTACAGAACTGGGACTTTATAATAAAAGATCTTGATAATTTCCTTCACAGTAAATCTTTTGCCTGACTTCAATGGATGTTCATCACAAACCTCACGCTGCTTTGCCCTGCCGAAGTTATTGTGCTGGCGAAGGATAAAGTCTGAGAAATCTCACTTTCATAACAATGTTGTAGAATTTGTTTCTATGCAGCTACTTCATTTGTGTTAATTTCAATTAGTGTGGAAGCACTCATACTCAACCATGTTTCAATACACCCAAATTATAAATCTTTTGCATTGGAAAAATAAACCTGATGATGTATCCCTTAGCAATATGATACCATCTGTATATCATGATATACTTGCTATCCCATGTAATAAACTAATATCTTGGGTAAATGGAGCAATATCGAAAGTTTCTTTAGACTTCCCTGGATACTTTAACTTTCAACACTTTAATTTTGTCTAGACAGGAAGCAGTTAACTGGAGTTGCTGAAAAAACAAATATCTATGACTTGGAAGGTCCCCGGCGAGATATTGCAGACTTTATTATATTCGCTATGACAGTGTCTTCTGCTACCCCATGCTTATTATGACTAGAGGAAGGTCTAGAGAATTTTAGTCAAAAAGAACAGGAAGGTCTGAACTCAAATAGTTTCACTCATGAAGTATGAGATTTGAATGCTGAAGCTGAAGTCTAAAAAACAAGCAAGGGAATAGAACAACCCTGTAGTGCTATTCTGAAGAGGTTTGATATGGTAGACTGAGAGATTTGTTTCTGCTGGTTTGGGCATTTAAAACACGGAGACTCTTTCTTAGGATCAGGAGCCCGTCATTCAGGAGTGAGATGAGGAGAAATTACTTCATTCAAAGGGCTGTGATTCTGTGGAGAGGGTTGTGGATGTTGAATTGACAAATTGATTAAGGCTGCCAGCAACAGATATTTGGTCTCTCAGAGCATCAAAGGGTATGGGAAGTGGGAAGGTGGTGTTGCAGCCCAAGATCAGCCATGATTGGGTTAATTGGCGAAGCAATCTCAACAAGCCGTATGGTCTAGTCTTGATCCTATTCCTTTAGTTCTAGTGCAATATAGGAAGATAACAGCTTGAGAGTTGATCTGAAGACTATAAGGAAAGTGGTTATCTTGATTTGCCCAGCATGGTCCTGATAAAACACCTGAAACTTGCGCCACTTGAGACTACAGAATAGATCAACATGAGAAATGACAAATGTTGTACGAGCATAGTATCTCAAGAAATATCAGGAGACATCCGGTCAACCAGCAGTTTAAAGACTAAAAGTTATGACAACTTTCACTGACCAACTGGAGAAATCAGAGTGGAGCTGGTATGATAATACTATGACTTTAAGAAGTACATTTTCTCCTTTTTAAATGAAGTACAGTTGAAACGGAGGAGAGTAGCAGTTTACTCAAAGCCAATAAAGAAAACAGCTTGTGAGGCCTTGGGGTTCTTTTTTACATTGCAGCCTGAATGGGTGAGTTCAAGCTCCCACAGAACCAGGATTTTTAGTTTTAGTTTTCTGCAGTTGCTGGAGTTTTGAAACTGGATGTGGAAGCTCTTATTCCTCTCTCTCTGGTACAGCTAAAGGCTGGGGTACTCTTCCTGCTGCTAGAATTGCATGTGAGACAATCTATTTTGACTGCATTTGACTTTGCCAAGGGTCTGTTTATGGGATTTTACTGCATTGGAACAGTTAATTAGTAGTAGTCAATAAATGTATTAATTTGTTAAGCATTTTGATAGATTTACAATTAAGCTAATTCTTTCCTTTTTATTTTGTCAGTATTTTAACCGTGATGTAAAAATAAAGTGTGCTTGCTTAAAGTTGAGTAGGTTGACCAGTTGAGTTAAATCTGGAATGCAATACCATGCACTTACCTTTAAAATAATAAAAAGTTAGGTCGAGGCTATCTCTTTAATATAGTTTGAGGGGGTTGCAAGTTAGCTCGCTGAGCTGGAAAGTTTGTTCTCAGATGTTTTGACACCATGCTGGGTAACATCATCAGTGAGCTTCCGGTGAAGCACTGGCATTCTGTCCCACTTTCTATTTATGTGTCTTGATCTCTTGGGCATGTTGTGTCTACTTGTATGGTTTTGTTGTTTAAGAATTGGCAGACTGCCTTTATCGGGTACCCATTCTTCTTGAGTATACTGTATAGGTATTTTTCCTCTGCTGCTCATAGTTCCTGAGTGCTGCAGTGTGTTGTGCCTCATTTAACTAATGTCCTGACGCAGCTCCCTTTATGGGTGTTGGGACAATTGTTTCTGTAGTTAAGTATCTTGTCTGTGTGTGTTGCTTTCTTTGTGGGTGTTGGTCTGCAATTATCCTCAAATCTTCTCAAAAATCGCAAATAGTTGGAGGGGTTTTAATCTGGTCCATAACACTGGAGCATTTCTTTCTGAGAATTGTTTGCATTTCTTCTTGAAATAATATCAAATGCACTGCAAATATAAAACTCGCCTTTTCTCGTTGAATAACTGCTGCTATTTCCTAGTGTTCGCTGAATAGCTATGTTTTAATTTACTAGTTTTAATCTGTTTGGCACAGCACAGTAACAGATCATTTAGTCCAACAGATTTGTGTCAATACTTCTGGTCTACTGGAGCGGCCTACTATCCTTCACCTGTCCCCATCAACACATCATGCTACTCCTTTCTATCTCTTGTGCTCCAGAACTTGCTAAGCTGCTATCTAAGCTGGTTCTGCACAACTATGAGACTGGCTTCTACCCAGCAATGTGAAACATTGCACAAGTATGTCCCGTAAACAAAAATGCAGCACTAAATCAACTCGGGCAATTATTGCTCCATTGGTCTACTCTCAATTATCAGTAAAGTGTTGGTAAGTGTCATCAACAGTGTTGTTAAGCAGCACTTCCTTAGCAATAACCTGCTAACTGACACTCAGTTTGGGTCACTATCACTGCTCAGCTCCTGACTTCATCTCAGCCTTACTTCAAATATAAACAAGAGATAATTCTAGAGGTGAGGTAAGAATGAGGGCTGTACAGCAAGGCTACTTTTACCACGTGGGCCATCAAGGAGCCCTGTAAAACTGCAATCAATAGGAATCAGGAAGGAAGCTCTCCACTAAATACAGTTATACCTGGCACGAAAGAAGAGATTGCAGTTGTTGCAGATTGATGATCTCAGCTCCAAGATATCTCTGCGAGAATTCCTCAGGAGAGTGTCCTTCGCCAAACTATATTCAACTGCTTTACTAATGTAATTCTCTCCATCAGAAGGTCAGAAGTAGGAAGTTTTGCTGATGATTGCACAATGTTCAGTACCATTTGTGTTTCTCAGATATTGAAGAAGTCAATGCCCAAATGCAAAATGATTTGGACAATATCCAGGCTTGGGCTGACAAGTGGCAAGTAATATTGACGATACACAAGTGATACACAAGTGCCAGGCAATGACCATCTCCAACAAGAAATAATCTAACCATCATCCTTTGAAATTCAATGGCCATATCCCCACTAACAACATTTTGTAGGTTACCATTGACTAGAAATTCAACTAGACTAGCCATATAAAAACAGTGGCAACAAGAGCAGGTTAGAGGCTAGGAATCTTGCAGAGAGTAACTCCACTCTTGATTCTTGTAAAGCTGTCCACTATCTACAAACCACAAGTCAAGAGTCTGATGGAATACTCTGCACTTACCTGGTTGAGTGCAGCTCCAATAACACCCATGAAGCTTGAGACCATCCAAGACTAAGCAGCCCACTTGATTGACGACACTTTAGACTTTCCAGCACTGATGCCTAGTAACAGCAGTGTGTACCATCTACAAGATGCACTGCAGAAATTCAATGAGACTCCATGGACAACCCCTTCCAAACCCATGGCCATTGCGACCTAGAGGGTCAAGGTCAGCAAATATATGGGAAACATCGCCACCTGGAAGTTTCCCTCCAAGCCACACACCATCCTGACTTGGAAACGCCATTCCCGTGGTGCTGGGGCAAAATCTTGAAATTCCCTCTTTATTTACATTTTGAGTGTACCGACACTTAATGGACAGCATTGGTTCAAGACAATAGCTCACCACCACCTTGTAAAGGGCACGTAGGGACAGGCAATAAATGCTAACCCAATCAGAGATGCTCAGATCCCATGAATTGTTTTTGATAAATTTTGCTATTAAAACCCAAAAAAGGAAACATTTGCAATTATGTAGTACTTTTCATGACCATGCCTCAAAGTACTCTACAATCATTGAACTACATTTTGAAAAGTAGCCTTCTTGTAATATTGGAACTATAACCATCAATTTCCACTCATCAAAGTGCCACAAACAGCAACATGATAACAGCTAACTAGGCTGTGTTTTATGGTATTGACTGAAGAATAAATATTGACCATGGCACCAGAGAAAATCTCCTCTGACCTAAAATGATGTCATGACATCTTTATAGTGAGACAGATGTAAACTTATCTGAAAAGTGGCCCCTATAACACTACAAAACACCCTCACCATTGCACTGGATTGTCAATCTTGATTTTTCATGCCCAAACCCTATAATGGAACTTAAACACAGAATCTTATGATTCAGAGGTAAATGCACTACAAAATGAGCCACCACGGAACTGTAACTACTCTTTGGTTTCATATTCTAACCATTCTACAGGATACTTCTTCTGGGCTGGAGAGAAACTTGGAGTGGGAAGGGATAGATCCAGTTGCCATGGTCCACATAGATATCAACAATACAGGTAGGATTAGGAAAGGAGGGATTATGAGCATTTCGGGGCTAATTTATAAACTGAACCACAAAGTGATCCCCTGATCACTACATGGACCAACGCAAATTAGTGTAGAGTAAATAAGCTTAGAGAGGTAAATGTGTCACTCAAAGATTGCTGGAGATCAGAGTCAAGAGTGTGTTTGAGTCCACATCAGAGTCAAGCACAGCAGATCAGGCAGTATCCGAGGAGCAGGAGAATCGACGTTTTGGGTATGAGCATTCCTGATGAAGGACTTATGCCTGAAATGTCAATTGTCCTGCTCCTCGGATGCTGCCTGACCTGCTGTGCTTTTCCAGCACCACACACTCAACATGACATTTACGCACGCACTGTCCAAAGGTCTTTACTCCATTGGCATCAGGTCTTTATAAACAGAAAAGGAAATTAAAGTTAAATAACAAAATGTGTATATGGAAGCAAACTGTGATTTACATTGGGTTGAGGAAACCTTTGCCTTTCTGTTGGTTATTCCCATGAGACTTCTTTCCACCAAATACATATTTTTTCCAGAGAAGGTTTGTTTGACTGTTCCATTTACCATCCCTCACTGATGGCCCCTGCTATTACAGGTCCTGGAACAATTGTTCAATCTCCTCTGCTCAGCATTCTCCTTCATTTGCCACCTACTGATGGAGGTTCAATTCCATCCGAGCAACTATACAAAGCACACAGTGGCCATTTGATATTCAGTTACATGATTAGCAGGTTTAATTGCAGCATGACAGCTAGTGTGTTTGAGTCCACATCAGTATTCTCTTCTTGCATCATCAGCCTATGCAAATGGCAAAGATTGGGGTGATATCTAGCAATTGCTTGAGAGGACCAGATCACTCCTTGAGCTGTATTGGAAACTTACAAGGGATCCAGGCTCTAAGGTAGATTACCCACAGTGCTGGTGCTGGGAGGCAGCAACTGAAGCAAGTCTCAGCAACCGTATGACTCCTGGAGATCTGACTGGCCTATACCCCATTGTGGGGTCTCATGTACATTGCTGACACTCCACTGAATCTATGCCTGAATGTTGTAGGGAGTCTGGGTCAGCATGCTGCCTTTGATTTGTGGCTCAATGTCAGCCACAACCCCTCCAACTGGGCAGGGGGTGTGTTCCCTCCCTCAGGTCAGCTTCAGGCTAAAGGCATCAGCATTTTCATTACTTTTGCCTGACCTGTACTGCATCTAGAATTGAAAACCTGTGTGTCAGTGACCCATTGAAACTCTGTAGCTCCAAGCTTGGTGGATATTTGAAAGTAGTTGAGTGGGTTGCTGTTGGCAAACAGTTCAAACTTGGGATACACCAAAATGTCTCTGAATAGCTGGGAAATAACTTAACTCAAAGCTCGCTGTTTGACTTTTCATACTGGAGTAATTCTCTATATCCCTCTCATTCAGCTTGAGACTCTTAAGTGACATCAGTTGGAATCACTCTTTCTTGCCCTTGAACCTGGGACAACACTGTTACTGGGCCAAGAAAATTTATATCAGTTTCCAGTACGAAAGGGAGATGGAAATCTAGGAAGCCAATCACTTCACCTGTTCGTATCCAACTCCCTGTGATGCTCCATAAAGTATCCCAACTTGCAATTCTTTTTCCAATCACTCCTTCAGCATTCTCTCATTTCCTCAGCAAATCATGGAATAGGGCAGCCAACTGTGAGTAGCCTTGCACAAAACTCCCATAGCATCACGCTCGACAGAAGAACCCATACAGTGCTCTCCCAGTCTTAGGCTAGAACTTCCTTCACCACTCGGACTTTCTCATCTTCAGAAATAATGCCTTCCTTGATAATGAAGTGCCCAAGGTATCGTACTTATGTCTGGAAAAGTTGATCCTTCTCTAGTTTGATTTTCAAGTAAAAACTGTGCCAAGTGGGCGATGACAAATTCTAGTTTTGCAAAGTTATCCTAGCATATTGAATCAAAGACGAATCATCTAGACAGACAGGGAGGGATTGAAAATTATGGCTGTTGAAAGCTTCATTGTGATTTGGAGGTGCCGGTGTTGGACTGGGGTGTACAAAGTTAAAAATCACACAAAACCAGGTTATAGTCCAACAGGTTTATTTGGAAGCACTAGCTTCACCAGTATGAAAAGCTCCTTCATCAGGTGCTTGTGGAGTCTAAGATTGTAGGACACAGAATTTATAGCAAAAGTTTTATCCATCACATGTATGAAGGCAGAATGTGAAATACAGAGCCCATATGGTATTTTTGAAGCTTGTGGTTTATATTAGGTTGTGGACTCCTTTGACCATCTACTATGTCTTCCTGTGAGTCCTATTTCCCCCAAAACATCCTTTTTCCAGAGAGGGTCTATTTGACTGCTCCAGGTGCCCTCCTTCACCGTCATCACCTGTTGCTGGAGGTCCTGGCACAATTGTTCAAACTCCTCTGCTCAGTGCCCTCTCCCATCATCACCATTTGATGCTGGACATTCCAGCACAAATTGAACACCATCACCTCCAGTTTGCCCACAAATCTAGCATTTTCCCTGACTTGACCTGATCACTTACCACTGTTCCCTTTTTATCTATGAATCAGATTCCCAGAATTCTCTACCTAACATTACTGTGTGAACTATGATCAGAGGAACTATAGTAATTCAAGGACTAGAGCCACAAACACCATTATAGAATGGACAATAAATCTAGTTTTTCTGGTGCTGTTCACAACCAAATAACAAACAACTGAAAAAGTAATTAACTTCTTATAAATATCAGATATTTTATTTTTATGGTGCAATTTAATTCTCTCTAGCCTGGCATTGCTTTGTTGTTTATGATTCAGCCTTCTTTACTCTCCCCTTAACTGTAGCAAGTGCTGTATGACACACAAGCAATTCTTGAAATATCTGATAAAGATATTTGTGTTTCATTATTAAAGCACAGCCTGTTTCTGACCTTTACAATGGACTTACAATTCCATACATTGTGTTATTAGTTCTTCTATCCAATTTGTAGGTTTCTGCTTGTGACCTCCATTTTCCCTGATTTGCACAGATTATAAACACTGACCTAAATAGCAAGATCCACTTTTAAAAATAATTTGACAAGACTCCTGATCTGAAGATTTCTGCTGACAGGAAACTTCAGTCCCACCCTCAATCCTCAGCACCGGTACCTGTGCCTTTAATGCTGCAATGCTGTAGAATCAAAGATTTCAGATGCTTGTGCTCACTGCATGTCGACTGTTCACAGTGCATGTACAGAATGTTATTAGATGATTTGTTAAAGAGCAGTCTTTTGCCAGAAGGTTTTGAATCAAGCAAAGTCAGAGGAGACTTGAACTTTTCAACAAGTTTAATTTTCTGCATCAAATACTAAAGTTAATTCACTGCAATGTTGGAAGTTGGTGGAATATGGCAAAAATATGTGTGATACAGATATGATTGGTGCCTTGGTGCAGTTGTGACTCAGCTTGTAGTTTATAGATTGTGGAATAGAATAGTTAGAATGTGGAACCTGGTACCATTTGGGATGGTTGAATTGAATAGCTTAAATATTTTTAAGGGAAGTTAGATAAGTTCTTGAGTGAGAAAGAAATGGAAAGATTTGCTGATAGGGTCAGATGAAATAGATTGGTGGGAGACACATATAAAACATAAATATGCCAATTGGAATGAAAAGCCCATTCTAATACTGTAACTTGGGTAACCTATAAGATAAAATGGAAAATTCAAGAATTCCACCTTCAGTGTGAATAGAGTGGGGAAGGGAGAGACAGAGAAAAAGCAGTTTTCAAGGCAGTTCAGGTTGAGGAAAGGAAACTCAGTTTAGTAGGTCTGGACTTTAGCAATGAAATGGCAGATAGGAAATCATTTTGCAGTGATGTTTCAGTTACTTGTGTGAGCGGAAGATAAATATTTTGGCTTGTATTGGCATTATGGGGGACATTTTGTTCTTGAATACAGCAGTGAAACAAGGTAGCACATGTTGAAGCTAATGAATGCAAATTTCAGTCGTATCTGGAAATGTTTTATAGAAATGGTGACCAACAATAAGGAATTAGAGTATCTCTGACTTTGGTTATGAAATGTCCGTAGCTGTCTTGGCTGGATCAATGGCCTCTCGATGACCTAGGAGAGACTGACTGTAGCTTCCTGCTCCCTGAATTAAGCTGGGAGGCAGTGGGCACCAAAATCAGATGGCGTGACTCTATCTGAAGGGATGCTCACGAACTGCAGGCCTGAGAAGTGAAGGGAAAATTGGAAGGAGAGTTGTCCCCATGACTGCTTTCTTGCCTCCCAGTTTTAGGGGTGACATTAGGATTTGGCAGGCGATTTCCCGAGTTAATGACGAACAGTGCAGACTGTACAACACACACACACAGACAATCCAATGGAAAGCATCTTAAGGCGGAATCTCCTTGTTTGAAATAAGACTCCAGCAATTGCTGTGACGTTGTGTTAAAAAGTAACATGATCGGTTCGCAACAATACAACGACGTGAAAGATAATTATATCTCTAGCGAGTCTTTTGTCTACAGGAAGAGGATCTTACATATGGTATTCTAGCTTTATAGGCAGTGTCGCTGTGACTCTTGTTTTAAATCTCAGCGCTGCTCGGAATGGATGAGGTCACTTTCTTGTCACATGATATCTGCAGCAGTGATACAATGACTCTCTCCCTCGGTTTGTGCTATGGGAAGCACTCGCCCTAGCGCTCTCGACATTGGCTCAGGCCGGCCGATGTGGGCTGCTGGCTGGCCGAGCGGGCTGTCAATCAGCCGAAATCCCCACCCTCCCTCCCACCTCCCCGGCCAAGCGAACTTCGGGGCTGCTTGTACAATGCAGCTGGAGTGTGGCCAGTGGCCAGGAGGGGGTTTGGATAGGAGGCACACTCAACACATCCACACACAGAGAGGAGCCAGGCACGCAGGGGGAAAAGTGACTGGAGTGGGGAGGGAGGCACAGAGTTTTTTTTAGGGTAAAGATTTGCCATTCACCTCCGCTTGCTGCAGCGGGAAGAGAATCCAGATGTGGCAAACTCTCCCGTTTGAAGCTAACTGAGAGTGTGGGCAGCGAGCAAGCTCTCTATGTTGTCAGCGCTCGTCCTCTTGACACATCTAATCAGTCGGAGAGGAAAGTCGCCGCCAGTACTCTTTTCATCTTGTTAACATTAAAGGTTTTTTTTGCCCCCGTTTGGCTTTTTGTTCGCGGGTTGGGAGGGAGGTGGTGAGGTTGGAATGCATTTGTTTGAGAAGCACAGAACAGCCTGAACATGTGGAAAATGGCACCTTTGCCATGCCCTGGTGGGAAGGTGATGCCGAATCAATGAGGCTGCCGCACCATGGCCAATGGAACAGGTCCGAGGAGTATGCTGAAGTGTGTGGTGATCGGAGACGGGGCAGTGGGCAAAACTTGTTTGCTGATGAGCTACGCGAACGATGCTTTTCCAGAGGAATATGTGCCCACTGTGTTCGACCATTATGCGGGTAATTATTTCCTTTAAAAATTTCTAGCTGCATTTATTTTTTTTAAAAAAAGAATTGAAGTAAGTTTTAATTTCTTTTTTTGATGTTTACGAGTTGATCCCAGCTCCTAAAGCTGAACGCAAACTTTTTAGGAAAGTTTTAGTAAAGTTTCACTGTTTGGCTATAGTCTTTCAATCAGACGTCTGCCTTTTGGATGCATGTTCCATCCGCTATTAATTAGAAACATTTGCGACATTATTGTGCCAGTTACTGTAGTATTTTCGTATAACTAGTTATATATATATATATTCTTTTCCTGTTTGACCAGTCACTGTCACTGTGGGAGGTAAACAGTATCTGCTTGGACTTTATGACACCGCAGGACAGGTAAGATGTTAAAAAAAAGTAAACGTTTTCTGGCCTTATGTATATTGTAAGATATGTGTTTTAGTTTAGGGAAGTGTAGCAATCTGTAATAACAGAATGTGACATGACTTGTTTACTTAGTTTGAGTGAAAATGTCTTGTTGTTTTATTTGAGCTGAATTCCCTGGGGAAGGTTTTTTTAAAGCTGTGATGACATAAAGTGCCAATATCCCAAATACTGGTTGGGAAAGAATGGCACAATAGTCATCATTGCATCTAATACCTAAACCACCACCACCATCGCCCTCACCCCCAGCAATTTGTGGTGAGGAAGCACTAGGCCGTGAGTTGTTCGCCTGCAAAACTGAAACTCCCAATCAAGCCTCCTTGTGAAATTGCTGGACTTGTTCCATAGGTATGAGTTGAACTCTCCACAGAAAGTTATGACTGCTATTTCACACTTTAAGGATGCTTTATTAACAAAGTATATATTTCTACAATTCAAATTCAAGTTTAAAGGGTCATAAAAGAAACAATTGAAAACTTGGGAGCCTCACCCCCATGGTTAGTAAAATGTTCTTAAAGTTTGTTGCTTTTAAGTGTTTTATTTTTCTTCTTCATCTTGGTTTTCCCTTCATACTTAATCACTCTTACTTTTTCTTTTTCTCTTTGTGTCTAATTTAACTCTTAAATAACCCTATTTCCTTCTTTATCCTTGGCTCGGCTTAGTTTTATGTTGTTAAATTTCAGTGGTTAAGGAAATATCCTATTGAACCCATCATTCACCAACTCTCCAGATGTCCCATTTGGACTTTCAGCACTTTGGTGCTTAAGAATGTTTTGAGTAGAAGTTGACAAAAAAATCCCTTTGATAATCAGGGTAGCATTTTTCTTTTGAAATGGTGATTTGCCAAAGAAGAGCTGATGAAGTTGGATGATAGTGATGGTAGTACATCATAAGTCAGAAAGATATTGAGATTTGATAATATATGTTTTTGGATTTGAGAGTTTCTTGTTAAAATGTGCAAATAAATCCTCATTTGTTTGACTTTATATGAGCCAGGCTATGCTAAGGATAGGTAATATTATTAATAATTATGACCTATTGAATTCAAATTAATAGATAAGTGCTTCGTGTAAAAAGGTAAGTTTTTATATGCGTGGGGGGGTGAGGGTGCAGGAGACAACAGTAAATTTTGAAAATTCCACAAGGAAATAGAGCTGCATCTAAAATTGCTGGAAATTCTATCATTCAGTTCAATATATGACCATGTGTGCCTTTATAGAATCAAAGAGTAGATTTTTTTAAAAAATCAGGTATGCAATATTTTCTCCGGTATTGTTCAATCTGAGATGAATGACCAGTATGCTCTAGCTGTGTTTTTACTCTTCCCATTTCCTGTGTATGCAAATAATTTTGCCCATTTATGTACAATTTCTTAAGTTTATATAATGTGTAATGCAAATTTTAATGCTTTTAAAAATCTATTTAAAATTCAAATTAAGCCCTTTTAATGAAGAATATGGTTTGCAAAAATTAATCTTACAAAAAAGATGCAGCTACCTGTTATCTGTAACATGTAATTGTTACATTACAAGTAGGCATAGTTTATTTTTAGTGGTTAATGCCAAGTTAGTTGTTAATCTACTCAAGAAATTGGCTGTTTTAAACTGCTGATTACGCTCATTTTAATCAGCACAACTTTTCATTAATTCTCCTAAACATGGCCTTTTCAAATTTAAAACATTACATTTTATTTGGGTGGAAAGTTAAGTATTTCAGCATTACTCGATTAATATTGTAAGCAACATTTTTTTTCAAAACAAATATATTTAAAGGTATAAGAGCAAATTCTGCAGCTCTGGACTCATGGTTTGGTCTTCATGTGTGACACATGGACTTTATGTTGACTGTAACAGTGATTTTTGGTCTGTGTAACTTCTCAGAAATTTGTCTATGGAAGTCGGTCTATGAGATCCCAATCCCTTACTATCATGTATGAAGGAAGACTGGATCCACTTGTGATATTAATGAATTGCTTTGCTAAATCTTAAAGTTTGACAATAGCCCACACTTTAAAATATTACATTTTTAAACAAGCTACCTGAACAATATAGTAAAATTGGATTAACCAGTCCAAACTGGGATTTTGATAACCAAGATAGCACATGAGAATGGGCTTAATTTTAATAAGGCTGTCCAGTCTCCCAGTTATGCATACTCTGATTTTAAAATTACTGTTTGAAATAAACTGTACAGAATCATTTTAATAATTTTGTTGTATACAGTTCAGTTTCATAGTGAGTAGAATAATTTTGTTTGGAAACATGTCCATGTGCTGAAGAAAAGAAGTCTAATTTGAAGTTCCTTCCTCAGTCAGCAAATTTTATGGAATTTTGCAGATCTGTCCAAGGGTATGCTCACTATGTGGACAGTGCTAGATCTGGGTAAATTGAATCTTGAACAAGCAGAAAACTTGAGGGAGGGGAGGAACACTTAAAAATGAATTTGGGGTAACTTCATTCTCAGATTCTCCACTCTTTTACGCTGGTCTGGCTGATTCTATCTAAATTGTACTGAAATTACTCCAGTAAACTAGTGGAAATTGTAACCACAACATTTTTTTTAGAAAGAAAGGTTTCTGTGTTATAATGGGGAAAATTGGAAAGGTAGCAGCAGGCATTCATTGCAAGAGACTGTTTCCTGCTGAAACATTCTGACCTATTAACATCTGCAGAAAGCATGGCCTCAGCTAGTATGGATCTGGTTTGTGGGCTGATTAGAAGGGGCGGTGAAAGTGGATTGGTGGTATTTTACTTTTATATATCAATAGCCATACCCTAATGTTACGATCTGAAAAAAAACTGCTCTGCTGTATTTCTAGTTTTGTCAAGAGTAGAATGTTTATATGCTGACTAACTATAATTACTGAATAAGCTTGAAAGCTATACTTGGGTTTTTTGCAATCAATAAAACCTTTACATTCAGTCTTCTTTTTGTGTGTAAAATACTTGTGAAACACCGCTTCACCAAGTTTTCCGTTCCCTAGCTATCAATGTATTGACATTTTGATATTTGTTGGAATGCGACCACATGCTCGCCATCTATTTTTGTGTCAGGCAGATGGTTTTGATTGACTCACCCTGCCGTGATTAAGTGTACGAGCATGAAAGCAACAGATGGTCAATTACTTTACAATTGGTAACCCAACTATTTTAAATTCATATATTCTACTGCAATGTTTTTTTTCCTAAAGCTAAAAGATTAAACTTATAATTTCTATATTAGAGAATTTTTTTCTCTACACTTTAATATATATGCATTATGTTTCAGAGCAGCCTTATGTCTATAAACTAATGGTCTTATTTTTCAACACTTTCCAAAGTTAAGCCTCTGAGAGGGGTTTTAAATATCTTTCTTTGAATTGGACAGCTTTAAATCTTGAGTAGCCTTTAAACTAATTAAATGAACCTTTTCTTTATTTTCTCCTAACTCTGTAGGAAACTTTTACAGCAAGTCCGTGCAAACACTACATTTTCAGTTCTAGATGTTTTGAATTATGTTACATTAACTTCACATTTAAATACGCTTTAATACCATTCCAGTTGCAATGGTTTCAATTGCTTGTCAAAACTTTGAAGTTGTGAGTTGAGACTCAATTTGCTCCAGCAGCTTCCGCTGGTGGATTCTATCATATATAATGTAAATGAATTGAACAGATGCCCTTTAGGGGAAATTCATAGTTGATTTGTCCTTCTTCCCCTCCACACCTTCCCCTTCTTTCCTTGCATCTAACGAGTGTTGAAAAACAGAAACTGTCAGATCACATCAATGTTATTCCCTTGACAGAAAACATTTCTCTGCCCAATCTCCAGTCCAAATAATTGATATTAATTTATGTCTTGATTGGTTAGGAAAAAGCTTAATTAACTGACTTTTAATAACTTTAAATCTTATTTTTGAGTGGAAGAATTTGAATATTCATAAACTCAAAATTAATAATTTCACAAGAAGAGTGAATGTACTGTGCAAAGTTTTTCAAAATAACAGGAATACGTTGTTAAACAGAATTGAAAGTATTTGAGATAATATACAATAAATGTTTTTAATATCACTTTTTTCTAAACCAAAGTTTTTGTTTGGACAATTTAAGAATAAACCTTCAAGGACTTGCTTTCGGGCTGTAGAATAGTATTATAATTGCTTTTGGTTTGTGTGGCAAAATTAATTTTAAAAATTGCAAAATGTTTTATTGACTTCCTTAATTTATATTATGGGCACTGGAGCATTTTAGTTTTTGTTATTATTGAGTTACCAACTTGTGAAAAGCGATTTAAGTAAGTAGCAGCTCCAGTCTTTTTACAGATGAGTCTCAATAGTGCTTAAATAAAACCCTGTTATGCAATGCTGTCAACTTATAAACCCCAAACCTTACTCTTTGGCCAGGGAGCAGAAGGAGCTGTGTTGTACGACTCCATAGTTTTATCCTTGGCTGTAGACTATTGAACTAGAGGAAGATGCTTTTTTGACTACCCAAATATTACAAACCATGTCTCCAATATCAACTTTGCTTCTGTTCTTCGTTTTCCCTATTTGGAGTTGTGTACCTGATTTCAATCGAGCAGTTTGGATTAAAAAATATTGTCTCCTCATGAAATGTTTCTTGGAAGAGTCTTGCCTTTGAATTCTTTTTTTTATTTGGTACTCGACACCCAAGCTAAAAACTCAAAACCAAGAATTGGGACATTGTGACAGCTTATCCTTTCATATAGCCACAACTCCACTGGCTTGAAATAACTCACTGGGCAATAATATTAAAACTCTGTTTAGGCAAACTATGCAATTGGTACTTGCTCTCCTGCATGAGAAGCAACTAAAAAAGTGTAAGGCATCTTTTCAATCAGATGTGAGTCAGTACTATAGTAATTTCCATTATTGTGTGTACTTGATTAATACCCAGTTCTCCTGTTTCATACCTGTTACGCATCTGAGTGTGCTTCTGGTTTTCCGATTATGAAAAATTAATTTGTCTGAAACAGTATCATTAGAAGAATATAAGCACAATGTTTGTAATGGTTTTCTTATCATGCAAAATGTCCTGAATCCTTATTTTGGACACAATTGTTTAATGAAAGCACAAAGTGGTCGAAGCACATGGTACACAGGTCAGTCAGTGTTTATAAAGTGAAATAAATGGTTTTGAGTATTGACCGTTGAGTGGAAGAAGTAGCTGAAAGGTCATCTTATTTTTAAAAAAAGATGTAGATGGAGATGCTCCATGCTTCCAGCACATCCTATTTTTATGCAATATTTCCAATATTTGCAGTATTTTTTAACATTTACAATAACTTGGATTCCTTAGGAAGATTATGATCGTCTGAGACCTTTGTCTTATCCAATGACTGATGTCTTCCTGATCTGCTTCTCGGTCGTGAATCCAGCCTCATTTCAGAACGTACGGGAAGAGTGGGTGCCTGAACTTAAAGAATATGCACCAAATGTTCCATTCCTATTAGTTGGAACACAGGTACATCTATTTGGAAACTTATATAACTCGTCCAGCCAACATATATCTAATGTGTCTACAATAGGAACTACTAGCAAACTTTGTTAAGCTTAGATTGGTGATTTATTTCCTATCCTTACAACTTAAGACTCTGGGTACCACTCCCTAAGTTTTAGTCAAATATTGTATTGCCTTTTCTTAACAGCTCTAACTTCCCAAACAGATGTTTCTGGTTTGTTGATTGGCATAACTTGAAATCACTTGGCATGAGAGGGATAAGGTTTGTTAGATCTAGTGGGAAGGGCAATTACTTTCGTCTGTGTTTCCCACGTTACTTACCTTGCTGATTTGCCCTGCTGCAACTTTGCATTAGTTGAACACGAAACAGCATTTGTTACAGTTGGCCTATTGCCTGGACTGTTCAACTTTGTCAGATCAAAGAGATTTTTGGGGGAGGGAATGGAATAGTAGAAATGAGTAAAGCTCAGCTTGTGTTTTTACACTGGAACCCGTAAGGATTATTACGGGAAAAGGAAAAAAGCCTAAACTTTTCTTTGTCTTCATTACGTCTTAAATTATTGATATTAAAAAAATTGGTACCGATTTGAGTGCTGCAAAATATCATTAATTCACTTAATGCTCCAGGATATCTTTAAATCATGTGAATAATGCTGCTTAATACAGCAAATCTTTAAACTAAAAGATGTACAATAAATCTTCAGTAATGCCACAACCTTAGCTTTTACTGGAGCTAGCTGATTAAATTTAGCTTTGTGGGCAACCTTTACACATCTGTTTATAAGGGCAAGATGAAACAAATCACTAAATGACATTGGAGGCAATTTTTAGCAAAATTATTTCAATTTTTAGTTTTTAATTAATGGTATCCTGATGGCCGAATAACATTTAAGATTATAGTTTGTATTGAATTGGTCACTTGACAAAAAAGTAATTTATTTTGGAAACAAAATTTATTTTGAACAAAAACATATGGCAAGATGTATGTTATTGTATAAATTAGAATGTAAGTAATACGCGAATTTACTTGGTTTTATTTTTCCATTATGGTAGATTAATGATGATGCACACTATCAAGTTTCTTTAGACATCGGGATATTAGATGCAAAGCATTTGATTCAAGCCAAGATTTAAAGTTGGTTGATGTAGCTTAGGGAGAAAGCTTTTGATGTAGTGATAACATTTCTGTCTGAGTCAAAAGCTGAAAGATTTGGGTCTTGGTTCAGACAGCCCCAACAAGAAGAGATTAGGATATGTTCTCTAAATAAGCAGTGACATCCAGTGGATATATGCATTTATATTGAGTGACCAATAGCTCAATAATAGTATTCCCACCATTTGAATCAAAATGATTGAGACCAGGACAGAGTCCAGATAACTCTGTAAATGAAAGCAGCTCTGAATACTGGACGTGAGACTTGAAATAGGATCTACCCTAAGGAAGAATTCAACAAGCAAATATAGTGCAGTAAACGTGCTGTGAAATTGGATTAGTATATTCTGTTAAGTTAGAAGAAACCATTAAATTTTATTTGGTATTCTGTTTGGGACTATCCATAATATGTGTACTAAAATTCTGACTGATTGGAATATTATTAGGTGTCACCCCTCAATGGGTGTTTTGGTGTTTAATCAGCCATGCCTTTAATGGATTTGAAGGATCCATTCTTAAACAGTATGTTGAATTTTTGGTTTTGTCTACATATCTAATGACAGTGAGGGAAACTTGGAATGTATAATGATGTATATTTTTTGTTGGTTAGCTAGAGTGGCAATTGCAGAGGGCTGGTAACAGATCACCTAAATAAACTCTTAGTTACGGTGTTTAGGAGGGGTAAAATGAAGAAAGTTCAGTAGTTAAATTTTATTCTAAGGGGTACTTTAGTAATAAAAGGATCTAGAATGAGAGGGAACAGATATAAAGAATTGTGAGAAGAGACTTTTTCAATAAGCGAGTATTTAGAGTCTGAAAAATATTTCCTGGACATGTGATGAGGGCAGGTTCAATTGGGGTATTTAAGAGAGCTCTGAATTGTTATTTAAATAGAAACAATATTCATGATTTTAGAAAAAGATAGAAGAATGGTGATTAGTCATAATGCTCTTTCAGACAGCAGGTGAAGACATTCTCAGACAAATGGCCTGATTTCTGCAACCTTAATAGTTTTATGAAATATCATTGAAGTGCTAGACCTATTTTCCTTTCAAATAGGGTAACAATAACTAGAAGGAACTAAAAACAAGACCATGAGACATTTTAACATACTTGACAGAGGAACTTGCTTTATCTATAACCTAACCTTCAGAGGTACTTCATTATTAGATCCAACTATTTTGCTCAATTGACATCTCATTTTAAAATAAACACTTATCTAGTCTTTATTACATTGGTGTTTGAGGGAGTTTGTAATGCACAATTTTGCTTGCTTTGAAATGTTTTGAGAAATCAAGTTAGGCATTTTATTATCATATTACATTTCTTTTCTCAGGGGTCTGTTCCATTGTGAAAACAGCATTAAATATATTAAGTCGAAATAATTCCCATGTCTGACCAATGAAGTAAGTTCTTACCAGTAGCAATGAAGACTGCAGCCAGTAGACTACGTCCCTGTGATGGTATGAGTATGAAGGGTGTGTCCATGTATGTCTTACAATGGAAGACCAAGTCCCCGCCTAGACATTCAGAGGAGGTAGTATCCAAAGGTCATTTGAATGTTGTGGACTATTCTCATATTGGTTATCCATCTGCATTTGAGGGAGGAGCCATGATCCAACTTAGCAGTAAGAAACAAGTTATTTGGTATAGTTAAGTGCTGTGCAGAGAACTAGACCGAACAGTTGGTGCTCTGTAGTGCATTGTGTTTTATTCGAAGGAAGCTTGCTTGTTCAGGATGTCTCATCCATTTGAAACCTTTGTCCTTATGGATGGTAGAGACTGAGAGTTCACAAGGTCCTTCAGTTTGTTGGAACATTGCATGTTGTAGGCACTGCAAGGTGGATGGATAATGTAGAAGGTATGTCAAGGCTGCAAGTGTTAATTACCTGCACAGTATCCAATTATTGCAATTTTGTTGTCTTGGCACTCATACCTGCAGGTGCTACATCTTAACTCTTATTGTACACTCTGATAGCGTTGACATGCTTTGGTAAAATGAGGTAAAGCCTTCTCTAATTATTTACCAACCTGGACTAGAAATTTGCTGGCACAGCTTTTATAGAACATCTCAGAATTAACTTGTGGACATTGTTGAACCCAGGGCAATATGGTTCTAGATTCAGACAAGGTGAATACAGTGAATTTTAATGTTGCTATTCTCTCTTGTTGGGATGTGCATTTCCTGGAAGATGCGTGACTCCAAAGTAATCAGTCAGTTCTGTGCCTTTAAGTCACCAGGACTGGCTGATGGATTTGCCATGAGATCCTAAAGGCTGGTTAAGAGAATCTCCTCTGTATTAAGAAATCCCTTGGCAATAATGGCATCCTGTACAGAGCTAGTCTTGGTTACCTTGGCTTGTTTCATAGGATTGCTCATTGTCACCCTCAGGTTAAATAAAAGGCAGTCATGTGAAAAATTAAAATGGGGAATGGAGCAGTTAAGCAGAGATGGGTTTGCCCCCTGAAGTTACATCAGGGTGCATGAAATCCAATCTCAGCATGAAATCAAGGCCTGTTTTGCTACCTGTAATATTTTTTAAAATGAAGAAGTAGTGATAATTATGTGCATGAATGTGAAAGCTTTGTGGTGCATTAGTTTCACAGAATATCAGATTCAGTCACAAGTTTAGAAACACAGATGTCTATTTATCACGGTGACGAAAATCTTTTCTCAGTTATAAATGATGCTAGTGAATATATTCATGTCAAAATATTGACTCTAATTTACCCAAATCAAAGATAAACATTAACACGTTTTACTAATGAAGGCCTATGGGAGTTTGTTTGGAAGAAATTATCCAAACACATTCATATTAGTAGAAGGGCCTATGATAGCATTGCTTTTGGAAAGATAATCCTATTTCATTTTGATTTTGAGTCTTATCATTTCACCTCTCCCACCTTCACATCATAAATCTTTTGATACGTTTGGGATTTGCCCCTTTTTTTTTTAAAGAATGAAGTGTGGAAAAAATAACCTTAAAATAATCAATTAGGGGGCTTCGCATTGGAAGAATATCTGAATTAATCAATTTCTTATATTTGATGCTTAAACTGATTCTAAGAATACAGCATTGTGGGAACTAATACCTAGTCATTTGAATTTCTGCACTGTAGTAAACAACCCTCAAAGAAATAAAAAATGTTGGAGAAACTCAGCAAGTCTGGTAGAGAGAAACAGCGTTAATGTTTCAATACCAATATGATTGTTCTTTGGAACTTTGAAGAAGAGTCATATTGAATATGAAACACCGACTTGGTCTCTATCTTTGTAGATGCTGCCAGACCTGCTGAGTTTCTCCAACATATAATTTCAGACTTGCAGCATCTGCAGTACTTTCCTTTTACCTCCCGGTCAAGTTTGTGCACAGACAATTCAGGACATTTTGACATTTGATCAAAGGCAAGGTATTTTAATCATACATACACAGGAATCTACTCTTTTAAGAGTATTCAATCTAACTTTGCTTTCAATTGTTTCTTGTTTAAATGCTTGCTTTCATCATTATCCAACACAAACATGTTCTTGATAGGAAACGGGCACAAGCCATTCAACTCCAACAATGCTTGAGTTAAAGCAGAAGGTAAGTTTAGGAAGAAAACATCAGTGTTAAGTGCTCCCAGATATATCCATCGAGTGAGTTGTTATCACTCGATGTTCGAAAGAAAATTGTCACCATGGGTTTCCAAACATGTGCTGATCAGCTGTCGTTACTGGCAACCACATCAATTTTGTGGCCTCAAGTTCCAACACTTTTGGTTATTCTTTTATAATCTTGGTCTTGCTGGAGAAAATATTTGTTGACTCAGCTTTTATATATACAAGATGCACTGGGGCACTTACGTGAGTCGCTGGTGAGTTAAGTGTTCAAATCTGAAAATTCTGATGAACAAAAGTTCATATGAAATTGTTACCCTGCTGTTGCAAAATTTGTAATACAGCACGTCAATCAGGTTCAAAGTAACACTAACACATAAGTCTTGCTGTGTGGAACAAACATGAAGAAATGTCAGGGCACCCGTAACATGACTAAAACAATAATGTAACAAAACAAGGTATGACGGCAGGTGAGTAAGCTAGTGAACTTTGATCATGCTAATGGAAGAACATTGCTGAGTTGGTGTGATTTGACTCTGAAATCTGTCAATCCATACAGTCAAAATATCAGCAAAGTTGAAAACACACTCTTATTTAAAAAGACTGCTACATATTTAAGACCATAAAAAAAGCTGGATTGAATTATAATTAATTATTGTACATTCATATACACTAAAGCATCAATTTCTGTTGATAATACACAATTTTAAAATTGAAATGAGCCCTAATCTATCTTTAATGATACAGATTTGTTGCACATTTCAGCACTCTTTTTGATTTGCATTGCTGATTAATGTACTCTGATTTGAGTCACTGAATATCTCTTTTGAAAACTCAACAGAGAAATCACCATATGGTGAATGGGCAGTCATTTCTGATTCCATTGCAGAGAATGCTAGGGCATTGCTGAATTACTTGCTTTTTTTTAAAATGCTCCCATTTAGCTTTGACAAAAATCATGAAGATTTATATTGGTATCAAACTTTTTATATCACAAATTTATTTTTTAAAATATAAATTTATTCTTCACTAATGGGTATTCTGGAACCATATGTGCTTTGCTTATATCTGTGTAAACTGATCTCCTGTCTATTAAATTCGCAAAAAGTTCTTAACACTTTAACCAGGTTTCATAATTGTCTTCCTTTCATCAGATATAGGGCTGTGTTCTGAGTAGGTGAAGTAGACTTTTGGGTGCTGTTCATGTGTCTGATTACCAAAAATAAAATGCGACTTTAAAATACTCGGCAGTTTTAGCAATAGTCCCTCAAATTTTCTGATGGTGTTGAATGATTCATTCGAACCTTTTAAAATGATCTCAATCTCTATTAAAATGTACAGTAATGGATAGTTGGAAGTGATCATAAGGCAGATATCTGACCAAAGGGTTCACAATATTTGCATGCTTGGTTTTGAATGCCTTTGAAACTTGAAATTAGATTATAACCTTAAAATCACTTGTTAGCATCTTCAGAATGCAAAGCACTTGATGTTTTATATTCAGTCTAATGTGGATTTTTTTTTTAAAGTCTGTCTTTGTAAGATAGAACCAGATGCTGATCTGCCCTCAGTCCTTGACCATTTTCACATGATGATAACTGACTGTGACATGCTTATTGCAATTTAAAGGAAAATGTGAAGCAATCTTTTTCCAGTGCATATTGCAAATTTTAATTTTGCTATGTTTAATGTTGATTTTTGTTTTGCCAAATCCTGCATTAATAGATTACATGTGGCATTTCAGTTGTTTTCCCTTTAGCATAACTCAGAGGAGCTTCATGTAATCTAAGTGGTGGCATGTTTGCTCGTGAGTTAAATAATTGAGAGTTTAGCATGTACATTGAGAAGTAGCGAACTAGATTTCAAAGACTGGTCTCTGAAGCAACGTCATTGTTGCTCTTTGGGTCAGATTATTTTTCATTGGTCTATTTGTATCCTAAGCATGGAAAATGCTTATGTCATTTTGGAAAGCTTTTCAATTATACACTCTCTCTCAAAATTAGATTTATTGTTCCAGTCTTTCAAAACTGTTTGATTTTTAATCCCATTTAAATTTTTTTTGCTGTATTGAGTCATGCTTTGACCTACACTACGCAGGCCTATTTACAGAATTCTTGAAACATTACCATTGTCCATCTCTACAAATGAAAGCACCATGATGTAACAGCATTGTTTGAAGTTTATTTGAAATTATGATTGACAGGTGTCAACTTGTTGATCAAGTTTTAGTGGGGAGGGGGGTGGGAGATCTCAATAATTGGGTAATTCAATGCAACCTTGATGCTTGAATACTGACTACATATTTTCTAAAAGGTGTTCAGTAGTCTTATGATATTTATGACACCAGTTCTACTGAGTAAAAACCATCTTGCGACACTGCTACAATCAAGAGTTTGTTCATTGAAGGATTGAGGTGCATTGAGAAAGCAAATTAAATAAGCAAACAGACTGAGAAAAAAGACCTGGCAGCTAATACAAAATTGAATTGAATGAAAATGTCTTCAGTAGGCATATTAAAAAGTCAAATTCTGGTAAGAGGAGGAATGGGCCAACTCGGGAACCGAAAGGATATTTGCACACAGACATAGAGGGCATGACTGAAGTATTAAATGAACATTTTACTTCTGTCCTTTCCAAATATGCCCAGACCATGTTGAAAGAGGAAGTAATTCAGACACATGAGTTTAAAATTGATTGATAACATTGGAGAGGGTGTCTGCACTTAACGTTGATAAGACAGCAGGACCAGACACAAGGTATCCATGGATACCGAGGGAAGTGAGTGTGCAAATTGCAGGAGCACTGGCTATAAGTTTTCAAAGACACTGGGCAATGCCAGAGGTTTGGACAATTGCAGACATTATTTCCTTGTTCAAAAGGAAGTATAAAAGGTGTACAACAAGAGCCAATCCTGTGGCATCATGGGTGGCCTGTCTGTTCAGGGGGTGAGGCAGAAAGTGGAAAGGGTGTTACTTACTGATAGGGGATTCTTTAGTTAGGGGAACAGATATGTGTTTCAGTAAGTTTACTTTGAGTCCAGAATGGTGTGTTGCCTCCATGGTGCTAGGGTCAACGTTGTCACAGAATGGCTGTGGGACATTGTTCGGGTGGGTACAGAGATGTACAACAACATGTAATGTCACTCCATGTATCTCCATGTAATGCATGGAATATGGTTCATTAAGATCGGGCGGTTTTAGGCCCAGAGTCTGTATTGGATTATTATGTTGAAGTGATAAATATTGCTTGACTTGAGGAAGGGCAGGTCTGAGTTAAATAGAACGATACAGGGTATACCTCAATTGAGTGGTGCTGGAAAAGCACAGCAGGTCAGGTGGCATCCGAGGAGCAGGAAAATGGACAATTCAGGCATAAGCCCTTCATCTTGACTCAGATCTCCAGCATCTGCAGTCCTTGCTTTCTTCTACAAAGCATAGCTCAACCTTCCTTGAGTACTTATTCACCTTCCTGTCAACGTATGCCCCCCACCCCCCCCAACCCAATATACTGTACACACGTTTCAGTCACTGTCAAAGTGTCCTTGGGACCTTTTAACTGGGAGGGTGGTGGAAACTGATTCCATACGAGGTTTCAAAAGGAAATCGGCTAGGAATTTGCAAGTGATGAAATTCAAGGGCTACGGAGATGGGGTAAGAGAATGAGACTCGCTGGGTAGCTCTTTCAGAAGTCAGGACAGACATGATGGATTGAATGGTCTCCTTCTATACTATAAATTTCTATGATTTAGAGACAATAGGAAAATTTAAAGGCTCTTTTGAGCAGTGCTGTGCAGTATGGGAGATGCTTTGGAGGCTTCAAGGATAGAATTGATTTGGCTAGAGCCAAAGAATAAGAATAATAACGTTGCATTGCTTGGTGTAATCTACAGAATCATAGAATCTCCTATAGCCATTCGGCCTATCAAATCCTTGCTGACCCGTGAAAGAGTTTCCCACCCACTCTATCCCTATCAACCTGCATTTCACCTAATTCACCTAAAATGCATGTCTGTGGACTGTGGGAGGAAACCAGAGCACCCGGAGGAAACCCACACAGACACAGGGAGAATGTCCGTGTAGAATTTGCACAGTCGTCTGAGGGTGGAATCGAACCCAGGTCCCTGGTACTGTGAGGCAGCAATGGTAACTACTCAGCAACCACGTTGCCCATCAACTAGGAGTAAAGGTGTACAAGTAGGCAGCTGATGATAAAGATTACAGTATTCTACACTTCATAACTAAGAGCTAAGTGCAAGAGCAAGGAGGTTATGCTGAACCTAAATGGGACACTGGTTAGAGCTCGGCTGGAGTTCTGTGTACAGTTCTGGGCACCACACGTTTAGCAGGATGTGACTGCATTAAAAACAGTGCAAAAAAGGTTTATGAGATTGCTCTGGTGATGAGAAACTTCTGTTATGAAAATAGACTGGAGAAACTATGACTGTTTTCATTGGAGAGGAGAGGGCTAAAAAGACTTTATAGAAGTTTCAAAATTGAGAGGTCTGGACAGTATATAGGAAGAAATTGTTTCTGCTCATATTAGTATTGAGAATCAGACAGCACAGATTTAGTGTTTTGCAAAATAAGCAAATGCGAAGTGAGGAAAAGTCATTTTCACTGAGTAGTTAAAAGTCTGGAATGCACTGTCTGGGGTATGTTCAATGGAGACATTCAAAAGAGCATTGTTTCTATTTAAATACCCCTCCAATGTGAAGTGTTTTTACTAAAAGGCAGGAGTTTGGCACCAAGTCAAAATGCTCAGACCCAGTACAGACAAGATGGGCCAAATGGCCTTCTGCACCAAAACACTAACATTCCATTCATTTCACTCAGTGGGAGGATTTTAGAAATGATAATTTGGGACAAAATTAATAGTCACTTGGACAAATAGTCACTTTATACATAAATGATCTGGATGAAGGGACTAGGGGCATTCTGGCAAAATTTGCCGATGATATGAAGTTAGGCAGACAGGCAGGTAATACTGAGGAGGTGGGGAGGCAGGGAGGCTGCAGAAGGATTCAGACAGTTTAGGAGAGTGATCCAAGAAATGGCTGATGGAATTTAATGTGAGCAAATGGGAGGTCTTGCACTTTGGAAAAAAGAACACCGGCATAGACTATTTTCTAAACGGTGAGAAAATTCATAAAGCCAAAGTACAAAGGGATCTGGGAGTGCTAGTCCAGGATTCTCTAAAGGTTGACTTGCAGTTTGAGTCCGTGGTTAAGAAAGCAAATGTAATGTTGTCATTTATCTCAAGAGGGTTGGATTGTAAAAGCAGTGATATGCTACTGAGACTTTATAAAGCTCTGGTTAAGCCACATTTGGAATACTGTCCAATTTTAGTCCCCACACCTCAGGAAGGACATACTGGCACTGGAGTGTGTCCAGTGGAGATTCACACAGATGATCCCTGGAATGGTAGGCCTAACATATGATGATCGTCTGAGGGACCTGGGATTGTATTCATTAGAGTTTAGAAGATTGATGGAGATCTTATAGAAACTTACAAGATAATTCATGGCTTAGGAAGGGTGGACGCTGGGAAATTGTTTCCAAACGATGGGGATACTAGGACCCATGGGCACAGCCTTAGAATTAGAGGGGATCAATTTAGAATGGAAATGAGACATTTCTTCAGCCAGAGAGTGGTGGACCTCTGGAATTCATAGCCACGGAGCACAGTGGAGGGTGGGACGTTAGGTGTCTTCAAATGCAGAGATTGATAAATTATTAATCTTGCAAGTAATTAAGGGATACAGAGAGAATGCAGGTAAGTGGTGTTGAAATGCCCATCAGCCATGATTGAATGGCAGAGTGGAGTCGATGGGCCGAAAGACCTTCCTTCCACTCCCCCTACTTATGGTTTTAAATGGTTAATTAGGAAAGCCAACATTAAATTTGAGAGGGGCAAATTGTGTTCAACTAACTTAGAGTTTTTGAGGTGTCCGATTGAGAATATTGCTGTTTGTTGTATCCAAAACTTTATGAAGGTAACTTGATAAAATGCCGCACAATAGAATATTGAGCAAACTTAGATCTTGTAGAATAAAAAGGACAGTAGTAGCATGAATATGAATCAATGATGGGAAACATTTTGGTATACATTTTTTTTTTGTACTTCAGAAAGGTTGCTTGTGGAGCTCCCAAATGTTGGTGTTAGGATTCTTGCTTTTCCTGATGTATATTTATTAATGACCCAGACCTTTGGGTAAATGGCAACATTTCAAAATGTTCTAATGATATAGAACTTGGAAACATTGTGAATTGTGTGGAGGAGAGTGTAAATTGTGAACAGAATAATCTGAGGACCTAGACAGATTGCTAGAATTGGGGGATAAGTGGCATAAGAAATTTAATGGAGAAAGTTGTATTGTGTAAAGGGGTACCAGGGTTTACATGTGCAGCTATCATGGTAGGAAAGCTTGAGAGAACAGATAATAAAGCATTTAGCTTTATCAAAAGAGGCAGAAGGGAACAAAGCACTGGTCTTTAGGGCTGTTGTGACATTGTGATATTGTCCCTGCCAGGAAAGTCTGGGTTCACGACTCATCTGCTTCAGAGCTGTGCCATTACATATCTAAATAATTCAAATAAAATATTTAAAACACTGGTTTGGCCTCACCTGGAGCACTGACCATTTCTGGGTATCACACTTTTGGGAAGGGTGTGGAAAATAGAATTGATGAGGAACGTAAATTGTGTAGAAAGTGAGAGGAGGTAAGACTTGGAGAAAAGGTGGTCAAGAGGAAATTTGGTAAGGGTTATTCTAAACCATGGAGCGAAAGATGGCTTCTATTGGTGGAAGGATTGATCACCAAAGGGCACAGATTTACATAATTGGCAAAGGAAACAATGGAGGAAAATCATCTGCAAGCAGTAAGTGGTTAAGGTCTAGAATACACTGTCTGCATGTGATGGAAACAGGGTCATTTGAATTTTTCCATCCGAAAAGGAAATCTGGCAGGGTGGTGAGGCCAAAGGCATGGGAGTACTATGAGGTGAATTGTTCATTCAGACATAATGGATTGAAAGGTTTCCTCCCAGTGTTGTACGCATTCAATGATTTAAAATTGTCTGAATATGCTTCTGAGGAGAAGAGCATTTTGTAATCTTAAAATCCTAAGATTGTAGCAAATTTGAACTAATACAATCCCCTTATTCCATCAAGTTCATAGCTCCCTAAGGGTAATGCATTTTGCTTAGCAACTGAATATTCTACTTTGACTGAATAAAGTAACTTCCATTGAGTGGTATATCTATAATTGTAATACTGCAAAATAAAAATTGTCATTTTCTTCTTTAAACACCTTGTCACAATAGTAGGAAAAAGTAAAGATTCAGGAAGATGGATACTCTAAGCTCTAGAAACTTACATCTCTATGAACCAAAAGCCAGTGCTAACTGGTGCAATATTATCCTGAACTTGTAAAATTCTAAGTCCTGGTTACTCAAAACAATATGCAGTGCAACCAGTTGGATCCACACCAAAGTGCCATGAATGAAGGACCCATTCCATGAAATCCATTTGAAAGGAAGCTTTAGAACATTAATTTTCAGCAAAAGCTCAGTTGTTTGAAATATCTGGAAAATGTGCAACAAACAGACTTCTAAATTTGTCTGAAATTCATATTCTGTATGGATTGTTTTTCAGATTGATCTTCGTGATGACCCAAGAACTTTAACTAGACTAAATACCCTGAAGGAAAAGCCTGTGACTACAGAGCAAGGGGAGAAGTTGGCAAAGGGGGTACAGTGTTTCACTTGAGATCAGATTTTGCTATTCAACAGAGTGTTACTTTCTGAACTGGACATGCTAATGATTGGAGCATATCGAAATTTCTAAAATATTGATTCTTTTATTTAAAAAAAGGACCAGGATTCACAGCTTTGTATTTTCCCTTCACATAGAGCAGTGTTATTCTCTAAAATGTTCGATGAGCCATTACCATAATACTTTGAAGGAATGCTAAAGTATTTGAATTTGACTTTTTATTTCTTTTAGTCTCCCATTTTCATCAAAACCACACCAAGGTTCAAAGCTTTATTAATAGAGTGTGTGTGGGCTGAGAAAAGAGCAGTCAATTCTCAGTTGACCATTATAGTAGCTATTTATACAACCAAGTCTGCACCATGAACCTGAAAGTGGTGATTGTTAATATAAACGGGTCATTAGATTAAATGAAATCAGCAATCAGACTGCAGGCTACTTAGCAGTAGATGTCTGCAGAATTGAATGAGTAAATCCAATTGCAGCAGAACAAAATGTACTAAGTTGCAAGGCTCATTCAAGGTTTGGCCTTAGACACCAAGTGATGCAAGAATCAGCTTAGATTTTAGTTCTAACTCTGTGCTTGTTCAACTCCAAGGCTGGGAGCAATTAGGTTTAACTGGGAAACTGTTGGCATGTTTGTTTTTCCTCATCCTCTCCCATTTCCCTTGGCTCAGTTTGCTATCTATCCTCCTGGGTTTTATTGCCAGTGACTCAGCTGGGCTTGAGCATGGTTGCATTCCTCTTTTGCTGAGGTCTCATCACCTGGTGCAATTCACCAAAAAGAAATGCGATTATAGCCAGGATCAGGTTTGCTACAGAAGCAAAAGAACTAGCTTGCACCTTCTCTATTGATTTCAAGGCAGCTTTTGGCGCTGATTGGGCCTCAACTGGCCAAACCTTATATCCCACAGTTTAAAAATTACTGCTCTATGTTCAGAGTGTAGCCATTTGGAAAAGTCACTGCAGAATAAGTCAGTACCTTTAGGATAATCAGAGGAAGCAAACTTAAATGATGGGGAAGATATGGTGATTTTGGTTAAATTGAGGAATTGAATTTTACATTCAAGTTGTTTTCCTCAGTTAAGATTTTACAAATGAAATAACTCTCCAGACTATTTGTCTAATTTTCTGTTGCCATTGCAACAAAATTTGTAAAATATAACTCCATTCCTTTTTGCCATCTGACAGATTGGAGCATATTGTTACGTGGAGTGTTCAGCATTAACACAGAAAGGACTGAAGACTGTCTTTGATGAAGCCATAATAGCCATTCTAACTCCAAAGAAAAATGTTTTGAAAAAACGACTTGGATCAAGATGTATAAACTGCTGTATGATCACATGAGTGAGGATACAGGAACAAAAGCTGATCCAGCCCACTGTGAAGAACCCTCCAGCAACTATAAAATAGTGCTTGTATTACATATAATGTGTGCATTGCAGCTAAAGATGGAAGTAATCTAGATTCATCGTCAACCGCACAAGTTTTGTACTGTCTGGAAAATAATAGCAAATTGATGTCATATGGAGGAATTTATTTCCCTGGAAAGTACAATGTCAAAGATTCTCAGGGGTTGTTTCATTTGCAAAAGCTACAATTTTCTTCCCCCCCCCCCCCCCCTTAAGTTAGGAAGCAAATCATCTGAGGCATGCCACAGAAAAACTTATTCTGTTCTGGAACAGTGTTCAAGAAAAGTAAACATTTTTATTCTACAAAATAAAGCCTTGGAGAGATGCCGATTACCCACATGTGGTTCTGCATAGTTCGGAATGGAGTTGGTTTAACCAAATGTATTAGAGCCTTCTCAATAGCTGCTGAAATCATCTGCATTTGTATGTGAGGTGTTTCTTGTGCCAGTATATCCATAATGGTGCGATGACAAGACTGATAGTGAATCCAAATGTTGCTCCAAGTGTACAGGAAATTGGCCACACCTGTGAACAGTAACAACCATAATGATGGGTTGCACATGAAGAAACTCTTAAGCACAGATTTTAAAACAAACTAGTCTTTTGCCTAACCTGGCTTTAATCAGAAGTTAAAAGTGAAATCTGTATAGCAAAGTATCAAATTTGTTTCCTAATGCTGTTCTTTTCTGCAAGTGGGGAACAAGTTTAAAAAAAATTTGTACTTTCATTTTCACCATTACAGCCATTTATACACACAATGTTTCTTAAAAATTATGACAATTTTCTGTAGGGTTCACCTACTTTTGGCAAGTTTACTTAAAGAATGTTAAATACTAAAACTTATATACCACACCTGTATTAATCTAGGTTTTTCTTGAGTTTAAAATGATTATAGGAAACATCCTCTTCTGTAGAAAAATGTGAAATACAGCAACATTAAGAGTTGCAAGCTACATCAAAAAATAAAGTTTGATTCCTTTCCCCACCACCTCTCCATTCAGTGTCCTGAAACTGGATACTGAGGATTCAACTTTGTAATGTTGTTTGATACAAAATAAATGTTATTATTTCAGTGTATAGTGGTGTAAAATCATTTAACCCTGTTAATGCCAATGAGGGAATGCTCATTCTATTTTTCTGCTGTTCTTGACTGCAAAATATAGAATGCAACCTCTTTTTCAAGAGGAGTAAAACCAGTACCATAAAGATTAGCAAACCTGTGTGGCAACGAACAAGCTATAAGTTTACACACCGTTCCAACTGATTGCTCTTTATTCTAAACATCATTTAAAATAAAATACCACTGCAGACAAGAATATTTAGATTTAGGGTAACAGACACAGTTCTTATTTCATAGGACCGATGTTTAACTTTAATTTGCTGATATTTTGACTCTTTCAGTAGATAAGCTGGTCATACCAGATTCATCTTTTGATTTTATGTTGGTTATGGAAATTGATTTTTTTTTTGTTTTTAAATTGCAGCTGTTATGAAAAAGGGATTGTTTCTTATAAGGTATACACAAAGCAACCAGTAGAGGAAATATGACTGTTGGTCAGCATCTTTTCAATTGTATGTGGGGAAATCAAATAAATGAACACAGATATTTAGTGAAAATGAAGATTTTGAAACAATGGAACAATTTGTTGCATTTGGAGTGATTTTGATACCTTAGAAAAAGGTAAGAGGAGGAATTGCATTTAGAGAATTTCACAGGAACATTCATGTGACTAGGATCACTAACTTGAATTGTAGGAAGTTACAATAAAGGTCATCAGGACCAAACAAGCTGACTGTTAATCTACACAAAATACCACTTATCCATTTTCATTAACTCTCAATCCATTCCCAGAAATCTATAGAATGGACTCTAATTCAAAGTTAAATATGTAAATTTTTAAAATAACACAACTTCCTAATTTCAAAGCATATGACCTGCCACGTATTTGGTTCAGTTTAATCAGTTCCTATCCATTCTTTCTTAAATTGAGTAGCTAATAAATTTCTTTCTCCAAAAATACCTAATCCCATAAAATGGTGGTATATCTCATCAAGACATTTCATTTTATTTTAAAATATTGACTGGCCATGTGATTGACCAGTCAATTTTAATGCTGAGAATGGAAAGCTTTTAACAATTTGTTCTTGGGATATGGGCGAGTGACCAGGGCCTATTTACTACCTCACCCTGGTTGCCCAAGTTGGTGATGATGGGCCTTCTCGAGGCAGTGTAGTCATTGTGGTGAGGGTGGAAACGTCAGGATAACTATTCAGTACTTAAAAGATAGTGTGCATTTTGGAACATGTTATTTCCAAAACAATACTGCTCATAGAGCAATGACTAGTCATTGATAATAGTCCTCTACGATATGACAGAGCTCAACAAAATGTTTGTGCTGTTGTGTTGGATTAGCTCTAACCTACTGACGACTTGTTTATCAAAAGAGGAAGAATCGAATTGCTGGATCTTTTTTTTTGTAAAAAAAATACACTATGCCTCCGACTACCCACAGCTGCACAGAATCCGGTGGTTCCTGCTGGTTTAAAAATAATTAATTCACAGTAACCCGGAGAAATCCCCTATTGCAGTAATGCTACTTATATAGCAGAAGTTTCACTGCAAATGACACTGTACAGTCAATACCAAATTTCAAAACTAAAATGCTTCAGAAAAATAAACTTTCATTTCATAAAACTTTTCATTTTTCAAGGGTGACAGATTGAAATGTTTTGACTTAAATAACATCAAGTAATATTTAACTGGTTTGTTCCCCTCTACTTATTCTTTTGTCCTTTTACCTATCTAGGTCCTTTGTAAATAACATTCGGGCAGTGGTTGGAAAGTCAGTTTGAAAGACTGGACAAGAAAGTTAGTCAAAATGATGACATTCAGTCATAAAATTTCAAGGCCCAACAAA
The DNA here is from genome assembly GCF_037043375.1 of Chiloscyllium plagiosum. Taxonomy (NCBI): domain Eukaryota; kingdom Metazoa; phylum Chordata; class Chondrichthyes; order Orectolobiformes; family Hemiscylliidae; genus Chiloscyllium; species Chiloscyllium plagiosum. Next base: position 37,813,360 of record NW_028270148.1, read on the forward strand.
CTCGTTCCTCACCCCTTGTGACTTCAAACAACCGAGATAAGTTAGCAGCTGTGCTCAAAGGGTTAAATTTGCATACTTCGGCATCTAAAATTCAATAGGACGATTTGAGATTTCAAAAGCATTGAATAGTTACAGGATGTGGAGTAGATTCAGTCCATTACACCTGTGCTTTTGCAAGAACAACTGTGTAAGTCCCACTCTAACCTAACCTTTATCCAGAGCACATTTTTCTGTCCAGCTGTTTTCCAAATGCATTTTTGTGAGCCACAATTGAATTTATGCGAACTACACATGAAGGTAATGGATTCCAGATCCTAGCCAGTCAGTGCAGAAGAAAAAGTTGGTCTTCCTACTGCTATTGTGACCAATTTTGTGACCGTTATGCCTAATTTCTATATTCAGCTGGCTTGCTAGCCTAGTGGTTAAAGGCACTTGAGCAGTCCTAAGCCAGAGCTGCTATAATTGGTCTGAGTCCCAAGCTCAGAGTGAGTAAGAGATGTTTCTATTCCTGATCATGTCTTGTGACTCCACTGGAAAATGTGGATGTCAAGATCAGCCATGTCTAGTCTGCGATACAATTCATGGCTGAGAAACTTCAGGGCAGCTCAAGTACATTAACTTAGGTAATGTACAGGAAGACTGCTTTTAACAGACCAAATCTATATAATAGTCAGCACCTGCACACGAGAAAAATCAGCACATTGGAAAAAAGAACTGGACAGATGAATCTAGCTGCCACTGAACCAGGAGAATCCCACATGAAATCAATTTATATAGTCTCAAGCCAGTTTCCTGGTAGGTGCACAGTCACTGCATAAAAGCTGCTTAAATTGGTTATAAAAACAGCTAGTTTAGGAAATGGGAAAAACCCATACTGGTTTAAGAGACATTTCAGGGGAATTGTCTGAGGCACATTTTAGGAAAGTGTACACTGCATCTATATTTGTTGTTCTACAAATAAAAATTATGTTTATTTACTTTAAAAATAAAAAATAAATCACCCTGTTTGTGTTTTATCTTGTCCAAATGTTGCTTTAAAACAAAAATTCTGTAAACAAATCAACTACTGTATTCACAAAACCTGCCCTCATGATTCAAAATAGGACATGACGAAAATAACTTGCTTCCTTTTTCCTTCAGGAATCTACACACCCCGTGTGCACTCAAACTTTGGATGGCCTTTTGACAAGTAATTGGCATTTTGAGTCTTGATTTAATCTCACAATTTATCTTTTAATCTAATTTTTATGACAAATGTTTGTCTATCCATTCTTTTTGAGGTAGTTAGAGAAGAAGAGAAAGATAAAAAGGGCGGGTATATTTTTGTGTCGGTTTGCCAGCTTGTTATACATTACCCAGCCTGTTGCCAATATTTAATCATTTCCTCATATCTAAATTATTCACACATTTTAAAAGGATCTAGATTATGTTGCTTTCTAAACTTTGTTAAAAGCCAAATAAAGTGATATACATTTAATGCTAAAGATCAATAAGAAGTGAGTGAATTTTCACCATTTATTTTTAATAATATAGAATCCATCATTACATCTAATATTTATGTTTTACACTTTTTTTCCTGAAGTCACTAAGGAAATATGCATTGTCTGGAGAAGGTGTTAGTAAACTGCCTCTTGAACCACTGCAGTTCATTTCGTGTAGGTACAGCCCCAAAGCCATTAGCGAGTGAGTTCCAAGATTTTGATTGAGCAAGACTGTAGCAAGGTGATAATATTTCCAAGTCAGGATGGTGAGTGGCTTGGAGGGGAACTTGCATGTCGTGGTGTTCCCAACTAAATGTTAGTCCTTATGGGCTTGCAAGATGCCATGAAAGGGGCCTTGGTTGAATTTCTGCAGTGCAACTTGCAGATGGCACATACTGCTACAATTGAGGGTTAGCATTGGACTGAGTAAATCTTTGTAGATGTGGTCTCAATCAAGTGAGCTGGTTTGCCATAGATGGTGTCAAGTGTTTTTGAGTGATGGAACTGCACTAATCCAGGGAGGTGGGAGTAATTCTGCACACTCCTCACCTGTGCCAGGTGTCAGGAGGTATGTTACTTGCTGAAAGATTACGAGCCTTTAATCTTCTCTTGTAGATACAGTACTTATACGATTAGGAGAAAGTGAGGACTGCAGACGCTGGAGACCAGAGTTGACAAAAATGTGGTGCTGGAAAAACACAGCAGGCCAGGCAGCATCCGAGGAGCAGGAGAATCGATGTTTTGGGCATAAGCCCTTATACAATTAGTCTGGTTCAGTTTCTAGTTAATGGTCACTCCAGGATTTTGACAATAGGGAAATTCAGTGATGGTGACGCCATTGAATGACAAGAGGCAATAGTTCAATTCTCTGTTGGAGATGGTCATTCCCTGGTACTGGGTGTTGAGAATATTACTTGCCACTTGTTAGCCCAAGTCCTGAATATAATCCAGTTCTTGCTGTACTTAGACATTAATTGCTTAAGTATCTAGGCCACAAATGATGCTGAATATTGTGTAGTCATCAGCAAACTTCCCCATCCCAATTTCTGACCTTAGGATGGCTAGAATGTCATGGAAGAAACCACTAAAAATGCATCCTGAGGAACTCATGCAGAGATGGCCTGGAGCAGACGTTAGATTAGATTCCCCAAGTGTGGTAACGGGACCTTCGGCCCAAAAGTCCACACTGACCCTCAGAGGGACATGACCCTCTCTCACTAATACCCTTGCATACAGATAAGGAAGGACACCACTTCGACTGGGACAATACATCCATCCTAGAACAAGCCAAACAGAGACACGCACAAGAATTCCTAGAAGCATGGCATTCCAACCGGAACTCTATCAACGAACACATTGACTTGGACCCCATTTATCACCCCCTGAGAAAAAGAACAGAAAATGACATCACCAACTATCGCCAAACATATACACAGAAAGCAGGAATCATCCGCAGTGCTTCGTCTGGAGGCTCACTGAAGATGTTACCTGGTATGGTGACGAAACGTCTGAAAACGAACCTTCCAACTCAGCAGGCTAACTTACATCCATTCCCCTACCCTATATTTACCCTTGACTAATGCATCTAACACTATGGGCAATTTAGCATGGCTAATTCACCTAACCTTTGGATTGTGGGAGGAAACCGGAGCACCCAGAGGAAACCCATGAAGACGTGGGCAAAATGTGCAAACTCTACACAGACAGCCGCCTGAGGCAGGAATTGAACCCAGGTCCCTGGCACTGTGAAGCAGCAGTGCTAACCACTGAGCCACCGTGCCGCCCATATTATATCACTATGACTGATCTCCAATAACCTCAACCATTTGCTTATGTGGTAGATATGACTAACTAGTGGACCATTTTCTTCCATATTCCCATTGAACCCAGTTTTGCTAGAACTACTTGATACACATGGTCAACTGCAGCTTTGATGTCAAAGGCAGCCACTCTTATCTCACCTCATGAATTCAGCTTTCTTTCATGTTTGGACAAAGGCTGCAATGAGGTCAGGAGCTGAGGGGCTCTGGCGTAACCCAAACTGAGCAGTGAGCAATTTATTGCTAAGTAAGTGCTGCTTGAGAGCAGTGCTAATGGTATCTTCCACCACCTCACAGATAATCAAGAGTAAACTAATGGGATAGTAATTGGCTGGGTTCAGTTATCCTAGTTTATGGGAAATTTTACACAGGTCTGGGTAGATGCCAGTGTTGCAGCTGCACTGGAACAACTTGGCTAGGGTTGCAGCATATGAAAAGACCATATGAAAAACATGGCTAGAATAGTTTATGCATCCTTAAACTGCCCTGAGGCATATCCGACTACTTGATCTACCTAGCTAGTAATTTTATTTTGTCAACTTTTTTTTTTAAAAACAATTAAATCATACCCTAATCTTCCTCCTTCCATTGTCCACCAATGTACTGTAGCTCTGGCTGTGATGTTTCAAAGCAAGGGCACAATCTCAGAATAAAGGTAACGACATTGAAATGAGGAATCACCTTCACTCAGGAGGGTAGTGAACCTTTGACATTCTCTATGACAGAAGCTTTGGAAGCTCAGGTCATTAAATAAGTTCAACACAGTGACTGATAATTTCTCGTTTCTAACAATATTAATGGATAAGGAATAGTGTAGGAACGTGGCATTGAGGTAGATGATAAGCCACGGTAGAGCACGCTTAAGGGGCTGAATGGGCTACTCCTCCTATTATGTTATCAACACATCCTTACATAAAATTTACATGATATCCCACTAGTTAATTAGCTGGCCACTTAAGTCATTATCGTTTCTTGAACATCGATCTTTGATATTTTTATCTAGTCAGATAGCTCAGCAGCAAAATTTATGACTGGAAATATCCCCCGTAATATTTGAGATACCCAATCATGAAGGGTTTTTCAACAATCATAGGTACGTGGGCAATGAAAGAGAAATGGGGTAGCAAGTTTGCTTCTCATTGCAGTCTGCAGAACACAAGTGAATTTACTGCACAATTATTGTGTACAGTATGTGATGAACTATACAGGGTGTAGTTTCAATTTGCTGGATTTTATTGGCTGTTGGAAAGTAAAGTGTCAGATTTGTCTTTGGAATGTGAACTGGATCAAATAAAATTTGATATTTTCTCATCTGAAGAATTGATCACACAGACACAAATGCAGACAACAATGCTGTATTGGTCTCAGGGCCTGTAACATGTTTTAAGTTTCAGATGCCCAAATATGTTCAGCAGAAGAAAGGACATAAAGACAACTACAGCATTCAAGAACACCTACACTGATCTGAAAAATGAAAGTTGCAAATATTTACTTAAGCAATTTTAAAAGCACAGTTTATCTAAACATACATGTAGCTTATTTATTAAGAATTCATGTTTGATTTACTTACACGCTATGAGGAAATGTGAAAGTGCCATGTAATCAGTTTAACTGAAAACTAGTGCCAAGATAAAATTAGCATCTGCTTTTCTTTAAAACAATCTTGCTAGTATAACAGTATCCTTCACTGGATCTACCATACTTATAATATGCACCTAAATAACTATTAAATTCCCAAACTTGCCGGAAATTTAGAAACCAGCATCTTGAACTATTTTGATGGATTTAGATATTCTGCAAGCATCTTGCAAATAAAACTATTGGCAGGACATTGATACTTGATTAAAGTTTAACACTAGGTTTGCAACTAAAATACTTTATGAGCTGGTTTCTTGTTAGGAAGTTTACTCCTTGTTTTAAAAATAGATTCTTATGAACTGGAGTGAGAACATTGTCCAATGATGAGAGTCTGTCCAAAATGGATCTTTATTCTCTAGAGTTTAAAAGAGTAAGGGGTGATCTCACTGAAACAAAAGGTTTTTAAAACAAACCTGACAGAATAGATTTGCAGAGACTGAAGCCTCTGTGATATCGAGAACGCAGATGCATAGTCTCAGGCGCTTGGAAGACGGAGATGAGAATTCTTTTTCATTCAAAAGGTTGGTGAACGAGTTTCTATTGTCATATACATTTAAAGTTTCAATAAGACAGAGTCTTACCCTCTCAGGGAGTCAAGGGAGGAGGCGGGGAAGAGGAATTAAAACCAATGATCAATGATCTTGTGAATGGTAGAGCACACTCAGGGAGCTGTATGGTTTAATCCTACTCATATCTCTTAGGTTGCATGGTCTGTTTGTTTTTCTTTAAAGAAATCAATCTAATGCATTGCTAATGCAAGACAAGATAAGGCTAGGAGCAAATGAACAAAGTGCTTTTAACATCGATCAGTTTATGGGAACTTTTCACCTATATCCATTGTCTCATGCACATTTACTACTGCAGCGTTTTTAAAGACTGCAATCCAATTGTCAAAAATCTACAAAAGGGGATAACTGCTCAGTTCCTCTCTGGTATGATGTGCACATTTAAGCAATACTAAATACACAAATTGGTCAGATTTATACCGCCTGCTGCTTTGCTAGAGGCTTGCAGTCCCAAAAGCAAGACTTCTTCACTTTTGTAAAAATATTGTATGGCAAAATTGCTAATAAATAAATGAGAACAGTTTTCTTTCCAAGACCTGACATCCTACCATCCTCCCCCCACCCCATTCTATATTAATATCACAATGTACATTTTCACACCCGTTTGAAACCATTCAGCATTCAATTCCAGACAGTTACAGTGTTTCTCAGTTCCCCTCAGTTTTCATAGCAACTCTGAAACAAGCCACATTAACATTTTAGGGTGGGGGAAGAAAAAGTAGTATGGCCTTAGGGCAGCACGGTGGCTCAGTGGTTAGCACTTCTGCCTCACAACACCAAGGATCCAGGTTTGATTCCCATATGTGTGGAGTTTGCACATTCTCCAAGTGTCTGCGTAAGTTTCCTCCGAGTGCTCCGGCTTCCTCCCACGGTCCAAAGATGTGCAGATCAGGTGAATTCGCTATGCTATATTAGGTGCATTAGTGTTCGTGCATTAGGGGTAAATATAGGTTAGGGGAATGGGTCTGGGTGGGTTACTCCTCAGAGTGGACTTGCTGGGTCAGAGGGCCTGTAGGGAATCTAAAAGTGTTAAACTAAAATTGCAGATGTTGACAGTCAAGTTACTTAATCTTCAAATTTCCTGTTAGCTTGGTAAAAAAGATGGGGTCAGGCACTGCAGTATAAAAAATGGAAGTGCTATTGTAGTCTCAGATGTTCTTTTTCCCCATCTGGTCTTGCAAGGAAACTAGAAGAGTGCTTTTGGTTTGGCAGATAAGTGCAGTACTGTGTATTACAGTCAAGAAGCATGCTCTGTCATATGGTTCAATTATGGTTTATAAACTGCTTGTCGATTCCTTATAAAAATGTCATCATTAAATGAGGCAATAGCAGTGTTTACCAAGCCCAGGAAGAAGGAAATAGCTGATCGTGCATTGGCAGAGAACATGCTGATGCAAAAGACAGCTTGATTGACTGAACCTTCAACTTCACAAGTGGAACAAGTTGAAGGTGGAGTCGTTAATTTAGAACTGTCTAATAGAGAGCACTATTCTGGTTCACAGTGCACTACAGAGGGTGGGGTTCACCTTATGAGGACTGTGGAAATCTCAATATCAGTAGTTGAAATAGAACAATATAGAAAATGACCAGAAAGCTCCAGTAGTCCAAAAACAAACTACACTAACCATTAAGTATTAGCATTATTAAGAAACTTAAGTTATTCAACAGCTTTGTATTGTCAGCCTTGGCTTTAGTGGTAGTTCTCTTCACTGTACTGGAAAGTTAGTTAGGGAAACATTCAAACTTCCTTCCAGAAACTAATGCATATATTACACATTAATATTGATATGTGCCACAATATCTGCACCTCGACCCTGGAGTCGTGACATTAAAGCAAAAGGACTCTCTGCCTTCTAATCTAGCTCAAACATATTGTAATGGCCTTTTTGAGGAAGAGGAGCAAGAGAGTATCATTTGAAAAACTATTTTCTAGTATTTATCTCATTGCTCTACAGGAAAGCATGCTGCTGCAGTGGCCTCAAATACAGCAGTGATTGTATTTCAAACAACTTGATTTGCTACATTTAACTTTGGGATGCACCATATAAATGCATGTTCATTCCTTCAATAATGTAATTGAAAGATGTTTCATTTAGGGTCTAACCCAAAGAATTTTGTGACAAAAGTTCCAACCCAAGAAGATGCCATTAACAGAACCAGTCAACTGTACTTTGGTTAAAAGCCAAAATATATAAAGATCAGACAGAGAATCACGTCCCACAAATGAAAACGTATCTTAGCCTATCTTAACAATCAACTTTTGTCATGGCCAGAAGCAATGGATGGCTATAACACTAAGTGACCAAAACAGTAAAACACACCCAGACAGAAAGAGTGATCTAAAAAGGGCAAAGTGGAACTTCTGACAAATCTTCGTTTTTATTAAAGATTACAAACATCTGTCTTAAAAATTTTTTTAAAATGATATACTGGAATCAGAATTAGTGAGAGTTGGTAGGGTGCTGGTAATAAAAATAGGGCTGGAATTTATTCCACTCAGAAAGAAGAACTGAATTCAGAACAATCAAGATTGTTTCAGGAAAGCCTCAACTAACTTAAAAGAAATTGTGACATGCTGGCATAGCTAGCAGCCTGAAGCAGCAATTCAAAGACAAGATTATTTTTGAAGTAACTTGCCCCACAGGTGCCTGGGAGTGAACATGCTGCAAGACACAGTGTAAACCCATCCTGCTGACCAGGCAGCTACAGAAAGGATTGGACCTCCCCAACTCTAAAATTAAAAATATAAAGTTCCCTTCTCCCACTGCTGGACTGACACTCAGCTTGCGTGTTAACAATCGCGTCGGTCACTTGTGCCAACAACCTGAGCAGTTCTAGAAGGGAGAATTTGCCCCACTGGTGACTTAACCCTGCTGTCAATCAGAACCATATGCCTTACTCATAGTCCCCTGCGGCCTCCTCCCTTAAAACTGCCAGCAACTGAAGAAATGGAAAGGCGCTCAAACATTTATGTTAAATCAAAGAACATAAACCTAGAAGATAAGAACCTATGGTGTTGGAGGTAGTATATGGGTATGGACGATTGGTTAACTAATTGAAAGCAGAGAATTGGAATAAAGGGAACCATTTTCAGGATGCAACTTGCAAATAGTGGAATGCCACAGAAATAATTATTTACCATATATACTAGTAATTTGGATGAAGGAATTGAATGTATTATCATCATGTTTTTAGATCACAGAAAAATAGGTGGGAAGGCAAGTGGTGACAATGACAGAGCATCTACAAAGCAATATAGGCAGATTAAATGGAAGGACAAAACTGGCAGATGGAATATAATGTGAAAATATATGAAACTATGCCCTTTGGGAGGAAGGATAAGGAAAGCCGCAGAGATGCAGGGGTCCTTGTGCATAAATCACATAAAAGCTAGCATTTAAGCATATAGTGGAAGTTAAATGGAATGGTGGCCCCTATTTCAAAGTGAATGGGTGATAAAAATAGCTAAGTCTTGCTAAAATTATACAAGACACTAATTAGACAACAGCTAGAACACTAAATAGTTTTGGACCTCTTACCTAAAGGAGAGGTAAACTGATTTAGGAGGCAACCTAGAGAAGGTGAATTATGTGATTCCAGTTACAGAAGGACTTTTTTTTGGAGTAGGCTGGAACTGTATGCATTGGAGTTAAGAATGAGAGGTGACCTTACTGAAACATACAAGATTCTTACAAGGTTTGACAGGGTAGATGCTTAGAAATTGCTTCTCCTTGTGGAAGGGTATAGGACCAGAGAACAAAATCACAAAGCATGTGGTGGCCCACTTAAGACAGTGACAAGGAGGAATTTCTTCTCTCAGAAGGGTGTGCATCTGTGGAATTCTTTTCTGCAGAGGATAGGTCATTAAGTGTCGTCAACACGGATAAAGATTTAATGAACAAAGGAACCAAGAGCTATAGAGAAAAGGCAAGAAAGTAGAACTGTGGATGATCAAATCAGCAATGGTTTCAGTGCATGGCAGTGCAGAGTCAATTGCCCAAATGATCCACTTCTGCTCCTAAACTTATGACTATATAGCCTCTTGTTGTTCTACTTGTATTACCTTCTGTGTAAGCTGAGTGCAAGGCCTCAGGATCTCTGCCCCTATGAAGTAACCCTCAGTGAAACAGACACGAGAAGTAGGGAATAGCCTTGAATAACAATGAAGCTCAAACATGAAATTTCAAAAGCTCACTGAGAATACTCAGATAATCAAGCTGCAAATTATTCATCAATTGCACTACTTTGATGTAGCAATCCATTAAATAGAGTATTTGGAATTCACAAAAAAATGCTGAAATGCAGACAACTCCCTTTATCTAGAGCACTCTCAGGAATTTCTGAGAACTGGGTTCAGCACTGGACATGAGATTGAAACATACTCCTTAGATTGAAACAACAGCAAGTCCATTTGTTGTCTCATCCTACTCTGACACTGAACCAAACTATGCTAATTTCCATGTACCTACATTAGTTCTATGGTCCTTAGTTAACAAAAATACAATTTATTTCAGTTTTGAAATTTTCAATTGGCCTAGCTTCAGTATCTTTTTGATTTTGGGATGGGGGTGAGGGAATTCAAAATGAAAATGTTTTGGATTCTTACTAACTTTTCTTTGGAGGATGGTTTCCTGACATCATCCTTGTATAGATTAGATCTCAGAGTTCTGCCTTTATCTGGACTCCTAATGCCAGAAGAAACAGCTTCTCTCTACCAACTTATTAATTCCCTTTATTACCTGAAACACCTTAATTCGATCATCCCTGGGAATACAAACAGAATCTGCTACCTATACTCAAATTTAACCATTTTTACTCAAAATCTGGTTGTTGCACCTCTCAAAAGGCCAATATACCATTACCTAGGAGCTGAATCTGGAACTGAACTTAGATGACATGAAATCTCAATTGCCATGCCTTTGTGTTCCTGCAATCCTTTAGTTAAGGCCAATATTCCATTGGCATTTTAAAATACTTCTGCACTCCTCCAATGGCTTTTAGTGAATTCTGTAGAAGGAGAGATTATATCAACACATACTTCATAAGAACAGCAATTTTTAATTCATGGGGCATTGAAGGTGGAGGAGTTATGTGGTGAGTCACTAGCGGTAGAATGCATGGTCTCATTCACTCTCGACAGGTATGGCATTTAGATCACTTTTCAATTCAGCTTCTGATGACCCCAGAGCTGGAAGATTTCTTATTGGCAAATGAATGTCATGAGGAGACGGTTAGGCTCTTTATTGCTGGAGATGATCAGTGCCGGTCACTTGGGAAGCATGGATGTTGTTAGCACTTCTTATGGCTCTATGACTATGACCTGTGGAAATGTACTGACCCCATCTTCCTCCAAAGTTGTGACGTGGAGATGCCGGTGTTGGACTGGGGTGGATGAAGTCAGAAGTCACACGACACCAGGTCATAGTCCAACATGTTTATTTAAAATCACAATCTTTTTTAGCGCTGCTCCTTTGTCAGGTGAAGATTTCACCTGGGAGGAAACCAGATCACCTGGAGAAAACCTATGCAGACATGGAAAGAATGTGCACACTCCACAGGAAGAAGAAAAGGCTGAAACATTAGATTAGATTAGATTATTTACAGTGTGGAAACAGGACCTTCGGCCCAACAAGTCCACACTGACCCGCCGAAGCGCAACCCACCCATGCCCCTACATTTACCCCTTACCTAACACTACGGGCAATTTAGCATGGCCAATTCACCTGACCTGCACATCTTTGGACTGTGGGAGGAAACTGGAGCACCCGGAGGAAACCCACGCAGGCACGGGGAGAACGTGCAAACTCCACACAGTCGGTCGCCTGAGGCGGGAATTGAACCTGGGTCTCTGGCGCTGAGAGGCAGCAGTGCTAACCACTGTGCCACCATGCCGCCCACTTGATTTCTCGTTTGACAAATACTGCCAGACCTGTTGAGTATAGCCAGCATTTTCTGTTTTTCTTACAGTTGAGCTATATTTTCAATGCAAATGACCTGTGCTTTAAATGATCAGTTTGAAGACTCTATTGTTCTTCCACACAATTTTATTTAATGAAACGTTTGGTGGTGAGGGTGTATTGTTTAATTGTTTAGGAATAAGCAAAAGTTTCTTTCTGGATATATCATCCAGGCACTTGTTACTTCAGTATTCTGTGGCATTTCTTGTGGTTTCAAACTGAATCCTGGGCCCATCTTGAAATTAGTTTTGTACATTCATACACTATCACTTCTGCTTCTTACTTAAACTGTTTAATTTTCAGTCAAGATTTACTGAATTCCTTGTTCTGATTCTTATCTGCTAATCCTTGCTGTAAGTTGTATGTAGTCTTTAAAAACAAAAGGGACTGCACTCTGTTAAAGATCAAACAACCTTTCTGATATCAGCCTGAAAACTAATTAGCTCTGTGTAAGGCAGATGGCTGCCAATACATGTATACTCAAACATCAGTTATTGCTTTTAAGTAGGGGATCAAATTGGAGACAACTGGGTAAGCGGGGAAAAAAAGTGAAACACTAAAGTTTGTGCTCCACTGTATATATCCTTACAGCTCTTTCGCAAAGACAGCAACTCGTTATGCAAATTAAATTGTCCGTCATTGACTCAAAGTCAGAGTTGTACAGCATAGAAACAGACCCATCGGAATGGGTCTAACTCGTCCATGCTGAGCAGATATCCTACATTAATCTAGTTCTATCTGCCAGCATTTGGCTCATATTCCTCTAAATCCTTCCTATTCATATATCCATCCAGATTCTTTTTAAATTTGTATTTGTGCCAGGCTCACCACTTCTTCTGGCATTTCATTCCAGGCATACACCATCCTGCGGCTGAAAGAGTTGCCACTTGGATCCCTTTTAAATCTTTCTCTTCTCACCATAAACCTATGCCCTCTAGTTTTGGACTCCCTCCCCATGGGAAAAGACCTTGACTATTAATCCTACCCATGCCCGTCATGATTTTTAATCAACCTCTATAAGGTCACCCCTTATAGAGGACGCTCCAGGGAAAATAGCCCCAGCCTATTCAGCCTCTCCCTATAGCTCAAAACATCCAACATCCTTGTAAAACTTTTCTGAACCCTTTCAAATTTAGTTGCATTTTACAAAAAAGAATCTTGTTATGTCTAGAAAACAATTGCATTACTATTTGATAAACACTAACACAAATACCAGTATATAAATAGCATTTTAACACCACAAGGTCTCTTGGTGTTACATGGCCTGAAGTACAGTTGCTGTTGTAATGTAAGATACATCGCAGCCAGTTACAGACATCAAGCTTCCACAGGCAGCAATGGGATAATAACTACAACATCAATGAATAACCGATAAATAACTGTGGCATTAAATCTGCAAGACAGCCTTTTTGATGAGCTAGTCCAACCAGAATGTAGAAACATAAACAATGGCCATCACCTGAAGAATGCTTAATCACTTGTCCCGGACATTTAATGGCAATAACATTTCTAAGTGGAAACGAAAGAGACAAAGATACACCCTTAAGAGGTGAAGAAGACATAAGAAGAGCAAAGCTTGCTCAAGATTCTTTGGCTACGATTTGATAACTGTTTGGAATCAAATACGTCTTTAAGTGGTTAAGCTATATTCGTTGAGGAACAAACACTTCTGAATTAGCCCTTCTCTTACACCACCCTGTCAGCAACAATGTCTATGTGGGTTTCCTCTGGGTGCTCCAGTGTCCTTCCACGGTCCAAAGATGTACAGGTTAGGTGAATTGTCCATGCTAAATTGCCCATAGTGCTTCAGTATATGCAGGTTAGGTGCATTAGTCAGGAGAAATGTAAAATAATAGAGGTCTGGTTGGGATATTCTTCAGAGAGAGTTAGTGTGGACTTGTTGGGCCAAATGGCCTGCTTCCACACTGTAGGGATTCTACTCTACTCTATAAAAGAAACATTTGCATTTGCCTATCCATTTTCTATAAAATATGGCAGAAAAGGCCAACCGTCTATCATTTGGATGCGTCATACACATCCTGTCTGACCAATTAAATCTTCAATGATTTACTGCTCAGGACTAGTTTTTTTTGACAGTTAATATAAGAGGACTTATGTAATGAAGTCATTAAATGGCAAAAGAAGCCTGAACAATAGTCACCTTTGGACTTAATTGTACTAAATAAAATGTCAGTAGGATTACTATGAAGTAGAATTAAAGCCACAAATCTCTCACAATGAAACATCATTACATTCCTCATTCGGCAAGGACAGTGAGGCAGTTCTCCTCGCCCACTACACGCATGTGTCAATGGTTCGCAGATGGAAAGCATATTTTTGCTGAATGAGGTTGTAACTGCTCTTTTCTCAATCACTGTATGACTAGGCAGAGCTCCATCTAGCAGTATGACAAAGAACTGCTGAAACCTGAGCTGCAAGAGAAAGGGCACGGGAAGGTGAGGGAAAAAATAAGGAAGGCGAGCAAGAGAAAATGACAGAGAAACAAACACACAAAGCACAAGTGGTCAGGTAGCAGCAGAAAGGTGGCAAAAACATTATATATTAAGCAAGGAAAATAGTTAAGTTGAGAGATACACAGAACATAATGACTGCCAGGGTATAAGCCAGGGCAGCACGGTGGCTCAGTGGTTAGCACTGCTGCCTCACAGCACCAGAGACCCAGGTTCGGTTCCAGCCTCGGGTGACTGTCTGTGTGGAGTTTGCACGTTCTCCCCATGTCTGTGTGGGCTTCCTCTCAGTCCAAAGATGTGCAGGTCAGGTGAATTGGCCATTCTAAATTGCCTGTGGTGTCAGATGCATGTCAGAGGGAAATGGGTTTGGGTGGGTTACTATTCGGAGGGTTGGTGTGGACTTGTTGGGCCGAAGAGCCTGTTTCCACACTGTAGGGAATCTAATCATCTAATCAATTGCCACCAAGCCACAATGAGAGATAAAGTGTTGCTGATGAGATGGCTCTGAGTCATTCACATGAAGCAAATAGGAAAGAGTTCAGGTGGATGCTCAAACATTTGGGAGGTGCAGAAAAGGTAGCAGCCCATTGAAAACTGAAGCTCCAGAAATGACGGAGGAAAGAAAGAAAAGCCAAAGAGCTTGTGCTTGCTGGCGCCATTACAAGTCTCCCGAAATGGAACAGGCACGTTTTAACTAATTTTTTAAGCATAACTTAAAAAACACTTTAGGGGAATAGAGCAAGAAGAATGTGAAGCTAGGCTCAGTTACTCATGAGGTTTTGGAGATTAGGGGAGTGTAATTAGAAAACTGTGTGAATAATAGTATGAGCACTAGTTAGTTGATTTCTCTTTTATGGAGAAGTTTAAGCAAGCTTCATTCAAATGGATTGTGGATCATGGGACGGCCACCAATGTTGGTTCAGTAATCTGCCCACTGCAAGCATAGAACTGTTGGTGGTGTGGGAACTAGACGGAGTGGTTGCCTTTATAGTCTTTGATAATATTTCCGTTACAAGAGGTATATCGCGAGGACACGCAGTTTGAAAGCCTTGATAAATAGTTATGAAAGAAAGTGGCATTTAACGAGTTGAAAAGAATCAGTCAAAACTGAATCAAATTAGAAATCGTGCCTGCAACACCTCAGACAAATATATCACCCAGTGAATTCCTAATCTCAATTACATTTATGTGATGGAGTGCCACATACCATGTCCATACACAATTAAAGATAATTCTCTAAAGGCCCTTCTTGTGTGTTCTATCTCATAGACTGGAGCAGATAGTTCAGATTAATATTAGAGTACAGTATTGAGACTGTTACATGGTCTGCTAATGCTGTATTTTGGATGACGTGTTGAACCATGACCCCAACGGGTCTCTCAGGTAGATGTAAACAATAGTTTGGCACAATTTGATGAACAAAAATAAAGTTATTTCTGATGTATTTCCCAATATTTATGCTTAAATCAACAATAATAAAGATTTCATGATTTTTCGCAAAGCTGATTTTGCCATCTTTCTCTGGGTAAATTTTCACTGCTGCATTTCCCCACATTAAAAGAGTGAAGTGACTACAGTTTCAAAATAATTATTTGTCGATGAGGTACTTGGTGATATCCAAGCTTGCACTTGGGCCAAGAGGGACAAACCAAGGAAAAAGAATTAGAGGAAGAAGCTCTTTGTAAATAATGAAAAATGAATGAAAACATCTTAGAAATATAAATAGAAAACCAAAAGGTTTGTCAATAAAGATGTGACAGAATGGTTACAAACAATGGAAACTGAAAAGAAAAAAGTTTAAGATTAAGTTAATGAATCACAAGTGTTCCAACTGTTACATATTGTTGAATAATGGTACGAGTGAGAATGTGGCAGATTTTGCAGGTTGTTTTTAAATAAAAGTGAGTGTCTTGGGAGTACTCATTTCCATAGGAATACTGGCCAGGAATTCTCATCAGCAAAGAATTCTATTTTGGTGTAACAGTTTCTGGAGTTTATTCAAGTTGTCAAAAACCATCAAGGCAGATATGCACACTAAGCAAAATTGTACAATATTAAAAAATTCCGCTTTGCTACTTTTTGAAAGCAACTGAAAACATCTCAAGTTTTCCCTTTTGTATTCAAAGTGATCAAAGCTACAAATGCTACACTTTTCTTTTGCACAGCTCCAAAATGTGCCAGTTTCACTATAGTCCCCTTCATTGAATCGATTTGAATTTTCCATTTCCTGCATTATCCATCCTTGTTAATCCTTGGTATCTGGCATCTCAGTTAGATTCTTGTTGCAAACGTAAGACTGGTTTAACACCAGTGAAAAAAAAACACTTGGAACTCTAGATGCAGAGTTTTGGTCTCCACATTTCTGGAAGGATATTGTTACAATAGAAGGAATGCAACAAAGGTTCACAGACCTGTTCTTGGAGGGATTGGGACTATCCTCTGAAGAGAGATTGGGCAAGCTGGTCTTGTATTCTTTTAGAGTTTCAAAAGAATGAGAGATGATTTTGTTGAAACATGCAAAATTCTTCCAAGGATAGACAGGACAGATCTAGGCAGGATGTTTTCCACAAGGGGAATCTAGAACCTGGGGCACAATTTGCAAAAAACGAATAATGCAACTTAGGGGCTGAGATGAGGAATTTTTTTAAAACTCAGAGGGTTCTTACTGCTTTGAAATTCTCTCCCACAGAGGGCTGGGAAGTTCAGTCTTTGAGTATGTTTAAGGTAGCAATGAACAGATTTCTGATTTACGCTGAGGTAGAGGAGTATGGGGAAATGGATAAAAGACAGTGAAATGTTTCATCAGCCACAGAATGATGGGGGAGGCTCAATGGGCTGAGAACACTCAAATAAAAGAGTCCTTAGGTGAATGGAGTATTCTAATCCACTGTATCAAAGCTGTTCAATAAAAAATTGGCTTGCATTTACATAGAATTGTTCATGAACCCTCTTCGGGTCCCCAGCATCGCAGGTGCCAGTCTTCAGCCAATTCAGTTCACTTCACAATGCATTAAGAAATGGATGAAAGGACCCAATACTCCAAAGGCTATGGGCCCTGACAACATTTGCCAATAGTAGAGTCGGATTCATCCAGTCATACAGCATGGAAACTGACCCTTCGGTCCCACTGGTCTACACTGATCATTTTCCCAAACCAAACTAGTCCCACCTGCCTGCATTTGACCCATATCTCTTGAAAGCTTACCATTCATGTAATTATCCAAATGTACTTTAAATGTTATAACTTTAGTAAAGCTTTTGACAAGGTTCTGAAAGGTAAAGTTAGGCCACATGGGATTCAGGGTGAGCTTGCTAACTGGATACATAATTGGCTTAAGGCAGGACACAGAGTAATGGTAGAGGGATGCTTTTCGAACTGGAGGCCTGTAACCAGCGGTGTTCCACAGGGATTGGCTCTGGGTCCACTTTTGTTTGTCATTTATCTAAATGATTTGGTTGAGAACACAGAAGGCATGGTTAGTAAGTTCGCGGACATCATCAAAATTGGTGGCATTATCGACAGTGAAGAAGGTTCTCAGAGTACAAAGCGATCTTGATCAAATGGGTCCATGGGCTGAAAAATAGCAGTTGGAGTTCAATCTGGATAAATGCGAGGTATTGCATTTTGGGACAACAAACAAGGCTTATCTAATTAATGTTAGAGCCTTGGGTAGTGTTGTAGAACAGAGGGACTTGGGTTGGAGGTACATAATTCTTTGAAGTTTGTGTCACATATAGTGTTGGTAGTTAAAAAGGCATTTGGTTCACTTGCCTTCATTGCTCAGTCCTTTGAGTATCTGAGTTGGGAAGTCATGTTGAGCCTGTACAAGATATTGGTGAGGCCTCTTCTGGAATACCGTGTCCAGTTCTGGTCACCCAGTTATAGGAAGGATATTATTAGACTGGAGAGGGTTCAAAAGAGGTTTACCAGGACGTTGCCAGATATGTAAGGTTTGAGTTAAAAAGGACTGGTTAGGCTGGGATTTGTTTCATTTGAGTGTAGGAAGTTGAGAGGCGACCTGATAGAAGTTTATAAAATAAGGAGGTATAGATAGAGTAAATGGTAGTTGTCCTTTCTCTAGCATAGGGATTTCAAGTCTAGGGGGCACATTTTTAAGGTGCGAGGAGAGAGACTTAAAAAGAATGAGAGGAAATTTTGTTTTGTTTTACACAGGGGGTGGTTCGTGTGTGGAATGAACTTCCTGAGGAAGTGGTGGATGTGGGTATAATTACATCGTTTAAAAGACATTTGGATTAATACACGAATAGGAAAGGTTTGGAGGGATATGGACCAGCAGCAGACAGGTGGGACCAGTTTAGTTTGGGTTTATGTTTGACATGGACCAGTTGGACCGAAGTGTCTGTTTCTGTGCTGTATGACTCTACGACTGTATTTAATATCACTCCCATCTTCTGATGTTCAACACAGACAACCTTGTTGATCTTTAAGGGGTCCCATTCTCTCTCTACTTGCTCTTAATGTACTCTTTGGATTAGCTTTAATCATATCAGCCAAGGCGCTCTCAAATTAGCAGGGCAAAGAGAGGATATATCTT
The DNA here is from genome assembly GCF_037043375.1 of Chiloscyllium plagiosum. Lineage (NCBI taxonomy): Eukaryota > Metazoa > Chordata > Chondrichthyes > Orectolobiformes > Hemiscylliidae > Chiloscyllium > Chiloscyllium plagiosum. The sequence continues at coordinate 37,831,849 of NW_028270148.1, forward strand.
TTTACACGAGAGATTCATTTGATCCAAGTTATCTAATATGAATTCTTTCTTACTGTTGGCTAGAGTCTTAATATCTTGAATCATCTATTATATCCTACTCTTTCCAAGCCTTCCTTTCAATCTAACAGAAACATAATGCCTCTGAACTCTTGTTATCACACTTTTGAAAGCCTCCCATTTGTGCGTCGTCCCTTTAAGTGCGAATAGCCTACTCCAATCAACTATTGAAAGTTCTTGTCTCAGACCATTAAAATTTGCTTTACTCCAATTAAGAACATTTACTTTTATGGAAGGCTTATACTTTTCCATAACTATTTAAAATTAATAAAATTATGATCACTAGTCCCAAAGTGTTCTCCTACCAACACTTCAGTCACTTGTTCTGCTCCTTCTCTAGTAGGTACATTTAAATATTGACAAAGAAAATTTTCTTGAACACATTTAACAAATTCCTCACATCCAAGCATTTAACACTATGGCAGTCCCAGTCAATGTTTGGAAAATTAAAATCCCCCACTATTACAACCTTATTATTCTTATATATCTGAGATCTCTCTACATACTTGCTCCTCAATTTCCCTCTAACTATTGAGGACCCTATCGAACAACCAAACCAAGGTGATCATCCCTTTCTTACTTTTAATTTCTACTCTTATAATTGCACTGGACTATCCCTCAGAAATATTCTAAGTACAGTAGCAATATTTTGCTTAATCAAAAACACCACTTCCCCTTCTCTCTTGGGCCTTCCACCTATAATATCTAAAACCCAGATCAATGAGTTGTCAGTCCTGTCCTTCCCTCAACCAATTTTCTGGAATAGCTATATTGATAGCCTCTGTTCCAGAACTCACTGCATCCCTAGCCAAGCTGTTCAAGTTCAACTACAACACCAGCATCCACCTGGCAATGTGGAGAATGCATAGAATCCCTACATTGGGGAAACAGGTCATTCAGCCCAACATGTCCACAATGACCCTCCCCCCTACTCTATCGCTGTAACCCTGCATTTCCTATGGCTAATACACTGAACCTATACATCCCTGAACACCATGGGTAATTTAGCATGGCCAATGCACCTAACTTGCACATTTTTGGACTCTGAGAGGAAACTGGAACACTCAGTGGAAACCCCTGCAGACACAGGGAGAATGTGCAAACTCTACAACAGTTGCCGGAGGGTGGAATCAAACCCAGATCCCTGGTGCTGTGAGGCAGCAGTGCTAATCACTGAGCCACCCTCCTGCCCTTAAAATTGCTGAGATATGTCATGTATGCAAAAGCAAATTCAACCTGGCCCATAATTATTGCCTCATTAGTCAATTCCTCAACATCAATAAAGTGAAGGAAGGTGTCATCAGTGCTATCAAGTAGCATAAATGCAGCAATAACCTGCTCACTGACAATCGGCTTACGTTCCACCAGTCATGCAGTTCCTGATCTTATTACAATTCTGGCTCAAACATGGATAAATGAGCTGAATTCCAGAAAGGAGGTAGGAATATGGCCATCGACATCAAGACCACATTTGTCTAAATGTGGCATCAAGGAGCCCTAGCAAAACTGTCAACAGAAATCAAGGTAAAACCTTCCATACTTAACACGAGGGAAGACGGTTGTGGTTATAGGTCAGTCATCGCAGCTCCAGCTTCAGCTGTCTTTATCAGAAGGTCAGAAGGGAGTGTTCGATAATGAGTATTCAGCAGAATTTGCAACTCAGATACTTAGGCAGCCCATATTCAAAACAGCAAAGACCAGAACAACATGGAAGTTTCATCTGCTAAATGGTATGTAACATGCACACCACACAAGAACTGAGCAGTGACCATCTCCAACAAGAGAATCTAACAATTATCCTTCAACATTTAATGACATTATCGTCGTTAATTGGCAACCTCCAAGATAATGAGATTTTGCCAATGACCAGAAGCTGACCTGTCATGTAAATACTATGTCAAAAAGTGTGGTGCTGGAAAAGCACAGCTGGTCAGTCCACTTTCTCCTATATAAATACTATGGCTAAACAGGCAGGTCAGGAGCTAGGAATCCCACAAGTAGTACATCATCTCCTGACTCCCTAAAGCCTGTCCACCAACTACAAGGCACAAACCAGGAATTTGATGGAATACGTTCTACTTGCCTGATTTAGTGCAGCTCCAACACTCAAGATACTTAGACACTATCCAATACAAAACAGCACGCTCAATTTACACCACGTGAAGGACAAAGCAATGTGTACCACAAAGACAGCAATTTGTCAAAGCTCCTTCAACAACAACTTCCAAACCTACAATCTCTTACCACCTAGAAGAAGGGCAGCAGATGCGTGCTAACACCACTACCAGATATGCTTCCCTCCAAGTCACACAGCATCTTGAAAGCCACAGTATTGCTGTTCCTTGGGTCAAAATCCTGGAACACCCTCCCTAGCAACATTGAGATTATTGCCACACCACATGAACTGCAGTGTTTAGAGAAGTCAGATCATCATCATATTCTCAGGGGCAAGGAGAGGTGGGTGACACACTCATTTAACGAACAAAATAAAATATAAATTACTCTACCATAGGTGCCTATGCTTTCAGCTGCCTTGAGGGAACTGCCTCCTTAAATCTCTCTACTTCTCTAACTCTTCTCTTTTAAGGCTCTCGTTAAAATGGATCTCTAAATAAATTTTTGATCACTTTCTCAGATTTCTCTATGTAGCTAGTGTTAAAATGTATTCAACATTGCTGTGAAGTAGTACCTTGGATATTTTATGGTGTCAAAGGCATATGCTGTTGTAATTATAAATGGATTGTAGAGTTGTACAAAGTTTGATCCAGTTACTTAATAGTTAACATGACATCAGCTGGTTATGGATGTGTTTCAACAAATACAGAAATGTGATGATTGTGGAATTCTTGGAGTGAGGAAATGAAATTTGAAAATCTGTGTGCTAAACAGCCTAGAGATTTACACCTTATTCTTTATTTGGCCCAGTGTAATTAAGAGCTGAAAATGTGTTGCTGGAAAAGCGCAACAGGTCAGGCAGCATCCAAGGAGCAGGAGAATCGACGTTTTGGGCATGAGCTCTTCTTCAGGAATCATTCTTGAATCATTCCTGAAGAATGGCTCATGCCCGAAACGTCGATTCTCCTGCTCCTTGGATGCTGCCTGACCTGCTGCGCTTTTCCAGCAACACATTTTCAGCTCTGATCTCCAGCATCTGCAGTCCTCACTTTCTCCCCAGTGTAATTTAACTATGTACAGTATTAAACGTGTTGGAGTATTCATCATCCCTGTAGATAAATACTTGCACTTTCAAATGTGATTCTCAAAAGGCCCATACATCATTTTGGCTCCCAGCATGTGGAATTTCAATATTACAGACTGTGGCTTCCTTTATTTTAGAATTGGAAACATATTTGCAGTTAATGGATTTTTTTCATTTCACTTGCAGATGCTTTTTAATTTCTGGTCCTTTTCAAACTTGCTCCCTTCCCATAATGGCACATTTGTAAAAGAGCAATAAGTTACATAGAATAGTAGATTTTTAAAAACAGCATACTTTTCTGGCTTCACATGAACAACTGCATACCTGCCAAGGTCTGTCCCAGTCCAGCGGAATAGGAATTGCTCCAAGCCAGGCTCCAAACAAACTGCAAATTGTGGTGATCTGAAGACTGGTATCCCAGATTGACATAGCCCTGTATAGTAACAAAAAAGGTATCATAAATACAAGGTTACTTCTTACCCAAAAAGACTGAACTGTAGAAAGGCAGAATTGAATTTGCAAGACAAAATAAATTTGGGGAGAAAGAAAAGAAACAAGTGGAAAATGTGAAAGGGAGAACAGGGTAGGGTTTTTCTTTTGTTGCTCTATCCCAGTCAGTCTTCTGCTAGCTCCTGTTCTGGGAAACTCTGAAAGGATAGCTATTGGGCTTTTTCCAGTCAGCAGCTGTCCCATCTAATTTTAGTTCTTGCCCTTGGGGAAGTGTTGTTCTTGAGCCACTGCACCGCAATGTGGACAGGTACAGATTATATAGAACACAGTCAAAACGGTTCTGTGTCAGACATACTGACATTCCACAGTAAACCCAGGGGTCTAGCAATTGCTAATATTTACTCGGGAGATGCGCTCAGACTGAATTTATTATCCCACACTGGTTCTCCTCGTGATGCATTTCCATTTGATAGTGACTTCAAAATCAATCACATATATAGGCAGCATGGTGGCACAGTGGTTGGCACTGCTGTCTCACAGTGCCAGACACCCGGGTTCAATTCCCGCCTCAGGCAACTGTCTGTGTGGAGTTTGCACATTCTCCCAGTGTCAACGTGGGTTTCCTCCGGGTGGTCCGGTTTCCTCCCACAGTCCAAAAATGTGCAGGTCAGGTGAATTGGCCATGCTAAATTGCCCGTAGTGTTAGGTGAAGGGGTAAATGTAGGGGAATGGGTCTGGGTGGGTTGCTCTTCGGAGGGTCAGTGTGGACTTGTTGGGCCGAAGGGCCTGTTTCCACACTAAGTAATCTAATCTAATCTATAGGACTGGAACCATACATAAAATGAGTTGAGGTGGTTAGTTTCCATTACTAAATTCAATTACACAGCTTGCCATAGGGAATGTGAACTCATGCCCTCTGGGTTGTTCGTCTAGCAACTTTTGATGTAATGCTGCACTTATTCAATTACTACAGCTGCAGTTTGTAACAGCTAAAAGCCCAACCTGATTTTCACAGAAAGCCTCCTTTATCAAAGCTTCTGGTCATGCCTCACTTTTAAAATTCTCACCCTTGTTTTCAAATCTCTCCATGGCCTTTCCTCAGCTCTCAGCAAAACAACTTCCTCCACCCCTACAACCCTCCAAGATCTCTGCTCCTCTCCGATTGCGACCACTACTCTAATCAGCATCAGAAGCCATGTTTTCAGCTACCTAACTCCACATTGTAAATTTCTTTTCCCAAGCCGCTCAGGCTCTCTATCCTTGAACACATTGTTTAAAATGTATGCCTTCCACCAAACATTTGTTTATTCTAACCTCTCTTTATGTAGCTTAAAGAGTCAAATTTTGTTTGATGACACTCCTGAGATGTTCTACTCTATTAAACTGTCCAAACTAAATCTGGCTGTTGTTCTATAGTGTTGACCATACAACATCTCAAGCCAACAAAGAAGGAAGCTGTTGATCTTGGACATAGTCATGCCATTTGACAAAAATGACATATTTGGTTTAACAGTTTTAAGAAGGTGGACACCAAAAGTATGTTAAGGAGACTCACTGGATATTTCCATAAGTTTGTGCTATCTAGAGTTTTAATATGAAAGTCTTCCAAAGTTATTTCTGGAAACAATGTAAAACTACTGCGAAACCACGATAACAGTGATTCCTTCCCCATGTTTTCAAACATTGCCAGCAAATACAGACAGCCATATTTAACATAAGTTTTAACTAAGCATAAAGATCCGAAAGCAGGCCATGTCTTAACTAGCTATAATTTGAAGCCATGTGATGCTGGATTGGGCGTCTGGGGCAGAATTATCCTAAATGTATCACAATCAAATATGACCAACCAGTGTGACAATGCTCACCACTACACTGCACTACAGAAAACCATTTTCATAAAGAACTGGTTAGAAGATTGGTAATATTGGACAAGTCAGCTCCTCGAGTGAGCAGATAGGATAGATCATAAAGAGTTATTTTTGTAGTTTGGTTACCATAGTGGTCAGTCATTGAGCATAGCGACCTGTGGCTACCAACATTCTTTTAACAAAAGAACACAAGTTTATTGCACAAAAAAGAAAAGCAAGGTTATGCAACACAATTTATAAAGACGTATACAATCTGGTACATAGAAGGCTTACAAGAGAGGGGCAGTCCCAGACTTCATTTTAGGTATGGAAGTGTGGCAACTATCAGTGGGGGAGGGGGGAGGGGGGGCAGGGAAACTTTCAGATAGTGATCGTAACCTGGTGAGATTAAAGATTGTTATGGAAAAAGACAAGGATGAGCTTAAAATCAAAGTTCTAAACTTGCGAAAAGGTCGATTTTATTAAGATCAGACATGATTTGGCCAAAGTTGTCTGGGAGTGGATACTTTCAGATAAATCGGTGTCAGAACAGCACGATACATTCGAACATGAAATGGGAAGAGTACAGGGCCAACATGTTCCAATAAAGATAAAGGGTGCAACCAACAAATCCAGCGAGCTTGGGATATGGAGAGGTATACAGGATTGGATAAAGAGAATGACAGAGGCTGATGACAGCCACCAAAGACTCAAACAGTAAAAACACTGGAGAATACAAAATGTGCATGGGGATCTTAAATATATACATTGGGAGAGCTAAAAGTGGGAAATGGAAGGATTACTGCAGATAAAATAAAGAAAAATCCTAGCTTATTTTACAAGTGCATTAACAATAAAAGGATAACTAGGGAAACAGTAGTACTCTTAAGGACCACAGTGGAAAATTGTCCATGCATCCAGAAGACATAAGTAAGGTTCTAAACTAATACTTCCAGTCGGTGTTGATTAGTGAGAGGAATGGTGTGGGTATAGAAATCAGTGAGAACTGTGTTTTAATTAAAAGAAATTACCAAGACAGGAGAAAGGAGGTTGAGTGATCTGGTGGGCTTAAAAGAAGATAAATCTCCAGGAGCAGATGAAATGTACCGAATTGTTGAGTGATGAAGGGCTGTGCCTAAAACTCAGTTGCTGCCCGACCTGCTTTTTTTTTCCAGCACCACACTTTCAAAACTATTGTGTGAGGCAGGGCAGGAAATAACAGAGGCACTGGCAATAATTCTCACTTGCCGTCTGACCACAGGAAGGGTGCCAGAGAACTGGAGGACAGCCAATGTGGGACCATTATTCAAGAAAGGAGCAAGGGATAAATGAGGAAACTTCAGGCCAGTCAGTCTAAGCTTAGTGGTGGAAAACTATTGGAAGCAATTCCGAGGGACAGAATTAATCTGCACTTGGTGAGGTAGAGAGATTAATCAAGAATAGCATGGTTTCGTTAAGGGAAGATCATGTCTGACCAACTTGACTAAATTCTTCAAAGAGATGATTAGGTCTGAAAACGAAGACAATGCACATTACATAATCTACTTGGACTTCATTAAGACTTTTCATAAGGTTCTGAATGGGAGACTGATAGAAAAAGTGCCAATGGAATCCAAGGAAATTCAGCAAGTCGGGTAGCGGGAAGCAGAGGGTGAGGTTTGAGGTGTGTTGTGTGTCCGAAAATCTGTGTGAGGGGTTCTGCAGATATCATTACTGGGGCTATTGCTATTTGTGGTACATAAAAATTATTTAGACTTGAATATAAAAGAATTGAGTTTGAATCAAAAATTGGTAGCATGGTAAATAGAGAGGAGGATAGCATTAGATTACAGGGGTATATAGACAGGCTGGTCAGATGGACTGATCAGTGGCAAATAGAATTTAATTCAGATGAGTGTGAGGTGATGCACTTGGGCAGGACAAATAAAGGTAAGGAATACATGATGATGATGATGAATGGCAGGGCCCTGGGAGATGCTGAGAATCAGCTGGACCTTGGTGTGCATCTCCACTGGTCTCTTAAGGTAGCAGGACAGGTAGATTGTAAAGTAGTTATGGCGGTATGAGGAATACTTGCCATTATTAACTGAGAGAGAGTTTAAAAGGTCAGGGAGGTTATGCTGGAATTTTATAAAATGCAGTTTAGGCCACAACTAAAATACAGTGCAGTTCTGGAGCCAACAATATGGGAGGGATGTGACAGCATTGGAGAGAGTGCAAAGGAAATTTAGAAGTACATTGACAGGGCTAGAGAGATTTAGTTATGAAGAGAGACTAGACTGACTTGGAGCAGAGGAGATTGGGGGGGGGGGGGGGGCAGGCATCATGGAGATGATTAAAATTATGAGTATAGACAGGAAGAAACTTTTCCCCTTGGTGAAGAGATTAATTATCAAAAAAGGCATAGGTTAAGGAAAGGGGCAGGAGGGTTAGAGGGGATGGGAGGAAACATTTTTCATCTAGGCAACAGTGGGAATCTGAAATACTGCTTGTAAGAGTGGTAGAGGCAGAAACCCTCGTAACATTTATAACATTTTAACTGCCTTGTATGCCTTGATATTGCAAGTGCACATGAGCCAAGTGCTGGGAAATGGGATTAGAATAGTTTTGTGGCTGTTTCTGACTGGGGCTGATTTGATGGGCTGAAAGGCCTTTTCTTGTGCTATAGATCTCTATAACTCTAAAGATCTTCGTAAACAGCAAAGAAAGATTTAATCCTTGACTCAAAATGTGCCTCACAGGCACTCAATCCAAGTGAAGTGTCACTCCGCTCAGATTTATGATGTTTTTCAGTTAAATGACCCTCCGCAGCATTTTTCCTTGGTCTAGATTAGCCCAAAGACATTTTTTCAGCTTTAATAGTCTAGATACCCCTTCTAATTCTGACAACCTGGAGAATTCTACCAACTCTCACTCGCTAGAGATTTCGACAAATTAACATCCCCGGTTAGGATGGCATTTCTTCTGAACTCAACCTACTAGTTGTACCTGGTCAGCTGTTTGTGAAGTTCATAAAACTCAATTGAGTCATTGAAGTTATTTGCTGAATGTTAAGAATAAGCTACCCAGGAGTTAAGTTGCACACCTTCTTGGAACTGATGTTTCAACTTACAGTTCAAAAATAACTTTGACCTCTGTTTAAAAAAGTCACCTTCACAGAACTGGAAATTAATTTTCATCTTTCTTCCACTTTCGATCCAAGTTCCCAAATAGTTATAAACATTTATCACACAAGTGACTATGAGTCACAGTTGTGCAACAATCACTCTGTATGGTGTTCGTAATGAAATAAAATAGCCAAAGTTTCTTTCACAAGTGTCACATTAAGGTATTGGGATAGACCACCAATTGGTGAAAGAGGCAGATTTCCAGGACCATTTTAAAAGTTGGTAAGAAAGATAGACAAGCTTAATTCATTCAATCAATCATCAATGCTTTAGAAAAGCAAGCTTACTGTTATCAAATTATTGCTGCCTGTGGAAGTAATCAGCTTCTTTGCCCTTTAAGCAATGGGCTTCAATCCATCATCCAATTTTTTTTTTTGAAAAGTGATGCCTTATTTAGCTTACACTTTCTTTAGATAGCAGCATATCAAACAATCACTTCCGATTTTCTTAACGAAACTGTCCTGTAACTTATTAAAACACCAAGAAAACTCAGCACTTGAAGAGTTTACTCAAATTTAACAATTCTCACCTCTCCTTTATAAAGTTCTGTGAAAGCACACAAATATGGGAGGTAAAATTGGTCTTCACCAGTGGATTTTGAACCAGCTGAATTTATATTTTCCATTCACTTGGAAAATACTGGAAAGATTTTAAACTGCAAACCAAGGAGAACTGACAGCGATACTAAGAAATGTGCCTCCAAGAAAATGTTTTAACATGACTGAATATTGTTCTGCGTACTGCAGTGGAAAGATGATGGGGTGTGGTGAAAACGAGGTTGCCAATTCTGACTACTGAGATGGAATAATTTCACTGCAATAAGATCTTTTTAAAATCACGTATAACTTAGTGTCAGTTTGAAACTTTCATTTCAGTATGATTTTCACCAAAATTCACATTTAAAATGCAACCAGGTACATAATATTTTGTACCAAGACGTCACACTCTGTTAGCAAATGGTACACTGGTCTTTCCTTTGCACTGCTAGTTTTTGCCAGTCAGGAAGTTAGAGTTTTTCTCTATACATATGCATGTCATTATTAATAATGAGCAGCTGTCTTACAGTGCGACTGCAGTGTAAATGGGGCAACTCAATTGCAGATCTTGGCTGTGCTCCCAATAAAGCTTCAGTTACTTTAGAGTACAAGACAGTTGTTGCCTTGAGCAATGGAAGCAAGTGAAAAAAATAGGAATGAAGGATCACACATGCACTCAGAGTTTCAATTCCTTTATACTCCAGCCAAGTACTTTGTTTGTTCAGTTGATTCTGAAATGCAAAGAACATTCTAACTGATTTGATTCATGCTGGAATTTGTTCAATAAAACAAAAGGTACAACTACATTTAAAAAAAAAAGAGATTTAAAGGTCAGCTTTAATATTAAAAATAATGGTTGATAGCAGATCCTAGACTGGAGCAGTCTTGAGGAAAAGATTTCCAACACATTAAGTCTCTTACCAATCTCTCTTATTGTTAGCCCATGATAAAAGCCCATAACTGCCAAACATGGAAGTGCACAGTAATTCTAATCCAAGGCCCAAGTTTTTCCAACGTATTTACTTCCACTGAGTATCAGCACTTATTTTGAAGTAGAAATTTAAAATATATGCTTTTGTAATTTACACATCAAAATGTTCAATAGCCTTCTCTTGGATTATTGAATTGAGACCATTTTACGTGAATTAACAAAAGTTTCAGTCTGAGCATTACACTGAAATGTATGGTTTCTTGAAGCATGTACATCTGATTGCACAATCCCTAGTGTTGAAATACTGCAAGAAACTGGAACAATTAAATCTGCATAAATTCTTGTTCTTGAAGGCGCATCCTGTTAACTGTAGCATGGAAAATGTCAGTAGAATTAATTCAAATAGGAAATTAAATAATAGCCATTAATATGAGGTCTCACCTTTAAAATAGTAAAATCTTAAATCTTACGGCCCAACTCGCTGGCCTTTTGAGCAATTTCAAATTTTCTCCCATCACATAACCCTCTGAAACATAAGCTCGCAACTTGACTTACTGCATACTGCAGTCCAGATCGACCAGCTGCCTATGTATTCTGACAAGATGGATTTAATATTTTAACCCCTTTAAAGCTCAAGACTTGTACACAGGTATGTAAATTTTAACATACATACACAATAAATTACTTCATAGAAATTAATGCGATGGATACAATAGTTTGCTCAAGCAGAGACATATAATGTTTGCAGTGACAGTAGTAGTCAAATTATTTTTGACACTAAAAGAACTGATGACACTTTTGATTTTAATTCCAGTGCATATTGAAAATCCATTCTAATTTATTACGAATTTCATTACTTCACTTAATGTTACTGATACTTTCTTTCAAAGCCACCTGCCTTTAAACTTTTGCCCATTTTTCACCCTTCGTGTCGCAGAAAATACAATTTTAATGCAGCTTAGTCAACCACAAAGAAGAGAATTCTGACATCACTGTTTTAATTACTACAGGATTTACTAAATTTTCACAGTTACTTCCAAGAAGCAAACAGTAAAGATTACCATTAGATAGTTTCTTGTGCACAATCCCACAGAGTCACAGATGGATTGTCTACTCCCAGTGGTACACACACAGATTTGGTAAACCCAGCAAGCACCTGAACTTAGATGTACCTTTTCTGTCAATGAATTTCTTTGTAATTCCCAATCCATTACTTTGTTCCCTAATTGCACCTGAATTTCCTATTTTGCTTTTTTTATTAAAAAGGAATGACTTGTCAGAGCCAGTGTAACTAATTCAAAGCTTTCATAATTTAAGTTTCCAAAATGTCACTTGAAGTCCCCTTTCCAAAGAAAACAGACTGATTTTCCACATAACTCAAAATCATTTGAAGCAGGAGTAGATCTAATCAGTGCATCAAGCCTGCACAAATGATTCATTAAGATATTTGTGAATGATCAGACTGTGCACTTTCTGCCCACTTCCATAACTCTCAACTCATTTGTAGATCTAAATTATGTCAGCTGTCAATATAATCAATGACCCAGTCTTCACTGCTCTTTGGAAAAGAATTCCCAAGACCAACAAACCCAAAATAAATTCCTTCTAACTTCCATCTTTAAGCAAGACTCATTTTTAAACTGTGCCCCCACTTCTAAATTGTCTCAGTATTCTCTCAGTATCTAACCCACCACACCCCCACTCAATCTTGTGTTTCAATCTTTTATTCTTCTAAATCTGCTCAATCTTTCCTCATTAGACAAATCCTTCATTCCCAGAATCGGTCCACTGAACTTTCACCAGACTACATTAAATGCAAGTCTCTACCTGCATAAGCAAGGAGACCAAATTAGTGCATGTAACCTAGGTGCAGTTTCATAAATACCTTGTACAGTTGTACTAAGACTGGCCCACTTTCATCCTCCAACCCCTTTGTAATAAAGTCCCACATTATGTTTGCCTTCCCAACGACTCGCTGTTAGAGTCATAGAGATGTACAGCACGGAAACAGGCCCTTCGGTTCAACCCGTCCATGCCAACCAAATATCCCAACCCAATCTAGTCCCACCTGCCAGCACCCGGCCCATATCCCTCCAAACCCTTCCTATTCATATACCCATCCAAATGCCTCTTAAATGTTGCAATTGTACCAGCCTCCGGCAGCTCATTCCATACACGTATCACCCTCTGCATGAAAAAGTTGCCCCTTAGGTCTCTTTTATATCTTTCCCCTCTCACCCTAAACCTATGCCCTCTAGTTCTGGACTTCCCGAACCCAGGGAAAAGACTTTGTCTATTTATCCTATCCATGCCCCTCAATTTTGTAAATCTCTATAAAGTCACCCCTCAGCCTCCCACGCTCCAGGGAAAACAGCCCCAGCCTGTTCAGCCTCTCTATAGATCAAATTCTCCAACCCTGGCAACATCCTTGTAAATCTTTTCTGAACTCTTTCAAATTTCACAACATCTTTCCGATAGGAAGGAGACCAGAATTGCACGCAATATTCCAACAGTGGCCCAACCATGTTGCGGCTGTACAGGACATGACCTCCCAACTCCTGTACTCAATACCCTGACCAATAAATGAAAGCATACCAAACAACTTCTTCACTATCCTATTTACTTGCGACTCCACTTTCAAGGAGCTATGAAACTGCACTCCAAGGTCTCTTTGTTCAGCAACACTCTCGAGGACCTTACCATTAAGTGTATAAGTCCTGCTAAGATTTGCTTTCCCAAAATGCAGCACCTCGCATTTATCTGAATTAAACTCCATCTGCCACTTCTCAGCCCATTGGCCCATCTGGTCCAGATCCTGTTGTAATTTGAGGTAACCCTCTTTGCTGTCCACTACACCTCCAATTGTGGTGTCATCTGCAAACTTACTAACTGTACCTCTTATGCTTACATCCAAATCATTTATATAAATGACAAAAAGTAGGGGACCCAGCACCAATTCTTGTGGCACTCCACTGGTCACAGACTCCAGTCTGAAAGACAACCCTCCACCACCACCCTCTGTCTTCTACCTTTGAGCCAGTTCTGTATCCAAATGGCTAGTTCTCCCTTTATTCCATGAGATCTAACCTTGCTAATCAGTCTCCCATGGGGAACCTTGTTGAACGCCTTATTGAAGTCCATATAGATCACATCTACTGCTCTGCCCTCATCAATCCTCTTTGTTACTTCTTCAAAAAAACTCAATCAAGTTTGTGAGACATGATTTTCCACGCACAAAGCAATGTTGACTGTCCCAAATCAGTCCTTGCCTTCACAAATACATGTACATCCTGTCCCTCAGGATTCCCTCCAACAACTTGCCCACTGGTCTACAGTTCCCTGGCTTGTCCTTCTTAAACAGTGGCACCATGTTTGCCAACTTCCAGGTCTTCCGGCACCCCACCTGCAACTATCGATTATACAAGTATCTCAGCATGAGGCCCTGCAATCATTTCTCTTGCTTCCCACAGAGTTGTCATGTTCTCTTGTTCTGATTCACGTACAAGGACACCCAGACCCCTTGTGCACTGCAGCAATCTGCAGTTCTTCCCGTTTAAATGGTATTCTGGTTTTCTATCCTTTCTGCCAATCGCACAGTACGTTCCATCCCCAATTTTGCCCACTCACAATCTATATACCTCTGAAGATTCTTCCTCATACCCCATTTTCCCACTTTTATTGCACTGTCAGCAAACCTAGCCACATTATTAATGACTCGGATGAAAGGACTGACTACAAAGATTACATATAGTTGAGGCTCAGAACTGCTCCCTGCAGCACACCATTAGTTACAACTTACCAAGCTGAAAATGATCCATTTCCCCTGACTGTTTGCCATTCGTTATCCATTCCTCTCTCCATGGTAGTGTATCTCTCCCAACACCATAAGCCCACGCCTCGAACATAACCCTTTATGTGGCACTTTGAGTGCCTCTGGAAATCCAAATACACTACATGCTCCTTGAGCCACCCACAGTACAACCTCGAAGACCTCTCTCCAATTCCTGAAACGTTATTTTCCTTTTTCAAAACTATGCCAGCTTTGCCTAATTGCATTACAATTTTCTAAATGTGCTGCTACTCCCACCTGAATAATGTATCCTAGTATTTTCCTAACAACAAAAGTGATATTAAATGACCTGTAGTTTTATGTTTTGTGGGTCTGGTTTTTTTGAACAATGGTATTACACTTTCAGTTTTCTAAACTGACGGGAACTTCACAGAATCTAAAATAGAAAATTACACTAATATCTCTGTAGACACATCCTTTAAGATCCCAGCACAAAGGCTGTCAGTCAGCCTTTTGTTCCATTAATCTTCTCCGTACTGTCCATGTAGTTGTGAATTGTTCCTAGTTCCACCCTCCTTTCCATTCTCTGCTTTTCTACTATTTGGGGAATATTTTGTGTCTTCTGCGTGAAGACAAATACAAAATAATTGGATAAAGTTTCTGCCATTTTCTTGCTTCCCATTAAGTTCCCAGTTTCACACAGTGAAGGCCAATTTTTACTCTAGCAGTCATCTTTTTTTACACATTTATAGAAGCGCTTACTGGGTGTTTTGATATTCATTGCTAATTTTTTCCTATTTTTGTAAGTGTTCTTCATTGGCTTTGTTTTCCTAATCTTCTATGTTATGATCCCAGCTGATATTATTACTGGACAAGTCAGATTCCGACTCAAATCTGGCTTGATAGATTATACGCTGTTTTTATTTTGAACAAGATGGTCTTTCACATGCAATGTTGCAGATTTGATTTTAATAACAAAATAAGTTTATGACATAAAGGAAATTAAGAATAAAATACAATAATTCAAATTATTCACATATAACACAAATCTAATGCATTTGAAAAACAAATTGTAAAATACAATCTCAGTTACCCATACAACACTCTTACAGTACTCACACCAGAGAGACTTCCTTCCTGTCACATAAATGTATAGGGCTTAGTTAATGATTACTTCAATTCCCAGTCTTGAGAGCCTGTTCATATCTGTTTCAACTCTTCAGACAACTGAGCTTAAACCTTGTCATCTTTGAATAACTTGTGGTGTGGAATTTTAAAATGAAACTGAGATAATTGATTTGTCACAGTTCTAAACCACCTCCTTTTGCCAGGAAGAATTGTTTTACGTTCAGCTCCAGCCAAAAGTCTTCTGCAAGCTAAAACCAAAATGGCATTCAAGCTACAAGTGTACTCACCCACCACCACTCTCCAAAATGCAAAAGTGAAATTTGATTCTGGAACCTTCTACCTGAAGCTGAATACCCAGTGGTTTCCTCTTTATGCTCATAAAACTCACCCAATGAAAACAAAACTCCATTACTCTACAGGGAGTCTCTAACACCAATGTTTTAAAGTAAACCAGCATGACTACAGAAATATACACAAGTTTATCACCAAACCCCAAGTGCCTCTCCTGCCTTGAGCACGCACCCTTAATCCTCCATGTTCAACAGCATCAGGAGTGTTGAAAGCGAGGACCGGGGGCTGCTGGGAAGGTAAATTAATCTTTTAAAAACTTACCTCATGCATAGGTAGAGCACACATGGGATGGGCTGAGTAAGTGAATTAATATATTTGAATGGTTGCTTTACACTATTTAGGTAGAGTCTCCCACCTGTCCTCCTCTAACCAAAAAAAAGTTCTATGCACCGGATTGGTAAGGTTACTAGTTTTATTTTCCAATTGTCTCTTTGGGAATTCAGAACAGTGGGAATGGATGTTAGGGCAGTTCACTGCTCCGTCTGCAGAATGAGAGGGATAAGAGTCACAACCAGTGTCCCCACTGACATCATCTGTAGGAAGTGCACCCAATTTCAGCTCCTCGGAAACCGCGATAGAAAACTGGAGCTGAAGCAATTTCTGGTCATTCAGGAGGCTGAGGGAGTAATTGAGAGGAGTTACAGGGAGGTAGTTCACACCTCAGGTACAGAAAAAAGGTAGATGAGTTACAGTCAGGGGATGGAAAGGGAACAGGCAGACATTGCAGAGATCCCCTTGTGGCTGTTCCCCTCAATAACAAATTTACTGTTTTGGATACTGTTAGGGGGAGGGGGGAGGGGGGATTTACCAGGGGTAAGCCATGAGGTACAGGTCTCTAGCACACAATCTGTCCCTGTTGCTCAGAAGGGAAGTGGAAGTGGGGATGGGGGGATTGGGGTGGGGGAAAGAGGAGTAGAGCATTAGTCATTGGAGACTTCATAGTTAGAGGGACAGATGGGAGGTTCTGGGGGAACGAGAGAGACTCTCAGTTGGTGTATTGCCTCCTGGGTTCCAGGGTCCAGATTGTATTTTTGGGATCCTTTAGGGGGAGGGGGGAGCAGCCCCAAGTCGTGATCCACATAGGCACCGATGGCATTGGCAGGAAGAGGGATGGGTATGTAAGGCAGAAAGTCAGGGGGCTAGGGTGGAAGCTTAGAGAGCTAGGACAAACAGAATTATCATCTCTGATTTGTTACCTGTGCCACGTGCTTGCGAGGCGAGGAATAGGGAGAGACAGCAGTTGAACACGTGGCTAGAGGGTGGGATACAGATACCTGGATAATTGGGGCTCATTCTGGGGTAGGTGGGACCTCTACGAACTGGATGGTCTACACTCAAACCAGAAGGGTACCAATATCCTGGGTTGAAGGGTGGGGTTTCATCCTGGAGTTCAGTTACTAGTGGGGTACTACAAGGATCTGGTTTGGCTCCATTGCTGTTTACCATTTTTATAAATGACCTGGATGAGGGCATAGATGGATGGGTTAGTAAATTTGGTGATGATATTAAAGTCGGTGAAGTTGTGGACAGTGCAGAAGGATGTTGCAGGTTACAAAGGGACATAGATAAGCTGCAGAGCTAGGCTGAGAGGTGGCAAATGGAGTTTAATGCTGAAAAGTGTGAGGTGATTCACTTTGGAAGGAGTAACAGGTATAGAGAGTACTGGGCTAATGGTAAGATTCTTGGTAGTGTGGTTGAGCAGAGATCTCAGTGTCCATATGCATAGATCCCTGAAACTTACCACAAACTTGATAGGGCTGTTGAGGTTGTGTATGGTATGTTAGGTTTTACTGGTAGAGGGATTCAGTTTCAGAGCCATGAGATCATGTTGCAGCTGTATAAAGCTCTGGTGCAGACATACTTGGAGTATTGTGTACAGTTCTGGAATTATTAGGAAGGATGTGAAAGTATTGGAAAGGGTGCAGACGAGATTTATCAGGATGCTGCCTGGTATGAAGAGAAGGTCTTATGAGGCAAGGGTGAGGGACTTGAGACTGTTTTCATTAGAGAGAAGGAGGTTGAGAGGTGACTTAACAGAGACATGCAAGATGATCAGAGGATGAGATAGAGAGGACAGTGAGAGCCTTTTTCCTTTTTGGTGATGGCTAGCACGAGGGGACATAGCTTTAGATTGAGGGGTGATAGACATAGGGCAGATGTCAGTGGTAGTTTCTTTACTCAGAGTAGTAAGAGTGTGGTACGCCCTGTCTGCAACAGTAGTCAACTTGCCAACTTTAAGGGTATTTAAATGGTCATTGGATAAACATATGGATGATAATGGAATAGTGTAGGGGCTTCAGATTGGTTTCACAGGTCGGCGCAACATTGAGGGTCAAAGGGCCGGTACTATGCACGATGTTCTATGTTCCAATCCTGGTATCAGGCATAAAAGAGAGTATCTGGGACTCTCATTCTCATCTGCAGAGAAGAGTATCTATCCCACTAATTGTACGGTTCTTCAGTGCAAATAAATTTCTTTTTACTCTTCGTTTGAATGGGTTCTAATGCCACAATGCCACAATGAGTTTGCTAATTCTCCATTCAGCCTCTGCTCTCGCTCATACAAGTTAAAAGAACTTTAATTTTATTAGACAATTGCAAAGTCTAAGGTTCCTCCACAACTGTCTCCTGTAACCCACATACTTGCTTCACTCACAGTCATATCAGCCTGTCCTTATCCTTGGCCTTACAGGATACAGAACTTCAACAAGCAAGTCTACAGGAAAAGACAGAGTGGTATAGGCTGGCCCAGTAAAGAGATGACAGCAAAGAGAGAATTGAAAGTTGGAGTTTCATTCAAAAGCTCTCTCATTTCTTATCTTTTGCACCAATGCTTCCAAGTTAGGACTCAAAACGCTGCCACATTGTCAATGGTCAAACCTACTCCTGTACAGACACAGATGGAGTAATCTTTACTGGGCTTTCATGGGCTGCACAACCCAATAGGCCTAGAACAAGCCCACCACAGCAGTCAAGGCAGGATCACAGCAGCTTCAACCTACGCTGAAACTGCAAAGGAGGCATCACAGAGTGATGGCAGCAAACTCAAAAGAAATTTTAACTCTCAGTTATACATGGGTGTTTAGACAAAATGTTAAGTTTTCATTCTTTTAAATGTTATTGCCATGGATTTGATGGTGCTTACTGCTGAGCTGGAGGCAAATTGCCCCACACAAAAAAAAACACCCACCAAGTGCACAATGTGGCATTGATTTCACTTTCCCAGAAGTTGATTCATTCTGAGCAATAGCTGACAGCAAACAACAATAGCATGCCATCAATTGATGAATTTTCACAGACAGCAAAACAAGTTGTAACATTCATACTTTCTAAAATTAAATAATGACTGGAATACACAAAAGGGATTAAAGGTAGAGCGTCCTGACCACTCGGGCAATGCATTGAAAATTCAGCCCCACTATCCCCATAGTCACAAATGTAAATGTTTGAATAAACCACAGAATTGTGTAATCCTACCGGTCTAATTCAGGATCTCAGAATATGCACACTAGATTTTTCCATTCACAAGAAAATAACTATTTAGTATAATCAAATTGTAATGATTGGAACCAAGACCAAGTGGATCTCATGAACCACAAACAAGGATGGGACAGTCAATAACCTGGGCCAATCAGGGAGCCCTGGCTGACAGATATAAACAGGGGTTTTCCAACTCTATTTTGATTTAGTCCCTACCCTCCCCTTCATGGTTTTGATCATACAGCACTGTCCCTTGATGTGAAGGGCAGTGTTTGTCACTGGCCACCCAGGTGTTTTCCTATCTTCCTGGTGGTGGCATTTGAATAAAGATTCGTGCACTTTGTGTCCTTCACTGTGTCTCACACCTGCATGCACACACCATGGGTGCTGGGGGAAAAAATATGCACTACTGCACTTAGGTGGTAGTGTGGGGGTTAAAGAAAAAAAATATATAAACAGGTAATAATAAGCACTACCGCACTTAGGTGGTAGAAAAAAAGGTTAACCGGGGTTTCTCGATGCGTGGGGGGGGGGGGGGGGGTGGGGGGGGGTGGGGGGGGGGAGAATGGGTGTGCTCCTACACCTGGCCAAACTTCCATAAACAGGTCCAGGCAGCAGACAGTGGATGGGGTTGTTAGGGCCGACTGCCTGCCCCTCTTCTGGGGTTATGTTAGAGCCCGAGGGTCTCTGGAGAAGGAGCATGAGGTGTCCACCAACACCTTTGAGCGGTTTAGGGAGAGGTGGGCACCACAGGGAGCGGAGTGTATTATTTCCCCCCAATTCTATTTTCATTTAATCCCTGACCTCCCCTTCAATGTTTGATCATACAGCATTGCCCTTTGAGAATGGTTACTGGCCATTTGGGTGTTTCCTTTCTTCCTGGTAGTGGAATATAAATAAAGATTTACACACTTGCTGTTCTTCACTGTGTCCAACACCTGCACACACACGACATAGGCGCTGGGGAAAAATAAGCACTACTGCAGTCAGCTGGTAGTGTAGGGGAAGGAAGAAAGGGAAAAAAGAAGAAAAAAAAAAGGAGTATTAATCAGGTCAGAACGGCCGAGCACCAGACGATGCGTAGGGGCAGGCTGAGATCTGGAAGGCTTGTGGGCTGCCTTGTGCGCTGTCGTACCAGGGAGGGGGATGGACTGTCCTTGAGGTGGCCAAAAGGTGTGTCAGGATGGACGAGAGCCAATGGGAATGTGGGGGCAGACAGAGAGCCTGAAAGCAGGCAGGCTGTCCTCTACACTGTCACCCCGGGCAGGTAACAGGTTGGACTGTCCGGGGGTGGCTGGAACACTGGTTTTAAAAATAGTTCTGCATTTCAGCTCACTTTTGAAAAGGACTGAAATAAAAAAGCACATTCACAATAGTGTCCACAAAAAAGGTCTTTCTAACTAATGGAAAAATAATCAAACAATCTTTTTAAAAAAAAATCATTGCAATTATTAAATGAGAGTTGTAACATTCCATAAATATAAAATCTGCTTTTTCTTTCAGGAGCAAGCAGATTGCTCAGGGCGCCTAGTTGCAAAACGCTTCAGAGAACATCCTGGGAGACTGCACCAACCAACCCCAATGCCCCATGGCTGAACACTTCAACTCCCCCTCCCACTCTGCCAAGGACATGCAGGTCCTGGGTCTCCTCAATTGCCACACCCCAACTACCTAACACCTGGAGGAAGAGTACCTCATCTTCTGCCTTGGGACCCTCCAACCACACTGCATCTATGTGGACTTCAGTTTCCACATTTCCTCTCGCCCCACCTATCCCAGTTCCAACCTGCCAACTCATGACCTGTCCATCTTCCTTCCCACCTATCTGCTCCACCCTCCCTCTGACCTATCACCATTACACCCACCTCCATCTACCTATCACCAATTACATGACGAATGTCAATACATGACAGGATCTGCTGGGAAGAGTATCAATGGATAGACAGTAGATCAAAGGTAGTTTAGGGTTGTCAGAATAGCACTGGTTCTTGATTTGGTATTGAGCCCCAGGTTTTTGTTGCTGCTTTGCTCATGAAAGGTTAGATTATCTATCATAATTTTCATCCACCTTTGCGCCCTGGGCAGAAATCTCAGTCTTCCAGCAATGGATTCTCTACCATCAACCTTCATTTTAACTTCATCTGAAAACCAAAGATGATATGCTCCTTCATCCTTATTCACTTGCAACTGCTCTGCTGCACCATGTTGTTCAGGCACAGCAAACTACCATCATTCTCAACACCTTGGCTGCCAAGTCACAAACCTGTACTTAGGTACCTGAAACACATCTTCATTAATCCAATGGCTTGTTCCACGACACCGGATAGTCATTCAGTCTGCCTAAACCTTACCAGAATTGCTACTAACAGATGCCCTGAGATGAGCCAAGTTTGAAGAGGGCAACCCTTATCTTCCAGAATCCAGTCACAAAATTTGTCTCCTACAGTGTTTCATGATGGATCACAGTGAACATGGAAAATAACTTCATGAATCTCCTTTGGCTGCATATTGATGAACAAATATCTCACAGACATTGTGAATCCAAGTGTTCAATTCTGGCATTTGCCATCACTACAGAAGGTTACACAACTCTCTTTTTGGCAACATTAATTATTTGAGACAGAGGATGTCGTTATGTGCAGCTAACTGTGACATCCTCAATATATCTCTGGTGTGGAAGGAACCAGTTTTAAAGAAAAAATTAAGTTTGCTGCTGAGTTCCACAGCAATAACTGTCTATCTACCAGGTCCAAATGGAAGTAGGTCTTCTTCTGCTACCATCTGATGTAATGCTGTCAACCAGTGGATTCATTGCTCTTCCAAATGTCAATCTCATCTGTGTACCTCTCTCATCATGGTACAGCAGCATTGCTTGTATGGTGATTTTTCTGATGCGCTGCCAAATGCATCCAACATATTTGAAAGTCTCCAAAAGGTTTAGATAAAGTTGTATCCACAGAAGAGCTCCCAGCCAAATATTCACTAGAGGGAACAGAGACACTGTCATGGAGGTAACCATAAGATTAAATAGCCCATGACCGACAACTCAAAAGTGTTCAGTTATTGTAACTATCCACTCACACACATGGCCCCCATTCTTGGAGGATAATATTCCTCATACGTTTAATTCACATTTTGATGTCTGAGCAGTTGACTGCAATTTTTTCGGTCATTCACTTACATAAAGTGTGAACATTTTTAGGGATCCTTAACCACAGTGGAAGACAACCTGGCTCAATTCCTCATCTATTTGTAATGTTTCACCAAATTACTACGATCCAAGGAAACAAAGTCAAGAATACTTAACCAAAATAAAGATACCAATACATCATGAGGCAGTTTTCAAAAAGTGGTTAAAAAGCCTTATACATAATTTTCCAACTCTGATCAGATATTCAGTATTTACAGAATCTTACTGCTGCTTTTTTTTCCTTTCAGCATGCAATTCATTTAAGGGGAGGCAATGACCTAGTGGCATTGTCACCAGACTTGTAATCCTATGTAATGTTCTGAGGAGCCCGGTTTGAATCCCTATGACAGACAGTAGAATTTGAATTCAACAAAAAAAATCTGGAATTAAAAGACTAATGACTTCTATGAAACCACTGTTTATAGTTATAAAAATCCTTCTGGATCACTAATGTCCTTTAGGTAAGGAAACTGCTGTCTTAGCTGGTCGGGCCTATATGAGTGTCCAGACTCTCAGCAACGTGGTTGACTCCTCTGTATACAGAGGAAGTCAGTCCGGGTGTTCCTCAACAGGAGACTTGGATGAATCAGGACATACCGATACTGTAAAAACCAGGTGTGAGGCCTTCAGATCAGGAGACCCGCTCAAATAATAAGAATCCAAGTATGACCTTCGCAGAGCCATTAAGACAGCCAAGGACAAATACCGATCCAAACTAGAGACCCAGACAGACACCCGGCGAATATGGCAAGGTCTGAATGACATCACAGGTTCTAAAAAGAGACAGTGCAACATAGCAAACAATGACAAATCCCTTCCAGATCGTCTCAACGTCTTCTATGCTCACTTTGAGCAGAACACCTATTCTGACAAGTCCTGATGAAGCTATCCCAACAGTCACTGCATCAGAGGTCAATCAACTTTCCTTCCTGTGAATCCAAGAAAAGTGATGGGACCATACAGAGTACCAGGCCATGCACTCAGAGCATGCACAGATCAAATGGCAGAGGTGTTCTCAGACATCTTCAACTCTCCTGCAGCAGGCCATTGTCCCTGCCTGTTTCAAGAGGACCAACATCATCCCTGTGCCTAAGGCGGCTCATGCAGCATGTCTCAATAACTACCGCCCAGTGGCCCTAACTTCAGTGGTCATGAAGTGCTGTGAAAGGCTGGTCCTGGCATTAATCAACTCCAGCCTCCCCACTACTCTTGACCCACTCCATTTGCCTATTGGACCAACAGATCTATGTCAGATGCCATATCACTTGGCCTTCGCTCCTCCCTAGAACATCTTGACACCAAGAACAGCTGTGTAAGAATGCTACTCATTGAAGGCTGAACTGTAGTCAACACTATTATCCCCTTGAGACTAGTTACTGAACTTAGTGATCTCGGACTAAGCCCCACTCTGCAATTGGATCCTCAGTTTCCTGACCCACAGGCCACAATCAGTAAAGATTGGGGACAATATTTCATCCTCACTAACACTCGAGCCCCCCCCCCCCAAGGGTGCATACTCAGCCCCTGACTGTACTAACTGTATACCCATGACTGCGTCACCATACACCATATTTGGTGGGCGGCACGGTGGCACAGTGGTTAACACTGCTGCCTCACAAGGCCAGAGACCCGGGTTCAATTCCCGCCTCAGGCGACTGACTGTGTGGAGTTTGCATGTTCTCCCCGTGTCTGCGTGGGTTTCCTCCGGGTGCTCCGGTTTCTTCCCACAGTCCAAAGATGTGCAGGTCAGGTGAATTGGCCATGCTAAATTGCCCGTAGTGTTAGGTGCAGGGGTAAATGTAGGGGTATGGGTGCTTTGCGCTTCGGCGGGTCGGTGTGGACTTGTTGGGCCGAAGGGCCTGTTTCCACACTGTAATGTAATCTAATCTAATATACCATTTACAAATTCACTGATGACACCACCATAGTCGGTTTAATCACCATCTGTGACGAAACAAACTACAGACAGGAGGTGGAAGACCTGGAAAAATGGTGCACTGAGCACAACCTAGCTCAATGCTGGCAAAACCAAGGAACCGATCAATGACTTTCGGCGGGATGTTACTCATGCTCCCCTTCACGTTAACAGCACAGAGATGGAATGAGTGTCAAGCTCCTGGGAGTGGTCATCCACAACAAGCTTTCTTGGACTCTTCATGTGGACGCACTGGTTACAAAGGCCCAACAATATCTTTTCTTTCTCAGGCAGCTGAGGAAATTTGGCATGACAGTGAATACCCTTGCCAATTTGTATAGGTGCACCATCGATAGCATTCTGTCTGGATGCATCGCTACCTGGTATGGCAACTGTACCATTCAAGATTGGAGACTGTTACAGAGAGTGGTGAACTCGGCCCGGACAATCACAAAGGCCAACCTCGCACCTATAGAATCCATCTACCAGGCCCGCCGTCAAGGAAAGGCTGCCAGCATTCTCAAAGATCCATCCCACCCTGGCAATGCTTTTCTACAACCTCTACCATCGGGGAGAAGGTACAGACGCTGGAACACACGCACCATCCGGTTTCGTAACAGTTTCTACCCTACGGTTGTTAGAATACTGAATGGATTCACAAACTCTTAACATTTGCCTGTACTTGTGTTTTTGTTTTTGCCGCTATTTACCTATTATTTACTATCTATGCTACTTAACTCTGATCTGCCTGTATTTCTTGCAAGACAAAGCCTTTCACTGTGCCTTGGTATGTGTGACAATAAATTCAATTCAATTCTTAACTGCCCTATGAAATGGCTTTGCAAGCCACTCAATTGTATCAATAACAAGAAAGAAAACAAAAGTAATCAAACCAGATGGACCATCTGGCAGCAACTAAGGCACTGGAAACAACAGCAAGAGATCACCTTTCTTTCAATGCTGCTGGATCAAAGTCCTGGAACCAGCCTCTCCAACAGCTGCCTACACCTTTGGGTCTTCCTACAGCAAATGGTCTGCAGCAGCTCAAGGCAGCAGCTCACCACCACCTCCTCTGGGGCAACTCAGCACAGGCAATAACTATTGGCCCAGCTAGGGACACCTGTATCCCATGAACAAAGAGAGAAAATATAAATCATTCATTTGTACGGATACCTCAAACTAAAAGCTTAAACTAAATCAAATATTCTAGATGTTCAATATTAATGAGAAACATTTGGCAACTTACTTATTTTTTCAGTGTGCTACTTACTAGGATCAGTGTGGAGTGGATTTATATTGTTCAGACTGAACAGACGTAGCTACAGAACAGAATTGCAGGTCTTAGTATTCAAACGACTTATTCTGTTTATGTGAGTTAACTTGAAGATGTTAACATAAATAAAATTGGAAACTATTCAACATTTGGACAAATAAATGCACCAGGAATTTCAAGAACATTGATATACTGGGTGGCTGATATGACTGCTTCATTGAATTAGGGAAATAATTGTTTAACAGCTATTATTTTCTTTGGTCAAAATTCAGTCCATTACTAGGTGGACCTGCAATCTAAAATCCAGAAATAAAGAGAGCCTCTACAAAATGTAGACCACAACTAGAATGGATGGATGCACTCACTGGGTAAACAAGAGTCCAAATCTTGAATAGATTCAGCAGATCATTGAATCATAGAATCCCTACAGTGTAGAAATAGATTGAGAATAGACAATATACAATAGGTGCAGGAGTAGACCAATCTGCCCTTCGAGAATGCACCACCATTCAATATGATCATGGCTGATCATTCCTAATCAGTATCCTGTTCCTGCCTTATCTCCATAACCCTTGATTCCACTATCCTTGAGAGCTCTATCCAACTCTTTCTTAAATGAATCCAGAGACTGGGCCTCCACTGCCCTCTGGGACAGAGCATTCCACACAGCCACCACTCTCTGGGTGAAGAAGTTTCTCCTCATCTCTGCCCTAAATGGTCTACCCCGTATTTTTAAACTGTGTCCTCTGATTCGGCACTCACCCATCAGCGGAAACCTGTTTCCTGCCTCCAGAGTGTCCAATCCTTTAATAATCTTATATGTTGTTGTGGTTCTGTTCGCCGAGCTGGAAGTTTTTGTTGCAAACGTTTCGTCCCCTGGCTAGGCGACATCATCAGTGCTTGGGAGCCTCCTGCGAAGCGCTTCTTTGATGTTTCCTCCGGTGTTTATAGTGGAAATGTCCCTGCCGCTTCCGGTTGTCAGTTTCAGCTGTCCGCTGTAGTGGTTGGTATATTGGACCCAATATACCAACCACTACAGCGGACAGCTGAAACTGACAACCGGAAGCGGCAGGGACATTTCCACTATAAACACCGGAGGAAACATCAAAGAAGCGCTTCGCAGGAGGCTCCCAAGCACTGATGATGTCGCCTAGCCAGGGGACGAAACGTTTGCAACAAAAACTTCCAGCTCGGCGAACAGAACCACAACAACGAGCACCCGAGCTACAAATCTTCGCACAAACTTTGAATCTTATATGTCTCAATCAGATCCCCTCTCAGACTTCTAAACTCAAGGGTATACAAGTCCAGTCGCTCCAGTCTTTCAGCGTAACGTAGTCCCGTCATTCCAGGAATTGACCTCATGAACCTATGCTGCACTCCCTCAATAGCCAGAATGTCTTTTCTCAAATTTAGAGACCAGAACTGCACACAGTACCCCACGTGAGGTCTCACCAGGGCCCTGTACAGCTGCAGAAGAACCTCTTTGCTTCTATACTCAATCCCTCTTGCTATGAAGGCCAGCATGCTATTAAGCTTTTTTCACTACCTGCTGTACCTGCATGCTTACCTTCATTAACTGGTGTACAAGAACACCCAGATCTCTCTGTACTGCCCCTTTACCTAAATGGATTCCATTTAGGTAGTAATCTGCCTTCCTGTTCTTGCCACCAAAGTGGATAACCATACATTTATCCACATAAAACTGCATCTGCCATGCATCTGACCACTCACCTAACCTGTCCAGGTCACCCTGTAATCTCCTAACATCCTCCTCACATTTCACCCTGCCACCCAGCTTAGTATCATCAGCAAATTTGCTAATGTTATTACTAATACCATCTTCTATATCATTAACATATATTGTAAAAAGCTGTGGTCCCATCACTGATTCCTGCGGTACCCCACTGGTCACTGCCTGCCATTCCGAAATGGAGCAGTTTATCACTACTCTTTGTTTCCTATCAGCCAACCAACTTTCAATCCAATTTAGTACTTGCCCCCAATACCATGCGCCCTAATTTTGCTCACTAACCTCCTATGTGGGACTTTATCAAAAGCTTTCTGAAAGTCCAGGTACACTATATCTACTGGATCTCCCTCGTCCATCTTCAGAGTTACATTCTCAAAAAATTCCAGAAGATTAGTCAAGCATGGTTTCCCCTTCATAAATCCATGCTGACTCTGATCTATCGTGTTACTACTATCCAGATGTGTCATAATTTCATCCTTTATAATAAACTCCAGCATCTTTCCCACCACTGAGGTCAGACTAACTGGTCTACAATTTCCTGCTTTCTCTCTCCTACCATTCTTAAAAAGTGGTACAACATTAGCCACCCCCCAATCCGCAGGAACTGATCCCGAATCTATTGAACTCTGGAAAATAATCACCAACGCATCCATGATTTCTCGAGTCACCTCCTTCAGTACCCTAGGATGTAGACCATCAGGCCCCGGGGACTTATCAACCTTCAGACCTAACAGTCTCTCCAACACCAAATCCTGGCAAATATAAATTCCCTTAAGTTCAGGTCCTTCAGCCACTGTTACCTCAGAGAGATAGCTTGTGTCTTCCCCAGTGAACACAGATCTGAAGTACCAATTCAATTCTTCTGCCATTTCTTTGTTCCCCGTAATATATTCCCCGGTTTCTGTCTTCAAGGAGAAAGTGAGGACTGCAGATGCTGGAGATCAGAGCTGAAAATGTGTTGCTGGAAAAGCGCAGGTCAGGCAGCATCCAAGGAACAGGAGAATCAACGTTTCGGGCATAAGCCGTTCTTCAGGAATGAGGAAATTGTGTCCAGCAGGCTAAGATAAAAGGTAGGGAGGAGGGACTTGGGGGAGTGGCATTGGAAATGAGATAGGTGGAAGGAGGTCAAGGTGTGGGTGATAGGCCGGAGTGGGGTGGGGGCGGAGAGGTCAGGAAGAAGATTGCAGGTTAGGAAGGTGGTGCTGAGTTCGAGGGATTTGACTGAGACAAGGTGGGGGAGGGGAAATGAGGAAACTGGAGAAATCGGAGTTCATCCCTTGTGGTTGGAGGGTTCCTAGGCGGAAGGTGAGGCACTCTTCCTCCAACCGTCGTGTTGCTATGGTCAGGTGATGGAGGAGTCCAAGGACCTGCATGTCATTGGTGGAGTGGGAGGAGGAATTGAAGTGTTGTGCCACGGGATAGTTGGGTTGGTTGGTCCGGGTGTCCCAGAGGTGTTCTCTGGGATGCAATAGATGGTGTGTGTGTAGGTGCAGGTGAATTTGTGGCGGATATGGAAGTGCCCCTGGGGCCTTGGAGGGAAGTAAGGGGGGAGGTGAGGGCGCAAGTTTTGCATTTCTTGTGGTTGCAGGGGAAGGTGCCGGGAGTGGAGGTTGGGTTGGTGGGGGGTGTGGACCTGACGAGGGAGTCACGGAGGGAGTGGTCTTTTCGGAACGCTGATAGGGGAGGGGAGGGAAATATATCCCTGGTGGTGGGGCCCGTTTGGAGGTGGTGGAAATGACGTCAGATGATACGCTGTACATGAAGGTTGGTGGGGTGGTAGGGGAGGACCAGTGGGGTTCTGTCCTGGTGGCGGTTGGAGGGGGGGGCTCAAGGGCGGAGGACCGGGAAGTGGTCAACGATGCCCTCCACCGCATCTCTGCATTTTGGAATGAACTGATTCTGCATCTTCTGCATTATACACAGAAATACCTGTCATTGTTGTTCCACTGTCATCGCTGCTAAGGTATTGCACCATTGAACTTTCGCCAGCTTCTCCCTCATAGCTCCATAGTTCCCTTTATTCAACAGAAATATTGTCACTTCCGATTGTACCCTCTCCTTCTCAAATTGCAGATTGAAACTTATTGTATTATGGTCACTACTTCCCAATGGCTCTTTCACTTCGAGGTACCCGATCAATTCTGGTTCGTTGCACAATACCAGATCCAAAATTGCCTTCTCCCTGGTAGGCTCCAGCACCAGCTATTCTAAGAATTCATCTCAGAGGCACTCCATAATGTCTCTGAGGTCCAGTACCATCCTGATTCTCCCAGTCTACCTGCATGTTGAAATCCCCCATAACAACTGTAGTAACATCTTTGCGACAGGCCAATTTCAGCTCCTGATTCAACTTACATCTGACATCCAGACTACTGTTTGGGGGCCGGTAGATAACTCCCAAGAGGGTCTTTTTACCCTTAGAATTTCTCAGCTCTATCCACACTGACTCTACATCCCCTGATTCTAGGTCCCCCTGCGCAAGGGACTGAATATCATCCCTTACCAACATGGCCACCCCACCCCTCTGCCAGTCAGTCTGTCCTTACGATAGCACGTGTAGCCTTGAATATTCATTTCCCAGGCCCTGTCCACTTGAAGCCACGTCTCAGTTATCCCCACAATATCATATCTGCCAATTTCCAAAAGAGCCTCAAGCTCATCCATCTTATTTCTAATGCTTCGTGCATTCATGTATAGTATTTTTAATTTGTTACTGCCCTCACCCTTCCCATCAACTCCTATTTCACTCAACCTTACAGCATGATCCCTTTCTGAGTTTTCTGCCTCATTGATACAGTTGCCTTTGTATAATTTATGGTTACCACAAAACATACCCCAGTGATCCAAGAATTTAAATCCTTGCTTCCTGCACCAGTTCCCCAGCCACACATTCAAGTCCATTATCTCCCTGTTTCTGGCCTCACCAGCCCGAGGAACTGGAAGCAAACCAGAGATAACCACCTTGGACATCCTGCTTTTCAGCCTTCTTCCTAGTTCTCCAAAGTCCAGAAGTAGTATGTTCCTCCTCTTCTTCGACATTTGTGCCGACATGTTCACCACCTCTGACTCTTCACTTTCGTCCTTGAGGATTTCCTGCACTCTGCCTGTGATATCTTTAACCCTGGCACCAGGAAGACAACACACCATCCTTAAGTCCCGCCTGCTGTCACAAAAACCCCGGTCAGTTCCTCTCACTATGGAGTCCCGTATTAGCACGGCTCTGTGCCATGTCAGACTCTTCCGCTCTGCCTCCACGCCAACTTTTGATTGACAAACCTGGCCACTTCGTGGACTGGCAGTGTCATCTGTCTCTACTGTTTCCAAAAGATTCAACTTGTTCCTGACAGGTACTTCCCCCGGGGTCTCTTGCACCTGTCTCCTTTCTGCCTTCCTCATCGCCTGCTCTCTTCTGGTATGGTCGGTGTAATAACCTCGCTGAAGGTCTTGTCCAGAAAGATCTCGTTCTCTCGGATGAGCCTATGGTCCTCGAGTTCTTTCATCAGGGCTGCAATATGCTCTGTCAGCAGCTGAACGTGCACACACTTTCCACACTTATACGAGCCAGACACACCAGAGTCGTTGACCTCTCACATCAAGCACATAGCACACTGAACCAGCTTGGCAGTCATGTCTTCACCCTCTCAACTGTGCCGTAATCACTTACTCAACCTCCTTGTCCTGAACTAAAGCCTCACTTTTCAATCCACAGGAACTTCCTTGGACCCTCTTTTTGGGGCAAGTCTGTGGACTTTTAATTTAGGTTAGAGGAGGAGGGTGGGAGGAAGGCTCTACTTTGTAGGACCTGGGGTCTAGAACACACCCACTCAAATAACAATCCTTCCCGACCGGCTTTGCGCTCCGACCTCACTTCCGCCCAGCTCCCTCCGCTCTCTGCTACAAAAAGCAGATCAGTGGAGAGCAAATAGGTTAATAGGGAGAGTCCAGTATGGCACGTCTAGAACTCTTTGGTATGAAGAGTCATACCAAACTCAAAAGCACTCCATCGGTGCTCTACAGGTGCCTCCTCCTACCTCAGGAGAAAGTGAGGACTGCAGATGTTGAACATCGGAGTAGAGAGTGTGGTGCTGGAAAATCACAGCAGGAGAATGAACTTTACAGGCATAAGCCCTTTATCAGGACTGATGAAGGACTTATGCCTGAAACAGTGATTTTCCTGCTCCTCGGATGCTGCCTGACCTGCTGTGTTTTTCCAGCACCACAGTTTCGGACTGTCCTAATTCACCTCATTTAGCCACACAGTTTTCTCATCCTTTCTCCTTCACTTTGCATATCTAGCTTCTTTTTAAATGCACCTATAGTATTTGCCACAGTAAATTCCATATTCTTCAGACTTCCTAGGTAAAGACTTTCCTCTTGAATCCTACTCGATTCTTCAATTACTACCTTATGTTTTTAACTTCTAATTTTGCACTGACCTGCAATAAAGTCTTTCTATTTTTACTCCATCAAATCCTTTCATAATTTTTAAGGCCTTCATTAGGTCATACCTCAGTATTCTCCTTAATAGATAAAGACATCCTAACCTACTCACCCTTTACTTGAGTAAGTAAATCTTCCAGGTTCTGGTATAGTTATGACAAATCTTTTTGTGCCTCCACGTGGAAAGTTAAACTGTATCTGTACTCCAAAAGTAGTCTAAGCATAGTATGATTAACACAAGCAATTCAATCTAGTTTAAGAAGATTAAATACTTTAAGTACTGTTTATTATATTGAAACAAAGTCCTTGGACTATGAAACCCATTTTAATTTTGATCTTGCAGCTTAAGATTCTATCAATGCCCATGTATCTCACGACCAGCCAGTAATCTATATTTGGAATAGAAAGTATTTCCATAGTTTGACTTGTGCAATTAACATTAAACAGTCCTGTAACTGAAGATTTTAGCAGTGAGGTGTTTCAAATGTGTCAAGAGCTAACTTCATGGCTGAGTATGACTTAGGTTTATCTGCCGTCTACCCTTGTGAGCACTGGGATTGCTCTGGAAATAGATTTAAAGGCCTGAGAGAAATGCATAGTCAATCCATAAATGTAATATATTCCATTGTTACCGGCTGCACATTTGTGTTGTAATACTGATTTGTTACTCTGAATTAATTTAAAGAGATAAACTAACACCATCATATAAAAGTAATTGGATGGATCCTTGGACAACATATCCATCAAGCAACTAAGCCACCAAGTTTTCAGATAACAGCTTTCGACAGTGGATAACTGACTTCAACCAGGATGGCAGGAGAAGACACAACATAGAGCTCAGCTTCCCAGATTTAAAAGGAAGGGTATGGAGAAAGTTTCCTGAGGACTCATCTTTTGGTAAAGTATCTGCAACCACGGCTATGAACACACACTGGAAATGGTCACCAGTTGAGTTCAAGGTTTAGATGAACTATAATAGTCCCTCTGGACAGCAAATGGTTGTTAAGACTCACTGTCAAGGTCCATATACAAATAATACTTGCCTTCAATTTTTAAGGAAAGATTATATGAATCCTGTGATAGTCCATTGGTTCTCAGGCAATTTGTAGAGAATGAGAATGACTTATTACTATAATACTACACCAAAGAGCAAAATTACCCCAGACTGTCCTTTCTGCTATAGCGTGATCGTTGCGTTCTTGTGTGACCTCGTGCTACAGAAAATCGTACAATTAAAATAACAGGGCTTACAAAAAAGAGTGTTAAAAGCAGACTACCTAACACAAATGATAGCACAGTATGAATGTTAAATTCATATCAAATAATGAAATAATACAGTAAATTTCACAGACTGAAAAACATTTGAATATAACTTGATGGGGGGGAAAAGGAGGGTGGTTTTGAGGTTGCAGAGTTATTAAGACAGAGGTTGAGGGTTGTCATCATCACCACCAACTCCAGGTGCAGTTGTGGTTCTAGCATTAGTTAAGCCAGAAGTTCATTGCTGTGGTTCATTGTCTTCGGTTTCTTGGTGGTTGGCTTAAAAAAGACATCTAGTTTTTGCTGCTTTGCCATTTTTCGTCTTTCATAAAGAAGCTGTTCAAAGGGTGCCAAATAAGACCTTATTCCACCAACTGCTATCCTGTTGTATTCTGCATTGTAATCATTGTCTTCTAAGAGCTGAACTGCTTCTTAACTTCCCTCAGGATAGAAGACAAAAGAGAAGTGGAAAGCTCTCGTGGTGCCACCTCATGGGCTTCATGTTCTTCATCTCCAGCTTCCAATTCCTCCCTCAGCAACAAGTTGTTGTGGATCAGCTGTAGAGAGGTCTTCAAAGTGGGACTCAAGCAGCTCTTCCAACATCCTTACTCTCCACTTCTTGAAATCCAACTTGCTTTGCAAGAGCAACACAATGTTCTTTGATTCTTGGGAGCTCCTCTGATGGTTCAAAACCTTTAAAATCATGAATAAAGTCTGGGAGAAGCTTATGCCAAACTGCATGCAAGCAGTTCTTGTAACCACTTCTTGTAAACATTCTTGTTACTTTGTCCTCCCATATTTATGGGTAACACAGCAAAATTTGCAAACAAAAAAACCCAGAGTGACAGAGTACCTCTCAAAAACATTTCATAACAAAGCACGTGGGTCAACTGAACATGTATTGATGTTTACAAGAGACTCTGTTGCTGTAAACATTGCATTCCTCTGTGCACCGTGTTAGGGATGGAATCACGCAATAGCCAACACATGTATGCAAAAATTCACATTTCACACACAGTGTTCACCCATTCATCAATTGTGTTACAGCTAAATCACACTGACAAAACACACAATATCAGAAAAAACTGTAATTGGTACATCTGTAAGCAAAACTTTACATGAGATGCAACTGCAACATTGATTTTATGTTAATCCAATGAGATTGCATAGGATTACAAAACATAATACTCAAGTTATAGAGAAGTGCAGCATGGAAACACACCCTTTGGTCCAACTCGTCCATGCCGACCAGTATCCTAAATTAATCTAGTCCTGTTTGCCAGCAGTTGGCCCATATTCCTCTAAACCCATCCTATTCAAGTACCCATCTAGATGCCTTTTAAGTGTTGTAATTGTGCCACCTCCACCACTTCCTCTGGTAGCTCATTCCATACACTCACTACCCTTTGTGTGAAGAAGTTGCCCCTTAGATCCCTTTTAAATCTTGCCCCTCTCTCCCGAAGCCTATGCCCTCTAGTTCTAGACTCCCACACCCCAGGGAAAAAAACCTTGTCTATTTCTAGCAGAATTCAAACTTCCCCAATTTTGTTCGTTTTTCCACAAAAGCACATGACTGAACCAATACAAAATCTACACCCTCTCCACTACTTACCCATTTTTACTGAAGACACGTATCCAGGCCTGGACATTGGGTCCCAGCATACATAGGCAACGAAGTGTTGTAAAGGTTGACAAAAGTACAGCAAACATAAAGGTCTCCCTGAAGGACCTGGAAAATTCAAAATTAGTTTATAGTTGGTAGTTTCATAAAACAGTCATTTGCTATATATTATAATATTGAAAACATGTGCACAATAAAAGCTTTTTTCACTTCAGTCCATTTTTGCATTTTGAATTATTAACACATGGGATTTTGTGTATAAGTCCATAATTGAGTTGTAAGTAATTCTGTAGCCATGGTGGGTTTTTTTTTAAGAACAGTTTGAGGGACAACACACCCATCCACGGACAAGCCAAACAGACATGCGCGAGAATTCCTCAAAGCATGGCATTCCAACTGGAACTCTATCAACAAATCAAATTGGACCCCATTTACCACCATCTGAGAAAAGATCAAGAAATGACAACATCAATCCAAGGAAACCTAAACACAAATAGAAAGTGTGTCATACCACCAGTGCTTCACCAGAGACTCACTGATGAGGTTACCTAGTATGGTGATGAAACATCTGAAAATGAACCTTCCAGCTCAGCAAGCAAACTTACATACACAGTTTGAGGGGCCAATTTGATCATCTAAAAGATTTGTGCTGAATTTAGAAGTTTTTAGCTTAGTAGGGTGAATCATTGTACCTTCAAGGTTTTTGATAAACAAAACTCCCAGTCTGGAATTTTTTAAAGCTCAACAGAAACATCCACATAAAGAGGTTTTTGCTTCACTTTGTTTTAGAGAGTTCTGTGAACTCCTTGCATGGAGATACAAGTGTACAGCAATGCTCCTGAGAAGGGGAGAATATATTGGAACTAGATTACCTCAGTAAAAGATTAGTGACAGTCCCAGACCAGAAGTGTTTGGGATAAATCCTGAAGAGATCTGGAAGCTGGGTTTGTATAAATGTAGATGTATGATAACTTCAAGATAAGCTATCAGATGTCCTAGTCCAGTGGTTCATGTCACAGTTACCTTAAACCTATCGAGATGTTAGACGATGGAGTTTTTATGCGAGTACTATCCAAGGGTTGCTGCTAGCATAAGCAATTTTTATTTTAATTTGTACAAGAAGTATTTTGAGAGTGCTGGGATTATACTATGGCCTTTTTGTTTATTCTATTTTATTATTATTTCTTTATTTTATCAAGGCTGCCGACTCAGACCCTTATAATACTCCTTATACACTCAACTTTGTGCCAAATTTTGTCCTAACCCCATCTACAAGATTACTGACGACATCCCTGTTATAGGCCAGATCTCAGACAATGACGAGACAGAATACAGGAAAGAGTGCGCGCTCAGTGGCATGGTGTAAAGATAAAAATCTCTCACTCAACCTCAACAAAGCTAAAAGAGCTGGTTATTGATTTGAGGAAGTAGGGTGGACAGCACGCCCCTGTCTACCTCAATGGTACAAAGGCAGAGGTTGGCCAACAGCTTTAAGTTCCGAGGAGTGATGATCACCAACAATCTCGTTCTGGTCCAGCGAAGTTGATGTGATGGCCAAGAAAGCACAACATCAGGAGGTTAAGGAATTTTGGCTTGTCCATAAAGAATCTTATAAATTTTTATGGATGCACCACAGAAAGCATTTTATCCTGATGCATCAAAGCTTGGTATGGCAATTGTTTTGCCCAGGCCCGTAAGAAGCTACAAAGAGTTTTGAACACAGCCCAGTCCATCTCGCAAGCCAACCTTCCATCTATTGACACCATCTGTACTTCTCGTTGTCTCAGGAAGGCAGCCAACATAATCAAAGACCCCTCCCACCCTGGGTATAATCTCTTCCAACCTCTTCAGTCAGGCAGAATATATTTAAAAACTTAAGCACACGTACTGACAGATTCAAGTACAGCTTCTTCCCTGCTGTCATTAGACTTCTGAATGGATCTCTCAAATTTCAAATTTAATGTTGACCTTTCCCTTTCTGCATCTACTCCACAGCTGCAAAAAATTGCATTCCTCACTGTTCTATTATCCTTATGCATTTTGTAGAGTATAATCAGCCTGACTGCATGCTGAACAAAACTTTTCACTAACTCTA
Source organism: Chiloscyllium plagiosum (assembly GCF_037043375.1). NCBI lineage: Eukaryota > Metazoa > Chordata > Chondrichthyes > Orectolobiformes > Hemiscylliidae > Chiloscyllium > Chiloscyllium plagiosum. Next base: position 37,868,332 of record NW_028270148.1, read on the forward strand.
GGTACAGTGATAATAACAAATAAAAGTATAAAAAACCAAAAATCTTTTTTTCCCCACTCAAAAGGCTTCAGTTTTTATCAGAGCCATACAGCATGGAAATAGACCCTTCAATCCAACTAGTCCACACTGACTATACTCCCAAACTAAACTAGTCCCATCTGCCAGGTAAAAACAATGACTGCAGATGCTGGAAACTAGATTCTGGATTAGTGGTGCTGGAAGAGCACAGCAGTTCAGGCAGCATCCAAGGAGCTTTGAAATCTGCCTGCATTTGGCCCATATCCCTCCAAACTTTTCCTATTTATGTACTATTCAAGTATCTTTTAAAATGTTGTAACTAAAACTGCATCCATCATGTCCTCTGACAGTTCATTCCACACTCTAACCACTATGTAAAAAAGTTGTCACTGGTGCCCTTTTTAAATCTTTCTCTTCTCACCTTAAAAAATGGCCCCTACTTTGAACTCACCCACTTGAGGGAAAAGACCTTTGCTATTCACTTTACTTATGCCCCTCATGATTTATAAACTTCTAGAAGGTCATCCTTCAAACGCCTACACTCCAGTAAAAAGTCCCAGCACAGTATGACGACACTCTGCTTTGCAGCTTTATCAGATTTCATCAGGATTACAACAGAGTTTCTTTGTAAGAACTCAGTTGATTTAATACAACTTTCTAGCAAAGGCTTCGGCATTGCACTATACTATCTTACATTGCAGAAAGGTCAGAAGTAAGTAAATAACTAATTAAGTAAAAGGCTGTACCTATCAAGGGAGCATTATCTGGGACCACTGTTAATTCACTTAAGGGAGAGGTTGGTAATAAAATCTGCAAGTTTGCATGTGAAAGTAAAACTGAAACGAGTTGATGAAGAAATGATTGTATCATTTGAAGAAGTGTAAAAATTGATTGGGAGTTTGGGCCCAAAAATTGTTAAACAAACAAATTCAAAGTTGTAAAAATGTAGAAGTGAACCAAAATGATAATACAAAAGTGATAAGAACAGTCTATCGGAAAGATGGGTAGGGGCTTGGGAAAATTTACATTCTGTCCTTGGAGAATGATTGAAAAGAGAATCAACTTTTTTTTTAATAGGACGCTTTGAGAAGTAATTTAAGGCACGAAAGGGAACATCTAAACTGAATTTCACAGTGATGTGCAATATTTGGAAGAAGAAAATATAGATTCAAAATTAACTGGTTGTTCATTCATGCTTTAAGATCTCATTTCTTTATACAGCAGGTAAATAAATGGAATACTCTGCTTTCTACCAAAACTCCATTGAACTGTTTCTAGTTTATTTACATCTGCACAGAACATTTAAGATTGGCCTCTGCAATGCTCAGTGAGTGTGGATTGGGTTCATCAGGATGAAGGGCTTATGCCTGAAACGTCGATTTGCCTACTCCTTGGATGCTGCCTGACCTGCTGTGCTGTTCCAGCACCATACTCTCGACTCAGTTCTCCAGCACCTGCAGTCCTCACTTTCTCCTCTCCAATTCTCTGTATAACTGAAGCATAGCATCCTTACTTTTAAGTTAAGTTCTTCACACAATAAAAGATGGCTTCCCATTAACCTTCTTAATGGCTTGCTAAACCCACATACTAACATGTTATGACTCATGCTTAAAAACATCTAAATGACTCCACACCTCTGAACTCTGCAGTAATGCTCTATTTAAAATAGACTGTTTTATTTCATTCTCCCGGTTAATCATTTCATTTATTGCTGGATTTTTTTTTGCACCTCTTCAGAGTTGCATTACTAATAAAGAGAAGGGAGCATTGCTGGGTTTCAATCTTTCAATACCTCAAAATCGACATTCTTAAGTATCAAACTTCGCCTTGTACTTTTCGGCAATTAAAATAAATTCTGGAGGCAGGGTGAGGTAGATTGAAAAGAACTGACCATAAAAAAATTGCCAGAAGACAACCTAAAACACAGAAACACAAACAAGTTGAAATGTGGATTTTCTCTGTGCAAAACATTTAGGAATGTAGAAGCAGGAAATAGACCATTTGGCCTCTCCTTTTCAAAGATCATTACCAATCGGAGTTAGGTCTCAGACCCACTTTCCCGTTTGCACCTCACAACCCTCAATTCCCTTGCCTCTCAAAGATCTGTCTAATTCAGCCTTGAATAAATGTAATGACCCAATCTCCACTATCAATGCTCTAATGACCTTTTCAGAGAAAAATAATTCTCACTTGTCTTGGATATCATTGTTAAACTAGTCTCCCTCAAAAGAGAAAAAAAAACATGCTTCTGCTACCCATCCTATTCCGTCCGCTCAAGAGCCTCAATTCTCATTCTTTTTTATTCTAATGGATACAGCCTAGCTTGTTCAACCTTTCTTCATAAGGTGAGCTCTTCATCCCAGAAAGAGCGTTGAGTGAGCCTTTTCTGAACTGCTATCAATGCAATTATATATATTTTTTAAAATGATAATTCCAAACCATACACTATACTCCAAATGCCCTGTGCAACTACAGTAAAAAAATTCTCTAATCTTAATTTCCATTACTGTTTTAATATATGAAACCATTCCATTTACCTTCCTAGTCACTTGTATTTACACACTAATTTTGTGATCCATTTTCCAGGACAATCGTAACTTTATGTACTAACAATTGCTGCAATCTGTCTCCAATTCAATAGTATATTAATTTCCCATATTTCATGTTAAAGTGGATAATTAGAAATTTGCCCATGTTATACGCAGTCTGCCTTTTTTTGTGCAGATTCTTCTCTTTCATGTACCCATCTAAAAGTCATTTAAAATGTTGCAATTGTATCTACCTCTACCACTTCCTCTGGCAGCTTGTTTCATACATGTTGAAACTTTATTGCTGGAACAGCACAGCAGGTCAGGCAGCATCCAGGGAACAGGAGATTCGACGTTTCGGGCACAGGCCCTTCTTCAGGAATGAGCAGAGAGTGTTCAGCAGGAGAAGATAAAAGGTAGGGAGGAGGGACTTGGAGGAGGGGCGTTGGAAATGTGATAGGTGGAAAGAGGTCAAGGTGAGGGTGATAGGTCGGAGTAGGATGGAGGCGGAGAGGTCAAGAAGAAGACTGCAGGTCAGGAAGGCGGTGCCGGGCTGGAGGGATTCGGCTGAGACAAGGTGGGGGGAGGGGGAATGAAGAAACTGGTCAAGTCCAAGTTCATCCCCTGTGGTTGGAGGGTTCCCAGTCGGAAGATAAGACGCTCCTCCTCCGACCGTTGCGTTGTTGTGGTTTGGCGGTGGATGAGTCCAATGACCTGCATATCCTCGGTGGAGTGGGAGGGGGAGTTGAAATGCTGTGCTACAGGGTGGTTGGGTTGGTTCGTCCGGGTGGCCCAGAGGTGCTCTCTGAATCGCTCCGCAAGTAGGCGGCCTGTCTCCCCAATATAGAGGAGGCCACACCGGCTGCAGCGGATGCAGTAGATGATGTGGGTGGAGGTGCAGGTGAATCTGTGGCGGATATGGAAGTTTCCTTTGGGGCCTTGGAGAGAAGTGAGGGGGGAGGTGTGGGCGCAAGTGTTGCACCTCCTGCGGTTGCAAGGGAAGGTGCCGGGAGTGGAGGTTGGGTCGGTGGGGGGTGTGGATCTGACAAGGGAGTCGCGGAGGGAGTGGTCTCTACGGAAAGCTGATAGGGGAGGGGAGGGAAATATATCCTTGGTGCTGGGGTCTGTTTGGAGGTGGCGGAAGTGACGGCGGATGATGCGCTGTACATGGAGATTGGTGGGGTGGTAGGTGAGGACCAGTGGGGTTCTGTCCTGGTGGCGGTTGGAGGGGCGGGGCTCAAGGGCGGAGGAGCGGGAAGTGGAGGAGATGCGGTGGAGGGCACCGTCGACCACGTCGGGGGGGAAATTGCGGTCCTTGAAGAAGGAGGCCATCTGTGTTGTACGTATTTTGAACTGGTCCTCCTGAGAGCAGATGCGGCGGAGACGAAGGAATTGGGAGAATGGGATGGTGTTTTTACAGGGGGCAGGATGGGAGGAGGTGTAGTCCAGGTAGCTGTGGGAGTCGGTTGGTTTGTAGTAGATGTCCGTGTTGATTCAGTCGCCTGAGATAGAAACAGAAAGGTCTAGGAAGGGGAGGGAGGAGTCCGAGACTGTCCAGGTGAATTTGAGGTCGGGGTGGAAGGTGTTAGTGTAGTGGATGAACTGTTCAACCTCCTCGTGGGAGCACGAGGTAGCGCCGATACAGTCATCTATGTAGCGAAGGAAAAGATGGGGGGTGGGGCCAGTGTAGTTGCGGAAGATGGATTGTTCCACATACCCTACGAAGAGGCAGGCATAGCTGGGGCCCATGCGGGTGCCCATGGCTACTCCTTTTGTTTGGAGAAAGTGGGAGGATTGGAAAGAAAAGTTGTTCAGGGTGAGGACCAGTTCGGTCAGTCGAAGGAGGGTGTCGGTGGAAGGGTACTGGGTGGTACGGCGGGAAAGGAAGAAGCGGAGTGCTTTGAGTCCTTCGTGATGGGGGATGGAGGTGTACAGGGACTGGATGTCCATGGTGAAGATGAGGCGTTGGGGACCGGGGAAGCGGAAATCCTGGAGGAGGTGGAGGGCGTGGGTGGTGTCACGAACGTAGGTGGGGAGTTCTTGGACTAATGGGGACAGGACCGTGTCGAGGTATGCCGAGATGAGTTCGGTTGGGCAGGAGCAGGCTGAGACGATGGGTCGTCCGGGGCAGTCAGGTTTGTGGATTTTGGGCAGGAGGTAGAAACGGGCGGTGCGGGGTTGTGGGACTATGAGGTTGGAGGCGGTGGATGGGAGGTCCCCTGAGGTGATGAGGTTATGGATGGTCTGGGAGATGATGGTTTGGTGGTGGGGGGTGGGGTCATGGTCAAGGGGACGGTAGGAGGAGGTATCTGCGAGCTGGCGTTTGGCCTCAGCGGTGTAAAGGTCAGTGCGCCAAACTACTACTGCGCCTCCCTTGTCAGCTGGTTTGATGGTGAGGTTGGGGTTGGAACGGAGGGAGTGGAGGGCTGCGCGTTCCGAGGGTGAGAGGTTGGAGTGTTTCATACATGCAACAGCCTCTCTGTGAAAAGGTTGACCCACAGGTGCCTTTTAAAACTTTCTCTCTCATCTTAAACCTATGCCCTCTAGATTTGGACTCCCCGACCCTTGGAAAACGACCTTGGCTTTTCACCTTATCTATGCCCTTCAAAGATTTTATAAACCTCAATAAAGGTCACACCTCAGCTTCTAATGCTCCAGTGAAGAAAGGCCCAGCCTATCTAACCTCTCATCGAGTCATAGAGATGTACAGCAAGGTAGCAGACCCTTCGGTCCAACCCGTCCATGCCAACCAGATATTCGAACCCAAGCTAGTCCCACCAGCCAGCACCCGGCCCTTATCCCACCAAACCCTTCCTATTCATATACCCATCCAAATGCGTCTTAAATGTTACAATTGTACCAGCCTCCACCACTTCCTCTGGCAGCTCATTCCATACACGTACCACCCTGTGTGTGAAAAGGTTGTCCCCTAGGTCTCTTTTACATCTTTCCCCTCTCACTCTAAACCTATGCCCTCTAGTTCTGGACTCCCCCACCTTAGGGAAAAGACTTTGCCTATTTACCCTATCCATGCCCCTCATAATTTGTAAATCTCTATAAGGTCACCCCTCAACCTCCGACGCTCCAGGGAAAACAGCCCCAGCCTGTTCAATCTCTCCCTGTAGCTCAAATCCTCCAACCCCGGCAACATCATTGCCAATCTTTTCTGAACCCTTTCAAGTTTCACAACATCTTTCAAATACATAGGAGACCAGAATTGCAAGCAATATTCCAACAGTGGCCTAAACAATGTCCTGTACAGCCACAACATGACCTCCCAACTCCTGTACTCAATACTCTGACCAATAAAGGAAAGCATACCAAACGCCTTCCTCACTATCCTATCTACCTGCAACTCCACTTTCAAGGAGCTATGAAACTGCACTCCAAGGTCTCTTTGTTCAGCAACACTCCCCAGGACCTTACCATTAAGTGTATAAGTCCTGCTAAGATTTGCTTTCCCAAAATGCAGCACCTCGCAATTATCCGAATTAAACTCCATCTGCCACTCCTTAGCCCATTGGCCCATCTGGTCCAGATCCTGTTGTAATCTGAGGTACCCTCTTCACTGTCCACTACACCTCCAATTTTGGGGTCATCTGCAAACTTACTAACTGTACCTCTTATGCTCACATCCAAATAATTTATGTAAATGACAAAAAGTAGAGGACCCAGCATCGATCCTTGTGGCATTCCATTGGTCACAGGCCTGCAGTCTGAAAAACAACCCTCCACCACCACCCTCTGTCTTCTACCTTTGAGCCAGTTCTGTATCCAAATGGCTAGTTCTCCCTGTTTTCCCTGAAATTAACCTTGTTAATCAGTCTCTCATGGGGAACCTTGTCGAACGCCTTACTGAAGTCCATATAGATCACATCTACCGCTCTGCCTTCATCAATCATCTTTGTTACTTCCTCAAAAAACTCAATCAAGTTTGTAAGACATGATATCCCATGCACAAAGCCAAGCTGACTATTCCTAAATCAGTCCTGTTTTTTCAAATACATGTACATCCTGTCCCTTAGGATTCCCTCCAACAACTGGCCCACCACATACATCAGGCTCACTGGTCTATAGTTCCCTGGCTTGTCTTTACCACACTTCTTAAACAGTGGCACCATGTTAGCCAACCTCCAGTATTCCAGCACCTCACCTGTGATTATCGATGATATAAATATCTCAGCAAGAGGCCCCGCAGTCACTTCTCTAGCTTCCCACAGAGTTCTAGGGTACACCTGATCAGGTCCTGGGAATATATCCACTTTTACCAATTTCATTTCATCCAGCACTACCCCCTCTGTAATATGGACATTTTGCATGATGTCACCATCGATTTTCCTACAGTCTATATCTTCCATATCCTTTTTCACGGTAAATACTGATGCAAAATACTCATTTAGTATCTCCCCCATTTTCGGCGGCTCCAGACAAAGGTCGCCTTGCTGATCTTATTCTCTCCCTAGTTACCCTTTTGTCCTTACTGAATTTGTAAAAACACTTTGGATTCTCCTTAATTCTATTTGCCAAAGCTATCTCATGTCCCCTTTTTGCGCTCCTGATTTCCCTCTTAAATATACTCCTACTTCCTTTATATTCTTCTAAGGATTCACTCGATCTATCCTGTCCATCCCTGGCATATGCTTCCTTCTTTTCTTAACCAAACCCTCAATTTCTTTAGTCATTCAGCATTCCCTATACCTACCAGCCTTTTCTTTCACCCTGACAGGAATATACTTTCTCTGGACTCTCATTATCTCATTTCTGAAGGCTTCCCATTTTCCAGCCATCCCTTTACCTGCGAATATCTTCCCCAATCAACTTTCGTAAGTTCTTGCCTAATATCGTCAAAATTGGCCTTTCTCCAATTTACAACTTCAACTTTTAGATCTGGTCTATCCTTTTCCATCATTATTTTAATTATGGTTGCTGGTCCCAAAGTGCTCCCCACTGACACCTCAGTCACCTGCCTTGCCTTATTTCCAAAGAGTAGCTCAGGTTTTGCACCTTATCTAGTAGGTACACCCACATACTGAATCAGAAAATTGTCTTGTACATTCTTAAATTCCTCTCCATCTAAACCTTAACATTATGGCAGTCCCAGTCTATGTTTGGAAAGTTAAAATCCCCTACTATAACCACCCTATTATTCTTACAGATAGCTGAGATCTCCTTACAAGTTTGCTTCTCAATTTCCTTCTGACTATTAGGAGTCTATAATACAATCCCAATAAGGTGATCATCCCTTTCTTATTGCTCAGTTCCACCCAAAATAACTTCCCTGGATGTATTTCCAGGAATATCCTCCCTCAGCACAGCTGTAATGCTTTCCCTTATCAAAAAGGTCACCCCCCCCCCCCCCCTCCACCCTCCCCTCTCTTGCCTCCCTTTCTATCCTCCCTGTAGCATTCAGCGGCTCCACACAAAGGCCTTTCTGATCTTTAAGGGGCCCTATTCTCTCCCTAGTTACCCTTTTGTCCTTCATGTATTTATAAAAACCCTTTGGATTCTCCTTAACCCTATTTGCCAAAGTTATCTCATGTCCCCTTTTTGCCCTTCTGATTTCTCTCTTAAGTATACTCCTACTGCCTTTATACTCTTCTAAGGATTCACTCGATCTATCCTATCTATATCTGACATATACTTCCTTCTTTTCCTAAACCAAACCCTCAATTTCTTTAGTCATCCAGCATTCTCTATACCTCTCCTTATAACTCAAACCTTCCAGTCTCAATAATATCCTTGTAAATCTTTTTTGCATCCTTTCCAGTTTAATACATCCTTCCCATAGCAGGGCGACCAGAACTGTACGTAATACTCCAAATGTGGCCTTTACTAATATGACAACTGTAATACTGTGTCCCAACTCCTGTCCTCAATGCTGTGATTAATGAAGGCCAAACGCCTTCTCCACCACCCTGTCTGTGATCCCACTTTCAAGGAACTATGCACCTGCACCCCTATGTCTCTCTGTTTGACAACACTCCCCAGGGCCCTACCATTAAGCGTGCAAGTCTTGCACTGGATTGTCTTACCACAATGCACTACCTTGCATTTATCTAAATTAAATTCAGTCTGCCACTCCTCAGCCAACAGGCCCAATCGATCAAGATTCTTTTGTTATGTTAAATAACACCCACAAACTTACTAACCACATCTCCTATATTCGCATCCAAATAGTTTATATAAAGTGACGAACAGTGGACCTAGCACCAAGTGGCACACCACTGGTCACAGGCCTCCAGTCTGAACAATTACCTTCTACTCTTAAACATAGGTGCAAACAGAAAAATCAAGTCTCTCCACTCCCTACACCCCCCCCTCCCAACTCCCCGGCCGAAACCAACACCCCACTCCCCCACATCAAACAGGGACAGCATCAGAATTAAGTATAGAGTACAGCTCACTCTACTCTTAGAACAGAAAAGTAAAAGTTTCCACAAGACTTGAACTGAAATAAAGTTCCAGTGACTCTCTGGAGAGAAAAGAAAACAAAAAAACCCCAAAAAATGGCTTTCCTCGACTCTGTCCCTTATCAGCCACTCTTGCGGCAAGGATAGCAAGGGGTTGAAATGTGGCATAACCATTGCTTCACTCACTCAAATGCGAAGAAAAGTAAAAACAAACCCACTCAGTTCGGCTTCAACTGCATGGTCCTAGGGCAGACACAACAATGGTCTAAAGGTCAGAGGGAAAGTTTCCCGTATCATTGCAAATGAAAATAAAGTTCCCTTTACACCATTCCCATCAAGCACTTCAGGGACGATGACAATTTTTTTTCTTTTCAATATCTCATGCTATTCAGTATTCCCTACAGCTGTCAGCCTTGCCTTTTTCACTAACAGGAGCACATTGATCCTGAACTCTCATTAGCTCACATTTGAAAGCCTCCTATTTGTTAGATGTCCCTTTATCTGAAAGCCACCTCCCCCAGTCAACTTGTGAAAGTTTCTGTCTAATATCATCAAAATTGGTCTTCCCCCAGTTTAAAATTTTAACTTGTGAACCAGACCTTTCACATAACTATTTTAAAATTTTAAAAAAATATGGTGACTGATCCCGAAGTGCTCTCCTACTAACACCTCAGTCACTTGACCTACCTTATTTCCCCAGAGGAGGTTGAGTTTGCTCCTTCACTAGGAGGGCCATCCATATATGAAGCCACATTTTCTCTCTTTCAAACTGAACATTAAACCATTGATTAACCCTGTCCAATTGTACATTGCCAGGTCCAGGATAGGCTGCTCCTTGGTTTGTTCTAAAATGCACTGCTTTAAGGAACCGTACCAATTATATTTTACAAATTCATATTCCAGGCTACTTTTGCCAACCTGATCTCCATGTTGACCCAAGATTATTATAGTACATTTCATGCATACTCGATTTATTTTTTCCCCTGTATGCTGTGTCCTATGGCACAACTCAGATTACAGGGCCTGTAAACTGTTCCCAGAGAGCCCTCTTACCTTTATTATTTATCTCAATCCAAACAGATTCTACATTTTGATCTTTCAAGTTAATGTTATCCTTGAGCATTGAACTTATGTCACCTTAATTAACAGTTATGCTGCTACCTTTCCATTGCTCTCTCTCATTATGATTTATTAAATACTCTTTCAAACCCAACCTTAGACACTTTTAAAAAGCAGCACATGCATTCCAGAACTATTATACATTCATTACCATAGCTTCTCATCTGGTTTTGCATATACCATCGAACTTCTATTGCATCTAAAATTCTCAAAATGCACAATTCTCAATTTAAAATCAAATTTCAAACTCAGATTCTCAAATGCATAAATACAAACAACATTACCTTCCATATAGAATTTACAGCACAGAAATTTAGCACACTGATCTATGGCTTCCTCCACTCTACTTCATCTAATTCTATCAATACACTCTTCTGTTCTGTTCTTCCTTGTACACTTATTAGCTTTCCTTTACAAGTTTTCAAGATGTTTATCTTAACTGCTCCACGATAGGTTATTTAAACTATTCTCTGGTAAAGAAACGTATTCTGAATTCCTTATTTGATTAGTAACCAACTTATATTCATCAGCTCCAAGTTTTATGCCCTTTCTTGCTACAAAGAATATATCAAAACTCTTCATAACTTTAAGGACATCACTAAATTTACTACTTGAACAATCTCTGAGTGTAAGGGCCTGGCCTTATTTGGCTTTTCTAAAAAGGTATACTCCCTTGGTTCTGATATTATCTGTGAGAATTGTTTGCGCAACTTCACTTGTGTCTCAATTTACTTTTATAACAGAGACCGACAGTGAAAGCAAAATCCTAGATATTGTTTAACCAAGTTTCTGTACAAGTTTAACTTCTTCTGTCTGCTTTTAAATTCTATTCTTACAACACAAAGGAATACCAGTGCTTCTATCTTTCAATTTTGGTTTCTCTAAATGACTTTGTTAAAGAAGAAGTAACAAAGAAGATTGATAAGGGCAGAGCAGTAGATGTGATCTATATGAACTTCAGTAAGGCGTTCGTGAAGGTTCCCCATGGGAGACCGATTAGCAAGGTTAAATCTCACGGAATACAGGGAGAAATAGCGATTTGAATACAGAACTTGCTCAAAGGTAGAAGACAGAGGGTGTTGGTGGAGGGTTGTTTTTCAGACTGGAGGCCTGTGACCAGTGAAGTGCCACAAGGATCGGCGCTGGGTCCTCTACTTTTTGTCATTTACATAAATGATTGGGATGTGAGCATAAGAGGTACAGTTAGTAAGTTTGCAGATGACACCAAAATTGGAGGTGTAGTGGACAGCGAAGAGGGTTACCTCAGATTACAACAGGATCTGGACCAGATGGGCCAATGGAGTTTAATTTAGATAAATGTGAGGTGCTGCATTTTGGGAAAGCAAATCTTAGAACATAGAACAATACAGCACAGAACAGGCCCTTCGACCCACGATGTTGTGCCGAACATTTGTCCTAGCTTAAGCACCCATCCATGTACCTATCCAATTGCCACTTAAAGGTCACCAAAGATTCTGACTCTACCACTCCCACAGGCAGCGCATTCCATGTCCCCACTACTCTCTGGGTAAAGACCCCACCCCTGACATCTCCCCTATACCTTCCACCCTTCACCTTAAATTTATGTCCCCTTATAACACTCTGTTGTACCCGGGGAAAAAGTTTCTGACTGTCTACTCTATCTATTCCTCTGATCATCTTATAAACCTCTATCAAGTCACCCCTCATCCTTCGCCGTTCCAATGAGAAAAGGCCTAGCACTCTCAACCTATCCTCGTACGACCTATTCTCCATTCCAGGCAACATCCTGGTAAATCTTCTCTGCACCCTCTCCAAAGCTTCCACATCTTTCCTAAAGTGAGGCGACCAGAACTGCACACAGTACTCCAAATGTGGCCTAACCAAAGTCCTGTACAGTTGCAACATCACTTCACGACTCTTGAATTCAATCCCTCTGCTAATGAACGCTAATACACCACAGGCCTTCTTACAAGCTCTATCCACCTGAGTGGCAACTTTCAAAGATCTATGAACATAGACCCCAAGATCCCTCTGTTCCTCCACCTCACTAAGAACCCTACCGTTAACCCTGTATTCCACATTCTTATTTGTCTTTCCAAAATGGACAACCTCACACTTGGCAGGGTTGAACTCCATCTGCCACTCCTCAGCCCAGCTCTGCATTATATTTAAGTCCCTTTGCAGCCGACAACAGCCTTCCTCACTATCCACAACTCCACCAATCTTCGTATCATCTGCAAATTTACTGACCCACCCTTCGACTCCCTCATCCAAGTCATTAATAAAAATTACGACCAGCAGAGGACCAGAACTGATCCCTGCGGAACTCCACTTGTAACTGGGCTTAGCAGGACTTATACACTTAATGATAAGGTCCTAGGGAGTGTTGCTGAACATAGAGACCTTGGAGTGCAGGTTCATAGCTCCTTGAAAGTGAAATCACAGGTAGACAGTATAATGAAGGTGGTGTTTGGAATGCTTTCCTTTATAGGTCAGAGTATTGAGTACAGGAGTTGGGAGGTCATGTTGCAGCTGTACAGGACATTGGTTAGGCCACTGTTGGAATATTGCGTGCAATTCTGGTCTCCTTCCTATTGGAAAGATGTTGTGAAACTTGAAAGGGTTCAGAAAAGATTTACAAGGATGTTGCGAGGGTTGGAGAGCTATAGGGAGAGGTTGAATAGGCTAGGGCTGTTTTCTCTGGAATGTCAGAGAATGAGGGGTAACCTTATAGAGGTATATAAAATCATGAGGGGCATGGATAGGATAAAGAGACAAAGTCTTTTTCCTGGGTGGGGGATTGCAGAACTAGAGGACATAGGTTAGTGTGAGAGGGGAAAGATATAAAAGAGACCTAAGGGGCAACATTTTCACAGAGAGGGTGGTACATGTATGGAATGAACTGCCAGATGAAGTGGTGAAGGCTCGTACAATTACAACATTTAAAACGCAGCTGGATGGGTATATGAATAGAAAGGGTTTGGTGGGATATGGGCCAGGTTTGGAGGGAAATAGGACTAGATTGGGTTGGGATATCTGGTCGGCATGGACAAGTTGGACTGAAGTGGCTGTTTCCGTGCTGTACATCTCTATGACTTAATTGTCCAAGGTGCCTGCATAACACAGATGCTACATTCCTCACATTTACAATCTTCAAGTCATACACCAGTTTCCAACCTCACCTGGAAAACTGAGTATGTTTAAAAAGGTCAATTACCTACAATTTCTTCTTAACTGTAAGCCATAAAATACCCTTTCAAAATAAAAGTCTTAACAAAATTCCAATTGTATACTTACACTAGAAGTGGGGCTCCATATAAAACTAAAATTCCATGAAATATTACACAGGATATAAAGAACAACAAACAGGATCTGAAGATCTTAGTGACCTAGAAGGCAATACATAAAAAAAAACAGATTATTTAAGACTTTGAGTCAAACCGCACATTAAAAAAAACGTGAAACGTCCATCACGATCTCACCTTGCTACCGAGGGAATTCTTTTTGTTGGAGGTAGGATTCGTTTCCAATAATAAATACAAAACAATGGTAACAGCAGCAACAGTGGCAGAGCAAACACACAACCACAGCAAGTGGGTTCCTGTTACAGAAAACTCATCCAAAAATAGAGAGGGGACCAAAGTAGAAAAGACAATGGACAGGACCAGAATAATATGCGCAGAAAACATGCCTCTTAACTCAATATCCCTCATATTTTTCCACTAGCTTGTTACCGAACCGTCTATGCAAATCGTTAGAGACTGCTGGCAAACGTAACACAACCAACTCTTACTGACACTAGCCTTTTTAGTCAAGGGGTAATTTTTTACTATTTCTGCATCTGGGATCTCCTTCTCCCTGCTTTCAGGCCAGCCTCTGCGCACCTGACCTGAACCACCATCATACACATACACTACAGACGGAAATCACTTAGAAATTGGCAACACCATCCCACCAATCAGAGCCACAGCTACTGTCTATTCGGCAATTTTGGACCAATCATTCCGAGGGGACGGGACCTGTGACGTAAGACGTTTGCAGTGTAACGTTTCGACGTTCGAATAGTTACAACAGCTGGCAAGGTGTATCCGGGGAGGTGTCAGGTACCTGAGGTAGTTGATACAGGTTAAGTTCTTTTGGGGACCAGGTTTGTTTGGTGGAGGTTGTGCTGAAGGCCAGCTGTAGTAGTGTTATCCAGAGTTCAATCGATTTGTTTTTTTTTTGGGGGGGGGAAAACTAGGTTTACGCGGGATGGTTTCCTCCAGATTGCGTTTAATTGGGGGTCAGCTGTATCTAGGGGAGGTTGGCAGGACCTGGGATAGTTTTATCCAGAGGACGTTCTTGGGGGGGGAAGAAGCAGAATGAACGTGCTTGCGATGGAGATGGTACAGAGGAGATTCATTTAGATGTTGCCTGGGTTGAAGTAGTTTAGCTATGAAGAAAGGAGGTAAAAACAATGACTGCAGATGCTGGAAACCAGATTCTGGATCAGTGGTGCTGGAAGAGCACAGCAATTCAGGCAGCATCCGAGGACAGGCAAAATCGACGTTTCGGGCAAAAGCCCTTCATCAGGAATCAGCTATGAAGAAAGCCTGGAGGGCTCAGAGGGAACTGACTTAAGGTTTTAAGCCTTAGTTCCCCTTAGCTGAAGGAACATAATTTTAAGATAACAAACAGGAGATTGAGGTGATTTTAGGACTTTGTTTTACCAAGATTAATGGAAATCTTGGAGGGTAGTTGAGGTGGGCAAATTCACAATCTTTCAAATATACTTGAAATGTCATTAAGAAAAGGCTGTGGGCCAGGTGTTAAAAAGTGAGTCTTGTGTAGATTTATAAGAATTTTGTTTTGTTGGTGCAAATCAATAGGCTGTAGGGCTTCTTCTGCACTGCATGATTCTATGATGTGTTGGATGCCAGCATTACCTGGGATAACTTTATCCTGAGAATGTTGTGTAAGGGAAGGGGGGGGGGGGGGCAGAGGCCTGAGGACATACTGGCACACAGACAGTTAAAACCCTTCATCTGCACTGCTATTGGTGGTGAGGGGAACACATATTATGGAAATAAAAATATATTGTTCAGGTGGCATTGCTAGCAAATAAAAGTTATAAATGTTATAATGGATTTCAATGGTGTTGCCTGGCTTGCTGTTTCCTATTATTGTTTATTGAGTTACTTCAGTAACTTTTGGAGAAGTTACATTACTGCATTAGACACACAGACATTTTCCGCATAGGTGGTGGTCATTT